>NW_028270170.1:41390963-43790963 GCF_037043375.1 Chiloscyllium plagiosum | reverse complement strand
GCCATATAAGGCATATGGCCCCTGGTTCTGACCCTCCCTGTACTGGCCCTGTGCTCCCATGTACTTGCTGCCAGACCTGGCCTACTCCCAGGGCCTACTACCAGTGGTGATCAAAAGCTCCCCCTACCCTGCACTCTATTCCACTCTGTCTGCTGCCAAAACTGCATAACCCCCTCCAAATTCCCTACACCCTCTGGCACCACAGATGACCACAGTGTTCCTAACTGCCCTACATTCTGCTCTTACCTTGCTCCCTTGCTCTTCCCTGCTTGCCTGGGTCACAACTGAGCTTATCAGTAAACCATGCCCCTGGCCTGGGACAGAGCAAGGTTCAGCTTACCTATCTGATCCTAGTAGCAAACGTCCCTTCCCCTTTGGTACCCTTCACTGCAGGCTACATTGCAAAACTAGAATGTCAATGTTAAAAACTCAGGAAGTCAAAAATGTTAAAATATGAAAAGATAGTGCACTTTCTGAATTTTATATGTCACTCATTGATGCACAACGACTGAATACTACAACCAGATATAATTGAGAAGGTATTTCCTTCTTGAACGTGTCCACCAAGTAGAGAGACCAGGGCTGGAGTTCAATTTTTCCTTATCGTATTTGACTGGGCAGGGTGCTGGCAAGTGGGAGTAGATTGGGTTGGGATATCTGGTCGGCATGGACGGGTTGGATCGAAGGGTCTGTTTCCATTCTGTACATCTCTATGACACTGGGTCCAACTCCCTCAGAGCTAGCACTCAGAGTGAGCAGGATCTCTGACACTACTGTTTATATATTTTTCTCTCTGTTTTCCCCTCCCCCCACACTACCACCTAACAGAGCACCATGTTGTGTGTGTTCAGGTGTAGGACACAGTGAATAGCAACACGTGCATAAGTCTTCATTTTATTCCACCACCAGGAAGAAAGGAAATACCCAAGTGGCAGTGCTGGAGTTCTAAGATTATTAAGCTAATTAGTTCCACGATGAGCATCATTTGATGTCTTCAGCAAAATTTACAATTACACCCATCCACCCTCCACCCTCACCGTGATCTAAAATACCATACTTAATTTATTAAAATACAATGACTAAAACTAAATTAAAATTATTAAAATTCAATCATAAAATCTAAAATATGAAACCAAAATCAAATCGAAGACTCATCTAAAACTATTTACCAAGAGCAAATAGGAAGTCCATTTAAAATTCTTAAAAATTTGTAAACATTTGAAGTAGTTTTAGAGTCAAGACCATTGTTGAGCTAGACGTTTCCCAGGAATACTTAAAATTTTTGTATTTCCAGATGTTGTATTCGATTTTTTATTTGTGTCAGTCTATTTTCCCTTCGCTCCCAAAACAAAGCCATGAAAGAAGAATCGTTCCCCCTTAGTTAATTCTTTAATCTGGTCCTGAAGGTGTTTATTTTTACTTGGTTTTTCATCCCAAGCTTTCTCCAAAGAATTGTTTTCATTTTCAAAATGTACAGTGATACAGCTAGTATCACTTATAGGGTCAAAGAGTCAGAGAGACATACAGCACAGAAACAAACTCTTCGGTCCATGCCGACTAGATGTCCTAAACGAATCTATTCCCATTTGCCAGCACTTGTTCTTGTGCTTTTTGAAAAAAGTGATTCGATATTCATAACTTTCTGCTCTTATCCCACAACTGAGGTTTTAAATATATTTTCCAACAAATTTTTAAAGTGTCTCAACAATCCTTTCGTCTTTCTATTCTTGCCTGTTTAACAAATGGGCTCTGTCTAGAGATATGGGGTAAGGTCTCCAAAGATTCGCTTCCATGACAATTCATGTTTGCCTATGGTCTACCATGGATCAATGTAGCTCTTGTGGGATATAAGTTGGTTTATAATAACATAATATTAACAAATTTCAATGTTTTAATATATAATGTGTTTTTAATCCATATATTCAATAATTTATCATTTTTAAAGTAATGCAACTCCAGACCTCGACAGGGAAGGAACGTCTCCTTACTCATTTCTTTTTCTCTCCAGCTTCCATAGTTAGTCCTAATATAATCTATATGTTTTCTCTTTCTCTTCTGGATCCATCACCTCCCTCAAGTCCAGACCACTTATTGTGGGATCCCAGACTTCACATAAATTATATATTTGGCCTTGTTTCTAGTTTATTTAAAACATCTTTGTTATTACATTGAAAGGAGGCATGCATTATCCTACCCAATGAATGATTAAAGGCCTCATGTCTTCTCACAATCGCTACAGATATTTGAACCACTAATTTTGGAATCCCTAACCCTCTGTCCCTGTTTTGTGCATAAAGTATTCCATCTGATACGTATGTGGTAAATGTAATGGCTCCTTAATAAAACCGCTAATAATTAAATCCAATTTATATAATACATTCTGGCAAGCCTCTATAATAGCTAAATTATAATATAATCTTGTAATAAAATAAGTTTTAAACAATTTGACTTTCTGCAAAGGTTGAAAAGCAGCTTTATTGAAATTCCCAAACCATTTCTGTAATTTCAACTCTCAATCTACCATTTCCAGTCCCACCCAAGGATCAAACTTCCCTTCTAAATATTCTTTGGCAACCTGGAAATAATATATTGAATATCCATCTTACCTAGTTTCCATTCTCTCTTATAATTATAAATAATATCCATACACTAAGATGAAATCCCCTTGTTTTCTTTATGTTAACATTCAACCTTGCATTATTGCAAAATTTTTGAACAATTTTCAAATTTTCTAAAATACTGTCATATGAACCTTTTAACAGAGTGATGTCATCAGCAAAGCTAGTGGTGCGTATTGACAGCTCTCTCTCCCTAATTCTACTTTATCCCACATTTGTTCTCTCGTGTGTAAATGAGGGGATCCACAGTAGTATTAAATAATATAGGTGATAAAGAATCACCCTGTTTGACTCCCTGTGCTGTTTTAATCAGTGATTCTTTTCCAATTATATCCTTTTACATGTGATATCATCTATGTATTTGCAATTAGTCTCATAAACTGCATTGGGAGACGTGCCCTTTGTAATGTTTATGGCCAACAGAGTTGAACGCTTTGACGAGGTCTAGAAAGACTACTGCCAACTCCTGTCTATTCTTCGTCCATCCTTTAATAGTATTATCAAGATTCGTCATATTCTCATCGCATCCTGACAAACCAACTAAAAATCCTTTTGGATGTTGGTTAAGATCAACTGCTCACTAAGTCTTTTTGCTAAAATTTTGAAAAAATCCTTCGTTGGAGTGATCCAATGGTAGTTGGCCTCCAATTTTCTCTATTTTTGAGACTCTGTATCATACGTTTTGGGAATTAATGTGGTTAGATTAGATTAGATTAGATTACTTACAGTGTGAAAACAGGCCCTTCAGCCCAACAAGTCCACACTGACCCTCTGAAGAGCAACCCACGCAGACCCATTCCCCCACATTTACTCCTACTGGCTTTTAAACAATCAAGTATAATCCTAGTCTTTATTTAAGAAAAAAGCCTTGGAAGTTGATTCTTATTGTCCCTTTGAATAACTTGTAGGTTTTTAATATTCATACCTCTGACATCTGTCCTATATCTATCACCACTCAATTTAAAGCTATGTCCCCACATTCTAACCATTGCCTTCCTCGATAAAAGGCTCTCACTGTCCACCTATCTAACTCTCTGAATATCTTATCTGCCTCAATTAAGTCACCTCTCAATCTTCTTCTCCCCAACTGTTCTCTCACTATTCTAAATTCCTAACAAAACGATTGAAAAGTTAAAACAAAACTTCACCTTACCAAACCAGCGCACAGAACCTTTTCATGGGTTAGAGGAGGAGGAGGACGGGTGAGAGACACTACCCGAATATAAAGCATCACTTACCCAGTGGTCCTGAGTCTGCTTCGGCTCAGTGTGCGCTCCGCCTATACACAAGGTAAGTTTTTATATTTTAAAGTTACATTTCCATCAGGACTCTAGTCCTCGCTGTCACTCCTCCCAGTCCAACTGTCGCTGAAAACTTGAAGAACACTGAACTCCTGAGGTAAGGTTTTATGTTTTAAAGTTACCTTCATATCGGGTCTCTGGTCATCGCTATCGCTCCTCCCACTCCAACTGCTGCCAAAAAATGAAGAACACTAAAATATAAAAACTTACCTTGGAAGCTTTAGAAAGTGCTCAGAGGATGTTACTAGGATGTTGCTTGGTATGGAGGGAAGTCTTACGCGGAAATGCTGAGGGATGTGATGCTGTTTTCATTAGTGTCACAAAGCTGGTCCCTTTTTTCTAAAAGCTGTTCCTTTTCTCAAGGACACCTTGTCCTTGGCTTTTGTTCATCGGGTTCGTACAAAGCTCCCGGTTCTGTTTCGACTGGTTTGGTACAGAGATTAAAAGGTGTTGAGAGTCCTTTTTGTTTAATGTAAACAGATGAAACTTCAGGGCAAAATGGTCATGTTTGAGAAGTGACTTGTATAATGAAAGGGGTACTTTTCTTTTAACTCTTCAGTTCCCTGGTCTTCCTTTTGCTTCTCCACAAGGGATGTCACTCCTACCTTGGATCCTGCTAAGTCATTCCCAAGATCAAACTGTACTCCTGGATCTGACACTCTGCCAATCACTCCCACTGTATTTCCCCAATCTTGATTTGGCTCTCTAATCTGATCTTACACAGGAGAACACTAAATTTCTGTCCATCCATTCCACAAATTACCACTCTTTCAGGTAACAGGTCAGAAGGAGTGCAATTACATTCATATCTTACTATTGGAGAGTGATTAGACCCAGTATCTCTCAAAACTATAACTTCTTTCCCTTCTCCCCCTGTTCTTCCTGAGTAAACTTTACCCACAGAGGCAAAGTCTTTATAGAGATCACGCACTAAGTCAATACCCACCCTTGGCCTAGGCTGTGCACTCTCCTGCAACCCCTCAACTTTTCTTGGAGTTTCCTTTGCTACTTTCAAAAATGCCACTGGCTTAGCTTCTTTTACCACATCTTTTCCTGCACTGCCTTCCTTCAATGCCCAGCACTGTGACTTTACATGTCCTACCTTCTGACAGTGAAAACACCTTTCCCAGTGCCCTTCTTAAACCACCGGCACTGTAATTTTCTGTGTCCCACTCCATTAAAGTGAAAACACCCGGTACCTTTCACCTCCTTTCCAACCTCTTGGGCTTCTTTTTTCACCTGTGGTGAACTATTATCAGAATGCTCTACTCTTTATTTTGAGTGTGGGATCTCCCCTTCTCCCAATTTCTATCCCTGACAGGGTGAAATTCTCGCTGGAGACTAAACCTTATGCACAAATGCATATTCATCTGCCATCTCTGTGGCTCTTCTCACTTGTTGAACTTTCTGTTCATCCAGATGATTTCTTATCATCTCTGGAAGTGAGTTTCTAAACTCCTCCAGCAGAATAATCTCTCTTAGAGCCGCATAGGTCCACACCCATCTAACAAACTTACTATATTTAATTCTTTCAAACTCAACATAAGTCTGACCTGATTCCTTCTTAATGTTACTGAACAGCTGTCTGTATGATTCTGCTACTCAAGCACTCAAGTACATAAACACTCAAAATAGATGGTTCCACATCTGCATAATTTCTTGACCCCTCACCTGACTGTGATGCAAATAACTCACTAGCTCTGCCGACCAGCATAGTCTGAACTAGCTTTGCCCACAAAAGCTCTGACCACTCCAGCTGCCTAGCCATTTTTCAAATGAAATCAAGAAAGCTTTGACAGCTTTCTCATCAAAATGCAGCAATGTTTTAAAAAAATTTGTAGACATCACTGTCTTCTATCTCCCTCTTCATACGGTTAACTTGACTTTCTTGACTAATTCACAACTTCTGAAGTTCTGAACTTCTCTCCTTTGTCTTTCCCTGGTCTCACTCTCTCTCTCTGCTCAGCTAAGAAACTTCTCCTTCTCCTCCTCCTCTCTCCCTCTCTCTCTCTTTCCTGCTCCTTCTCCATCACCACCTCCTCCCTCCCTCTTTCTCCTTCTCCTCTCTTTCTCCCTCTCTTTCCCCTTCTTCTCACTCTCTTCTCTCTCTCTCTCCTCTCCCTCTCCTCCTCTCTCCTCCTCTTCTCTCTCTTTCTCCCCTCTCTCGATCCTTCTCCTTCCTCCCTTCTCTCTCCTTCTCCATTCTCCTCTCTCCTTCTCTCTTCTCCTTATCATCTCCTGCCTTCTCCTTCCCCTTTCCGCCTTTCCTCCTTCTCCTCACTCTCATTCTTTTGTTCTTCTCTGCTCTTTCTCCTTGTCATTCTCCTTCTCCTCTGTCCTTCTCTCACCATCTCCTTCTCTCCTTATCCTCCTCATTGTCCTTCTCTTTTTTCTTCTCTCTCTCTCTCTCTCTCTCTCTCCCCCTTCTCCTTCTCCTCTCCTCCTCTCTCTCGTTCTTCTTCTCCTTCTCCTCTCTTTCCTCCTGTCTCTCCTTCTCCTTCTCCTCTTTCTCTCTCTCTCTTTGTCTTTCTCCTTTCTCTCCTTCTCCTCACTGTCCTTCTCCTTTCTCACCTTCTCTTTCTCTCCATCTCATTTCTTCTTCACCTCCCCTTCTCCTTCTCCTCTCCTTCTCCTTCTCCCTTCTCCTCTCTCTCCTCCCCATCTCCACCTCCCACTCCTTCTCAAACCCCCTCCTCCACACCCTTCCTCCTACCCCACCTCTCCTACTCACCCTCTCTTCCAACCCCCCCTCCTGCTCCCACTCCTCCTCCCCAGTCCTCATCCCTTTTCCCTCACTCCTCACACCTCCTCCTACCCCCTCCTTCTCGCTCCAACTCTTCCCCTCTAAATCACCCCAAACCCTCTGCCTCCCCATCCTCCTCTCTCACTACTCCTCCCTGACTCCTCCTCCTGTTCCTGCCCCCTCCTTCTTCCTTCCGCCACCACTCCTCTCCTCCTCCTACCAGTTCTCCAAATCCCTTTTCCTTCACTGGCCCCTCTTTCTTCTCTTTTCTCTTTCTCTATCTCCTTCTCCTCATTCTCGTTCTCTTTTTCCCTTCTCTCTCTCTACCCACTTCTCCTTCTCCTCTCTTTCACTTTTGTTTCTCTTTCTCCTTCTCCTTCTCCCCTCTCTCTCCTTGTCCTTCACCCCTCTTTCCTTCTCCTCTCTGTCCTTCTCCCTCTTCCTCCTAACTCCTTTTCCCCGCCCCTTACCCCTGACCCGTCCCCAACTCCTCCACCTCCCACTCCTCCCGTTGCTCCACTTCCTCTTCTCCTAACCCCTTCTCCTACCCCTCCCCATCCAGCACTCCCCAATAACACTTCCCTTCTCCCATTCCTCCTCTCTCTCGACCCTCCCTTCCCCCTCTATGTCCCCTCCTCATACTTACTCCCCTTCCCTGAGGATGAGGACTTGGGGCCGAGACTGTGTCTATCCAGGTCAGCTTCATCACAAAGACAAACAGCAATATTGTTCGCTCTGCTGCTTGGCACTTTTTAATGAACTTTCTTATTAAATGCAAATTGAAGTTATAGATATAATAAGTGCCTTTTCTCACTGGCCTGAGTTGAGAGAAACTTTCAAATGTGTCTTTGTAACCCCCAGTGGGATAATATTGGAGAAACCAGCACTACCCTTGGTCTGGTTGCTTTATTACTGAAACATTAAACTGAAATGAGAAAATCTTGGATGGTTTATTAATGAGAAAATATGAATTTATGAATTTGGGTAAATGGATATCTCAGCACATTTTTCAGCTGCTGTCTGAACTTAGTCTGGGTCACAACATAAATCGCAGAATTTGTGCAGCAACTGAGGAGCTGCAGCATGAAGCCCAATTCCAGCACAAACCAATCTAGATACATAGACCTATACCCCAAATCATACATCCGGATCCATACAGAAAACACCATTAACGTTGACCATAACAGGATGAAATTGGCAGAGATCACAAACAGTAAAATGATTGATTTTTTTCGATTTTGCATTTCTGTGTCATACTGAGTGTCCCCATTGGTGTGAGCCAGGAGTCTCCTGCGGGCTCTGCTGGTCACTAAAATGTGTCTGACAGTGAAAACATTGAACAACAGAATCAGGAGAAATGGGAGAACCGGGTTTAGAATGTTGTGGAGGAGCTCGACTGTGACCCAGACACGAGAGTCATAAACATTGTCTGTTACCTCACAAAACCAGGGGCGGTTCCTCTGCCAATACCGAGAAGTGAGCATGAAATACCAGAAAATATTCTTTAAACAGCTTAGCACAGTCACTGTTCCCAGAACCGCAGCTGCCACTTTCTCATTGCAATATTTACTTTTCAGCTTCTGGCAACAAATGGCCACAAATCGATCAAAGGTGAAAGTGACGGTGAACCAGACAGAACAGTCAGTGGCTGCATAAAGTAGGACGGCATGGATATTACATATGTGGATGTCCCACAGGAAAGAAAACGGTTCCTTATAAACAATTGGAAGGTGTCTCCATATCACATCGAGGATAATGACCAGCAGATCCGCCACTGCCATGGCTCCCAGGTAACGACTGACACATGGAGACAATGCACAATCTTTATAAACCAGGATGTAGATTGTCACTATGTTAACTGTGAGGAAGGAAAACAAGCAAATTAAACATCAGCCTATAGGTAAAGGTACCAGTTTGATTGAGCACCCAGTGAGATTTTCAAATGTGTCACTGTTTTCAGAAACTTATTGATGTAATTGAAGCGGAAATCAAAAATAGTAAGTCCCGAACTACAAAAAAATGTGATATATAACACAAAAAAACTCTCTCCAAACACATATCCACAAGAACAGATGATTTCTAGAGCATTCCCACGCACTCAAAAGCAGACACAGATAATTTCTTTACTGTTTCTAAAGCGGATAATGAAAACGTTGCTGTCCTGAAGTATTCTGTCCCAGTTCCTTGAAGATAAACAGAGGTTGGAAGTTTCTGTCTTTTAGTCTAAATTGTGGTTGATCCACGGTCAGGAAGAAATGTAAATGCAGGGAAAACATATTTACCCCTTTAACTGCCAAAGGGGACTTCAAAATTGTGTCTTCTTTTCGTGGAATGGGACCTCTTCCCTCAGGATCTTATCTTTTTCTTCAATTAACTGACATCTGGCCGATTATAAATAAGATCAGTTATGGGAGTTGGTTATCGAATGCTCAGGAGAATATCAGCTTTCAAATGTTCTAGACAATGTTGGTTATGGAATGCTCTGAATAATGTTGTGGTTCTGTTCACCGAGCTGGGAATTTGTGTTGCAGACATTTCGTCCCCTGTCTAGGTGACATCCTCGGTGCTTGGGAGCCTCCTGTGAAGTGCTTCTGTGATCTTTCCTCCGGCATTTATCGTGGTTTGAATCTGCCGCTTCCGGTTGTCAGTTCCAGCTGTCCATTGCAGTGGTCGGGAAATTGGGTCCAGGTCGATGTGCTTATTGATTGAATCTGTGGATGAGTGCCATGCTTCTAGGAATTCCCTGGCTGTTCTCTGTTTGGCTTGTCCTATAATAGTACTGTTGTCCCAGTCAAATTCATGTTGCTTGTCATCTGCGTGTGTGGCTACTAAGGATAGCTGGTCCTGTCGTTTCATGGCTAGTGGGTGTTCATGGATGCGGATCGTTAGCTGTCTTCCTGTTTGTCCTATGTAGTGTTTTATGCAGTCCTTGCATGGGATTTTGTACACTACATTGGTTTTGCTCATGCTGGATATCGGGTCCTTCGTTCTGGCAAGTTGTTGTCTGAGAGTGGCTGTTGGTTTGTGTGCTGTTATAAGTCCTAGTGGTCGCAGTGGTCTGGCTGTCAGTTCGGAAATGCTCTTGATGTATGGTAGTGTGGCTAGTCCTTTGGGTTGCAGCATGTCCTCGTTCCGTTGTCTTTCCCTTAGGCATCTGTTGATGAAATTACGCGGGTATCCGTTTTTGGCGAATAGATTGTATAGGTGTTCTTCCTCTTTTTGCAGTTCTGGTGTACTGCAGTGTGTTGTGGCCCTTTTTGAATAGTGTCTTGATGCAACTTCTTTTGTGTGTGTTGTGGTGGTTGCTTTCGTAGTTCATGAACTACGAAAGCAACCACCCCAACACACACAAAAGAAGTTGCATCAAGACACTATTCAAAAGGGCCACAACACACTGCAGTACACCAGAACTGCAAAAAGAGGAAGAAGAACACCTATACAATCTATTCGCCAAAAACGGATACCCGCGTAATTTCATCAACAGATGCCTAAGGGAAAGACAATGGAACGAGGACATGCTGCAACCCAAAGGACTAGCCACACTACCATACATCAAGAGCATTTCCGAACTGACAGCCAGACTACTGCGACCACTAGGACTCTTAACAGCACACAAATCAACAGCCACTCTCAGACAACAACTCACCAGAACGAAGGACCCAATACCCAGCATGAGCAAAACCAATGTAGTGTACAAACTCCCATGCAAGGACTGCACAAAACACTACATAAGACAAACAGGAAGACAGCTAACAATCCGCATCCATGAACACCAACTAGCCACGAAACAACACGATCAGCTATCCTTAGTAGCCACACACGCAGATGACAAGCAACATGAATTTGACTGGGGCAACAGTACTATTATAGGACAAGCCAAACAGAGAACAGCCAGGGAATTCCTAGAAGCATGGCACTCATCCACAGATTCAATCAATAAGCACATTGACCTGGACCCAATATACCAGCCACTGCAACGGACAGCTGGAACTGACAACCGGAAGTGACAGATTCAAACCACTACAAATGCCGGAGGAAAGATCACAGAAGCGCTTCACAGGAGGCTCCCAAGCACTGAGGATGTCACCTAGACAGGGGACGAAATGTCTGCAACACAAATTCCCAGCTAGGTGAACAGAACCACAACAACGAGCACCCGAGCTACAAATCTTCTCACAAACTTTGAGCTCTGAATAATATAACAGACGATTCTCAGTTTCCAGAAAAGGCCAGTTTCCCCCAGTATGTGGCATATCAAGATGTACAGAGTCATTTTTCTTTCAAACCACATGCAATTAAATATGTAAGTAAGCTTGCTGAGCATGAAGGTTTGTTTTCACATGTTTTGTCACCATACTACGTAATATCATCAGTGAGAGTCTCTAGTGAAGACCTGTTGGATAAGTCCTGCCTCTCTATTTATAGGTCTTGGTTTCTTAATGTGGGTGATGTCATTTCCAGTTCTTTTTTTCAAGGGGAGGTAGATAGGATCTTAATCAATGTTTTTATTGATGGAGTTCTGGTTAGAATCCCCTGACTCTAAGAATTCTCATGAGTGTCTTTGTTTCATCTGTCCTAGGATGTGTGCGTTGTCCCAGTCAAAGTAATGTCCTTCTTTGTCTGTGTGTACAGAAACTAGTGGTTGTGGGTCCTGTCTTTTGGTGGCCAATTGATGTTCATGTATTCTGGTGGCAAGTTTCCTGCTAGTTTGTCCAAAGTAGTGTTTTTTTTTTCTGTTCTTTCATGTTATCTTGTAAATGACGTTAGTTTTGCTGGTAGTATCTAATGGATCCTTTAGTTTCATTATTCGCTGTTTAAGTGTGTTGGTAGGTTCGTGAGCTACCATGATGCCAAGGGGTCTGAGTAGTCTGGTAGTCATTTCTGGTATATCTTCAATGTAAGGCAATGTAACTATAGTTTTTGGTTGCCTTATGACTGCTTGTTTGGGTTTGTTTCTGCAGAATCAGTGGATAATGTTTACTGAAAACATCGTATGGAAATTTTTCTCCTTTTATTAGATTGCTGCAGTGTGATGTAGCTCATTGAAATAATGTATTGATGCAGCTCCATTTGTGGGTATTGGGGAGATTGTTCTGAAGTTAAGTATTTGGTCTGTGTTTGTTGTTTTTCTGTAGACACTGGTTTGAGACACACCACCAATGCTTCACCGGAGACTCTCACCGATGATGTTAACCAGTATGTTGATAAAACCTTCAAGCTCAACAAGCTAATTTACAAACTTACCACCAACCTGAGCTACAAATCTCAAAAATTGCTAACATACAATTAAAGTCTACAACATACAATTCAGCCCTTCAAACCTTCTCTACCAGTCAATGAGGTCGGGGCTGATCTGATAGTGTCCTGAACTTCATGTCACAAGAGCATTCAGTCATCCACCCCCTGGGGCATTGGCATCAGTATTGGGACAGTAAGGAACTGGACCATTGGGACAGGCTCCACCTGAACTCAAGGATGTATTGAAAGGATATAAAGATAAGCAGAAAGGGAAGGTGTACTTTGTTAGTAAAGGATAAAATTAAATGAATAAGAAGAAGTTTTAAATGGTCAGAATGTATAGAATCCTTGTAGGCAGCATTGAGGAACCACACAGGGGAAGACAAAAGTGCCTGTGGGAGCTGAATGCAGGCCTCCTAGCAGAATTAGGATGCGCAGCAAGAAATAAATCAGGAGATAGAAAAGCCATGCAAGGAAAGTACTATTGTAATAACCACAGGGGTCTTCAATATGCAGGTGCACTGGGAAAATCAGGTTGGTAATGGATCTCAAGCAAAGGAATTTGAGAAATGTATATGAGATTTATTTTGGACTAGCTTGTGGTGAAACTCACAAGGGTTTTGACAGTTCTGGATTTGGTGATATGTAACAAGGCAGAATTGATTAGGGAGCTGAAAATGAAGGATCCCCTCAGGAGCAGTGACCACAATATGATTGATGCCAGCTTGCAGTTTGAGAGGGAGAAGCTGGAAATCAGATCTAATAGTACTGTTGACATAAAGTAGCAACACAGACATGAAGGAGGAGCTGGCCAGAGTTGATTGGAAAGAGAGATGATCAGGGAAGGTGGTGGAATAGCTAAGGCTGGAGTTTCTGGGAGCAATTTGGGAGGCACAGCAGAAATTCATCCCAAGGAATAAAACACTTACTAAAGCGGGAGCGAGGGAAGAGAGGAAAATTGGTAATGCAACACTCCTGTTTAAGGCAGGAGGGAGACAGAAGACAAGAAATTATAGGCTGGTTCGGCTGACCTTGGTAGTTGATTAGATTTTTTGTCTATTATTAAGGATGAGATTGCAGAAGTGCATGGTAAAATAGGGCTAGGTTAGCACAGCTTCATCAAACAGAGGTCATGCTATTAAAATTTGTTGAGTTGAGCAAAGGGGTGCCAGTGGATGTAATCTTTGGGTTTTCAGAATGTCTTTAATAAGGAGGCTGCTGAATAAAATAAGAACCCATGGTGTTAGGAGCAAGGCACAGACATACATGGAGGATTGGGTAACTGTCAGGAGGTCAAATTAGGGATAGTGGGTACTTTTCAGGCTGGCAGCCGGTGATTAGCAGAGATCCATAGTGTCCAGTGTTGGAACCACAACTGTTCACTTGTACATTAACAATCTGGATGGAGGAACTGATAACATTGTTACTAAGCTTGCAGATGATATAAAGTTAGGTGGAGAGAAAGGTAGAGTTACAGAGGTCGGGATGCAGAAGTACAAATCCCTGAAGGTGGCAGGAGAGTTTAATAAGAAAATTAAGAACGCATACAAGGCACTATATTATTCAGAGTACTGACGAGAAGAGCTGGGAGGTTATGTTGAGCTGCTCAGAATTTTGACTAGGCCTCAGCTGGAATATTGTGTACTGTTCCGGCCACCTTACCATCGGAAGGATGTGATTGCATTGGAATGAGTGCAGAGAAGATTCACTAGGATGTTGCCAAGATCACGAGGCAAAAGAACAGAGTAGGCTATTCAGTGCATTGAATCTGCTCCACCATTCATGGCTGATCTGATAACACTCGAGTCCTCTTTTCTCCCTTTTCCCCTTCACTGTCTTATTGATTAAAATTTTTCATCTCCACCTCGAATACACTTAATGACCCAATCTCAATAGCCCTCTGTGGAATTCCACAGAATCACGAAAGGTAAATGTAGTGATTAGAATGAAGTCAGCCAGGTGGAACTCAGAACATGAGTTCCCTGATTCAGGCTGTTAATCTGGGCTAATCAGGTAGGCCTAGCTGACAAGTATAAACAGGAGTGTCAGGTTCTGTTCACTGAGAGCTGGCTCCAAGGGAGATGGATCAGTGTCAAAAACTATGCACATGTAAATAAAGAGTGATTTGTTGACAGGATACTGGCATCTGTGGAGCTATATCAATAAAGTTATTATTGCCCTGCCAGCTGTACTCTCATTGGAGGTTGTATGAACTGAGGGTCACTGTCCCTCAGGCAAGGTGAGAAGTTGCAATGTCGAGTCCTTCATGACAATCTCAGCCAGTAAGACAATTGACACCATGCTGTTGGCATCCTTTTGCAATACAAACCATCCAACCAGCCAACTGAGCGATCCAAAACTTCAAACAGATTCACTAGCCTCTGAAATGGAAAAGGATCCTCTTCTTTGTCATAAATGTATGAGTCCTTATTCTGAGATTCTGCTGTCTGGTCCCACATTCCATCACAAGCAGAGACAACCACTTCACATTTCTCCTATTAAGTCCCTTAAACATCTTGAATGTTTCAATGAAGTCATAGGCAAGCAGTTTGCCAGGCATCACTTCGGAGACTGGAAAGCAATGTATCCCAAGCTTCTGTTTCCCAAGTGACACGTCTTCTTGTCAATAGAACAGGACAGCTTATCAGTTCTCTTCTTGAAAGCAAAACTCCAAAGTACAAGAAAGCGCAACAATGGGGAGGCACGGTGGCACAGTGGTTAGCACTGCTGCCTCACAGCGCCAGAGACCCGGGTTCAATTCCCACCTCAGGCGACTGACTGTGGAGTTTGCACGTTCTCCCTGTGTCTGCGTGGGTTTCCTCCAGGTGCTCCGGTTTCCTCCCACAGTCCAAAGATGTGCAGGTCAGGTGAATTGGCCATGCTAAATTGCCTGTAGTGTTAGGTAAGGGGTAAATGTAGGGGTATGGGTGGGTTGCGCTTTGGCGGGTCGGTGTGGACTTGTTGGGCCGAAGGGCCTGTTTCCACACTGTATTGTAATCTAATCTAAATGCTGGTCCATGTTCAATTCACAGGATGAAGGAAATCTACTGACAATGTCCTGAAGTCACACAACGAAGTCATGTCAAAAAGGGGGTGCTTTCAGCACTGGTCTTTGCCACCTCCCCCACTAACTCCTTTCACTTCAAACTGACTATAACTTGCTCTGTCCTCAAGTCCTTAAAGCAACCCCTTCCCTTTTTTGCGCACATGACATATACTGTTTTCGCACAGGAAGTGGCCATTCATCCTATCGTTTCTCTGCTAACTCTCTTAATAAGCAATTCACCTACTGCCATTCCCAGTAATACTGCACAGTCTTTTTTTCAGGCAATAATCTGTGCTTCCTCGAATGAACCGACTTCATTGCACTCTTTGGCAGAGCATTACAGATCCTAACCACTCACTGCAAGTTGACATTCCTCCTTGTGTTGCTATTGCTTCTCCAATTACTCTAAATATGTGGCATTTTGTCCTTGATCCTTTCAACAGTTGGGAATCGTTCTTCAGTGTCGAGAGTGTCGTACTGGAAAAGCACAGCAGTTCAGGCAGCATCCACAGAGCAGGTCAATTGATGTTACGGGCAAAAGCCCTTCATCAGTTTTCTCCTGTTCCTCGGATGTTGCCAGACCTGTTGTGCTTTTCCAGCATCACATTCTTGACTCTAATCTCCAGCATCTTCAGTCCTCACTTTTGCCAATGTTCTTCAGTGTCTACTCTGTCCAGGCTGCTTTAATTACTTGCTGCACCTGGATGTTAAAGTTTTCAGTTTCATGCGCAAGAATACCCATATGCTACATTGTTTATGGAGTCTCTTTCATTTAAATAATAAACCGGAATTTTGATTCCTCCGACCAGATGACTACACTTTTTTCTGACAATGAACTCCATTGGCAAAGGAACGATCAGTCCTCAGCAAAGGCCTTACCTTTATCCCCCTCTGCCCCACGCATCAATGAATTTAATACACACCATAATGTCAAACAGTTCTTCGGCCGCCTCCTCTTCCGAGCTTACTTTTACAATCAGGACTCCCGCCCACCTTCCGAGGACCCCTTCACCCGCTTCCAACACACTCCATCCACCTGGACACCCGATGCTGGCTTATTACCCGCCTTCGATCTCCTCATTTCCAACTGCCACCGAAACATTAACCACCTCAACCTGTCTACCCCTTCCCCACTCCAACCTCTCACCATCACAACGCGCAGCCCTCCACTCCCTCTGCTCCAATCCCAAACTCACCATCAAGCCAGTGGATAAAGGGTGCATGGTGCAGTGGTAGTTTGGCGCACTGAACTCTACACTGCTGAAGCCAGGTGCCAACTCGAAGACATCTCCGCCTACTGCCCCCTCAACCATGACCCCACCCCCCCAACACCAAACCATTATCTCCCAGACCATACAGAACCTCGTCACCTCAGGAGATCTCCCACCCACGGCTTCAAACCTCATAGTCCGGGAACACCGCACCGCCCAATTCTACCTCCTTCCCAAGAACCACAAGCCTGACAACCCTGGCCGACCCATTGTCTCAGCATGCTCCTTCCCCCTGAACTCATCTCTACCTACCTCGACACTGTCTTATCCCCCCTAGTCCAGGAACTCCCCACATACATTCAAGACACCACCCACGCCCTCCACCTCCTCCAAGACTTCCGTTTCCCCGGCCCCCAACGCCACATCTTTACCATGGATATCAATCCCTCTACACCTCCATCCGCCATGACCAGGGCCTCCAAGCCCTCCATTTCTTCATCTCCCAAATTTCCCAACATAACCCTTCCACTGACACTCTCTTTCGTTTGGCTGAACTGGTCCTCACCCTTAACAATTTCTCCTTCGAATCCTCCCACTTCTTCCAGAGCAAAAGGGTAGCCATGAGCCCTTTGGGCCCCAGCTATGCCTGTCTCTTTGTTGGCTACATAGAACAGTCCACTCCCCACCTCTTCCTCCGCTACATTGATGACTGCATTGGCGTCACCTCTTTCTCTCGCGAGGAAGTTCAGCAATTCATCAACTTCACCAACATATTCCACCCTGACCTTAAATTCATCTGGACAATCTCTGACACCTCCCTCCCCTTCCTGGACCTCTCCATCGCCATTAATGATGACCAATTTGACACTGACATTTTTTTTACAAACCCACAGACTCCCACAGCTACCTGGATTACACCTCTTCCACCCTACCTCCTGCAAAATGCCTTCCCGTATTCCCAATTCTTCTGCCTCCGCCGTATCTGCTCCCAGGAGGACCAGTTCCACCACAGAACACACCAGGTGGCCTCCTTCTTTAGAGACTGCAATTTCCCTTCCTATGTGGTTAAAGATGCCCTCCAATGCATCTCGTCCACATCCCGTATCTCCGCCATCGAACCCCACGCCTCCAAACATAACAAGTGCCCCCCTGGTGCTCACCTTCCACCCTACCAACCTTCGCATAAACCGCATCATCCGCCAACATTTCCATCACCTCCAAATGGACTCCACCACCAGAGATATATTTCCTTCCCCACCCCTGTCCAAATTCCACAAAGACCGTTTCCTCCTTGACTACCTGGTCAGGTCCATGCCCCTCAACAACCCGCCCTCCCGTCCTGGCACCTTCCCCTGCCACTGCAGAATTGCAAAACCTCCCCCCTCACCTCCATCCAAAGCCCCAAAGGAGCCTTCCACATTCAAAGTTTTACCTGCACATCCACCAATGTCATTTATTGCATCCATTGCTCCTGATGCGGTCTCCTCTACATTGAGGAGACTGGACGCCTCCTCGCAGAGCACTTTAAGGATCATCTCCAGGACACCCGCGCGAATCAACCCCACCACCCTGTGGCCCAACATTTCAACTCCCCCTCCCACTCTGTCGAGGACATGCAGGTCCTGGGCCTCTTCCACTGCCGCTCCCTCACCACCCAACGCCTGGAGGAAGAACGCCTCAGAACACTTCAATCCCAGGGCATCAATGTAGACTTCACCAGTTTCCTCATTTCCCCTTACTCCACCTTACCCCTGTTCCAACCTTCCAGCTCAGCACCATCCCCATGACCTGCCTAACTTCCTTTCCAACTATCCACTCCACCCTCCTCTTTGACCTATCACCTTCATCCCCACCCCCATTAACCCATTGTACTCTTTGCTACCTTCCCCCACCTTCCTCTCTGACCTAACACCTCCACCCCCACCCCCATTCATCTATTGTACTCTATGCTACTTTCTCCCCACCCACACCCCCCTCTCATTTATCTCTCCATTCTGCAGGCTCCCTGCCTCTATTCCTGATGAAGGGCTTTTGCCCAAAATGTCGATTTTCCTGCTCCTCGGATGCTGCCTGACCTGCTGTGCTTTTCCAGCACCACTCTAATCCAGACTCTGGTTTCCAGCACCTGCAGTCCTCATTTTTACTATGTATTCACTGATTCAATCTATCTATATCTCATAACAAATCTCATGATTTATGATCTCATCACAACATACCTGACCACATTTTGTTTTGTATTCTGCCACCTGAAAGTTCGAGCACAGAACATAGAACAGTACAGCACAGTACAGGCCTTTTGACCCTTGATGTTGTATTGGCCTTTTATCCTACTCTACAATCAGACTAACCTACATACATTCATTGTTATTAAGTCGATTAAAAAGATTGAGGATCTAGGACATATTCTTTTAGTACAACACTAGTTACATCTTTCCAGCCTTAAAAAAGAACTAGTAATCAAAACTCTGTCTTCTGTTTGTTAATCAATTGTTCATTCATCTTCATATATTACTCCTTAAACTGACAGCTCCCAGCTTGTGCAATCACCCTTTGCTTGGCATTTTATTGAATACCTCCTGGAAACCCAAACACACAGCATACAATTTTCCAATCACAATCTGGATTAAATCTATTGAAAATGTTCAGGTTTTAATATGTATCTTGGTGTTTCTTCCTTATTAATGGGCTCAAGCATTTTCCCAACAATGGATATTAAATTAGCTGGCCTAAAGTTTCCTGCTACTTGAAATTTCGTGTTTTCCAATCAACTGGAATACCCCCTGAATCCAGTGAGCTCCAGAATTTTTCAAACAAGGCATCCATTATCACTGTCCATTTAAAACCCATGGGGTACAGTCATAAAATCTCAATGATCTGCCGTGCCTTCAATCCCCATTATTTTGTTCAAAGCATTGTCTATTATAACAGAAGATACCGTTATAAGATATTTCCTCCATTACTTCTTGCTTGTACATCTTCAGAATATTTATTTATTTATTTCCTAATGACAGCCATTGTCAATCCCTTAGATCAATTTGATCTCACCCAAGAAAAGATCTCGATAATGTATGAGGAAGCCCAGATGGCTGTGCTGAATGCTATGAAGTGGAGACAATAATCAAAATACTGCCAAATAGAAAAAGGTGGAAGTTAAATTTGACTCCAATTCTAGGTTGATGCTGCCATTGTGTTGACTTAAAATGTTTACATTTTCCCTCCAAGATGGTGTATAAGATCAGTGAATTAGTCCTTTGAATCCATTGGACAAATCATACTTAGAGGAAAACTGACTTAATTTGATTGCCAGACAGCATCAACACGAAATCCAAGAAAGCTGGTCTCCATCTTATTCAAAAATTACAACAAATCATTTGCAGATTAAGTACAAACAAGCAGACTTATCACTCAGATTCTGTTCTACAGTTTTCAGAATATTCATTTTGTCAAGTATCATGATGGCATGTACAAAAAAGACGGATTGTACCTAAATTGGAATGGGACTAATATACTGGCAAGGAGATTTGCTAGAGCTGCTCGGGTGGATTTAAACTAGTACGGTTGAGGTTGGGGGGGGGGGGGGGTGTCATGGGACCCAGGGAGATAGTGAAGATATAGGTCAATCTGAGACTGGTACAGTTGAGAACAAAGGCCAGTCAAACAGTCAAGGCAGGGAGTGACAAAGCAGAGAACTAGGTAGGACTGATAAATTAAACTGCATTTATTTCAATGCAGAAGGCCTAACAGGGAAGGCAGATGAACTCAGGGCATGGTTAGGAACATTGGACTGGGATATCATAGCAATTACAGAAATATGGCTTAGGGATGGACAGGACTGGCAGCTTAATATTCCAGGATACAAATGCTACAGGAAGGACAGAAAGGGAAGCAAGAGAGGAGGGGTCTGGTGTTTTTGATAAGACTGGAATCACTGACATTGTGGACCTCCTAATCATCATCAGGGACAGAAACAGAGGGAAATGCATTCACTTCAAAGGCAAAAGATGACACTACTGGAAGGGAAAACATTCAGATGAATGTGTACAAGGGTTTTGAGGAATGTGACAAACTGCAGGTGTGACACCAAAGAGTGACCCTCAGAAGAATAAGAATATTAAAATGGAAGTGTGACCATATCAGAAACTAGAGTAGGTCACTGAGTGAATGTGTCTCGGTGTGAATTGGGAGACAGACAGTAGAATTGGAGCTCCAGATATTGCAGCTCCAAACTGGGCATCCATGTGATGCTGCAGACCCCGATAGCAGCAGAGGCAGCAGTTTGTAAAACTACAGTCTAGCTTTTTGCCTCAGTCTACCATTACCATCAAGTTGATCTTTGGCTCAGTGATAAATGATTGTGAACATGCCTGAGTCAGAACCATGTGTACTTAAGACTGATGACAACCTGTCAAAGCTACCACACCTCATTGTTTGCATTCCAAATGGCTGAATTGACATCTGGTTAAGAGGGTGAGAAGATTCCATAACCAACAGATCAGATCCACACTCTTCAGTCCTGTCATATTCAAGCATACACATTGATGAATGATCCTCAGCCAGATGTGTTGAGTCAATGATCAACCTCACCCTCATCATGATGTCTACAGAATCACAGATGCCCATCTTCAACAAAGTCAATTTGCTACACGTGACATTAAGAAACAGCTGAATGCAGTAGATACGACAAAGGCAATGGGCCCTGACACCACTCCTGCAATAGGACTGAAGACCTGTGTTGCATAACAAGCTATGCTTTGGGGAAACTGCTTCATTCCACCTCCATCTCTGGAATTTGGAAAATTACTTAACTATGCCCAGTTCCCAAGAGAAGGAAATTTTAATCTGACCAAATGGTACATCATCAGTGACAGTGTGATAGTCTAATTGCAGGAATGTCTTTTGAACAGAGCTATCAGGCAGTACAGAAATAACTTGCTCAGTGTGGTCTGTGAAAAATACTGGGCTGCTAGGAAATCTGCAATAAGTTTGAAAAAGATCATAGTAGAGAAAAACTGGAAATTAAGTGACTCAAATTTATTACTAATTAAGTAGAAATGGCTGGGCAGGTGATATGCTGTAGCTGTATGATGTGGGAGCTGGCTGTTCTCATTGTGAACTGCAGTGACCATATCTGCAGCAAGTGTTGGTTGCTGGAAGAACTCCGGCTCAGAGTTGATGAGTTGGAATCTGAGTTTCAAACACTGTAGCACATCTGCGGGGAGGAGGGTTTCCTGGACACTTTGTTTCAGGAGGCAGTCACAACTGGTAGATTAAGTAATTCAAATTCACTCAGTGATCAGGGAAAACAGGTGAGACAGGTAGGGGGATCCTGAATTCAGGAATGGAGAAGCCTCAGCTCTTTGTCCAACAGGTATGAAGTACTTTCTCCCTGTCTGGAAAAGGGCTATGGGAAGGAAGACCAAGCTGACCACAGCACCACGGTGCAGGCCATTCACAAGGGGGGAGCAAAATGTCAAGTGATAGTTATAGGGGATTCTATACTTAGGGGGATAGATAGTATCCTTTGCAAGCTGGAGCATGGTGTATTGCCTGCCTGGTACCAGGGTGTAGCACATCACTGACCGGCTTGAAAGGATATTGGAGTGGGAAGGTGATAATCCTGTTTTGTGGTCCATGTTGGGACAAAAATCAAAGGAAAGGCTAGGAAGGAGGACCTGTTTGGGGATTATCAAGCACTAGGAACAGAATTAAGGAACAAGTCCTCAAGGGTGATAATGTCCAGATTACTTTCTAAGCCATATGCAAATTGGCTTATGGATAATAAAATTAGGGAAGTAAGCACATGACTAAAGGAGTGGTGTGAGGAAGAGGGATTCCACTTCATGGGGCATTAGCATCAATTTTGGAACATGAGTGATGTGTACCGATAGGACGGTGTCCACCTGAATTGATCTGGAACAGGTGATCTAGCAAGGAGAAATAGAGTGGTCATGTGGATATTAATTAGTGAGTCAGGGGAAATGGAAACAGATGACAGGAAGTATGATGGTAATAAAAAGGTAAGCATCAGGCTAGCATGTGTGCAGGAAAGTTTAACTACAAGACAGACTAATGGAAGGATAACTCAGGAGGTATGAGTGTAAGAAATCTAGCAAGGGTACATTACCTGAATGATCATTGAATTCGTAACAAGAATATGATTTTATAGCCATTTCAGGGACATGATTGCAGGATGGTCATCACTGGGAGTTAAATGTCCAGGGGTATCAGACTATTCAGAAGGACAGACAGGAAAGTAAGGTGTAGCTCTGATATTCATGGACAACATCGGGGCAGTGGTGAGGGATGATATAGGTTCTACGGAGAATAAAGTTTCCCCAAAGCATGGCTTGTTATGCAACACAGGTCTTCAGTCCTATTGCAGAAACATCGATTTTCCTACTCTTCGGATGCTGCCTGACCTGCTGTGCTTTTCCAGCACCACTCTAATCTAGACTCTGATCTCCAGCATCTGCAGTCCTCACTTATGCATGCTATTCTGTTTTGCAAACAATAGCTAGTGGTGTGCCTCAGGGATCAGTGTTGGGACCAGTTTAAAGATGGCACTAAGATGAGTGGCACAGCAAAGTGTGCAGAGCATTGTGAAACTTTGTAGACAAACATAGATACATTAAGAGAGTGGGCAAAGGTCTGGCAGATGGAATACAACGTTAGTAAATGTAGTCATCAATTTGGTAGGAATAACAGCAAAAAAGGACTAATACTTGAATGGTAAAACATTGCAGCATGCTGCTGTGCAAAGGGATCTGGATGTCCTTGTGCCTATTTATCCTATCCATGCCCCTCATGATCGTATACACCTCTAAGGTCACTCATCAGCCTCTGACGCACCAGAGTAATCAGCCTTTCCAACCTATCCCTATAGCTCAAATCCTCCAACCCTGGCAACATCCTTGTAAATCTTTTCTGAACCCTTTCAAGTTTTACTTCAAGTTTTACAACATCTTTCCGATAAGACAAAAACCAAAATTGCACGCAATATTCCAACAGTGGCCTCACCAATGTCCTGTATGCTGCAACATGGGCGGCACAGTGGCACAGTGGTTAGCACTGCTGCCTCACAGTGCCAGAAACCCGGGTTTAATTCCCGCCTCAGGCGACTGACTGTGTGGAGTTTGCACATTCTCCCCGTGTCTACGTGGGTTTCCTCTGGGTGCTCCGGTTTCCTCCCACAGTCCAAAAACGTGCAGGTTAGGTGAATTGGCCATGCTAAATTGCCTGTAGTGTTAGGGGCAGGGGTAAATGTAGGGGAATGGGTCTGGGTGGGTTGCGCTTCGGCGGGTCGGTGTGGACTTGTTGGGCCGAAGGGCCTGTTTCCACACTGTGAGTAATCTAATCTAATCTAAATCTATCACCCCTCAATTTAAAGCTATATCCCCTCATGTTAGTCTTCACCATCCAAGGAAAAAGCCTTTCACTGTCAACCCTATCAAACCCTCTTATCATTTTATATGCCTCGATTAAGTCATCTCTCAACCTTCTCTCCAACAAAAACAGCTTCAGTTCTCTCAGCCTTTCCTCGTTAGCCCTTCTTTCCATTCCAGGCGACATCCTAGTAAATCTCCTCTGAACCCTGCTCAAAGCTTCCACATCCTTACTATTAATGCAGTGGCCAGAACTGAATGCAGTACTTCAGGTGCAGCCCTACCAGTGTTTTGTACAGCTGAAGCACAACCTTGTGGCTCCAAAACCCAATCTCCCTAACAATAAATGCCAACAGACCATGTGCCTTCTTAACAACCCTATCAACATGGGTGGAAATTTTCAGGGATTTATGCACGTAGATCTGTCTGTTCATCTACACTGCCAAGAACTTTACCATTAGCCCAGTACTCTGCATCCCTGTTACAACTTCCGAAGTTGTATCCTCACACTTGTCTGCATTAAATTTCATTTGCCTCTTCTCAGCTCAGCTCTGCGTCTTATCTATGTCCCTCTGTAACCCATGGCATCCTTCAGGAATTTCCACAATTCTGCCTACCTTACTGTCATCCCCAAAATTACTAACCCATCCTTCTACGCCTACATCCAGATCATTTATCAAAATGACAACTAGCAGTGGCCCCAAAACAAATCTTTGCAGCACACCACTGGTAACTGAGCTCCAGGATGAGCATTTCCATCAACCACCACCCTTTCAGCTAGCCAATTTCTAATCTATGCCACTACATCACATTCAATCCTGAAACGGCGTATTTTGTGCAATATTCTGGATTAGTGGTACTGGAAGAGCACAGCAGTTCAGGCAGCATCCAAGGAGCTTCGAAATCGATGTTTTGGACAAAAGCCCTTCATCAGAAATAAAGGCAGTGAGCCTGAAGCATGGAGAGATAAGCTAGAGGAGGGTGGGGTGGGGAGAAAGTAGCATAGAGTACAATGGCTGAGTGGGGGAGGGGATGAAGGTGATAGGTCAGGGAGGAGAGGGTGGAGTGGATAGGTGGAAAAGGAGATAGGCAGGTAGGACAAGTCTGGACAAGTCATGGGGACAGTGCTGAGCTAGAAGTTTCGAACTAGGGTGAGGTGGGGGAAGGGGAAATGAGGAAACTGTTGAAGTCCACATTGATGCCCTGGGGTTGAAGTGTTCCGAGGTGGAAGATGAGGCGTTCTTCCTCGAGGCGTCTGGTGGTGAGGGAGCAGCGATGAAGGAGGCCCAGGACCTCCATGTCCTCGGCAGAGTGGGAGGGGGAGTTGAAATGTTGGGCCACAGGGCGGTGTGGTTGATTGGTGCGGGTGTCCCGGAGATGTTCCCTAAAGCACTCTTCTAGGAGGCACCCAGTCTCCCCAATGTAGAGGAGACCCCATCGGGAGCAACAGATACAATAAATGATATTAGTGGATGTGCAAGTAAAACTTTGATGGATGTGGAAGGCTCCTTTAGGGCCTTGGATAGAGGTGAGGGAGGAGGTGTGGGCGCAGGTTTTACAGTTCCTGCGGTGGCAGGGGAAAGTGCCAGGATGGGTTGTAGGGGGGGCGTGGACCTGACCAGGTAGTCACGGAAGGAACGGTCTTTGTGGAGGGCAGAAAGGGGTGGGGAGGGAAATATATCCCTGGTGGTGGGGTCTGTTTGGAGGTGGCGGAAATGTCGGCGGATGATTTGGTTTATGCGAAGGTTGGTAGGGTGGAAGGTGAGCACCAGGGGCGTTCTGTCCTTGTTACAGTTGGAGGGGTGGGGTCGGAGGGCGGAGGTGCGGGATGTAGACAAGATGCGTTGGAGGGCATCTTTCACCACGTGGGAAGGGAAATTGTGGTCTCTAAAGAAGGAGGCCATCTGGTGTGTTCTGTGGTGGAACTGGTCCTCCTGGGAGCAGATATGGCGGAGGCGGAAGAATTGGGAATACGGGATTGCATTTTTGCAAGAGGTAGGGTGGGAAGAGGTGTAATCCAGGTAGCTGTGGGAGTCAGTGTCAAGTCGGTCGTCATTAATGGAGATGAAGAGGTCCAGGAAGGGGAGGGAGGTGTCAGAGATGGTCCAGGTAAATTTAAGGTCAGGGTGGAATGTGTTGGTGAAGTTGATGAATTGCTCAACCTCCTCGCGGGAGCATGAGGTGGCGCCAATGCAGTCATCAATATGCCTACCGTGTGGAACCTTAGCAGTGGCCTTCCTGAAGTCCATATACACCACATCGATCTTCATCCATCTATTTTGTCACCTTCTCAAAGAATTCAATAAGGTTAGTGAGGCACAACCTACCCTTCACAAAATGGCATCATCTTATTGAATGGTGGAGCAAGCTCAAAGGGTCAGATGACCTACACCTGCTCTTAGTTCTTATATTCTATGTTCTCATGATTCCAATAGATCCTCATGTGGAAATCCAGACCAGGCTAAAGTCCTGGCAAATGGTGTAAATTAAAAACAATTAATAAAATCTCAATTGAAATCTGGTGTTAGTAATAGTGACCTTGAAGCCAATAATGATTCTAAGCATCAATTTGCTTCACCAATGTACTTCAAGGAAGCAAATCTTTCTGGTCTGGCCAAAAAGTGACTCCAGATGCACAGACATGCGATAAACTCTTCAATGGTCTCTGAAACGGCCAAGTAAGACACCTAAATATATCAAATTGCTCCGATAAAACCAGGCAGAACACAGGGCACCAGCATCAGTGTTGGAAAAGGGAATGGGAAACATAGTTCTATCAAGTCTGAAGAGGTCTCCTTCCTAATCTCTGAGAGCTTGAAACAACATTAACAAATCTTTCCTGCAGAGTACACAGAAACATCAGGTAAGGAGTAGGCCATTCAACCCATTGAGTCTCCCACGTTCTAGTTCATGGCTGAACATTTCTTCAATGCACTTTTCCCACATAATGTACTTATCCCTTAATGTCACTAACCGTTGGAAAAGTACAAAATAGTAACGCAGTAGTCCCTTTCATCTACCGATTTTGCTCTCCCATTCAATATAATGAAGGCTGATCATTTATCTCCATACCATTCTCCTGCTTTCTCCTTATGCCTTTTTGTTTAGAAATCCTTATTTGTATGCAGCCTAATGTGGCAGAGAATTACCCCTCTGAGTGCAGACCATTTATTCTCATCTCAATGCAGAGTGGCCTGCTGTACCTAATAGTGGGGTCCCTTGTTTTAGATGTTCCAGCCAGGGGAGCTATCATCCCTGATTCCAATCTGCCTTGCCCTTTCAGAGTCTTAGATATTTCACTGAAATCTCTACTCATTTTCCTAAACCTTGTGGAATGCAGGCCCATTTGATCCAAACTATGCTTCACACAACAAGCCTGAGGTCATCCCAGAGGTCAGTGTGATCATCCTTCACTGCCCTCACTCAATGTCAGGTTTGATCTTAATTAGGTGAGGAGACCAAAACTGCACACAATACTGCACAACATTCGAGATGAGGTCTCGTCAAGGCCCTATATAACTGTGATAAGACATCCTTACTCCTGTACTCAAATCGTCTTGAAATGAAGGTCAACACACCATTTATCTTCCGAATTGCTTCCTGTTTCTGCAATATTGCTTTCAGTGACTGGCATACAAGGAGATCCAGATCCTTTTCAATGTTGCAGCTAACCACTTGATGGGGACTATGTACACTAGTCAAAGTGCAAATGCCATTCCCATTTCAGAACTGGCTTCAGAACTCACTGCCCTGCATGGACCTCGGACGTCTGAGCAGAAGAAAACAAAGAAAAAAAATCAGAAGTCCCTTTGTAGATCAACATTTTTCGATCAATCCCTTTTTAAATGGTAGGCTGCCATTCTATTGTTCCCAGCAAAGTTCACAACATCAAATCCAAACACATTGCTCTTCATCTTCCATATATTTGTTCATTCACTCCACCAGTTACAATAACCTTGGAACTTTCGTACATCCTCCTCACCACTTACAACCCAATATAGTTTAGTGCCATCAGCAGACTTCGAAAGATTTCACTTGATTCGCTTAACCAAAAGTTTGATATGTATGTGATACTTCCACTCAAAGAAATCTGTTTGTTCTGGTGTTTCCAGTCCTAAATACTGGAGCACACGGAGCTCCTATATCAGAGCTTGTCCAATCTGACTGTGTCTCTGTTTCTTATTTTTCTCCCTCCTTTTTCTTTTTCTAACTTACTGACCTTGTCCTGAGCTTGGACGGCATTGGTGGTTGCGCACGGCCAGTTTGTGGACATTGAGCTGAACCCAGGGAGTGAACCTTCAGCTGGGTCCAAGTAGCGGACTTCAAGCTGGGCCCAGGGAGCAGACCTTGGGCTGGGCCCAGGGAGCTGACCTCGGGCCTGGCCCAGGGAGTGGGCCTTGGGTGCTCTCAAGTCTTACTAAAATCCATATAATCAACATTCATTGCTCTACCCTTATTGATCACCTTTGTTACCTCCTGGAAAAATTTAGTCAAGTTAGAAAAACGTGACGTGCCCAGCACAAAGCCATGCTGACTGTCCCCAATTAGGCCATGATTTTGCAAATCCTATGTGAAAGAATTGTTTCTAACAGCTTCCCCAACACCAATGTCATAGTTTCCGAGATTATCCCTATATCCCTTCTTGATCAGAGGAGCAAAATTATCTACTTATCAGTCCTTAGATTTCTCTCCAGTGGCTAGTGAGGATACAACTCTGGTCAAGTCCCCAGCAATCTCCTCTCTTGTCTCTGTCAATAACCTGGGGTGGATTCTATTGGGCCATGGGGACTTACCGACATTAATGCTTTTCAGGAAACCAACATCACTTCTTTCTTGATCTCAAAATGTCATAGCATATTAGCATGCTCCACATTAATCTCACTTGATTCACTGGGTATGCTTCCCCTGGGTGAATACCAATGCCCACATGCTCTGCTTCCAAGTATAAGTTCCCTCTTTTATTCTCCCTAGTTATACATGACTTTAATGCATGTATAAAATGCCGTGGACTTTTCTTTAAGCGTGATCCAGAGGCAATGGACTGGTCAACTATTCAATGTTAAGCCAAACACAGCTTATTTAAACATTAGTTAAACTACAAACAAAAGGAAGAGCAATTCAGAATAACAACTCAACTGGAAAACCTAACTGAATAATAGATACAGTAACATTTTATAAACATACCCCTTGGCAAAAATGCAAGTTTCGCACATGTAGTGCCCCCCATCCAGGAGGAGAAAAATCAAGACAAAATTCAGAAAGAGTAGCAGCCATGAAACATTTGTGAAGCTTCCAACTCTGGTCAGAGCCCAACAGCTTCTGATGTTACTGACAAATCAAAACACAGAAATCCTGATCTGTGAGAGCTAGCCACATCCATTCAGTCTGCTTCCTTTGTTCCAACTTGAAAACAAAACAAGCCCTCACAAGTTATTTATTCTAGCAGTTTTATGGTAGATGGCTCAGTGCCTCTGCCTTCCACCTTCTCTCCAAAGAAAAGTCAAAGTATATCTTTTAAAGCCACAGCATCATCACACCTCCTTCTTCCCTTCTTATATAGGCAGATTACGTTTATAACCTTTCCAGTTATTCAGAAATGGATTCTTGCCTTTCCAAAATGTATAGGAGAATACCACAGTGATCCCCATTGTAATCGCTATGTCTATTGCTGCTTCCTCCAAACATCTGAAATGAAGTGCATTTGGTTTGCCCAGACTTTGCATTGCTCACTACAGCTATTTTTTTCAAATGCTACCTCGTCACTGAAAGGTTTTAGTCTCTGGTTACACATAGTCCATGGTCATTGGCATTTCTGGAAGATTTTCAGAATCTTACTCCATGAAGACAGACACAAAGTAACTGTTCAGATTCCCTGCAATTTCTCTATTCTGTTTTCTCCAATAAATTATCCTGTCTGCACATTCACTGTTCCAAAGCTGATCTTGCTTTTATTTTCCTGTCTAATAACAATAGAAGCTTTTCTGCATTCTTTATGTTTCTTGTTAGTTTGCTTTCTTGTTCTCTTTTTAATTTTCTTATTTTCTTTAGAATCCCTACAGCGTGGAAACAGGCCCTGAGGCCAAAGAAGTCCACACCTACCTACCCAGAGCCATTCCCTACCACTCTACATTCTACCCTGACTAATGCACCTAACCTACACATCCTTGAACACTGTGGGCAATTTAGCATGGCCAGTTCACCTAACCTACACATCTTTGGACTGTGGGAGCAAACCAGAGCATCCAGGGGAAACCTACGCAGACACGAGGAGAAAGTGCAAACTCCACACAGACCCGAGGCTGCACTTGAACCTGGATCCCTGGCGCTGTGAGACAGCAGTGCTAGCCACTGAGCCACCATGCCACCCCTGAACTACCATGCTACCATATTATCTGTTTCTTGGTCCTCCTTTGCTGAGTCCTAAATTTGTATGAATATGTAGCTTACCACAGTTATAGAATTGTAGAATCCCCACACTGTAGAAACCATTTGGCCCAACTAGTCCACATCGACCCTCCAAAGAGTATCCCACCCAGACCTATTCTTCTACCCTACTACTGTACATTTCTCCTGACTAATGCAATTTTCTTACATGGTGGCTCATTGTTTAACACAGCAACCTCACAGTGCCAGACACCAATATTCAATTCCAGCCTCGGGCGACCCTGTCTGTGTGGAGTTTGCACATTCTCCCCGTTTCTATGTGGTCTTCTCTAGGTGATCCGGTATCCACCCACGGTCCAAAACTGCAGCTTAGCTAAATTCCCTGTAGTGTTAGGTGCATTAGTCAGAGGTTTGGCTGGATTACTCTTCGGAGAGTCCGTGTGAACTTGTTGATTCCACACTGGAGGGAAACTAACCTCTGAACACTATGGGCAATTTTAGTTTGACCAACTCACCTAACTTGCACATCTTTGAACTGTGGGAGGAAACCCAAGTATCCAGAGGAGACCCATGCAGAATGGGGAGAATATGCAAACTTAACACAGATAGTCACCCAAGGCTGGAATTGAACTTGGGTCCGTGGTGCTGTGAGAAAGCAGTGCTAACCACTCAGTCGCCATGTTGCCAATGTCAGCATTTTTCTCAACCACTTTCTTTGATTTAATGGAAACTTTAACTTCTTTTGTTAACTTCGTGGAGTTACATTTCCCTTTGCTGTTTGCACCTTGGAGGGATAAATGCATACTGCATATCTTACAGTGTTTTCATAAATAATGGAATTGCCTGTCTTCCATTAAATCATTCTCATGTACTTCTCCAATTCACAGAAGCGAACTTACCCCACATACCTTCATACCTTACATGACTCATGTGGATAACTATAACTTTAAAAAAGCTGTTTGTCTTTAGATGTCATGCAAAATTCAATGAATTGTTATCATTACTTTCAAAGCCTCTTTTACAACAAAGTTTTCATTTAGTTCTTCTGATCACACAATTCCAATTCCAAAATTTCCTGATCCATAGCTTGCTTCTCAACATACTCTGAAAGCAGACCATCTCATACACGTGCATGAAATTGATTTTTCCCAGCATTAGCATTCACTTGGATTAACACAGCTTAGATGTAACTTTGATTCGGAGATGCCGGTGTTGGACTGGGATGTACAAAGTTAAAGATCACACAACACCAGGTTATAGTCCAATAGGTTTAATTGGAAGCACACTAGCTTTCGGAGCGACAATCACCTGATGAAGGAGCGTCGCTCCGAAAGCTAGACTTTAGACGTAACTTGAATTTGTCAATTATTACTACAGTACCCACAAACATGTACACCTCATTTCATGTTCTATAACATGCCCAACATTTGTATTGCAGTTATGACTTTGAGATATAACTCCCATCAATGCTAACTTCTCCTTGCTGATCCTAAGCTCCACCTTAAAAGATTCAGTCAAATCTGAGCAATATGGGCTCTGGGATGATTAATAGTGGATTCAGGCAAGATGTTTGATGAGGCTTATCTGGCCATTGAGATCACCTCGCCACATCTTATGTGTTCTTCTCAAGCCTCATTGTGACATTTTCAAAGGATCACCTGTTATGCTGGTGGAGCAGAGAAGGACAATGACATTTCAACAATTCCTCCAGACAACTGAGACTGCTCATACCTGAGTGACAATCCTACAGCAGGTTGGCCAAGTATTGCTACCGCTATGCAGGATCTTAGTGAGAATAGTGTGCATAGATTTAGTCTCTTCACTGAAGAAAGGATTTTGTTTCATTGGAAGCAGTTCAGAGGCAGTTCCCTAAACAGATTCTGACACTTATAAAGCAAGGATGATTAAGTTGATCGAGATACTTTTACAAGAATGTTTACAAGAATGAAAGATGATCTTATTTTTAACTTAGAAGACCAGAAGGAGTCAGCAACAAAAGCCAATCACACAGATAATGGAGGAATCCATTTTGCTACTCCTAACACAGAAGCAGCAAAAGTTTATTCAGGCCGTTAACTGTGTTACACAAGAACTGGACAAGGCTATTCAGTCCATAGAGCCTAATATACAATTACAGAAATATCCTAATCAACCTCTTGAGCCTATAACACTGAATCCAGAGTAGGCTATGAGGCTCCAGCATCCTGTAAATACTGCAACAGGATCAGTTCATTCAGCCTCCTCAAGTCTGTAACAAAGGAAATGGAAGAGGCCACAAGTGACTGAAAGTTGGTGCAGTGGAATAAGAGGACGTAATTTAGCCATTGAAGCCATTGTTCCAACAATGCAAAGCATTAGTGAGACTGCAACTAAAGTATTGTGTACAGTTCCGGTGTCCTGACTTAAGGAGGATTGTAGTTGCATTGGATGCAGTTCAAAAGAGGTTCACTAGTTTGATTCAAGATATAAAGAGCTTGTCTTATGAAGTGAGTTTGGGCAGTCCACATCTCTGGAGTTTAGAAGAATGAGAGTACATTTTATTGAGGTCTGTAAGTTGCAAAAGATGATTGACAATTCAGATATGGAGTTGATGCTTCCTAATGGAAGGCAATCGAGAACAAGAGATCAGTTTTAGGATAAAGTGGAACAGATTTAAACCAGGAATGAGGAGAACTTACTTGGCTCAAAGGGTTGTAAATTTATGTAATTCACTACACCACAATGCAGTGGATGTTGGGACATTGGTAAATGATGAGTTATGGAGGACAGGCAGGAAATTGGACCTGAGGCAGTATCAAATGGCAGAGCAGGTTCTAGGAACTGAATTGCCAAATGATGCTACCCATTTTTATTCAGATCTTCAAATGTGCTACACAGGAATGTGGGAGGACTGGTTATCAAGCAGTTGATCAGTTTTTGTCAAACCTGATCAGTTTGACAGAACATAGCCAATGGAGTCACACAGTGACAAAAGCTGGATCCTTAATTATTTACAATCTTTATCAATGATTTGGGGGAGTAGAACTGAAGTATTACAACTATGTTTGACAATGACACTATGGTATACAAGAAATTAAATTATCAAGAGAAGGTAGAAAGTCTGCAAATAGGTATAGATAGGTAAAGTCAATGGATAATAGTTTGGCAGGTGGAATTTAACATGATATAGAACCTGTCATTTCTTTTTTCAGGAAGAATGAAAGGCAATACGTTACTGAATGGAGAGAAATTATAGGGAATTGTGGTACTCTGTACTGGATGGTTTGTTCTGACCCGGGCAGAAATGGAAGTGTTGCTCCTTCTCCATGATGGCCTGCTCCCTCATGTTCACAGTGACCGCATTGCTCTCAGTCCACAGGGGATGTTTTGATTTGGTTGGTTGGCAGTGGGGAGAGATGAAGGGGAGGGAGCTTAGAGCTATGTATCAAGGGACAGACATGAGAAGCCATCCTTTCTTTCCACGTGGAGACCCAAAGCCGATGAGAATGAAGAGTCTGTGGCTACTGTCAGGACAGTGGGTATTCACCAACATGAGTTACTATGCATGGTCACACTGCAACATTAATAGAGTGAGAGTTCCTTCAGTTCCTCGAACCCTCCTAATTTTAACTACTAACATCACCAGCGTATACGTCAGTGTTTATCACATCTGCTATTTGAACCTTGAGCTGCGAAATTAAGTGTTAATAATGCCAATAATCTGCTGCTGTCACTCTCTGCAGAAGCAAATCTAAGTCAATACTCCACAACTCATATCGGAATGCACACCAAACTGGCATCCATCATTCCTGGTTCACTAATCAATATTGTTATTGGGTCTGGCAATGTATTTATTTTAATATTCTCAAGTATGTCATCACATTTGTCCATGAAATGTCCCTCAGTTTCTCTCTGTCGACTACACAAGTCCCTGCCAGTTAAACTAATTTCCTCAATGAGTGGTCTTGCTCAAACAATGATTTTCACATCCACCACAAAACTCCTTGCCATGTTTTGGTGCAATGAAGATATAGAGAACTGTATTTGGGGAGCCTCATTTTGTGTCACTCACAGCATTGGTTATATGTTTCCATGAGCAATGTAGTCAGCTGGTGCTGGTGTTATGAGGCAGCAGTGCTCAGCACTGAGCTACCGTGTCACCCCAGTGGTGATGTGCTCCTACAAATGTTTTCTCTATATTTCTAGTGCACCAAAACAAGGTAAGGGGTTTTGTGTGCATGTATTGGGTGTGATGGTGGGGTGATGAGGGGTTGTTGTGAGTGGTAGATGTGAAAATCATTGTTTAACACAGACTATGCAAAGAGGAAATCAGTTTAAATATGAACAACTGGCAGTGGTTTGGGTAATTGATAAAGAGAGAGACTAAGGTATGTTTCATGGACAGATGTGATGACATACTTGAGAATATTAAGATAAAGGCTTTACCAGGCCCAATAACAATATTGATCAGTGCACACTGGAATGATGAATGGATGGGAGTTTGATGTGAGTTTGGATACAAACTGTGGAATATTGACTCCGATTTGCTTCTGCAGTTTGAAGCTGAGAGTGTCAGCAGCAGACTATTGGCACCATTAAGATTTTAAATCATAGGTCAAGGTTCAAGCAGCAGATGGGACAAGCCAGTAAAGTATATTCTGGAGATGTTTCTATTTAAAATTAGGAATGGTGAGGGAAAGGGAATAAGGATAATGCTAGGCATGGCAGACTAGTCAATTTTACGTCTGTCGTGGGTAAATTGTTGGCAAGGATTTTGAGGAATGGGATTTGTGATTACTTGGAAAAACATAGTTTATTTAGAGATAGTGAGCATTGCTTTGTGAGGGGCAGATGATGCCTCACAAGCCTTACTGAATTCTTTGAGGATATAACAAACCACAATGATGAAGGAAGAACTGTGGATGTGGTGTACATAGATTTTAGCCAAGTGTTTGGTAAGGTTCCTCATGGAAGGTGCACTCAGAGATTAAAGAGGCATAGGATAAAGGGCATTATGGTTGTCTGGATATAGAATTAGCTGGCCTATAGTAGGCAAAGGGTAGTGGTCAATGGCAAATATTCGTCCTGGAGATTGGTGACTGGTGGTGTTGCAAAGTGATTAGTTTTAGGATCTCTGCTGTTTGTGATTTTTTTTAGAAATGACTTGGATGAGGAACTGAAGGATGGATTAGTAAGTTTGTCAATGACACAAAGGGTGGTGGAGTGGTGGGATAGTGTGGAGGATTGTTGTAGTTTGCACTGGGACATTGACAGGATGCAGAACTGGGCTGATAAGTGGCAGATGAAGTTCAACATGGAAAAGTGTGAAGTGATTCATTTTGGAACATCAAATTTGAATGCAGAATACAGGGTTAAAGGCAGTACTCTTGGCGGTGTGGAAGAACAGGGATCTTGCACTCCATGTCCATCGATCTCACAAAGTTGCCATCCAAGTTGATACAGTTGTTAAGGCATATATTGTGTTGGGTTTCATTAGCAGTGTTATGCTGAAGCTGTATAAAGCCATTGTAAGACCACAGTTGGAATGTTGCATTTAATTCTGGTCACCTCATTATAGGAAAGATGTGACAACTTTAGAGGGGGTGCAGAGAAGATTTATCAGGATGTTGACTGGACTGGTGGGCATGTCTAATGAAGTAAGGATGAGGGAGCTGTTGTTTTTGCCTTTGGAGCAAAGGAGGATAGAGGTGTGCACGATGATGAGAGGCATAGATGGAGTGGATAGCCAGAGACATTTTCCCAGGGCAGAAATGGCTGACACAAGAGGGAATAATTTTAAGGTGACTAGAGGAACATTTAGGGGAAATGTCAGAAGTAGGTTGTTTACTCAGAGCGGTGGGTGAGTGGAATGCATTGCTAGTGGTGGTCGTAGAGTCAGATGCAGTAGGCACATTTAAGCAACTCTTGGACAGGCACATGGAAGATAGGTTGGTGGGAGTGTAGGTTAGTTTGATCTTAGAGTTGGATGCAAGGTCAACACAACATTGAGGTTTGAAGGGCATGTACAGTGCTGTGTTGTTGTCGGTTCTGTGGTCTATGTTTTATTTATGCTTTTAGGAATCAGCGCATGGCCAAATGGATTGCCACATATGTGATTGATCTGTTTCTGCTTCCAATATTGGCCAGGGATGGGATGGAGTCGGAGGATGGAAATGGATGAAACCAGAACAGAAAACAGTGGCCTTCATGCTACCAATATTTAAATAACAAGGGCAGTGATACAACAAAAGATGGTTCACAGCTGAAACTGAGACACAGGAGAAACACTGACGCAAAGAGGGAGAGAGTAAATTAACAAGTTCACTGATACAGTTAGTACTGGTTTGTAGAGTGAATATCTGCATTCCGAGTCTCAGCAAGAATACTACCTGCAGGAAGGAGTGCAGAATAAATGAAAAGAACAGTAATACAGTCATACATACATAATAACTGGGCAATCAGACTTACCAGGGACACCAACAACAGCCAGGGTAGGATAATAAAAATATTGAATAATGTAAAGTACATTTACAATCCGCCATGATAAAGGTCTTTGATCAAAATTTATAGAAAGATACCACACAATCCAGGATAAACTCCTGTCCACTGTTGGAACATCCAAATCAATGCTCTCAGATTCTGACCCATTGTTGGAACATTCCAGTCTAATGTTCTCAAATTCTAATCTCTCCTCTCCCTCTCTTTTGAGCTGCTGATCCCTGTTCATGCTGTCGGTGATGCTCCTGTTCATACTATAGGATAATGCATTTAACAGAGCCCATTTATCATTAAAAGATGGAAACAGTTCTCTGGGGTAATTAGAATCCACAGAGCTACTGAACAAACAGGTTCCGTTAACCCCTTCCTTACATCACTTATATCACAATTAAGAAAACATTTACTCAGTCTGGATGGAATGGATGAGGGTTGCTGAAAGACTTATGGTCCATTCCAAAATCTTTTTAATCTTTCTTGCTTATCCATAGGTGTAGTGCCGGAACACTGCACCTTATATGTAAGAGGAGACCTGGTAAAATAACCGGCCAACTGCATAAAATGACTAGTGGAGAAGTTCTACAGACCATAAAGTGGAGTAACAATGTTCATGTTTTTTTTAGATTAGATTAGATTACTTACAGTGTGGAAACAGGCCCTTCGGCCCAACAAGTCCACACCGCCCCGCCGAAGCGCAACCCACCCATACCCCTACATTTACCCCTTACCTAACACTACGGGCAATTTAGCATGGCCAATTCACCTGACCTGCACATCTTTGGACTGTGGGAGGAAACCGGAGCACCCGGAGGAAACCCACGCAGACACGGGAGAACGTGCAAACTCCACACAGTCAGTCGCCTGAGGCGGGAATTGAACCCGGGTCTCTGGCGCTGTGAGGCAGCAGTGCCACGATGTTCATTGACTTTGCATAGTGCAGCTCCTATTGTTAACTTTTCAACATCATCCAGTGCTTTGAGACTGCTGCTCAGGAACAGGGGAAGCAATTCTGTCCCCATGTGCCTTTTACAGGGATATAGGAGGAGATCGTTCCGTCCAATCCAGCTGTTTCCCATTTGAAGAGGTGGAAAGCTGGAATGTTGGCACATTGTTGCAAAGGAAACCATTCAAAACATAGACAAGTGTCATTGCAGCTCTATGAGATCTTAATGAGAGAACAGCTCGAGTCATAAAGCAACGAGACAAGTCCTTCAGCCCAAACTGTTCCATGATGAATACAATCTCCATCCATGCTAACCCCATTTCCATGCATGTATCCTTCTAAACATTTGCTACCCATGTATTTGGCCAAATTCCTTTTAAATGGTATGAATATACCAGCCTCAAATACTTTCACTGCAAGTCCATTCGATATGTGTGCCACCCTATGTATATAAAAAGTTGCCCCTCAAGTTCCCATTTATTCTTCCTCTTCTTACCATTAATTCTGATCCTCAATTTACCAACAGTGGGAAAAAGACTGAATGCATTGACTCTATCCATGCCTTTTTGTGATCTTATACATTTCTATCAGATTCCTATAAGTCTCCTATGCTATACAGAAAGAAGACCTAAATTACCGAATCTGTCCATATAAAATATGTCCTTTGAATCCTGGTAACATCCTTGTAAATTTTCTGTGCTCTCTTTCCCTTTTAATAATTTTCTCCCTAGAGCAAGGTGACGAAATTACAATACTCTAAGTGCGGCTTAACCAATGCCCTGTACATTCATTTCAAATTTATTCATTCATTTTGTGGGATGTGTATGTAGTTGGCTACAGAAGTGGCAGAAAGCATAAGGGACTGTCAGAGAATACAGGAAGATATACATAGACTGGAAAGATGGGCAGAAACGTGGGAGATGGCTTTCTATCCAGACAAATGTGAGGTGATGCATTTAGGCATATCTAATTCTAGAGTGAATTATACAATGAATGGAAGAGCCTTTGGAAAAGTTGATGGGCAGAGAGATCTGGGAGTGCAGATCCAAGGTTGCTGCACAGGTGGATAGAGTGGTCAAGAACACATATAGTATGCTTGCCTTCATCGGACGGGGTATTGAGTGTAAGAGCTGGCAAATCATGTTAAAAGTGTACAAGACATTGGTTTGGCAGCATTTAGAATACTGTGTACAGTTCTGGGCACCACATTACCAAAAGGATGGAGAGGATGCAGAGAAGGCTAACGAGGATGTTGCCTGGTATGGAAGGTGCTAGCTATGAAGAAAGGTTAGATTTATTTTCATTAGAAAAAAGGAGATTGGGGGGGATCTGATTGAGGTTAACAAAATCATGAAGGGTATAGACAGGGTGGATAGAGACAAGCTTTTTCCCAGGATGAAGGATTCAATAACAAGAGGTCATGCTTCAAAGTGAGAGGTGGAAAGTTTAAGGAGGATACATGCAGCAAGTACTTCACACAGAGGGTGGTGGGCATTTGCAACACATTGCCAGCAGACGTGGTAAAGGCATGCACGGTAGATTCACTTAAGATGCGTCTAGACAGACGCATGAGTAGGTGGGGAGCAGAGGGATACAGATGCTTAGGAATTGACCGACAGGTTTAGTCAGTACATTTGAATCGGCTCAGGCTTGGAGGGCCAAAGGGCCTGTTCCTGGCTGTAAATTTTCTTTGTTCTTTGATCTGTTGCACACCCCTAGTTTCCCTTGCTGATGTGGTGGTAAGCTGTCTTCTTGAATTCCTGCAGACCACCTGCTGTTGGTTGACCCACAATGCCATTAGGGTGGTAAATCCAGGATATAGACCCAGTCTCAGCAAAGGAAGAGCAATATATTTCCAAGTTAGGATGATGAGTGTCTTGGAGGGGAACTTGTAGGTGGCGGTGATTCAATATTTCTGCAGAAACAACTGCAACGTAGCTTACCAACGTTTATATTCAATATCCTGACTCATTAAGGTCAGACTTCTTCACTGCCCATTCCACATATGACTCCAATTTCAGAGAACTGAACTCCAAGATCTTTCTGTTCCACGACACGTAAGGCCATACCATTCACCATGAAGCTCCCACCTAGATTTGACTTTCCAAGATGCAAGGCCTCACAAGGCCTCATATGAAACTCCATTTGCCATTTCTTGGCCTACTTCCCCTGCTTATCAAGGTTCTGCTGCAAAATCTAATACTGACAATGGCTACCACCCTACCTACATCAACCCTTCATCAAAGAACTCAAACTTATGTGAGGCATGATCTCACATAAACAAAGCCATGCACATTACTCCGAATCAAACACTTGCAATTCCAAATGCATTTATATCTTATCTCTCAGCATTATCATAAATAACTTGTCTACCACAGATATTACGCCAATGGTCCATACATCACAGGTTTTTCTTTACAGCTCTTCCTGAATAAGGAGACAACATTAAATACCCAATAATCATTTACATAATGAATCAAGCTGCATTCATTGATTCAACGAAACACAGTGCAAACATTCATTCAATGAATCGAACTGTATTTATGTATTCAATGAATAAACTGTGTTCATTCATTTAATGAATCAAGCTTCATTTCTTTGTTCAATAATCAAATTGCATTGATTCATTTAATGAAAAAACTGAAATCACTCAATCAATGAATCAAGAGCATTCGATCGATAAAAGATCATTCATTCATTCATCAATGAATCAAATGCTATTTTTTTCATTATGATTTAAACTTCATTCATTACATCGTTCTTCAGTCTTTCAAGCATCAATCTTTCCTTTATTTGTTAGAGTATTGAGTACAGGAGTTGGGAGGTCATGTTGCAGTTTTACAGGGCATTGGTTAGTCCACTTTTGGAATATTGCTTGTAATTCTGGTCTCCTTGCTACCAAGGATGTTGTGAAGTTTGAAAGGGTTCAGAAAAAAATTTATAATTGTGTTTCTAGGGTTGGAGGATTTGAAATATAGCATGGTTGAATAGGCTGGGGCTGTTTTCCCTGAAGCATTGGAGGCTGAAGGGAGGAGATAGCAGAGCCGTTGGCTTTGATATTTGAGTCATCATTGTCACAGTTTTAGTACCAGAGGATTACAAATGTTGTGGCCTTGTTCAAAAAGTGGAGATGACCCAGGTAATTATGGATCAGTGAGTGTACGAAAGGTTTTGGAAAGGATTATAAGAGATTTATAGTCATCTAACAAGAAACAATTTGATTTCAGATAGTCAACATGGTTTCATCAAGGGCAGGTCATGTCTCACAAACCTCATTGAGTATTCTGCGAAGGTGACCAAGCATGTCGATGAGGGTAGGGCATGGACTTAGTATACATGGACTTCAGTGAAGCTTTTGATAAGGTTCCACATGGTAGGCTGTTGGAGAAAATGTAGAGGCATGGAATTGAGGGTGATTTAGCAGTTTGGATTGGAAACTGGCTTTCTGAAAGAAGGCAGCGAGTGGTGGGTGATGGAAAATATTCAGCCTGGAGTCCGGTTACTAGTGGTGTGCCACAACGATCTGTTTTGGGACCCCTGCTGTTGTCATTTTTATAAATGACTTAGACGCAGACATCGGTGGATGGATTATTAAATTTGCAGATGACACTAAAGTCGGTGGAGTAGTGGACAGTGTGGAAGAATGTTACAGGTTGTAGGGGGACTTGAATAAACTGCAGAATTGGGCTGAGAGGTGGCGAATGGAGTTCAATGCAGCTAAATGTGAGGTGATGCACTTTGGGAAAAATAACAGGAAGGCAGAGTACTGGGTCAGTGGAAAGATTCTTGGTAGTGTGGATGTGCAGAGGGATCTTGGAGTCCATATGCATAGATCCCTGAAAGTTGTCACCAAATGGATAGTGCTGTTAAGAAGGGATACCATGTGTTGGGTTTCATTCGTAGAGGAATTGAGTTCTGGAGCCGCAATATCATATTGCACCTATACAAAACACTGGTGCAGCTACACTTGGAATATTGTGTACATTTCTGGTCCCCATATTTCAGGAAGGATGTGGAAGCATTGGAAAAGGTGCAGAGTATGTTGCCTGGTCTGGAGGGAAGGTCTTATGAAGAAAGGCTGAGAGACTTGGGTCTGTTCTCATTGGAAAGGAGAAAGCTAAGAGGGGATTTGATAGAGACATGCAAGATGATTAGCGGATTAGATAGGTTAGACAGTGAACGTCTTTTTCCTAGGGTGATGACGTCAGCTTATACGAGGGGGCATGATTACAAATTGAGGGGTGATAGATTTAAGACAGATGTCAGAAGCAGGTTCTTTATGCAGAGAGTGAAATGCCCTACCTGCTAATGTAGTCAACTCAGCCACATTAAGGAGATTTAAACAATCCTCAGATAAGCAAATGGATGATTTTGGGATAGTGTAGTGGGGCGAGCTGAGAATAGTTTATTGGTCGGCGAAACATCGAGGGCTGAAGGTTCTGTTCTGCACTGTATTGTTCAATGCTCTATGAAATGAAACACATTGCAATCATTCATTCAATGAATTGAACTGTATTTATTCATTAAATGAATCAAACTGCTTTCAGTCATCCAATGAATCAAGCTGCATGCAATGAATAAAAATTCATTCTTTCTTGCAATGAATCAAACAAAATTCATTCACTCGTTGTATCAATCATCATCTATTCATTCATTCAATGATTGGAACTGCAGTAAATGAAACCAACACCCTTCATTCATTGAATGAATCAATTTTCAGTCAATTAATCGATCTGTATTTGTTAGGTGAATGCATTAAACTTTATCCATACATCCAATAATTCAAATCTCAATCATGTATTCAATGAATCAAACTTAATTCAGATATTCACAGAATGAAAGTGCATTGATCCAGTAAAAGAATCAAAGTTCATTCATTCAGTCAATGAATCGAACTGCATTTATTCGTTCAATGATTCAAACTGTGTTCAATCATTCAATGCATCAAACTTTATTCACTCCATGAATCACGCTGCATTCAATGAATCAAACTTCACTCATTCATTCAATGAATCAAACTACAAGCATTCTTTGAATGAATCAAACTTCATTCCTTCGTTTAATTAATCAGACTACATCCCTTCCATGAAGGAATCAAACTTTATCCACAGACGAAGTAAGTCAAACCTCAAACATATATACAATGAATCAAACTTGATTCATTCATTCAATGACTAAAATTCTGTCATTCTGTCAATAAAATAAATTACAGTCATTTACTCAATGAATCAAACCACATTAATTGATTCAATAAAACACACTGCAATCATTAATTCAATGAATCAAATGGCATTAATTCATTCATTCAATGAATCAAACTGCATTAAATAAATCAAATCTTCATTCATACAATGAATTAAATTGAATTAATTCACTTACTAAGTCAAACTTCAATTATTGATTCAATGAAACAAACAAACAAGTCAATGAATCAACTTCTTTTCTTCATTTAATAAATCAAACTCCATTCATCGATGCAATGGACCAAATGAATTCATTCACTCAGACAACATTCATTCATCGAATTACTCAAACTGAATTCAATTAACCAAACTGCAACTATTCATTGGATGATTCAAAAACTGAGTTCATTCATTCAATTAAACAAACAGCATCTGGTCATAGAATGATTACACTTATTCATTGATTCAATAGCTCAAATTTAAACTTTTATTCAATGACTCAAACTTATTTATAACAAATTTATTCAACGTAATCAAACAGCATTCATTAATGGAATGAATCAAACTTTATCCATACATTCAATAACTCAAGCTTCAATCATTTATTCAATGAATCAAAGTTAATTTAGTCATTCACTGAATCAAAATGCCTTGAATGATTCAATGAGTAAAAGTTGTCATTCATTCAATGAATCAATCTACATTTATTCATTCAATGAGTCAAAATGCATTCATTCATTAAATGAATCAAACGTCATTCATTCATTCAATGAATTGAGCCGCATTTATTCAGTCACTGAATCAAACTGCATTCATTGATTCAATGAATCAAACTTCCTTCAGTCATCCAGTCAACGAATCAAACTTCATTCTTTCCTTCCATGAAACAAACTGTAATCCTTTACTCAATGAACCCAGCTTCATGCATTGGTTCATTGAAACACACTGCAAACATTCATTCAATGAATCAAACCCCATTTATTCACTCAATGAATCAATCCCCATTCATTCACTCAATGAATCAAACTACATTCAATCTTCCTTCCTTCCATCCTTTCATCCATTCTTCTGTCCTTTCTTCCTTCCTTCCTTCATTAATTCCTTCATTTATTCCTTCATTCACTCCATCCTGCTGCGGATCATTCCTTCATTCATTCCCTCCTCCGTCCTTTATTCTTTCATCTATTCCTTCATTCCGTCCTTCCCTCCTTCATGCCATCCTTCCTTGATTCCTCCCATCGTTCCATTGTTCATTCCATTATTCTATCATTCCTTCCTTCTTTCCTTCATTCCTTCCTTCCTTCACACATTTTTCCTTCATTCCATCCCTACTCCCTTCCTTCATTTCTTCCATCCTTCCTTCATTCATTCCTTCAATTATTCTTGCATTCTTTCCTTCTGTCCTTCACTCCTTTCTTCCTTCATTCCTTCCTTTGTTCCTTTCTTCATACTTTCCTCCCTTCCTTCCTTCATTCCTCCATTCCCTCCTTCATTCCTGCATGACATCCTTCTTTCCTTCTTTCCCTTTTTCTTCATTCTTTCCTTCTTATCTTTCATTCCTTCATTCCTTCTGTCTGTTCTTCCAAATGTTCTTCGTTCATTCCTTTCTTCTTCACTCCATTCTTTCCATCCTTCATGCCGTCATTCCCTTCTTCCTTCCTTCCTTCATTTTGTTTTTCCTTCTTCTTTCCTTCCTTCATTTCGTCTTTCCTTCATTCCCTTATTTCTTCTTTCTGCTTTCATTCCCATCTCCTTATTTCCTTCCATTCTTCCATCCTTCCTTCCTTCCTCCCTTCATTAATTCCTTCATTCATTCCTTCCTTCATTCCTTCCTCCGTCCTTTATCCTTCATTCCTTCTTTCAGTTCTTCCTTCCTTCATTCCATCCATCCTTGATTCCTCCCATCATTCCATTGTTCATTCCATTATTCCATCATTCTTTCATTCCTTATTTCCTTCATTCCATCCTGCCTTCCTTCATTCCATCCTTACTTCTTTCATTCCTTCCATCTTTCCTTCGTTACATTTGTCCTTCATTCCATCCTTCCTTCTTTCCTTCATTCCTCCCTTTCTTCGTACCTTCCTTCATTCATTCCGTCCCTGCCTCCTTCTTTCATTTCTTCCATTCATTCCTTCAATTGTTCTCATTCCTTCCTTTCATCCTTCATTCCCTTCTTCCTTCTTTCCTTCATTTCATCTTTCCTTCATTCCCACATTTCTTCCTTCTTCCTCCATTCATGAGGGACACGAATGGGATAAATAGACAAAGTCTCTTCCCTGGGGTAGGGGAGTCCAGAACTAGAGGGCATTTGTTTAATGAAGAAAAAAATGAATTCACTCGTTCAATGGATCCAAGAGCAGCATTCATTCAATCGATTAAACTTCATTCATTCGTCATTGAATCATATGCTATTTATTCTACTAATTTAAACTTTATTCATTCATCGAATTAATCTTCAGTCTTTCAAGCATCAATCTTCATTAATTCATTCAATAGATCAAACTGCTTTAACTTATTCAATTAAACAAGCAGAAATCATTAAATTCAATGAATCTAACAACAGTCATTCATTCAATGGATCAAACTTCATTCATTCATTCAATGAATCAAACAATATTTATTCATTCAGTGAAACAAAATTTATTCATCCTCTGAATCAGTCTTCTTTAATTCATTCCTCAGTCATGAAACTGCATTGATTCATTCAATGAATCAGACTTTACTCATTCATTGAATCAATTGGCATTCATTCATTCAAGGAATCAAATTTCAATCATTCATTGAATCAAACTGCAATCATTCCTTCAAAGAATCAAAATGCATTCATGCATTAATTCATTGTCTCAAATTTCAGACATTCACTCAATGTGTCAAATTTCATTCTTTCATTCAATGGATCAAAAAAATGAATCATTTAATGCATTCATTCATTCAATGAATGAAACAACATTGATTCAATAAATGGATCAAACTTCATTCATTCATACAATGAATTAAACACTATTTATTCCTTCACTGAATCTAACTTCAGTCATTCTTTAAATCAATCTTCGTTCATTCATTCATTCATCAACTGCATTGATTTATTCATTGAATCAAACCTTTTTTATTCATTAAATGGATCAAGCTGCTTTAACTCATTCAATTAAACAAACTGAATTCAATGAACCAAACAGCAGTCATTCATTCCTTGAATCAAACTTTATTCACTCTTTGAATCATTCTCATTCAATCATTCTCTTAAGGAATCAAACTACATTGATTCATTCAATTAATCAGACTTCACTCATTTCTTGAATCAATCTGCATTCATTCATTCAAGGAATCAAATTTCATTCTTGCATCAATTAATCGAAATTCAGTCATTCATTTGATGACTCAAATTTCATTCATTCTCTCAATGAGCCAAACTTCATTCCTTCATTCAATCAATCAAAGGGCATTCATTCTTTCAATGAATCAAGCAGCATTGATTCATTCAATAGATACAACTTCATTCATTCATTCCATTAATTAAAAATTATTTATTCATACATTAAATCAATCTTCATTCAGTCAATGGATCAAACTGTTTCGATTCACTCCATTAAGCAAACTGAAATCATTACATTTAATGAGTCAAACTGTGGTTATTCATTGGTTCACTCAATGTTAAAAACTTCATTCATTCATTCAATGAATCAGAAAGCATTTCTTCATTCAATGATTCAATCTTCATTCAATTATTCTTTGATTCCAACCTCATTTAGCCATTCTGTGAATAAAAGTTAATTCATTCAATGAATCAAACAACTTTCAACCATTGAATGAATCAACTTCAGTCAGTCACTAAAAGAATCAAATTTCATTCTTTCAATCAATGAATCAAACTGCATTCATTCACTCACTGAATCAAATTGTCTTCATTCATTCAATGAATCAAGCTATATTCATTCACTCAAAGATCAAACCTAATTTATCATTCAATAAATCAAACTGCAATCATCCATTGAATGAATCAAACTTTATTCATTCATTTAATCCATCTGCATTCGTTTGCAAAATGAATTAAACCTTTCAATAACTCAAATCTCATTCATTCATTCAATGAATCGAACTTCATACAGACATGCTCTGAATCAAAATGTGTTGATTCATTCAAAGAATCAAATTTCATTCATTCACTCGTTCAATGAATTTATTTATTCATTCAATGAATCAAACGTCATTTATTCATTCAATGTGCCAAACTTCATTCATTCATGCATTCACTCCGTGAATCAAATGCATTCTATGAATCAAACTTCACTCATTTCACGCAATGAACCAAACATCATTTTTTCATTCAATGAATTAAACTAATTTCAGTGAATCAAATAACATTCATTCATTCAATGAATCACACGTCATTTATTCATCAAATGAATCAAACTTCATTCACTCATTCAGGAATCAATCGACACTTTATTAATTCAATGAATCAAACGTCATTCATTCAATGCATCAAACTTCATACATTCTTTAACTGAAACAAACAACAATCATTTAATCAATGAGTCAAGCTGCATTCATTGATTCAATGATATACACTGCAGTAATTTATTCAATGAATCAAACTGCTTTCATTCATTCAATGAATTGAACTGCAATTGAAATGAGTCATACGTCCTTTCATCATTCAATTAATCAATATCATTCATTCATAGAATGAATCAAACTTCATTCACTCATTCAAGGAATCAATCGACACTTTATTAATTCAATCAATCAAATATCATTCATACATTCAATGAATCAAAATTCATTTGTTCATTCAATGAATAAAATTTCACCCAATGATTCTCTACCTTATTCAATCATTGTCTGAATAAAATGTCTTGCATTCATTCAAGGAATCAAACTGCATTCATTCACTCACTGAATCAAACTTCCTTCCTTTATTCAATGATTCTAACTGCATTCATCCATTCAAGACATCAAACTTAATTTATTTATTCAATGAATCAAACTGAAATCATTCATGGAATGAAACAAACTTCATTCATTCATTCAATTAATTGACCTGCATTCATTCCCTGAATAGATCAAACTTTATCCATACATTCAACAACTCAAACTGCAATAATTTATTCAGACATTCACTGAATCAAGCTGCATTGATTCATTCAAAGAATCAAACTTCTTTCATTCATTCAATGAATCAAACTACATTTATTCATTCAATGAATCAAACTACATTCCTTCATTCAGTGAGTGGAACTGTTTTTATTCATTCACTGAATCAAACTGCATTCATTCCTTCAATGAAACAAATTGCAATCATTTACTCAATGATTCAAGCTGCATTTATTGATGCAATGAAACACATTGCAGTCATCCATTTAATGCATTAAACCTCATTTATTATTTCAATGAATTGAACTTCATTCATTCAATGAATCAAACTTCGTTAATTTATTCATTCAATGAATCAAACTTCATTCATTCCTTCAATGAAACAAATTGCAATCACTTACTCAATGATTCAAACTGCATTTATTGATGCAATGAAACACATTGCAGTCATGAATTGCATTTCATTCATTCAATGAATCGAACTATATTCAATGAATCAAACTTCCTTCCTTCAGTGAAACAAACTACAGTCATTTATTCAATCATTCAAGCTGCATTCATTGAGCAAACATTCCTGTTTTTCAGCAGCAGCAACAACTCGAAGGGCGGGAGCATGAACCAGGGGCCTGCCGGGAGCGGTGAGTCAGTGATTTGAACCTTTAAAAACTTACCACGAGCGTGGGAATCCTCCATTTCTGTTCTTCAGCAGCAGCAACAACTCAAAGGGCGGGAGCTTGCACCACGGGCCTGCCAGGAGCGGTGAGTCACTGATTTGAACCTTTTAAAACCTTCTATGAGCTCGGGAGTTTCAGCAGAAGCAGCAACTCGAAGGGCGGGAGCTTACACCAGGGGCTTGTTGGGAGCGGTGAGTCACTGATTTGAAACTTTTACATTTGAAGCCAGAGAGCAGAGGTTTCTGGCAAAGGAGGGAACTCTTATTTTTATTTCCATTCAGCTATATAAGTCTGTGTAAGCGGACTATCAGGGATGGTAGTGCAGGAAGAGGAATGTTCCTCCTGCATGATGTTTGATATGAGGGATGACATTAGTGCCCCATCCAAGAACATCTGCAGGTAGTGCATCCAACTCTTGCTCCTTCAAGGGTTAGGGAACTGGAGCGGGAGATGGATGACCTTCCGATTATCCAGGAGGCAGAGGCTTTGATAGATAAGAGTTACAGGGAAGTACTTACTCCGAGGCACGACGAAAGCTGGATGACTGTTAGGAGGGGGGAAAAACAGTCAGTGGAGGGATCCCCTGTGGTCGTTCCCCTGAAAAACATGTATACCATTTTTCATACTGTTGAGGGGGATGCAGTGGAGCTCAGGTCTCTGGCACAGAGCCTGTCCCTGTTGCACAGAATGGAAAGAGGGAAAGAAGGAGAGCATTAGTCATTGGGGACTCGATAGTTAGAGCCTCAGATAGAAGATTTGTTGGGAATGAACGAGAGTCGCGGTTGGTATGTTGCCTCCCAGGTGCCATGGTCCATGATGTCTTGGATCATATCTTTGGGGTCCTGAAGGGAGAGGATGACCAGCCTCAAGATGTTGTCCATTTAGCTAACAACGACACAGGTAGAAAGAGGAATAGGGTTGTAAGGCAGGATTTCAGGGAGCTAGGGTGGAAGCTGAGAGCTAGAACAAACAGAGTTGTTATCTCTGGTTTGTTACCCATGTCATGTGATAGCGAGGCAAGGAATAGGGAGAGATATCAGCTGAACACATGGCTGCAAGGATGGCTGCAAGGGAGGGTTTCAGATTCTTGGATAACTGGGGCTCATTCTGGGGAACATGGGACTTGTACAAACAGGATGGTCTTCACTTGAACCAGAGGGGTACTAATATCCTAGGTGGGAAATTTGCTAGCTGAGCAGAGGAATGGGAACCGGAGGTGTAGTTGCAGTGCACAGGAGGATGAGAGTAGGAAGAACATGGACAGGATTTCAAGGTCACAGGAATGTGCTGGCAGACAGCGAAGTGGTTTGAAGTGTGTCTACGTCAATGCCAGAAGTATCTGAAATGCACCCTAGTGAGCTTGCAGCATGTACCTGGGACTTCGAATTTGTGGCCATTTCAAAGACATGGATAGAGTAGGGTGAGGAATGGCTGTTGCAAGTTACAAGGTTTAGATCTTTAATTAAGAACAGGCAAGGTGGTAAAAGAGAGGGAGGCATGGCCTTGCTAGTCAAGGATAGTACAACAGTGGCTGAAAGAACTTTTGCAGAGGACTCGTCTACTGAGGTAGTGTGGGGCTAAGGTTAGAAACGGGAGAGGAGAGGTCACACTGCTTGGAGTTTTTTTAAGGTCTCTGCAGAGTTCCAGGGAGGTGGAAGAGAGGATTAGCAAAATTATTCTGGGTAGGAGTGAAAGGAACATAGTAGTCATTATGGGGGACTTTAATTTCCTTAACATTGACTGGAAATGCTATAACCCTAGTACATCGGATGGATCAGCTTTTGTCCAATATGTACAGGAGGGAGTCCAGACGCAGTATATCGAAGGGCAGACAAGAGGGGAGGCCAGACTGGATCTGGTGCTTGGCAATGAACCAGGCCAGATGTTTGATTTAGTTGGAGGTGAGCTCTTTGGAGAGAGTGACCATAATTCAGTTACATTCAGTTTAGCGATGGAAAGGGATAGGTACTTGCCACAGGTCAAGAGTTATCGATGGGGCAAGGGCAATTGTAATGCGATTAGGCAAGAATTAGGATGCATAGAATGGAGTAGCAAAATGCTGGGGGTGCAGACAATGGAAGTGTGCAGCTGTGTTAAGGAACAGATATTGCGTGTCCTTGATAGGTATGTCCCGGTCAGGCAGGGAGAAAGTGATAAGATAGGGGAACTGTTGTCCCTCCCTTCTTTCCTTCCTTCTTTGTGTCATTCATTCCTTTATTTCTGCTGACTTTCATTCATTCATTCATTTATTCATTCATTCCCACCTTGTTTACTATCTTCTTTCCTTCCATCCATCCTTACTTTCTTCCTGACGTACATCCTTTATTACTTTCCATTTGTTCCATCCTTCATCAGTGCATTCTTTCATTTCTTCTTTCGTTTCTTCCCTCCCTTATTTCTTTATTCCTTCAGTCATTCCTTCCTTCCATCCTTCCTTCCTTCTGTCTTTCTTTCATTCATTCCTTTCTTCTTTCACTTCCCCCTTTACTCCCTTCCTCCCACTCTCCCTCCCAATCCTTCCTACCATCCTTCCATCATTCCTTCCTTCAGACCTTCCCTCCTTCCTCACTTCCTTCCTTCACTCCTTCATTTATTTCTTCCTTCATTCCTTCATTCCTTCCTTCATTCCTTTCTTCATTCATTCCTTCCTTCATTTCAATATTCCATAATTTCATCCTTACTTCATCCCTTAATTCCTACACTCCCTCCTTTCTCCCTTCCTTCATTTGTGTCCTACCTTCCCTGCTGCCTTCCTTCATTTCTTCCACCCTTCTTTCATTCATTCCTTCATTCCTTCCCCTTCCCTCCTTCCTTTCTTTCTTCATTACTTCCTTCCTTCGTGCTTTCCCTCCTTCTTTCCTTTCTTCCTTCCTTTTCTCACTCCTTCATTCCCTCGTTCTTTTGCTCCTTCATTCATTCTTCCATCACGTCCTTCTTTTCTTCCTTCATTCATTCCTTCTGTCCTTCATTCCTTCCTTCCTTTGTTGCTTTATTCCATCCTTCTATCCCTCCTTCAACACTTAATTCCTTCATTCCTTAATTCTGGCCTTCCTTTGTTCCAGCATCCCTTCCCTTTTTTCTTCATTCATTACTTTCCATCTTCGTTCATTCCTTCATTCCTTCTGTCCATCCTTCCTAACTTTCATCCTTCATTCCTTCCTTCCATCCATTGTTAGCACTTAATTCCTTCATTCTTTCATTCCTTACTTCCTACGATCCTTCCTTCCTTCACTTCTTTCCTCCTTCATTCCTTTATTCCTTCCATCCTCCTTCCTTCCTTCATTCCATCCTTCCAGCCTTCTGCCTTGCATTCATTCATTCATTCCTTCCTTCCTTTGTTTCTTTCATCCTTCCTTCATTCATTTCTTCATTCCTTCCCTCATTCTGTCCGTCATTTCTTCCTTCTTTTCTTCATTCCTTCATTTATTTCATCTTTCCTCCCTTGTTCCTTCATTCCTTCCTTCATTTCTTTCATCCATCCTTCTTTCCTTTCTTCCTTCCTTTCTTCGTTCGTTCATTCCTTCCTTACTTCCTTCATTGTTTATGTCTTTGATTCATTCATTTATACCTTCCTTCCTCGTTTCCTCCATTCCTTCCTTATTCCCAACCTTGCTCCCACAATTCCTTCCTTCCCTCATTCCGTCTTTCCTTCATGCCCGTCTTTCTTTCATACTTCTGTCATTCACGACATACTTCTGTCATTCCTTCCTCCTTCATTTCTTTATTCCTTCCATCCTCCCTTCCTTCTGTCATTCATTCATTCCCTTCTTCTTTCCTTGCTTCATCCTTTCTTCCCTTCCTCTCAGTCTCCCTCCTGCCCTTCCCCCTTCCTTGCACTGCTTCATTCGATCATTCCTTCCTTCCTTTCTTTCTTCATTCCATCCATCTTTATTTCCTTCAATCCTTTTTTATTTCCTTTATTCCATCCTTGAATCCTTCCTTCTTTTCTTCTGTCCATTCTTCCTTCATTCCTTCCCTCCTTCGTTCCTTCCTTCTTTGAGTCCATCCTTGCTGCCTTCCTTAGTTTCTTCCTTTCTTCCTTCAATCATTCTTTCATTTGTTCCTTCATTCTATCCACCCTTCCGCCCTTCATTTCTTCCATCATTTCATCCTTCCTTACTTACTTTAAATGTTCCTTCATTCATTCATTCCTTCCTTCCTCCTTTCTTCCTTCCTACTTGCCCTCCTTCGTTCCTTCATTCCTTCCTTCCTACCTTCCCTCCTTGTCTTTGTTCTATTTTCATTACTTCCTACCCACCGTCCTTCCTGCCTTCCTTCCTTCAGCCCTTCAACAATGCCTTCCTTCATTTCTTTCTTGCTTCTTTATTTCCCTCATTCCTTCTTTCTTTCCTCCCTTCCTTCATTCATTCAACTCATTTCTTCTTCTTTTTCTTCCATCATTCATTCCATCATTCCTTCTCAACTTCCTTCCATCATTCCGTCTATCCATCCTTCACTCATTCGTTCCTTACTTCCTTCATGACTTCCTTGTTTCCTTCTATCCGTTTTTCCTTCATTCCTTCTTTCCATCATAGTCTTCCTTCCTTCCTTCGTTTCTTCCTTCCTTCATGCCATCTTTGTTTCCTTCTTTGATTTCTTCCTTCCATTCTTCATTCATTCCTTCATTCATTCTTCATTCCTACCGTCCTTCATTCCTTCATTCCGTATGTAATGCATTCCTAACTTCTTTCCTTCCTTCTTGCCTTCCTGTCTTCCATTATTCCTTTATTCCTTCCTGCATCATTCTACCTTCAATAATTCCATCCTTCTCTCCTTCCAGGCTTCCTTCCTGCCTTCCTTCCTTCAGTCCTTCATTCATTTCTTCCTTCCTTCGCTCTGACATTCATTCATTCATTCCTCTCTTCCTTCCTCATTTCCTCACATACTCATTCCCCCGCCGTCCCTCCCGCCCTAGCTACCTTCCGTCCACCATTCCTTCCTTGCTTTGTTCCTTTCAATTGTTTTCTCCGAACCTTCCTTCCTTCATTCCTTCCTTGCTTCGTTCCTTTCTTGTTTCCTCCGAACCTTCCTTCCTTCATTCCTTCCATCATTCCTTTGTTCATTCTCTCCTCCCTTCCTTCCTTTCTTCCTTCATTCCTTTCTTCTTGCTTTCCTTCCACGCTTCATACCATCATTCCTTCATTTCTTCTTGCTTTCCTTCCACCCTTCATGCCATCATTCCTTCATTTCTTCTTTCATTCTGTCTATCATTTCTTCCTTCCTTCATTTTGTCTTTCCTTCTATCCTTCATTTATTCCTTCCTTCATTCCTTATTCCTTCTTTCCTACCTACTTTCTATCATTCCTTCACTTTTTCCCTTCTTCATTCCTTTATTCATTCCTTCTGTCTTTCATTCATTCATTCTTTCATTCCTTCCTTTTGCTTCCTCCTTTCCTCACTTCCCCCCACTCTCCCACCCGCCCTGATTTCTTCTATCCTTCCTTATCTGTCCGACCATCCTTCATTTCTTCCTATCATCATTCCTTCCTTCATTACATCATTCCTTACTTTCCCCATTCCTTCTTTCTTTCGATCATCCTTCATTCCATCCTTTTTCAGTTCTTCGTACCTTCCTTCTGTCATTTATTCATTCTTTCCTACATTCATTTAGTCCTACCTTCCTTCCCACCTTCTTTCCTACCTTCCCTCGATCCTTCCCTTTTTCCTACTTTGTTCATTTGTGTTCTGAGTCTACAGGCAAGAACGGTCAGCAGGACAAGGTTTCACTGTAGGATTTAAAACTCAGGTGGTAAGGAGATCATTTCACTAGATAGGGGTCAGTTTAGTACCCTCGGAAGGGAGGAAGGAATGGAGGAAGTAAGAAAGAGAAAGTAATGAAAGAAAGATGGGAGGTAGGAAGGTATGATGGAATGGAGGATGGAGGAAAGAAAGAAGGAAGGTTGGCCTGGTTCAGCTTACCTATCTGATCCTAGTAGCGAACATCCCTTCCCCTTCACTGCAGGCTAATTGCAACACTAGAATTTCAATATTAAAAACACAGGAAGTAAAAAATGTAAAAATAGTGCACTTCCCGAGTTTTTTATGTCACTCATTGATGCACAATCACTCCACTAATGGTTGAATACCACAACCAGATATAATTGAGAAGGTATTTCCTTCTTGTAAGTGTCCACCAAGTAGAGAGACCAGGGCTGGAGTTCAATTTTTTCATATCACTTTTGATTGGGCAGGGTTCTGGCAAGTGGGACTATATTGCGTTGTTAAGCTAATTAGTTCCACGATGAGCATCATCTGATGTGCTCAGCGAATTTTACTATTATACCCATCCATCCTCCACCCTCACAGTAATCTAAAATACCATATTAATTTATTAAAATACAATGACTAACACTAAATTAAAATTATTAAAATTCAATCATAGAATCTAAAATATAAAACCAAAATCAAATCAAAGACTCATCTAAAACTACTTACCAAGAGCAAATAGGAAGTTCATTTAAAATTCTTAAAAATCTGTAAACATTCGAAGTAGTTTTAGAGTCAATAACATTGTTGAGCCAGGCGTTTCCCAGGAAATACTTAAAACTTGTGCATTTCCAGATGTTCTATTCGTTTTTTTTATTTGTGTCAGTCTATTTTCCCTTCACTCCCAAAACAAAACCATGAAAGAAGAATCGTTTCCCCTTAGTTAATTCTTTAATCTGGTCCTGAAGATGTTTAGTTTTACTTGATTTTTATCCCAAGCTTTCTCCAAAGAATTGTTTTCATTTTCAAAACGTACAGTGATACAGCTACTATCACTTATAGGGTCAAAGAGTCAGAGAGACATACAGCACAGAAACAAACCCTTCAGTCCAACTTGTCCATGCCGACTAGATGTCCTAAACTAATCTACTCCCATTTGCCAACACTTGTTCTTGTGCTTTTTGAAAAAAATGATTCGGTATTCATAACTTTCTGCTCTTATCCCACAATTGAGGTTCTAAATATATTTCCTGAACATATTTTCCAACAAATTTTTAAAGTGTCTCAACAATCCTTTCGTCTTTCTATTTTTGCCTGTTTAACAAATGGGCTAAGGTCTCCAAAGATTCGCTTCCACAACAATTCTTGTTTGCCTGTGGTCTACCATGGATCAATGTAGCTCTTATGGGATATAAGTTGGTTCATAATAACATAATATTAACAAGTTTCAATGTTTTAATATATAATGTGTTCTAATATACATATTCAATAATTTATCATTTTTAAAGTAATGCAACTCCAGACCTCGACAGGGAAAGAACATCTCCTTACTCATTTCTTTTTTTCTCCAGCTTCCATAGTTAGTCCTAATATAATTTATCCTGGGAGGTAGGTTTGCTAGCATTCTTCGGGGACGTTTAAACTAATTTGGCAGGAAGATGGAATCCGGACTTGTAGTCCAGGAAGTAGGCTAGCTGTTTGTCAGGATGTCCAAGAATGTAAGGAGGCTGTGGAGAAGGTAGCACTGACAGGGAATACTTGCGGATGCAGAGATGGGTTCAAGTGTGTATACTTCAACGCAAGGAGTATCAGAAATAAGGTGAATGAACTTAAGGCGTGGATCGATACCTGGGATTACGATGTTGTGGCCATCACGGAAACGTGGATAGAAGAGGGACAGGAATGGCTGTTCGAGGTTCCTGGTTACAGATGTTTCAGTAAGATTAGGGAGGGTGGAAAAAAGGAGGGGGGGTGGCGTTGCTAATTAGAAATGGTATAACAGCTGCAGAAATGCAGTTCGAGGGGGATCTGACTTTGGAGGTAGTATGGGCTGAAGTCAGAAATAGGAAAGGAGCAGTCACCTTGTTGGGTGTTTACTATAGGCCCCCCAATAGCAGCAGAGATGTGGAGAAACAGATAGGAAAACAGATTTTGGAAAGGTGCAGAAGCCATAGGGTAGTAGCCATGGGCGATTTCAACTCCCCAAACATTGATTGGAAGCTCTTTAGATCAAGTAGATTGGATGGGGCGGTGTTTGTGCAGTGTATCCAGGAAGTTTTTCTAACTCAGTATGTAGATTGTCCGACCAGAGTGGAGGCCAGATTGGATTTGGTACTTGGTAACGAACCGGGACAAGTGATGAAACTGCATTCATTCATTCATGGAATCCAACGTCAATCGTGCATTCAATGAATCATTCTTTACACATTCATTGAATGAATCCTACCGTACTCATTCATTCTATGAAACAATCTGTACAAGTTATTTCAATTAAATGAGCTCATCTCATGATGTAAATATCTCGACCTTAATGCATTTATTCAATGAAACAAACTGCACTCATTCATTGAATCTTACTTCAATCGTACAGTCAATTAATAAATCATTATTCATTGATTTAATTAAACAAGCATAACAGTCATTTCATGGGACCAATTGCGTTCTACTCACTGAATCTAACTGCTCTCGTTCATTCAATGAAACAAAATGCACCAGTTAATTCAATGTGTAGAGCTTTTCCCATTCATTCAATGCCACCAGCGTGACATATTCATGCAATGCAAAAAACTGAACCAAACTTCAATTTGATGGAAACATTCTTGACACATTCGTTTAATGGATCCAATTGCATTCATTCATTCAATGTCTCAAGCTAAACTCCCTCATTCAAAGAATCAAACTATATACATTTATATGTTGAATGGAAGTTCAAACATGCATTCAATGAATCAAGCACTACTTATGATTTGATCAAACAAACTTAACTCGCACATTAAATGAATCAAACTGCACAAACTTATTTACTGAAACAAACCGCATTGATTCAATAATTCTGAGAATCAAATTGAACTCATTCAGTTCATGAAATATTCTGTACGTTTTATTGCAATGAGTAGAACTTATCCTCAATCATTCAATACCTCGACCTTAACTCATTTATTCAATGAAACAAACTGCACTCATTCATTGAATCTTACTTCAATCGTACAGTCAATGAATCAAACATTATTCATTGATTCATTGCAACAAACATAACATATTCATTCAATATCTCGACCTTAACGCATTCATTCAATGAAACAATCTGCATTCATTCATTCACTGAATCAAACTTCAATCGTATATTCAATGAATCAAACGTTATTCATTGAACCAATAAAACACATTCTGAACACATTCATTCAATGAATGCAACTGCATTCATTCATTCAAAGTATCAGACTGTACTCAGTCATTCAATGAAACACACTGCACGTTTTAATGCAAAGAGTCGAGCTTAGTTCCTTAATAGAGTACCTCGAGCTGAACGCATTCATTCAACGAAACAACCTGCATTCATTCATTTAATGAATCATAGGTCAACCGTACTTTCAGTGAATCAAGCGTCATTCATTGATTCAATGAAACAAACTTAACATATTCATGCAAGGGATAGTTTTGCATTAATTCAATGACACAAACGGAACATGCTCATTAAATGAATAGAGCTTATTTCATTAATTCAATTTCTCGAACTGAATGCACTCATTCCATGCATTAATTCATTCATTGAATCAAACTTCAATCGTAAATTCAATGAACCAAACGTTATTCACTGATTCAATGAAACATTCTTAACACATTCATTTAACGACTCCAAGTGCATGCCTTCATTCAATCTATCAAACTGAACTCAGTTTGTCTATAAAACAACGACATAATGCAACGAGTAGAGATTCTGTCCTTCATTTAATGCAACAAGATTAACTCGTTGATTCGAACTTCAAAGCTAGATTCATTGAATGTACGGTTGACGTCTGATTCCATAAATGAATGAATGCAGTTTGTTTCATTGAATGAATGCGTTCAGCTCGAGGCATTGTATAAAGAAATTAAGCTCTACTGGTTGAATTAACATGTGCAGTTTGTTTCATTGAAAGGAAGAAGGAATGCAGATTGATTCAATGAAAGGAAGAATGCAGTTTAATCTCTGAATAAACTAGTTAAATTGGTTGTATTGTTTCAATGGGAGAAGTTCTACTCGTTGGCAATAAGTCGTGCAGTCATTGAATCAAACTGCATGCAATCTGTCGTTCAATGGACCAAACTGCATGTATTAATTCAATGAGTAGAGCTTCTCTCATTTATTCAATGACTCGAGCTGAGCGCATTCTTTCAATGAAACAAACTGCATTCAAGGAATCAAACGTCAATCGTACATTCAATGAATCAAACGTTATTCAGTGATTAAATGAAACATTCTGAACACATTCATTTCATGAATGCAACTGCATTCATTCATTCAATGTGTCAGACTGTACTCAGTCATTCAATGAAACACACTGCACGAGTTAATGCCAATGAGTAGAGCTTCTCTCATTGATCCATTTATATGTTGAATGGAAGTTCAAACATGCATTCAATGAATCAAGCAGTATTCAATGAAACAAACTGCACTCATTCATTGAATCTTACTTCAATCGTACAATCAATGAATCAAACATTATTCATTGATTCAATGCAACAAACATAACATATTCATTTCATGAGTCCAATTGCGTTCATTCATTCATTCAGAGAATCAAACTGCTCTCGTTCATTCAATGAAACAAACTGCACCATCTAACTCAATGAGTAGAGCTTATCTCATGACTTCAATGTCTCGAGCTTAACGCATTCATTCAATAAAAACAAACTGCATTCATTTATTCTTGGAATCAAACGTCAATCGTGCATTCAATGAATCAAGCGTAATTCGTTGATTCAATGAAACAAACTTTACACAGTCTGTAATGGAATCCTTTTGCACTCTTTTAATGAAACAAACATTCAAAACACTTTCATTTCATGACAACCAACTGCATTCATTCATTCATTTCATCACATTTTAATCGTACATTCAATGAATCAACAGTTATATATTGATTCGATGAAACTTTGTAAACACGTTTACTTCATGAAATTAAATGCATTCATTCTTTCATTCATGGAAGCAAATTGCACGTGTTAATTCAATGAGTAGAGCTTATCCCATTCATTCCTTGCCACCAGCGTGACATATTCATGCAATGCAACAAACTGAACCAAACTTCAATTTGATGGAAACATTCTTGACACATTCGTTTAATGGATCCATTTGCATTCATTCATTCAATGTCTCAAGCTGAACTCTCTCATTGAAAAAATCAAACTGTATACATTGATATGTTGAATTGAACTTCAAGCATGCATTCAATGAATCAAGCATTACTCATTGATTTTATCAAACCTAACACGAACATTGACTGAATCAAACTGCACTTACTTATTTATTGAAACAAACCGAATTGATTCATTAATTCTGAGAATTAAATTGAACTCATTCAGTTCATGAAATAATCTGTACGTTTTTTGGCAATGAGTAGAACTTATCTCAATCATTCAATATCTCGACCTAAACGCATTCATTCAATGAAACAAGCTGCATTCATCCATTTATGGAATCAGACGTCAACCGTACATTCAATGAATCAAGCGTTATTCAATGATTCAATGAAACACACTTAACATATTCATTCAAGGGATAGTTTTGCATTCATTCAATGTAACAAACTGAACGTGTTCATTAAATGAAGAGAGCTTATCTCATTCATTCAATATCTCTACCTTAATGCATTCATTCAATGAAACACCCTGCATTCATTCATTCACTGAATCAAACTTCAATCGTACATTCAATGAATCGAACGTTATGCATTGATTCAATGAAACATTCTTAAAACTTAATGAATCAGACTGTACTCAGTCATACAATGAAACACACTGCACGAGTTAATGCCAATGAGTAGGCCTTTTCGCACTGATTCAAGACCATCAACTTAACTTGTTTATTCAGAGATTAAACATTCGTTCTTTCATTGAATCAAACTGCATTCATTCTTTCTTTCAATGAAACAAACTGCACATGCTAATTCAACGAGTAGAGCTTATCCCATTCATTCAATGCCACCAGCGTGACATATTCATTCAATGCAACAAACTGAACCAAACTTCAATTTGATGGAAACACTCTTGACACATTCGTTTAATGGCTTCAACCGCATTCATTCATTCAATGTATCAAACTGTACTCAGTTTTTCTATAAAGCAACGACATAATGCAACGAGTAGAGCTCATCTCGCTTATTCAATACCACAAGTTTAACTCGTTAATTCGAACGTTAAAGCTGCATCGGTCTGTCTTTGAATCAAACTGCATGCATTCTTCTTTTCAATGTCTCGAGCTGATCGCATTCTTTCAATGAACGAAACTGCATTCATTCATTCATAGAACCCAACGTCAATCGTGCATTCAATGAATCATTCTTTACACATTCATTGAATGAATCCTACCGTACGCATTCATTCTATGAAACAATCTGTACAAGTTATTTCAATTAAATGAGCTCATCTCATGATGTAAATATCTCGACCTTAACGCATTTATTCAATGAAACAAACTGCACTCATTCATTGAATCTTACTTCAATCGTACAGTCAAATTGTATTGTTTCAATGAGAGTTCTACTCATTGGCAATAAGTCGTGCAGTCATTGAATCAAACTGCATGCAATCTGTCTTTCAATGGACCAAACTGCATGTATTAATTCAATGAGTAGAGCTTCTCTCATTTATTCAATGACTCGAGCTGAGCGCATTCTTTCAATGAAACAAACTGCATTAAAGGACTCAAACGCCAGTCGTACATACAATGAATCAAACGTTATTCATTGATTCAATGAAACATTCTGAACACATTCGTTAAATGGATCGATTTGCATTCATTCATTCAATGTGTCAGACTGTACTCAGTCATTCAATGAAACACACTGCACAAGTTAATGCCAATGAGTAGAGCTTCTCTCATTGATCCATTTATATGTTGAATGGAAGTTCAAACATGCATTCAATAAATCAAGCAGTATTCAATGAAACAAACTGCACTGATTCATTAATTCTGAGAATTAAATTGAACTCATTCAGTTCATGAAGTAATCTGTACGTTTTATGGCAATGAGTAGAACTTATCTCAATCATTCAATATCTCGACTTAAACGCATTCATTCAATGAAACAAGCTGCATTCATCCATTTATGGAATCAGACGTCAACCGTACATTCAATGAATCAAGCGTTATTCATTGATTCAATGAAACACACTTAAAATATTCATTCAAGGGATAGTTTTGCATTCATTCAATGCAACTAACTGAACGTGTTCATTAAATGAAGAGAGCTTATCTCATTCATTCAATATCTCGACTTTAACGCATTCATTCAATGAAACACCCTGCATTCATTCACTGAATGAAACTTCAATCGTACATTCAATGAATCGAACGTTATTCATTGATTCAATGAAACATTCTTAAAACTTAATGAATCAGACTGTACTCAGTCATTCAATGAAACACACTGCACGTTTTAATGCAAAGAGTCGAGCTTAGTTCCTTAATAGAGTACCTCGAGCTGAACGCATTCATTCAACGAAACAACCTGCATTCATTCATTTAATGAATCATAGGTCAACCGTACATTCAGTGAATCAAGCGTTATTCATTGATTCAATGAAACAAACTTAACATATTCATGCAAGGGATAGTTTTGCATTCATTCAATGTCACAAACGGAACATGCTCATTAAATTGATGAACATTTTAATGAATCAGACTGTACTCAGTCATACAATGAAACACACTGCACGAGTTAATGCCAATGAGTAGACCTTTTCTCATTGATTCAAGACCACCAACTTAACTTGTTTATTCAGAGATTAAACTGCATTCGTTCTTTCATTGAATCAAACTGCATTCATTCTTTCTTTCAATGAAACAAACTGCACATGTTAATTCAACGAGTAGAGCTTATCCCTTTCATTCAATGCCACCAGCGTGACATATTCATTCAATGCAACAAACTCAACCAAACTTCAATGTGATGGAAACATTCTTGACACATTCGTTTAATGGCTTCAACCGCATTCATTCATTCAATGTATCAAACTGTACTCAGTTTTTCTATAAAGCAACGACATAATGCAACGAGTAGAGCTCATCTCGTTTATTCAATACCACAAGTTTAACTCGAACGTTAAAGCTGCATTCGGTCTGTCTTTCAATCAAACTGCATGCATTCTTCTTTTCAATGTCTCGAGCTGATCGCATTCTTTCAATGAACGAAACTGCATTCATTCATTCATAGAATCCAACGTCAATCGTGCATTCAATGAATCATTCTTTACACATTCATTGAATGAATCCTACCGTACTCATTCATTCTATGAAACAATCTGTACAAGTTATTTCAATTAAATGAGCTCATCTCATGATGTAAATATCTCGATTTAACGCATTTATTCAATGAAACAAACTGCACTCATTCATTGAATCTTACTTCAATCGTACAGTCAAATTGTATTGTTTCAATGAGAGTTCTACTCATTGGCAATAAGTCGTGCAGTCATTGAATCAAACTGCATGCAATCTGTCTTTCAATGGACCAAACTGCATGTATTAATTCAATGAGTAGAGCTTCTCTCATTTATTCAATGACTCGAGCTGAGCGCATTCTTTCAATGAAACAAACTGCATTCAAGGAATCAAACGCCAATCGTACATACAATGAATCAAACGTTATTCATTGATTCAATGAAACATTCTGAACACATTCGTTTAATGGATCCATTTGCATTCATTCATTCAATGTGTCAGACTGTACTCAGTCATTCAATGAAACACACTGCACGAGTTAATGCCAATGAGTAGAGCTTCTCTCATTGATCCATTTATATGTTGAATGGAAGTTCAAACATGCATTCAATGAATCAAGCAGTATTCAATGAAACAAACTGCACTCATTCATTGAATCTTACTTCAATCGTACAATCAATGAATCAAACATTATTCATTGATTCAATGCAACAAACATAACATATTCATTTCATGAGACCAATTGCATTCATTCATTCATTCGGAGAATCAAACTGCTCTCGTTCATTCAATGAAACAAACTGCACCATTTAACTCAATGAGTAGAGCTTACCTCATGACTTCAATGTCTCGAGCTAAACGCATTCATTCAATAAATACAAACTGTATTCATTTAATCTTGGAATCAAACATCAATCGTGCATTCAAGGAATCAAGCGTATTTCTTTGATTCAATGAAACAAACTTTACACAGTCTGTAATGGAATCCTTTTGCACTCTTTTAATGAAACAAACATTCAAAACACGTTCATTTCATGACAACCAACTGCATTCATTCATTCATTTCATCACATTTTAATCGTACATTCAATGAATCAACAGCTATATATTGATTCGATGAAACTTTGTTAACACGTTTACTTCATGAAATTAAATGCATTCATTCTTTCATTCATGGAAGCAAATTGCACGTGTTAATTCAATGAGTAGAGCTTATCCCATTCATTCCTTGCCACCAGCGTGACATATTCATGCAATGCAACAAACTGAACCAAACTTCAATTTGATGGAAACATTCTTCACTCATTCGTTTAATGGATCCATTTGCATTCATTCATTCAATGTCTCAAGCTGAACTCCCTCATTGAAAGAATCAAACAGTATACATTGATATGTTGAATGGAACTTCAAGCATGCATTCAATGAATCAAGCATTGCTTATTGATTTTATCAAACCTAACACGAACATTGACTGAATCAAACTGCACTAACTTATTTATTGAAACAAACCGCATTGATTCATTAATTGTGAGAAATAAATTGAACTCATTCAGTTCATGAAGTAATCTGTACGTTTTATAGCAATGAGTAGAACTTATCTCAATCATTCAATATCTCGATTCAATGAAACAAGCTGCATTCATCCATTTATGGAATCAGACGTCAACCGTACATTCAATGAATCAAGCGTTATTCATTGATTCAATGAAACACACTTAAAATATTCATTCAAGGGATAGTTTTGCATTCATTCAATGCAACAAACTGAACGTGTTCATTAAATGAAGAGAGCTTATCTCATTCATTCAATATCTCGACTTTAATGCATTCAGTCAATGAAACACCCTGCATTCATTCACTGAATGAAACTTCAATCGTACATTCAATGAATCGAACGTTATTCATTGATTCAATGAAACATTCTTAAAACTTAATGAATCAGACTGTACTCAGTCATTCAATGAAACACACTGCACGTTTTAATGCAAAGAGTCGAGCTTAGTTCCTTAATAGAGTACATCGAGCTGAACGCATTCATTCAACGAAACAACCTTCATTCATTCATTTAATGAATCATAGGTCAACCGAACATTCAGTGAATCAAGCGTTATTCATTGATTCAATGAAACAAACTTAACATATTCATGCAAGGGATAGTTTTGCATTCATTCAATGTCACAAACGGAACATGCTCATTAAATTGATGAACATTTTAATGAATCAGACTGTACTCAGTCATACAATGAAACACACTGCACGAGTTAATGCCAATGAGTAGACCTTTTCTCATTGATTCAAGACCAAGATTAAAGGTCAAGACCATTGATTCAAGATTAAACTTAACTTGTTTATTCAGAGATTAAACTGCATTCGTTCTTTCATTGAATCAAACTGCATTCATTCTTTCTTTCAATGAAACAAACTGCACACGTTAATTCAACGAGTAGAGCTTATCCCTTTCATTCAATGCCACCAGCGTGACATATTCATTCAATGCAACAAACTGAACCAAACTTCAATGTGATGGAAACATTCTTGACACATTCGTTTTATGGCTTCAACCGCATTCATTCATTCAATGTATCAAACTGTACTCAGTTTTTCTATAAAGCAACGACATAATGCAACGAGTAGAGCTCATCTCGTTTATTCAATACCACAAGTTTAACTCGTTAATTCGAACGTTAAAGATGCATTCGGTCTGTCTTTGAATCAAACTGCGTGCATTCTTCTTTTCAATGTCTCGAGCTGATCGCATTCTTTCAATGAACGAAACTGCATTCATTCATTCATAGAATCCAACGTCAATCGTGCATTCAATGAATCATTCTTTACACATTCGTTGAATGAATCCTACCGTACTCATTCATTCTATGAAACAATCTGTACAAGTTATTTCAATTAAATGAGCTCATCTCATGATGTAAATATCTCGACCTTAACGCATTTATTCAATGAAACAAACTGCACTCATTCATTGAATCTTACTTCAATCGTACAGTCAAATTGTATTGTTTCAATGAGAGTTCTACTCATTGGCAATAAGTCGTGCAGTCATTGAATCAAACTGCATGCAATCTGTCTTTCAATGGACCAAACTGCATGTATTAATTCAATGAGTAGAGCTTCTCTCATTTATTCAATGACTCGAGCTGAGCGCATTCTTTCAATGAAACAAACTGCATTCAAGGAATCAAACGCCAATCGTACATACAATGAATCAAACGTTATTCATTGATTCAATGAAACATTCTGAACACATTCGTTTAATGGATCCATTTGCATTCATTCATTCAATGTGTCAGACTGTACTCAGTCATTCAATGAAACACACTGCACGAGTTAATGCCAATGAGTAGAGCTTCTCTCATTGATCCATTTATATGTTGAATGGAAGTTCAAACATGCATTCAATGAATCAAGCAGTATTCAATGAAACAAACTGCACTCATTCATTGAATCTTACTTCAATCGTACAATCAATGAATCAAACATTATTCATTGATTCAATGCAACAAACATAACATATTCATTTCATGAGACCAATTGCATTCATTCATTCATTCGGAGAATCAAACTGCTCTCGTTCATTCAATGAAACAAACTGCACCATTTAACTCAATGAGTAGAGCTTACCTCATGACTTCAATGTCTCGAGCTAAACGCATTCATTCAATAAATACAAACTGTATTCATTTATTCTTGGAATCAAACATCAATCGTGCATTCAAGGAATCAAGCGTATTTCTTTGATTCAATGAAACAAACTTTACACAGTCTGTAATGGAATCCTTTTGCACTCTTTTAATGAAACAAACATTCAAAACACGTTCATTTCATGACAACCAACTGCATTCATTCATTCATTTCATCACATTTTACTCGTACATTCAATGAATCAACAGCTATATATTGATTCGATGAAACTTTGTTAACACGTTTACTTCATGAAGTTAAATGCATTCATTCTTTCATTCATGGAAGCAAATTGCACGTGTTAATTCAATGAGTAGAGCTTATCCCATTCATTCCTTGCCACCAGCGTGACATATTCATGCAATGCAACAAACTGAACCAAACTTCAATTTGATGGAAACATTCTTCACTCATTCGTTTAATGGATCCATTTGCATTCATTCATTCAATGTCTCAAGCTGAACTCCCTCATTGAAAGAATCAAACAGTATACATTGATATGTTGAATGGAACTTCAAGCATGCATTCAATGAATCAAGCATTGCTTATTGATTTTATCAAACCTAACACGAACATTGACTGAATCAAACTGCACTAACTTATTTATTGAAACAAACCGCATTGATTCATTAATTGTGAGAAATAAATTGAACTCATTCAGTTCATGAAGTAATCTGTACGTTTTATAGCAATGAGTAGAACTTATCGCAATCATTCAATATCTCGATTCAATGAAACAAGCTGCATTCATCCATTTATGGAATCAGACGTCAACCGTACATTCAATGAATCAAGCGTTATTCATTGATTCAATGAAACACACTTAAAATATTCATTCAAGGGATAGTTTTGCATTCATTCAATGCAACAAACTGAACGTGTTCATTAAATGAAGAGAGCTTATCTCATTCATTCAATATCTCGACTTTAATGCATTCAGTCAATGAAACACCCTGCATTCATTCACTGAATGAAACTTCAATCGTACATTCAATGAATCGAACGTTATTCATTGATTCAATGAAACATTCTTAAAACTTAATGAATCAGACTGTACTCAGTCATTCAATGAAACACACTGCACGTTTTAATGCAAAGAGTCGAGCTTAGTTCCTTAATAGAGTACATCGAGCTGAACGCATTCATTCAACGAAACAACCTTCATTCATTCATTTAATGAATCATAGGTCAACCGAACATTCAGTGAATCAAGCGTTATTCATTGATTCAATGAAACAAACTTAACATATTCATGCAAGGGATAGTTTTGCATTCATTCAATGTCACAAACGGAACATGCTCATTAAATTGATGAACATTTTAATGAATCAGACTGTACTCAGTCATACAATGAAACACACTGCACGAGTTAATGCCAATGAGTAGACCTTTTCTCATTGATTCAAGACCAAGATTAAAGGTCAAGACCATTGATTCAAGATTAAACTTAACTTGTTTATTCAGAGATTAAACTGCATTCGTTCTTTCATTGAATCAAACTGCATTCATTCTTTCTTTCAATGAAACAAACTGCACACGTTAATTCAACGAGTAGAGCTTATCCCTTTCATTCAATGCCACCAGCGTGACATATTCATTCAATGCAACAAACTGAACCAAACTTCAATTTGATGGAAACATTCTTGACACATTCGTTTTATGGCTTCAACCGCATTCATTCATTCAATGTATCAAACTGTACTCAGTTTTTCTATAAAGCAACGACATAATGCAACGAGTAGAGCTCATCTCGTTTATTCAATACCACAAGTTTAACTCGTTAATTCGAACGTTAAAGCTGCATTCGGTCTGTCTTTCAATCAAACTGCATGCATTCTTCTTTTCAATGTCTCGAGCTGATCGCATTCTTTCAATGAACGAAACTGCATTCATTCATTCATAGAATCCAACGTCAATCGTGCATTCAATGAATCATTCTTTACACATTCATTGAATGAATCCTACCGTACTCATTCATTCTATGAAACAATCTGTACAAGTTATTTCAATTAAATGAGCTCATCTCATGATGTAAATATCTCGATTTAACGCATTTATTCAATGAAACAAACTGCACTCATTCATTGAATCTGACTTCAATCGTACAGTCAAATTGTATTGTTTCAATGAGAGTTCTACTCATTGGCAATAAGTCGTGCAGTCATTGAATCAAACTGCATGCAATCTGTCTTTCAATGGACCAAACTGCATGTATTAATTCAATGAGTAGAGCTTCTCTCATTTATTCAATGACTCGAGCTGAGCGCATTCTTTCAATGAAACAAACTGCATTCAAGGAATCAAACGCCAATCGTACATACAATGAATCAAACGTTATTCATTGATTCAATGAAACATTCTGAACACATTCGTTTAATGGATCCATTTGCATTCAATGTGTCAGACTGTACTCAGTCATTCAATGAAACAGACTGCACGAGTTAATGCCAATGAGTAGAGCTTCTCTCATTGATCCATTTATATGTTGAATGGAAGTTCAAACATGCATTCAATGAATCAAGCAGTATTCAATGAAACAAACTGCACTCATTCATTGAATCTTTCTTCAATCGTACAATCAATGAATCAAACATTATTCATTGATTCAATGCAACAAACATAACATATTCATTTCATGAGACCAATTGCATTCATTCATTCATTCGGAGAATCAAACTGCTCTCGTTCATTCAATGAAACAAACTGCACCATTTAACTCAATGAGTAGAGCTTACCTCATGACTTCAATGTCTCGAGCTAAACGCATTCATTCAATAAATACAAACTGTATTCATTTATTCTTGGAATCAAACATCAATCGTGCATTCAAGGAATCAAGCGTATTTCTTTGATTCAATGAAACAAACTTTACACAGTCTGTAATGGAATCCTTTTGCACTCTTTTAATGAAACAAACATTCAAAACACGTTCATTTCATGACAACCAACTGCATTCATTCATTCATTTCATCACATTTTAATCGTACATTCAATGAATCAACAGCTATATATTGATTCGATGAAACTTTGTTAACACGTTTACTTCATGAAATTAAATGCATTCATTCTTTCATTCATGGAAGCAAATTGCACGTGTTAATTCAATGAGTAGAGCTTATCCCATTCATTCCTTGCCACCAGCGTGACATATTCATGCAATGCAACAAACTGAACCAAACTTCAATTTGATGGAAACATTCTTCACTCATTCGTTTAATGGATCCATTTGCATTCATTCATTCAATGTCTCAAGCTGAACTCCCTCATTGAAAGAATCAAACAGTATACATTGATATGTTGAATGGAACTTCAAGCATGCATTCAATGAATCAAGCATTATTATTGATTTTATCAAACCTAACACGAACATTGACTGAATCAAACTGCACTAACTTATTTATTGAAACAAACCGCATTGATTCATTAATTGTGAGAATTAAATTGAACTCATTCAGTTCATGAAGTAATCTGTACGTTTTATGGCAATGAGTAGAACTTATCTCAATCATTCAATATCTCGACTTAAACGCTTATCTCAATCATTCAATATCTCGATTCAATGAAACAAGCTGCATTCATCCATTTATGGAATCAGACGTCAACCGTACATTCAATGAATCAAGCGTTATTCATTGATTCAATGAAACACACTTCAAATATTCATTCAAGGGATAGTTTTGCATTCATTCAATGCAACAAACTGAACGTATTCTTTAAATGAAGAGAGCTTATCTCATTCATTCAATATCTCGACTTTAATGCATTCATTCAATGAAACACCCTGCATTCATTCACTGAATGAAACTTCAATCGTACATTCAATGAATCGAACGTTATTCATTGATTCAATGAAACATTCTTAAAACTTAATGAATCAGACTGTACTCAGTCATTCAATGAAACACACTGCACGTTTTAATGCAAAGAGTCGAGCTTAGTTCCTTAATAGAGTACCTCGAGCTGAACGCATTCATTCAACGAAACAACCTGCATTCATTCATTTAATGAATCATAGGTCAACCGTACATTCAGTGAATCAAGCGTTATTCATTGATTCAATGAAACAAACTTAACATATTCATGCAAGGGATAGTTTTGCATTCATTCAATGTCACAAACGTAACATGCTCATTAAATTGATGAACATTTTAATGAATCAGACTGTACTCAGTCATACAATGAAACACACTGCACGAGTTAATGCCAATGAGTAGACCTTTTCTCATTGATTCAAGACCACCAACTTAACTTGTTTATTCAGAGATTAAACTGCATTCGTTCTTTCATTGAATCAAACTGCATTCATTCTTTCTTTCAATGAAACAAACTGCACACGTTAATTCAACGAGTAGAGCTTATCCCATTCATTCAATGCCACCAGCGTGACATATTCATTCAATGCAACAAACTGAACCAAACTTCAATTTGATGGAAACATTCTTGACACATTCGTTTTATGGCTTCAACCGCATTCATTCATTCAATGTATCAAACTGTACTCAGTTTTTCTATAAAGCAACGACATAATGCAACGAGTAGAGCTCATCTCGTTTATTCAATACCACAAGTTTAACTCGTTAATTCGAACGTTAAAGCTGCATTCGGTCTGTCTTTCAATCAAACTGCATGCATTCTTCTTTTCAATGTCTCGAGCTGATCGCATTCTTTCAATGAACGAAACTGCATTCATTCATTCATAGAATCCAACGTCAATCGTGCATTCAATGAATCATTCTTTACACATTCGTTGAATGATTCCTACCGTACTCATTCATTCTATGAAACAATCTGTACAAGTTATTTCAATTAAATGAGCTCATCTCATGATGTAAATATCTCGACCTTAACGCATTTATTCAATGAAACAAACTGCACTCATTCATTGAATCTTACTTCAATCGTACAGTCAAATTGTATTGTTTCAATGAGAGTTCTACTCATTGGCAATAAGTCGTGCAGTCATTGAATCAAACTGCATGCAATCTGTCTTTCAATGGACCAAACTGCATGTATTAATTCAATGAGTAGAGCTTCTCTCATTTATTCAATGACTCGAGCTGAGCGCATTCTTTCAATGAAACAAACTGCATTCAAGGAATCAAACGCCAATCGTACATACAATGAATCAAACGTTATTCATTGATTCAATGAAACATTCTGAACACATTCGTTTAATGGATCCATTTGCATTCATTCATTCAATGTGTCAGACTGTACTCAGTCATTCAATGAAACACACTGCACTTCTCTCATTGATCCATTTATATGTTGAATGGAAGTTCAAACATGCATTCAATGAATCAAGCAGTATTCAATGAAACAAACTGCACTCATTCATTGAATCTTACTTCAATCGTACAGTCAAATTGTATTGTTTCAATGAGAGTTCTACTCATTGGCAATAAGTCGTGCAGTCATTGAATCAAACTGCATGCAATCTGTCTTTCAATGGACCAAACTGCATGTATTAATTCAATGAGTAGAGCTTCTCTCATTTATTCAATGACTCGAGCTGAGCGCATTCTTTCAATGAAACAAACTGCATTCAAGGAATCAAACGCCAATCGTACATACAATGAATCAAACGTTATTCATTGATTCAATGAAACATTCTGAACACATTCGTTTAATGGATCCATTTGCATTCATTCATTCAATGTGTCAGACTGTACTCAGTCATTCAATGAAACACACTGCACTTCTCTCATTGATCCATTTATATGTTGAATGGAAGTTCAAACATGCATTCAATGAATCAAGCAGTATTCAATGAAACAAACTGCACTCATTCATTGAATCTTACTTCAATCGTACAATCAATGAATCAAACATTATTCATTGATTCAATGCAACAAACATAACATATTCATTTCATGAGACCAATTGCATTCATTCATTCATTCGGAGAATCAAACTGCTCTCGTTCATTCAATGAAACAAACTGCACCATTTAACTCAATGAGTAGAGCTTACCTCATGACTTCAATGTCTCGAGCTAAACGCATTCATTCAATAAATACAAACTGTATTCATTTATTCTTGGAATCAAACATCAATCGTGCATTCAAGGAATCAAGCGTATTTCTTTGATTCAATGAAACAAACTTTACACAGTCTGTAATGGAATCCTTTTGCACTCTTTTAATGAAACAAACATTCAAAACACGTTCATTTCATGACAACCAACTGCATTCATTCATTCATTTCATCACATTTTAATCGTACATTCAATGAATCAACAGCTATATATTGATTCGATGAAACTTTGTTAACACGTTTACTTCATGAAATTAAATGCATTCATTCTTTAATTCATGGAAGCAAATTGCACGTGTTAATTCAATGAGTAGAGCTTATCCCATGCATTCCTTGCCACCAGCGTGACATATTCATGAAATGCAACAAACTGAACCAAACTTCAAATTGATGGAAACATTCTTCACTCATTCGTTTAATGGATCCATTTGCATTCATTCATTCAATGTCTCAAGCTGAACTCCCTCATTGAAAGAATCAAACAGTATACATTGATATGTTGAATGGAACTTCAAGCATGCATTCAATGAATCAAGCATTGCTTATTGATTTTATCAAACCTAACACGAACATTGACTGAATCAAACTGCACTAACTTATTTATTGAAACAAACCGCATTGATTCATTAATTGGGAGAATTAAATTGAACTCATTCAGTTCATGAAGTAATCTGTACGTTTTATGGCAATGAGTAGAACTTATCTCAATCATTCAATATCTCGACTTAAACGCATTCATTCAATGAAACAAGCTGCATTCATCCATTTATGGAATCAGACGTCAACCGTACATTCAATGAATCAAGCGTTATTCATTGATTCAATGAAACACACTTCAAATATTCATTCAAGGGATAGTTTTGCATTCATTCAATGCAACAAACTGAACGTGTTCATTAAATGAAGAGAGCTTATCTCATTCATTCAATATCTCGACTTTAATGCATTCATTCAATGAAACACCCTGCATTCATTCACTGAATGAAACTTCAATCGTACATTCAATGAATCGAACGTTATTCATTGATTCAATGAAACATTCTTAAAACTTAATGAATCAGACTGTACTCAGTCATTCAATGAAACACACTGCACGTTTTAATGCAAAGAGTCGAGCTTAGTTCCTTAATAGAGTACCTCGAGCTGAACGCATTCATTCAACGAAACAACCTGCATTCATTCATTTAATGAATCATAGGTCAACCGTACATTCATTGAATCAAGCGTTATTCATTGATTCAATGAAACAAACTTCACATATTCATGCAAGGGATAGTTTTGCATTCATTCAATGTCACAAACGGAACATGCTCATTAAATTGATGAACATTTTAATGAATCAGACTGTACTCAGTCATACAATGAAACACACTGCACGAGTTAATGCCAATGAGTAGACCTTTTCTCATTGATTCAAGACCACCAACTTAACTTTTTTATTCAGAGATTAAACTGCATTCGTTCTTTCATTGAATCAAACTGCATTCATTCTTTCTTTCAATGAAACAAACTGCACACGTTAATTCAACGAGTAGAGCTTATCCCATTCATTCAATGCCACCAGCGTGACATATTCATTCAATGCAACAAACTGAACCAAACTTCAATTTGATGGAAACATTCTTGACACATTCGTTTTATGGCTTCAACCGCATTCATTCATTCAATGTATCAAACTGTACTCAGTTTTTCTATAAAGCAACGACATAATGCAACGAGTAGAGCTCATCTCGTTTATTCAATACCACAAGTTTAACTCGTTAATTCGAACGTTAAAGCTGCATTCGGTCTGTCTTTCAATCAAACTGCGTGCATTCTTCTTTTCAATGTCTCGAGCTGATCGCATTCTTCAATGAACGAAACTGCATTCATTCATTCATAGAATCCAACGTCAATCGTGCATTCAATGAATCATTCTTTACACATTCATTGAATGAATCCTACCGTACTCATTCATTCTATGAAACAATCTGTACAAGTTATTTCAATTAAATGAGCTCATCTCATGATGTAAATATCTCGATTTAACGCATTTATTCAATGAAACAAACTGCACTCATTCATTGAATCTTACTTCAATCGTACAGTCAAATTGTATTGTTTCAATGAGAGTTCTACTCATTGGCAATAAGTCGTGCAGTCATTGAATCAAACTGCATGCAATCTGTCTTTCAATGGACCAAACTGCATGTATTAATTCAATGAGTAGAGCTTCTCTCATTTATTCAATGACTCGAGCTGAGCGCATTCTTTCAATGAAACAAACTGCATTCAAGGAATCAAACGCCAATCGTACATACAATGAATCAAACGTTATTCATTGATTCAATGAAACATTCTGAACACATTCGTTTAATGGATCCATTTGCATTCATTCATTCAATGTGTCAGACTGTACTCAGTCATTCAATGAAACACACTGCACGAGTTAATGCCAATGAGTAGAGCTTCTCTCATTGATCCATTTATATGTTGAATGGACGTTCAAAAATGCATTCAATGAATCAAGCAGTATTCAATGAAACAAACTGCACTCATTCATTGAATCTTACTTCAATCGTACAATCAATGAATCAAACATTATTCATTGATTCAATGCAACAAACATAACATATTCATTTCATGAGACCAATTGCATTCATTCATTCATTCGGAGAATCAAACTGCTCTCGTTCATTCAATGAAACAAACTGCACCATTTAACTCAATGAGTAGAGCTTACCTCATGACTTCAATGTCTCGAGCTAAACGCATTCATTCAATAAATACAAACTGTATTCATTTATTCTTGGAATCAAACATCAATCGTGCATTCAAGGAATCAAGCGTATTTCTTTGATTCAATGAAACAAACTTTACACAGTCTGTAATGGAATCCTTTTGCACTCTTTTAATGAAACAAACATTCAAAACACGTTCATTTCATGACAACCAACTGCATTAATTCATTCATTTCATCACATTTTAATCGTACATTCATTGAATCAACAGCTATATATTGATTCGATGAAACTTTGTTAACACGTTTACTTCATGAAATTAAATGCATTCATTCTTTCATTCATGGAAGCAAATTGCACGTGTTAATTCAATGAGTAGAGCTTATCCCATGCATTCCTTGCCACCAGCGTGACATATTCATGAAATGCAACAAACTGAACCAAACTTCAAATTGATGGAAACATTCTTCACTCATTCGTTTAATGGATCCATTTGCATTCATTCATTCAATGTCTCAAGCTGAACTCCCTCATTGAAAGAATCAAACAGTATACATTGATATGTTGAATGGAACTTCAAGCATGCATTCAATGAATCAAGCATTGCTTATTGATTTTATCAAACCTAACACGAACATTGACTGAATCAAACTGCACTAACTTATTTATTGAAACAAACCGCATTGATTCATTAATTGTGAGAATTAAATTGAACTCATTCAGTTCATGAAGTAATCTGTACGTTTTATGGCAATGAGTAGAACTTATCTCAATCATTCAATATCTCGACTTAAACGCATTCATTCAATGAAACAAGCTGCATTCATCCATTTATGGAATCAGACGTCAACCGTACATTCAATGAATCAAGCGTTATTCATTGATTCAATGAAACACACTTCAAATATTCATTCAAGGGATAGTTTTGCATTCATTCAATGCAACAAACTGAACGTGTTCATTAAATGAAGAGAGCTTATCTCATTCATTCAATATCTCGACTTTAATGCATTCATTCAATGAAACACCCTGCATTCATTCACTGAATGAAACTTCAATCGTACATTCAATGAATCGAACGTTATTCATTGATTCAATGAAACATTCTTAAAACTTAATGAATCAGACTGTACTCAGTCATTCAATGAAACACACTGCACGTTTTAATGCAAAGAGTCGAGCTTAGTTCCTTAATAGAGTACCTCGAGCTGAACGCATTCATTCAACGAAACAACCTGCATTCATTCATTTAATGAATCATAGGTCAACCGTACATTCAGTGAATCAAGCGTTATTCATTGATTCAATGAAACAAACTTCACATATTCATGCAAGGGATAGTTTTGCATTCATTCAATGTCACAAACGGAACATGCTCATTAAATTGATGAACATTTTAATGAATCAGACTGTACTCAGTCATACAATGAAACACACTGCACGAGTTAATGCCAATGAGTAGACCTTTTCTCATTGATTCAAGACCACCAACTTAACTTGTTTATTCAGAGATTAAACTGCATTCGTTCTTTCATTGAATCAAACTGCATTCATTCTTTCTTTCAATGAAACAAACTGCACACGTTAATTCAACGAGTAGAGCTTATCCCATTCATTCAATGCCACCAGCGTGACATATTCATTCAATGCAACAAACTGAACCAAACTTCAATTTGATGGAAACATTCTTGACACATTCGTTTTATGGCTTCAACCGCATTCATTCATTCAATGTATCAAACTGTACTCAGTTTTTCTATAAAGCAACGACATAATGCAACGAGTAGAGCTCATCTCGTTTATTCAATACCACAAGTTTAACTCGTTAATTCGAACGTTAAAGCTGCATTCGGTCTGTCTTTCAATCAAACTGCGTGCATTCTTCTTTTCAATGTCTCGAGCTGATCGCATTCTTCAATGAACGAAACTGCATTCATTCATTCATAGAATCCAACGTCAATCGTGCATTCAATGAATCATTCTTTACACATTCATTGAATGAATCCTACCGTACTCATTCATTCTATGAAACAATCTGTACAAGTTATTTCAATTAAATGAGCTCATCTCATGATGTAAATATCTCGATTTAACGCATTTATTCAATGAAACAAACTGCACTCATTCATTGAATCTTACTTCAATCGTACAGTCAAATTGTATTGTTTCAATGAGAGTACTACTCATTGGCAATAAGTCGTGCAGTCATTGAATCAAACTGCATGCAATCTGTCTTTCAATGGACCAAACTGCATGTATTAATTCAATGAGTAGAGCTTCTCTCATTTATTCAATGACTCGAGCTGAGCGCATTCTTTCAATGAAACAAACTGCATTCAAGGAATCAAACGCCAATCGTACATACAATGAATCAAACGTTATTCATTGATTCAATGAAACATTCTGAACACATTCGTTTAATGGATCCATTTGCATTCATTCATTCAATGTGTCAGACTGTACTCAGTCATTCAATGAAACACACTGCACGAGTTAATGCCAATGAGTAGAGCTTCTCTCATTGATCCATTTATATGTTGAATGGACGTTCAAAAATGCATTCAATGAATCAAGCAGTATTCAATGAAACAAACTGCACTCATTCATTGAATCTTACTTCAATCGTACAATCAATGAATCAAACATTATTCATTGATTCAATGCAACAAACATAACATATTCATTTCATGAGACCAATTGCATTCATTCATTCATTCGGAGAATCAAACTGCTCTCGTTCATTCAATGAAACAAACTGCACCATTTAACTCAATGAGTAGAGCTTACCTCATGACTTCAATGTCTCGAGCTAAACGCATTCATTCAATAAATACAAACTGTATTCATTTATTCTTGGAATCAAACATCAATCGTGCATTCAAGGAATCAAGCGTATTTCTTTGATTCAATGAAACAAACTTTACACAGTCTGTAATGGAATCCTTTTGCACTCTTTTAATGAAACAAACATTCAAAACACGTTCATTTCATGACAACCAACTGCATTCATTCATTCATTTCATCACATTTTAATCGTACATTCAATGAATCAACAGCTATATATTGATTCGATGAAACTTTGTTAACACGTTTACTTCATGAAATTAAATGCATTCATTCTTTCATTCATGGAAGCAAATTGCACGTGTTAATTCAATGAGTAGAGCTTATCCCATTCATTCCTTGCCATATTCATGCAATGCAACAAACTGAACCAAACTTCAAATTGATGGAAACATTCTTCACTCATTCGTTTAATGGATCCATTTGCATTCATTCATTCAATGTCTCAAGCTGAACTCCCTCATTGAAAGAATCAAACTGTATACATTGATATGTTGAATGGAACTTCAAGCATGCATTCAATGAATCAAGCATTGCTTATTGATTTTATCAAACCTAACACGAACATTGACTGAATCAAACTGCACTAACTTATTTATTGAAACAAACCGCATTGATTCATTAATTGTGAGAATTAAATTGAACTCATTCAGTTCATGAAGTAATCTGTACGTTTTATGGCAATGAGTAGAACTTATCTCAATCATTCAATATCTCGACTTAAACGCATTCATTCAATGAAACAAGCTGCATTCATCCATTTATGGAATCAGACGTCAACCGTACATTCAATGAATCAAGCGTTATTCATTGATTCAATGAAACACACTTCAAATATTCATTCAAGGGATAGTTTTGCATTCATTCAATGCAACAAACTGAACGTGTTCATTAAATGAAGAGAGCTTATCTCATTCATTCAATATCTCGACTTTAATGCATTCATTCAATGAAACACCCTGCATTCATTCACTGAATGAAACTTCAATCGTACATTCAATGAATCGAACGTTATTCATTGATTCAATGAAACATTCTTAAAACTTAATGAATCAGACTGTACTCAGTCATTCAATGAAACACACTGCACGTTTTAATGCAAAGAGTCGAGCTTAGTTCCTTAATAGAGTACCTCGAGCTGAACGCATTCATTCAACGAAACAACCTGCATTCATTCATTTAATGAATCATAGGTCAACCGTACATTCAGTGAATCAAGCGTTATTCATTGATTCAATGAAACAAACTTCACATATTCATGCAAGGGATAGTTTTGCATTCATTCAATGTCACAAACGGAACATGCTCATTAAATTGATGAACATTTTAATGAATCAGACTGTACTCAGTCATACAATGAAACACACTGCACGAGTTAATGCCAATGAGTAGACCTTTTCTCATTGATTCAAGACCACCAACTTAACTTTTTTATTCAGAGATTAAACTGCATTCGTTCTTTCATTGAATCAAACTGCATTCATTCTTTCTTTCAATGAAACAAACTGCACACGTTAATTCAACGAGTAGAGCTTATCCCATTCATTCAATGCCACCAGCGTGACATATTCATTCAATGCAACAAACTGAACCAAACTTCAATTTGATGGAAACATTCTTGACACATTCGTTTTATGGCTTCAACCGCATTCATTCATTCAATGTATCAAACTGTACTCAGTTTTTCTATAAAGCAACGACATAATGCAACGAGTAGAGCTCATCTCGTTTATTCAATACCACAAGTTTAACTCGTTAATTCGAACGTTAAAGCTGCATTCGGTCTGTCTTTCAATCAAACTGCGTGCATTCTTCTTTTCAATGTCTCGAGCTGATCGCATTCTTCAATGAACGAAACTGCATTCATTCATTCATAGAATCCAACGTCAATCGTGCATTCAATGAATCATTCTTTACACATTCATTGAATGAATCCTACCGTACTCATTCATTCTATGAAACAATCTGTACAAGTTATTTCAATTAAATGAGCTCATCTCATGATGTAAATATCTCGATTTAACGCATTTATTCAATGAAACAAACTGCACTCATTCATTGAATCTTACTTCAATCGTACAGTCAAATTGTATTGTTTCAATGAGAGTACTACTCATTGGCAATAAGTCGTGCAGTCATTGAATCAAACTGCATGCAATCTGTCTTTCAATGGACCAAACTGCATGTATTAATTCAATGAGTAGAGCTTCTCTCATTTATTCAATGACTCGAGCTGAGCGCATTCTTTCAATGAAACAAACTGCATTCAAGGAATCAAACGCCAATCGTACATACAATGAATCAAACGTTATTCATTGATTCAATGAAACATTCTGAACACATTCGTTTAATGGATCCATTTGCATTCATTCATTCAATGTGTCAGACTGTACTCAGTCATTCAATGAAACACACTGCACGAGTTAATGCCAATGAGTAGAGCTTCTCTCATTGATCCATTTATATGTTGAATGGACGTTCAAAAATGCATTCAATGAATCAAGCAGTATTCAATGAAACAAACTGCACTCATTCATTGAATCTTACTTCAATCGTACAATCAATGAATCAAACATTATTCATTGATTCAATGCAACAAACATAACATATTCATTTCATGAGACCAATTGCATTCATTCATTCATTCGGAGAATCAAACTGCTCTCGTTCATTCAATGAAACAAACTGCACCATTTAACTCAATGAGTAGAGCTTACCTCATGACTTCAATGTCTCGAGCTAAACGCATTCATTCAATAAATACAAACTGTATTCATTTATTCTTGGAATCAAACATCAATCGTGCATTCAAGGAATCAAGCGTATTTCTTTGATTCAATGAAACAAACTTTACACAGTCTGTAATGGAATCCTTTTGCACTCTTTTAATGAAACAAACATTCAAAACACGTTCATTTCATGACAACCAACTGCATTCATTCATTCATTTCATCACATTTTAATCGTACATTCAATGAATCAACAGCTATATATTGATTCGATGAAACTTTGTTAACACGTTTACTTCATGAAATTAAATGCATTCATTCTTTCATTCATGGAAGCAAATTGCACGTGTTAATTCAATGAGTAGAGCTTATCCCATTCATTCCTTGCCATATTCATGCAATGCAACAAACTGAACCAAACTTCAAATTGATGGAAACATTCTTCACTCATTCGTTTAATGGATCCATTTGCATTCATTCATTCAATGTCTCAAGCTGAACTCCCTCATTGAAAGAATCAAACTGTATACATTGATATGTTGAATGGAACTTCAAGCATGCATTCAATGAATCAAGCATTGCTTATTGATTTTATCAAACCTAACACGAACATTGACTGAATCAAACTGCACTAACTTATTTATTGAAACAAACCGCATTGATTCATTAATTGTGAGAATTAAATTGAACTCATTCAGTTCATGAAGTAATCTGTACGTTTTATGGCAATGAGTAGAACTTATCTCAATCATTCAATATCTCGACTTAAACGCATTCATTCAATGAAACAAGCTGCATTCATCCATTTATGGAATCAGACGTCAACCGTACATTCAATGAATCAAGCGTTATTCATTGATTCAATGAAACACGCTTCAAATATTCATTCAAGGGATAGTTTTGCATTCATTCAATGCAACAAACTGAACGTGTTCATTAAATGAAGAGAGCTTATCTCATTCATTCAATATCTCGACTTTAATGCATTCATTCAATGAAACACCCTGCATTCATTCACTGAATGAAACTTCAATCGTACATTCAATGAATCGAACGTTATTCATTGATTCAATGAAACATTCTTAAAACTTAATGAATCAGACTGTACTCAGTCATTCAATGAAACACACTGCACGTTTTAATGCAAAGAGTCGAGCTTAGTTCCTTAATAGAGTACCTCGAGCTGAACGCATTCATTCAACGAAACAACCAGCAATCATTCATTTAATGAATCATAGGTCAACCGTACATTCAGTGAATCAAGCGTTATTCATTGATTCAATGAAACAAACTTCACATATTCATGCAAGGGATAGTTTTGCATTCATTCAATGTCACAAACGGAACATGCTCATTAAATTGATGAACATTTTAATGAATCAGACTGTACTCAGTCATACAATGAAACACACTGCACGAGTTAATGCCAATGAGTAGACCTTTTCTCATTGATTCAAGACCACCAACTTAACTTGTTTATTCAGAGATTAAACTGCATTCGTTCTTTCATTGAATCAAACTGCATTCATTCTTTCTTTCAATGAAACAAACTGCACATGTTAATTCAACGAGTAGAGCTTATCCCATTCATTCAATGCCACCAGCGTGACATATTCATTCAATGCAACAAACTGAAACAAACTTCAATGTGATGGAAACATTCTTGACACATTCGTTTAATGGCTTCAACCGCATTCATTCATTCAATGTATCAAACTGTACTCAGTTTTTCTATAAAGCAACGACATAATGCAACGAGTAGAGCTCATCTCGTTTATTCAATACCACAAGTTTAACTCGTTAATTCGAACGTTAAAGCTGCATTCGGTCTGTCTTTGAATCAAACTGCGTGCATTCTTCTTTTCAATGTCTCGAGCTGATCGCATTCTTTCAATGAACGAAACTGCATTCATTCATTCATAGAATCCAACGTCAATCGTGCATTCAATGAATCATTCTTTACACATTCATTGAATGAATCCTACCGTACTCATTCATTCTATGAAACAATCTGTACAAGTTATTTCAATTAAATGAGCTCATCTCATGATGTAAATATCTCGACCTTAACGCATTTATTCAATGAAACAAACTGCACTCATTCATTGAATCTTACTTCAATCGTACAGTCAAATTGTATTGTTTCAATGAGAGTTCTACTCATTGGCAATAAGTCGTGCAGTCATTGAATCAAACTGCATGCAATCTGTCTTTCAATGGACCAAACTGCATGTATTAATTCAATGAGTAGAGCTTCTCTCATTTATTCAATGACTCGAGCTGAGCGCATTCTTTCAATGAAACAAACTGCATTCAAGGAATCAAACGCCAATCGTACATACAATGAATCAAACGTTATTCATTGATTCAATGAAACATTCTGAACACATTCGTTTAATGGATCCATTTGCATTCATTCATTCAATGTGTCAGACTGTACTCAGTCATTCAATGAAACACACTGCACGAGTTAATGCCAATGAGTAGAGCTTCTCTCATTGATCCATTTATATGTTGAATGGACGTTCAAACATGCATTCAATGAATCAAGCAGTATTCAATGAAACAAACTGCACTCATTCATTGAATCTTACTTCAATCGTACAATCAATGAATCAAACATTATTTATTGATTCAATGCAACAAACATAACATATTCATTTCATGATACCAATTGCATTCATTCATTCATTCGGAGAATCAAACTGCTCTCGTTCATTCAATGAAACAAACTGCACCATTTAACTCAATGAGTAGAGCTTACCTCATGACTTCAATGTCTCGAGCTAAACGCATTCATTCAATAAATACAAACTGTATTCATTTATTCTTGGAATCAAACATCAATCGTGCATTCAAGGAATCAAGCGTATTTCTTTGATTCAATGAAACAAACTTACACAGTCTGTAATGGAATCCTTTTGCACTCTTTTAATGAAACAAACATTCAAAACACGTTCATTTCATGACAACCAACTGCATTCATTCATTCATTTCATCACATTTTAATCGTACATTCAATGAATCAACAGCTATATATTGATTCGATGAAACTTTGTTAACACGTTTACTTCATGAAATTAAATGCATTCATTCTTTCATTCATGGAAGCAAATTGCACGTGTTAATTCAATGAGTAGGGCTTATCCCATTCATTCCTTGCCATATTCATGCAATGCAACAAACTGAACCAAACTTCAAATTGATGGAAACATTCTTCACTCATTCGTTTAATGGATCCATTTGCATTCATTCATTCAATGTCTCAAGCTGAACTCCCTCATTGAAAGAATCAAACTGTATACATTGATATGTTGAATGGAACTTCAAGCATGCATTCAATGAATCAAGCATTGCTTATTGATTTTATCAAACCTAACACGAACATTGACTGAATCAAACTGCACTAACTTATTTATTGAAACAAACCGCATTGATTCATTAATTGTGAAAATTAAATTGAACTCATTCAGTTCATGAAGTAATCTGTACGTTTTATGGCAATGAGTAGAACTTATCTCAATCATTCAATATCTCGACTTAAACGCATTCATTCAATGAAACAAGCTGCATTCATCCATTTATGGAATCAGACGTCAACCGTACATTCAATGAATCAAGCGTTATTCATTGATTCAATGAAACACACTTCAAATATTCATTCAAGGGATAGTTTTGCATTCATTCAATGCAACAAACTGAACGTATTCTTTAAATGAAGAGAGCTTATCTCATTCATTCAATATCTCGACTATAATGCATTCATTCAATGAAACACCCTGCATTCATTCACTGAATGAAACTTCAATCGTACATTCAATGAATCGAACGTTATTCATTGATTCAATGAAACATTCTTAAAACTTAATGAATCAGACTGTACTCAGTCATTCAATGAAACACACTGCACGTTTTAATGCAAAGAGTCGAGCTTAGTTCCTTAATAGAGTACCTCGAGCTGAACGCATTCATTCAACGAAACAACCTGCATTCATTCATTTAATGAATCATAGGTCAACCGTACATTCAGTGAATCAAGCGTTATTCATTGATTCAATGAAGCAAACTTAACATATTCATGCAAGGGATAGTTTTGCATTCATTCAATGTCACAAACGGAACATGCTCATTAAATTGATGAACATTTTAATGAATCAGACTGTACTCAGTCATACAATGAAACACACTGCACGAGTTAATGCCAATGAGTAGACCTTTTCTCATTGATTCAAGACCACCAACTTAACTTGTTTATTCAGAGATTAAACTGCATTCGTTCTTTCATTGAATCAAACTGCATTCATTCTTTCTTTCAATGAAACAAACTGCACACGTTAATTCAACGAGTAGAGCTTATCCCATTCATTCAATGCCACCAGCGTGACATATTCATTCAATGCAACAAACTGAACCAAACTTCAATTTGATGGAAACATTCTTGACACATTCGTTTAATGGCTTCAACCGCATTCATTCATTCAATGTATCAAACTGTACTCAGTTTTTCTATAAAGCAACGACATAATGCAACGAGTAGAGCTCATCTCGTTTATTCAATACCACAAGTTTAACTCGTTAATTCGAACGTTAAAGCTGCATTCGGTCTGTCTTTGAATCAAACTGCGTGCATTCTTCTTTTCAATGTCTCGAGCTGATCGCATTCTTTCAATGAACGAAACTGCATTCATTCATTCATAGAATCCAACGTCAATCGTGCATTCAATGAATCATTCTTTACACATTCATTGAATGAATCCTACCGTACTCATTCATTCTATGAAACAATCTGTACAAGTTATTTCAATTAAATGAGCTCATCTCATGATGTAAATATCTCGATTTAACGCATTTATTCAATGAAACAAACTGCACTCATTCATTGAATCTTACTTCAATCGTACAGTCAAATTGTATTGTTTCAATGAGAGTTCTACTCATTGGCAATAAGTCGTGCAGTCATTGAATCAAACTGCATGCAATCTGTCTTTCAATGGACCAAACTGCATGTATTAATTCAATGAGTAGAGCTTCTCTCATTTATTCAATGACTCGAGCTGAGCGCATTCTTTCAATGAAACAAACTGCATTCAAGGAATCAAACGCCAATCGTACATACAATGAATCAAACGTTATTCATTGATTCAATGAAACATTCTGAACACATTCGTTTAATGGATCCATTTGCATTCATTCATTCAATGTGTCAGACTGTACTCAGTCATTCAATGAAACACACTGCACTTCTCTCATTGATCCATTTATATGTTGAATGGAAGTTCAAACATGCATTCAATGAATCAAGCAGTATTCAATTAAACAAACTGCACTCATTCATTGAATCTTACTTCAATCGTACAATCAATGAATCAAACATTATTCATTGATTCAATGCAACAAACATAACATATTCATTTCATGAGACGAATTGCATTCATTCATTCATTCGGAGAATCAAACTGCTCTCGTTCATTCAATGAAACAAACTGCACCATTTAACTCAATGAGTAGAGCTTACCTCATGACTTCAATGTCTCGAGCTAAACGCATTCATTCAATAAATACAAACTGTATTCATTTATTCTTGGAATCAAACATCAATCGTGCATTCAAGTTATCAAGCGTATTTCTTTGATTCAATGAAACAAACTTTACACAGTCTGTAATGGAATCCTTTTGCACTCTTTTAATGAAACAAACATTCAAAACACGTTCATTTCATGACAACCAACTGCATTCATTCATTCATTTCATCACATTTTAATCGTACATTCAATGAATCAACAGCTATATATTGATTCGATGAAACTTTGTTAACACGTTTACTTCATGAAATTAAATGCATTCATTCTTTCATTCATGGAAGCAAATTGCACGTGTTAATTCAATGAGTAGAGCTTATCCCATGCATTCCTTGCCACCAGCGTGACATATTCATGAAATGCAACAAACTGAACCAAACTTCAAATTGATGGAAACATTCTTCACTCATTCGTTTAATGGATCCATTTGCATTCATTCATTCAATGTCTCAAGCTGAACTCCCTCATTGAAAGAATCAAACAGTATACATTGATATGTTGAATGGAACTTCAAGCATGCATTCAATGAATCAAGCATTGCTTATTGATTTTATCAAACCTAACACGAACATTGACTGAATCAAACTGCACTAACTTATTTATTGAAACAAACCGCATTGATTCATTAATTGTGAGAATTAAATTGAACTCATTCAGTTCATGAAGTAATCTGTACGTTTTATGGCAATGAGTAGAACTTATCTCAATCATTCAATATCTCGACTTAAACGCATTCATTCAATGAAACAAGCTGCATTCATCCATTTATGGAATCAGACGTCAACCGTACATTCAATGAATCAAGCGTTATTCATTGATTCAATGAAACACACTTCAAATATTCATTCAAGGGATAGTTTTGCATTCATTCAATGCAACAAACTGAACGTGTTCATTAAATGAAGAGAGCTTATCTCATTCATTCAATATCTCGACTTTAATGCATTCATTCAATGAAACACCCTGCATTCATTCACTGAATGAAACTTCAATCGTACATTCAATGAATCGAACGTTATTCATTGATTCAATGAAACATTCTTAAAACTTAATGAATCAGACTGTACTCAGTCATTCAATGAAACACACTGCACGTTTTAATGCAAAGAGTCGAGCTTAGTTCCTTAATAGAGTACCTCGAGCTGAACGCATTCATTCAACGAAACAACCTGCATTCATTCATTTAATGAATCATAGGTCAACCGTACATTCATTGAATCAAGCGTTATTCATTGATTCAATGAAACAAACTTCACATATTCATGCAAGGGATAGTTTTGCATTCATTCAATGTCACAAACGGAACATGCTCATTAAATTGATGAACATTTTAATGAATCAGACTGTACTCAGTCATACAATGAAACACACTGCACGAGTTAATGCCAATGAGTAGACCTTTTCTCATTGATTCAAGACCACCAACTTAACTTGTTTATTCAGAGATTAAACTGCATTCGTTCTTTCATTGAATCAAACTGCATTCATTCTTTCTTTCAATGAAACAAACTGCACATGTTAATTCAACGAGTAGAGCTTATCCCATTCATTCAATGCCACCAGCGTGACATATTCATTCAATGCAACAAACTGAACCAAACTTCAATTTGATGGAAACATTCTTGACACATTCGTTTAATGGCTTCAACCGCATTCATTCATTCAATGTATCAAACTGTACTCAGTTTTTCTATTAAAGCAACGACATAATGCAACGAGTAGAGCTCATCTCGTTTATTCAATACCACAAGTTTAACTCGTTAATTCGAACGTTAAAGATGCATTCGGTCTGTCTTTGAATCAAACTGCGTGCATTCTTCTTTTCAATGTCTCGAGCTGATCGCATTCTTTCAATGAACGAAACTGCATTCATTCATTCATAGAATCCAACGTCAATCGTGCATTCAATGAATCATTCTTTACACATTCGTTGAATGATTCCTACCGTACTCATTCATTCTATGAAACAATCTGTACAAGTTATTTCAATTAAATGAGCTCATCTCATGATGTAAATATCTCGACCTTAACGCATTTATTCAATGAAACAAACTGCACTCATTCATTGAATCTTACTTCAATCGTACAGTCAAATTGTATTGTTTCAATGAGAGTTCTACTCATTGGCAATAAGTCGTGCAGTCATTGAATCAAACTGCATGCAATCTGTCTTTCAATGGACCAAACTGCATGTATTAATTCAATGAGTAGAGCTTCTCTCATTTATTCAATGACTCGAGCTGAGCGCATTCTTTCAATGAAACAAACTGCATTCAAGGAATCAAACGCCAATCGTACATACAATGAATCAAACGTTATTCATTGATTCAATGAAACATTCTGAACACATTCGTTTAATGGATCCATTTGCATTCATTCATTCAATGTGTCAGACTGTACTCAGTCATTCAATGAAACACACTGCACTTCTCTCATTGATCCATTTATATGTTGAATGGAAGTTCAAACATGCATTCAATGAATCAAGCAGTATTCAATGAAACAAACTGCACTCATTCATTGAATCTTACTTCAATCGTACAGTCAAATTGTATTGTTTCAATGAGAGTTCTACTCATTGGCAATAAGTCGTGCAGTCATTGAATCAAACTGCATGCAATCTGTCTTTCAATGGACCAAACTGCATGTATTAATTCAATGAGTAGAGCTTCTCTCATTTATTCAATGACTCGAGCTGAGCGCATTCTTTCAATGAAACAAACTGCATTCAAGGAATCAAACGCCAATCGTACATACAATGAATCAAACGTTATTCATTGATTCAATGAAACATTCTGAACACATTCGTTTAATGGATCCATTTGCATTCATTCATTCAATGTGTCAGACTGTACTCAGTCATTCAATGAAACACACTGCACGAGTTAATGCCAATGAGTAGAGCTTCTCTCATTGATCCATTTATATGTTGAATGGAAGTTCAAACATGCATTCAATGAATCAAGCAGTATTCAATTAAACAAACTGCACTCATTCATTGAATCTTACTTCAATCGTACAATCAATGAATCAAACATTATTCATTGATTCAATGCAACAAACATAACATATTCATTTCATGAGACCAATTGCATTCATTCATTCATTCGGAGAATCAAACTGCTCTCGTTCATTCAATGAAACAAACTGCACCATTTAACTCAATGAGTAGAGCTTACCTCATGACTTCAATGTCTCGAGCTAAACGCATTCATTCAATAAATACAAACTGTATTCATTTATTCTTGGAATCAAACATCAATCGTGCATTCAAGGAATCAAGCGTATTTCTTTGATTCAATGAAACAAACTTTACACAGTCTGTAATGGAATCCTTTTGCACTCTTTTAATGAAACAAACATTCAAAACACGTTCATTTCATGACAACCAACTGCATTCATTCATTCATTTCATCACATTTTAATCGTACATTCAATGAATCAACAGCTATATATTGATTCGATGAAACTTTGTTAACACGTTTACTTCATGAAATTAAATGCATTCATTCTTTCATTCATGGAAGCAAATTGCACGTGTTAATTCAATGAGTAGAGCTTATCCCATGCATTCCTTGCCACCAGCGTGACATATTCATGCAATGCAACAAACTGAACCAAACTTCAAATTGATGGAAACATTCTTCACTCATTCGTTTAATGGATCCATTTGCATTCATTCATTCAATGTCTCAAGCTGAACTCCCTCATTGAAAGAATCAAACTGTATACATTGATATGTTGAATGGAACTTCAAGCATGCATTCAATGAATCAAGCATTGCTTATTGATTTTATCAAACCTAACACGAACATTGACTGAATCAAACTGCACTAACTTATTTATTGAAACAAACCGCATTGATTCATTAATTGTGAGAATTAAATTGAACTCATTCAGTTCATGAAGTAATCTGTACGTTTTATTGCAATGAGTAGAACTTATCTCAATCATTCAATATCTCGACTTAAACGCATTCATTCAATGAAACAAGCTGCATTCATCCATTTATGGAATCAGACGTCAACCGTACATTCAATGAATCAAGCGTTATTCATTGATTCAATGAAACACACTTCAAATATTCATTCAAGGGATAGTTTTGCATTCATTCAATGCAACAAACTGAACGTGTTCATTAAATGAAGAGAGCTTATCTCATTCATTCAATATCTCGACTTTAATGCATTCATTCAATGAAACACCCTGCATTCATTCACTGAATGAAACTTCAATCGTACATTCAATGAATCGAACGTTATTCATTGATTCAATGAAACATTCTTAAAACTTAATGAATCAGACTGTACTCAGTCATTCAATGAAACACACTGCACGTTTTAATGCAAAGAGTCGAGCTTAGTTCCTTAATAGAGTACCTCGAGCTGAACGCATTCATTCAACGAAACAACCTGCATTCATTCATTTAATGAATCATAGGTCAACCGTACATTCATTGAATCAAGCGTTATTCATTGATTCAATGAAACAAATTTAACATATTCATGCAAGGGATAGTTTTGCATTCATTCAATGTCACAAACGGAACATGCTCATTAAATTGATGAACATTTTAATGAATCAGACTGTACTCAGTCATACAATGAAACACACTGCACGAGTTAATGCCAATGAGTAGACCTTTTCTCATTGATTCAAGACCACCAACTTAACTTGTTTATTCAGAGATTAAACTGCATTCGTTCTTTCATTGAATCAAACTGCATTCATTCTTTCTTTCAATGAAACAAACTGCACATGTTAATTCAACGAGTAGAGCTTATCCCATTCATTCAATGCCACCAGCGTGACATATTCATTCAATGCAACAAACTGAAACAAACTTCAATGTGATGGAAACATTCTTGACACATTCGTTTAATGGCTTCAACCGCATTCATTCATTCAATGTATCAAACTGTACTCAGTTTTTCTATAAAGCAACGACATAATGCAACGAGTAGAGCTCATCTCGTTTATTCAATACCACAAGTTTAACTCGTTAATTCGAACGTTAAAGCTGCATTCGGTCTGTCTTTGAATCAAACTGCGTGCATTCTTCTTTTCAATGTCTCGAGCTGATCGCATTCTTTCAATGAACGAAACTGCATTCATTCATTCATAGAATCCAACGTCAATCGTGCATTCAATGAATCATTCTTTACACATTCATTGAATGAATCCTACCGTACTCATTCATTCTATGAAACAATCTGTACAAGTTATTTCAATTAAATGAGCTCATCTCATGATGTAAATATCTCGACCTTAACGCATTTATTCAATGAAACAAACTGCACTCATTCATTGAATCTTACTTCAATCGTACAGTCAAATTGTATTGTTTCAATGAGAGTTCTACTCATTGGCAATAAGTCGTGCAGTCATTGAATCAAACTGCATGCAATCTGTCTTTCAATGGACCAAACTGCATGTATTAATTCAATGAGTAGAGCTTCTCTCATTTATTCAATGACTCGAGCTGAGCGCTTTCTTTCAATGAAACAAACTGCATTCAAGGAATCAAACGCCAATCGTACATACAATGAATCAAACGTTATTCATTGATTCAATGAAACATTCTGAACACATTCGTTTAATGGATCCATTTGCATTCATTCATTCAATGTGTCAGACTGTACTCAGTCATTCAATGAAACACACTGCACGAGTTAATGCCAATGAGTAGAGCTTCTCTCATTGATCCATTTATATGTTGAATGGAAGTTCAAACATGCATTCAATGAATCAAGCAGTATTCAATGAAACAAACTGCACTCATTCATTGAATCTTACTTCAATCGTACAATCAATGAATCAAACATTATTCATTGATTCACTGCAACAAACATAACATATTCATTTCATGAGACCAATTGCATTCATTCATTCATTCGGAGAATCAAACTGCTGTCGTTCATTCAATGAAACAAACTGCACCATTGAACTCAATGAGTAGAGCTTACCTCATGACTTCAATGTCTCGAGCTAAACGCATTCATTCAATAAATACAAACTGTATTCATTTATTCTTGGAATCAAACATCAATCGTGCATTCAAGGAATCAAGCGTATTTCTTTGATTCAATGAAACAAACTTTACACAGTCTGTAATGGAATCCTTTTGCACTCTTTTAATGAAACAAACATTCAAAACACGTTCATTTCATGACAACCAACTGCATTCATTCATTCATTTCATCACATTTTAATCGTACATTCAATGAATCAACAGCTATATATTGATTCGATGAAACTTTGTTAACACGTTTACTTCATGAAATTAAATGCATTCATTCTTTCATTCATGGAAGCAAATTGCACGTGTTAATTCAATGAGTAGAGCTTATCCCATTCATTCCTTGCCATATTCATGCAATGCAACAAACTGAACCAAACTTCAAATTGATGGAAACATTCTTCACTCATTCGTTTAATGGATCCATTTGCATTCATTCATTCAATGTCTCAAGCTGAACTCCCTCATTGAAAGAATCAAACAGTATACATTGATATGTTGAATGGAACTTCAAGCATGCATTCAATGAATCAAGCATTGCTTATTGATTTTATCAAACCTAACACGAACATAAACTGAATCAAACTGCACTAACTTATTTATTGAAACAAACCGCATTGATTCATTAATTGTGAGAATTAAATTGAACTCATTCAGTTCATGAAGTAATCTGTACGTTTTATGGCAATGAGTAGAACTTATCTCAATCATTCAATATCTCGACTTTAACGCTTATCTCAATCATTCAATATCTCGATTCAATGAAACAAGCTGCATTCATCCATTTATGGAATCAGACATCAACCGTACATTCAATGAATCAAGCGTTATTCATTGATTCAATGAAACACACATAAAATATTCATTCAAGGGATAGTTTTGCATTCATTCAATGCAACAAACTGAACGTGTTCATTAAATGAAGAGAGCTTATCTCATTCATTCAATATCTCGACTTTAATGCATTCATTCAATGAAACATTCTTAAAACTTAATGAATCAGACTGTACTCAGTCATTCAATGAAACACACTGCACGTTTTAATGCAAAGAGTCGAGCTTAGTTCCTTAATAGAGTACATCGAGCTGAACGCATTCATTCAACGAAACAACCTGCATTCATTCATTTAATGAATCATAGGTCAACCGTACATTCAGTGAATCAAGCGTTATTCATTGATTCAATGAAACAAACTTAACATATTCATGCAAGGGATAGTTTTGCATTCATTCAATGTCACAAACGGAACATGCTCATTAAATTGATGAACATTTTAATGAATCAGACTGTACTCAGTCATACAATGAAACACACTGCACGAGTTAATGCCAATGAGTAGACCTTTTCTCATTGATTCAAGACCACCAACTTAACTTGTTTATTCAGAGATTAAACTGCATTCGTTCTTTCATTGAATCAAACTGCATTCATTCTTTCTTTCAATGAAACAAACTGCACATGTTAATTCAACGAGTAGAGCTTATCCCATTCATTCAATGCCACCAGCGTGACATATTCATTCAATGCAACAAACTGAACCAAACTTCAATTTGATGGAAACATTCTTGACACATTTGTTTAATGGCTTCAACCGCATTCATTCATTCAATGTATCAAACTGTACTCAGTTTTTCTATAAAGCAACGACATAATGCAACGAGTAGAGCTCATCTCGTTTATTCAATACCACAAGTTTAACTCGTTAATTCGAACGTTAAAGCTGCATTCGGTCTGTCTTTGAATCAAACTGCGTGCATTCTTCTTTTCAATGTCTCGAGCTGATCGCATTCTTTCAATGAACGAAACTGCATTCATTCATTCATAGAATCCAACGTCAATCGTGCATTCAATGAATCATTCTTTACACATTCATTGAATGAATCCTACCGTACTCATTCATTCTATGAAACAATCTGTACAAGTTATTTCAATTAAATGAGCTCATCTCATGATGTAAATATCTCGATTTAACGCATTTATTCAATGAAACAAACTGCACTCATTCATTGAATCTTACTTCAATCATACAGTCAAATTGTATTGTTTCAATGAGAGTTCTACTCATTGGCAATAAGTCGTGCAGTCATTGAATCAAACTGCATGCAATCTGTCTTTCAATGGACCAAACTGCATGTATTAATTCAAAGAGTAGAGCTTCTCTCATTTATTCAATGACTCGAGCTGAGCGCATTCTTTCAATGAAACAAACTGCATTCAAGGAATCAAACGCCAATCGTACATACAATGAATCAAACGTTATTCGTTGATTCAATGAAACATTCTGAACACATTCGTTTAATGGATCCATTTGCATTCAATGTGTCAGACTGTACTCAGTCATTCAATGAAACAGACTGCACGAGTTAATGCCAATGAGTAGAGCTTCTCTCATTGATCCATTTATATGTTGAATGGAAGTTCAAACATGCATTCAATGAATCAAGCAGTATTCAATTAAACAAACTGCACTCATTCATTGAATCTTACTTCAATCGTACAATCAATGAATCAAACATTATTCATTGATTCAATGCAACAAACATAACATATTCATTTCATGAGACGAATTGCATTCATTCATTCATTCGGAGAATCAAACTGCTCTCGTTCATTCAATGAAACAAACTGCACCATTTAACTCAATGAGTAGAGCTTACCTCATGACTTCAATGTCTCGAGCTAAACGCATTCATTCAATAAATACAAACTGTATTCATTTATTCTTGGAATCAAACATCAATCGTGCATTCAAGTTATCAAGCGTATTTCTTTGATTCAATGAAACAAACTTTACACAGTCTGTAATGGAATCCTTTTGCACTCTTTTAATGAAACAAACATTCAAAACACGTTCATTTCATGACAACCAACTGCATTCATTCATTCATTTCATCACATTTTAATCGTACATTCAATGAATCAACAGCTATATATTGATTCGATGAAACTTTGTTAACACGTTTACTTCATGAAATTAAATGCATTCATTCTTTCATTCATGGAAGCAAATTGCACGTGTTAATTCAATGAGTAGAGCTTATCCCATGCATTCCTTGCCACCAGCGTGACATATTCATGAAATGCAACAAACTGAACCAAACTTCAAATTGATGGAAACATTCTTCACTCATTCGTTTAATGGATCCATTTGCATTCATTCATTCAATGTCTCAAGCTGAACTCCCTCATTGAAAGAATCAAACAGTATACATTGATATGTTGAATGGAACTTCAAGCATGCATTCAATGAATCAAGCATTGCTTATTGATTTTATCAAACCTAACACGAACATTGACTGAATCAAACTGCACTAACTTATTTATTGAAACAAACCGCATTGATTCATTAATTGTGAGAATTAAATTGAACTCATTCAGTTCATGAAGTAATCTGTACGTTTTATGGCAATGAGTAGAACTTATCTCAATCATTCAATATCTCGACTTAAACGCATTCATTCAATGAAACAAGCTGCATTCATCCATTTATGGAATCAGACGTCAACCGTACATTCAATGAATCAAGCGTTATTCATTGATTCAATGAAACACACTTCAAATATTCATTCAAGGGATAGTTTTGCATTCATTCAATGCAACAAACTGAACGTGTTCATTAAATGAAGAGAGCTTATCTCATTCATTCAATATCTCGACTTTAATGCATTCATTCAATGAAACACCCTGCATTCATTCACTGAATGAAACTTCAATCGTACATTCAATGAATCGAACGTTATTCATTGATTCAATGAAACATTCTTAAAACTTAATGAATCAGACTGTACTCAGTCATTCAATGAAACACACTGCACGTTTTAATGCAAAGAGTCGAGCTTAGTTCCTTAATAGAGTACCTCGAGCTGAACGCATTCATTCAACGAAACAACCTGCATTCATTCATTTAATGAATCATAGGTCAACCGTACATTCATTGAATCAAGCGTTATTCATTGATTCAATGAAACAAACTTCACATATTCATGCAAGGGATAGTTTTGCATTCATTCAATGTCACAAACGGAACATGCTCATTAAATTGATGAACATTTTAATGAATCAGACTGTACTCAGTCATACAATGAAACACACTGCACGAGTTAATGCCAATGAGTAGACCTTTTCTCATTGATTCAAGACCACCAACTTAACTTGTTTATTCAGAGATTAAACTGCATTCGTTCTTTCATTGAATCAAACTGCATTCATTCTTTCTTTCAATGAAACAAACTGCACATGTTAATTCAACGAGTAGAGCTTATCCCATTCATTCAATGCCACCAGCGTGACATATTCATTCAATGCAACAAACTGAACCAAACTTCAATTTGATGGAAACATTCTTGACACATTCGTTTAATGGCTTCAACCGCATTCATTCATTCAATGTATCAAACTGTACTCAGTTTTTCTATTAAAGCAACGACATAATGCAACGAGTAGAGCTCATCTCGTTTATTCAATACCACAAGTTTAACTCGTTAATTCGAACGTTAAAGATGCATTCGGTCTGTCTTTGAATCAAACTGCGTGCATTCTTCTTTTCAATGTCTCGAGCTGATCGCATTCTTTCAATGAACGAAACTGCATTCATTCATTCATAGAATCCAACGTCAATCGTGCATTCAATGAATCATTCTTTACACATTCGTTGAATGAATCCTACCGTACTCATTCATTCTATGAAACAATCTGTACAAGTTATTTCAATTAAATGAGCTCATCTCATGATGTAAATATCTCGACCTTAACGCATTTATTCAATGAAACAAACTGCACTCATTCATTGAATCTTACTTCAATCGTACAGTCAAATTGTATTGTTTCAATGAGAGTTCTACTCATTGGCAATAAGTCGTGCAGTCATTGAATCAAACTGCATGCAATCTGTCTTTCAATGGACCAAACTGCATGTATTAATTCAATGAGTAGAGCTTCTCTCATTTATTCAATGACTCGAGCTGAGCGCATTCTTTCAATGAAACAAACTGCATTCAAGGAATCAAACGCCAATCGTACATACAATGAATCAAACGTTATTCATTGATTCAATGAAACATTCTGAACACATTCGTTTAATGGATCCATTTGCATTCATTCATTCAATGTGTCAGACTGTACTCAGTCATTCAATGAAACACACTGCACGAGTTAATGCCAATGAGTAGAGCTTCTCTCATTGATCCATTTATATGTTGAATGGAAGTTCAAACATGCATTCAATGAATCAAGCAGTATTCAATGAAACAAACTGCACTCATTCATTGAATCTTACTTCAATCGTACAATCAATGAATCAAACATTATTCATTGATTCAATGCAACAAACATAACATATTCATTTCATGAGACCAATTGCATTCATTCATTCATTCGGAGAATCAAACTGCTCTCGTTCATTCAATGAAACAAACTGCACCATTTAACTCAATGAGTAGAGCTTACCTCATGACTTCAATGTCTCGAGCTAAACGCATTCATTCAATAAATACAAACTGTATTCATTTATTCTTGGAATCAAACATCAATCGTGCATTCAAGGAATCAAGCGTATTTCTTTGATTCAATGAAACAAACTTTACACAGTCTGTAATGGAATCCTTTTGCACTCTTTTAATGAAACAAACATTCAAAACACGTTCATTTCATGACAACCAACTGCATTCATTCATTCATTTCATCACATTTTAATCGTACATTCAATGAATCAACAGCTATATATTGATTCGATGAAACTTTGTTAACACGTTTACTTCATGAAATTAAATGCATTCATTCTTTCATTCATGGAAGCAAATTGCACGTGTTAATTCAATGAGTAGAGCTTATCCCATGCATTCCTTGCCACCAGCGTGACATATTCATGCAATGCAACAAACTGAACCAAACTTCAAATTGATGGAAACAGTCTTCACTCATTCGTTTAATGGATCCATTTGCATTCATTCATTCAATGTCTCAAGCTGAACTCCCTCATTGAAAGAATCAAACTGTATACATTGATATGTTGAATGGAACTTCAAGCATGCATTCAATGAATCAAGCATTGCTTATTGATTTTATCAAACCTAACACGAACATTGACTGAATCAAACTGCACTAACTTATTTATTGAAACAAACCGCATTGATTCATTAATTGTGAGAATTAAATTGAACTCATTCAGTTCATGAAGTAATCTGTACGTTTTATGGCAATGAGTAGAACTTATCTCAATCATTCAATATCTCGACTTAAACGCATTCATTCAATGAAACAAGCTGCATTCATCCATTTATGGAATCAGACGTCAACCGTACATTCAATGAATCAAGCGTTATTCATTGATTCAATGAAACACACTTCAAATATTCATTCAAGGGATAGTTTTGCATTCATTCAATGCAACAAACTGAACGTGTTCATTAAATGAAGAGAGCTTATCTCATTCATTCAATATCTCGACTTTAATGCATTCATTCAATGAAACACCCTGCATTCATTCACTGAATGAAACTTCAATCGTACATTCAATGAATCGAACGTTATTCATTGATTCAATGAAACATTCTTAAAACTTAATGAATCAGACTGTACTCAGTCATTCAATGAAACACACTGCACGTTTTAATGCAAAGAGTCGAGCTTAGTTCCTTAATAGAGTACCTCGAGCTGAACGCATTCATTCAACGAAACAACCTGCATTCATTCATTTAATGAATCATAGGTCAACCGTACATTCATTGAATCAAGCGTTATTCATTGATTCAATGAAACAAATTTAACATATTCATGCAAGGGATAGTTTTGCATTCATTCAATGTCACAAACGGAACATGCTCATTAAATTGATGAACATTTTAATGAATCAGACTGTACTCAGTCATACAATGAAACACACTGCACGAGTTAATGCCAATGAGTAGACCTTTTCTCATTGATTCAAGACCACCAACTTAACTTGTTTATTCAGAGATTAAACTGCATTCGTTCTTTCATTGAATCAAACTGCATTCATTCTTTCTTTCAATGAAACAAACTGCACATGTTAATTCAACGAGTAGAGCTTATCCCATTCATTCAATGCCACCAGCGTGACATATTCATTCAATGCAACAAACTGAAACAAACTTCAATGTGATGGAAACATTCTTGACACATTCGTTTAATGGCTTCAACCGCATTCATTCATTCAATGTATCAAACTGTACTCAGTTTTTCTATAAAGCAACGACATAATGCAACGAGTAGAGCTCATCTCGTTTATTCAATACCACAAGTTTAACTCGTTAATTCGAACGTTAAAGATGCATTCGGTCTGTCTTTGAATCAAACTGCGTGCATTCTTCTTTTCAATGTCTCGAGCTGATCGCATTCTTTCAATGAACGAAACTGCATTCATTCATTCATAGAATCCAACGTCAATCGTGCATTCAATGAATCATTCTTTACACATTCATTGAATGAATCCTACCGTACTCATTCATTCTATGAAACAATCTGTACAAGTTATTTCAATTAAATGAGCTCATCTCATGATGTAAATATCTCGACCTTAACGCATTTATTCAATGAAACAAACTGCACTCATTCATTGAATCTTACTTCAATCGTACAGTCAAATTGTATTGTTTCAATGAGAGTTCTACTCATTGGCAATAAGTCGTGCAGTCATTGAATCAAACTGCATGCAATCTGTCTTTCAATGGACCAAACTGCATGTATTAATTCAATGAGTAGAGCTTCTCTCATTTATTCAATGACTCGAGCTGAGCGCTTTCTTTCAATGAAACAAACTGCATTCAAGGAATCAAACGCCAATCGTACATACAATGAATCAAACGTTATTCATTGATTCAATGAAACATTCTGAACACATTCGTTTAATGGATCCATTTGCATTCATTCATTCAATGTGTCAGACTGTACTCAGTCATTCAATGAAACACACTGCACGAGTTAATGCCAATGAGTAGAGCTTCTCTCATTGATCCATTTATATGTTGAATGGAAGTTCAAACATGCATTCAATGAATCAAGCAGTATTCAATGAAACAAACTGCACTCATTCATTGAATCTTACTTCAATCGTACAATCAATGAATCAAACATTATTCATTGATTCACTGCAACAAACATAACATATTCATTTCATGAGACCAATTGCATTCATTCATTCATTCGGAGAATCAAACTGCTCTCGTTCATTCAATGAAACAAACTGCACCATTTAACTCAATGAGTAGAGCTTACCTCATGACTTCAATGTCTCGAGCTAAACGCATTCATTCAATAAATACAAACTGTATTCATTTATTCTTGGAATCAAACATCAATCGTGCATTCAAGGAATCAAGCGTATTTCTTTGATTCAATGAAACAAACTTTACACAGTCTGTAATGGAATCCTTTTGCACTCTTTTAATGAAACAAACATTCAAAACACGTTCATTTCATGACAACCAACTGCATTCATTCATTCATTTCATCACATTTTAATCGTACATTCAATGAATCAACAGCTATATATTGATTCGATGAAACTTTGTTAACACGTTTACTTCATGAAATTAAATGCATTCATTCTTTCATTCATGGAAGCAAATTGCACGTGTTAATTCAATGAGTAGAGCTTATCCCATTCATTCCTTGCCATATTCATGCAATGCAACAAACTGAACCAAACTTCAAATTGATGGAAACATTCTTCACTCATTCGTTTAATGGATCCATTTGCATTCATTCATTCAATGTCTCAAGCTGAACTCCCTCATTGAAAGAATCAAACTGTATACATTGATATGTTGAATGGAACTTCAAGCATGCATTCAATGAATCAAGCATTGCTTATTGATTTTATCAAACCTAACACGAACATTGACTGAATCAAACTGCACTAACTTATTTATTGAAACAAACCGCATTGATTCATTAATTGTGAGAATTAAATTGAACTCATTCAGTTCATGAAGTAACCTGTACGTTTTATGGCAATGAGTAGAACTTATCTCAATCATTCAATATCTCGACTTTAATGCATTCATTCAATGAAACACCCTGCATTCATCCATTTATGGAATCAGACGTCAACCGTACATTCAATGAATCAAGCGTTATTCATTGATTCAATGAAACACACTTCAAATATTCATTCAAGGGATAGTTTTGCATTCATTCAATGCAACAAACTGAACGTGTTCATTAAATGAAGAGAGCTTATCTCATTCATTCAATATCTCGACTTTAATGCATTCATTCAATGAAACACCCTGCATTCATTCACTGAATGAAACTTCAATCGTACATTCAATGAATCGAACGTTATTCATTGATTCAATGAAACATTCTTAAAACTTAATGAATCAGACTGTACTCAGTCATTCAATGAAACACACTGCACGTTTTAATGCAAAGAGTCGAGCTTAGTTCCTTAATAGAGTACCTCGAGCTGAACGCATTCATTCAACGAAACAACCTGCATTCATTCATTTAATGAATCATAGGTCAACCGTACATTCAGTGAATCAAGCGTTATTCATTGATTCAATGAAACAAACTTAACATATTCATGCAAGGGATAGTTTTGCATTCATTCAATGTCACAAACGGAACATGCTCATTAAATTGATGAACATTTTAATGAATCAGACTGTACTCAGTCATACAATGAAACACACTGCACGAGTTAATGCCAATGAGTAGACCTTTTCTCATTGATTCAAGACCACCAACTTAACTTGTTTATTCAGAGATTAAACTGCATTCGTTCTTTCATTGAATCAAACTGCATTCATTCTTTCTTTCAATGAAACAAACTGCACATGTTAATTCAACGAGTAGAGCTTATCCCATTCATTCAATGCCACCAGCGTGACATATTCATTCAATGCAACAAACTGAAACAAACTTCAATGTGATGGAAACATTCTTGACACATTTGTTTAATGGCTTCAACCGCATTCATTCATTCAATGTATCAAACTGTACTCAGTTTTTCTATAAAGCAACGACATAATGCAACGAGTAGAGCTCATCTCGTTTATTCAATACCACAAGTTTAACTCGTTAATTCGAACGTTAAAGCTGCATTCGGTCTGTCTTTCAATCAAACTGCATGCATTCTTATTTTCAATGTCTCGAGCTGATCGCATTCTTTCAATGAACGAAACTGCATTCATTCATTCATAGAATCCAACGTCAATCGTGCATTCAATGAATCATTCTTTACACATTCATTGAATGAATCCTACCGTACTCATTCATTCTATGAAACAATCTGTACAAGTTATTTCAATTAAATGAGCTCATCTCATGATGTAAATATCTCGATTTAACGCATTTATTCAATGAAACAAACTGCACTCATTCATTGAATCTTACTTCAATCGTACAGTCAAATTGTATTGTTTCAATGAGAGTTCTACTCATTGGCAATAAGTCGTGCAGTCATTGAATCAAACTGCATGCAATCTGTCTTTCAATGGACCAAACTGCATGTATTAATTCAATGAGTAGAGCTTCTCTCATTTATTCAATGACTCGAGCTGAGCGCATTCTTTCAATGAAACAAACTGCATTCAAGGAATCAAACGCCAATCGTACATACAATGAATCAAACGTTATTCATTGATTCAATGAAACATTCTGAACACATTCGTTTAATGGATCCATTTGCATTCAATGTGTCAGACTGTACTCAGTCATTCAATGAAACAGACTGCACGAGTTAATGCCAATGAGTAGAGCTTCTCTCATTGATCCATTTATATGTTGAATGGAAGTTCAAACATGCATTCAATGAATCAAGCAGTATTCAATGAAACAAACTGCACTCATTCATTGAATCTTACTTCAAACGTACAATCAATGAATCAAACATTATTCATTGATTCAATGCAACAAACATAACATATTCATTTCATGAGACCAATTGCATTCATTCATTCATTCGGAGAATCAAACTGCTCTCGTTCATTCAATGAAACAAACTGCACCATTTAACTCAATGAGTAGAGCTTACCTCATGACTTCAATGTCTCGAGCTAAGCGCATTCATTCAATAAATACAAACTGTATTCATTTATTCTTGGAATCAAACATCAATCGTGCATTCAAGGAATCAAGCGTATTTCTTTGATTCAATGAAACAAACTTTACACAGTCTGTAATGGAATCCTTTTGCACTCTTTTAATGAAACAAACATTCAAAACACGTTCATTTCATGGCAACCAACTGCATTCATTCATTCATTTCATCACATTTGAATCGTACATTCAATGAATCAACAGCTATATATTGATTCGATGAAACTTTGTTAACACGTTTACTTCATGAAATTAAATGCATTCATTCTTTCATTCATGGAAGCAAATTGCACGTGTTAATTCAATGAGTAGAGCTTATCCCATTCATTCCTTGCAATATTCATGCAATGCAACAAACTGTACCAAATTTCAAATTGATGGAAACATTCTTCACTCATTCGTTTAATGGATCCATTTGCATTCATTCATTCAATGTCTCAAGCTGAACTCCCTCATTGAAAGAATCAAACTGTATACATTGATATGTTGAATGGAACTTCAAGCATGCATTCAATGAATCAAGCATTGCTTATTGATTTTATCAAACCTAACACGAACATTGACTGAATCAAACTGCACTAACTTATTTATTGAAACAAACCGCATTGATTCATTAATTGTGAGAATTAAATTGAACTCATTCAGTTCATGAAGTAATCTGTACGTTTTATGGCAATGAGTAGAACTTATCTCAATCATTCAATATCTCGACTTAAACGCATTCATTCAATGAAACAAGCTGCATTCATCCATTTATGGAATCAGACGTCAACCGTACATTCAATGAATCAAGCGTTATTCATTGATTCAATGAAACACACTTAAAATATTCATTCAAGGGATAGTTTTGCATTCATTCAATGCAACAAACTGAACGTGTTCATTAAATGAAGAGAGCTTATCTCATTCATTCAATATCTCGACTTTAATGCATTCATTCAATGAAACACCCTGCATTCATTCACTGAATGAAACTTCAATCGTACATTCAATGAATCGAACGTTATTCATTGATTCAATGAAACATTCTTAAAACTTAATGAATCAGACTGTACTCAGTCATTCAATGAAACACACTGCACGTTTTAATGCAAAGAGTCGAGCTTAGTTCCTTAATAGAGTACCTCGAGCTGAACGCATTCATTCAACGAAACAACCTGCATTCATTCATTTAATGAATCATAGGTCAACCGTACATTCATTGAATCAAGCGTTATTCATTGATTCAATGAAACAAATTTAACATATTCATGCAAGGGATAGTTTTGCATTCATTCAATGTCACAAACGGAACATGCTCATTAAATTGATGAACATTTTAATGAATCAGACTGTACTCAGTCATACAATGAAACACACTGCACGAGTTAATGCCAATGAGTAGACCTTTTCTCATTGATTCAAGACCACCAACTTAACTTGTTTATTCAGAGATTAAACTGCATTCGTTCTTTCATTGAATCAAACTGCATTCATTCTTTCTTTCAATGAAACAAACTGCACATGTTAATTCAACGAGTAGAGCTTATCCCATTCATTCAATGCCACCAGCGTGACATATTCATTCAATGCAACAAACTGAAACAAACTTCAATGTGATGGAAACATTCTTGACACATTCGTTTAATGGCTTCAACCGCATTCATTCATTCAATGTATCAAACTGTACTCAGTTTTTCTATAAAGCAACGACATAATGCAACGAGTAGAGCTCATCTCGTTTATTCAATACCACAAGTTTAACTCGTTAATTCGAACGTTAAAGATGCATTCGGTCTGTCTTTGAATCAAACTGCGTGCATTCTTCTTTTCAATGTCTCGAGCTGATCGCATTCTTTCAATGAACGAAACTGCATTCATTCATTCATAGAATCCAACGTCAATCGTGCATTCAATGAATCATTCTTTACACATTCATTGAATGAATCCTACCGTACTCATTCATTCTATGAAACAATCTGTACAAGTTATTTCAATTAAATGAGCTCATCTCATGATGTAAATATCTCGACCTTAACGCATTTATTCAATGAAACAAACTGCACTCATTCATTGAATCTTACTTCAATCGTACAGTCAAATTGTATTGTTTCAATGAGAGTTCTACTCATTGGCAATAAGTCGTGCAGTCATTGAATCAAACTGCATGCAATCTGTCTTTCAATGGACCAAACTGCATGTATTAATTCAATGAGTAGAGCTTCTCTCATTTATTCAATGACTCGAGCTGAGCGCTTTCTTTCAATGAAACAAACTGCATTCAAGGAATCAAACGTCAATCGTACATACAATGAATCAAACGTTATTCATTGATTCAATGAAACATTCTGAACACATTCGTTTAATGGATCCATTTGCATTCATTCATTCAATGTGTCAGACTGTACTCAGTCATTCAATGAAACACACTGCACGAGTTAATGCCAATGAGTAGAGCTTCTCTCATTGATCCATTTATATGTTGAATGGAAGTTCAAACATGCATTCAATGAATCAAGCAGTATTCAATGAAACAAACTGCACTCATTCATTGAATCTTACTTCAATCGTACAATCAATGAATCAAACATTATTCATTGATTCACTGCAACAAACATAACATATTCATTTCATGAGACCAATTGCATTCATTCATTCATTCGGAGAATCAAACTGCTCTCGTTCATTCAATGAAACAAACTGCACCATTTAACTCAATGAGTAGAGCTTACCTCATGACTTCAATGTCTCGAGCTAAACGCATTCATTCAATAAATACAAACTGTATTCATTTATTCTTGGAATCAAACATCAATCGTGCATTCAAGGAATCAAGCGTATTTCTTTGATTCAATGAAACAAACTTTACACAGTCTGTAATGGAATCCTTTTGCACTCTTTTAATGAAACAAACATTCAAAACACGTTCATTTCATGACAACCAACTGCATTCATTCATTCATTTCATCACATTTTAATCGTACATTCAATGAATCAACAGCTATATATTGATTCGATGAAACTTTGTTAACACGTTTACTTCATGAAATTAAATGCATTCATTCTTTCATTCATGGAAGCAAATTGCACGTGTTAATTCAATGAGTAGAGCTTATCCCATTCATTCCTTGCCATATTCATGCAATGCAACAAACTGAACCAAACTTCAAATTGATGGAAACATTCTTCACTCATTCGTTTAATGGATCCATTTGCATTCATTCATTCAATGTCTCAAGCTGAACTCCCTCATTGAAAGAATCAAACTGTATACATTGATATGTTGAATGGAACTTCAAGCATGCATTCAATGAATCAAGCATTGCTTATTGATTTTATCAAACCTAACACGAACATTGACTGAATCAAACTGCACTAACTTATTTATTGAAACAAACCGCATTGATTCATTAATTGTGAGAATTAAATTGAACTCATTCAGTTCATGAAGTAACCTGTACGTTTTATGGCAATGAGTAGAACTTATCTCAATCATTCAATATCTCGACTTAAACGCATTCATTCAATGAAACAAGCTGCATTCATCCATTTATGGAATCAGACGTCAACCGTACATTCAATGAATCAAGCGTTATTCATTGATTCAATGAAACACACTTCAAATATTCATTCAAGGGATAGTTTTGCATTCATTCAATGCAACAAACTGAACGTGTTCATTAAATGAAGAGAGCTTATCTCATTCATTCAATATCTCGACTTTAATGCATTCATTCAATGAAACACCCTGCATTCATTCACTGAATGAAACTTCAATCGTACATTCAATGAATCGAACGTTATTCATTGATTCAATGAAACATTCTTAAAACTTAATGAATCAGACTGTACTCAGTCATTCAATGAAACACACTGCACGTTTTAATGCAAAGAGTCGAGCTTAGTTCCTTAATAGAGTACCTCGAGCTGAACGCATTCATTCAACGAAACAACCTGCATTCATTCATTTAATGAATCATAGGTCAACCGTACATTCAGTGAATCAAGCGTTATTCATTGATTCAATGAAACAAACTTAACATATTCATGCAAGGGATAGTTTTGCATTCATTCAATGTCACAAACGGAACATGCTCATTAAATTGATGAACATTTTAATGAATCAGACTGTACTCAGTCATACAATGAAACACACTGCACGAGTTAATGCCAATGAGTAGACCTTTTCTCATTGATTCAAGACCACCAACTTAACTTGTTTATTCAGAGATTAAACTGCATTCGTTCTTTCATTGAATCAAACTGCATTCATTCTTTCTTTCAATGAAACAAACTGCACATGTTAATTCAACGAGTAGAGCTTATCCCATTCATTCAATGCCACCAGCGTGACATATTCATTCAATGCAACAAACTGAACCAAACTTCAATTTGATGGAAACATTCTTGACCCATTTGTTTAATGGCTTCAACCGCATTCATTCATTCAATGTATCAAACTGTACTCAGTTTTTCTATAAAGCAACGACATAATGCAACGAGTAGAGCTCATCTCGTTTATTCAATACCACAAGTTTAACTCGTTAATTCGAACGTTAAAGCTGCATTCGGTCTGTCTTTCAATCAAACTGCATGCATTCTTATTTTCAATGTCTCGAGCTGATCGCATTCTTTCAATGAACGAAACTGCATTCATTCATTCATAGAATCCAACGTCAATCGTGCATTCAATGAATCATTCTTTACACATTCATTGAATGAATCCTACCGTACTCATTCATTCTATGAAACAATCTGTACAAGTTATTTCAATTAAATGAGCTCATCTCATGATGTAAATATCTCGATTTAACGCATTTATTCAATGAAACAAACTGCACTCATTCATTGAATCTTACTTCAATCGTACAGTCAAATTGTATTGTTTCAATGAGAGTTCTACTCATTGGCAATAAGTCGTGCAGTCATTGAATCAAACTGCATGCAATCTGTCTTTCAATGGACCAAACTGCATGTATTAATTCAATGAGTAGAGCTTCTCTCATTTATTCAATGACTCGAGCTGAGCGCATTCTTTCAATGAAACAAACTGCATTCAAGGAATCAAACGCCAATCGTACATACAATGAATCAAACGTTATTCATTGATTCAATGAAACATTCTGAACACATTCGTTTAATGGATCCATTTGCATTCAATGTGTCAGACTGTACTCAGTCATTCAATGAAACAGACTGCACGAGTTAATGCCAATGAGTAGAGCTTCTCTCATTGATCCATTTATATGTTGAATGGAAGTTCAAACATGCATTCAATGAATCAAGCAGTATTCAATGAAACAAACTGCACTCATTCATTGAATCTTACTTCAAACGTACAATCAATGAATCAAACATTATTCATTGATTCAATGCAACAAACATAACATATTCATTTCATGAGACCAATTGCATTCATTCATTCATTCGGAGAATCAAACTGCTCTCGTTCATTCAATGAAACAAACTGCACCATTTAACTCAATGAGTAGAGCTTACCTCATGACTTCAATGTCTCGAGCTAAGCGCATTCATTCAATAAATACAAACTGTATTCATTTATTCTTGGAATCAAACATCAATCGTGCATTCAAGGAATCAAGCGTATTTCTTTGATTCAATGAAACAAACTTTACACAGTCTGTAATGGAATCCTTTTGCACTCTTTTAATGAAACAAACATTCAAAACACGTTCATTTCATGGCAACCAACTGCATTCATTCATTCATTTCATCACATTTGAATCGTACATTCAATGAATCAACAGCTATATATTGATTCGATGAAACTTTGTTAACACGTTTACTTCATGAAATTAAATGCATTCATTCTTTCATTCATGGAAGCAAATTGCACGTGTTAATTCAATGAGTAGAGCTTATCCCATTCATTCCTTGCAATATTCATGCAATGCAACAAACTGTACCAAATTTCAAATTGATGGAAACATTCTTCACTCATTCGTTTAATGGATCCATTTGCATTCATTCATTCAATGTCTCAAGCTGAACTCCCTCATTGAAAGAATCAAACTGTATACATTGATATGTTGAATGGAACTTCAAGCATGCATTCAATGAATCAAGCATTGCTTATTGATTTTATCAAACCTAACACGAACATTGACTGAATCAAACTGCACTAACTTATTTATTGAAACAAACCGCATTGATTCATTAATTGTGAGAATTAAATTGAACTCATTCAGTTCATGAAGTAATCTGTACGTTTTATGGCAATGAGTAGAACTTATCTCAATCATTCAATATCTCGACTTAAACGCATTCATTCAATGAAACAAGCTGCATTCATCCATTTATGGAATCAGACGTCAACCGTACATTCAATGAATCAAGCGTTATTCATTGATTCAATGAAACACACTTCAAATATTCATTCAAGGGATAGTTTTGCATTCATTCAATGCAACAAACTGAACGTGTTCATTAAATGAAGAGAGCTTATCTCATTCATTCAATATCTCGACTTTAATGCATTCATTCAATGAAACACCCTGCATTCATTCACTGAATGAAACTTCAATCGTACATTCAATGAATCGAACGTTATTCATTGATTCAATGAAACATTCTTAAAACTTAATGAATCAGACTGTACTCAGTCATTCAATGAAACACACTGCACGTTTTAATGCAAAGAGTCGAGCTTAGTTCCTTAATAGAGTACCTCGAGCTGAACGCATTCATTCAACGAAACAACCTGCATTCATTCATTTAATGAATCATAGGTCAACCGTACATTCATTGAATCAAGCGTTATTCATTGATTCAATGAAACAAATTTAACATATTCATGCAAGGGATAGTTTTGCATTCATTCAATGTCACAAACGGAACATGCTCATTAAATTGATGAACATTTTAATGAATCAGACTGTACTCAGTCATACAATGAAACACACTGCACGAGTTAATGCCAATGAGTAGACCTTTTCTCATTGATTCAAGACCACCAACTTAACTTGTTTATTCAGAGATTAAACTGCATTCGTTCTTTCATTGAATCAAACTGCATTCATTCTTTCTTTCAATGAAACAAACTGCACATGTTAATTCAACGAGTAGAGCTTATCCCATTCATTCAATGCCACCAGCGTGACATATTCATTCAATGCAACAAACTGAAACAAACTTCAATGTGATGGAAACATTCTTGACACATTCGTTTAATGGCTTCAACCGCATTCATTCATTCAATGTATCAAACTGTACTCAGTTTTTCTATAAAGCAACGACATAATGCAACGAGTAGAGCTCATCTCGTTTATTCAATACCACAAGTTTAACTCGTTAATTCGAACGTTAAAGATGCATTCGGTCTGTCTTTGAATCAAACTGCGTGCATTCTTCTTTTCAATGTCTCGAGCTGATCGCATTCTTTCAATGAACGAAACTGCATTCATTCATTCATAGAATCCAACGTCAATCGTGCATTCAATGAATCATTCTTTACACATTCATTGAATGAATCCTACCGTACTCATTCATTCTATGAAACAATCTGTACAAGTTATTTCAATTAAATGAGCTCATCTCATGATGTAAATATCTCGACCTTAACGCATTTATTCAATGAAACAAACTGCACTCATTCATTGAATCTTACTTCAATCGTACAGTCAAATTGTATTGTTTCAATGAGAGTTCTACTCATTGGCAATAAGTCGTGCAGTCATTGAATCAAACTGCATGCAATCTGTCTTTCAATGGACCAAACTGCATGTATTAATTCAATGAGTAGAGCTTCTCTCATTTATTCAATGACTCGAGCTGAGCGCTTTCTTTCAATGAAACAAACTGCATTCAAGGAATCAAACGTCAATCGTACATACAATGAATCAAACGTTATTCATTGATTCAATGAAACATTCTGAACACATTCGTTTAATGGATCCATTTGCATTCATTCATTCAATGTGTCAGACTGTACTCAGTCATTCAATGAAACACACTGCACGAGTTAATGCCAATGAGTAGAGCTTCTCTCATTGATCCATTTATATGTTGAATGGAAGTTCAAACATGCATTCAATGAATCAAGCAGTATTCAATGAAACAAACTGCACTCATTCATTGAATCTTACTTCAATCGTACAATCAATGAATCAAACATTATTCATTGATTCACTGCAACAAACATAACATATTCATTTCATGAGACCAATTGCATTCATTCATTCATTCGGAGAATCAAACTGCTCTCGTTCATTCAATGAAACAAACTGCACCATTTAACTCAATGAGTAGAGCTTACCTCATGACTTCAATGTCTCGAGCTAAACGCATTCATTCAATAAATACAAACTGTATTCATTTATTCTTGGAATCAAACATCAATCGTGCATTCAAGGAATCAAGCGTATTTCTTTGATTCAATGAAACAAACTTTACACAGTCTGTAATGGAATCCTTTTGCACTCTTTTAATGAAACAAACATTCAAAACACGTTCATTTCATGACAACCAACTGCATTCATTCATTCATTTCATCACATTTTAATCGTACATTCAATGAATCAACAGCTATATATTGATTCGATGAAACTTTGTTAACACGTTTACTTCATGAAATTAAATGCATTCATTCTTTCATTCATGGAAGCAAATTGCACGTGTTAATTCAATGAGTAGAGCTTATCCCATTCATTCCTTGCCATATTCATGCAATGCAACAAACTGAACCAAACTTCAAATTGATGGAAACATTCTTCACTCATTCGTTTAATGGATCCATTTGCATTCATTCATTCAATGTCTCAAGCTGAACTCCCTCATTGAAAGAATCAAACTGTATACATTGATATGTTGAATGGAACTTCAAGCATGCATTCAATGAATCAAGCATTGCTTATTGATTTTATCAAACCTAACACGAACATTGACTGAATCAAACTGCACTAACTTATTTATTGAAACAAACCGCATTGATTCATTAATTGTGAGAATTAAATTGAACTCATTCAGTTCATGAAGTAACCTGTACGTTTTATGGCAATGAGTAGAACTTATCTCAATCATTCAATATCTCGACTTAAACGCATTCATTCAATGAAACAAGCTGCATTCATCCATTTATGGAATCAGACGTCAACCGTACATTCAATGAATCAAGCGTTATTCATTGATTCAATGAAACACACTTCAAATATTCATTCAAGGGATAGTTTTGCATTCATTCAATGCAACAAACTGAACGTGTTCATTAAATGAAGAGAGCTTATCTCATTCATTCAATATCTCGACTTTAATGCATTCATTCAATGAAACACCCTGCATTCATTCACTGAATGAAACTTCAATCGTACATTCAATGAATCGAACGTTATTCATTGATTCAATGAAACATTCTTAAAACTTAATGAATCAGACTGTACTCAGTCATTCAATGAAACACACTGCACGTTTTAATGCAAAGAGTCGAGCTTAGTTCCTTAATAGAGTACCTCGAGCTGAACGCATTCATTCAACGAAACAACCTGCATTCATTCATTTAATGAATCATAGGTCAACCGTACATTCAGTGAATCAAGCGTTATTCATTGATTCAATGAAACAAACTTAACATATTCATGCAAGGGATAGTTTTGCATTCATTCAATGTCACAAACGGAACATGCTCATTAAATTGATGAACATTTTAATGAATCAGACTGTACTCAGTCATACAATGAAACACACTGCACGAGTTAATGCCAATGAGTAGACCTTTTCTCATTGATTCAAGACCACCAACTTAACTTGTTTATTCAGAGATTAAACTGCATTCGTTCTTTCATTGAATCAAACTGCATTCATTCTTTCTTTCAATGAAACAAACTGCACATGTTAATTCAACGAGTAGAGCTTATCCCATTCATTCAATGCCACCAGCGTGACATATTCATTCAATGCAACAAACTGAACCAAACTTCAATTTGATGGAAACATTCTTGACCCATTTGTTTAATGGCTTCAACCGCATTCATTCATTCAATGTATCAAACTGTACTCAGTTTTTCTATAAAGCAACGACATAATGCAACGAGTAGAGCTCATCTCGTTTATTCAATACCACAAGTTTAACTCGTTAATTCGAACGTTAAAGCTGCATTCGGTCTGTCTTTCAATCAAACTGCATGCATTCTTATTTTCAATGTCTCGAGCTGATCGCATTCTTTCAATGAACGAAACTGCATTCATTCATTCATAGAATCCAACGTCAATCGTGCATTCAATGAATCATTCTTTACACATTCATTGAATGAATCCTACCGTACTCATTCATTCTATGAAACAATCTGTACAAGTTATTTCAATTAAATGAGCTCATCTCATGATGTAAATATCTCGATTTAACGCATTTATTCAATGAAACAAACTGCACTCATTCATTGAATCTTACTTCAATCGTACAGTCAAATTGTATTGTTTCAATGAGAGTTCTACTCATTGGCAATAAGTCGTGCAGTCATTGAATCAAACTGCATGCAATCTGTCTTTCAATGGACCAAACTGCATGTATTAATTCAATGAGTAGAGCTTCTCTCATTTATTCAATGACTCGAGCTGAGCGCATTCTTTCAATGAAACAAACTGCATTCAAGGAATCAAACGCCAATCGTACATACAATGAATCAAACGTTATTCATTGATTCAATGAAACATTCTGAACACATTCGTTTAATGGATCCATTTGCATTCAATGTGTCAGACTGTACTCAGTCATTCAATGAAACAGACTGCACGAGTTAATGCCAATGAGTAGAGCTTCTCTCATTGATCCATTTATATGTTGAATGGAAGTTCAAACATGCATTCAATGAATCAAGCAGTATTCAATGAAACAAACTGCACTCATTCATTGAATCTTACTTCAAACGTACAATCAATGAATCAAACATTATTCATTGATTCAATGCAACAAACATAACATATTCATTTCATGAGACCAATTGCATTCATTCATTCATTCGGAGAATCAAACTGCTCTCGTTCATTCAATGAAACAAACTGCACCATTTAACTCAATGAGTAGAGCTTACCTCATGACTTCAATGTCTCGAGCTAAGCGCATTCATTCAATAAATACAAACTGTATTCATTTATTCTTGGAATCAAACATCAATCGTGCATTCAAGGAATCAAGCGTATTTCTTTGATTCAATGAAACAAACTTTACACAGTCTGTAATGGAATCCTTTTGCACTCTTTTAATGAAACAAACATTCAAAACACGTTCATTTCATGGCAACCAACTGCATTCATTCATTCATTTCATCACATTTGAATCGTACATTCAATGAATCAACAGCTATATATTGATTCGATGAAACTTTGTTAACACGTTTACTTCATGAAATTAAATGCATTCATTCTTTCATTCATGGAAGCAAATTGCACGTGTTAATTCAATGAGTAGAGCTTATCCCATTCATTCCTTGCAATATTCATGCAATGCAACAAACTGTACCAAATTTCAAATTGATGGAAACATTCTTCACTCATTCGTTTAATGGATCCATTTGCATTCATTCATTCAATGTCTCAAGCTGAACTCCCTCATTGAAAGAATCAAACTGTATACATTGATATGTTGAATGGAACTTCAAGCATGCATTCAATGAATCAAGCATTGCTTATTGATTTTATCAAACCTAACACGAACATTGACTGAATCAAACTGCACTAACTTATTTATTGAAACAAACCGCATTGATTCATTAATTGTGAGAATTAAATTGAACTCATTCAGTTCATGAAGTAATCTGTACGTTTTATGGCAATGAGTAGAACTTATCTCAATCATTCAATATCTCGACTTAAACGCATTCATTCAATGAAACAAGCTGCATTCATCCATTTATGGAATCAGACGTCAACCGTACATTCAATGAATCAAGCGTTATTCATTGATTCAATGAAACACACTTAAAATATTCATTCAAGGGATAGTTTTGCATTCATTCAATGCAACAAACTGAACGTGTTCATTAAATGAAGAGAGCTTATCTCATTCATTCAATATCTCGACTTTAATGCATTCATTCAATGAAACACCCTGCATTCATTCACTGAATGAAACTTCAATCGTACATTCAATGAATCGAACGTTATTCATTGATTCAATGAAACATTCTTAAAACTTAATGAATCAGACTGTACTCAGTCATTCAATGAAACACACTGCACGTTTTAATGCAAAGAGTCGAGCTTAGTTCCTTAATAGAGTACCTCGAGCTGAACGCATTCATTCAACGAAACAACCTGCATTCATTCATTTAATGAATCATAGGTCAACCGTACATTCATTGAATCAAGCGTTATTCATTGATTCAATGAAACAAATTTAACATATTCATGCAAGGGATAGTTTTGCATTCATTCAATGTCACAAACGGAACATGCTCATTAAATTGATGAACATTTTAATGAATCAGACTGTACTCAGTCATACAATGAAACACACTGCACGAGTTAATGCCAATGAGTAGACCTTTTCTCATTGATTCAAGACCACCAACTTAACTTGTTTATTCAGAGATTAAACTGCATTCGTTCTTTCATTGAATCAAACTGCATTCATTCTTTCTTTCAATGAAACAAACTGCACATGTTAATTCAACGAGTAGAGCTTATCCCATTCATTCAATGCCACCAGCGTGACATATTCATTCAATGCAACAAACTGAAACAAACTTCAATGTGATGGAAACATTCTTGACACATTCGTTTAATGGCTTCAACCGCATTCATTCATTCAATGTATCAAACTGTACTCAGTTTTTCTATAAAGCAACGACATAATGCAACGAGTAGAGCTCATCTCGTTTATTCAATACCACAAGTTTAACTCGTTAATTCGAACGTTAAAGATGCATTCGGTCTGTCTTTGAATCAAACTGCGTGCATTCTTCTTTTCAATGTCTCGAGCTGATCGCATTCTTTCAATGAACGAAACTGCATTCATTCATTCATAGAATCCAACGTCAATCGTGCATTCAATGAATCATTCTTTACACATTCATTGAATGAATCCTACCGTACTCATTCATTCTATGAAACAATCTGTACAAGTTATTTCAATTAAATGAGCTCATCTCATGATGTAAATATCTCGACCTTAACGCATTTATTCAATGAAACAAACTGCACTCATTCATTGAATCTTACTTCAATCGTACAGTCAAATTGTATTGTTTCAATGAGAGTTCTACTCATTGGCAATAAGTCGTGCAGTCATTGAATCAAACTGCATGCAATCTGTCTTTCAATGGACCAAACTGCATGTATTAATTCAATGAGTAGAGCTTCTCTCATTTATTCAATGACTCGAGCTGAGCGCTTTCTTTCAATGAAACAAACTGCATTCAAGGAATCAAACGCCAATCGTACATACAATGAATCAAACGTTATTCATTGATTCAATGAAACATTCTGAACACATTCGTTTAATGGATCCATTTGCATTCATTCATTCAATGTGTCAGACTGTACTCAGTCATTCAATGAAACACACTGCACGAGTTAATGCCAATGAGTAGAGCTTCTCTCATTGATCCATTTATATGTTGAATGGAAGTTCAAACATGCATTCAATGAATCAAGCAGTATTCAATGAAACAAACTGCACTCATTCATTGAATCTTACTTCAATCGTACAATCAATGAATCAAACATTATTCATTGATTCACTGCAACAAACATAACATATTCATTTCATGAGACCAATTGCATTCATTCATTCATTCGGAGAATCAAACTGCTCTCGTTCATTCAATGAAACAAACTGCACCATTTAACTCAATGAGTAGAGCTTACCTCATGACTTCAATGTCTCGAGCTAAACGCATTCATTCAATAAATACAAACTGTATTCATTTATTCTTGGAATCAAACATCAATCGTGCATTCAAGGAATCAAGCGTATTTCTTTGATTCAATGAAACAAACTTTACACAGTCTGTAATGGAATCCTTTTGCACTCTTTTAATGAAACAAACATTCAAAACACGTTCATTTCATGACAACCAACTGCATTCATTCATTCATTTCATCACATTTTAATCGTACATTCAATGAATCAACAGCTATATATTGATTCGATGAAACTTTGTTAACACGTTTACTTCATGAAATTAAATGCATTCATTCTTTCATTCATGGAAGCAAATTGCACGTGTTAATTCAATGAGTAGAGCTTATCCCATTCATTCCTTGCCATATTCATGCAATGCAACAAACTGAACCAAACTTCAAATTGATGGAAACATTCTTCACTCATTCGTTTAATGGATCCATTTGCATTCATTCATTCAATGTCTCAAGCTGAACTCCCTCATTGAAAGAATCAAACTGTATACATTGATATGTTGAATGGAACTTCAAGCATGCATTCAATGAATCAAGCATTGCTTATTGATTTTATCAAACCTAACACGAACATTGACTGAATCAAACTGCACTAACTTATTTATTGAAACAAACCGCATTGATTCATTAATTGTGAGAATTAAATTGAACTCATTCAGTTCATGAAGTAACCTGTACGTTTTATGGCAATGAGTAGAACTTATCTCAATCATTCAATATCTCGACTTAAACGCATTCATTCAATGAAACAAGCTGCATTCATCCATTTATGGAATCAGACGTCAACCGTACATTCAATGAATCAAGCGTTATTCATTGATTCAATGAAACACACTTCAAATATTCATTCAAGGGATAGTTTTGCATTCATTCAATGCAACAAACTGAACGTGTTCATTAAATGAAGAGAGCTTATCTCATTCATTCAATATCTCGACTTTAATGCATTCATTCAATGAAACACCCTGCATTCATTCACTGAATGAAACTTCAATCGTACATTCAATGAATCGAACGTTATTCATTGATTCAATGAAACATTCTTAAAACTTAATGAATCAGACTGTACTCAGTCATTCAATGAAACACACTGCACGTTTTAATGCAAAGAGTCGAGCTTAGTTCCTTAATAGAGTACCTCGAGCTGAACGCATTCATTCAACGAAACAACCTGCATTCATTCATTTAATGAATCATAGGTCAACCGTACATTCAGTGAATCAAGCGTTATTCATTGATTCAATGAAACAAACTTAACATATTCATGCAAGGGATAGTTTTGCATTCATTCAATGTCACAAACGGAACATGCTCATTAAATTGATGAACATTTTAATGAATCAGACTGTACTCAGTCATACAATGAAACACACTGCACGAGTTAATGCCAATGAGTAGACCTTTTCTCATTGATTCAAGACCACCAACTTAACTTGTTTATTCAGAGATTAAACTGCATTCGTTCTTTCATTGAATCAAACTGCATTCATTCTTTCTTTCAATGAAACAAACTGCACATGTTAATTCAACGAGTAGAGCTTATCCCATTCATTCAATGCCACCAGCGTGACATATTCATTCAATGCAACAAACTGAACCAAACTTCAATTTGATGGAAACATTCTTGACCCATTTGTTTAATGGCTTCAACCGCATTCATTCATTCAATGTATCAAACTGTACTCAGTTTTTCTATAAAGCAACGACATAATGCAACGAGTAGAGCTCATCTCGTTTATTCAATACCACAAGTTTAACTCGTTAATTCGAACGTTAAAGCTGCATTCGGTGTCTTTCAATCAAACTGCATGCATTCTTCTTTTCAATGTCTCGAGCTGATCGCATTCTTTCAATGAACGAAACTGCATTCATTCATTCATAGAATCCAACGTCAATCGTGCATTCAATGAATCATTCTTTACACATTCATTGAATGAATCCTACCGTACTCATTCATTCTATGAAACAATCTGTACAAGTTATTTCAATTAAATGAGCTCATCTCATGATGTAAATATCTCGATTTAACGCATTTATTCAATGAAACAAACTGCACTCATTCATTGAATCTTACTTCAATCGTACAGTCAAATTGTATTGTTTCAATGAGAGTTCTACTCATTGGCAATAAGTCGTGCAGTCATTGAATCAAACTGCATGCAATCTGTCTTTCAATGGACCAAACTGCATGTATTAATTCAATGAGTAGAGCTTCTCTCATTTATTCAATGACTCGAGCTGAGCGCATTCTTTCAATGAAACAAACTGCATTCAAGGAATCAAACGCCAATCGTACATACAATGAATCAAACGTTATTCATTGATTCAATGAAACATTCTGAACACATTCGTTTAATGGATCCATTTGCATTCAATGTGTCAGACTGTACTCAATCATTCAATGAAACAGACTGCACGAGTTAATGCCAATGAGTAGAGCTTCTCTCATTGATCCATTTATATGTTGAATGGAAGTTCAAACATGCATTCAATGAATCAAGCAGTATTCAATGAAACAAACTGCACTCATTCATTGAATCTTACTTCAAACGTACAATCAATGAATCAAACATTATTCATTGATTCAATGCAACAAACATAACATATTCATTTCATGAGACCAATTGCATTCATTCATTCATTCGGAGAATCAAACTGCTCTCGTTCATTCAATGAAACAAACTGCACCATTTAACTCAATGAGTAGAGCTTACCTCATGACTTCAATGTCTCGAGCTAAGCGCATTCATTCAATAAATACAAACTGTATTCATTTATTCTTGGAATCAAACATCAATCGTGCATTCAAGGAATCAAGCGTATTTCTTTGATTCAATGAAACAAACTTTACACAGTCTGTAATGGAATCCTTTTGCACTCTTTTAATGAAACAAACATTCAAAACACGTTCATTTCATGGCAACCAACTGCATTCATTCATTCATTTCATCACATTTGAATCGTACATTCAATGAATCAACAGCTATATATTGATTCGATGAAACTTTGTTAACACGTTTACTTCATGAAATTAAATGCATTCATTCTTTCATTCATGGAAGCAAATTGCACGTGTTAATTCAATGAGTAGAGCTTATCCCATTCATTCCTTGCAATATTCATGCAATGCAACAAACTGTACCAAATTTCAAATTGATGGAAACATTCTTCACTCATTCGTTTAATGGATCCATTTGCATTCATTCATTCAATGTCTCAAGCTGAACTCCCTCATTGAAAGAATCAAACTGTATACATTGATATGTTGAATGGAACTTCAAGCATGCATTCAATGAATCAAGCATTGCTTATTGATTTTATCAAACCTAACACGAACATTGACTGAATCAAACTGCACTAACTTATTTATTGAAACAAACCGCATTGATTCATTAATTGTGAGAATTAAATTGAACTCATTCAGTTCATGAAGTAATCTGTACGTTTTATGGCAATGAGTAGAACTTATCTCAATCATTCAATATCTCGACTTAAACGCATTCATTCAATGAAACAAGCTGCATTCATCCATTTATGGAATCAGACGTCAACCGTACATTCAATGAATCAAGCGTTATTCATTGATTCAATGAAACACACTTAAAATATTCATTCAAGGGATAGTTTTGCATTCATTCAATGCAACAAACTGAACGTGTTCATTAAATGAAGAGAGCTTATCTCATTCATTCAATATCTCGACTTTAATGCATTCATTCAATGAAACACCCTGCATTCATTCACTGAATGAAACTTCAATCGTACATTCAATGAATCGAACGTTATTCATTGATTCAATGAAACATTCTTAAAACTTAATGAATCAGACTGTACTCAGTCATTCAATGAAACACACTGCACGTTTTAATGCAAAGAGTCGAGCTTAGTTCCTTAATAGAGTACCTCGAGCTGAACGCATTCATTCAACGAAACAACCTGCATTCATTCATTTAATGAATCATAGGTCAACCGTACATTCATTGAATCAAGCGTTATTCATTGATTCAATGAAACAAATTTAACATATTCATGCAAGGGATAGTTTTGCATTCATTCAATGTCACAAACGGAACATGCTCATTAAATTGATGAACATTTTAATGAATCAGACTGTACTCAGTCATACAATGAAACACACTGCACGAGTTAATGCCAATGAGTAGACCTTTTCTCATTGATTCAAGACCACCAACTTAACTTGTTTATTCAGAGATTAAACTGCATTCGTTCTTTCATTGAATCAAACTGCATTCATTCTTTCTTTCAATGAAACAAACTGCACATGTTAATTCAACGAGTAGAGCTTATCCCATTCATTCAATGCCACCAGCGTGACATATTCATTCAATGCAACAAACTGAACCAAACTTCAATTTGATGGAAACATTCTTGACACATTCGTTTAATGGCTTCAACCGCATTCATTCATTCAATGTATCAAACTGTACTCAGTTTTTCTATAAAGCAACGACATAATGCAACGAGTAGAGCTCATCTCGTTTATTCAATACCACAAGTTTAACTCGTTAATTCGAACGTTAAAGCTGCATTCGGTCTGTCTTTCAATCAAACTGCATGCATTCTTCTTTTCAATGTCTCGAGCTGATCGCATTCTTTCAATGAACGAAACTGCATTCATTCATTCATAGAATCCAACGTCAATCGTGCATTCAACGAATCATTCTTTACACATTCATTGAATGAATCCTACCGTACTCATTCATTCTATGAAACAATCTGTACAAGTTATTTCAATTAAATGAGCTCATCTCATGATGTAAATATCTCGATTTAACGCATTTATTCAATGAAACAAACTGCACTCATTCATTGAATCTTACTTCAATCGTACAGTCAAATTGTATTGTTCCAATGAGAGTTCTACTCATTGGCAATAAGTCGTGCAGTCATTGAATCAAACTGCATGCAATCTGTCTTTCAATGGACCAAACTGCATGTATTAATTCAATGAGTAGAGCTTCTCTCATTTATTCAATGACTCGAGCTGAGCGCATTCTTTCAATGAAACAAACTGCATTCAAGGAATCAAACGCCAATCGTACATACAATGAATCAAACGTTATTCTTTGATTCAATGAAACATTCTGAACACATTCGTTTAATGGATCCATTTGCATTCATTCATTCAATGTGTCAGACTGTACTCAGTCATTCAATGAAACACACTGCACGAGTTAATGCCAATGAGTAGAGCTTCTCTCATTGATCCATTTATATGTTGAATGGAAGTTCAAACATGCATTCAATGAATCAAGCAGTATTCAATGAAACAAACTGCACTCATTCATTGAATCTTACTTCAATCGTACAATCAATGAATCAAACATTATTCATTGATTCAATGCAACAAACATAACATATTCATTTCATGAGACCAATTGCATTCATTCATTCATTCGGAGAATCAAACTGCTCTCGTTCATTCAATGAAACAAACTGCACCATTTAACTCAATGAGTAGAGCTTACCTCATGACTTCAATGTCTCGAGCTAAGCGCATTCATTCAATAAATACAAACTGTATTCATTTATTCTTGGAATCAAACATCAATCGTGCATTCAAGGAATCAAGCGTATTTCTTTGATTCAATGAAACAAACTTTACACAGTCTGTAATGGAATCCTTTTGCACTCTTTTAATGAAACAAACATTCAAAACACGTTCATTTCATGACAACCAACTGCATTCATTCATTCATTTCATCACATTTTAATCGTACATTCAATGAATCAACAGCTATATATTGATTCGATGAAACTTTGTTAACACGTTTACTTCATGAAATTAAATACATTCATTCTTTCATTCATGGAAGGAAATTGCACGTGTTAATTCAATGAGTAAAGCTTATCCCATTCATTCCTTGCCACCAGCGTAACATATTCATGCAATGCAACAAACTGAACCAAACTTCAAATTGATGGAAACATTCTTCACTCATTCGTTTAATGGATCCATTTGCATTCATTCATTCAATGTCTCAAGCTGAACTCCCTCATTGAAAGAATCAGACTGTATACATTGATATGTTGAATGGAACTTCAAGCATGCATTCAATGAATCAAGCATTGCTTATTGATTTTATCAAACCTAACACGAACATTGACTGAATCAAACTGCACTAACTTATTTATTGAAACAAACCGCATTGATTCATTAATTGTGAGAATTAAATTGAACTCATTCAGTTCATGAAGTAATCTGTACGTTTTATGGCAATGAGTAGAACTTATCTCAATCATTCAATATCTCGACTTAAACGCATTCATTCAATGAAACAAGCTGCATTCATCCATTTATGGAATCAGACGTCAACCGTACATTCAATGAATCAAGCGTTATTCATTGATTCAATGAAACACACTTAAAATATTCATTCAAGGGATAGTTTTGCATTCATTCAATGCAACAAACTGAACGTGTTCATTAAATGAAGAGAGCTTATCTCATTCATTCAATATCTCGACTTTAATGCATTCATTCAATGAAACACCATGCATTCATTCACTGAATGAAACTTCAATCGTATATTCAATGAATCGAACGTTATTCATTGATTCAATGAAACATTCTTAAAACTTAATGAATCAGACTGTACTCAGTCATTCAATGAAACACACTGCACGTTTTAATGCAAAGAGTCGAGCTTAGTTCCTTAATAGAGTACATCGAGCTGAACGCATTCATTCAACGAAATAACCTGCATTCATTCATTTAATGAATCATAGGTCAACCGTACATTCAGTGAATCAAGCGTTATTCATTGATTCAATGAAACAAACTTAACATATTCATGCACGGGATAGTTTTGCATTCATTCAATGTCACAAACGGAACATGCTCATTAAATTGATGAACATTTTAATGAATCAGACTGTACTCAGTCATACAATGAAACACACTGCACGAGTTAATGCCAATGAGTAGACCTTTTCTCATTGATTCAAGACCACCAACTTAACTTGTTTATTCAGAGATTAAACTGCATTCGTTCTTTCATTGAATCAAACTGCATTCATTCTTTCTTTCAATGAAACAAACTGCACATGTTAATTCAACGAGTAGAGCTTATCCCATTCATTCAATGCCACCAGCGTGACATATTCATTCAATGCAACAAACTGAACCAAACTTCAATTTGATGGAAACATTCTTGACACATTCGTTTAATGGCTTCAACCGCATTCATTCATTCAATGTATCAAACTGTACTCAGTTTTTCTATAAAGCAACGACATAATGCAACGAGTAGAGCTCATCTCGTTTATTCAATACCACAAGTTTAACTCGTTAATTCGAACGTTAAAGCTGCATTCGGTCTGTCTTTCAATCAAACTGCATGCATTCTTCTTTTCAATGTCTCGAGCTGATCGCATTCTTTCAATGAACGAAACTGCATTCATTCATTCATAGAATCCAACGTCAATCGTGCATTCAATGAATCATTCTTTACACATTCATTGAATGAATCCTACCGTACTCATTCATTCTATGAAACAATCTGTACAAGTTATTTCAATTAAATGAGCTCATCTCATGATGTAAATATCTCGATTTAACGCATTTATTCAATGAAACAAACTGCACTCATTCATTGAATCTTACTTCAATCGTACAGTCAAATTGTATTGTTTCAATGAGAGTTCTACTCATTGGCAATAAGTCGTGCAGTCATTGAATCAAACTGCATGCAATCTGTCTTTCAATGGACCAAACTGCATGTATTAATTCAATGAGTAGAGCTTCTCTCATTTATTCAATGACTCGAGCTGAGCGCATTCTTTCAATGAAACAAACTGCATTCAAGGAATCAAACGCCAATCGTACATACAATGAATCAAACGTTATTCATTGATTCAATGAAACATTCTGAACACATTCGTTTAATGGATCCATTTGCATTCAATGTGTCAGACTGTACTCAATCATTCAATGAAACAGACTGCACGAGTTAATGCCAATGAGTAGAGCTTCTCTCATTGATCCATTTATATGTTGAATGGAAGTTCAAACATGCATTCAATGAATCAAGCAGTATTCAATGAAACAAACTGCACTCATTCATTGAATCTTACTTCAAACGTACAATCAATGAATCAAACATTATTCATTGATTCAATGCAACAAACATAACATATTCATTTCATGAGACCAATTGCATTCATTCATTCATTCGGAGAATCAAACTGCTCTCGTTCATTCAATGAAACAAACTGCACCATTTAACTCAATGAGTAGAGCTTACCTCATGACTTCAATGTCTCGAGCTAAGCGCATTCATTCAATAAATACAAACTGTATTCATTTATTCTTGGAATCAAACATCAATCGTGCATTCAAGGAATCAAGCGTATTTCTTTGATTCAATGAAACAAACTTTACACAGTCTGTAATGGAATCCTTTTGCACTCTTTTAATGAAACAAACATTCAAAACACGTTCATTTCATGGCAACCAACTGCATTCATTCATTCATTTCATCACATTTGAATCGTACATTCAATGAATCAACAGCTATATATTGATTCGATGAAACTTTGTTAACACGTTTACTTCATGAAATTAAATGCATTCATTCTTTCATTCATGGAAGCAAATTGCACGTGTTAATTCAATGAGTAGAGCTTATCCCATTCATTCCTTGCAATATTCATGCAATGCAACAAACTGTACCAAATTTCAAATTGATGGAAACATTCTTCACTCATTCGTTTAATGGATCCATTTGCATTCATTCATTCAATGTCTCAAGCTGAACTCCCTCATTGAAAGAATCAAACTGTATACATTGATATGTTGAATGGAACTTCAAGCATGCATTCAATGAATCAAGCATTGCTTATTGATTTTATCAAACCTAACACGAACATTGACTGAATCAAACTGCACTAACTTATTTATTGAAACAAACCGCATTGATTCATTAATTGTGAGAATTAAATTGAACTCATTCAGTTCATGAAGTAATCTGTACGTTTTATGGCAATGAGTAGAACTTATCTCAATCATTCAATATCTCGACTTAAACGCATTCATTCAATGAAACAAGCTGCATTCATCCATTTATGGAATCAGACGTCAACCGTACATTCAATGAATCAAGCGTTATTCATTGATTCAATGAAACACACTTAAAATATTCATTCAAGGGATAGTTTTGCATTCATTCAATGCAACAAACTGAACGTGTTCATTAAATGAAGAGAGCTTATCTCATTCATTCAATATCTCGACTTTAATGCATTCATTCAATGAAACACCCTGCATTCATTCACTGAATGAAACTTCAATCGTACATTCAATGAATCGAACGTTATTCATTGATTCAATGAAACATTCTTAAAACTTAATGAATCAGACTGTACTCAGTCATTCAATGAAACACACTGCACGTTTTAATGCAAAGAGTCGAGCTTAGTTCCTTAATAGAGTACCTCGAGCTGAACGCATTCATTCAACGAAACAACCTGCATTCATTCATTTAATGAATCATAGGTCAACCGTACATTCATTGAATCAAGCGTTATTCATTGATTCAATGAAACAAATTTAACATATTCATGCAAGGGATAGTTTTGCATTCATTCAATGTCACAAACGGAACATGCTCATTAAATTGATGAACATTTTAATGAATCAGACTGTACTCAGTCATACAATGAAACACACTGCACGAGTTAATGCCAATGAGTAGACCTTTTCTCATTGATTCAAGACCACCAACTTAACTTGTTTATTCAGAGATTAAACTGCATTCGTTCTTTCATTGAATCAAACTGCATTCATTCTTTCTTTCAATGAAACAAACTGCACATGTTAATTCAACGAGTAGAGCTTATCCCATTCATTCAATGCCACCAGCGTGACATATTCATTCAATGCAACAAACTGAACCAAACTTCAATTTGATGGAAACATTCTTGACACATTCGTTTAATGGCTTCAACCGCATTCATTCATTCAATGTATCAAACTGTACTCAGTTTTTCTATAAAGCAACGACATAATGCAACGAGTAGAGCTCATCTCGTTTATTCAATACCACAAGTTTAACTCGTTAATTCGAACGTTAAAGCTGCATTCGGTCTGTCTTTCAATCAAACTGCATGCATTCTTCTTTTCAATGTCTCGAGCTGATCGCATTCTTTCAATGAACGAAACTGCATTCATTCATTCATAGAATCCAACGTCAATCGTGCATTCAACGAATCATTCTTTACACATTCATTGAATGAATCCTACCGTACTCATTCATTCTATGAAACAATCTGTACAAGTTATTTCAATTAAATGAGCTCATCTCATGATGTAAATATCTCGATTTAACGCATTTATTCAATGAAACAAACTGCACTCATTCATTGAATCTTACTTCAATCGTACAGTCAAATTGTATTGTTCCAATGAGAGTTCTACTCATTGGCAATAAGTCGTGCAGTCATTGAATCAAACTGCATGCAATCTGTCTTTCAATGGACCAAACTGCATGTATTAATTCAATGAGTAGAGCTTCTCTCATTTATTCAATGACTCGAGCTGAGCGCATTCTTTCAATGAAACAAACTGCATTCAAGGAATCAAACGCCAATCGTACATACAATGAATCAAACGTTATTCTTTGATTCAATGAAACATTCTGAACACATTCGTTTAATGGATCCATTTGCATTCATTCATTCAATGTGTCAGACTGTACTCAGTCATTCAATGAAACACACTGCACGAGTTAATGCCAATGAGTAGAGCTTCTCTCATTGATCCATTTATATGTTGAATGGAAGTTCAAACATGCATTCAATGAATCAAGCAGTATTCAATGAAACAAACTGCACTCATTCATTGAATCTTACTTCAATCGTACAATCAATGAATCAAACATTATTCATTGATTCAATGCAACAAACATAACATATTCATTTCATGAGACCAATTGCATTCATTCATTCATTCGGAGAATCAAACTGCTCTCGTTCATTCAATGAAACAAACTGCACCATTTAACTCAATGAGTAGAGCTTACCTCATGACTTCAATGTCTCGAGCTAAGCGCATTCATTCAATAAATACAAACTGTATTCATTTATTCTTGGAATCAAACATCAATCGTGCATTCAAGGAATCAAGCGTATTTCTTTGATTCAATGAAACAAACTTTACACAGTCTGTAATGGAATCCTTTTGCACTCTTTTAATGAAACAAACATTCAAAACACGTTCATTTCATGACAACCAACTGCATTCATTCATTCATTTCATCACATTTTAATCGTACATTCAATGAATCAACAGCTATATATTGATTCGATGAAACTTTGTTAACACGTTTACTTCATGAAATTAAATACATTCATTCTTTCATTCATGGAAGGAAATTGCACGTGTTAATTCAATGAGTAAAGCTTATCCCATTCATTCCTTGCCACCAGCGTAACATATTCATGCAATGCAACAAACTGAACCAAACTTCAAATTGATGGAAACATTCTTCACTCATTCGTTTAATGGATCCATTTGCATTCATTCATTCAATGTCTCAAGCTGAACTCCCTCATTGAAAGAATCAGACTGTATACATTGATATGTTGAATGGAACTTCAAGCATGCATTCAATGAATCAAGCATTGCTTATTGATTTTATCAAACCTAACACGAACATTGACTGAATCAAACTGCACTAACTTATTTATTGAAACAAACCGCATTGATTCATTAATTGTGAGAATTAAATTGAACTCATTCAGTTCATGAAGTAATCTGTACGTTTTATGGCAATGAGTAGAACTTATCTCAATCATTCAATATCTCGACTTAAACGCATTCATTCAATGAAACAAGCTGCATTCATCCATTTATGGAATCAGACGTCAACCGTACATTCAATGAATCAAGCGTTATTCATTGATTCAATGAAACACACTTAAAATATTCATTCAAGGGATAGTTTTGCATTCATTCAATGCAACAAACTGAACGTGTTCATTAAATGAAGAGAGCTTATCTCATTCATTCAATATCTCGACTTTAATGCATTCATTCAATGAAACACCATGCATTCATTCACTGAATGAAACTTCAATCGTATATTCAATGAATCGAACGTTATTCATTGATTCAATGAAACATTCTTAAAACTTAATGAATCAGACTGTACTCAGTCATTCAATGAAACACACTGCACGTTTTAATGCAAAGAGTCGAGCTTAGTTCCTTAATAGAGTACATCGAGCTGAACGCATTCATTCAACGAAATAACCTGCATTCATTCATGTAATGAATCATAGGTCAACCGTACATTCAGTGAATCAAGCGTTATTCATTGATTCAATGAAACAAACTTAACATATTCATGCACGGGATAGTTTTGCATTCATTCAATGTCACAAACGGAACATGCTCATTAAATTGATGAACATTTTAATGAATCAGACTGTACTCAGTCATACAATGAAACACACTGCACGAGTTAATGCCAATGAGTAGACCTTTTCTCATTGATTCAAGACCACCAACTTAACTTGTTTATTCAGAGATTAAACTGCATTCGTTCTTTCATTGAATCAAACTGCATTCATTCTTTCTTTCAATGAAACAAACTGCACATGTTAATTCAACGAGTAGAGCTTATCCCATTCATTCAATGCCACCAGCGTGACATATTCATTCAATGCAACAAACTGAACCAAACTTCAATTTGATGGAAACATTCTTGACACATTCGTTTAATGGCTTCAACCGCATTCATTCATTCAATGTATCAAACTGTACTCAGTTTTTCTATAAAGCAACGACATAATGCAACGAGTAGAGCTCATCTCGTTTATTCAATACCACAAGTTTAACTCGTTAATTCGAACGTTAAAGCTGCATTCGGTCTGTCTTTCAATCAAACTGCATGCATTCTTCTTTTCAATGTCTCGAGCTGATCGCATTCTTTCAATGAACGAAACTGCATTCATTCATTCATAGAATCCAACGTCAATCGTGCATTCAATGAATCATTCTTTACACATTCATTGAATGAATCCTACCGTACTCATTCATTCTATGAAACAATCTGTACAAGTTATTTCAATTAAATGAGCTCATCTCATGATGTAAATATCTCGACCTTAACGCATTTATTCAATGAAACAAACTGCACTCATTCATTGAATCTTACTTCAATCGTACAGTCAAATTGTATTGTTTCAATGAGAGTTCTACTCATTGGCAATTAGTCGTGCAGTCATTGAATCAAACTGCATGCAATCTGTCTTTCAATGGACCAAACTGCATGTATTAATTCAATGAGTAGAGCTTCTCTCATTTATTCAATGACTCGAGCTGAGCGCATTCTTTCAATGAAACAAACTGCATTCAAGGAATCAAACGCCAATCGTACATACAATGAATCAAACGTTATTCATTGATTCAATGAAACATTCTGAACACATTCGTTTAATGGATCCATTTGCATTCAATGTGTCAGACTGTACTCAGTCATTCAATGAAACAGACTGCACGAGTTAATGCCAATGAGTAGAGCTTCTCTCATTGATCCATTTATATGTTGAATGGAAGTTCAAACATGCATTCAATGAATTAAGCAGTATTCAATGAAACAAACTGCACTCATTCATTGAATCTTACTTCAATCGTACAATCAATGAATCAAACATTATTCATTGATTCAATGCAACAAACATAACATATTCATTTCATGAGACCAATTGCATTCATTCATTCATTCGGAGAATCAAACTGCTCTCGTTCATTCAATGAAACAAACTGCACCATTTAACTCAATGAGTAGAGCTTACCTCATGACTTCAATGTCTCGAGCTAAACGCATTCATTCAATAAATACAAACTGTATTCATTTATTCTTGGAATCAAACATCAATCGTGCATTCAAGGAATCAAGCGTATTTCTTTGATTCAATGAAACAAACTTTACACAGTCTGTAATGGAATCCTTTTGCACTCTTTTAATGAAACAAACATTCAAAACACGTTCATTTCATGGCAACCAACTGCATTCATTCATTCATTTCATCACATTTGAATCGTACATTCAATGAATCAACAGCTATATATTGATTCGATGAAACTTTGTTAACACGTTTACTTCATGAAATTAAATGCATTCATTCTTTCATTCATGGAAGCAAATTGCACGTGTTAATTCAATGAGTAGAGCTTATCCCATTCATTCCTTGCAATATTCATGTAATGCAACAAACTGAACCAAACTTCAAATTGATGGAAACATTCTTCACTCATTCGTTTAATGGATCCATTTGCATTCATTCATTCAATGTCTCAAGCTGAACTCCCTCATTGAAAGAATCAAACTGTATACATTGATATGTTGAATGGAACTTCAAGCATGCATTCAATGAATCAAGCATTGCTTATTGATTTTATCAAACCTAACACGAACATTGACTGAATCAAACTGCACTAACTTATTTATTGAAACAAACCGCATTGATTCATTAATTGTGAGAATTAAATTGAACTCATTCAGTTCATGAAGTAATCTGTACGTTTTATGGCAATGAGTAGAACTTATCTCAATCATTCAATATCTCGACTTAAACGCATTCATTCAATGAAACAAGCTGCATTCATCCATTTATGGAATCAGACGTCAACCGTACATTCAATGAATCAAGCGTTATTCATTGATTCAATGAAACACACTTCAAATATTCATTCAAGGGATAGTTTTGCATTCATTCAATGCAACAAACTGAACGTGTTCATTAAATGAAGAGAGCTTATCTCATTCATTCAATATCTCGACTTTAATGCATTCATTCAATGAAACACCCTGCATTCATTCACTGAATGAAACTTCAATCGTACATTCAATGAATCGAACGTTATTCATTGATTCAATGAAACATTCTTAAAACTTAATGAATCAGACTGTACTCAGTCATTCAATGAAACACACTGCACGTTTTAATGCAAAGAGTCGAGCTTAGTTCCTTAATAGAGTACCTCGAGCTGAACGCATTCATTCAACGAAACAACCTGCATTCATTCATTTAATGAATCATAGGTCAACCGTACATTCATTGAATCAAGCGTTATTCATTGATTCAATGAAACAAATTTAACATATTCATGCAAGGGATAGTTTTGCATTCATTCAATGTCACAAACGGAACATGCTCATTAAATTGATGAACATTTTAATGAATCAGACTGTACTCAGTCATACAATGAAACACACTGCACGAGTTAATGCCAATGAGTAGACCTTTTCTCATTGATTCAAGACCACCAACTTAACTTGTTTATTCAGAGATTAAACTGCATTCGTTCTTTCATTGAATCAAACTGCATTCATTCTTTCTTTCAATGAAACAAACTGCACATGTTAATTCAACGAGTAGAGCTTATCCCATTCATTCAATGCCACCAGCGTGACATATTCATTCAATGCAACAAACTGAACCAAACTTCAATTTGATGGAAACATTCTTGACACATTCGTTTAATGGCTTCAACCGCATTCATTCATTCAATGTATCAAACTGTACTCAGTTTTTCTATAAAGCAACGACATAATGCAACGAGTAGAGCTCATCTCGTTTATTCAATACCACAAGTTTAACTCGTTAATTCGAACGTTTAAGCTGCATTCGGTCTGTCTTTCAATCAAACTGCGTGCATTCTTCTTTTCAATGTCTCGAGCCGATCGCATTCTTTCAATGAACGAAACTGCATTCATTCATTCATAGAATCCAACGTCAATCGTGCATTCAATGAATCATTCTTTACACATTCATTGAATGAATCCTACCGTACTCATTCATTCTATGAAACAATCTGTACAAGTTATTTCAATTAAATGAGCTCATCTCATGATGTAAATATCTCGACCTTAACGCATTTATTCAATGAAACAAACTGCACTCATTCATTGAATCTTACTTCAATCGTACAGTCAAATTGTATTGTTTCAATGAGAGTTCTACTCATTGGCAATTAGTCGTGCAGTCATTGAATCAAACTGCATGCAATCTGTCTTTCAATGGACCAAACTGCATGTATTAATTCAATGAGTAGAGCTTCTCTCATTTATTCAATGACTCGAGCTGAGCGCATTCTTTCAATGAAACAAACTGCATTCAAGGAATCAAACGCCAATCGTACATACAATGAATCAAACGTTATTCATTGATTCAATGAAACATTCTGAACACATTCGTTTAATGGATCCATTTGCATTCATTCATTCAATGTGTCAGACTGTACTCAGTCATTCAATGAAACACACTGCACGAGTTAATGCCAATGAGTAGAGCTTCTCTCATTGATCCATTTATATGTTGAATGGAAGTTCAAAAATGCATTCAATGAATCAAGCAGTATTCAATGAAACAAACTGCACTCATTCATTGAATCTTACTTCAATCGTACAATCAATGAATCAAACATTATTCATTGATTCAATGCAACAAACATAACATATTCATTTCATGAGACCAATTGCATTCATTCATTCATTCGGAGAATCAAACTGCTCTCGTTCATTCAATGAAACAAACTGCACCATTTAACTCAATGAGTAGAGCTTACCTCATGACTTCAATGTCTCGAGCTAAACGCATTCATTCAATAAATACAAACTGTATTCATTTATTCTTGGAATCAAACATCAATCGTGCATTCAAGGAATCAAGCGTATTTCTTTGATTCAATGAAACAAACTTTACACAGTCTGTAATGGAATCCTTTTGCACTCTTTTAATGAAACAAACATTCAAAACACGTTCATTTCATGACAACCAACTGCATTCATTCATTCATTTCATCACATTTTAATCGTACATTCAATGAATCAACAGCTATATATTGATTCGATGAAACTTTGTTAACACGTTTACTTCATGAAATTAAATGCATTCATTCTTTCATTCATGGAAGCAAATTGCACGTGTTAATTCAATGAGTAGAGCTTATCCCATTCATTCCTTGCCATATTCATGCAATGCAACAAACTGAACCAAACTTCAAATTGATGGAAACATTCTTCACTCATTCGTTTAATGGATCCATTTGCATTCATTCATTCAATGTCTCAAGCTGAACTCCCTCATTGAAAGAATCAAACTGTATACATTGATATGTTGAATGGAACTTCAAGCATGCATTCAATGAATCAAGCATTGCTTATTGATTTTATCAAACCTAACACGAACATTGACTGAATCAAACTGCACTAACTTATTTATTGAAACAAACCGCATTGATTCATTAATTGTGAGAATTAAATTGAACTCATTCAGTTCATGAAGTAATCTGTACGTTTTATGGCAATGAGTAGAACTTATCTCAATCATTCAATATCTCGACTTAAACGCATTCATTCAACGAAACAACCTGCATTCATTCATTTAATGAATCATAGGTCAACCGTACATTCATTGAATCAAGCGTTATTCATTGATTCAATGAAACAAATTTAACATATTCATGCAAGGGATAGTTTTGCATTCATTCAATGTCACAAACGGAACATGCTCATTAAATTGATGAACATTTTAATGAATCAGACTGTACTCAGTCATACAATGAAACACACTGCACGAGTTAATGCCAATGAGTAGACCTTTTCTCATTGATTCAAGACCACCAACTTAACTTGTTTATTCAGAGATTAAACTGCATTCGTTCTTTCATTGAATCAAACTGCATTCATTCTTTCTTTCAATGAAACAAACTGCACATGTTAATTCAACGAGTAGAGCTTATCCCATTCATTCAATGCCACCAGCGTGACATATTCATTCAATGCAACAAACTGAACCAAACTTCAATTTGATGGAAACATTCTTGACACATTCGTTTAATGGCTTCAACCGCATTCATTCATTCAATGTATCAAACTGTACTCAGTTTTTCTATAAAGCAACGACATAATGCAACGAGTAGAGCTCATCTCGTTTATTCAATACCACAAGTTTAACTCGTTAATTCGAACGTTTAAGCTGCATTCGGTCTGTCTTTCAATCAAACTGCGTGCATTCTTCTTTTCAATGTCTCGAGCCGATCGCATTCTTTCAATGAACGAAACTGCATTCATTCATTCATAGAATCCAACGTCAATCGTGCATTCAATGAATCATTCTTTACACATTCATTGAATGAATCCTACCGTACTCATTCATTCTATGAAACAATCTGTACAAGTTATTTCAATTAAATGAGCTCATCTCATGATGTAAATATCTCGACCTTAACGCATTTATTCAATGAAACAAACTGCACTCATTCATTGAATCTTACTTCAATCGTACAGTCAAATTGTATTGTTTCAATGAGAGTTCTACTCATTGGCAATTAGTCGTGCAGTCATTGAATCAAACTGCATGCAATCTGTCTTTCAATGGACCAAACTGCATGTATTAATTCAATGAGTAGAGCTTCTCTCATTTATTCAATGACTCGAGCTGAGCGCATTCTTTCAATGAAACAAACTGCATTCAAGGAATCAAACGCCAATCGTACATACAATGAATCAAACGTTATTCATTGATTCAATGAAACATTCTGAACACATTCGTTTAATGGATCCATTTGCATTCATTCATTCAATGTGTCAGACTGTACTCAGTCATTCAATGAAACACACTGCACGAGTTAATGCCAATGAGTAGAGCTTCTCTCATTGATCCATTTATATGTTGAATGGAAGTTCAAAAATGCATTCAATGAATCAAGCAGTATTCAATGAAACAAACTGCACTCATTCATTGAATCTTACTTCAATCGTACAATCAATGAATCAAACATTATTCATTGATTCAATGCAACAAACATAACATATTCATTTCATGAGACCAATTGCATTCATTCATTCATTCGGAGAATCAAACTGCTCTCGTTCATTCAATGAAACAAACTGCACCGTTTAACTCAATGAGTAGAGCTTACCTCATGACTTCAATGTCTCGAGCTAAACGCATTCATTCAATAAATACAAACTGTATTCATTTATTCTTGGAATCAAACATCAATCGTGCATTCAAGGAATCAAGCGTATTTCTTTGATTCAATGAAACAAACTTTACACAGTCTGTAATGGAATCCTTTTGCACTCTTTTAATGAAACAAACATTCAAAACACGTTCATTTCATGGCAACCAACTGCATTCATTCATTCATTTCATCACATTTGAATCGTACATTCAATGAATCAACAGCTATATATTGATTCGATGAAACTTTGTTAACACGTTTACTTCATGAAATTAAATGCATTCATTCTTTCATTCATGGAAGCAAATTGCACGTGTTAATTCAATGAGTAGAGCTTATCCCATTCATTCCTTGCAATATTCATGTAATGCAACAAACTGAACCAAACTTCAAATTGATGGAAACATTCTTCACTCATTCGTTTAATGGATCCATTTGCATTCATTCATTCAATGTCTCAAGCTGAACTCCCTCATTGAAAGAATCAAACTGTATACATTGATATGTTGAATGGAACTTCAAGCATGCATTCAATGAATCAAGCATTGCTTATTGATTTTATCAAACCTAACACGAACATTGACTGAATCAAACTGCACTAACTTATTTATTGAAACAAACCGCATTGATTCATTAATTGTGAGAATTAAATTGAACTCATTCAGTTCATGAAGTAATCTGTACGTTTTATGGCAATGAGTAGAACTTATCTCAATCATTCAATATCTCGACTTAAACGCATTCATTCAATGAAACAAGCTGCATTCATCCATTTATGGAATCAGACGTCAACCGTACATTCAATGAATCAAGCGTTATTCATTGATTCAATGAAACACACTTCAAATATTCATTCAAGGGATAGTTTTGCATTCATTCAATGCAACAAACTGAACGTGTTCATTAAATGAAGAGAGCTTATCTCATTCATTCAATATCTCGACTTTAATGCATTCATTCAATGAAACACCCTGCATTCATTCACTGAATGAAACTTCAATCGTACATTCAATGAATCGAACGTTATTCATTGATTCAATGAAACATTCTTAAAACTTAATGAATCAGACTGTACTCAGTCATTCAATGAAACACACTGCACGTTTTAATGCAAAGAGTCGAGCTTAGTTCCTTAATAGAGTACCTCGAGCTGAACGCATTCATTCAACGAAACAACCTGCATTCATTCATTTAATGAATCATAGGTCAACCGTACATTCATTGAATCAAGCGTTATTCATTGATTCAATGAAACAAATTTAACATATTCATGCAAGGGATAGTTTTGCATTCATTCAATGTCACAAACGGAACATGCTCATTAAATTGATGAACATTTTAATGAATCAGACTGTACTCAGTCATACAATGAAACACACTGCACGAGTTAATGCCAATGAGTAGACCTTTTCTCATTGATTCAAGACCACCAACTTAACTTGTTTATTCAGAGATTAAACTGCATTCGTTCTTTCATTGAATCAAACTGCATTCATTCTTTCTTTCAATGAAACAAACTGCACATGTTAATTCAACGAGTAGAGCTTATCCCATTCATTCAATGCCACCAGCGTGACATATTCATTCAATGCAACAAACTGAACCAAACTTCAATTTGATGGAAACATTCTTGACACATTCGTTTAATGGCTTCAACCGCATTCATTCATTCAATGTATCAAACTGTACTCAGTTTTTCTATAAAGCAACGACATAATGCAACGAGTAGAGCTCATCTCGTTTATTCAATACCACAAGTTTAACTCGTTAATTCGAACGTTTAAGCTGCATTCGGTCTGTCTTTCAATCAAACTGCGTGCATTCTTCTTTTCAATGTCTCGAGCCGATCGCATTCTTTCAATGAACGAAACTGCATTCATTCATTCATAGAATCCAACGTCAATCGTGCATTCAATGAATCATTCTTTACACATTCATTGAATGAATCCTACCGTACTCATTCATTCTATGAAACAATCTGTACAAGTTATTTCAATTAAATGAGCTCATCTCATGATGTAAATATCTCGACCTTAACGCATTTATTCAATGAAACAAACTGCACTCATTCATTGAATCTTACTTCAATCGTACAGTCAAATTGTATTGTTTCAATGAGAGTTCTACTCATTGGCAATTAGTCGTGCAGTCATTGAATCAAACTGCATGCAATCTGTCTTTCAATGGACCAAACTGCATGTATTAATTCAATGAGTAGAGCTTCTCTCATTTATTCAATGACTCGAGCTGAGCGCATTCTTTCAATGAAACAAACTGCATTCAAGGAATCAAACGCCAATCGTACATACAATGAATCAAACGTTATTCATTGATTCAATGAAACATTCTGAACACATTCGTTTAATGGATCCATTTGCATTCATTCATTCAATGTGTCAGACTGTACTCAGTCATTCAATGAAACACACTGCACGAGTTAATGCCAATGAGTAGAGCTTCTCTCATTGATCCATTTATATGTTGAATGGAAGTTCAAAAATGCATTCAATGAATCAAGCAGTATTCAATGAAACAAACTGCACTCATTCATTGAATCTTACTTCAATCGTACAATCAATGAATCAAACATTATTCATTGATTCAATGCAACAAACATAACATATTCATTTCATGAGACCAATTGCATTCATTCATTCATTCGGAGAATCAAACTGCTCTCGTTCATTCAATGAAACAAACTGCACCATTTAACTCAATGAGTAGAGCTTACCTCATGACTTCAATGTCTCGAGCTAAACGCATTCATTCAATAAATACAAACTGTATTCATTTATTCTTGGAATCAAACATCAATCGTGCATTCAAGGAATCAAGCGTATTTCTTTGATTCAATGAAACAAACTTTACACAGTCTGTAATGGAATCCTTTTGCACTCTTTTAATGAAACAAACATTCAAAACACGTTCATTTCATGACAACCAACTGCATTCATTCATTCATTTCATCACATTTTAATCGTACATTCAATGAATCAACAGCTATATATTGATTCGATGAAACTTTGTTAACACGTTTACTTCATGAAATTAAATGCATTCATTCTTTCATTCATGGAAGCAAATTGCACGTGTTAATTCAATGAGTAGAGCTTATCCCATTCATTCCTTGCCATATTCATGCAATGCAACAAACTGAACCAAACTTCAAATTGATGGAAACATTCTTCACTCATTCGTTTAATGGATCCATTTGCATTCATTCATTCAATGTCTCAAGCTGAACTCCCTCATTGAAAGAATCAAACTGTATACATTGATATGTTGAATGGAACTTCAAGCATGCATTCAATGAATCAAGCATTGCTTATTGATTTTATCAAACCTAACACGAACATTGACTGAATCAAACTGCACTAACTTATTTATTGAAACAAACCGCATTGATTCATTAATTGTGAGAATTAAATTGAACTCATTCAGTTCATGAAGTAATCTGTACGTTTTATGGCAATGAGTAGAACTTATCTCAATCATTCAATATCTCGACTTAAACGCATTCATTCAACGAAACAACCTGCATTCATTCATTTAATGAATCATAGGTCAACCGTACATTCATTGAATCAAGCGTTATTCATTGATTCAATGAAACAAATTTAACATATTCATGCAAGGGATAGTTTTGCATTCATTCAATGTCACAAACGGAACATGCTCATTAAATTGATGAACATTTTAATGAATCAGACTGTACTCAGTCATACAATGAAACACACTGCACGAGTTAATGCCAATGAGTAGACCTTTTCTCATTGATTCAAGACCACCAACTTAACTTGTTTATTCAGAGATTAAACTGCATTCGTTCTTTCATTGAATCAAACTGCATTCATTCTTTCTTTCAATGAAACAAACTGCACATGTTAATTCAACGAGTAGAGCTTATCCCATTCATTCAATGCCACCAGCGTGACATATTCATTCAATGCAACAAACTGAACCAAACTTCAATTTGATGGAAACATTCTTGACACATTCGTTTAATGGCTTCAACCGCATTCATTCATTCAATGTATCAAACTGTACTCAGTTTTTCTATAAAGCAACGACATAATGCAACGAGTAGAGCTCATCTCGTTTATTCAATACCACAAGTTTAACTCGTTAATTCGAACGTTTAAGCTGCATTCGGTCTGTCTTTCAATCAAACTGCGTGCATTCTTCTTTTCAATGTCTCGAGCCGATCGCATTCTTTCAATGAACGAAACTGCATTCATTCATTCATAGAATCCAACGTCAATCGTGCATTCAATGAATCATTCTTTACACATTCATTGAATGAATCCTACCGTACTCATTCATTCTATGAAACAATCTGTACAAGTTATTTCAATTAAATGAGCTCATCTCATGATGTAAATATCTCGACCTTAACGCATTTATTCAATGAAACAAACTGCACTCATTCATTGAATCTTACTTCAATCGTACAGTCAAATTGTATTGTTTCAATGAGAGTTCTACTCATTGGCAATTAGTCGTGCAGTCATTGAATCAAACTGCATGCAATCTGTCTTTCAATGGACCAAACTGCATGTATTAATTCAATGAGTAGAGCTTCTCTCATTTATTCAATGACTCGAGCTGAGCGCATTCTTTCAATGAAACAAACTGCATTCAAGGAATCAAACGCCAATCGTACATACAATGAATCAAACGTTATTCATTGATTCAATGAAACATTCTGAACACATTCGTTTAATGGATCCATTTGCATTCATTCATTCAATGTGTCAGACTGTACTCAGTCATTCAATGAAACACACTGCACGAGTTAATGCCAATGAGTAGAGCTTCTCTCATTGATCCATTTATATGTTGAATGGAAGTTCAAAAATGCATTCAATGAATCAAGCAGTATTCAATGAAACAAACTGCACTCATTCATTGAATCTTACTTCAATCGTACAATCAATGAATCAAACATTATTCATTGATTCAATGCAACAAACATAACATATTCATTTCATGAGACCAATTGCATTCATTCATTCATTCGGAGAATCAAACTGCTCTCGTTCATTCAATGAAACAAACTGCACCATTTAACTCAATGAGTAGAGCTTACCTCATGACTTCAATGTCTCGAGCTAAACGCATTCATTCAATAAATACAAACTGTATTCATTTATTCTTGGAATCAAACATCAATCGTGCATTCAAGGAATCAAGCGTATTTCTTTGATTCAATGAAACAAACTTTACACAGTCTGTAATGGAATCCTTTTGCACTCTTTTAATGAAACAAACATTCAAAACACGTTCATTTCATGACAACCAACTGCATTCATTCATTCATTTCATCACATTTTAATCGTACATTCAATGAATCAACAGCTATATATTGATTCGATGAAACTTTGTTAACACGTTTACTTCATGAAATTAAATGCATTCATTCTTTCATTCATGGAAGCAAATTGCACGTGTTAATTCAATGAGTAGAGCTTATCCCATTCATTCCTTGCCATATTCATGCAATGCAACAAACTGAACCAAACTTCAAATTGATGGAAACATTCTTCACTCATTCGTTTAATGGATCCATTTGCATTCATTCATTCAATGTCTCAAGCTGAACTCCCTCATTGAAAGAATCAAACTGTATACATTGATATGTTGAATGGAACTTCAAGCATGCATTCAATGAATCAAGCATTGCTTATTGATTTTATCAAACCTAACACGAACATTGACTGAATCAAACTGCACTAACTTATTTATTGAAACAAACCGCATTGATTCATTAATTGTGAGAATTAAATTGAACTCATTCAGTTCATGAAGTAATCTGTACGTTTTATGGCAATGAGTAGAACTTATCTCAATCATTCAATATCTCGACTTAAACGCATTCATTCAATGAAACAAGCTGCATTCATCCATTTATGGAATCAGACGTCAACCGTACATTCAATGAATCAAGCGTTATTCATTGATTCAATGAAACACACTTCAAATATTCATTCAAGGGATAGTTTTGCATTCATTCAATGCAACAAACTGAACGTGTTCATTAAATGAAGAGAGCTTATCTCATTCATTCAATATCTCGACTTTAATGCATTCATTCAATGAAACACCCTGCATTCATTCACTGAATGAAACTTCAATCGTACATTCAATGAATCGAACGTTATTCATTGATTCAATGAAACATTCTTAAAACTTAATGAATCAGACTGTACTCAGTCATTCAATGAAACACACTGCACGTTTTAATGCAAAGAGTCGAGCTTAGTTCCTTAATAGAGTACCTCGAGCTGAACGCATTCATTCAACGAAACAACCTGCATTCATTCATTTAATGAATCATAGGTCAACCGTACATTCAGTGAATCAAGCGTTATTCATTGATTCAATGAAACAAACTTCACATATTCATGCAAGGGATAGTTTTGCATTCATTCAACGTCACAAACGGAACATGCTCATTAAATTGATGAACATTTTAATGAATCAGACAGTACTCAGTCATACAATGAAACACACTGCACGAGTTAATGCCAATGAGTAGACATTTTCTCATTGATTCAAGACCACCAACTTAACTTGTTTATTCAGAGATTAAACTGCATTCGTTCTTTCATTGAATCAAACTGCATTCATTCTTTCTTTCAATGAAACAAACTGCACATGTTAATTCAACGAGTAGAGCTTATCCCTTTCATTCAATGCCACCAGCGTGACATATTCATTCAATGCAACAAACTGAACCAAACTTCAATGTGATGGAAACATTCTTGACACATTCGTTTAATGGCTTCAACCGCATTCATTCATTCAATGTATCAAACTGTACTCAGTTTTTCTATAAAGCAACGACATAATGCAACGAGTAGAGCTCATCTCGTTTATTCAATACCACAAGTTTAACTCGTTAATTCGAACGTTAAAGCTGCATTCGGTCTGTCTTTCAATCAAACTGCATGCATTCTTCTTTTCAATGTCTCGAGCTGATCGCATTCTTTCAATGAACGAAACTGCATTCATTCATTCATAGAATCCAACGTCAATCGTGCATTCAATGAATCATTCTTTACACATTCATTGAATGAATCCTACCGTACTCATTCATTCTATGAAACAATCTGTACAAGTTATTTCAATTAAATGAGCTCATCTCATGATGTAAATATCTCGATTTAACGCATTTATTCAATGAAACAAACTGCACTCATTCATTGAATCTTACTTCAATCGTACAGTCAAATTGTATTGTTTCAATGAGAGTTCTACTCATTGGCAATAAGTCGTGCAGTCATTGAATCAAACTGCATGCAATCTGTCTTTCAATGGACCAAACTGCATGTATTAATTCAATGAGTAGAGCTTCTCTCATTTATTCAATGACTCGAGCTGAGCGCATTCTTTCAATGAAACAAACTGCATTCAAGGAATCAAACGCCAATCGTACATACAATGAATCAAACGTTATTCATTGATTCAATGAAACATTCTGAACACATTCGTTTAATGGATCCATTTGCATTCAATGTGTCAGACTGTACTCAGTCATTCAATGAAACAGACTGCACGAGTTAATGCCAATGAGTAGAGCTTCTCTCATTGATCCATTTATATGTTGAATGGAAGTTCAAACATGCATTCAATGAATTAAGCAGTATTCAATGAAACAAACTGCACTCATTCATTGAATCTTACTTCAATCGTACAATCAATGAATCAAACATTATTCATTGATTCAATGCAACAAACATAACATATTCATTTCATGAGACCAATTGCATTCATTCATTCATTCGGAGAATCAAACTGCTCTCGTTCATTCAATGAAACAAACTGCACCATTTAACTCAATGAGTAGAGCTTACCTCATGACTTCAATGTCTCGAGCTAAACGCATTCATTCAATAAATACAAACTGTATTCATTTATTCTTGGAATCAAACATCAATCGTGCATTCAAGGAATCAAGCGTATTTCTTTGATTCAATGAAACAAACTTTACACAGTCTGTAATGGAATCCTTTTGCACTCTTTTAATGAAACAAACATTCAAAACACGTTCATTTCATGGCAACCAACTGCATTCATTCATTCATTTCATCACATTTGAATCGTACATTCAATGAATCAACAGCTATATATTGATTCGATGAAACTTTGTTAACACGTTTACTTCATGAAATTAAATGCATTCATTCTTTCATTCATGGAAGCAAATTGCACGTGTTAATTCAATGAGTAGAGCTTATCCCATTCATTCCTTGCAATATTCATGTAATGCAACAAACTGAACCAAACTTCAAATTGATGGAAACATTCTTCACTCATTCGTTTAATGGATCCATTTGCATTCATTCATTCAATGTCTCAAGCTGAACTCCCTCATTGAAAGAATCAAACTGTATACATTGATATGTTGAATGGAACTTCAAGCATGCATTCAATGAATCAAGCATTGCTTATTGATTTTATCAAACCTAACACGAACATTGACTGAATCAAACTGCACTAACTTATTTATTGAAACAAACCGCATTGATTCATTAATTGTGAGAATTAAATTGAACTCATTCAGTTCATGAAGTAATCTGTACGTTTTATGGCAATGAGTAGAACTTATCTCAATCATTCAATATCTCGACTTAAACGCATTCATTCAATGAAACAAGCTGCATTCATCCATTTATGGAATCAGACGTCAACCGTACATTCAATGAATCAAGCGTTATTCATTGATTCAATGAAACACACTTAAAATATTCATTCAAGGGATAGTTTTGCATTCATTCAATGCAACAAACTGAACGTGTTCATTAAATGAAGAGAGCTTATCTCATTCATTCAATATCTCGACTTTAATGCATTCATTCAATGAAACACCCTGCATTCATTCACTGAATGAAACTTCAATCGTACATTCAATGAATCGAACGTTATTCATTGATTCAATGAAACATTCTTAAAACTTAATGAATCAGACTGTACTCAGTCATTCAATGAAACACACTGCACGTTTTAATGCAAAGAGTCGAGCTTAGTTCCTTAATAGAGTACCTCGAGCTGAACGCATTCATTCAACGAAACAACCTGCATTCATTCATTTAATGAATCATAGGTCAACCGTACATTCAGTGAATCAAGCGTTATTCATTGATTCAATGAAACAAACTTCACATATTCATGCAAGGGATAGTTTTGCATTCATTCAACGTCACAAACGGAACATGCTCATTAAATTGATGAACATTTTAATGAATCAGACAGTACTCAGTCATACAATGAAACACACTGCACGAGTTAATGCCAATGAGTAGACATTTTCTCATTGATTCAAGACCACCAACTTAACTTGTTTATTCAGAGATTAAACTGCATTCGTTCTTTCATTGAATCAAACTGCATTCATTCTTTCTTTCAATGAAACAAACTGCACATGTTAATTCAACGAGTAGAGCTTATCCCTTTCATTCAATGCCACCAGCGTGACATATTCATTCAATGCAACAAACTGAACCAAACTTCAATGTGATGGAAACATTCTTGACACATTCGTTTAATGGCTTCAACCGCATTCATTCATTCAATGTATCAAACTGTACTCAGTTTTTCTATAAAGCAACGACATAATGCAACGAGTAGAGCTCATCTCGTTTATTCAATACCACAAGTTTAACTCGTTAATTCGAACGTTAAAGCTGCATTCGGTCTGTCTTTCAATCAAACTGCATGCATTCTTCTTTTCAATGTCTCGAGCTGATCGCATTCTTTCAATGAACGAAACTGCATTCATTCATTCATAGAATCCAACGTCAATCGTGCATTCAATGAATCATTCTTTACACATTCATTGAATGAATCCTACCGTACTCATTCATTCTATGAAACAATCTGTACAAGTTATTTCAATTAAATGAGCTCATCTCATGATGTAAATATCTCGATTTAACGCATTTATTCAATGAAACAAACTGCACTCATTCATTGAATCTTACTTCAATCGTACAGTCAAATTGTATTGTTTCAATGAGAGTTCTACTCATTGGCAATAAGTCGTGCAGTCATTGAATCAAACTGCATGCAATCTGTCTTTCAATGGACCAAACTGCATGTATTAATTCAATGAGTAGAGCTTCTCTCATTTATTCAATGACTCGAGCTGAGCGCATTCTTTCAATGAAACAAAGTGCATTCAAGGAATCAAACGCCAATCGTACATACAATGAATCAAACGTTATTCATTGATTCAATGAAACATTCTGAACACATTCGTTTAATGGATCCATTTGCATTCAATGTGTCAGACTGTACTCAGTCATTCAATGAAACAGACTGCACGAGTTAATGCCAATGAGTAGAGCTTCTCTCATTGATCCATTTATATGTTGAATGGAAGTTCAAACATGCATTCAATGAATTAAGCAGTATTCAATGAAACAAACTGCACTCATTCATTGAATCTTACTTCAATCGTACAATCAATGAATCAAACATTATTCATTGATTCAATGCAACAAACATAACATATTCATTTCATGAGACCAATTGCATTCATTCATTCATTCGGAGAATCAAACTGCTCTCGTTCATTCAATGAAACAAACTGCACCATTTAACTCAATGAGTAGAGCTTACCTCATGACTTCAATGTCTCGAGCTAAACGCATTCATTCAATAAATACAAACTGTATTCATTTATTCTTGGAATCAAACATCAATCGTGCATTCAAGGAATCAAGCGTATTTCTTTGATTCAATGAAACAAACTTTACACAGTCTGTAATGGAATCCTTTTGCACTCTTTTAATGAAACAAACATTCAAAACACGTTCATTTCATGGCAACCAACTGCATTCATTCATTCATTTCATCACATTTGAATCGTACATTCAATGAATCAACAGCTATATATTGATTCGATGAAACTTTGTTAACACGTTTACTTCATGAAATTAAATGCATTCATTCTTTCATTCATGGAAGCAAATTGCACGTGTTAATTCAATGAGTAGAGCTTATCCCATTCATTCCTTGCAATATTCATGTAATGCAACAAACTGAACCAAACTTCAAATTGATGGAAACATTCTTCACTCATTCGTTTAATGGATCCATTTGCATTCATTCATTCAATGTCTCAAGCTGAACTCCCTCATTGAAAGAATCAAACTGTATACATTGATATGTTGAATGGAACTTCAAGCATGCATTCAATGAATCAAGCATTGCTTATTGATTTTATCAAACCTAACACGAACATTGACTGAATCAAACTGCACTAACTTATTTATTGAAACAAACCGCATTGATTCATTAATTGTGAGAATTAAATTGAACTCATTCAGTTCATGAAGTAATCTGTACGTTTTATGGCAATGAGTAGAACTTATCTCAATCATTCAATATCTCGACTTAAACGCATTCATTCAATGAAACAAGCTGCATTCATCCATTTATGGAATCAGACGTCAACCGTACATTCAATGAATCAAGCGTTATTCATTGATTCAATGAAACACACTTAAAATATTCATTCAAGGGATAGTTTTGCATTCATTCAATGCAACAAACTGAACGTGTTCATTAAATGAAGAGAGCTTATCTCATTCATTCAATATCTCGACTTTAATGCATTCATTCAATGAAACACCCTGCATTCATTCACTGAATGAAACTTCAATCGTACATTCAATGAATCGAACGTTATTCATTGATTCAATGAAACATTCTTAAAACTTAATGAATCAGACTGTACTCAGTCATTCAATGAAACACACTGCACGTTTTAATGCAAAGAGTCGAGCTTAGTTCCTTAATAGCGTACCTCGAGCTGAACGCATTCATTCAACGAAACAACCTGCATTCATTCATTTAATGAATCATAGGTCAACCGTACATTCATTGAATCAAGCGTTATTCATTGATTCAATGAAACAAATTTAACATATTCATGCACGGGATAGTTTTGCATTCATTCAATGTCACAAACGGAACATGCTCATTAAATTGATGAACATTTTAATGAATCAGACAGTACTCAGTCATACAATGAAACACACTGCACGAGTTAATGCCAATGAGTAGACCTTTTCTCATTGATTCAAGACCACCAACTTAACTTGTTTATTCAGAGATTAAACTGCATTCGTTCTTTCATTGAATCAAACTGCATTCATTCTTTCTTTCAATGAAACAAACTGCACATGTTAATTCAACGAGTAGAGCTTATCCCATTCATTCAATGCCACCAGCGTGACATATTCATTCAATGCAACAAACTGAACCAAACTTCAATTTGATGGAAACATTCTTGACACATTCGTTTAATGGCTTCAACCGCATTCATTCATTCAATGTATCAAACTGTACTCAGTTTTTCTATAAAGCAACGACATAATGCAACGAGTAGAGCTCATCTCGTTTATTCAATACCACAAGTTTAACTCGTTAATTCGAACGTTTAAGCTGCATTCGGTCTGTCTTTCAATCAAACTGCGTGCATTCTTCTTTTCAATGTCTCGAGCCGATCGCATTCTTTCAATGAACGAAACTGCATTCATTCATTCATAGAATCCAACGTCAATCGTGCATTCAATGAATCATTCTTTACACATTCATTGAATGAATCCTACCGTACTCATTCATTCTAAGAAACAATCTGTACAAGTTATTTCAATTAAATGAGCTCATCTCATGATGTAAATATCTCGACCTTAACGCATTTATTCAATGAAACAAACTGCACTCATTCATTGAATCTTACTTCAATCGTACAGTCAAATTGTATTGTTCCAATGAGAGTTCTACTCATTGGCAATAAGTCGTGCAGTCATTGAATCAAACTGCATGCAATCTGTCTTTCAATGGACCAAACTGCATGTATTAATTCAATGAGTAGAGCTTCTCTCATTTATTCAATGACTCGAGCTGAGCGCATTCTTTCAATGAAACAAACTGCATTCAAGGAATCAAACGCCAATCGTACATACAATGAATCAAACGTTATTCTTTGATTCAATGAAACATTCTGAACACATTCGTTTAATGGATCCATTTGCATTCATTCATTCAATGTGTCAGACTGTACTCAGTCATTCAATGAAACACACTGCACGAGTTAATGCCAATGAGTAGAGCTTCTCTCATTGATCCATTTATATGTTGAATGGAAGTTCAAACATGCATTCAATGAATCAAGCAGTATTCAATGAAACAAACTGCACTCATTCATTGAATCTTACTTCAATCGTACAATCAATGAATCAAACATTATTCATTGATTCACTGCAACAAACATAACATATTCATTTCATGAGACCAATTGCATTCATTCATTCATTCGGAGAATCAAACTGCTCTCGTTCATTCAATGAAACAAACTGCACCATTTAACTCAATGAGTAGAGCTTACCTCATGACTTCAATGTCTCGAGCTAAACGCATTCATTCAATAAATACAAACTGTATTCATTTATTCTTGGAATCAAACATCAATCGTGCATTCAAGGAATCAAGCGTATTTCTTTGATTCAATGAAACAAACTTTACACAGTCTGTGATGGAATCCTTTTGCACTCTTTTAATGAAACAAACATTCAAAACACGTTCATTTCATGACAACCAACTGCATTCATTCATTCATTTCATCACATTTTAATCGTACATTCAATGAATCAACAGCTATATATTGATTCGATGAAACTTTGTTAACACGTTTACTTCATGAAATTAAATGCATTCATTCTTTCATTCATGGAAGCAAATTGCACGTGTTAATTCAATGAGTAGAGCTTATCCCATTCATTCCTTGCCATATTCATGCAATGCAACAAACTGAACCAAACTTCAAATTGATGGAAACATTCTTCACTCATTCGTTTAATGGATCCATTTGCATTCATTCATTCAATGTCTCAAGCTGAACTCCCTCATTGAAAGAATCAAACTGTATACATTGATATGTTGAATGGAACTTCAAGCATGCATTCAATGAATCAAGCATTGCTTATTGATTTTATCAAACCTAACACGAACATTGACTGAATCAAACTGCACTAACTTATTTATTGAAACAAACCGCATTGATTCATTAATTGTGAGAATTAAATTGAACTCATTCAGTTCATGAAGTAATCTGTACGTTTTATGGCAATGAGTAGAACTTATCTCAATCATTCAATATCTCGACTTAAACGCATTCATTCAATGAAACAAGCTGCATTCATCCATTTATGGAATCAGACGTCAACCGTACATTCAATGAATCAAGCGTTATTCATTGATTCAATGAAACACACTTAAAATATTCATTCAAGGGATAGTTTTGCATTCATTCAATGCAACAAACTGAACGTGTTCATTAAATGAAGAGAGCTTATCTCATTCATTCAATATCTCGACTTTAATGCATTCATTCAATGAAACACCCTGCATTCATTCACTGAATGAAACTTCAATCGTACATTCAATGAATCGAACGTTATTCATTGATTCAATGAAACATTCTTAAAACTTAATGAATCAGACTGTACTCAGTCATTCAATGAAACACACTGCACGTTTTAATGCAAAGAGTCGAGCTTAGTTCCTTAATAGAGTACCTCGAGCTGAACGCATTCATTCAACGAAACAACCTGCATTCATTCATTTAATGAATCATAGGTCAACCGTACATTCAGTGAATCAAGCGTTATTCATTGATTCAATGAAACAAACTTCACATATTCATGCAAGGGATAGTTTTGCATTCATTCAATGTCACAAACGGAACATGCTCATTAAATTGATGAACATTTTAATGAATCAGACAGTACTCAGTCATACAATGAAACACACTGCACGAGTTAATGCCAATGAGTAGACCTTTTCTCATTGATTCAAGACCACCAACTTAACTTGTTTATTCAGAGATTAAACTGCATTCGTTCTTTCATTGAATCAAACTGCATTCATTCTTTCTTTCAATGAAACAAACTGCACATGTTAATTCAACGAGTAGAGCTTATCCCTTTCATTCAATGCCACCAGCGTGACATATTCATTCAATGCAACAAACTGAACCAAACTTCAATGTGATGGAAACATTCTTGACACATTCGTTTAATGGCTTCAACCGCATTCATTCATTCAATGTATCAAACTGTACTCAGTTTTTCTATAAAGCAACGACATAATGCAACGAGTAGAGCTCATCTCGTTTATTCAATACCACAAGTTTAACTCGTTAATTCGAACGTTAAAGCTGCATTCGGTCTGTCTTTCAATCAAACTGCATGCATTCTTCTTTTCAATGTCTCGAGCTGATCGCATTCTTTCAATGAACGAAACTGCATTCATTCATTCATAGAATCCAACGTCAATCGTGCATTCAATGAATCATTCTTTACACATTCATTGAATGAATCCTACCGTACTCATTCATTCTATGAAACAATCTGTACAAGTTATTTCAATTAAATGAGCTCATCTCATGATGTAAATATCTCGATTTAACGCATTTATTCAATGAAACAAACTGCACTCATTCATTGAATCTTACTTCAATCGTACAGTCAAATTGTATTGTTTCAATGAGAGTTCTACTCATTGGCAATAAGTCGTGCAGTCATTGAATCAAACTGCATGCAATCTGTCTTTCAATGGACCAAACTGCATGTATTAATTCAATGAGTAGAGCTTCTCTCATTTATTCAATGACTCGAGCTGAGCGCATTCTTTCAATGAAACAAACTGCATTCAAGGAATCAAACGCCAATCGTACATACAATGAATCAAACGTTATTCATTGATTCAATGAAACATTCTGAACACATTCGTTTAATGGATCCATTTGCATTCAATGTGTCAGACTGTACTCAGTCATTCAATGAAACAGACTGCACGAGTTAATGCCAATGAGTAGAGCTTCTCTCATTGATCCATTTATATGTTGAATGGAAGTTCAAACATGCATTCAATGAATTAAGCAGTATTCAATGAAACAAACTGCACTCATTCATTGAATCTTACTTCAATCGTACAATCAATGAATCAAACATTATTCATTGATTCAATGCAACAAACATAACATATTCATTTCATGAGACCAATTGCATTCATTCATTCATTCGGAGAATCAAACTGCTCTCGTTCATTCAATGAAACAAACTGCACCATTTAACTCAATGAGTAGAGCTTACCTCATGACTTCAATGTCTCGAGCTAAACGCATTCATTCAATAAATACAAACTGTATTCATTTATTCTTGGAATCAAACATCAATCGTGCATTCAAGGAATCAAGCGTATTTCTTTGATTCAATGAAACAAACTTTACACAGTCTGTAATGGAATCCTTTTGCACTCTTTTAATGAAACAAACATTCAAAACACGTTCATTTCATGGCAACCAACTGCATTCATTCATTCATTTCATCACATTTGAATCGTACATTCAATGAATCAACAGCTATATATTGATTCGATGAAACTTTGTTAACACGTTTACTTCATGAAATTAAATGCATTCATTCTTTCATTCATGGAAGCAAATTGCACGTGTTAATTCAATGAGTAGAGCTTATCCCATTCATTCCTTGCAATATTCATGTAATGCAACAAACTGAACCAAACTTCAAATTGATGGAAACATTCTTCACTCATTCGTTTAATGGATCCATTTGCATTCATTCATTCAATGTCTCAAGCTGAACTCCCTCATTGAAAGAATCAAACTGTATACATTGATATGTTGAATGGAACTTCAAGCATGCATTCAATGAATCAAGCATTGCTTATTGATTTTATCAAACCTAACACGAACATTGACTGAATCAAACTGCACTAACTTATTTATTGAAACAAACCGCATTGATTCATTAATTGTGAGAATTAAATTGAACTCATTCAGTTCATGAAGTAATCTGTACGTTTTATGGCAATGAGTAGAACTTATCTCAATCATTCAATATCTCGACTTAAACGCATTCATTCAATGAAACAAGCTGCATTCATCCATTTATGGAATCAGACGTCAACCGTACATTCAATGAATCAAGCGTTATTCATTGATTCAATGAAACACACTTAAAATATTCATTCAAGGGATAGTTTTGCATTCATTCAATGCAACAAACTGAACGTGTTCATTAAATGAAGAGAGCTTATCTCATTCATTCAATATCTCGACTTTAATGCATTCATTCAATGAAACACCCTGCATTCATTCACTGAATGAAACTTCAATCGTACATTCAATGAATCGAACGTTATTCATTGATTCAATGAAACATTCTTAAAACTTAATGAATCAGACTGTACTCAGTCATTCAATGAAACACACTGCACGTTTTAATGCAAAGAGTCGAGCTTAGTTCCTTAATAGCGTACCTCGAGCTGAACGCATTCATTCAACGAAACAACCTGCATTCATTCATTTAATGAATCATAGGTCAACCGTACATTCATTGAATCAAGCGTTATTCATTGATTCAATGAAACAAATTTAACATATTCATGCACGGGATAGTTTTGCATTCATTCAATGTCACAAACGGAACATGCTCATTAAATTGATGAACATTTTAATGAATCAGACAGTACTCAGTCATACAATGAAACACACTGCACGAGTTAATGCCAATGAGTAGACCTTTTCTCATTGATTCAAGACCACCAACTTAACTTGTTTATTCAGAGATTAAACTGCATTCGTTCTTTCATTGAATCAAACTGCATTCATTCTTTCTTTCAATGAAACAAACTGCACATGTTAATTCAACGAGTAGAGCTTATCCCATTCATTCAATGCCACCAGCGTGACATATTCATTCAATGCAACAAACTGAACCAAACTTCAATTTGATGGAAACATTCTTGACACATTCGTTTAATGGCTTCAACCGCATTCATTCATTCAATGTATCAAACTGTACTCAGTTTTTCTATAAAGCAACGACATAATGCAACGAGTAGAGCTCATCTCGTTTATTCAATACCACAAGTTTAACTCGTTAATTCGAACGTTTAAGCTGCATTCGGTCTGTCTTTGAATCAAACTGCGTGCATTCTTCTTTTCAATGTCTCGAGCCGATCGCATTCTTTCAATGAACGAAACTGCATTCATTCATTCATAGAATCCAACGTCAATCGTGCATTCAATGAATCATTCTTTACACATTCATTGAATGAATCCTACCGTACTCATTCATTCTAAGAAACAATCTGTACAAGTTATTTCAATTAAATGAGCTCATCTCATGATGTAAATATCTCGACCTTAACGCATTTATTCAATGAAACAAACTGCACTCATTCATTGAATCTTACTTCAATCGTACAGTCAAATTGTATTGTTCCAATGAGAGTTCTACTCATTGGCAATAAGTCGTGCAGTCATTGAATCAAACTGCATGCAATCTGTCTTTCAATGGACCAAACTGCATGTATTAATTCAATGAGTAGAGCTTCTCTCATTTATTCAATGACTCGAGCTGAGCGCATTCTTTCAATGAAACAAACTGCATTCAAGGAATCAAACGCCAATCGTACATACAATGAATCAAACGTTATTCTTTGATTCAATGAAACATTCTGAACACATTCGTTTAATGGATCCATTTGCATTCATTCATTCAATGTGTCAGACTGTACTCAGTCATTCAATGAAACACACTGCACGAGTTAATGCCAATGAGTAGAGCTTCTCTCATTGATCCATTTATATGTTGAATGGAAGTTCAAACATGCATTCAATGAATCAAGCAGTATTCAATGAAACAAACTGCACTCATTCATTGAATCTTACTTCAATCGTACAATCAATGAATCAAACATTATTCATTGATTCACTGCAACAAACATAACATATTCATTTCATGAGACCAATTGCATTCATTCATTCATTCGGAGAATCAAACTGCTCTCGTTCATTCAATGAAACAAACTGCACCATTTAACTCAATGAGTAGAGCTTACCTCATGACTTCAATGTCTCGAGCTAAACGCATTCATTCAATAAATACAAACTGTATTCATTTATTCTTGGAATCAAACATCAATCGTGCATTCAAGGAATCAAGCGTATTTCTTTGATTCAATGAAACAAACTTTACACAGTCTGTGATGGAATCCTTTTGCACTCTTTTAATGAAACAAACATTCAAAACACGTTCATTTCATGACAACCAACTGCATTCATTCATTCATTTCATCACATTTTAATCGTACATTCAATGAATCAACAGCTATATATTGATTCGATGAAACTTTGTTAACACGTTTACTTCATGAAATTAAATGCATTCATTCTTTCATTCATGGAAGCAAATTGCACGTGTTAATTCAATGAGTAGAGCTTATCCCATTCATTCCTTGCCATATTCATGCAATGCAACAAACTGAACCAAACTTCAAATTGATGGAAACATTCTTCACTCATTCGTTTAATGGATCCATTTGCATTCATTCATTCAATGTCTCAAGCTGAACTCCCTCATTGAAAGAATCAAACTGTATACATTGATATGTTGAATGGAACTTCAAGCATGCATTCAATGAATCAAGCATTGCTTATTGATTTTATCAAACCTAACACGAACATTGACTGAATCAAACTGCACTAACTTATTTATTGAAACAAACCGCATTGATTCATTAATTGTGAGAATTAAATTGAACTCATTCAGTTCATGAAGTAATCTGTACGTTTTATGGCAATGAGTAGAACTTATCTCAATCATTCAATATCTCGACTTAAACGCATTCATTCAATGAAACAAGCTGCATTCATCCATTTATGGAATCAGACGTCAACCGTACATTCAATGAATCAAGCGTTATTCATTGATTCAATGAAACACACTTAAAATATTCATTCAAGGGATAGTTTTGCATTCATTCAATGCAACAAACTGAACGTGTTCATTAAATGAAGAGAGCTTATCTCATTCATTCAATATCTCGACTTTAATGCATTCATTCAATGAAACACCCTGCATTCATTCACTGAATGAAACTTCAATCGTACATTCAATGAATCGAACGTTATTCATTGATTCAATGAAACATTCTTAAAACTTAATGAATCAGACTGTACTCAGTCATTCAATGAAACACACTGCACGTTTTAATGCAAAGAGTCGAGCTTAGTTCCTTAATAGAGTACCTCGAGCTGAACGCATTCATTCAACGAAACAACCTGCATTCATTCATTTAATGAATCATAGGTCAACCGTACATTCAGTGAATCAAGCGTTATTCATTGATTCAATGAAACAAACTTCACATATTCATGCAAGGGATAGTTTTGCATTCATTCAATGTCACAAACGGAACATGCTCATTAAATTGATGAACATTTTAATGAATCAGACAGTACTCAGTCATACAATGAAACACACTGCACGAGTTAATGCCAATGAGTAGACCTTTTCTCATTGATTCAAGACCACCAACTTAACTTGTTTATTCAGAGATTAAACTGCATTCGTTCTTTCATTGAATCAAACTGCATTCATTCTTTCTTTCAATGAAACAAACTGCACATGTTAATTCAACGAGTAGAGCTTATCCCATTCATTCAATGCCACCAGCGTGACATATTCATTCAATGCAACAAACTGAACCAAACTTCAATTTGATGGAAACATTCTTGACACATTCGTTTAATGGCTTCAACCGCATTCATTCATTCAATGTATCAAACTGTACTCAGTTTTTCTATAAAGCAACGACATAATGCAACGAGTAGAGCTCATCTCGTTTATTCAATACCACAAGTTTAACTCGTTAATTCGAACGTTAAAGCTGCATTCGGTCTGTCTTTGAATCAAACTGCGTGCATTCTTCTTTTCAATGTCTCGAGCCGATCGCATTCTTTCAATGAACGAAAATGCATTCATTCATTCATAGAATCCAACGTCAATCGTGCATTCAATGAATCATTCTTTACACATTCATTGAATGAATCCTACCGTACTCATTCATTCTATGAAACAATCTGTACAAGTTATTTCAATTAAATGAGCTCATCTCATGATGTAAATATCTCGACCTTAACGCATTTATTCAATGAAACAAACTGCACTCATTCATTGAATCTTACTTCAATCGTACAGTCAAATTGTATTGTTCCAATGAGAGTTCTACTCATTGGCAATAAGTCGTGCAGTCATTGAATCAAACTGCATGCAATCTGTCTTTCAATGGACCAAACTGCATGTATTAATTCAATGAGTAGAGCTTCTCTCATTTATTCAATGACTCGAGCTGAGCGCATTCTTTCAATGAAACAAACTGCATTCAAGGAATCAAACGCCAATCGTACATACAATGAATCAAACGTTATTCATTGATTCAATGAAACATTCTGAACACATTCGTTTAATGGATCCATTTGCATTCATTCATTCAATGTGTCAGACTGTACTCAGTCATTCAATGAAACACACTGCACGAGTTAATGCCAATGAGTAGAGCTTCTCTCATTGATCCATTTATATGTTGAATGGAAGTTCAAACGTGCATTCAATGAATCAAGCAGTATTCAATGAAACAAACTGCACTCATTCATTGAATCTTACTTCAATCGTACAATCAATGAATCAAACATTATTCATTGATTCAATGCAACAAACATAACATTACATGAGACCAATTGCGTTCATTCATTCATTCGGAGAATCAAACTGCTCTCGTTCATTCAATGAAACAAACTGCACCATCTAACTCAATGCGTAGAGCTTACCTCATGACTTCAATGTCTCGAGCTTAACGCATTCATTCAATAAAAACAAACTGTATTCATTTATTCTTGGAATCAAACATCAATCGTGCATTCAAGGAATCAAGCGTATTTCTTTGATTCAATGAAACAAACTTTACACAGTCTGTAATGGAATCCTTTTGCACTCTTTTAATGAAACAAACATTCAAAACACGTTCATTTCATGACAACCAACTGCATTCAATCATTCATTCATTCATTTCATCACATTTTAATCGTACATTCAATGAATCAACTGTTATATATTGATTCGATGAAACATTGTTAACACGTTTACTTCATGAAATTAAATGCATTCAATCTTTCATTCATGGAAGCAAATTGCACGTGTTAATTCAATGAGTAGAGCTTATCCCATTCATTCCTTGCCACCAGCGTGACATATTCATTCAATGCAACAAACTGAACCAAACTTCAATTTGATGGAAACATTCTTGACACATTCGTTTAATGGCTTCAACCGCATTCATTCATTCAATGTATCAAACTGTACTCAGTTTTTCTATAAAGCAACGACATAATGCAACGAGTAGAGCTCATCTCGTTTATTCAATACCACAAGTTTAACTCGTTAATTCGAACGTTAAAGCTGCATTCGGTCTGTCTTTGAATCAAACTGCATGCATTCTTCTTTTCAATGTCTCGAGCTGATCGCATTCTTTCAATGAACGAAACTGCATTCATTCATTCATAGAATCCAACGTCAATCGTGCATTCAATGAATCATTCTTTACACATTCATTGAATGAATCCTACCGTACTCATTCATTCTATGAAACAATCTGTACAAGTTATTTCAATTAAATGAGCTCATCTCATGATGTAAATATCTCGACCTTAACGCATTTATTCAATGAAACAAACTGCACTCATTCATTGAATCTTACTTCAATCGTACAGTCAAATTGTATTGTTTCAATGAGAGTTCTACTCATTGGCAATAAGTCGTGCAGTCATTGAATCAAACTGCATGCAATCTGTCTTTCAATGGACCAAACTGCATGTATTAATTCAATGAGTAGAGCTTCTCTCATTTATTCAATGACTCGAGCTGAGCGCTTTCTTTCAATGAAACAAACTGCATTCAAGGAATCAAACGCCAATCGTACATACAATGAATCAAACGTTATTCATTGATTCAATGAAACATTCTGAACACATTCGTTTCATGGATCCATTTGCATTCATTCATTCAATGTGTCAGACTGTACTCAGTCATTCAATGAAACACACTGCACGAGTTAATGCCAATGAGTAGAGCTTCTCTCATTGATCCATTTATATGTTGAATGGAAGTTCAAACATGCATTCAATGAATCAAGCAGTATTCAATGAAACAAACTGCACTCATTCATTGAATCTTACTTCAATCGTACAATCAATGAATCAAACATTATTCATTGATTCAATGCAACAAACATAACATATTCATTTCATGAGACCAATTGCATTCATTCATTCATTCGGAGAATCAAACTGCTCTCGTTCATTCAATGAAACAAACTGCACCATTTAACTCAATGAGTAGAGCTTACCTCATGACTTCAATGTCTCGAGCTAAACGCATTCATTCAATAAATACAAACTGTATTCATTTATTCTTGGAATCAAACATCAATCGTGCATTCAAGGAATCAAGCGTATTTCTTTGATTCAATGAAACAAACTTTACACAGTCTGTAATGGAATCCTTTTGCACTCTTTTAATGAAACAAACATTCAAAACACGTTCATTTCATGACAACCAACTGCATTCATTCATTCATTTCATCACATTTTAATCGTACATTCAATGAATCAACAGCTATATATTGATTCGATGAAACTTTGTTAACACGTTTACTTCATGAAATTAAATGCATTCATTCTTTCATTCATGGAAGCAAATTGCACGTGTTAATTCAATGAGTAGAGCTTATCCCATTCATTCCTTGCCATATTCATGCAATGCAACAAACTGAACCAAACTTCAAATTGATGGAAACATTCTTCACTCATTCGTTTAATGGATCCATTTGCATTCATTCATTCAATGTCTCAAGCTGAACTCCCTCATTGAAAGAATCAAACTGTATACATTGATATGTTGAATGGAACTTCAAGCATGCATTCAATGAATCAAGCATTGCTTATTGATTTTATCAAACCTAACACGAACATTGACTGAATCAAACTGCACTAACTTATTTATTGAAACAAACCGCATTGATTCATTAATTGTGAGAATTAAATTGAACTCATTCAGTTCATGAAGTAATCTGTACGTTTTATGGCAATGAGTAGAACTTATCTCAATCATTCAATATCTCGACTTAAACGCATTCATTCAATGAAACAAGCTGCATTCATCCATTTATGGAATCAGACGTCAACCGTACATTCAATGAATCAAGCGTTATTCATTGATTCAATGAAACACACTTAAAATATTCATTCAAGGGATAGTTTTGCATTCATTCAATGCAACAAACTGAACGTGTTCATTAAATGAAGAGAGCTTATCTCATTCATTCAATATCTCGACTTTAATGCATTCATTCAATGAAACACCCTGCATTCATTCACTGAATGAAACTTCAATCGTACATTCAATGAATCGAACGTTATTCATTGATTCAATGAAACATTCTTAAAACTTAATGAATCAGACTGTACTCAGTCATTCAATGAAACACACTGCACGTTTTAATGCAAAGAGTCGAGCTTAGTTCCTTAATAGAGTACCTCGAGCTGAACGCATTCATTCAACGAAACAACCTGCATTCATTCATTTAATGAATCATAGGTCAACCGTACATTCAGTGAATCAAGCGTTATTCATTGATTCAATGAAACAAACTTCACATATTCATGCAAGGGATAGTTTTGCATTCATTCAATGTCACAAACGGAACATGCTCATTAAATTGATGAACATTTTAATGAATCAGACAGTACTCAGTCATACAATGAAACACACTGCACGAGTTAATGCCAATGAGTAGACCTTTTCTCATTGATTCAAGACCACCAACTTAACTTGTTTATTCAGAGATTAAACTGCATTCGTTCTTTCATTGAATCAAACTGCATTCATTCTTTCTTTCAATGAAACAAACTGCACATGTTAATTCAACGAGTAGAGCTTATCCCATTCATTCAATGCCACCAGCGTGACATATTCATTCAATGCAACAAACTGAACCAAACTTCAATGTGATGGAAACATTCTTGACACATTCGTTTAATGGCTTCAACCGCATTCATTCATTCAATGTATCAAACTGTACTCAGTTTTTCTATAAAGCAACGACATAATGCAACGAGTAGAGCTCATCTCGTTTATTCAATACCACAAGTTTAACTCGTTAATTCGAACGTTAAAGCTGCATTCGGTCTGTCTTTGAATCAAACTGCGTGCATTCTTCTTTTCAATGTCTCGAGCCGATCGCATTCTTTCAATGAACGAAAATGCATTCATTCATTCATAGAATCCAACGTCAATCGTGCATTCAATGAATCATTCTTTACACATTCATTGAATGAATCCTACCGTACTCATTCATTCTATGAAACAATCTGTACAAGTTATTTCAATTAAATGAGCTCATCTCGATTTAACGCACTTATTCAATGAAACAAACTGCACTCATTCATTGAATCTTACTTCAATCGTACAGTCAAATTGTATTGTTCCAATGAGAGTTCTACTCATTGGCAATAAGTCGTGCAGTCATTGAATCAAACTGCATGCAATCTGTCTTTCAATGGACCAAACTGCATGTATTAATTCAATGAGTAGAGCTTCTCTCATTTATTCAATGACTCGAGCTGAGCGCATTCTTTCAATGAAACAAACTGCATTCAAGGAATCAAACGCCAATCGTACATACAATGAATCAAACGTTATTCATTGATTCAATGAAACATTCTGAACACATTCGTTTAATGGATCCATTTGCATTCATTCATTCAATGTGTCAGACTGTACTCAGTCATTCAATGAAACACACTGCACGAGTTAATGCCAATGAGTAGAGCTTCTCTCATTGATCCATTTATATGTTGAATGGAAGTTCAAACGTGCATTCAATGAATCAAGCAGTATTCAATGAAACAAACTGCACTCATTCATTGAATCTTACTTCAATCGTACAATCAATGAATCAAACATTATTCATTGATTCAATGCAACAAACATAACATTACATGAGACCAATTGCGTTCATTCATTCATTCGGAGAATCAAACTGCTCTCGTTCATTCAATGAAACAAACTGCACCATCTAACTCAATGCGTAGAGCTTACCTCATGACTTCAATGTCTCGAGCTTAACGCATTCATTCAATAAAAACAAACTGTATTCATTTATTCTTGGAATCAAACATCAATCGTGCATTCAAGGAATCAAGCGTATTTCTTTGATTCAATGAAACAAACTTTACACAGTCTGTAATGGAATCCTTTTGCACTCTTTTAATGAAACAAACATTCAAAACACGTTCATTTCATGACAACCAACTGCATTCAATCATTCATTCATTCATTTCATCACATTTTAATCGTACATTCAATGAATCAACTGTTATATATTGATTCGATGAAACATTGTTAACACGTTTACTTCATGAAATTAAATGCATTCATTCTTTCATTCATGGAAGCAAATTGCACGTGTTAATTCAATGAGTAGAGCTTATCCCATTCATTCCTTGCCACCAGCGTGACATATTCATTCAATGCAACAAACTGAACCAAACTTCAATTTGATGGAAACATTCTTGACACATTCGTTTAATGGCTTCAACCGCATTCATTCATTCAATGTATCAAACTGTACTCAGTTTTTCTATAAAGCAACGACATAATGCAACGAGTAGAGCTCATCTCGTTTATTCAATACCACAAGTTTAACTCGTTAATTCGAACGTTAAAGCTGCATTCGGTCTGTCTTTGAATCAAACTGCATGCATTCTTCTTTTCAATGTCTCGAGCTGATCGCATTCTTTCAATGAACGAAACTGCATTCATTCATTCATAGAATCCAACGTCAATCGTGCATTCAATGAATCATTCTTTACACATTCATTGAATGAATCCTACCGTACTCATTCATTCTATGAAACAATCTGTACAAGTTATTTCAATTAAATGAGCTCATCTCATGATGTAAATATCTCGACCTTAACGCATTTATTCAATGAAACAAACTGCACTCATTCATTGAATCTTACTTCAATCGTACAGTCAAATTGTATTGTTTCAATGAGAGTTCTACTCATTGGCAATAAGTCGTGCAGTCATTGAATCAAACTGCATGCAATCTGTCTTTCAATGGACCAAACTGCATGTATTAATTCAATGAGTAGAGCTTCTCTCATTTATTCAATGACTCGAGCTGAGCGCTTTCTTTCAATGAAACAAACTGCATTCAAGGAATCAAACGCCAATCGTACATACAATGAATCAAACGTTATTCATTGATTCAATGAAACATTCTGAACACATTCGTTTAATGGATCCATTTGCATTCATTCATTCAATGTGTCAGACTGTACTCAGTCATTCAATGAAACACACTGCACGAGTTAATGCCAATGAGTAGAGCTTCTCTCATTGATCCATTTATATGTTGAATGGAAGTTCAAACATGCATTCAATGAATCAAGCAGTATTCAATGAAACAAACTGCACTCATTCATTGAATCTTACTTCAATCGTACAATCAATGAATCAAACATTATTCATTGATTCACTGCAACAAACATAACATATTCATTTCATGAGACCAATTGCATTCATTCATTCATTCGGAGAATCAAACTGCTCTCGTTCATTCAATGAAACAAACTGCACCATTTAACTCAATGAGTAGAGCTTACCTCATGACTTCAATGTCTCGAGCTAAACGCATTCATTCAATAAATACAAACTGTATTCATTTATTCTTGGAATCAAACATCAATCGTGCATTCAAGGAATCAAGCGTATTTCTTTGATTCAATGAAACAAACTTTACACAGTCTGTAATGGAATCCTTTTGCACTCTTTTAATGAAACAAACATTCAAAACACGTTCATTTCATGACAACCAACTGCATTCATTCATTCATTTCATCACATTTTAATCGTACATTCAATGAATCAACAGCTATATATTGATTCGATGAAACTTTGTTAACACGTTTACTTCATGAAATTAAATGCATTCATTCTTTCATTCATGGAAGCAAATTGCACGTGTTAATTCAATGAGTAGAGCTTATCCCATTCATTCCTTGCCATATTCATGCAATGCAACAAACTGAACCAAACTTCAAATTGATGGAAACATTCTTCACTCATTCGTTTAATGGATCCATTTGCATTCATTCATTCAATGTCTCAAGCTGAACTCCCTCATTGAAAGAATCAAACTGTATACATTGATATGTTGAATGGAACTTCAAGCATGCATTCAATGAATCAAGCATTGCTTATTGATTTTATCAAACCTAACACGAACATTGACTGAATCAAACTGCACTAACTTATTTATTGAAACAAACCGCATTGATTCATTAATTGTGAGAATTAAATTGAACTCATTCAGTTCATGAAGTAATCTGTACGTTTTATGGCAATGAGTAGAACTTATCTCAATCATTCAATATCTCGACTTTAACGCTTATCTCAATCATTCAATATCTCGATTCAATGAAACAAGCTGCATTTATCCATTTATGGAATCAGACGTCAACCGTACATTCAATGAATCAAGCGTTATTCATTGATTCAATGAAACACACATAAAATATTCATTCAAGGGATAGTTTTGCATTCATTCAATGCAACAAACTGAACGTGTTCATTAAATGAAGAGAGCTTATCTCATTCATTCAATATCTCGACTTTAATGCATTCATTCAATGAAACATTCTTAAAACTTAATGAATCAGACTGTACTCAGTCATTCAATGAAACACACTGCACGTTTTAATGCAAAGAGTCGAGCTTAGTTCCTTAATAGAGTACATCGAGCTGAACGCATTCATTCAACGAAACAACCTGCATTCATTCATTTAATGAATCATAGGTCAACCGTACATTCAGTGAATTAAGCGTTATTCATTGATTCAATGAAACAAACTTAACATATTCATGCAAGGGATAGTTTTGCATTCATTCAATGTCACAAACGGAACATGCTCATTAAATTGATGAACATTTTAATGAATCAGACTGTACTCAGTCATACAATGAAACACACTGCACGAGTTAATGCCAATGAGTAGACCTTTTCTCATTGATTCAAGACCACCAACTTAACTTGTTTATTCAGAGATTAAACTGCATTCGTTCTTTCATTGAATCAAACTGCATTCATTCTTTCTTTCAATGAAACAAACTGCACATGTTAATTCAACGAGTAGAGCTTATCCCATTCATTCAATGCCACCAGCGTGACATATTCATTCAATGCAACAAACTGAACCAAACCTCAATTTGATGGAAACATTCTTGACACATTTGTTTAATGGCTTCAACCGCATTCATTCATTCAATGTATCAAACTGTACTCAGTTTTTCTATAAAGCAACGACATAATGCAACGAGTAGAGCTCATCTCGTTTATTCAATACCACAAGTTTAACTCGTTAATTCGAACGTTAAAGCTGCATTCGGTCTGTCTTTGAATCAAACTGCGTGCATTCTTATTTTCAATGTCTCGAGCTGATCGCATTCTTTCAATGAACGAAACTGCATTCATTCATTCATAGAATCCAACGTCAATCGTGCATTCAATGAATCATTCTTTACACATTCATTGAATGAATCCTACCGTACTCATTCATTCTATGAAACAATCTGTACAAGTTATTTCAATTAAATGAGCTCATCTCATGATGTAAATATCTCGATTTAACGCATTTATTCAATGAAACAAACTGCACTCATTCATTGAATCTTACTTCAATCGTACAGTCAAATTGTATTGTTTCAATGAGAGTTCTACTCATTGGCAATAAGTCGTGCAGTCATTGAATCAAACTGCATGCAATCTGTCTTTCAATGGACCAAACTGCATGTATTAATTCAAAGAGTAGAGCTTCTCTCATTTATTCAATGACTCGAGCTGAGCGCATTCTTTCAATGAAACAAACTGCATTCAAGGAATCAAACGCCAATCGTACATACAATGAATCAAACGTTATTCATTGATTCAATGAAACATTCTGAACACATTCGTTTAATGGATCCATTTGCATTCAATGTGTCAGACTGTACTCAGTCATTCAATGAAACAGACTGCACGAGTTAATGCCAATGAGTAGAGCTTCTCTCATTGATCCATTTATATGTTGAATGGAAGTTCAAACATGCATTCAATGAATTAAGCAGTATTCAATGAAACAAACTGCACTCATTCATTGAATCTTACTTCAATCGTACAATCAATGAATCAAACATTATTCATTGATTCAATGCAACAAACATAACATATTCATTTCATGAGACCAATTGCATTCATTCATTCATTCGGAGAATCAAACTGCTCTCGTTCATTCAATGAAACAAACTGCACCATTTAACTCAATGAGTAGAGCTTACCTCATGACTTCAATGTCTCGAGCTAAACGCATTCATTCAATAAATACAAACTGTATTCATTTATTCTTGGAATCAAACATCAATCGTGCATTCAAGGAATCAAGCGTATTTCTTTGATTCAATGAAACAAACTTTACACAGTCTGTAATGGAATCCTTTTGCACTCTTTTAATGAAACAAACATTCAAAACACGTTCATTTCATGACAACCAACTGCATTCATTCATTCATTTCATCACATTTTAATCGTACATTCAATGAATCAACAGCTATATGTTGATTCGATGAAACTTTGTTAACACGTTTACTTCATGAAATTAAATGCATTCATTCTTTCATTCATGGAAGCAAATTGCACGTGTTAATTCAATGAGTAGAGCTTATCCCATTCATTCCTTGCAATATTCATGCAATGCAACAAACTGAACCAAATTTCAAATTGATGGAAACATTCTTCACTCATTCGTTTAATGGATCCATTTGCATTCATTCATTCAATGTCTCAAGCTGAACTCCCTCATTGAAAGAATCAAACTGTATACATTGATATGTTGAATGGAACTTCAAGCATGCATTCAATGAATCAAGCATTGCTTATTGATTTTATCAAACCTAACACGAACATTGACTGAATCAAACTGCACTAACTTATTTATTGAAACAAACCGCATTGATTCATTAATTGTGAGAATTAAATTGAACTCATTCAGTTCATGAAGTAATCTGTACGTTTTATGGCAATGAGTAGAACTTATCTCAATCATTCAATATCTCGACTTAAACGCATTCATTCAATGAAACAAGCTGCATTCATCCATTTATGGAATCAGACGTCAACCGTACATTCAATGAATCAAGCGTTATTCATTGATTCAATGAAACACACTTCAAATATTCATTCAAGGGATAGTTTTGCATTCATTCAATGCAACAAACTGAACGTGTTCATTAAATGAAGAGAGCTTATCTCATCCATTCAATATCTCGACTTTAATGCATTCATTCAATGAAACACCCTGCATTCATTCACTGAATGAAACTTCAATCGTACATTCAATGAATCGAACGTTATTCATTGATTCAATGAAACATTCTTAAAACTTAATGAATCAGACTGTACTCAGTCATTCAATGAAACACACTGCACGTTTTAATGCAAAGAGTCGAGCTTAGTTCCTTAATAGAGTACCTCGAGCTGAACGCATTCATTCAACGAAACAACCTGCATTCATTCATTTAATGAATCATAGGTCAACCGTACATTCATTGAATCAAGCGTTATTCATTGATTCAATGAAACAAATTTAACATATTCATGCAAGGGATAGTTTTGCATTCATTCAATGTCACAAACGGAACATGCTCATTAAATTGATGAACATTTTAATGAATCAGACTGTACTCAGTCATACAATGAAACACACTGCACGAGTTAATGCCAATGAGTAGACCTTTTCTCATTGATTCAAGACCACCAACTTAACTTGTTTATTCAGAGATTAAACTGCATTCGTTCTTTCATTGAATCAAACTGCATTCATTCTTTCTTTCAATGAAACAAACTGCACATGTTAATTCAACGAGTAGAGCTTATCCCATTCATTCAATGCCACCAGCGTGACATATTCATTCAATGCAACAAACTGAACCAAACTTCAATTTGATGGAAACATTCTTGACACATTCGTTTAATGGCTTCAACCGCATTCATTCATTCAATGTATCAAACTGTACTCAGTTTTTCTATAAAGCAACGACATAATGCAACGAGTAGAGCTCATCTCGTTTATTCAATACCACAAGTTTAACTCGTTAATTCGAACGTTTAAGCTGCATTCGGTCTGTCTTTGAATCAAACTGCGTGCATTCTTCTTTTCAATGTCTCGAGCCGATCGCATTCTTTCAATGAACGAAACTGCATTCATTCATTCATAGAATCCAACGTCAATCGTGCATTCAATGAATCATTCTTTACACATTCATTGAATGAATCCTACCGTACTCATTCATTCTATGAAACAATCTGTACAAGTTATTTCAATTAAATGAGCTCATCTCATGATGTAAATATCTCGACCTTAACGCATTTATTCAATGAAACAAACTGCACTCATTCATTGAATCTTACTTCAATCGTACAGTCAAATTGTATTGTTCCAATGAGAGTTCTACTCATTGGCAATAAGTCGTGCAGTCATTGAATCAAACTGCATGCAATCTGTCTTTCAATGGACCAAACTGCATGTATTAATTCAATGAGTAGAGCTTCTCTCATTTATTCAATGACTCGAGCTGAGCGCATTCTTTCAATGAAACAAACTGCATTCAAGGAATCAAACGCCAATCGTACATACAATGAATCAAACGTTATTCTTTGATTCAATGAAACATTCTGAACACATTCGTTTAATGGATCCATTTGCATTCATTCATTCAATGTGTCAGACTGTACTCAGTCATTCAATGAAACACACTGCACGAGTTAATGCCAATGAGTAGAGCTTCTCCCTATGATCCATTTATATGTTGAATGGAAGTTCAAACATGCATTCAATGAATCAAGCAGTATTCAATGAAACAAACTGCACTCATTCATTGAATCTTACTTCAATCGTACAATCAATGAATCAAACATTATTCATTGATTCAATGCAACAAACATAACATATTCATTTCATGAGACCAATTGCATTCATTCATTCATTCGGAGAATCAAACTGCTCTCGTTCATTCAATGAAACAAACTGCACCATTTAACTCAATGAGTAGAGCTTACCTCATGACTTCAATGTCTCGAGCTAAACGCATTCATTCAATAAATACAAACTGTATTCATTTATTCTTGGAATCAAACATCAATCGTGCATTCAAGGAATCAAGCGTATTTCTTTGATTCAATGAAACAAACTTTACACAGTTTGTAATGGAATCCTTTTGCACTCTTTTAATGAAACAAACATTCAAAACACGTTCATTTCATGACAACCAACTGCATTCATTCATTCATTTCATCACATTTTAATCGTACATTCAATGAATCAACAGCTATATATTGATTCGATGAAACTTTGTTAACACGTTTACTTCATGAAATTAAATACATTCATTCTTTCATTCATGGAAGGAAATTGCACGTGTTAATTCAATGAGTAGAGCTTATCCCATTCATTCCTTGCCACCAGCGTAACATATTCATGCAATGCAACAAACTGGACCAAACTTCAAATTGATGGAAACATTCTTCACTCATTCGTTTAATGGATCCATTTGCATTCATTCATTCAATGTCTCAAGCTGAACTCCCTCATTGAAAGAATCAGACTGTATACATTGATATGTTGAATGGAACTTCAAGCATGCATTCAATGAATCAAGCATTGCTTATTGATTTTATCAAACCTAACACGAACATTGACTGAATCAAACTGCACTAACTTATTTATTGAAACAAACCGCATTGATTCATTAATTGTGAGAATTAAATTGAACTCATTCAGTTCATGAAGTAATCTGTACGTTTTATGGCAATGTGTAGAACTTATCTCAATCATTCAATATCTCGACTTAAACGCATTCATTCAATGAAACAAGCTGCATTCATCCATTTATGGAATCAGACGTCAACCGTACATTCAATGAATCAAGCGTTATTCATTGATTCAATGAAACACACTTCAAATATTCATTCAAGGGATAGTTGTGCATTCATTCAATGCAACAAACTGAACGTGTTCATTAAATGAAGAGAGCTTATCTCATTCATTCAATATCTCGACTTTAATGCATTCATTCAATGAAACACCCTGCATTCATTCACTGAATGAAACTTCAATCGTATATTCAATGAATCGAACGTTATTCATTGATTCAATGAAACATTCTTAAAACTTAATGAATCAGACTGTACTCAGTCATTCAATGAAACACACTGCACGTTTTAATGCAAAGAGTCGAGCTTAGTTCCTTAATAGAGTACATCGAGCTGAACGCATTCATTCAACGAAATAACCTGCATTCATTCATTTAATGAATCATAGGTCAACCGTACATTCAGTGAATCAAGCGTTATTCATTGATTCAATGAAACAAACTTAACATATTCATGCACGGGATAGTTTTGCATTCATTCAATGTCACAAACGGAACATGCTCATTAAATTGATGAACATTTTAATGAATCAGCCTGTACTCAGTCATACAATGAAACACACTGCACGAGTTAATGCCAATGAGTAGACCTTTTCTCATTGATTCAAGACCACCAACTTAACTTGTTTATTCAGAGATTAAACTGCATTCGTTCTTTCATTGAATCAAACTGCATTCATTCTTTCTTTCAATGAAACAAACTGCACATGTTAATTCAACGAGTAGAGCTTATCCCTTTCATTCAATGCCACCAGCGTGACATATTCATTCAATGCAACAAACTGAACCAAACTTCAATTTGATGGAAACATTCTTGACACATTCGTTTAATGGCTTCAACCGCATTCATTCATTCAATGTATCAAACTGTACTCAGTTTTTCTATAAAGCAACGACATAATGCAACGAGTAGAGCTCATCTCGTTTATTCAATACCACAAGTTTAACTCGTTAATTCGAACGTTAAAGCTGCATTCGGTGTCTTTCAATCAAACTGCATGCATTCTTCTTTTCAATGTCTCGAGCTGATCGCATTCTTTCAATGAACGAAACTGCATTCATTCATTCATAGAATCCAACGTCAATCGTGCATTCAATGAATCATTCTTTACACATTCATTGAATGAATCCTACCGTACTCATTCATTCTATGAAACAATCTGTACAAGTTATTTCAATTAAATGAGCTCATCTCATGATGTAAATATCTCGATTTAACGCATTTATTCAATGAAACAAACTGCACTCATTCATTGAATCTTACTTCAATCGTACAGTCAAATTGTATTGTTTCAATGAGAGTTCTACTCATTGGCAATAAGTCGTGCAGTCATTGAATCAAACTGCATGCAATCTGTCTTTCAATGGACCAAACTGCATGTATTAATTCAATGAGTAGAGCTTCTCTCATTTATTCAATGACTCGAGCTGAGCGCATTCTTTCAATGAAACAAACTGCATTCAAGGAATCAAACGCCAATCGTACATACAATGAATCAAACGTTATTCTTTGATTCAATGAAACATTCTGAACACATTCGTTTAATGGATCCATTTGCATTCAATGTGTCAGACTGTACTCAGTCATTCAATGAAACAGACTGCACGAGTTAATGCCAATGAGTAGAGCTTCTCTCATTGATCCATTTATATGTTGAATGGAAGTTCAAACATGCATTCAATGAATTAAGCAGTATTCAATGAAACAAACTGCACTCATTCATTGAATCTTACTTCAATCGTACAATCAATGAATCAAACATTATTCATTGATTCAATGCAACAAACATAACATATTCATTTCATGAGACCAATTGCATTCATTCATTCATTCGGAGAATCAAACTGCTCTCGTTCATTCAATGAAACAAACTGCACCATTTAACTCAATGAGTAGAGCTTACCTCATGACTTCAATGTCTCGAGCTAAACGCATTCATTCAATAAATACAAACTGTATTCATTTATTCTTGGAATCAAACATCAATCGTGCATTCAAGGAATCAAGCGTATTTCTTTGATTCAATGAAACAAACTTTACACAGTCTGTAATGGAATCCTTTTGCACTCTTTTAATGAAACAAACATTCAAAACACGTTCATTTCATGGCAACCAACTGCATTCATTCATTCATTTCATCACATTTGAATCGTACATTCAATGAATCAACAGCTATATATTGATTCGATGAAACTTTGTTAACACGTTTACTTCATGAAATTAAATGCATTCATTCTTTCATTCATGGAAGCAAATTGCACGTGTTAATTCAATGAGTAGAGCTTATCCCATTCATTCCTTGCAATATTCATGTAATGCAACAAACTGAACCAAACTTCAAATTGATGGAAACATTCTTCACTCATTCGTTTAATGGATCCATTTGCATTCATTCATTCAATGTCTCAAGCTGAACTCCCTCATTGAAAGAATCAAACTGTATACATTGATATGTTGAATGGAACTTCAAGCATGCATTCAATGAATCAAGCATTGCTTATTGATTTTATCAAACCTAACACGAACATTGACTGAATCAAACTGCACTAACTTATTTATTGAAACAAACCGCATTGATTCATTAATTGTGAGAATTAAATTGAACTCATTCAGTTCATGAAGTAATCTGTACGTTTTATGGCAATGAGTAGAACTTATCTCAATCATTCAATATCTCGACTTAAACGCATTCATTCAATGAAACAAGCTGCATTCATCCATTTATGGAATCAGACGTCAACCGTACATTCAATGAATCAAGCGTTATTCATTGATTCAATGAAACACACTTAAAATATTCATTCAAGGGATAGTTTTGCATTCATTCAATGCAACAAACTGAACGTGTTCATTAAATGAAGAGAGCTTATCTCATTCATTCAATATCTCGACTTTAATGCATTCATTCAATGAAACACCCTGCATTCATTCACTGAATGAAACTTCAATCGTACATTCAATGAATCGAACGTTATTCATTGATTCAATGAAACATTCTTAAAACTTAATGAATCAGACTGTACTCAGTCATTCAATGAAACACACTGCACGTTTTAATGCAAAGAGTCGAGCTTAGTTCCTTAATAGAGTACCTCGAGCTGAACGCATTCATTCAACGAAACAACCTGCATTCATTCATTTAATGAATCATAGGTCAACCGTACATTCATTGAATCAAGCGTTATTCATTGATTCAATGAAACAAATTTAACATATTCATGCACGGGATAGTTTTGCATTCATTCAATGTCACAAACGGAACATGCTCATTAAATTGATGAACATTTTAATGAATCAGACAGTACTCAGTCATACAATGAAACACACTGCACGAGTTAATGCCAATGAGTAGACCTTTTCTCATTGATTCAAGACCACCAACTTAACTTGTTTATTCAGAGATTAAACTGCATTCGTTCTTTCATTGAATCAAACTGCATTCATTCTTTCTTTCAATGAAACAAACTGCACATGTTAATTCAACGAGTAGAGCTTATCCCATTCATTCAATGCCACCAGCGTGACATATTCATTCAATGCAACAAACTGAACCAAACTTCAATTTGATGGAAACATTCTTGACACATTCGTTTAATGGCTTCAACCGCATTCATTCATTCAATGTATCAAACTGTACTCAGTTTTTCTATAAAGCAACGACATAATGCAACGAGTAGAGCTCATCTCGTTTATTCAATACCACAAGTTTAACTCGTTAATTCGAACGTTTAAGCTGCATTCGGTCTGTCTTTCAATCAAACTGCGTGCATTCTTCTTTTCAATGTCTCGAGCCGATCGCATTCTTTCAATGAACGAAACTGCATTCATTCATTCATAGAATCCAACGTCAATCGTGCATTCAATGAATCATTCTTTACACATTCATTGAATGAATCCTACCGTACTCATTCATTCTAAGAAACAATCTGTACAAGTTATTTCAATTAAATGAGCTCATCTCATGATGTAAATATCTCGACCTTAACGCATTTATTCAATGAAACAAACTGCACTCATTCATTGAATCTTACTTCAATCGTACAGTCAAATTGTATTGTTCCAATGAGAGTTCTACTCATTGGCAATAAGTCGTGCAGTCATTGAATCAAACTGCATGCAATCTGTCTTTCAATGGACCAAACTGCATGTATTAATTCAATGAGTAGAGCTTCTCTCATTTATTCAATGACTCGAGCTGAGCGCATTCTTTCAATGAAACAAACTGCATTCAAGGAATCAAACGCCAATCGTACATACAATGAATCAAACGTTATTCTTTGATTCAATGAAACATTCTGAACACATTCGTTTAATGGATCCATTTGCATTCATTCATTCAATGTGTCAGACTGTACTCAGTCATTCAATGAAACACACTGCACGAGTTAATGCCAATGAGTAGAGCTTCTCTCATTGATCCATTTATATGTTGAATGGAAGTTCAAACATGCATTCAATGAATCAAGCAGTATTCAATGAAACAAACTGCACTCATTCATTGAATCTTACTTCAATCGTACAATCAATGAATCAAACATTATTCATTGATTCAATGCAACAAACATAACATATTCATTTCATGAGACCAATTGCATTCATTCATTCATTCGGAGAATCAAACTGCTCTCGTTCATTCAATGAAACAAACTGCACCATTTAACTCAATGAGTAGAGCTTACCTCATGACTTCAATGTCTCGAGCTAAACGCATTCATTCAATAAATACAAACTGTATTCATTTATTCTTGGAATCAAACATCAATCGTGCATTCAAGGAATCAAGCGTATTTCTTTGATTCAATGAAACAAACTTTACACAGTCTGTAATGGAATCCTTTTGCACTCTTTTAATGAAACAAACATTCAAAACACGTTCATTTCATGACAACCAACTGCATTCATTCATTCATTTCATCACATTTTAATCGTACATTCAATGAATCAACAGCTATATATTGATTCGATGAAACTTTGTTAACACGTTTACTTCATGAAATTAAATGCATTCATTCTTTCATTCATGGAAGCAAATTGCACGTGTTAATTCAATGAGTAGAGCTTATCCCATTCATTCCTTGCCATATTCATGCAATGCAACAAACTGAACCAAACTTCAAATTGATGGAAACATTCTTCACTCATTCGTTTAATGGATCCATTTGCATTCATTCATTCAATGTCTCAAGCTGAACTCCCTCATTGAAAGAATCAAACTGTATACATTGATATGTTGAATGGAACTTCAAGCATGCATTCAATGAATCAAGCATTGCTTATTGATTTTATCAAACCTAACACGAACATTGACTGAATCAAACTGCACTAACTTATTTATTGAAACAAACCGCATTGATTCATTAATTGTGAGAATTAAATTGAACTCATTCAGTTCATGAAGTAATCTGTACGTTTTATGGCAATGAGTAGAACTTATCTCAATCATTCAATATCTCGACTTAAACGCATTCATTCAATGAAACAAGCTGCATTCATCCATTTATGGAATCAGACGTCAACCGTACATTCAATGAATCAAGCGTTATTCATTGATTCAATGAAACACACTTAAAATATTCATTCAAGGGATAGTTTTGCATTCATTCAATGCAACAAACTGAACGTGTTCATTAAATGAAGAGAGCTTATCTCATTCATTCAATATCTCGACTTTAATGCATTCATTCAATGAAACACCCTGCATTCATTCACTGAATGAAACTTCAATCGTACATTCAATGAATCGAACGTTATTCATTGATTCAATGAAACATTCTTAAAACTTAATGAATCAGACTGTACTCAGTCATTCAATGAAACACACTGCACGTTTTAATGCAAAGAGTCGAGCTTAGTTCCTTAATAGAGTACCTCGAGCTGAACGCATTCATTCAACGAAACAACCTGCATTCATTCATTTAATGAATCATAGGTCAACCGTACATTCAGTGAATCAAGCGTTATTCATTGATTCAATGAAACAAACTTCACATATTCATGCAAGGGATAGTTTTGCATTCATTCAATGTCACAAACGGAACATGCTCATTAAATTGATGAACATTTTAATGAATCAGACTGTACTCAGTCATACAATGAAACACACTGCACGAGTTAATGCCAATGAGTAGACCTTTTCTCATTGATTCAAGACCACCAACTTAACTTGTTTATTCAGAGATTAAACTGCATTCGTTCTTTCATTGAATCAAACTGCATTCATTCTTTCTTTCAATGAAACAAACTGCACATGTTAATTCAACGAGTAGAGCTTATCCCATTCATTCAATGCCACCAGCGTGACATATTCATTCAATGCAACAAACTGAACCAAACTTCAATTTGATGGAAACATTCTTGACACATTCGTTTAATGGCTTCAACCGCATTCATTCATTCAATGTATCAAACTGTACTCAGTTTTTCTATAAAGCAACGACATAATGCAACGAGTAGAGCTCATCTCGTTTATTCAATACCACAAGTTTAACTCGTTAATTCGAACGTTAAAGCTGCATTCGGTCTGTCTTTGAATCAAACTGCGTGCATTCTTCTTTTCAATGTCTCGAGCCGATCGCATTCTTTCAATGAACGAAACTGCATTCATTCATTCATAGAATCCAACGTCAATCGTGCATTCAATGAATCATTCTTTACACATTCATTGAATGAATCCTACCGTACTCATTCATTCTATGAAACAATCTGTACAAGTTATTTCAATTAAATGAGCTCATCTCATGATGTAAATATCTCGACCTTAACGCATTTATTCAATGAAACAAACTGCACTCATTCATTGAATCTTACTTCAATCGTACAGTCAAATTGTATTGTTCCAATGAGAGTTCTACTCATTGGCAATAAGTCGTGCAGTCATTGAATCAAACTGCATGCAATCTGTCTTTCAATGGACCAAACTGCATGTATTAATTCAATGAGTAGAGCTTCTCTCATTTATTCAATGACTCGAGCTGAGCGCATTCTTTCAATGAAACAAACTGCATTCAAGGAATCAAACGCCAATCGTACATACAATGAATCAAACGTTATTCATTGATTCAATGAAACATTCTGAACACATTCGTTTAATGGATCCATTTGCATTCATTCATTCAATGTGTCAGACTGTACTCAGTCATTCAATGAAACACACTGCACGAGTTAATGCCAATGAGTAGAGCTTCTCTCATTGATCCATTTATATGTTGAATGGAAGTTCAAACGTGCATTCAATGAATCAAGCAGTATTCAATGAAACAAACTGCACTCATTCATTGAATCTTACTTCAATCGTACAATCAATGAGTCAAACATTATTCATTGATTCAATGCAACAAACATAACATTACATGAGACCAATTGCGTTCATTCATTCATTCGGAGAATCAAACTGCTCTCGTTCATTCAATGAAACAAACTGCACCATCTAACTCAATGCGTAGAGCTTACCTCATGACTTCAATGTCTCGAGCTTAACGCATTCATTCAATAAAAACAAACTGTATTCATTTATTCTTGGAATCAAACATCAATCGTGCATTCAAGGAATCAAGCGTATTTCTTTGATTCAATGAAACAAACTTTACACAGTCTGTAATGGAATCCTTTTGCACTCTTTTAATGAAACAAACATTCAAAACACGTTCATTTCATGACAACCAACTGCATTCATTCATTCATTCATTCATTTCATCACATTTTAATCGTACATTCAATGAATCAACTGTTATATATTGATTCGATGAAACATTGTTAACACGTTTACTTCATGAAATTAAATGCATTCATTCTTTCATTCATGGAAGCAAATTGCACGTGTTAATTCAATGAGTAGAGCTTATCCCATTCATTCCTTGCCACCAGCGTGACATATTCATTCAATGCAACAAACTGAACCAAACTTCAATTTGATGGAAACATTCTTGACACATTCGTTTAATGGCTTCAACCGCATTCATTCATTCAATGTATCAAACTGTACTCAGTTTTTCTATAAAGCAACGACATAATGCAACGAGTAGAGCTCATCTCGTTTATTCAATACCACAAGTTTAACTCGTTAATTCGAACGTTAAAGCTGCATTCGGTCTGTCTTTGAATCAAACTGCATGCATTCTTCTTTTCAATGTCTCGAGCTGATCGCATTCTTTCAATGAACGAAACTGCATTCATTCATTCATAGAATCTAACGTCAATCGTGCATTCAATGAATCATTCTTTACACATTCATTGAATGAATCCTACCGTACTCATTCATTCTATGAAACAATCTGTACAAGTTATTTCAATTAAATGAGCTCATCTCATGATGTAAATATCTCGACCTTAACGCATTTATTCAATGAAACAAACTGCACTCATTCATTGAATCTTACTTCAATCGTACAGTCAAATTGTATTGTTTCAATGAGAGTTCTACTCATTGGCAATAAGTCGTGCAGTCATTGAATCAAACTGCATGCAATCTGTCTTTCAATGGACCAAACTGCATGTATTAATTCAATGAGTAGAGCTTCTCTCATTTATTCAATGACTCGAGCTGAGCGCTTTCTTTCAATGAAACAAACTGCATTCAAGGAATCAAACGCCAATCGTACATACAATGAATCAAACGTTGATTCATTGATTCAATGAAACATTCTGAACACATTCGTTTAATGGATCCATTTGCATTCATTCATTCAATGTGTCAGACTGTACTCAGTCATTCAATGAAACACACTGCACGAGTTAATGCCAATGAGTAGAGCTTCTCTCATTGATCCATTTATATGTTGAATGGAAGTTCAAAAATGCATTCAATGAATCAAGCAGTATTCAATGAAACAAACTGCACTCATTCATTGAATCTTACTTCAATCGTACAATCAATGAATCAAACATTATTCATTGATTCAATGCAACAAACATAACATATTCATTTCATGAGACCAATTGCATTCATTCATTCATTCGGAGAATCAAACTGCTCTCGTTCATTCAATGAAACAAACTGCACCATTTAACTCAATGAGTAGAGCTTACCACATGACTTCAATGTCTCGAGCTAAACGCATTCATTCAATAAATACAAACTGTATTCATTTATTCTTGGAATCAAACATCAATCGTGCATTCAAGGAATCAAGCGTATTTCTTTGATTCAATGAAACAAACTTTACACAGTCTGTAATGGAATCCTTTTGCACTCTTTTAATGAAACAAACATTCAAAACACGTTCATTTCATGACAACCAACTGCATTCATTCATTCATTTCATCACATTTTAATCGTACATTCAATGAATCAACAGCTATATATTGATTCGATGAAACTTTGTTAACACGTTTACTTCATGAAATTAAATGCATTCATTCTTTCATTCATGGAAGCAAATTGCACGTGTTAATTCAATGAGTAGAGCTTATCCCATTCATTCCTTGCCATATTCATGCAATGCAACAAACTGAACCAAACTTCAAATTGATGGAAACATTCTTCACTCATTCGTTTAATGGATCCATTTGCATTCATTCATTCAATGTCTCAAGCTGAACTCCCTCATTGAAAGAATCAAACAGTATACATTGATGTGTTGAATGGAACTTCAAGCATGCATTCAATGAATCAAGCATTGCTTATTGACTTTATCAAACCTAACACGAACATTGACTGAATCAAACTGCACTAACTTATTTATTGAAACAAACCGCATTGATTCATTAATTGTTAGAATTAAATTGAACTCATTCAGTTCATGAAGTAATCTGTACGTTTTATGGCAATGAGTAGAACTTATCTCAATCATTCAATATCTCGACTTAAACGCATTCATTCAATGAAACAAGCTGCATTCATCCATTTATGGAATCAGACGTCAACCGTACATTCAATGAATCAAGCGTTATTCATTGATTCAATGAAACACACTTAAAATATTCATTCAAGGGATAGTTTTGCATTCATTCAATGCAACAAACTGAACGTGTTCATTAAATGAAGAGAGCTTATCTCATTCATTCAATATCTCGACTTTAATGCATTCATTCAATGAAACACCCTGCATTCATTCACTGAATGAAACTTCAATCGTACATTCAATGAATCGAACGTTATTCATTGATTCAATGAAACATTCTTAAAACTTAATGAATCAGACTGTACTCAGTCATTCAATGAAACACACTGCACGTTTTAATGCAAAGAGTCGAGCTTAGTTCCTTAATAGAGTACCTCGAGCTGAACGCATTCATTCAACGAAACAACCTGCATTCATTCATTTAATGAATCATAGGTCAACCGTACATTCAGTGAATCAAGCGTTATTCATTGATTCAATGAAACAAACTTCACATATTCATGCAAGGGATAGTTTTGCATTCATTCAATGTCACAAACGGAACATGCTCATTAAATTGATGAACATTTTAATGAATCAGACTGTACTCAGTCATACAATGAAACACACTGCACGAGTTAATGCCAATGAGTAGACCTTTTCTCATTGATTCAAGACCACCAACTTAACTTGTTTATTCAGAGATTAAACTGCATTCGTTCTTTCATTGAATCAAACTGCATTCATTCTTTCTTTCAATGAAACAAACTGCACATGTTAATTCAACGAGTAGAGCTTATCCCATTCATTCAATGCCACCAGCGTGACATATTCATTCAATGCAACAAACTGAACCAAACTTCAATTTGATGGAAACATTCTTGACACATTCGTTTAATGGCTTCAACCGCATTCATTCATTCAATGTATCAAACTGTACTCAGTTTTTCTATAAAGCAACGACATAATGCAACGAGTAGAGCTCATCTCGTTTATTCAATACCACAAGTTTAACTCGTTAATTCGAACGTTAAAGCTGCATTCGGTCTGTCTTTGAATCAAACTGCGTGCATTCTTCTTTTCAATGTCTCGAGCCGATCGCATTCTTTCAATGAACGAAACTGCATTCATTCATTCATAGAATCCAACGTCAATCGTGCATTCAATGAATCATTCTTTACACATTCATTGAATGAATCCTACCGTACTCATTCATTCTATGAAACAATCTGTACAAGTTATTTCAATTAAATGAGCTCATCTCATGATGTAAATATCTCGACCTTAACGCATTTATTCAATGAAACAAACTGCACTCATTCATTGAATCTTACTTCAATCGTACAGTCAAATTGTATTGTTCCAATGAGAGTTCTACTCATTGGCAATAAGTCGTGCAGTCATTGAATCAAACTGCATGCAATCTGTCTTTCAATGGACCAAACTGCATGTATTAATTCAATGAGTAGAGCTTCTCTCATTTATTCAATGACTCGAGCTGAGCGCATTCTTTCAATGAAACAAACTGCATTCAAGGAATCAAACGCCAATCGTACATACAATGAATCAAACGTTATTCATTGATTCAATGAAACATTCTGAACACATTCGTTTAATGGATCCATTTGCATTCATTCATTCAATGTGTCAGACTGTACTCAGTCATTCAATGAAACACACTGCACGAGTTAATGCCAATGAGTAGAGCTTCTCTCATTGATCCATTTATATGTTGAATGGAAGTTCAAACGTGCATTCAATGAATCAAGCAGTATTCAATGAAACAAACTGCACTCATTCATTGAATCTTACTTCAATCGTACAATCAATGAGTCAAACATTATTCATTGATTCAATGCAACAAACATAACATTACATGAGACCAATTGCGTTCATTCATTCATTCGGAGAATCAAACTGCTCTCGTTCATTCAATGAAACAAACTGCACCATCTAACTCAATGCGTAGAGCTTACCTCATGACTTCAATGTCTCGAGCTTAACGCATTCATTCAATAAAAACAAACTGTATTCATTTATTCTTGGAATCAAACATCAATCGTGCATTCAAGGAATCAAGCGTATTTCTTTGATTCAATGAAACAAACTTTACACAGTCTGTAATGGAATCCTTTTGCACTCTTTTAATGAAACAAACATTCAAAACACGTTCATTTCATGACAACCAACTGCATTCATTCATTCATTCATTCATTTCATCACATTTTAATCGTACATTCAATGAATCAACTGTTATATATTGATTCGATGAAACATTGTTAACACGTTTACTTCATGAAATTAAATGCATTCATTCTTTCATTCATGGAAGCAAATTGCACGTGTTAATTCAATGAGTAGAGCTTATCCCATTCATTCCTTGCCACCAGCGTGACATATTCATTCAATGCAACAAACTGAACCAAACTTCAATTTGATGGAAACATTCTTGACACATTCGTTTAATGGCTTCAACCGCATTCATTCATTCAATGTATCAAACTGTACTCAGTTTTTCTATAAAGCAACGACATAATGCAACGAGTAGAGCTCATCTCGTTTATTCAATACCACAAGTTTAACTCGTTAATTCGAACGTTAAAGCTGCATTCGGTCTGTCTTTGAATCAAACTGCATGCATTCTTCTTTTCAATGTCTCGAGCTGATCGCATTCTTTCAATGAACGAAACTGCATTCATTCATTCATAGAATCTAACGTCAATCGTGCATTCAATGAATCATTCTTTACACATTCATTGAATGAATCCTACCGTACTCATTCATTCTATGAAACAATCTGTACAAGTTATTTCAATTAAATGAGCTCATCTCATGATGTAAATATCTCGACCTTAACGCATTTATTCAATGAAACAAACTGCACTCATTCATTGAATCTTACTTCAATCGTACAGTCAAATTGTATTGTTTCAATGAGAGTTCTACTCATTGGCAATAAGTCGTGCAGTCATTGAATCAAACTGCATGCAATCTGTCTTTCAATGGACCAAACTGCATGTATTAATTCAATGAGTAGAGCTTCTCTCATTTATTCAATGACTCGAGCTGAGCGCTTTCTTTCAATGAAACAAACTGCATTCAAGGAATCAAACGCCAATCGTACATACAATGAATCAAACGTTGATTCATTGATTCAATGAAACATTCTGAACACATTCGTTTAATGGATCCATTTGCATTCATTCATTCAATGTGTCAGACTGTACTCAGTCATTCAATGAAACACACTGCACGAGTTAATGCCAATGAGTAGAGCTTCTCTCATTGATCCATTTATATGTTGAATGGAAGTTCAAAAATGCATTCAATGAATCAAGCAGTATTCAATGAAACAAACTGCACTCATTCATTGAATCTTACTTCAATCGTACAATCAATGAATCAAACATTATTCATTGATTCAATGCAACAAACATAACATATTCATTTCATGAGACCAATTGCATTCATTCATTCATTCGGAGAATCAAACTGCTCTCGTTCATTCAATGAAACAAACTGCACCATTTAACTCAATGAGTAGAGCTTACCACATGACTTCAATGTCTCGAGCTAAACGCATTCATTCAATAAATACAAACTGTATTCATTTATTCTTGGAATCAAACATCAATCGTGCATTCAAGGAATCAAGCGTATTTCTTTGATTCAATGAAACAAACTTTACACAGTCTGTAATGGAATCCTTTTGCACTCTTTTAATGAAACAAACATTCAAAACACGTTCATTTCATGACAACCAACTGCATTCATTCATTCATTTCATCACATTTTAATCGTACATTCAATGAATCAACAGCTATATATTGATTCGATGAAACTTTGTTAACACGTTTACTTCATGAAATTAAATGCATTCATTCTTTCATTCATGGAAGCAAATTGCACGTGTTAATTCAATGAGTAGAGCTTATCCCATTCATTCCTTGCCATATTCATGCAATGCAACAAACTGAACCAAACTTCAAATTGATGGAAACATTCTTCACTCATTCGTTTAATGGATCCATTTGCATTCATTCATTCAATGTCTCAAGCTGAACTCCCTCATTGAAAGAATCAAACAGTATACATTGATGTGTTGAATGGAACTTCAAGCATGCATTCAATGAATCAAGCATTGCTTATTGACTTTATCAAACCTAACACGAACATTGACTGAATCAAACTGCACTAACTTATTTATTGAAACAAACCGCATTGATTCATTAATTGTTAGAATTAAATTGAACTCATTCAGTTCATGAAGTAATCTGTACGTTTTATGGCAATGAGTAGAACTTATCTCAATCATTCAATATCTCGACTTAAACGCATTCATTCAATGAAACAAGCTGCATTCATCCATTTATGGAATCAGACGTCAACCGTACATTCAATGAATCAAGCGTTATTCATTGATTCAATGAAACACACTTAAACTATTCATTCAAGTGATAGTTTTGCATTCATTCAATGCAACAAACTGAACGTGTTCATTAAATGAAGAGAGCTTATCTCATTCATTCAATATCTCGACTTTAATGCATTCATTCAATGAAACACCCTGCATTCATTCACTGAATGAAACTTCAATCGTACATTCAATGAAACGAACGTTATTCATTGATTCAATGAAACATTCTTAAAACTTAATGAATCAGACTGTACTCAGTCATTCAATGAAACACACTGCACGTTTTAATGCAAAGAGTCGAGCTTAGTTCCTTAATAGAGTACCTCGAGCTGAACGCATTCATTCAACGAAACAACCTGCATTCATTCATTTAATGAATCATAGGTCAACCGTACATTCAGTGAATCAAGCGTTATTCATTGATTCAATGAAACAAACTTCACATATTCATGCAAGGGATAGTTTTGCATTCATTCAATGTCACAAACGGAACATGCTCATTAAATTGATGAACATTTTAATGAATCAGACTGTACTCAGTCAGACAATGAAACACACTGCACGAGTTAATGCCAATGAGTAGACCTTTTCTCATTGATTCAAGACCACCAACTTAAATTGTTTATTCAGAGATTAAACTGCATTCGTTCTTTCATTGAATCAAACTGCATTCATTCTTTCTTTCAATGAAACAAACTGCACATGTTAATTCAACGAGTAGAGCTTATCCCATTCATTCAATGCCACCAGCGTGACATATTCATTCAATGCAACAAACTGAACCAAACTTCAATTTGATGGAAACATTCTTGACACATTCGTTTAATGGCTTCAACCGCATTCATTCATTCAATGTATCAAACTGTACTCAGTTTTTCTATAAAGCAACGACATAATGCAACGAGTAGAGCTCATCTCGTTTATTCAATACCACAAGTTTAACTCGTTAATTCGAACGTTAAAGCTGCATTCGGTCTGTCTTTGAATCAAACTGCGTGCATTCTTCTTTTCAATGTCTCGAGCCGATCGCATTCTTTCAATGAACGAAACTGCATTCATTCATTCATAGAATCCAACGTCAATCGTGCATTCAATGAATCATTCTTTACACATTCATTGAATGAATCCTACCGTACTCATTCATTCTATGAAACAATCTGTACAAGTTATTTCAATTAAATGAGCTCATCTCATGATGTAAATATCTCGACCTTAACGCATTTATTCAATGAAACAAACTGCACTCATTCATTGAATCTTACTTCAATCGTACAGTCAAATTGTATTGTTCCAATGAGAGTTCTACTCATTGGCAATAAGTCGTGCAGTCATTGAATCAAACTGCATGCAATCTGTCTTTCAATGGACCAAACTGCATGTATTAATTCAATGAGTAGAGCTTCTCTCATTTATTCAATGACTCGAGCTGAGCGCATTCTTTCAATGAAACAAACTGCATTCAAGGAATCAAACGCCAATCGTACATACAATGAATCAAACGTTATTCATTGATTCAATGAAACATTCTGAACACATTCGTTTAATGGATCCATTTGCATTCATTCATTCAATGTGTCAGACTGTACTCAGTCATTCAATGAAACACACTGCACGAGTTAATGCCAATGAGTAGAGCTTCTCTCATTGATCCATTTATATGTTGAATGGAAGTTCAAACGTGCATTCAATGAATCAAGCAGTATTCAATGAAACAAACTGCACTCATTCATTGAATCTTACTTCAATCGTACAATCAATGAATCAAACATTATTCATTGATTCAATGCAACAAACATAACATTACATGAGACCAATTGCGTTCATTCATTCATTCGGAGAATCAAACTGCTCTCGTTCATTCAATGAAACAAACTGCACCATCTAACTCAATGCGTAGAGCTTACCTCATGACTTCAATGTTTCGAGCTTAACGCATTCATTCAATAAAAACAAACTGTATTCATTTATTCTTGGAATCAAACATCAATCGTGCATTCAAGGAATCAAGCGTATTTCTTTGATTCAATGAAACAAACTTTACACAGTCTGTAATGGAATCCTTTTGCACTCTTTTAATGAAACAAACATTCAAAACACGTTCATTTCATGACAACCAACTGCATTCATTCATTCATTCATTCATTTCATCACATTTTAATCGTACATTCAATGAATCAACTGTTATATATTGATTCGATGAAACATTGTTAACACGTTTACTTCATGAAATTAAATGCATTCATTCTTTCATTCATGGAAGCAAATTGCACGTGTTAATTCAATGAGTAGAGCTTATCCCATTCATTCCTTGCCACCAGCGTGACATATTCATTCAATGCAACAAACTGAACCAAACTTCAATTTGATGGAAACATTCTTGACACATTCGTTTAATGGCTTCAACCGCATTCATTCATTCAATGTATCAAACTGTACTCAGTTTTTCTATAAAGCAACGACATAATGCAACGAGTAGAGCTCATCTCGTTTATTCAATACCACAAGTTTAACTCGTTAATTCGAACGTTAAAGCTGCATTCGGTCTGTCTTTGAATCAAACTGCATGCATTCTTCTTTTCAATGTCTCGAGCTGATCGCATTCTTTCAATGAACGAAACTGCATTCATTCATTCATAGAATCTAACGTCAATCGTGCATTCAATGAATCATTCTTTACACATTCATTGAATGAATCCTACCGTACTCATTCATTCTATGAAACAATCTGTACAAGTTATTTCAATTAAATGAGCTCATCTCATGATGTAAATATCTCGACCTTAACGCATTTATTCAATGAAACAAACTGCACTCATTCATTGAATCTTACTTCAATCGTACAGTCAAATTGTATTGTTTCAATGAGAGTTCTACTCATTGGCAATAAGTCGTGCAGTCATTGAATCAAACTGCATGCAATCTGTCTTTCAATGGACCAAACTGCATGTATTAATTCAATGAGTAGAGCTTCTCTCATTTATTCAATGACTCGAGCTGAGCGCTTTCTTTCAATGAAACAAACTGCATTCAAGGAATCAAACGCCAATCGTACATACAATGAATCAAACGTTATTCATTGATTCAATGAAACATTCTGAACACATTCGTTTAATGGATCCATTTGCATTCATTCATTCAATGTGTCAGACTGTACTCAGTCATTCAATGAAACACACTGCACGAGTTAATGCCAATGAGTAGAGCTTCTCTCATTGATCCATTTATATGTTGAATGGAAGTTCAAAAATGCATTCAATGAATCAAGCAGTATTCAATGAAACAAACTGCACTCATTCATTGAATCTTACTTCAATCGTACAATCAATGAATCAAACATTATTCATTGATTCAATGCAACAAACATAACATATTCATTTCATGAGACCAATTGCATTCATTCATTCATTCGGAGAATCAAACTGCTCTCGTTCATTCAATGAAACAAACTGCACCATTTAACTCAATGAGTAGAGCTTACCACATGACTTCAATGTCTCGAGCTAAACGCATTCATTCAATAAATACAAACTGTATTCATTTATTCTTGGAATCAAACATCAATCGTGCATTCAAGGAATCAAGCGTATTTCTTTGATTCAATGAAACAAACTTTACACAGTCTGTAATGGAATCCTTTTGCACTCTTTTAATGAAACAAACATTCAAAACACGTTCATTTCATGACAACCAACTGCATTCATTCATTCATTTCATCACATTTTAATCGTACATTCAATGAATCAACAGCTATATATTGATTCGATGAAACTTTGTTAACACGTTTACTTCATGAAATTAAATGCATTCATTCTTTCATTCATGGAAGCAAATTGCACGTGTTAATTCAATGAGTAGAGCTTATCCCATTCATTCCTTGCCATATTCATGCAATGCAACAAACTGAACCAAACTTCAAATTGATGGAAACATTCTTCACTCATTCGTTTAATGGATCCATTTGCATTCATTCATTCAATGTCTCAAGCTGAACTCCCTCATTGAAAGAATCAAACAGTATACATTGATGTGTTGAATGGAACTTCAAGCATGCATTCAATGAATCAAGCATTGCTTATTGACTTTATCAAACCTAACACGAACATTGACTGAATCAAACTGCACTAACTTATTTATTGAAACAAACCGCATTGATTCATTAATTGTTAGAATTAAATTGAACTCATTCAGTTCATGAAGTAATCTGTACGTTTTATGGCAATGAGTAGAACTTATCTCAATCATTCAATATCTCGACTTAAACGCATTCATTCAATGAAACAAGCTGCATTCATCCATTTATGGAATCAGACGTCAACCGTACATTCAATGAATCAAGCGTTATTCATTGATTCAATGAAACACACTTAAACTATTCATTCAAGTGATAGTTTTGCATTCATTCAATGCAACAAACTGAACGTGTTCATTAAATGAAGAGAGCTTATCTCATTCATTCAATATCTCGACTTTAATGCATTCATTCAATGAAACACCCTGCATTCATTCACTGAATGAAACTTCAATCGTACATTCAATGAAACGAACGTTATTCATTGATTCAATGAAACATTCTTAAAACTTAATGAATCAGACTGTACTCAGTCATTCAATGAAACACACTGCACGTTTTAATGCAAAGAGTCGAGCTTAGTTCCTTAATAGAGTACCTCGAGCTGAACGCATTCATTCAACGAAACAACCTGCATTCATTCATTTAATGAATCATAGGTCAACCGTACATTCAGTGAATCAAGCGTTATTCATTGATTCAATGAAACAAACTTCACATATTCATGCAAGGGATAGTTTTGCATTCATTCAATGTCACAAACGGAACATGCTCATTAAATTGATGAACATTTTAATGAATCAGACTGTACTCAGTCAGACAATGAAACACACTGCACGAGTTAATGCCAATGAGTAGACCTTTTCTCATTGATTCAAGACCACCAACTTAAATTGTTTATTCAGAGATTAAACTGCATTCGTTCTTTCATTGAATCAAACTGCATTCATTCTTTCTTTCAATGAAACAAACTGCACATGTTAATTCAACGAGTAGAGCTTATCCCATTCATTCAATGCCACCAGCGTGACATATTCATTCAATGCAACAAACTGAACCAAACTTCAATTTGATGGAAACATTCTTGACACATTCGTTTAATGGCTTCAACCGCATTCATTCATTCAATGTATCAAACTGTACTCAGTTTTTCTATAAAGCAACGACATAATGCAACGAGTAGAGCTCATCTCGTTTATTCAATACCACAAGTTTAACTCGTTAATTCGAACGTTAAAGCTGCATTCGGTCTGTCTTTGAATCAAACTGCGTGCATTCTTCTTTTCAATGTCTCGAGCCGATCGCATTCTTTCAATGAACGAAACTGCATTCATTCATTCATAGAATCCAACGTCAATCGTGCATTCAATGAATCATTCTTTACACATTCATTGAATGAATCCTACCGTACTCATTCATTCTATGAAACAATCTGTACAAGTTATTTCAATTAAATGAGCTCATCTCATGATGTAAATATCTCGACCTTAACGCATTTATTCAATGAAACAAACTGCACTCATTCATTGAATCTTACTTCAATCGTACAGTCAAATTGTATTGTTCCAATGAGAGTTCTACTCATTGGCAATAAGTCGTGCAGTCATTGAATCAAACTGCATGCAATCTGTCTTTCAATGGACCAAACTGCATGTATTAATTCAATGAGTAGAGCTTCTCTCATTTATTCAATGACTCGAGCTGAGCGCATTCTTTCAATGAAACAAACTGCATTCAAGGAATCAAACGCCAATCGTACATACAATGAATCAAACGTTATTCATTGATTCAATGAAACATTCTGAACACATTCGTTTAATGGATCCATTTGCATTCATTCATTCAATGTGTCAGACTGTACTCAGTCATTCAATGAAACACACTGCACGAGTTAATGCCAATGAGTAGAGCTTCTCTCATTGATCCATTTATATGTTGAATGGAAGTTCAAACGTGCATTCAATGAATCAAGCAGTATTCAATGAAACAAACTGCACTCATTCATTGAATCTTACTTCAATCGTACAATCAATGAATCAAACATTATTCATTGATTCAATGCAACAAACATAACATTACATGAGACCAATTGCGTTCATTCATTCATTCGGAGAATCAAACTGCTCTCGTTCATTCAATGAAACAAACTGCACCATCTAACTCAATGCGTAGAGCTTACCTCATGACTTCAATGTCTCGAGCTTAACGCATTCATTCAATAAAAACAAACTGTATTCATTTATTCTTGGAATCAAACATCAATCGTGCATTCAAGGAATCAAGCGTATTTCTTTGATTCAATGAAACAAACTTTACACAGTCTGTAATGGAATCCTTTTGCACTCTTTTAATGAAACAAACATTCAAAACACGTTCATTTCATGACAACCAACTGCATTCATTCATTCATTCATTCATTTCATCACATTTTAATCGTACATTCAATGAATCAACTGTTATATATTGATTCGATGAAACATTGTTAACACGTTTACTTCATGAAATTAAATGCATTCATTCTTTCATTCATGGAAGCAAATTGCACGTGTTAATTCAATGAGTAGAGCTTATCCCATTCATTCCTTGCCACCAGCGTGACATATTCATTCAATGCAACAAACTGAACCAAACTTCAATTTGATGGAAACATTCTTGACACATTCGTTTAATGGCTTCAACCGCATTCATTCATTCAATGTATCAAACTGTACTCAGTTTTTCTATAAAGCAACGACATAATGCAACGAGTAGAGCTCATCTCGTTTATTCAATACCACAAGTTTAACTCGTTAATTCGAACGTTAAAGCTGCATTCGGTCTGTCTTTGAATCAAACTGCATGCATTCTTCTTTTCAATGTCTCGAGCTGATCGCATTCTTTCAATGAACGAAACTGCATTCATTCATTCATAGAATCTAACGTCAATCGTGCATTCAATGAATCATTCTTTACACATTCATTGAATGAATCCTACCGTACTCATTCATTCTATGAAACAATCTGTACAAGTTATTTCAATTAAATGAGCTCATCTCATGATGTAAATATCTCGACCTTAACGCATTTATTCAATGAAACAAACTGCACTCATTCATTGAATCTTACTTCAATCGTACAGTCAAATTGTATTGTTTCAATGAGAGTTCTACTCATTGGCAATAAGTCGTGCAGTCATTGAATCAAACTGCATGCAATCTGTCTTTCAATGGACCAAACTGCATGTATTAATTCAATGAGTAGAGCTTCTCTCATTTATTCAATGACTCGAGCTGAGCGCTTTCTTTCAATGAAACAAACTGCATTCAAGGAATCAAACGCCAATCGTACATACAATGAATCAAACGTTATTCATTGATTCAATGAAACATTCTGAACACATTCGTTTAATGGATCCATTTGCATTCATTCATTCAATGTGTCAGACTGTACTCAGTCATTCAATGAAACACACTGCACGAGTTAATGCCAATGAGTAGAGCTTCTCTCATTGATCCATTTATATGTTGAATGGAAGTTCAAAAATGCATTCAATGAATCAAGCAGTATTCAATGAAACAAACTGCACTCATTCATTGAATCTTACTTCAATCGTACAATCAATGAATCAAACATTATTCATTGATTCAATGCAACAAACATAACATATTCATTTCATGAGACCAATTGCATTCATTCATTCATTCGGAGAATCAAACTGCTCTCGTTCATTCAATGAAACAAACTGCACCATTTAACTCAATGAGTAGAGCTTACCACATGACTTCAATGTCTCGAGCTAAACGCATTCATTCAATAAATACAAACTGTATTCATTTATTCTTGGAATCAAACATCAATCGTGCATTCAAGGAATCAAGCGTATTTCTTTGATTCAATGAAACAAACTTTACACAGTCTGTAATGGAATCCTTTTGCACTCTTTTAATGAAACAAACATTCAAAACACGTTCATTTCATGACAACCAACTGCATTCATTCATTCATTTCATCACATTTTAATCGTACATTCAATGAATCAACAGCTATATATTGATTCGATGAAACTTTGTTAACACGTTTACTTCATGAAATTAAATGCATTCATTCTTTCATTCATGGAAGCAAATTGCACGTGTTAATTCAATGAGTAGAGCTTATCCCATTCATTCCTTGCCATATTCATGCAATGCAACAAACTGAACCAAACTTCAAATTGATGGAAACATTCTTCACTCATTCGTTTAATGGATCCATTTGCATTCATTCATTCAATGTCTCAAGCTGAACTCCCTCATTGAAAGAATCAAACAGTATACATTGATGTGTTGAATGGAACTTCAAGCATGCATTCAATGAATCAAGCATTGCTTATTGACTTTATCAAACCTAACACGAACATTGACTGAATCAAACTGCACTAACTTATTTATTGAAACAAACCGCATTGATTCATTAATTGTTAGAATTAAATTGAACTCATTCAGTTCATGAAGTAATCTGTACGTTTTATGGCAATGAGTAGAACTTATCTCAATCATTCAATATCTCGACTTAAACGCATTCATTCAATGAAACAAGCTGCATTCATCCATTTATGGAATCAGACGTCAACCGTACATTCAATGAATCAAGCGTTATTCATTGATTCAATGAAACACACTTAAACTATTCATTCAAGTGATAGTTTTGCATTCATTCAATGCAACAAACTGAACGTGTTCATTAAATGAAGAGAGCTTATCTCATTCATTCAATATCTCGACTTTAATGCATTCATTCAATGAAACACCCTGCATTCATTCACTGAATGAAACTTCAATCGTACATTCAATGAAACGAACGTTATTCATTGATTCAATGAAACATTCTTAAAACTTAATGAATCAGACTGTACTCAGTCATTCAATGAAACACACTGCACGTTTTAATGCAAAGAGTCGAGCTTAGTTCCTTAATAGAGTACCTCGAGCTGAACGCATTCATTCAACGAAACAACCTGCATTCATTCATTTAATGAATCATAGGTCAACCGTACATTCAGTGAATCAAGCGTTATTCATTGATTCAATGAAACAAACTTCACATATTCATGCAAGGGATAGTTTTGCATTCATTCAATGTCACAAACGGAACATGCTCATTAAATTGATGAACATTTTAATGAATCAGACTGTACTCAGTCAGACAATGAAACACACTGCACGAGTTAATGCCAATGAGTAGACCTTTTCTCATTGATTCAAGACCACCAACTTAACTTGTTTATTCAGAGATTAAACTGCATTCGTTCTTTCATTGAATCAAACTGCATTCATTCTTTCTTTCAATGAAACAAACTGCACATGTTAATTCAACGAGTAGAGCTTATCCCATTCATTCAATGCCACCAGCGTGACATATTCATTCAATGCAACAAACTGAACCAAACTTCAATTTGATGGAAACATTCTTGACACATTCGTTTAATGGCTTCAACCGCATTCATTCATTCAATGTATCAAACTGTACTCAGTTTTTCTATAAAGCAACGACATAATGCAACGAGTAGAGCTCATCTCGTTTATTCAATACCACAAGTTTAACTCGTTAATTCGAACGTTAAAGCTGCATTCGGTCTGTCTTTGAATCAAACTGCGTGCATTCTTCTTTTCAATGTCTCGAGCCGATCGCATTCTTTCAATGAACGAAACTGCATTCATTCATTCATAGAATCCAACGTCAATCGTGCATTCAATGAATCATTCTTTACACATTCATTGAATGAATCCTACCGTACTCATTCATTCTATGAAACAATCTGTACAAGTTATTTCAATTAAATGAGCTCATCTCATGATGTAAATATCTCGACCTTAACGCATTTATTCAATGAAACAAACTGCACTCATTCATTGAATCTTACTTCAATCGTACAGTCAAATTGTATTGTTCCAATGAGAGTTCTACTCATTGGCAATAAGTCGTGCAGTCATTGAATCAAACTGCATGCAATCTGTCTTTCAATGGACCAAACTGCATGTATTAATTCAATGAGTAGAGCTTCTCTCATTTATTCAATGACTCGAGCTGAGCGCATTCTTTCAATGAAACAAACTGCATTCAAGGAAAAAAACGCCAATCGTACATACAATGAATCAAACGTTATTCATTGATTCAATGAAACATTCTGAACACATTCGTTTAATGGATCCATTTGCATTCATTCATTCAATGTGTCAGACTGTACTCAGTCATTCAATGAAACACACTGCACGAGTTAATGCCAATGAGTAGAGCTTCTCTCATTGATCCATTTATATGTTGAATGGAAGTTCAAACGTGCATTCAATGAATCAAGCAGTATTCAATGAAACAAACTGCACTCATTCATTGAATCTTACTTCAATCGTACAATCAATGAATCAAACATTATTCATTGATTCAATGCAACAAACATAACATTACATGAGACCAATTGCGTTCATTCATTCATTCGGAGAATCAAACTGCTCTCGTTCATTCAATGAAACAAACTGCACCATCTAACTCAATGCGTAGAGCTTACCTCATGACTTCAATGTCTCGAGCTTAACGCATTCATTCAATAAAAACAAACTGTATTCATTTATTCTTGGAATCAAACATCAATCGTGCATTCAAGGAATCAAGCGTATTTCTTTGATTCAATGAAACAAACTTTACACAGTCTGTAATGGAATCCTTTTGCACTCTTTTAATGAAACAAACATTCAAAACACGTTCATTTCATGACAACCAACTGCATTCATTCATTCATTCATTCATTCATTTCATCACATTTTAATCGTACATTCAATGAATCAACTGTTATATATTGATTCGATGAAACATTGTTAACACGTTTACTTCATGAAATTAAATGCATTCATTCTTTCATTCATGGAAGCAAATTGCACGTGTTAATTCAATGAGTAGAGCTTATCCCATTCATTCCTTGCCACCAGCGTGACATATTCATGCAATGCAACAAACTGAACCAAACTTCAATTTGATGGAAACATTCTTGACACATTCGTTTAATGGCTTCAACCGCATTCATTCATTCAATGTATCAAACTGTACTCAGTTTTTCTATATAGCAACGACATAATGCAACGAGTAGAGCTCATCTCGTTTATTCAATACCACAAGTTTAACTCGTTAATTCGAACGTTAAAGCTGCATTCGGTCTGTCTTTCAATCAAACTGCATGCATTCTTCTTTTCAATGTCTCGAGCTGATCGCATTCTTTCAATGAACGAAACTGCATTCATTCATTCATAGAATCCAACGTCAATCGTGCATTCAATGAATCATTCTTTACACATTCATTGAATGAATCCTACCGTACTCATTCATTCTATGAAACAATCTGTACAAGTTATTTCAATTAAATGAGCTCATCTCATGATGTAAATATCTCGACCTTAACGCATTTATTCAATGAAACAAACTGCACTCATTCATTGAATCTTACTTCAATCGTACAGTCAAATTGTATTGTTTCAATGAGAGTTCTACTCATTGGCAATAAGTCGTGCAGTCATTGAATCAAACTGCATGCAATCTGTCTTTCAATGGACCAAACTGCATGTATTAATTCAATGAGTAGAGCTTCTCTCATTTATTCAATGACTCGAGCTGAGCGCATTCTTTCAATGAAACAAACTGCATTCAAGGAATCAAACGCCAATCGTACATACAATGAATCAAACGTTATTCATTGATTCAATGAAACATTCTGAACACATTCGTTTAATGGATCCATTTGCATTCATTCATTCAATGTGTCAGACTGTACTCAGTCATTCAATGAAACACACTGCACGAGTTAATGCCAATGAGTAGAGCTTCTCTCATTGATCCATTTATATGTTGAATGGAAGTTCAAAAATGCATTCAATGAATCAAGCAGTATTCAATGAAACAAACTGCACTCATTCATTGAATCTTACTTCAATCGTACAATCAATGAATCAAACATTATTCATTGATTCAATGCAACAAACATAACATTACATGAGACCAATTGCGTTCATTCATTCATTCGGAGAATCAAACTGCTCTCGTTCATTCAATGAAACAAACTGCACCATCTAACTCAATGCGTAGAGCTTACCTCATGACTTCAATGTCTCGAGCTTAACGCATTCATTCAATAAAAACAAACTGTATTCATTTATTCTTGGAATCAAACATCAATCGTGCATTCAAGGAATCAAGCGTATTTCTTTGATTCAATGAAACAAACTTTACACAGTCTGTAATGGAATCCTTTTGCACTCTTTTAATGAAACAAACATTCAAAACACGTTCATTTCATGACAACCAACTGCATTCATTCATTCATTCATTCATTTCATCACATTTTAATCGTACATTCAATGAATCAACTGTTATATATTGATTCGATGAAACATTGTTAACACGTTTACTTCATGAAATTAAATGCATTCATTCTTTCATTCATGGAAGCAAATTGCACGTGTTAATTCAATGAGTAGAGCTTATCCCATTCATTCCTTGCCACCAGCGTGACATATTCATGCAATGCAACAAACTGAACCAAACTTCAATTTGATGGAAACATTCTTGACACATTCGTTTAATGGCTTCAACCGCATTCATTCATTCAATGTATCAAACTGTACTCAGTTTTTCTATAAAGCAACGACATAATGCAACGAGTAGAGCTCATCTCGTTTATTCAATACCACAAGTTTAACTCGTTAATTCGAACGTTAAAGCTGCATTCGGTCTGTCTTTGAATCAAACTGCATGCATTCTTCTTTTCAATGTCTCGAGCTGATCGCATTCTTTCAATGAACGAAACTGCATTCATTCATTCATAGAATCCAACGTCAATCGTGCATTCAATGAATCATTCTTTACACATTCATTGAATGAATCCTACCGTACTCATTCATTCTATGAAACAATCTGTACAAGTTATTTCAATTAAATGAGCTCATCTCATGATGTAAATATCTCGACCTTAACGCATTTATTCAATGAAACAAACTGCACTCATTCATTGAATCTTACTTCAATCGTACAGTCAAATTGTATTGTTTCAATGAGAGTTCTACTCATTGGCAATACGTCGTGCAGTCATTGAATCAAACTGCATGCAATCTGTCTTTCAATGGACCAAACTGCATGTATTAATTCAATGAGTAGAGCTTCTCTCATTTATTCAATGACTCGAGCTGAGCGCATTCTTTCAATGAAACAAACTGCATTCAAGGAATCAAACGCCAATCGTACATACAATGAATCAAACGTTATTCATTGATTCAATGAAACATTCTGAACACATTCGTTTAATGGATCCATTTGCATTCATTCATTCAATGTGTCAGACTGTACTCAGTCATTCAATGAAACACACTGCACGAGTTAATGCCAAATGAGTAGAGCTTCTCTCATTGATCCATTTATATGTTGAATGGAAGTTCAAACATGCATTCAATGAATCAAGCATTGCTTATTGATTTTATCAAACCTAACACGAACATTGACTGAATCAAACTGCACTAACTTATTTATTGAAACAAACCGCATTGATTCATTAATTGTGAGAATTAAATTGAACTCATTCAGTTCATGAAGTAATCTGTACGTTTTATGGCAATGAGTAGAACTTATCTCAATCATTCAATTTCTCGACTTTAACGCTTATCTCAATCATTCAATATCTCGATTCAATGAAACAAGCTGCATTCATCCATTTATGGAATCAGACGTCAACCGTACATTCAATGAATCAAGCGTTATTCATTGATTCAATGAAACACACTTAAAATATTCATTCAAGGGATAGTTTTGCATTCATTCAATGCAACAAACTGAACGTGTTCATTAAATGAAGAGAGCTTATCTCATTCATTCAATATCTCGACTTTAATGCATTCATTCAATGAAACACCCTGCATTCATTCACTGAATGAAACTTCAATCGTACATTCAATGAATCGAACGTTATTCATTGATTCAATGAAACATTCTTAAAACTTAATGAATCAGACTGTACTCAGTCATTCAATGAAACACACTGCACGTTTTAATGCAAAGAGTCGAGCTTAGTTCCTTAATAGAGTACCTCGAGCTGAACGCATTCATTCAACGAAACAACCTGCATTCATTCATTTAATGAATCATAGGTCAACCGTACATTCAGTGAATCAAGCGTTATTCATTGATTCAATGAAACAAACTTAACATATTCATGCACGGGATAGTTTTGCATTCATTCAATGTCACAAACGGAACATGCTCATTAAATTGATGAACATTTTAATGAATCAGACTGTACTCAGTCATACAATGAAACACACTGCACGAATTAATGCCAATGAGTAGACCTTTTCTCATTGATTCAAGACCACCAACTTAACTTGTTTATTCAGAGATTAAACTGCATTCGTTCTTTCATTGAATCAAACTGCATTCATTCTTTCTTTCAATGAAACAAACTGCACATGTTAATTCAACGAGTAGAGCTTATCCCATTCATTCAATGCCACCAGCGTGACATATTCATTCAATGCAACAAACTGAACCAAACTTCAATTTGATGGAAACATTCTTGACACATTTGTTTAATGGCTTCAACCGCATTCATTCATTCAATGTATCAAACTGTACTCAGTTTTTCTATAAAGCAACGACATAATGCAACGAGTAGAGCTCATCTCGTTTATTCAATACCACAAGTTTAACTCGTTAATTCGAACGTTAAAGCTGCATTCGGTCTGTCTTTGAATCAAACTGCATGCATTCTTCTTTTCAATGTCTCGAGCTGATCGCATTCTTTCAATGAACGAAACTGCATTCATTCATTCATAGAATCCAACGTCAATCGTGCATTCAATGAATCATTCTTTACACATTCATTGAATGAATCCTACCGTACTCATTCATTCTATGAAACAATCTGTACAAGTTATTTCAATTAAATGAGCTCATCTCATGATGTAAATATCTCGACCTTAACGCATTTATTCAATGAAACAAACTGCACTCATTCATTGAATCTTACTTCAATCGTACAGTCAAATTGTATTGTTTCAATGAGAGTTCTACTCATTGGCAATAAGTCGTGCAGTCATTGAATCAAACTGCATGCAATCTGTCTTTCAATGGACCAAACTGCATGTATTAATTCAATGAGTAGAGCTTCTCTCATTTATTCAATGACTCGAGCTGAGCGCATTCTTTCAATGAAACAAACTGCATTCAAGGAATCAAACGCCAATCGTATATACAATGAATCAAACGTTATTCATTGATTCAATGAAACTTTCTGAACACATTCGTTTAATGGATCCATTTGCATTCAATGTGTCAGACTGTACTCAGTCATTCAATGAAACAGACTGCACGAGTTAATGCCAATGAGTAGAGCTTCTCTCATTGATCCATTTATATGTTGAATGGAAGTTCAAAAATGCATTCAATGAATCAAGCAGTATTCAATGAAACAAACTGCACTCATTCATTGAATCTTACTTCAATCGTACAATCAATGAATCAAACATTATTCATTGATTCAATGCAACAAACATAACATTACATGAGACCAATTGCGTTCATTCATTCATTCGGAGAATCAAACTGCTCTCGTTCATTCAATGAAACAAACTGCACCATCTAACTCAATGCGTAGAGCTTACCTCATGACTTCAATGTCTCGAGCTTAACGCATTCATTCAATAAAAACAAACTGTATTCATTTATTCTTGGAATCAAACATCAATCGTGCATTCAAGGAATCAAGCGTATTTCTTTGATTCAATGAAACAAACTTTACACAGTCTGTAATGGAATCCTTTTGCACTCTTTTAATGAAACAAACATTCAAAACACGTTCATTTCATGACAACCAACTGCATTCATTCATTCATTCATTCATTTCATCACATTTTAATCGTACATTCAATGAATCAACTGTTATATATTGATTCGATGAAACATTGTTAACACGTTTACTTCATGAAATTAAATGCATTCATTCTTTCATTCATGGAAGCAAATTGCACGTGTTAATTCAATGAGTAGAGCTTATCCCATTCATTCCTTGCCACCAGCGTGACATATTCATGCAATGCAACAAACTGAACCAAACTTCAATTTGATGGAAACATTCTTGACACATTCGTTTAATGGCTTCAACCGCATTCATTCATTCAATGTATCAAACTGTACTCAGTTTTTCTATAAAGCAACGACATAATGCAACGAGTAGAGCTCATCTCGTTTATTCAATACCACAAGTTTAACTCGTTAATTCGAACGTTAAAGCTGCATTCGGTCTGTCTTTGAATCAAACTGCATGCATTCTTCTTTTCAATGTCTCGAGCTGATCGCATTCTTTCAATGAACGAAACTGCATTCATTCATTCATAGAATCCAACGTCAATCGTGCATTCAATGAATCATTCTTTACACATTCATTGAATGAATCCTACCGTACTCATTCATTCTATGAAACAATCTGTACAAGTTATTTCAATTAAATGAGCTCCTCTCATGATGTAAATATCTCGACCTTAACGCATTTATTCAATGAAACAAACTGCACTCATTCATTGAATCTTACTTCAATCGTACAGTCAAATTGTATTGTTTCAATGAGAGTTCTACTCATTGGCAATACGTCGTGCAGTCATTGAATCAAACTGCATGCAATCTGTCTTTCAATGGACCAAACTGCATGTATTAATTCAATGAGTAGAGCTTCTCTCATTTATTCAATGACTCGAGCTGAGCGCATTCTTTCAATGAAACAAACTGCATTCAAGGAATCAAACGCCAATCGTACATACAATGAATCAAACGTTATTCATTGATTCAATGAAACATTCTGAACACATTCGTTTAATGGATCCATTTGCATTCATTCATTCAATGTGTCAGACTGTACTCAGTCATTCAATGAAACACACTGCACGAGTTAATGCCAATGAGTAGAGCTTCTCTCATTGATCCATTTATATGTTGAATGGAAGTTCAAACATGCATTCAATGAATCAAGCATTGCTTATTGATTTTATCAAACCTAACACGAACATTGACTGAATCAAACTGCACTAACTTATTTATTGAAACAAACCGCATTGATTCATTAATTGTGAGAATTAAATTGAACTCATTCAGTTCATGAAGTAATCTGTACGTTTTATGGCAATGAGTAGAACTTATCTCAATCATTCAATTTCTCGACTTTAACGCTTATCTCAATCATTCAATATCTCGATTCAATGAAACAAGCTGCATTCATCCATTTATGGAATCAGACGTCAACCGTACATTCAATGAATCAAGCGTTATTCATTGATTCAATGAAACACACTTAAAATATTCATTCAAGGGATAGTTTTGCATTCATTCAATGCAACAAACTGAACGTGTTCATTAAATGAAGAGAGCTTATCTCATTCATTCAATATCTCTACCTTAATGCATTCATTCAATGAAACACCCTGCATTCATTCACTGAATGAAACTTCAATCGTACATTCAATGAATCGAACGTTATTCATTGATTCAATGAAACATTCTTAAAACTTAATGAATCAGACTGTACTCAGTCATTCAATGAAACACACTGCACGTTTTAATGCAAAGAGTCGAGCTTAGTTCCTTAATAGAGTACCTCGAGCTGAACGCATTCATTCAACGAAACAACCTGCATTCATTCATTTAATGAATCATAGGTCAACCGTACATTCAGTGAATCAAGCGTTATTCATTGATTCAATGAAACAAACTTAACATATTCATGCACGGGATAGTTTTGCATTCATTCAATGTCACAAACGGAACATGCTCATTAAATTGATGAACATTTTAATGAATCAGACTGTACTCAGTCATACAATGAAACACACTGCACGAATTAATGCCAATGAGTAGACCTTTTCTCATTGATTCAAGACCACCAACTTAACTTGTTTATTCAGAGATTAAACTGCATTCGTTCTTTCATTGAATCAAACTGCATTCATTCTTTCTTTCAATGAAACAAACTGCACATGTTAATTCAACGAGTAGAGCTTATCCCATTCATTCAATGCCACCAGCGTGACATATTCATTCAATGCAACAAACTGAACCAAACTTCAATTTGATGGAAACATTCTTGACACATTTGTTTAATGGCTTCAACCGCATTCATTCATTCAATGTATCAAACTGTACTCAGTTTTTCTATAAAGCAACGACATAATGCAACGAGTAGAGCTCATCTCGTTTATTCAATACCACAAGTTTAACTCGTTAATTCGAACGTTAAAGCTGCATTCGGTCTGTCTTTGAATCAAACTGCATGCATTCTTCTTTTCAATGTCTCGAGCTGATCGCATTCTTTCAATGAACGAAACTGCATTCATTCATTCATAGAATCCAACGTCAATCGTGCATTCAATGAATCATTCTTTACACATTCATTGAATGAATCCTACCGTACTCATTCATTCTATGAAACAATCTGTACAAGTTATTTCAATTAAATGAGCTCATCTCATGATGTAAATATCTCGACCTTAACGCATTTATTCAATGAAACAAACTGCACTCATTCATTGAATCTTACTTCAATCGTACAGTCAAATTGTATTGTTTCAATGAGAGTTCTACTCATTGGCAATAAGTCGTGCAGTCATTGAATCAAACTGCATGCAATCTGTCTTTCAATGGACCAAACTGCATGTATTAATTCAATGAGTAGAGCTTCTCTCATTTATTCAATGACTCGAGCTGAGCGCATTCTTTCAATGAAACAAACTGCATTCAAGGAATCAAACGCCAATCGTACATACAATGAATCAAACGTTATTCATTGATTCAATGAAACTTTCTGAACACATTCGTTTAATGGATCCATTTGCATTCAATGTGTCAGACTGTACTCAGTCATTCAATGAAACAGACTGCACGAGTTAATGCCAATGAGTAGAGCTTCTCTCATTGATCCATTTATATGTTGAATGGAAGTTCAAACATGCATTCAATGAATCAAGCAGTATTCAATGAAACAAACTGCACTCATTCATTGAATCTTACTTTAATCGTACAATCAATGAATCAAACATTATTCATTGATTCAATGCAACAAACATAACATATTCATTTCATGAGACCAATTGCATTCATTCATTCATTCGGAGAATCAAACTGCTCTCGTTCATTCAATGAAACAAACTGCACCATTTAACTCAATGAGTAGAGCTTACCTCATGACTTCAATGTCTCGAGCTAAACGCATTCATTCAATAAATACAAACTGTATTCATTTATTCTTGGAATCAAACATCAATCGTGCATTCAAGGAATCAAGCGTATTTCTTTGATTCAATGAAACAAACTTTACACAGTCTGTAATGGAATCCTTTTGCACTCTTTTAATGAAACAAACATTCAAAACACGTTCATTTCATGACAACCAACTGCATTCATTCATTCATTTCATCACATTTTAATCGTACATTCAATGAATCAACAGCTATATATTGATTCGATGAAACTTTGTTAACACGTTTACTTCATGAAATTAAATGCATTCATTCTTTCATTCATGGAAGCAAATTGCACGTGTTAATTCAATGAGTAGAGCTTATCCCATTCATTCCTTGCCATATTCATGCAATGCAACAAACTGAATCAAACTTCAAATTGATGGAAACATTCTTCACTCATTCGTTTAATGGATCCATTTGCATTCATTCATTCAATGTCTCAAGCTGAACTCCCTCATTGAAAGAATCAAACTGTATACATTGATATGTTGAATGGAACTTCAAGCATGCATTCAATGAATCAAGCATTGCTTATTGATTTTATCAAACCTAACACGAACATTGACTGAATCAAACTGCACTAACTTATTTATTGAAACAAACCGCATTGATTCATTAATTGTGAGAATTAAATTGAACTCATTCAGTTCATGAAGTAATCTGTACGTTTTATGGCAATGAGTAGAACTTATCTCAATCATTCAATATCTCGACTTAAACGCATTCATTCAATGAAACAAGCTGCATTCATCCATTTATGGAATCAGACGTCAACCGTACATTCAATGAATCAAGCGTTATTCATTGATTCAATGAAACACACTTAAAATATTCATTCAAGGGATAGTTTTGCATTCATTCAATGCAACAAACTGAACGTGTTCATTAAATGAAGAGAGCTTATCTCATTCATTCAATATCTCGACTTTAATGCATTCATTCAATGAAACACCCTGCATTCATTCACTGAATGAAACTTCAATCGTACATTCAATGAATCGAACGTTATTCATTGATTCAATGAAACATTCTTAAAACTTAATGAATCAGACTGTACTCAGTCATTCAATGAAACACACTGCACGTTTTAATGCAAAGAGTCGAGCTTAGTTCCTTAATAGAGTACCTCGAGCTGAACGCATTCATTCAACGAAACAACCTGCATTCATTCATTTAATGAATCATAGGTCAACCGTACATTCAGTGAATCAAGCGTTATTCATTGATTCAATGAAACAAACTTCACATATTCATGCAAGGGATAGTTTTGCATTCATTCAATGTCACAAACGGAACATGCTCATTAAATTGATGAACATTTTAATGAATCAGACAGTACTCAGTCATACAATGAAACACACTGCACGAGTTAATGCCAATGAGTAGACCTTTTCTCATTGATTCAAGACCACCAACTTAACTTGTTTATTCAGAGATTAAACTGCATTCGTTCTTTCATTGAATCAAACTGCATTCATTCTTTCTTTCAATGAAACAAACTGCACATGTTAATTCAACGAGTAGAGCTTATCCCATTCATTCAATGCCACCAGCGTGACATATTCATTCAATGCAACAAACTGAACCAAACTTCAATTTGATGGAAACATTCTTGACACATTCGTTTAATGGCTTCAACCGCATTCATTCATTCAATGTATCAAACTGTACTCAGTTTTTCTATAAAGCAACGACATAATGCAACGAGTAGAGCTCATCTCGTTTATTCAATACCACAAGTTTAACTCGTTAATTCGAACGTTAAAGCTGCATTCGGTCTGTCTTTGAATCAAACTGCGTGCATTCTTCTTTTCAATGTCTCGAGCCGATCGCATTCTTTCAATGAACGAAACTGCATTCATTCATTCATAGAATCCAACGTCAATCGTGCATTCAATGAATCATTCTTTACACATTCATTGAATGAATCCTACCGTACTCATTCATTCTATGAAACAATCTGTACAAGTTATTTCAATTAAATGAGCTCATCTCATGATGTAAATATCTCGACCTTAACGCATTTATTCAATGAAACAAACTGCACTCATTCATTGAATCTTACTTCAATCGTACAGTCAAATTGTATTGTTCCAATGAGAGTTCTACTCATTGGCAATAAGTCGTGCAGTCATTGAATCAAACTGCATGCAATCTGTCTTTCAATGGACCAAACTGCATGTATTAATTCAATGAGTAGAGCTTCTCTCATTTATTCAATGACTCGAGCTGAGCGCATTCTTTCAATGAAACAAACTGCATTCAAGGAAAAAAACGCCAATCGTACATACAATGAATCAAACGTTATTCATTGATTCAATGAAACATTCTGAACACATTCGTTTAATGGATCCATTTGCATTCATTCATTCAATGTGTCAGACTGTACTCAGTCATTCAATGAAACACACTGCACGAGTTAATGCCAATGAGTAGAGCTTCTCTCATTGATCCATTTATATGTTGAATGGAAGTTCAAACGTGCATTCAATGAATCAAGCAGTATTCAATGAAACAAACTGCACTCATTCATTGAATCTTACTTCAATCGTACAATCAATGAATCAAACATTATTCATTGATTCAATGCAACAAACATAACATTACATGAGACCAATTGCGTTCATTCATTCATTCGGAGAATCAAACTGCTCTCGTTCATTCAATGAAACAAACTGCACCATCTAACTCAATGCGTAGAGCTTACCTCATGACTTCAATGTCTCGAGCTTAACGCATTCATTCAATAAAAACAAACTGTATTCATTTATTCTTGGAATCAAACATCAATCGTGCATTCAAGGAATCAAGCGTATTTCTTTGATTCAATGAAACAAACTTTACACAGTCTGTAATGGAATCCTTTTGCACTCTTTTAATGAAACAAACATTCAAAACACGTTCATTTCATGACAACCAACTGCATTCATTCATTCATTCATTCATTCATTTCATCACATTTTAATCGTACATTCAATGAATCAACTGTTATATATTGATTCGATGAAACATTGTTAACACGTTTACTTCATGAAATTAAATGCATTCATTCTTTCATTCATGGAAGCAAATTGCACGTGTTAATTCAATGAGTAGAGCTTATCCCATTCATTCCTTGCCACCAGCGTGACATATTCATGCAATGCAACAAACTGAACCAAACTTCAATTTGATGGAAACATTCTTGACACATTCGTTTAATGGCTTCAACCGCATTCATTCATTCAATGTATCAAACTGTACTCAGTTTTTCTATATAGCAACGACATAATGCAACGAGTAGAGCTCATCTCGTTTATTCAATACCACAAGTTTAACTCGTTAATTCGAACGTTAAAGCTGCATTCGGTCTGTCTTTCAATCAAACTGCATGCATTCTTCTTTTCAATGTCTCGAGCTGATCGCATTCTTTCAATGAACGAAACTGCATTCATTCATTCATAGAATCCAACGTCAATCGTGCATTCAATGAATCATTCTTTACACATTCATTGAATGAATCCTACCGTACTCATTCATTCTATGAAACAATCTGTACAAGTTATTTCAATTAAATGAGCTCATCTCATGATGTAAATATCTCGACCTTAACGCATTTATTCAATGAAACAAACTGCACTCATTCATTGAATCTTACTTCAATCGTACAGTCAAATTGTATTGTTTCAATGAGAGTTCTACTCATTGGCAATAAGTCGTGCAGTCATTGAATCAAACTGCATGCAATCTGTCTTTCAATGGACCAAACTGCATGTATTAATTCAATGAGTAGAGCTTCTCTCATTTATTCAATGACTCGAGCTGAGCGCATTCTTTCAATGAAACAAACTGCATTCAAGGAATCAAACGCCAATCGTACATACAATGAATCAAACGTTATTCATTGATTCAATGAAACATTCTGAACACATTCGTTTAATGGATCCATTTGCATTCATTCATTCAATGTGTCAGACTGTACTCAGTCATTCAATGAAACACACTGCACGAGTTAATGCCAATGAGTAGAGCTTCTCTCATTGATCCATTTATATGTTGAATGGAAGTTCAAAAATGCATTCAATGAATCAAGCAGTATTCAATGAAACAAACTGCACTCATTCATTGAATCTTACTTCAATCGTACAATCAATGAATCAAACATTATTCATTGATTCAATGCAACAAACATAACATTACATGAGACCAATTGCGTTCATTCATTCATTCGGAGAATCAAACTGCTCTCGTTCATTCAATGAAACAAACTGCACCATCTAACTCAATGCGTAGAGCTTACCTCATGACTTCAATGTCTCGAGCTTAACGCATTCATTCAATAAAAACAAACTGTATTCATTTATTCTTGGAATCAAACATCAATCGTGCATTCAAGGAATCAAGCGTATTTCTTTGATTCAATGAAACAAACTTTACACAGTCTGTAATGGAATCCTTTTGCACTCTTTTAATGAAACAAACATTCAAAACACGTTCATTTCATGACAACCAACTGCATTCATTCATTCATTCATTCATTTCATCACATTTTAATCGTACATTCAATGAATCAACTGTTATATATTGATTCGATGAAACATTGTTAACACGTTTACTTCATGAAATTAAATGCATTCATTCTTTCATTCATGGAAGCAAATTGCACGTGTTAATTCAATGAGTAGAGCTTATCCCATTCATTCCTTGCCACCAGCGTGACATATTCATGCAATGCAACAAACTGAACCAAACTTCAATTTGATGGAAACATTCTTGACACATTCGTTTAATGGCTTCAACCGCATTCATTCATTCAATGTATCAAACTGTACTCAGTTTTTCTATAAAGCAACGACATAATGCAACGAGTAGAGCTCATCTCGTTTATTCAATACCACAAGTTTAACTCGTTAATTCGAACGTTAAAGCTGCATTCGGTCTGTCTTTGAATCAAACTGCATGCATTCTTCTTTTCAATGTCTCGAGCTGATCGCATTCTTTCAATGAACGAAACTGCATTCATTCATTCATAGAATCCAACGTCAATCGTGCATTCAATGAATCATTCTTTACACATTCATTGAATGAATCCTACCGTACTCATTCATTCTATGAAACAATCTGTACAAGTTATTTCAATTAAATGAGCTCATCTCATGATGTAAATATCTCGACCTTAACGCATTTATTCAATGAAACAAACTGCACTCATTCATTGAATCTTACTTCAATCGTACAGTCAAATTGTATTGTTTCAATGAGAGTTCTACTCATTGGCAATACGTCGTGCAGTCATTGAATCAAACTGCATGCAATCTGTCTTTCAATGGACCAAACTGCATGTATTAATTCAATGAGTAGAGCTTCTCTCATTTATTCAATGACTCGAGCTGAGCGCATTCTTTCAATGAAACAAACTGCATTCAAGGAATCAAACGCCAATCGTACATACAATGAATCAAACGTTATTCATTGATTCAATGAAACATTCTGAACACATTCGTTTAATGGATCCATTTGCATTCATTCATTCAATGTGTCAGACTGTACTCAGTCATTCAATGAAACACACTGCACGAGTTAATGCCAAATGAGTAGAGCTTCTCTCATTGATCCATTTATATGTTGAATGGAAGTTCAAACATGCATTCAATGAATCAAGCATTGCTTATTGATTTTATCAAACCTAACACGAACATTGACTGAATCAAACTGCACTAACTTATTTATTGAAACAAACCGCATTGATTCATTAATTGTGAGAATTAAATTGAACTCATTCAGTTCATGAAGTAATCTGTACGTTTTATGGCAATGAGTAGAACTTATCTCAATCATTCAATTTCTCGACTTTAACGCTTATCTCAATCATTCAATATCTCGATTCAATGAAACAAGCTGCATTCATCCATTTATGGAATCAGACGTCAACCGTACATTCAATGAATCAAGCGTTATTCATTGATTCAATGAAACACACTTAAAATATTCATTCAAGGGATAGTTTTGCATTCATTCAATGCAACAAACTGAACGTGTTCATTAAATGAAGAGAGCTTATCTCATTCATTCAATATCTCGACTTTAATGCATTCATTCAATGAAACACCCTGCATTCATTCACTGAATGAAACTTCAATCGTACATTCAATGAATCGAACGTTATTCATTGATTCAATGAAACATTCTTAAAACTTAATGAATCAGACTGTACTCAGTCATTCAATGAAACACACTGCACGTTTTAATGCAAAGAGTCGAGCTTAGTTCCTTAATAGAGTACCTCGAGCTGAACGCATTCATTCAACGAAACAACCTGCATTCATTCATTTAATGAATCATAGGTCAACCGTACATTCAGTGAATCAAGCGTTATTCATTGATTCAATGAAACAAACTTAACATATTCATGCACGGGATAGTTTTGCATTCATTCAATGTCACAAACGGAACATGCTCATTAAATTGATGAACATTTTAATGAATCAGACTGTACTCAGTCATACAATGAAACACACTGCACGAATTAATGCCAATGAGTAGACCTTTTCTCATTGATTCAAGACCACCAACTTAACTTGTTTATTCAGAGATTAAACTGCATTCGTTCTTTCATTGAATCAAACTGCATTCATTCTTTCTTTCAATGAAACAAACTGCACATGTTAATTCAACGAGTAGAGCTTATCCCATTCATTCAATGCCACCAGCGTGACATATTCATTCAATGCAACAAACTGAACCAAACTTCAATTTGATGGAAACATTCTTGACACATTTGTTTAATGGCTTCAACCGCATTCATTCATTCAATGTATCAAACTGTACTCAGTTTTTCTATAAAGCAACGACATAATGCAACGAGTAGAGCTCATCTCGTTTATTCAATACCACAAGTTTAACTCGTTAATTCGAACGTTAAAGCTGCATTCGGTCTGTCTTTGAATCAAACTGCATGCATTCTTCTTTTCAATGTCTCGAGCTGATCGCATTCTTTCAATGAACGAAACTGCATTCATTCATTCATAGAATCCAACGTCAATCGTGCATTCAATGAATCATTCTTTACACATTCATTGAATGAATCCTACCGTACTCATTCATTCTATGAAACAATCTGTACAAGTTATTTCAATTAAATGAGCTCATCTCATGATGTAAATATCTCGACCTTAACGCATTTATTCAATGAAACAAACTGCACTCATTCATTGAATCTTACTTCAATCGTACAGTCAAATTGTATTGTTTCAATGAGAGTTCTACTCATTGGCAATAAGTCGTGCAGTCATTGAATCAAACTGCATGCAATCTGTCTTTCAATGGACCAAACTGCATGTATTAATTCAATGAGTAGAGCTTCTCTCATTTATTCAATGACTCGAGCTGAGCGCATTCTTTCAATGAAACAAACTGCATTCAAGGAATCAAACGCCAATCGTATATACAATGAATCAAACGTTATTCATTGATTCAATGAAACTTTCTGAACACATTCGTTTAATGGATCCATTTGCATTCAATGTGTCAGACTGTACTCAGTCATTCAATGAAACAGACTGCACGAGTTAATGCCAATGAGTAGAGCTTCTCTCATTGATCCATTTATATGTTGAATGGAAGTTCAAAAATGCATTCAATGAATCAAGCAGTATTCAATGAAACAAACTGCACTCATTCATTGAATCTTACTTCAATCGTACAATCAATGAATCAAACATTATTCATTGATTCAATGCAACAAACATAACATTACATGAGACCAATTGCGTTCATTCATTCATTCGGAGAATCAAACTGCTCTCGTTCATTCAATGAAACAAACTGCACCATCTAACTCAATGCGTAGAGCTTACCTCATGACTTCAATGTCTCGAGCTTAACGCATTCATTCAATAAAAACAAACTGTATTCATTTATTCTTGGAATCAAACATCAATCGTGCATTCAAGGAATCAAGCGTATTTCTTTGATTCAATGAAACAAACTTTACACAGTCTGTAATGGAATCCTTTTGCACTCTTTTAATGAAACAAACATTCAAAACACGTTCATTTCATGACAACCAACTGCATTCATTCATTCATTCATTCATTTCATCACATTTTAATCGTACATTCAATGAATCAACTGTTATATATTGATTCGATGAAACATTGTTAACACGTTTACTTCATGAAATTAAATGCATTCATTCTTTCATTCATGGAAGCAAATTGCACGTGTTAATTCAATGAGTAGAGCTTATCCCATTCATTCCTTGCCACCAGCGTGACATATTCATGCAATGCAACAAACTGAACCAAACTTCAATTTGATGGAAACATTCTTGACACATTCGTTTAATGGCTTCAACCGCATTCATTCATTCAATGTATCAAACTGTACTCAGTTTTTCTATAAAGCAACGACATAATGCAACGAGTAGAGCTCATCTCGTTTATTCAATACCACAAGTTTAACTCGTTAATTCGAACGTTAAAGCTGCATTCGGTCTGTCTTTGAATCAAACTGCATGCATTCTTCTTTTCAATGTCTCGAGCTGATCGCATTCTTTCAATGAACGAAACTGCATTCATTCATTCATAGAATCCAACGTCAATCGTGCATTCAATGAATCATTCTTTACACATTCATTGAATGAATCCTACCGTACTCATTCATTCTATGAAACAATCTGTACAAGTTATTTCAATTAAATGAGCTCCTCTCATGATGTAAATATCTCGACCTTAACGCATTTATTCAATGAAACAAACTGCACTCATTCATTGAATCTTACTTCAATCGTACAGTCAAATTGTATTGTTTCAATGAGAGTTCTACTCATTGGCAATACGTCGTGCAGTCATTGAATCAAACTGCATGCAATCTGTCTTTCAATGGACCAAACTGCATGTATTAATTCAATGAGTAGAGCTTCTCTCATTTATTCAATGACTCGAGCTGAGCGCATTCTTTCAATGAAACAAACTGCATTCAAGGAATCAAACGCCAATCGTACATACAATGAATCAAACGTTATTCATTGATTCAATGAAACATTCTGAACACATTCGTTTAATGGATCCATTTGCATTCATTCATTCAATGTGTCAGACTGTACTCAGTCATTCAATGAAACACACTGCACGAGTTAATGCCAATGAGTAGAGCTTCTCTCATTGATCCATTTATATGTTGAATGGAAGTTCAAACATGCATTCAATGAATCAAGCATTGCTTATTGATTTTATCAAACCTAACACGAACATTGACTGAATCAAACTGCACTAACTTATTTATTGAAACAAACCGCATTGATTCATTAATTGTGAGAATTAAATTGAACTCATTCAGTTCATGAAGTAATCTGTACGTTTTATGGCAATGAGTAGAACTTATCTCAATCATTCAATTTCTCGACTTTAACGCTTATCTCAATCATTCAATATCTCGATTCAATGAAACAAGCTGCATTCATCCATTTATGGAATCAGACGTCAACCGTACATTCAATGAATCAAGCGTTATTCATTGATTCAATGAAACACACTTAAAATATTCATTCAAGGGATAGTTTTGCATTCATTCAATGCAACAAACTGAACGTGTTCATTAAATGAAGAGAGCTTATCTCATTCATTCAATATCTCTACCTTAATGCATTCATTCAATGAAACACCCTGCATTCATTCACTGAATGAAACTTCAATCGTACATTCAATGAATCGAACGTTATTCATTGATTCAATGAAACATTCTTAAAACTTAATGAATCAGACTGTACTCAGTCATTCAATGAAACACACTGCACGTTTTAATGCAAAGAGTCGAGCTTAGTTCCTTAATAGAGTACCTCGAGCTGAACGCATTCATTCAACGAAACAACCTGCATTCATTCATTTAATGAATCATAGGTCAACCGTACATTCAGTGAATCAAGCGTTATTCATTGATTCAATGAAACAAACTTAACATATTCATGCACGGGATAGTTTTGCATTCATTCAATGTCACAAACGGAACATGCTCATTAAATTGATGAACATTTTAATGAATCAGACTGTACTCAGTCATACAATGAAACACACTGCACGAATTAATGCCAATGAGTAGACCTTTTCTCATTGATTCAAGACCACCAACTTAACTTGTTTATTCAGAGATTAAACTGCATTCGTTCTTTCATTGAATCAAACTGCATTCATTCTTTCTTTCAATGAAACAAACTGCACATGTTAATTCAACGAGTAGAGCTTATCCCATTCATTCAATGCCACCAGCGTGACATATTCATTCAATGCAACAAACTGAACCAAACTTCAATTTGATGGAAACATTCTTGACACATTTGTTTAATGGCTTCAACCGCATTCATTCATTCAATGTATCAAACTGTACTCAGTTTTTCTATAAAGCAACGACATAATGCAACGAGTAGAGCTCATCTCGTTTATTCAATACCACAAGTTTAACTCGTTAATTCGAACGTTAAAGCTGCATTCGGTCTGTCTTTGAATCAAACTGCATGCATTCTTCTTTTCAATGTCTCGAGCTGATCGCATTCTTTCAATGAACGAAACTGCATTCATTCATTCATAGAATCCAACGTCAATCGTGCATTCAATGAATCATTCTTTACACATTCATTGAATGAATCCTACCGTACTCATTCATTCTATGAAACAATCTGTACAAGTTATTTCAATTAAATGAGCTCATCTCATGATGTAAATATCTCGACCTTAACGCATTTATTCAATGAAACAAACTGCACTCATTCATTGAATCTTACTTCAATCGTACAGTCAAATTGTATTGTTTCAATGAGAGTTCTACTCATTGGCAATAAGTCGTGCAGTCATTGAATCAAACTGCATGCAATCTGTCTTTCAATGGACCAAACTGCATGTATTAATTCAATGAGTAGAGCTTCTCTCATTTATTCAATGACTCGAGCTGAGCGCATTCTTTCAATGAAACAAACTGCATTCAAGGAATCAAACGCCAATCGTACATACAATGAATCAAACGTTATTCATTGATTCAATGAAACTTTCTGAACACATTCGTTTAATGGATCCATTTGCATTCAATGTGTCAGACTGTACTCAGTCATTCAATGAAACAGACTGCACGAGTTAATGCCAATGAGTAGAGCTTCTCTCATTGATCCATTTATATGTTGAATGGAAGTTCAAACATGCATTCAATGAATCAAGCAGTATTCAATGAAACAAACTGCACTCATTCATTGAATCTTACTTTAATCGTACAATCAATGAATCAAACATTATTCATTGATTCAATGCAACAAACATAACATATTCATTTCATGAGACCAATTGCATTCATTCATTCATTCGGAGAATCAAACTGCTCTCGTTCATTCAATGAAACAAACTGCACCATTTAACTCAATGAGTAGAGCTTACCTCATGACTTCAATGTCTCGAGCTAAACGCATTCATTCAATAAATACAAACTGTATTCATTTATTCTTGGAATCAAACATCAATCGTGCATTCAAGGAATCAAGCGTATTTCTTTGATTCAATGAAACAAACTTTACACAGTCTGTAATGGAATCCTTTTGCACTCTTTTAATGAAACAAACATTCAAAACACGTTCATTTCATGACAACCAACTGCATTCATTCATTCATTTCATCACATTTTAATCGTACATTCAATGAATCAACAGCTATATATTGATTCGATGAAACTTTGTTAACACGTTTACTTCATGAAATTAAATGCATTCATTCTTTCATTCATGGAAGCAAATTGCACGTGTTAATTCAATGAGTAGAGCTTATCCCATTCATTCCTTGCCATATTCATGCAATGCAACAAACTGAATCAAACTTCAAATTGATGGAAACATTCTTCACTCATTCGTTTAATGGATCCATTTGCATTCATTCATTCAATGTCTCAAGCTGAACTCCCTCATTGAAAGAATCAAACTGTATACATTGATATGTTGAATGGAACTTCAAGCATGCATTCAATGAATCAAGCATTGCTTATTGATTTTATCAAACCTAACACGAACATTGACTGAATCAAACTGCACTAACTTATTTATTGAAACAAACCGCATTGATTCATTAATTGTGAGAATTAAATTGAACTCATTCAGTTCATGAAGTAATCTGTACGTTTTATGGCAATGAGTAGAACTTATCTCAATCATTCAATATCTCGACTTAAACGCATTCATTCAATGAAACAAGCTGCATTCATCCATTTATGGAATCAGACGTCAACCGTACATTCAATGAATCAAGCGTTATTCATTGATTCAATGAAACACACTTAAAATATTCATTCAAGGGATAGTTTTGCATTCATTCAATGCAACAAACTGAACGTGTTCATTAAATGAAGAGAGCTTATCTCATTCATTCAATATCTCGACTTTAATGCATTCATTCAATGAAACACCCTGCATTCATTCACTGAATGAAACTTCAATCGTACATTCAATGAATCGAACGTTATTCATTGATTCAATGAAACATTCTTAAAACTTAATGAATCAGACTGTACTCAGTCATTCAATGAAACACACTGCACGTTTTAATGCAAAGAGTCGAGCTTAGTTCCTTAATAGAGTACCTCGAGCTGAACGCATTCATTCAACGAAACAACCTGCATTCATTCATTTAATGAATCATAGGTCAACCGTACATTCAGTGAATCAAGCGTTATTCATTGATTCAATGAAACAAACTTCACATATTCATGCAAGGGATAGTTTTGCATTCATTCAATGTCACAAACGGAACATGCTCATTAAATTGATGAACATTTTAATGAATCAGACAGTACTCAGTCATACAATGAAACACACTGCACGAGTTAATGCCAATGAGTAGACCTTTTCTCATTGATTCAAGACCACCAACTTAACTTGTTTATTCAGAGATTAAACTGCATTCGTTCTTTCATTGAATCAAACTGCATTCATTCTTTCTTTCAATGAAACAAACTGCACATGTTAATTCAACGAGTAGAGCTTATCCCATTCATTCAATGCCACCAGCGTGACATATTCATTCAATGCAACAAACTGAACCAAACTTCAATTTGATGGAAACATTCTTGACACATTCGTTTAATGGCTTCAACCGCATTCATTCATTCAATGTATCAAACTGTACTCAGTTTTTCTATAAAGCAACGACATAATGCAACGAGTAGAGCTCATCTCGTTTATTCAATACCACAAGTTTAACTCGTTAATTCGAACGTTAAAGCTGCATTCGGTCTGTCTTTGAATCAAACTGCGTGCATTCTTCTTTTCAATGTCTCGAGCCGATCGCATTCTTTCAATGAACGAAACTGCATTCATTCATTCATAGAATCCAACGTCAATCGTTCATTCAAAAAATCATTCTTTACACATTCATTGAATGAATCCTACCGTACTCATTCATTCTATGAAACAATCTGTACAAGTTATTTCAATTAAATGAGCTCATCTCATGATGTAAATATCTCGACCTTAACGCATTTATTCAATGAAACAAACTGCACTCATTCATTGAATCTTACTTCAATCGTACAGTCAAATTGTATTGTTCCAATGAGAGTTCTACTCATTGGCAATAAGTCGTGCAGTCATTGAATCAAACTGCATGCAATCTGTCTTTCAATGGACCAAACTGCATGTATTAATTCAATGAGTAGAGCTTCTCTCATTTATTCAATGACTCGAGCTGAGCGCATTCTTTCAATGAAACAAACTGCATTCAAGGAATCAAACGCCAATCGTACATACAATGAATCAAACGTTATTCATTGATTCAATGAAACATTCTGAACACATTCGTTTAATGGATCCATTTGCATTCATTCATTCAATGTGTCAGACTGTACTCAGTCATTCAATGAAACACACTGCACGAGTTAATGCCAATGAGTAGAGCTTCTCTCATTGATCCATTTATATGTTGAATGGAAGTTCAAACGTGCATTCAATGAATCAAGCAGTATTCAATGAAACAAACTGCACTCATTCATTGAATCTTACTTCAATCGTACAATCAATGAATCAAACATTATTCATTGATTCAATGCAACAAACATAACATTACATGAGACCAATTGCGTTCATTCATTCATTCGGAGAATCAAACTGCTCTCGTTCATTCAATGAAACAAACTGCACCATCTAACTCAATGCGTAGAGCTTACCTCATGACTTCAATGTCTCGAGCTTAACGCATTCATTCAATAAAAACAAACTGTATTCATTTATTCTTGGAATCAAACATCAATCGTGCATTCAAGGAATCAAGCGTATTTCTTTGATTCAATGAAACAAACTTTACACAGTCTGTAATGGAATCCTTTTGCACTCTTTTAATGAAACAAACATTCAAAACACGTTCATTTCATGACAACCAACTGCATTCATTCATTCATTCATTCATTTCATCACATTTTAATCGTACATTCAATGAATCAACTGTTATATATTGATTCGATGAAACATTGTTAACACGTTTACTTCATGAAATTAAATGCATTCATTCTTTCATTCATGGAAGCAAATTGCACGTGTTAATTCAATGAGTAGAGCTTATCCCATTCATTCCTTGCCACCAGCGTGACATATTCATTCAATGCAACAAACTGAACCAAACTTCAATTTGATGGAAACATTCTTGACACATTCGTTTAATGGCTTCAACCGCATTCATTCATTCAATGTATCAAACTGTACTCAGTTTTTCTATAAAGCAACGACATAATGCAACGAGTAGAGCTCATCTCGTTTATTCAATACCACAAGTTTAACTCGTTAATTCGAACGTTAAAGCTGCATTCGGTCTGTCTTTGAATCAAACTGCATGCATTCTTCTTTTCAATGTCTCGAGCTGATCGCATTCTTTCAATGAACGAAACTGCATTCATTCATTCATAGAATCCAACGTCAATCGTGCATTCAATGAATCATTCTTTACACATTCATTGAATGAATCCTACCGTACTCATTCATTCTATGAAACAATCTGTACAAGTTATTTCAATTAAATGAGCTCATCTCATGATGTAAATATCTCGACCTTAACGCATTTATTCAATGAAACAAACTGCACTCATTCATTGAATCTTACTTCAATCGTACAGTCAAATTGTATTGTTTCAATGAGAGTTCTACTCATTGGCAATAAGTCGTGCAGTCATTGAATCAAACTGCATGCAATCTGTCTTTCAATGGACCAAACTGCATGTATTAATTCAATGAGTAGAGCTTCTCTCATTTATTCAATGACTCGAGCTGAGCGCATTCTTTCAATGAAACAAACTGCATTCAAGGAATCAAACGCCAATCGTACATACAATGAATCAAACGTTATTCATTGATTCAATGAAACATTCTGAACACATTCGTTTAATGGATCCATTTGCATTCATTCATTCAATGTGTCAGACTGTACTCAGTCATTCAATGAAACACACTGCACGAGTTAATGCCAATGAGTAGAGCTTCTCTCATTGATCCATTTATATGTTGAATGGAAGTTCAAACGTGCATTCAATGAATCAAGCAGTATTCAATGAAACAAACTGCACTCATTCATTGAATCTTACTTCAATCGTACAATCAATGAATCAAACATTATTCATTGATTCAATGCAACAAACATAACATATTCATTTCATGAGACCAATTGCATTCATTCATTCATTCGGAGAATCAAACTGCTCTCGTTCATTCAATGAAACAAACTGCACCATTTAACTCAATGAGCTTACCTCATGACTTCAATGTCTCGAGCTAAACGCATTCATTCAATAAATACAAACTGTATTCATTTATTCTTGGAATCAAACATCAATCGTGCATTCAAGGAATCAAGCGTATTTCTTTGATTCAATGAAACAAACTTTACACAGTCTGTAATGGAATCCTTTTGCACTCTTTTAATGAAACAAACATTCAAAACACGTTCATTTCATGACAACCAACTGCATTCATTCATTCATTTCATCACATTTTAATCGTACATTCAATGAATCAACAGCTATATATTGATTCGATGAAACTTTGTTAACACGTTTACTTCATGAAATTAAATGCATTCATTCTTTCATTCATGGAAGCAAATTGCACGTGTTAATTCAATGAGTAGAGCTTATCCCATTCATTCCTTGCCATATTCATGCAATGCAACAAACTGAACCAAACTTCAAATTGATGGAAACATTCTTCACTCATTCGTTTAATGGATCCATTTGCATTCATTCATTCAATGTCTCAAGCTGAACTCCCTCATTGAAAGAATCAAACTGTATACATTGATATGTTGAATGGAACTTCAAGCATGCATTCAATGAATCAAGCATTGCTTATTGATTTTATCAAACCTAACACGAACATTGACTGAATCAAACTGCACTAACTTATTTATTGAAACAAACCGCATTGATTCATTAATTGTGAGAATTAAATTGAACTCATTCAGTTCATGAAGTAATCTGTACGTTTTATGGCAATGAGTAGAACTTATCTCAATCATTCAATATCTCGACTTAAACGCATTCATTCAATGAAACAAGCTGCATTCATCCATTTATGGAATCAGACGTCAACCGTACATTCAATGAATCAAGCGTTATTCATTGATTCAATGAAACACACTTCAAATATTCATTCAAGGGATAGTTTTGCATTCATTCAATGCAACAAACTGAACGTGTTCATTAAATGAAGAGAGCTTATCTCATTCATTCAATATCTCGACTTTAATGCATTCATTCAATGAAACACCCTGCATTCATTCACTGAATGAAACTTCAATCGTACATTCAATGAATCGAACGTTATTCATTGATTCAATGAAACATTCTTAAAACTTAATGAATCAGACTGTACTCAGTCATTCAATGAAACACACTGCACGTTTTAATGCAAAGAGTCGAGCTTAGTTCCTTAATAGAGTACCTCGAGCTGAACGCATTCATTCAACGAAACAACCTGCATTCATTCATTTAATGAATCATAGGTCAACCGTACATTCAGTGAATCAAGCGTTATTCATTGATTCAATGAAACAAACTTCACATATTCATGCAAGGGATAGTTTTGCATTCATTCAATGTCACAAACGGAACATGCTCATTAAATTGATGAACATTTTAATGAATCAGACAGTACTCAGTCATACAATGAAACACACTGCACGAGTTAATGCCAATGAGTAGACCTTTTCTCATTGATTCAAGACCACCAACTTAACTTGTTTATTCAGAGATTAAACTGCATTCGTTCTTTCATTGAATCAAACTGCATTCATTCTTTCTTTCAATGAAACAAACTGCACATGTTAATTCAACGAGTAGAGCTTATCCCATTCATTCAATGCCACCAGCGTGACATATTCATTCAATGCAACAAACTGAACCAAACTTCAATTTGATGGAAACATTCTTGACACATTCGTTTAATGGCTTCAACCGCATTCATTCATTCAATGTATCAAACTGTACTCAGTTTTTCTATAAAGCAACGACATAATGCAACGAGTAGAGCTCATCTCGTTTATTCAATACCACAAGTTTAACTCGTTAATTCGAACGTTAAAGCTGCATTCGGTCTGTCTTTGAATCAAACTGCGTGCATTCTTCTTTTCAATGTCTCGAGCCGATCGCATTCTTTCAATGAACGAAACTGCATTCATTCATTCATAGAATCCAACGTCAATCGTGCATTCAATGAATCATTCTTTACACATTCATTGAATGAATCCTACCGTACTCATTCATTCTATGAAACAATCTGTACAAGTTATTTCAATTAAATGAGCTCATCTCATGATGTAAATATCTCGACCTTAACGCATTTATTCAATGAAACAAACTGCACTCATTCATTGAATCTTACTTCAATCGTACAGTCAAATTGTATTGTTCCAATGAGAGTTCTACTCATTGGCAATAAGTCGTGCAGTCATTGAATCAAACTGCATGCAATCTGTCTTTCAATGGACCAAACTGCATGTATTAATTCAATGAGTAGAGCTTCTCTCATTTATTCAATGACTCGAGCTGAGCGCATTCTTTCAATGAAACAAACTGCATTCAAGGAATCAAACGCCAATCGTACATACAATGAATCAAACGTTATTCATTGATTCAATGAAACATTCTGAACACATTCGTTTAATGGATCCATTTGCATTCATTCATTCAATGTGTCAGACTGTACTCAGTCATTCAATGAAACACACTGCACGAGTTAATGCCAATGAGTAGAGCTTCTCTCATTGATCCATTTATATGTTGAATGGAAGTTCAAACGTGCATTCAATGAATCAAGCAGTATTCAATGAAACAAACTGCACTCATTCATTGAATCTTACTTCAATCGTACAATCAATGAATCAAACATTATTCATTGATTCAATGCAACAAACATAACATTACATGAGACCAATTGCGTTCATTCATTCATTCGGAGAATCAAACTGCTCTCGTTCATTCAATGAAACAAACTGCACCATCTAACGCAATGCGTAGAGCTTACCTCATGACTTCAATGTCTCGAGCTTAACGCATTCATTCAATAAATACAAACTGTATTCATTTATTCTTGGAATCAAACATCAATCGTGCATTCAAGGAATCAAGCGTATTTCTTTGATTCAATGAAACAAACTTTACACAGTCTGTAATGGAATCCTTTTGCACTCTTTTAATGAAACAAACATTCAAAACACGTTCATTTCATGACAACCAACTGCATTCATTCATTCATTCATTCATTTCATCACATTTTAATCGTACATTCAATGAATCAACTGTTATATATTGATTCGATGAAACATTGTTAACACGTTTACTTCATGAAATTAAATGCATTCATTCTTTCATTCATGGAAGCAAATTGCACGTGTTAATTCAATGAGTAGAGCTTATCCCATTCATTCCTTGCCACCAGCGTGACATATTCATGCAATGCAACAAACTGAACCAAACTTCAATTTGATGGAAACATTCTTGACACATTCGTTTAATGGCTTCAACCGCATTCATTCATTCAATGTATCAAACTGTACTCAGTTTTTCTATAAAGCAACGACATAATGCAACGAGTAGAGCTCATCTCGTTTATTCAATACCACAAGTTTAACTCGTTAATTCGAACGTTAAAGCTGCATTCGGTCTGTCTTTGAATCAAACTGCATGCATTCTTCTTTTCAATGTCTCGAGCTGATCGCATTCTTTCAATGAACGAAACTGCATTCATTCATTCATAGAATCCAACGTCAATCGTGCATTCAATGAATCATTCTTTACACATTCATTGAATGAATCCTACCGTACTCATTCATTCTATGAAACAATCTGTACAAGTTATTTCAATTAAATGAGCTCATCTCATGATGTAAATATCTCGACCTTAACGCATTTATTCAATGAAACAAACTGCACTCATTCATTGAATCTTACTTCAATCGTACAGTCAAATTGTATTGTTTCAATGAGAGTTCTACTCATTGGCAATAAGTCGTGCAGTCATTGAATCAAACTGCATGCAATCTGTCTTTCAATGGACCAAACTGCATGTATTAATTCAATGAGTAGAGCTTCTCTCATTTATTCAATGACTCGAGCTGAGCGCATTCTTTCAATGAAACAAACTGCATTCAAGGAATCAAACGCCAATCGTACATACAATGAATCAAACGTTATTCATTGATTCAATGAAACATTCTGAACACATTCGTTTAATGGATCCATTTGCATTCATTCATTCAATGTGTCAGACTGTACTCAGTCATTCAATGAAACACACTGCACGAGTTAATGCCAATGAGTAGAGCTTCTCTCATTGATCCATTTATATGTTGAATGGAAGTTCAAACGTGCATTCAATGAATCAAGCAGTATTCAATGAAACAAACTGCACTCATTCATTGAATCTTACTTCAATCGTACAATCAATGAATCAAACATTATTCATTGATTCAATGCAACAAACATAACATATTCATTTCATGAGACCAATTGCATTCATTCATTCATTCGGAGAATCAAACTGCTCTCGTTCATTCAATGAAACAAACTGCACCATTTAACTCAATGAGCTTACCTCATGACTTCAATGTCTCGAGCTAAACGCATTCATTCAATAAATACAAACTGTATTCATTTATTCTTGGAATCAAACATCAATCGTGCATTCAAGGAATCAAGCGTATTTCTTTGATTCAATGAAACAAACTTTACACAGTCTGTAATGGAATCCTTTTGCACTCTTTTAATGAAACAAACATTCAAAACACGTTCATTTCATGACAACCAACTGCATTCATTCATTCATTTCATCACATTTTAATCGTACATTCAATGAATCAACAGCTATATATTGATTCGATGAAACTTTGTTAACACGTTTACTTCATGAAATTAAATGCATTCATTCTTTCATTCATGGAAGCAAATTGCACGTGTTAATTCAATGAGTAGAGCTTATCCCATTCATTCCTTGCCATATTCATGCAATGCAACAAACTGAACCAAACTTCAAATTGATGGAAACATTCTTCACTCATTCGTTTAATGGATCCATTTGCATTCATTCATTCAATGTCTCAAGCTGAACTCCCTCATTGAAAGAATCAAACTGTATACATTGATATGTTGAATGGAACTTCAAGCATGCATTCAATGAATCAAGCATTGCTTATTGATTTTATCAAACCTAACACGAACATTGACTGAATCAAACTGCACTAACTTATTTATTGAAACAAACCGCATTGATTCATTAATTGTGAGAATTAAATTGAACTCATTCAGTTCATGAAGTAATCTGTACGTTTTATGGCAATGAGTAGAACTTATCTCAATCATTCAATATCTCGACTTAAACGCATTCATTCAATGAAACAAGCTGCATTCATCCATTTATGGAATCAGACGTCAACCGTACATTCAATGAATCAAGCGTTATTCATTGATTCAATGAAACACACTTCAAATATTCATTCAAGGGATAGTTTTGCATTCATTCAATGCAACAAACTGAACGTGTTCATTAAATGAAGAGAGCTTATCTCATTCATTCAATATCTCGACTTTAATGCATTCATTCAATGAAACACCCTGCATTCATTCACTGAATGAAACTTCAATCGTACATTCAATGAATCGAACGTTATTCATTGATTCAATGAAACATTCTTAAAACTTAATGAATCAGACTGTACTCAGTCATTCAATGAAACACACTGCACGTTTTAATGCAAAGAGTCGAGCTTAGTTCCTTAATAGAGTACCTCGAGCTGAACGCATTCATTCAACGAAACAACCTGCATTCATTCATTTAATGAATCATAGGTCAACCGTACATTCAGTGAATCAAGCGTTATTCATTGATTCAATGAAACAAACTTCACATATTCATGCAAGGGATAGTTTTGCATTCATTCAATGTCACAAACGGAACATGCTCATTAAATTGATGAACATTTTAATGAATCAGACAGTACTCAGTCATACAATGAAACACACTGCACGAGTTAATGCCAATGAGTAGACCTTTTCTCATTGATTCAAGACCACCAACTTAACTTGTTTATTCAGAGATTAAACTGCATTCGTTCTTTCATTGAATCAAACTGCATTCATTCTTTCTTTCAATGAAACAAACTGCACATGTTAATTCAACGAGTAGAGCTTATCCCATTCATTCAATGCCACCAGCGTGACATATTCATTCAATGCAACAAACTGAACCAAACTTCAATTTGATGGAAACATTCTTGACACATTCGTTTAATGGCTTCAACCGCATTCATTCATTCAATGTATCAAACTGTACTCAGTTTTTCTATAAAGCAACGACATAATGCAACGAGTAGAGCTCATCTCGTTTATTCAATACCACAAGTTTAACTCGTTAATTCGAACGTTAAAGCTGCATTCGGTCTGTCTTTGAATCAAACTGCGTGCATTCTTCTTTTCAATGTCTCGAGCCGATCGCATTCTTTCAATGAACGAAACTGCATTCATTCATTCATAGAATCCAACGTCAATCGTGCATTCAATGAATCATTCTTTACACATTCATTGAATGAATCCTACCGTACTCATTCATTCTATGAAACAATCTGTACAAGTTATTTCAATTAAATGAGCTCATCTCATGATGTAAATATCTCGACCTTAACGCATTTATTCAATGAAACAAACTGCACTCATTCATTGAATCTTACTTCAATCGTACAGTCAAATTGTATTGTTCCAATGAGAGTTCTACTCATTGGCAATAAGTCGTGCAGTCATTGAATCAAACTGCATGCAATCTGTCTTTCAATGGACCAAACTGCATGTATTAATTCAATGAGTAGAGCTTCTCTCATTTATTCAATGACTCGAGCTGAGCGCATTCTTTCAATGAAACAAACTGCATTCAAGGAATCAAACGCCAATCGTACATACAATGAATCAAACGTTATTCATTGATTCAATGAAACATTCTGAACACATTCGTTTAATGGATCCATTTGCATTCATTCATTCAATGTGTCAGACTGTACTCAGTCATTCAATGAAACACACTGCACGAGTTAATGCCAATGAGTAGAGCTTCTCTCATTGATCCATTTATATGTTGAATGGAAGTTCAAACGTGCATTCAATGAATCAAGCAGTATTCAATGAAACAAACTGCACTCATTCATTGAATCTTACTTCAATCGTACAATCAATGAATCAAACATTATTCATTGATTCAATGCAACAAACATAACATTACATGAGACCAATTGCGTTCATTCATTCATTCGGAGAATCAAACTGCTCTCGTTCATTCAATGAAACAAACTGCACCATCTAACGCAATGCGTAGAGCTTACCTCATGACTTCAATGTCTCGAGCTTAACGCATTCATTCAATAAATACAAACTGTATTCATTTATTCTTGGAATCAAACATCAATCGTGCATTCAAGGAATCAAGCGTATTTCTTTGATTCAATGAAACAAACTTTACACAGTCTGTAATGGAATCCTTTTGCACTCTTTTAATGAAACAAACATTCAAAACACGTTCATTTCATGACAACCAACTGCATTCATTCATTCATTCATTCATTTCATCACATTTTAATCGTACATTCAATGAATCAACTGTTATATATTGATTCGATGAAACATTGTTAACACGTTTACTTCATGAAATTAAATGCATTCATTCTTTCATTCATGGAAGCAAATTGCACGTGTTAATTCAATGAGTAGAGCTTATCCCATTCATTCCTTGCCACCAGCGTGACATATTCATGCAATGCAACAAACTGAACCAAACTTCAATTTGATGGAAACATTCTTGACACATTCGTTTAATGGCTTCAACCGCATTCATTCATTCAATGTATCAAACTGTACTCAGTTTTTCTATAAAGCAACGACATAATGCAACGAGTAGAGCTCATCTCGTTTATTCAATACCACAAGTTTAACTCGTTAATTCGAACGTTAAAGCTGCATTCGGTCTGTCTTTGAATCAAACTGCATGCATTCTTCTTTTCAATGTCTCGAGCTGATCGCATTCTTTCAATGAACGAAACTGCATTCATTCATTCATAGAATCCAACGTCAATCGTGCATTCAATGAATCATTCTTTACACATTCATTGAATGAATCCTACCGTACTCATTCATTCTATGAAACAATCTGTACAAGTTATTTCAATTAAATGAGCTCATCTCATGATGTAAATATCTCGACCTTAACGCATTTATTCAATGAAACAAACTGCACTCATTCATTGAATCTTACTTCAATCGTACAGTCAAATTGTATTGTTTCAATGAGAGTTCTACTCATTGGCAATAAGTCGTGCAGTCATTGAATCAAACTGCATGCAATCTGTCTTTCAATGGACCAAACTGCATGTATTAATTCAATGAGTAGAGCTTCTCTCATTTATTCAATGACTCGAGCTGAGCGCATTCTTTCAATGAAACAAACTGCATTCAAGGAATCAAACGCCAATCGTACATACAATGAATCAAACGTTATTCATTGATTCAATGAAACATTCTGAACACATTCGTTTAATGGATCCATTTGCATTCATTCATTCAATGTGTCAGACTGTACTCAGTCATTCAATGAAACACACTGCACGAGTTAATGCCAATGAGTAGAGCTTCTTTCATTGATCCATTTATATGTTGAATGGAAGTTCAAAAATGCATTCAATGAATCAAGCAGTATTCAATGAAACAAACTGCACTCATTCATTGAATCTTACTTCAATCGTACAATCAATGAATCAAACATTATTCATTGATTCAATGCAACAAACATAACATATTCATTTCATGAGACCAATTGCATTCATTCATTCATTCGGAGAATCAAACTGCTCTCGTTCATTCAATGAAACAAACTGCACCATTTAACTCAATGAGTAGAGCTTACCTCATGACTTCAATGTCTCGAGCTAAACGCATTCATTCAATAAATACAAACTGTATTCATTTATTCTTGGAATCAAACATCAATCGTGCATTCAAGGAATCAAGCGTATTTCTTTGATTCAATGAAACAAACTTTACACAGTCTGTAATGGAATCCTTTTGCACTCTTTTAATGAAACAAACATTCAAAACACGTTCATTTCATGACAACCAACTGCATTCATTCATTCATTTCATCACATTTTAATCGTACATTCAATGAATCAACAGCTATATATTGATTCGATGAAACTTTGTTAACACGTTTACTTCATGAAATTAAATGCATTCATTCTTTCATTCATGGAAGCAAATTGCACGTGTTAATTCAATGAGTAGAGCTTATCCCATTCATTCCTTGCCATATTCATGCAATGCAACAAACTGAACCAAACTTCAAATTGATGGAAACATTCTTCACTCATTCGTTTAATGGATCCATTTGCATTCATTCATTCAATGTCTCAAGCTGAACTCCCTCATTGAAAGAATCAAACTGTATACATTGATATGTTGAATGGAACTTCAAGCATGCATTCAATGAATCAAGCATTGCTTATTGATTTTATCAAACCTAACACGAACATTGACTGAATCAAACTGCACTAACTTATTTATTGAAACAAACCGCATTGATTCATTAATTGTGAGAATTAAATTGAACTCATTCAGTTCATGAAGTAATCTGTACGTTTTATGGCAATGAGTAGAACTTATCTCAATCATTCAATATCTCGACTTAAACGCATTCATTCAATGAAACAAGCTGCATTCATCCATTTATGGAATCAGACGTCAACCGTACATTCAATGAATCAAGCGTTATTCATTGATTCAATGAAACACACTTCAAATATTCATTCAAGGGATAGTTTTGCATTCATTCAATGCAACAAACTGAACGTGTTCATTAAATGAAGAGAGCTTATCTCATTCATTCAATATCTCGACTTTAATGCATTCATTCAATGAAACACCCTGCATTCATTCACTGAATGAAACTTCAATCGTACATTCAATGAATCGAACGTTATTCATTGATTCAATGAAACATTCTTAAAACTTAATGAATCAGACTGTACTCAGTCATTCAATGAAACACACTGCACGTTTTAATGCAAAGAGTCGAGCTTAGTTCCTTAATAGAGTACCTCGAGCTGAACGCATTCATTCAACGAAACAACCTGCATTCATTCATTTAATGAATCATAGGTCAACCGTACATTCAGTGAATCAAGCGTTATTCATTGATTCAATGAAACAAACTTCACATATTCATGCAAGGGATAGTTTTGCATTCATTCAATGTCACAAACGGAACATGCTCATTAAATTGATGAACATTTTAATGAATCAGACAGTACTCAGTCATACAATGAAACACACTGCACGAGTTAATGCCAATGAGTAGACCTTTTCTCATTGATTCAAGACCACCAACTTAACTTGTTTATTCAGAGATTAAACTGCATTCGTTCTTTCATTGAATCAAACTGCATTCATTCTTTCTTTCAATGAAACAAACTGCACATGTTAATTCAACGAGTAGAGCTTATCCCATTCATTCAATGCCACCAGCGTGACATATTCATTCAATGCAACAAACTGAACCAAACTTCAATTTGATGGAAACATTCTTGACACATTCGTTTAATGGCTTCAACCGCATTCATTCATTCAATGTATCAAACTGTACTCAGTTTTTCTATAAAGCAACGACATAATGCAACGAGTAGAGCTCATCTCGTTTATTCAATACCACAAGTTTAACTCGTTAATTCGAACGTTAAAGCTGCATTCGGTCTGTCTTTGAATCAAACTGCGTGCATTCTTCTTTTCAATGTCTCGAGCCGATCGCATTCTTTCAATGAACGAAACTGCATTCATTCATTCATAGAATCCAACGTCAATCGTGCATTCAATGAATCATTCTTTACACATTCATTGAATGAATCCTACCGTACTCATTCATTCTATGACACAATCTGTACAAGTTATTTCAATTAAATGAGCTCATCTCATGATGTAAATATCTCGACCTTAACGCATTTATTCAATGAAACAAACTGCACTCATTCATTGAATCTTACTTCAATCGTACAGTCAAATTGTATTGTTCCAATGAGAGTTCTACTCATTGGCAATAAGTCGTGCAGTCATTGAATCAAACTGCATGCAATCTGTCTTTCAATGGACCAAACTGCATGTATTAATTCAATGAGTAGAGCTTCTCTCATTTATTCAATGACTCGAGCTGAGCGCATTCTTTCAATGAAACAAACTGCATTCAAGGAATCAAACGCCAATCGTACATACAATGAATCAAACGTTATTCATTGATTCAATGAAACATTCTGAACACATTCGTTTAATGGATCCATTTGCATTCATTCATTCAATGTGTCAGACTGTACTCAGTCATTCAATGAAACACACTGCACGAGTTAATGCCAATGAGTAGAGCTTCTCTCATTGATCCATTTATATGTTGAATGGAAGTTCAAACGTGCATTCAATGAATCAAGCAGTATTCAATGAAACAAACTGCACTCATTCATTGAATCTTACTTCAATCGTACAATCAATGAATCAAACATTATTCATTGATTCAATGCAACAAACATAACATTACATGAGACCAATTGCGTTCATTCATTCATTCGGAGAATCAAACTGCTCTCGTTCATTCAATGAAACAAACTGCACCATCTAACGCAATGCGTAGAGCTTACCTCATGACTTCAATGTCTCGAGCTTAACGCATTCATTCAATAAATACAAACTGTATTCATTTATTCTTGGAATCAAACATCAATCGTGCATTCAAGGAATCAAGCGTATTTCTTTGATTCAATGAAACAAACTTTACACAGTCTGTAATGGAATCCTTTTGCACTCTTTTAATGAAACAAACATTCAAAACACGTTCATTTCATGACAACCAACTGCATTCATTCATTCATTCATTCATTTCATCACATTTTAATCGTACATTCAATGAATCAACTGTTATATATTGATTCGATGAAACATTGTTAACACGTTTACTTCATGAAATTAAATGCATTCATTCTTTCATTCATGGAAGCAAATTGCACGTGTTAATTCAATGAGTAGAGCTTATCCCATTCATTCCTTGCCACCAGCGTGACATATTCATGCAATGCAACAAACTGAACCAAACTTCAATTTGATGGAAACATTCTTGACACATTCGTTTAATGGCTTCAACCGCATTCATTCATTCAATGTATCAAACTGTACTCAGTTTTTCTATAAAGCAACGACATAATGCAACGAGTAGAGCTCATCTCGTTTATTCAATACCACAAGTTTAACTCGTTAATTCGAACGTTAAAGCTGCATTCGGTCTGTCTTTGAATCAAACTGCATGCATTCTTCTTTTCAATGTCTCGAGCTGATCGCATTCTTTCAATGAACGAAACTGCATTCATTCATTCATAGAATCCAACGTCAATCGTGCATTCAATGAATCATTCTTTACACATTCATTGAATGAATCCTACCGTACTCATTCATTCTATGAAACAATCTGTACAAGTTATTTCAATTAAATGAGCTCATCTCATGATGTAAATATCTCGACCTTAACGCATTTATTCAATGAAACAAACTGCACTCATTCATTGAATCTTACTTCAATCGTACAGTCAAATTGTATTGTTTCAATGAGAGTTCTACTCATTGGCAATAAGTCGTGCAGTCATTGAATCAAACTGCATGCAATCTGTCTTTCAATGGACCAAACTGCATGTATTAATTCAATGAGTAGAGCTTCTCTCATTTATTCAATGACTCGAGCTGAGCGCATTCTTTCAATGAAACAAACTGCATTCAAGGAATCAAACGCCAATCGTACATACAATGAATCAAACGTTATTCATTGATTCAATGAAACATTCTGAACACATTCGTTTAATGGATCCATTTGCATTCATTCATTCAATGTGTCAGACTGTACTCAGTCATTCAATGAAACACACTGCACGAGTTAATGCCAATGAGTAGAGCTTCTTTCATTGATCCATTTATATGTTGAATGGAAGTTCAAAAATGCATTCAATGAATCAAGCAGTATTCAATGAAACAAACTGCACTCATTCATTGAATCTTACTTCAATCGTACAATCAATGAATCAAACATTATTCATTGATTCAATGCAACAAACATAACATATTCATTTCATGAGACCAATTGCATTCATTCATTCATTCGGAGAATCAAACTGCTCTCGTTCATTCAATGAAACAAACTGCACCATTTAACTCAATGAGTAGAGCTTACCTCATGACTTCAATGTCTCGAGCTAAACGCATTCATTCAATAAATACAAACTGTATTCACTTATTCTTGGAATCAAACATCAATCGTGCATTCAAGGAATCAAGCGTATTTCTTTGATTCAATGAAACAAACTTTACACAGTCTGTAATGGAATCCTTTTGCACTCTTTTAATGAAACAAACATTCAAAACACGTTCATTTCATGACAACCAACTGCATTCATTCATTCATTTCATCACATTTTAATCGTACATTCAATGAATCAACAGCTATATATTGATTCGATGAAACTTTGTTAACACGTTTACTTCATGAAATTAAATGCATTCATTCTTTCATTCATGGAAGCAAATTGCACGTGTTAATTCAATGAGTAGAGCTTATCCCATTCATTCCTTGCCATATTCATGCAATGCAACAAACTGAACCAAACTTCAAATTGATGGAAACATTCTTCACTCATTCGTTTAATGGATCCATTTGCATTCATTCATTCAATGTCTCAAGCTGAACTCCCTCATTGAAAGAATCAAACTGTATACATTGATATGTTGAATGGAACTTCAAGCATGCATTCAATGAATCAAGCATTGCTTATTGATTTTATCAAACCTAACACGAACATTGACTGAATCAAACTGCACTAACTTATTTATTGAAACAAGCCGCATTGATTCATTAATTGTGAGAATTAAATTGAACTCATTCAGTTCATGAAGTAATCTGTACGTTTTATGGCAATGAGTAGAACTTATCTCAATCATTCAATATCTCGACTTAAACGCATTCATTCAATGAAACAAGCTGCATTCATCCATTTATGGAATCAGACGTCAACCGTACATTCAATGAATCAAGCGTTATTCATTGATTCAATGAAACACACTTCAAATATTCATTCAAGGGATAGTTTTGCATTCATTCAATGCAACAAACTGAACGTGTTCATTAAATGAAGAGAGCTTATCTCATTCATTCAATATCTCGACTTTAATGCATTCATTCAATGAAACACCCTGCATTCATTCACTGAATGAAACTTCAATCGTACATTCAATGAATCGAACGTTATTCATTGATTCAATGAAACATTCTTAAAACTTAATGAATCAGACTGTACTCAGTCATTCAATGAAACACACTGCACGTTTTAATGCAAAGAGTCGAGCTTAGTTCCTTAATAGAGTACCTCGAGCTGAACGCATTCATTCAACGAAACAACCTGCATTCATTCATTTAATGAATCATAGGTCAACCGTACATTCAGTGAATCAAGCGTTATTCATTGATTCAATGAAACAAACTTCACATATTCATGCAAGGGATAGTTTTGCATTCATTCAATGTCACAAACGGAACATGCTCATTAAATTGATGAACATTTTAATGAATCAGACAGTACTCAGTCATACAATGAAACACACTGCACGAGTTAATGCCAATGAGTAGACCTTTTCTCATTGATTCAAGACCACCAACTTAACTTGTTTATTCAGAGATTAAACTGCATTCGTTCTTTCATTGAATCAAACTGCATTCATTCTTTCTTTCAATGAAACAAACTGCACATGTTAATTCAACGAGTAGAGCTTATCCCATTCATTCAATGCCACCAGCGTGACATATTCATTCAATGCAACAAACTGAACCAAACTTCAATTTGATGGAAACATTCTTGACACATTCGTTTAATGGCTTCAACCGCATTCATTCATTCAATGTATCAAACTGTACTCAGTTTTTCTATAAAGCAACGACATAATGCAACGAGTAGAGCTCATCTCGTTTATTCAATACCACAAGTTTAACTCGTTAATTCGAACGTTAAAGCTGCATTCGGTCTGTCTTTGAATCAAACTGCGTGCATTCTTCTTTTCAATGTCTCGAGCCGATCGCATTCTTTCAATGAACGAAACTGCATTCATTCATTCATAGAATCCAACGTCAATCGTGCATTCAATGAATCATTCTTTACACATTCATTGAATGAATCCTACCGTACTCATTCATTCTATGAAACAATCTGTACAAGTTATTTCAATTAAATGAGCTCATCTCATGATGTAAATATCTCGACCTTAACGCATTTATTCAATGAAACAAACTGCACTCATTCATTGAATCTTACTTCAATCGTACAGTCAAATTGTATTGTTCCAATGAGAGTTCTACTCATTGGCAATAAGTCGTGCAGTCATTGAATCAAACTGCATGCAATCTGTCTTTCAATGGACCAAACTGCATGTATTAATTCAATGAGTAGAGCTTCTCTCATTTATTCAATGACTCGAGCTGAGCGCATTCTTTCAATGAAACAAACTGCATTCAAGGAATCAAACGCCAATCGTACATACAATGAATCAAACGTTATTCATTGATTCAATGAAACATTCTGAACACATTCGTTTAATGGATCCATTTGCATTCATTCATTCAATGTGTCAGACTGTACTCAGTCATTCAATGAAACACACTGCACGAGTTAATGCCAATGAGTAGAGCTTCTCTCATTGATCCATTTATATGTTGAATGGAAGTTCAAACGTGCATTCAATGAATCAAGCAGTATTCAATGAAACAAACTGCACTCATTCATTGAATCTTACTTCAATCGTACAATCAATGAATCAAACATTATTCATTGATTCAATGCAACAAACATAACATTACATGAGACCAATTGCGTTCATTCATTCATTCGGAGAATCAAACTGCTCTCGTTCATTCAATGAAACAAACTGCACCATCTAACGCAATGCGTAGAGCTTACCTCATGACTTCAATGTCTCGAGCTTAACGCATTCATTCAATAAATACAAACTGTATTCATTTATTCTTGGAATCAAACATCAATCGTGCATTCAAGGAATCAAGCGTATTTCTTTGATTCAATGAAACAAACTTTACACAGTCTGTAATGGAATCCTTTTGCACTCTTTTAATGAAACAAACATTCAAAACACGTTCATTTCATGACAACCAACTGCATTCATTCATTCATTCATTCATTTCATCACATTTTAATCGTACATTCAATGAATCAACTGTTATATATTGATTCGATGAAACATTGTTAACACGTTTACTTCATGAAATTAAATGCATTCATTCTTTCATTCATGGAAGCAAATTGCACGTGTTAATTCAATGAGTAGAGCTTATCCCATTCATTCCTTGCCACCAGCGTGACATATTCATGCAATGCAACAAACTGAACCAAACTTCAATTTGATGGAAACATTCTTGACACATTCGTTTAATGGCTTCAACCGCATTCATTCATTCAATGTATCAAACTGTACTCAGTTTTTCTATAAAGCAACGACATAATGCAACGAGTAGAGCTCATCTCGTTTATTCAATACCACAAGTTTAACTCGTTAATTCGAACGTTAAAGCTGCATTCGGTCTGTCTTTGAATCAAACTGCATGCATTCTTCTTTTCAATGTCTCGAGCTGATCGCATTCTTTCAATGAACGAAACTGCATTCATTCATTCATAGAATCCAACGTCAATCGTGCATTCAATGAATCATTCTTTACACATTCATTGAATGAATCCTACCGTACTCATTCATTCTATGAAACAATCTGTACAAGTTATTTCAATTAAATGAGCTCATCTCATGATGTAAATATCTCGACCTTAACGCATTTATTCAATGAAACAAACTGCACTCATTCATTGAATCTTACTTCAATCGTACAGTCAAATTGTATTGTTTCAATGAGAGTTCTACTCATTGGCAATAAGTCGTGCAGTCATTGAATCAAACTGCATGCAATCTGTCTTTCAATGGACCAAACTGCATGTATTAATTCAATGAGTAGAGCTTCTCTCATTTATTCAATGACTCGAGCTGAGCGCATTCTTTCAATGAAACAAACTGCATTCAAGGAATCAAACGCCAATCGTACATACAATGAATCAAACGTTATTCATTGATTCAATGAAACATTCTGAACACATTCGTTTAATGGATCCATTTGCATTCATTCATTCAATGTGTCAGACTGTACTCAGTCATTCAATGAAACACACTGCACGAGTTAATGCCAATGAGTAGAGCTTCTTTCATTGATCCATTTATATGTTGAATGGAAGTTCAAAAATGCATTCAATGAATCAAGCAGTATTCAATGAAACAAACTGCACTCATTCATTGAATCTTACTTCAATCGTACAATCAATGAATCAAACATTATTCATTGATTCAATGCAACAAACATAACATATTCATTTCATGAGACCAATTGCATTCATTCATTCATTCGGAGAATCAAACTGCTCTCGTTCATTCAATGAAACAAACTGCACCATTTAACTCAATGAGTAGAGCTTACCTCATGACTTCAATGTCTCGAGCTAAACGCATTCATTCAATAAATACAAACTGTATTCATTTATTCTTGGAATCAAACATCAATCGTGCATTCAAGGAATCAAGCGTATTTCTTTGATTCAATGAAACAAACTTTACACAGTCTGTAATGGAATCCTTTTGCACTCTTTTAATGAAACAAACATTCAAAACACGTTCATTTCATGACAACCAACTGCATTCATTCATTCATTTCATCACATTTTAATCGTACATTCAATGAATCAACAGCTATATATTGATTCGATGAAACTTTGTTAACACGTTTACTTCATGAAATTAAATGCATTCATTCTTTCATTCATGGAAGCAAATTGCACGTGTTAATTCAATGAGTAGAGCTTATCCCATTCATTCCTTGCCATATTCATGCAATGCAACAAACTGAACCAAACTTCAAATTGATGGAAACATTCTTCACTCATTCGTTTAATGGATCCATTTGCATTCATTCATTCAATGTCTCAAGCTGAACTCCCTCATTGAAAGAATCAAACTGTATACATTGATATGTTGAATGGAACTTCAAGCATGCATTCAATGAATCAAGCATTGCTTATTGATTTTATCAAACCTAACACGAACATTGACTGAATCAAACTGCACTAACTTATTTATTGAAACAAACCGCATTGATTCATTAATTGTGAGAATTAAATTGAACTCATTCAGTTCATGAAGTAATCTGTACGTTTTATGGCAATGAGTAGAACTTATCTCAATCATTCAATATCTCGACTTAAACGCATTCATTCAATGAAACAAGCTGCATTCATCCATTTATGGAATCAGACGTCAACCGTACATTCAATGAATCAAGCGTTATTCATTGATTCAATGAAACACACTTAAAATATTCATTCAAGGGATAGTTTTGCATTCATTCAATGCAACAAACTGAACGTGTTCATTAAATGAAGAGAGCTTATCTCATTCATTCAATATCTCGACTTTAATGCATTCATTCAATGAAACACCCTGCATTCATTCACTGAATGAAACTTCAATCGTACATTCAATGAATCGAACGTTATTCATTGATTCAATGAAACATTCTTAAAACTTAATGAATCAGACTGTACTCAGTCATTCAATGAAGCACACTGCACGTTTTAATGCAAAGAGTCGAGCTTAGTTCCTTAATAGAGTACCTCGAGCTGAACGCATTCATTCAACGAAACAACCTGCATTCATTCATTTAATGAATCATAGGTCAACCGTACATTCAGTGAATCAAGCGTTATTCATTGATTCAATGAAACAAACTTCACATATTCATGCAAGGGATAGTTTTGCATTCATTCAATGTCACAAACGGAACATGCTCATTAAATTGATGAACATTTTAATGAATCAGACTGTACTCAGTCAGACAATGAAACACACTGCACGAGTTAATGCCAATGAGTAGACCTTTTCTCATTGATTCAAGACCACCAACTTAAATTGTTTATTCAGAGATTAAACTGCATTCGTTCTTTCATTGAATCAAACTGCATTCATTCTTTCTTTCAATGAAACAAACTGCACATGTTAATTCAACGAGTAGAGCTTATTCCATTCATTCAATGCCACCAGCGTGACATATTCATTCAATGCAACAAACTGAACCAAACTTCAATTTGATGGAAACATTCTTGACACATTCGTTTAATGGCTTCAACCGCATTCATTCATTCAATGTATCAAACTGTACTCAGTTTTTCTATAAAGCAACGACATAATGCAACGAGTAGAGCTCATCTCGTTTATTCAATACCACAAGTTTAACTCGTTAATTCGAACGTTAAAGCTGCATTCGGTCTGTCTTTGAATCAAACTGCATGCATTCTTGTTTTCAATGTCTCGAGCCGATCGCATTCTTTCAATGAACGAAACTGCATTCATTCATTCATAGAATCCAACGTCAATCGTGCATTCAATGAATCATTCTTTACACATTCATTGAATGAATCCTACCGTACTCATTCATTCTATGAAACAATCTGTACAAGTTATTTCAATTAAATGAGCTCATCTCATGATGTAAATATCTCGACCTTAACGCATTTATTCAATGAAACAAACTGCAATCATTCATTGAATCTTACTTCAATCGTACAGTCAAATTGTATTGTTTCAATGAGAGTTCTACTCATTGGCAATAAGTCGTGCAGTCATTGAATCAAACTGCATGCAATCTGTCTTTCAATGGACCAAACTGCATGTATTAATTCAATGAGTAGAGCTTCTCTCATTTATTCAATGACTCGAGCTGAGCGCATTCTTTCAATGAAACAAACTGCATTCAAGGAATCAAACGCCAATCGTACATACAATGAATCAAACGTTATTCATTGATTCAATGAAACATTCTGAACACATTCGTTTAATGGATCCATTTGCATTCATTCATTCAATGTGTCAGACTGTACTCAGTCATTCAATGAAACACACTGCACGAGTTAATGCCAATGAGTAGAGCTTCTTTCATTGATCCATTTATATGTTGAATGGAAGTTCAAAAATGCATTCAATGAATCAAGCAGTATTCAATGAAACAAACTGCACTCATTCATTGAATCTTACTTCAATCGTACAATCAATGAATCAAACATTATTCATTGATTCAATGCAACAAACATAACATATTCATTTCATGAGACCAATTGCGTTCATTCATTCATTCGGAGAATCAAACTGCTCTCGTTCATTCAATGAAACAAACTGCACCATTTAACTCAATGAGTAGAGCTTACCTCATGACTTCAATGTCTCGAGCTAAACGCATTCATTCAATAAATACAAACTGTATTCATTTATTCTTGGAATCAAACATCAATCGTGCATTCAAGGAATCAAGCGTATTTCTTTGATTCAATGAAACAAACTTTACACAGTCTGTAATGGAATCCTTTTGCACTCTTTTAATGAAACAAACATTCAAAACACGTTCATTTCATGACAACCAACTGCATTCATTCATTCATTTCATCACATTTTAATCGTACATTCAATGAATCAACAGCTATATATTGATTCGATGAAACTTTGTTAACACGTTTACTTCATGAAATTAAATGCATTCATTCTTTCATTCATGGAAGCAAATTGCACGTGTTAATTCAATGAGTAGAGCTTATCCCATTCATTCCTTGCCATATTCATGCAATGCAACAAACTGAACCAAACTTCAAATTGATGGAAACATTCTTCACTCATTCGTTTAATGGATCCATTTGCATTCATTCATTCAATGTCTCAAGCTGAACTCCCTCATTGAAAGAATCAAACTGTATACATTGATATGTTGAATGGAACTTCAAGCATGCATTCAATGAATCAAGCATTGCTTATTGATTTTATCAAACCTAACACGAACATTGACTGAATCAAACTGCACTAACTTATTTATTGAAACAAACCGCATTGATTCATTAATTGTGAGAATTAAATTGAACTCATTCAGTTCATGAAGTAATCTGTACGTTTTATGGCAATGAGTAGAACTTATCTCAATCATTCAATATCTCGACTTAAACGCATTCATTCAATGAAACAAGCTGCATTCATCCATTTATGGAATCAGACGTCAACCGTACATTCAATGAATCAAGCGTTATTCATTGATTCAATGAAACACACTTAAAATATTCATTCAAGGGATAGTTTTGCATTCATTCAATGCAACAAACTGAACGTGTTCATTAAATGAAGAGAGCTTATCTCATTCATTCAATATCTCGACTTTAATGCATTCATTCAATGAAACACCCTGCATTCATTCACTGAATGAAACTTCAATCGTACATTCAATGAATCGAACGTTATTCATTGATTCAATGAAACATTCTTAAAACTTAATGAATCAGACTGTACTCAGTCATTCAATGAAGCACACTGCACGTTTTAATGCAAAGAGTCGAGCTTAGTTCCTTAATAGAGTACCTCGAGCTGAACGCATTCATTCAACGAAACAACCTGCATTCATTCATTTAATGAATCATAGGTCAACCGTACATTCAGTGAATCAAGCGTTATTCATTGATTCAATGAAACAAACTTCACATATTCATGCAAGGGATAGTTTTGCATTCATTCAATGTCACAAACGGAACATGCTCATTAAATTGATGAACATTTTAATGAATCAGACTGTACTCAGTCAGACAATGAAACACACTGCACGAGTTAATGCCAATGAGTAGACCTTTTCTCATTGATTCAAGACCACCAACTTAAATTGTTTATTCAGAGATTAAACTGCATTCGTTCTTTCATTGAATCAAACTGCATTCATTCTTTCTTTCAATGAAACAAACTGCACATGTTAATTCAACGAGTAGAGCTTATTCCATTCATTCAATGCCACCAGCGTGACATATTCATTCAATGCAACAAACTGAACCAAACTTCAATTTGATGGAAACATTCTTGACACATTCGTTTAATGGCTTCAACCGCATTCATTCATTCAATGTATCAAACTGTACTCAGTTTTTCTATAAAGCAACGACATAATGCAACGAGTAGAGCTCATCTCGTTTATTCAATACCACAAGTTTAACTCGTTAATTCGAACGTTAAAGCTGCATTCGGTCTGTCTTTGAATCAAACTGCATGCATTCTTGTTTTCAATGTCTCGAGCCGATCGCATTCTTTCAATGAACGAAACTGCATTCATTCATTCATAGAATCCAACGTCAATCGTGCATTCAATGAATCATTCTTTACACATTCATTGAATGAATCCTACCGTACTCATTCATTCTATGAAACAATCTGTACAAGTTATTTCAATTAAATGAGCTCATCTCATGATGTAAATATCTCGACCTTAACGCATTTATTCAATGAAACAAACTGCAATCATTCATTGAATCTTACTTCAATCGTACAGTCAAATTGTATTGTTTCAATGAGAGTTCTACTCATTGGCAATAAGTCGTGCAGTCATTGAATCAAACTGCATGCAATCTGTCTTTCAATGGACCAAACTGCATGTATTAATTCAATGAGTAGAGCTTCTCTCATTTATTCAATGACTCGAGCTGAGCGCATTCTTTCAATGAAACAAACTGCATTCAAGGAATCAAACGCCAATCGTACATACAATGAATCAAACGTTATTCATTGATTCAATGATACATTCTGAACACATTCGTTTAATGGATCCATTTGCATTCATTCATTCAATGTGTCAGACTGTACTCAGTCATTCAATGAAACACACTGCACGAGTTAATGCCAATGAGTAGAGCTTCTCTCATTGATCCATTTATATGTTGAATGGAAGTTCAAAAATGCATTCAATGAATCAAGCAGTATTCAATGAAACAAACTGCACTCATTCATTGAATCTTACTTCAATCGTACAATCAATGAATCAAACATTATTCATTGATTCAATGCAACAAACATAACATATTCATTTCATGAGACCAATTGCATTCATTCATTCATTCGGAGAATCAAACTGCTCTCGTTCATTCAATGAAACAAACTGCACCATTTAACTCAATGAGTAGAGCTTACCTCATGACTTCAATGTCTCGAGCTAAACGCATTCATTCAATAAATACAAACTGTATTCATTTATTCTTGGAATCAAACATCAATCGTGCATTCAAGGAATCAAGCGTATTTCTTTGATTCAATGAAACAAACTTTACACAGTCTGTAATGGAATCCTTTTGCACTCTTTTAATGAAACAAACATTCAAAACACGTTCATTTCATGGCAACCAACTGCATTCATTCATTCATTTCATCACATTTTAATCGTACATTCAATGAATCAACAGCTATATATTGATTCGATGAAACTTTGTTAACACGTTTACTTCATGAAATTAAATGCATTCATTCTTTCATTCATGGAAGCAAATTGCACGTGTTAATTCAATGAGTAGAGCTTATCCCATTCATTCCTTGCCATATTCATGCAATGCAACAAACTGAACCAAACTTCAAATTGATGGAAACATTCTTCACTCATTCGTTTAATGGATCCATTTGCATTCATTCATTCAATGTCTCAAGCTGAACTCCCTCATTGAAAGAATCAAACTGTATACATTGATATGTTGAATGGAACTTCAAGCATGCATTCAATGAATCAAGCATTGCTTATTGATTTTATCAAACCTAACACGAACATTGACTGAATCAAACTGCACTAACTTATTTATTGAAACAAACCGCATTGATTCATTAATTGTGAGAATTAAATTGAACTCATTCAGTTCATGAAGTAACCTGTACGTTTTATGGCAATGAGTAGAACTTATCTCAATCATTCAATATCTCGACTTAAACGCATTCATTCAATGAAACAAGCTGCATTCATCCATTTATGGAATCAGACGTCAACCGTACATTCAATGAATCAAGCGTTATTCATTGATTCAATGAAACACACTTAAAATATTCATTCAAGGGATAGTTTTGCATTCATTCAATGCAACAAACTGAACGTGTTCATTAAATGAAGAGAGCTTATCTCATTCATTCAATATCTCGACTTTAATGCATTCATTCAATGAAACACCCTGCATTCATTCACTGAATGAAACTTCAATCGTACATTCAATGTTATTCATTGATTCAATGAAACATTCTTAAAACTTAATGAATCAGACTGTACTCAGTCATTCAATGAAACACACTGCACGTTTTAATGCAAAGAGTCGAGCTTAGTTCCTTAATAGAGTACCTCGAGCTGAACACATTCATTCAACGAAACAACCTGCATTCATTCATTTAATGAATCATAGGTCAACCGTACATTCAGTGAATCAAGCGTTATTCATTGATTCAATGAAACAAACTTCACATATTCATGCAAGGGATAGTTTTGCATTCATTCAATGTCACAAACGGAACATGCTCATTAAATTGATGAACATTTTAATGAATCAGACTGTACTCAGTCAGACAATGAAACACACTGCACGAGTTAATGCCAATGAGTAGACCTTTTCTCATTGATTCAAGACCACCAACTTAACTTGTTTATTCAGAGATTAAACTGCATTCGTTCTTTCATTGAATCAAACTGCATTCATTCTTTCTTTCAATGAAACAAACTGCACATGTTAATTCAACGAGTAGAGCTTATCCCATTCATTCAATGCCACCAGCGTGACATATTCATTCAATGCAACAAACTGAACCAAACTTCAATTTGATGGAAACATTCTTGACACATTCGTTTAATGGCTTTAACCGCATTCATTCATTCAATGTATCAAACTGTACTCAGTTTTTCTATAAAGCAACGACATAATGCAACGAGTAGAGCTCATCTCGTTTATTCAATACCACAAGTTTAACTCGTTAATTCGAACGTTAAAGCTGCATTCGGTCTGTCTTTGAATCAAAGTGCATGCATTCTTGTTTTCAATGTCTCGAGCCGATCGCATTCTTTCAATGAACGAAACTGCATTCATTCATTCATAGAATCCAACGTCAATCGTGCATTCAATGAATCATTCTTTACACATTCATTGAATGAATCCTACCGTACTCATTCATTCTATGAAACAATCTGTACAAGTTATTTCAATTAAATGAGCTCATCTCATGATGTAAATATCTCGACCTTAACGCATTTATTCAATGAAACAAACTGCACTCATTCATTGAATCTTACTTCAATCGTACAGTCAAATTGTATTGTTTCAATGAGAGTTCTACTCATTGGCAATAAGTCGTGCAGTCATTGAATCAAACTGCATGCAATCTGTCTTTCAATGGACCAAACTGCATGTATTAATTCAATGAGTAGAGCTTCTCTCATTTATTCAATGACTCGAGCTGAGCGCATTCTTTCAATGAAACAAACTGCATTCAAGGAATCAAACGCCAATCGTACATACAATGAATCAAACGTTATTCATTGATTCAATGAAACATTCTGAACACATTCGTTTAATGGATCCATTTGCATTCATTCATTCAATGTGTCAGACTGTACTCAGTCATTCAATGAAACACACTGCACGAGTTAATGCCAATGAGTAGAGCTTCTCTCATTGATCCATTTATATGTTGAATGGAAGTTCAAAAATGCATTCAATGAATCAAGCAGTATTCAATGAAACAAACTGCACTCATTCATTGAATCTTACTTCAATCGTACAATCAATGAATCAAACATTATTCATTGATTCAATGCAACAAACATAACATATTCATTTCATGAGACCAATTGCATTCATTCATTCATTCGGAGAATCAAACTGCTCTCGTTCATTCAATGAAACAAACTGCACCATTTAACTCAATGAGTAGAGCTTACCTCATGACTTCAATGTCTCGAGCTAAACGCATTCATTCAATAAATACAAACTGTATTCATTTATTCTTGGAATCAAACATCAATCGTGCATTCAAGGAATCAAGCGTATTTCTTTGATTCAATGAAACAAACTTTACACAGTCTGTAATGGAATCCTTTTGCACTCTTTTAATGAAACAAACATTCAAAACACGTTCATTTCATGGCAACCAACTGCATTCATTCATTCATTTCATCACATTTTAATCGTACATTCAATGAATCAACAGCTATATATTGATTCGATGAAACTTTGTTAACACGTTTACTTCATGAAATTAAATTCCATTCTTTCATTCATGGAAGCAAATTGCACGTGTTAATTCAATGAGTAGAGCTTATCCCATTCATTCCTTGCCATATTCATGCAATGCAACAAACTGAACCAAACTTCAAATTGATGGAAACATTCTTCACTCATTCGTTTAATGGATCCATTTGCATTCATTCATTCAATGTCTCAAGCTGAACTCCCTCATTGAAAGAATCAAACTGTATACATTGATATGTTGAATGGAACTTCAAGCATGCATTCAATGAATCAAGCATTGCTTATTGATTTTATCAAACCTAACACGAACATTGACTGAATCAAACTGCACTAACTTATTTATTGAAACAAACCGCATTGATTCATTAATTGTGAGAATTAAATTGAACTCATTCAGTTCATGAAGTAATCTGTACGTTTTATGGCAATGAGTAGAACTTATCTCAATCATTCAATATCTCGACTTAAACGCATTCATTCAATGAAACAAGCTGCATTCATCCATTTATGGAATCAGACGTCAACCGTACATTCAATGAATCAAGCGTTATTCATTGATTCAATGAAACACACTTCAAATATTCATTCAAGGGATAGTTTTGCATTCATTCAATGCAACAAACTGAACGTGTTCATTAAATGAAGAGAGCTTATCTCATTCATTCAATATCTCGACTTTAATGCATTCATTCAATGAAACACCCTGCATTCATTCACTGAATGAAACTTCAATCGTACATTCAATAAATCGAACGTTATTCATTGATTCAATGAAACATTCTTAAAACTTAATGAATCAGACTGTACTCAGTCATTCAATGAAACACACTGCACGTTTTAATGCAAAGAGTCGAGCTTAGTTCCTTAATAGAGTACATCGAGCTGAACGCATTCATTCAACGAAATAACCTGCATTCATTCATTTAATGAATCATAGGTCAACCGTACATTCAGTGAATCAAGCGTTATTCATTGATTCAATGAAACAAACTTAACATATTCATGCACGGGTTAGTTTTGCATTCATTCAATGTCACAAACGGAACATGCTCATTAAATTGATGAACATTTTAATGAATCAGACTGTACTCAGTCAGACAATGAAACACACTGCACGAGTTAATGCCAATGAGTAGACCTTTTCTCATTGATTCAAGACCACCAACTTAAATTGTTTATTCAGAGATTAAACTGCATTCGTTCTTTCATTGAATCAAACTGCATTCATTCTTTCTTTCAATGAAACAAACTGCACATGTTAATTCAACGAGTAGAGCTTATTCCATTCATTCAATGCCACCAGCGTGACATATTCATTCAATGCAACAAACTGAACCAAACTTCAATTTGATGGAAACATTCTTGACACATTCGTTTAATGGCTTCAACCGCATTCATTCATTCAATGTATCAAACTGTACTCAGTTTTTCTATAAAGCAACGACATAATGCAACGAGTAGAGCTCATCTCGTTTATTCAATACCACAAGTTTAACTCGTTAATTCGAACGTTAAAGCTGCATTCGGTCTGTCTTTGAATCAAACTGCATGCATTCTTGTTTTCAATGTCTCGAGCCGATCGCATTCTTTCAATGAACGAAACTGCATTCATTCATTCATAGAATCCAACGTCAATCGTGCATTCAATGAATCATTCTTTACACATTCATTGAATGAATCCTACCGTACTCATTCATTCTATGAAACAATCTGTACAAGTTATTTCAATTAAATGAGCTCATCTCATGATGTAAATATCTCGACCTTAACGCATTTATTCAATGAAACAAACTGCACTCATTCATTGAATCTTACTTCAATCGTACAGTCAAATTGTATTGTTTCAAAGAGAGTTCTACTCATTGGCAATAAGTCGTGCAGTCATTGAATCAAACTGCATGCAATCTGTCTTTCAATGGACCAAACTGCATGTATTAATTCAATGAGTAGAGCTTCTCTCATTTATTCAATGACTCGAGCTGAGCGCATTCTTTCAATGAAACAAACTGCATTCAAGGAATCAAACGCCAATCGTACATACAATGAATCAAACGTTATTCATTGATTCAATGATACATTCTGAACACATTCGTTTAATGGATCCATTTGCATTCATTCATTCAATGTGTCAGACTGTACTCAGTCATTCAATGAAACACACTGCACGAGTTAATGCCAATGAGTAGAGCTTCTCTCATTGATCCATTTATATGTTGAATGGAAGTTCAAAAATGCATTCAATGAATCAAGCAGTATTCAATGAAACAAACTGCACTCATTCATTGAATCTTACTTCAATCGTACAATCAATGAATCAAACATTATTCATTGATTCAATGCAACAAACATAACATATTCATTTCATGAGACCAATTGCATTCATTCATTCATTCGGAGAATCAAACTGCTCTCGTTCATTCAATGAAACAAACTGCACCATTTAACTCAATGAGTAGAGCTTACCTCATGACTTCAATGTCTCGAGCTAAACGCATTCATTCAATAAATACAAACTGTATTCATTTATTCTTGGAATCAAACATCAATCGTGCATTCAAGGAATCAAGCGTATTTCTTTGATTCAATGAAACAAACTTTACACAGTCTGTAATGGAATCCTTTTGCACTCTTTTAATGAAACAAACATTCAAAACACGTTCATGTCATGGCAACCAACTGCATTCATTCATTCATTTCATCACATTTTAATCGTACATTCAATGAATCAACAGCTATATATTGATTCGATGAAACTTTGTTAACACGTTTACTTCATGAAATTAAATGCATTCATTCTTTCATTCATGGAAGCAAATTGCACGTGTTAATTCAATGAGTAGAGCTTATCCCATTCATTCCTTGCCATATTCATGCAATGCAACAAACTGAACCAAACTTCAAATTGATGGAAACATTCTTCACTCATTCGTTTAATGGATCCATTTGCATTCATTCATTCAATGTCTCAAGCTGAACTCCCTCATTGAAAGAATCAAACTGTATACATTGATATGTTGAATGGAACTTCAAGCATGCATTCAATGAATCAAGCATTGCTTGATTTTATCAAACCTAACACGAACATTGACTGAATCAAACTGCACTAACTTATTTATTGAAACAAACCGCATTGATTCATTAATTGTGAGAATTAAATTGAACTCATTCAGTTCATGAAGTAACCTGTACGTTTTATGGCAATGAGTAGAACTTATCTCAATCATTCAATATCTCGACTTAAACGCATTCATTCAATGAAACAAGCTGCATTCATCCATTTATGGAATCAGACGTCAACCGTACATTCAATGAATCAAGCGTTATTCATTGATTCAATGAAACACACTTAAAATATTCATTCAAGGGATAGTTTTGCATTCATTCAATGCAACAAACTGAACGTGTTCATTAAATGAAGAGAGCTTATCTCATTCATTCAATATCTCGACTTTAATGCATTCATTCAATGAAACACCCTGCATTCATTCACTGAATGAAACTTCAATCGTACATTCAATGTTATTCATTGATTCAATGAAACATTCTTAAAACTTAATGAATCAGACTGTACTCAGTCATTCAATGAAACACACTGCACGTTTTAATGCAAAGAGTCGAGCTTAGTTCCTTAATAGAGTACCTCGAGCTGAACACATTCATTCAACGAAACAACCTGCATTCATTCATTTAATGAATCATAGGTCAACCGTACATTCAGTGAATCAAGCGTTATTCATTGATTCAATGAAACAAACTTCACATATTCATGCAAGGGATAGTTTTGCATTCATTCAATGTCACAAACGGAACATGCTCATTAAATTGATGAACATTTTAATGAATCAGACTGTACTCAGTCAGACAATGAAACACACTGCACGAGTTAATGCCAATGAGTAGACCTTTTCTCATTGATTCAAGACCACCAACTTAACTTGTTTATTCAGAGATTAAACTGCATTCGTTCTTTCATTGAATCAAACTGCATTCATTCTTTCTTTCAATGAAACAAACTGCACATGTTAATTCAACGAGTAGAGCTTATCCCATTCATTCAATGCCACCAGCGTGACATATTCATTCAATGCAACAAACTGAACCAAACTTCAATTTGATGGAAACATTCTTGACACATTCGTTTAATGGCTTTAACCGCATTCATTCATTCAATGTATCAAACTGTACTCAGTTTTTCTATAAAGCAACGACATAATGCAACGAGTAGAGCTCATCTCGTTTATTCAATACCACAAGTTTAACTCGTTAATTCGAACGTTAAAGCTGCATTCGGTCTGTCTTTGAATCAAAGTGCATGCATTCTTGTTTTCAATGTCTCGAGCCGATCGCATTCTTTCAATGAACGAAACTGCATTCATTCATTCATAGAATCCAACGTCAATCGTGCATTCAATGAATCATTCTTTACACATTCATTGAATGAATCCTACCGTACTCATTCATTCTATGAAACAATCTGTACAAGTTATTTCAATTAAATGAGCTCATCTCATGATGTAAATATCTCGACCTTAACGCATTTATTCAATGAAACAAACTGCACTCATTCATTGAATCTTACTTCAATCGTACAGTCAAATTGTATTGTTTCAATGAGAGTTCTACTCATTGGCAATAAGTCGTGCAGTCATTGAATCAAACTGCATGCAATCTGTCTTTCAATGGACCAAACTGCATGTATTAATTCAATGAGTAGAGCTTCTCTCATTTATTCAATGACTCGAGCTGAGCGCATTCTTTCAATGAAACAAACTGCATTCAAGGAATCAAACGCCAATCGTACATACAATGAATCAAACGTTATTCATTGATTCAATGAAACATTCTGAACACATTCGTTTAATGGATCCATTTGCATTCATTCATTCAATGTGTCAGACTGTACTCAGTCATTCAATGAAACACACTGCACGAGTTAATGCCAATGAGTAGAGCTTCTCTCATTGATCCATTTATATGTTGAATGGAAGTTCAAAAATGCATTCAATGAATCAAGCAGTATTCAATGAAACAAACTGCACTCATTCATTGAATCTTACTTCAATCGTACAATCAATGAATCAAACATTATTCATTGATTCAATGCAACAAACATAACATATTCATTTCATGAGACCAATTGCATTCATTCATTCATTCGGAGAATCAAACTGCTCTCGTTCATTCAATGAAACAAACTGCACCATTTAACTCAATGAGTAGAGCTTACCTCATGACTTCAATGTCTCGAGCTAAACGCATTCATTCAATAAATACAAACTGTATTCATTTATTCTTGGAATCAAACATCAATCGTGCATTCAAGGAATCAAGCGTATTTCTTTGATTCAATGAAACAAACTTTACACAGTCTGTAATGGAATCCTTTTGCACTCTTTTAATGAAACAAACATTCAAAACACGTTCATTTCATGACAACCAACTGCATTCATTCATTCATTCATTCATTTCATCACATTTTAATCGTACATTCAATGAATCAACTGTTATATATTGATTCGATGAAACATTGTTAACACGTTTACTTCATGAAATTAAATGCATTCATTCTTTCATTCATGGAAGCAAATTGCACGTGTTAATTCAATGAGTAGAGCTTATCCCATTCATTCCTTGCCACCAGCGTGACATATTCATGCAATGCAACAAACTGAACCAAACTTCAATTTGATGGAAACATTCTTGACACATTCGTTTAATGGCTTCAACCGCATTCATTCATTCAATGTATCAAACTGTACTCAGTTTTTCTATAAAGCAACGACATAATGCAACGAGTAGAGCTCATCTCGTTTATTCAATACCACAAGTTTAACTCGTTAATTCGAACGTTAAAGCTGCATTCGGTCTGTCTTTGAATCAAACTGCATGCATTCTTCTTTTCAATGTCTCGAGCTGATCGCATTCTTTCAATGAACGAAACTGCATTCATTCATTCATAGAATCCAACGTCAATCGTGCATTCAATGAATCATTCTTTACACATTCATTGAATGAATCCTACCGTACTCATTCATTCTATGAAACAATCTGTACAAGTTATTTCAATTAAATGAGCTCATCTCATGATGTAAATATCTCGACCTTAACGCATTTATTCAATGAAACAAACTGCACTCATTCATTGAATCTTACTTCAATCGTACAGTCAAATTGTATTGTTTCAATGAGAGTTCTACTCATTGGCAATACGTCGTGCAGTCATTGAATCAAACTGCATGCAATCTGTCTTTCAATGGACCAAACTGCATGTATTAATTCAATGAGTAGAGCTTCTCTCATTTATTCAATGACTCGAGCTGAGCGCATTCTTTCAATGAAACAAACTGCATTCAAGGAATCAAACGCCAATCGTACATACAATGAATCAAACGTTATTCATTGATTCAATGAAACATTCTGAACACATTCGTTTAATGGATCCATTTGCATTCATTCATTCAATGTGTCAGACTGTACTCAGTCATTCAATGAAACACACTGCACGAGTTAATGCCAATGAGTAGAGCTTCTCTCATTGATCCATTTATATGTTGAATGGAAGTTCAAACATGCATTCAATGAATCAAGCATTGCTTATTGATTTTATCAAACCTAACACGAACATTGACTGAATCAAACTGCACTAACTTATTTATTGAAACAAACCGCATTGATTCATTAATTGTGAGAATTAAATTGAACTCATTCAGTTCATGAAGTAATCTGTACGTTTTATGGCAATGAGTAGAACTTATCTCAATCATTCAATTTCTCGACTTTAACGCTTATCTCAATCATTCAATATCTCGATTCAATGAAACAAGCTGCATTCATCCATTTATGGAATCAGACGTCAACCGTACATTCAATGAATCAAGCGTTATTCATTGATTCAATGAAACACACTTAAAATATTCATTCAAGGGATAGTTTTGCATTCATTCAATGCAACAAACTGAACGTGTTCATTAAATGAAGAGAGCTTATCTCATTCATTCAATATCTCTACCTTAATGCATTCATTCAATGAAACACCCTGCATTCATTCACTGAATGAAACTTCAATCGTACATTCAATGAATCGAACGTTATTCATTGATTCAATGAAACATTCTTAAAACTTAATGAATCAGACTGTACTCAGTCATTCAATGAAACACACTGCACGTTTTAATGCAAAGAGTCGAGCTTAGTTCCTTAATAGAGTACCTCGAGCTGAACGCATTCATTCAACGAAACAACCTGCATTCATTCATTTAATGAATCATAGGTCAACCGTACATTCAGTGAATCAAGCGTTATTCATTGATTCAATGAAACAAACTTAACATATTCATGCACGGGATAGTTTTGCATTCATTCAATGTCACAAACGGAACATGCTCATTAAATTGATGAACATTTTAATGAATCAGACTGTACTCAGTCATACAATGAAACACACTGCACGAATTAATGCCAATGAGTAGACCTTTTCTCATTGATTCAAGACCACCAACTTAACTTGTTTATTCAGAGATTAAACTGCATTCGTTCTTTCATTGAATCAAACTGCATTCATTCTTTCTTTCAATGAAACAAACTGCACATGTTAATTCAACGAGTAGAGCTTATCCCATTCATTCAATGCCACCAGCGTGACATATTCATTCAATGCAACAAACTGAACCAAACTTCAATTTGATGGAAACATTCTTGACACATTTGTTTAATGGCTTCAACCGCATTCATTCATTCAATGTATCAAACTGTACTCAGTTTTTCTATAAAGCAACGACATAATGCAACGAGTAGAGCTCATCTCGTTTATTCAATACCACAAGTTTAACTCGTTAATTCGAACGTTAAAGCTGCATTCGGTCTGTCTTTGAATCAAACTGCATGCATTCTTCTTTTCAATGTCTCGAGCTGATCGCATTCTTTCAATGAACGAAACTGCATTCATTCATTCATAGAATCCAACGTCAATCGTGCATTCAATGAATCATTCTTTACACATTCATTGAATGAATCCTACCGTACTCATTCATTCTATGAAACAATCTGTACAAGTTATTTCAATTAAATGAGCTCATCTCATGATGTAAATATCTCGACCTTAACGCATTTATTCAATGAAACAAACTGCACTCATTCATTGAATCTTACTTCAATCGTACAGTCAAATTGTATTGTTTCAATGAGAGTTCTACTCATTGGCAATAAGTCGTGCAGTCATTGAATCAAACTGCATGCAATCTGTCTTTCAATGGACCAAACTGCATGTATTAATTCAATGAGTAGAGCTTCTCTCATTTATTCAATGACTCGAGCTGAGCGCATTCTTTCAATGAAACAAACTGCATTCAAGGAATCAAACGCCAATCGTACATACAATGAATCAAACGTTATTCATTGATTCAATGAAACTTTCTGAACACATTCGTTTAATGGATCCATTTGCATTCAATGTGTCAGACTGTACTCAGTCATTCAATGAAACAGACTGCACGAGTTAATGCCAATGAGTAGAGCTTCTCTCATTGATCCATTTATATGTTGAATGGAAGTTCAAACATGCATTCAATGAATCAAGCAGTATTCAATGAAACAAACTGCACTCATTCATTGAATCTTACTTTAATCGTACAATCAATGAATCAAACATTATTCATTGATTCAATGCAACAAACATAACATATTCATTTCATGAGACCAATTGCATTCATTCATTCATTCGGAGAATCAAACTGCTCTCGTTCATTCAATGAAACAAACTGCACCATTTAACTCAATGAGTAGAGCTTACCTCATGACTTCAATGTCTCGAGCTAAACGCATTCATTCAATAAATACAAACTGTATTCATTTATTCTTGGAATCAAACATCAATCGTGCATTCAAGGAATCAAGCGTATTTCTTTGATTCAATGAAACAAACTTTACACAGTCTGTAATGGAATCCTTTTGCACTCTTTTAATGAAACAAACATTCAAAACACGTTCATTTCATGACAACCAACTGCATTCATTCATTCATTTCATCACATTTTAATCGTACATTCAATGAATCAACAGCTATATATTGATTCGATGAAACTTTGTTAACACGTTTACTTCATGAAATTAAATGCATTCATTCTTTCATTCATGGAAGCAAATTGCACGTGTTAATTCAATGAGTAGAGCTTATCCCATTCATTCCTTGCCATATTCATGCAATGCAACAAACTGAATCAAACTTCAAATTGATGGAAACATTCTTCACTCATTCGTTTAATGGATCCATTTGCATTCATTCATTCAATGTCTCAAGCTGAACTCCCTCATTGAAAGAATCAAACTGTATACATTGATATGTTGAATGGAACTTCAAGCATGCATTCAATGAATCAAGCATTGCTTATTGATTTTATCAAACCTAACACGAACATTGACTGAATCAAACTGCACTAACTTATTTATTGAAACAAACCGCATTGATTCATTAATTGTGAGAATTAAATTGAACTCATTCAGTTCATGAAGTAATCTGTACGTTTTATGGCAATGAGTAGAACTTATCTCAATCATTCAATATCTCGACTTAAACGCATTCATTCAATGAAACAAGCTGCATTCATCCATTTATGGAATCAGACGTCAACCGTACATTCAATGAATCAAGCGTTATTCATTGATTCAATGAAACACACTTAAAATATTCATTCAAGGGATAGTTTTGCATTCATTCAATGCAACAAACTGAACGTGTTCATTAAATGAAGAGAGCTTATCTCATTCATTCAATATCTCGACTTTAATGCATTCATTCAATGAAACACCCTGCATTCATTCACTGAATGAAACTTCAATCGTACATTCAATGAATCGAACGTTATTCATTGATTCAATGAAACATTCTTAAAACTTAATGAATCAGACTGTACTCAGTCATTCAATGAAACACACTGCACGTTTTAATGCAAAGAGTCGAGCTTAGTTCCTTAATAGAGTACCTCGAGCTGAACGCATTCATTCAACGAAACAACCTGCATTCATTCATTTAATGAATCATAGGTCAACCGTACATTCAGTGAATCAAGCGTTATTCATTGATTCAATGAAACAAACTTCACATATTCATGCAAGGGATAGTTTTGCATTCATTCAATGTCACAAACGGAACATGCTCATTAAATTGATGAACATTTTAATGAATCAGACAGTACTCAGTCATACAATGAAACACACTGCACGAGTTAATGCCAATGAGTAGACCTTTTCTCATTGATTCAAGACCACCAACTTAACTTGTTTATTCAGAGATTAAACTGCATTCGTTCTTTCATTGAATCAAACTGCATTCATTCTTTCTTTCAATGAAACAAACTGCACATGTTAATTCAACGAGTAGAGCTTATCCCATTCATTCAATGCCACCAGCGTGACATATTCATTCAATGCAACAAACTGAACCAAACTTCAATTTGATGGAAACATTCTTGACACATTCGTTTAATGGCTTCAACCGCATTCATTCATTCAATGTATCAAACTGTACTCAGTTTTTCTATAAAGCAACGACATAATGCAACGAGTAGAGCTCATCTCGTTTATTCAATACCACAAGTTTAACTCGTTAATTCGAACGTTAAAGCTGCATTCGGTCTGTCTTTGAATCAAACTGCGTGCATTCTTCTTTTCAATGTCTCGAGCCGATCGCATTCTTTCAATGAACGAAACTGCATTCATTCATTCATAGAATCCAACGTCAATCGTGCATTCAATGAATCATTCTTTACACATTCATTGAATGAATCCTACCGTACTCATTCATTCTATGAAACAATCTGTACAAGTTATTTCAATTAAATGAGCTCATCTCATGATGTAAATATCTCGACCTTAACGCATTTATTCAATGAAACAAACTGCACTCATTCATTGAATCTTACTTCAATCGTACAGTCAAATTGTATTGTTCCAATGAGAGTTCTACTCATTGGCAATAAGTCGTGCAGTCATTGAATCAAACTGCATGCAATCTGTCTTTCAATGGACCAAACTGCATGTATTAATTCAATGAGTAGAGCTTCTCTCATTTATTCAATGACTCGAGCTGAGCGCATTCTTTCAATGAAACAAACTGCATTCAAGGAATCAAACGCCAATCGTACATACAATGAATCAAACGTTATTCATTGATTCAATGAAACATTCTGAACACATTCGTTTAATGGATCCATTTGCATTCATTCATTCAATGTGTCAGACTGTACTCAGTCATTCAATGAAACACACTGCACGAGTTAATGCCAATGAGTAGAGCTTCTCTCATTGATCCATTTATATGTTGAATGGAAGTTCAAACGTGCATTCAATGAATCAAGCAGTATTCAATGAAACAAACTGCACTCATTCATTGAATCTTACTTCAATCGTACAATCAATGAATCAAACATTATTCATTGATTCAATGCAACAAACATAACATTACATGAGACCAATTGCGTTCATTCATTCATTCGGAGAATCAAACTGCTCTCGTTCATTCAATGAAACAAACTGCACCATCTAACTCAATGCGTAGAGCTTACCTCATGACTTCAATGTCTCGAGCTTAACGCATTCATTCAATAAAAACAAACTGTATTCATTTATTCTTGGAATCAAACATCAATCGTGCATTCAAGGAATCAAGCGTATTTCTTTGATTCAATGAAACAAACTTTACACAGTCTGTAATGGAATCCTTTTGCACTCTTTTAATGAAACAAACATTCAAAACACGTTCATTTCATGACAACCAACTGCATTCATTCATTCATTCATTCATTTCATCACATTTTAATCGTACATTCAATGAATCAACTGTTATATATTGATTCGATGAAACATTGTTAACACGTTTACTTCATGAAATTAAATGCATTCATTCTTTCATTCATGGAAGCAAATTGCACGTGTTAATTCAATGAGTAGAGCTTATCCCATTCATTCCTTGCCACCAGCGTGACATATTCATTCAATGCAACAAACTGAACCAAACTTCAATTTGATGGAAACATTCTTGACACATTCGTTTAATGGCTTCAACCGCATTCATTCATTCAATGTATCAAACTGTACTCAGTTTTTCTATAAAGCAACGACATAATGCAACGAGTAGAGCTCATCTCGTTTATTCAATACCACAAGTTTAACTCGTTAATTCGAACGTTAAAGCTGCATTCGGTCTGTCTTTGAATCAAACTGCATGCATTCTTCTTTTCAATGTCTCGAGCTGATCGCATTCTTTCAATGAACGAAACTGCATTCATTCATTCATAGAATCCAACGTCAATCGTGCATTCAATGAATCATTCTTTACACATTCATTGAATGAATCCTACCGTACTCATTCATTCTATGAAACAATCTGTACAAGTTATTTCAATTAAATGAGCTCATCTCATGATGTAAATATCTCGACCTTAACGCATTTATTCAATGAAACAAACTGCACTCATTCATTGAATCTTACTTCAATCGTACAGTCAAATTGTATTGTTTCAATGAGAGTTCTACTCATTGGCAATAAGTCGTGCAGTCATTGAATCAAACTGCATGCAATCTGTCTTTCAATGGACCAAACTGCATGTATTAATTCAATGAGTAGAGCTTCTCTCATTTATTCAATGACTCGAGCTGAGCGCATTCTTTCAATGAAACAAACTGCATTCAAGGAATCAAACGCCAATCGTACATACAATGAATCAAACGTTATTCATTGATTCAATGAAACATTCTGAACACATTCGTTTAATGGATCCATTTGCATTCATTCATTCAATGTGTCAGACTGTACTCAGTCATTCAATGAAACACACTGCACGAGTTAATGCCAATGAGTAGAGCTTCTCTCATTGATCCATTTATATGTTGAATGGAAGTTCAAACGTGCATTCAATGAATCAAGCAGTATTCAATGAAACAAACTGCACTCATTCATTGAATCTTACTTCAATCGTACAATCAATGAATCAAACATTATTCATTGATTCAATGCAACAAACATAACATATTCATTTCATGAGACCAATTGCATTCATTCATTCATTCGGAGAATCAAACTGCTCTCGTTCATTCAATGAAACAAACTGCACCATTTAACTCAATGAGCTTACCTCATGACTTCAATGTCTCGAGCTAAACGCATTCATTCAATAAATACAAACTGTATTCATTTATTCTTGGAATCAAACATCAATCGTGCATTCAAGGAATCAAGCGTATTTCTTTGATTCAATGAAACAAACTTTACACAGTCTGTAATGGAATCCTTTTGCACTCTTTTAATGAAACAAACATTCAAAACACGTTCATTTCATGACAACCAACTGCATTCATTCATTCATTTCATCACATTTTAATCGTACATTCAATGAATCAACAGCTATATATTGATTCGATGAAACTTTGTTAACACGTTTACTTCATGAAATTAAATGCATTCATTCTTTCATTCATGGAAGCAAATTGCACGTGTTAATTCAATGAGTAGAGCTTATCCCATTCATTCCTTGCCATATTCATGCAATGCAACAAACTGAACCAAACTTCAAATTGATGGAAACATTCTTCACTCATTCGTTTAATGGATCCATTTGCATTCATTCATTCAATGTCTCAAGCTGAACTCCCTCATTGAAAGAATCAAACTGTATACATTGATATGTTGAATGGAACTTCAAGCATGCATTCAATGAATCAAGCATTGCTTATTGATTTTATCAAACCTAACACGAACATTGACTGAATCAAACTGCACTAACTTATTTATTGAAACAAACCGCATTGATTCATTAATTGTGAGAATTAAATTGAACTCATTCAGTTCATGAAGTAATCTGTACGTTTTATGGCAATGAGTAGAACTTATCTCAATCATTCAATATCTCGACTTAAACGCATTCATTCAATGAAACAAGCTGCATTCATCCATTTATGGAATCAGACGTCAACCGTACATTCAATGAATCAAGCGTTATTCATTGATTCAATGAAACACACTTAAAATATTCATTCAAGGGATAGTTTTGCATTCATTCAATGCAACAAACTGAACGTGTTCATTAAATGAAGAGAGCTTATCTCATTCATTCAATATCTCGACTTTAATGCATTCATTCAATGAAACACCCTGCATTCATTCACTGAATGAAACTTCAATCGTACATTCAATGAATCGAACGTTATTCATTGATTCAATGAAACATTCTTAAAACTTAATGAATCAGACTGTACTCAGTCATTCAATGAAACACACTGCACGTTTTAATGCAAAGAGTCGAGCTTAGTTCCTTAATAGAGTACCTCGAGCTGAACGCATTCATTCAACGAAACAACCTGCATTCATTCATTTAATGAATCATAGGTCAACCGTACATTCAGTGAATCAAGCGTTATTCATTGATTCAATGAAACAAACTTCACATATTCATGCAAGGGATAGTTTTGCATTCATTCAATGTCACAAACGGAACATGCTCATTAAATTGATGAACATTTTAATGAATCAGACAGTACTCAGTCATACAATGAAACACACTGCACGAGTTAATGCCAATGAGTAGACCTTTTCTCATTGATTCAAGACCACCAACTTAACTTGTTTATTCAGAGATTAAACTGCATTCGTTCTTTCATTGAATCAAACTGCATTCATTCTTTCTTTCAATGAAACAAACTGCACATGTTAATTCAACGAGTAGAGCTTATCCCATTCATTCAATGCCACCAGCGTGACATATTCATTCAATGCAACAAACTGAACCAAACTTCAATTTGATGGAAACATTCTTGACACATTCGTTTAATGGCTTCAACCGCATTCATTCATTCAATGTATCAAACTGTACTCAGTTTTTCTATAAAGCAACGACATAATGCAACGAGTAGAGCTCATCTCGTTTATTCAATACCACAAGTTTAACTCGTTAATTCGAACGTTAAAGCTGCATTCGGTCTGTCTTTGAATCAAACTGCGTGCATTCTTCTTTTCAATGTCTCGAGCCGATCGCATTCTTTCAATGAACGAAACTGCATTCATTCATTCATAGAATCCAACGTCAATCGTGCATTCAATGAATCATTCTTTACACATTCATTGAATGAATCCTACCGTACTCATTCATTCTATGAAACAATCTGTACAAGTTATTTCAATTAAATGAGCTCATCTCATGATGTAAATATCTCGACCTTAACGCATTTATTCAATGAAACAAACTGCACTCATTCATTGAATCTTACTTCAATCGTACAGTCAAATTGTATTGTTCCAATGAGAGTTCTACTCATTGGCAATAAGTCGTGCAGTCATTGAATCAAACTGCATGCAATCTGTCTTTCAATGGACCAAACTGCATGTATTAATTCAATGAGTAGAGCTTCTCTCATTTATTCAATGACTCGAGCTGAGCGCATTCTTTCAATGAAACAAACTGCATTCAAGGAATCAAACGCCAATCGTACATACAATGAATCAAACGTTATTCATTGATTCAATGAAACATTCTGAACACATTCGTTTAATGGATCCATTTGCATTCATTCATTCAATGTGTCAGACTGTACTCAGTCATTCAATGAAACACACTGCACGAGTTAATGCCAATGAGTAGAGCTTCTCTCATTGATCCATTTATATGTTGAATGGAAGTTCAAACGTGCATTCAATGAATCAAGCAGTATTCAATGAAACAAACTGCACTCATTCATTGAATCTTACTTCAATCGTACAATCAATGAATCAAACATTATTCATTGATTCAATGCAACAAACATGACATTACATGAGACCAATTGCGTTCATTCATTCATTCGGAGAATCAAACTGCTCTCGTTCATTCAATGAAACAAACTGCACCATCTAACGCAATGCGTAGAGCTTACCTCATGACTTCAATGTCTCGAGCTTAACGCATTCATTCAATAAATACAAACTGTATTCATTTATTCTTGGAATCAAACATCAATCGTGCATTCAAGGAATCAAGCGTATTTCTTTGATTCAATGAAACAAACTTTACACAGTCTGTAATGGAATCCTTTTGCACTCTTTTAATGAAACAAACATTCAAAACACGTTCATTTCATGACAACCAACTGCATTCATTCATTCATTCATTCATTTCATCACATTTTAATCGTACATTCAATGAATCAACTGTTATATATTGATTCGATGAAACATTGTTAACACGTTTACTTCATGAAATTAAATGCATTCATTCTTTCATTCATGGAAGCAAATTGCACGTGTTAATTCAATGAGTAGAGCTTATCCCATTCATTCCTTGCCACCAGCGTGACATATTCATGCAATGCAACAAACTGAACCAAACTTCAATTTGATGGAAACATTCTTGACACATTCGTTTAATGGCTTCAACCGCATTCATTCATTCAATGTATCAAACTGTACTCAGTTTTTCTATAAAGCAACGACATAATGCAACGAGTAGAGCTCATCTCGTTTATTCAATACCACAAGTTTAACTCGTTAATTCGAACGTTAAAGCTGCATTCGGTCTGTCTTTGAATCAAACTGCATGCATTCTTCTTTTCAATGTCTCGAGCTGATCGCATTCTTTCAATGAACGAAACTGCATTCATTCATTCATAGAATCCAACGTCAATCGTGCATTCAATGAATCATTCTTTACACATTCATTGAATGAATCCTACCGTACTCATTCATTCTATGAAACAATCTGTACAAGTTATTTCAATTAAATGAGCTCATCTCATGATGTAAATATCTCGACCTTAACGCATTTATTCAATGAAACAAACTGCACTCATTCATTGAATCTTACTTCAATCGTACAGTCAAATTGTATTGTTTCAATGAGAGTTCTACTCATTGGCAATAAGTCGTGCAGTCATTGAATCAAACTGCATGCAATCTGTCTTTCAATGGACCAAACTGCATGTATTAATTCAATGAGTAGAGCTTCTCTCATTTATTCAATGACTCGAGCTGAGCGCATTCTTTCAATGAAACAAACTGCATTCAAGGAATCAAACGCCAATCGTACATACAATGAATCAAACGTTATTCATTGATTCAATGAAACATTCTGAACACATTCGTTTAATGGATCCATTTGCATTCATTCATTCAATGTGTCAGACTGTACTCAGTCATTCAATGAAACACACTGCACGAGTTAATGCCAATGAGTAGAGCTTCTTTCATTGATCCATTTATATGTTGAATGGAAGTTCAAAAATGCATTCAATGAATCAAGCAGTATTCAATGAAACAAACTGCACTCATTCATTGAATCTTACTTCAATCGTACAATCAATGAATCAAACATTATTCATTGATTCAATGCAACAAACATAACATATTCATTTCATGAGACCAATTGCATTCATTCATTCATTCGGAGAATCAAACTGCTCTCGTTCATTCAATGAAACAAACTGCACCATTTAACTCAATGAGTAGAGCTTACCTCATGACTTCAATGTCTCGAGCTAAACGCATTCATTCAATAAATACAAACTGTATTCATTTATTCTTGGAATCAAACATCAATCGTGCATTCAAGGAATCAAGCGTATTTCTTTGATTCAATGAAACAAACTTTACACAGTCTGTAATGGAATCCTTTTGCACTCTTTTAATGAAACAAACATTCAAAACACGTTCATTTCATGACAACCAACTGCATTCATTCATTCATTTCATCACATTTTAATCGTACATTCAATGAATCAACAGCTATATATTGATTCGATGAAACTTTGTTAACACGTTTACTTCATGAAATTAAATGCATTCATTCTTTCATTCATGGAAGCAAATTGCACGTGTTAATTCAATGAGTAGAGCTTATCCCATTCATTCCTTGCCATATTCATGCAATGCAACAAACTGAACCAAACTTCAAATTGATGGAAACATTCTTCACTCATTCGTTTAATGGATCCATTTGCATTCATTCATTCAATGTCTCAAGCTGAACTCCCTCATTGAAAGAATCAAACTGTATACATTGATATGTTGAATGGAACTTCAAGCATGCATTCAATGAATCAAGCATTGCTTATTGATTTTATCAAACCTAACACGAACATTGACTGAATCAAACTGCACTAACTTATTTATTGAAACAAACCGCATTGATTCATTAATTGTGAGAATTAAATTGAACTCATTCAGTTCATGAAGTAATCTGTACGTTTTATGGCAATGAGTAGAACTTATCTCAATCATTCAATATCTCGACTTAAACGCATTCATTCAATGAAACAAGCTGCATTCATCCATTTATGGAATCAGACGTCAACCGTACATTCAATGAATCAAGCGTTATTCATTGATTCAATGAAACACACTTCAAATATTCATTCAAGGGATAGTTTTGCATTCATTCAATGCAACAAACTGAACGTGTTCATTAAATGAAGAGAGCTTATCTCATTCATTCAATATCTCGACTTTAATGCATTCATTCAATGAAACACCCTGCATTCATTCACTGAATGAAACTTCAATCGTACATTCAATGAATCGAACGTTATTCATTGATTCAATGAAACATTCTTAAAACTTAATGAATCAGACTGTACTCAGTCATTCAATGAAACACACTGCACGTTTTAATGCAAAGAGTCGAGCTTAGTTCCTTAATAGAGTACCTCGAGCTGAACGCATTCATTCAACGAAACAACCTGCATTCATTCATTTAATGAATCATAGGTCAACCGTACATTCAGTGAATCAAGCGTTATTCATTGATTCAATGAAACAAACTTCACATATTCATGCAAGGGATAGTTTTGCATTCATTCAATGTCACAAACGGAACATGCTCATTAAATTGATGAACATTTTAATGAATCAGACAGTACTCAGTCATACAATGAAACACACTGCACGAGTTAATGCCAATGAGTAGACCTTTTCTCATTGATTCAAGACCACCAACTTAACTTGTTTATTCAGAGATTAAACTGCATTCGTTCTTTCATTGAATCAAACTGCATTCATTCTTTCTTTCAATGAAACAAACTGCACATGTTAATTCAACGAGTAGAGCTTATCCCATTCATTCAATGCCACCAGCGTGACATATTCATTCAATGCAACAAACTGAACCAAACTTCAATTTGATGGAAACATTCTTGACACATTCGTTTAATGGCTTCAACCGCATTCATTCATTCAATGTATCAAACTGTACTCAGTTTTTCTATAAAGCAACGACATAATGCAACGAGTAGAGCTCATCTCGTTTATTCAATACCACAAGTTTAACTCGTTAATTCGAACGTTAAAGCTGCATTCGGTCTGTCTTTGAATCAAACTGCGTGCATTCTTCTTTTCAATGTCTCGAGCCGATCGCATTCTTTCAATGAACGAAACTGCATTCATTCATTCATAGAATCCAACGTCAATCGTGCATTCAATGAATCATTCTTTACACATTCATTGAATGAATCCTACCGTACTCATTCATTCTATGACACAATCTGTACAAGTTATTTCAATTAAATGAGCTCATCTCATGATGTAAATATCTCGACCTTAACGCATTTATTCAATGAAACAAACTGCACTCATTCATTGAATCTTACTTCAATCGTACAGTCAAATTGTATTGTTCCAATGAGAGTTCTACTCATTGGCAATAAGTCGTGCAGTCATTGAATCAAACTGCATGCAATCTGTCTTTCAATGGACCAAACTGCATGTATTAATTCAATGAGTAGAGCTTCTCTCATTTATTCAATGACTCGAGCTGAGCGCATTCTTTCAATGAAACAAACTGCATTCAAGGAATCAAACGCCAATCGTACATACAATGAATCAAACGTTATTCATTGATTCAATGAAACATTCTGAACACATTCGTTTAATGGATCCATTTGCATTCATTCATTCAATGTGTCAGACTGTACTCAGTCATTCAATGAAACACACTGCACGAGTTAATGCCAATGAGTAGAGCTTCTCTCATTGATCCATTTATATGTTGAATGGAAGTTCAAACGTGCATTCAATGAATCAAGCAGTATTCAATGAAACAAACTGCACTCATTCATTGAATCTTACTTCAATCGTACAATCAATGAATCAAACATTATTCATTGATTCAATGCAACAAACATAACATTACATGAGACCAATTGCGTTCATTCATTCATTCGGAGAATCAAACTGCTCTCGTTCATTCAATGAAACAAACTGCACCATCTAACGCAATGCGTAGAGCTTACCTCATGACTTCAATGTCTCGAGCTTAACGCATTCATTCAATAAATACAAACTGTATTCATTTATTCTTGGAATCAAACATCAATCGTGCATTCAAGGAATCAAGCGTATTTCTTTGATTCAATGAAACAAACTTTACACAGTCTGTAATGGAATCCTTTTGCACTCTTTTAATGAAACAAACATTCAAAACACGTTCATTTCATGACAACCAACTGCATTCATTCATTCATTCATTCATTTCATCACATTTTAATCGTACATTCAATGAATCAACTGTTATATATTGATTCGATGAAACATTGTTAACACGTTTACTTCATGAAATTAAATGCATTCATTCTTTCATTCATGGAAGCAAATTGCACGTGTTAATTCAATGAGTAGAGCTTATCCCATTCATTCCTTGCCACCAGCGTGACATATTCATGCAATGCAACAAACTGAACCAAACTTCAATTTGATGGAAACATTCTTGACACATTCGTTTAATGGCTTCAACCGCATTCATTCATTCAATGTATCAAACTGTACTCAGTTTTTCTATAAAGCAACGACATAATGCAACGAGTAGAGCTCATCTCGTTTATTCAATACCACAAGTTTAACTCGTTAATTCGAACGTTAAAGCTGCATTCGGTCTGTCTTTGAATCAAACTGCATGCATTCTTCTTTTCAATGTCTCGAGCTGATCGCATTCTTTCAATGAACGAAACTGCATTCATTCATTCATAGAATCCAACGTCAATCGTGCATTCAATGAATCATTCTTTACACATTCATTGAATGAATCCTACCGTACTCATTCATTCTATGAAACAATCTGTACAAGTTATTTCAATTAAATGAGCTCATCTCATGATGTAAATATCTCGACCTTAACGCATTTATTCAATGAAACAAACTGCACTCATTCATTGAATCTTACTTCAATCGTACAGTCAAATTGTATTGTTTCAATGAGAGTTCTACTCATTGGCAATAAGTCGTGCAGTCATTGAATCAAACTGCATGCAATCTGTCTTTCAATGGACCAAACTGCATGTATTAATTCAATGAGTAGAGCTTCTCTCATTTATTCAATGACTCGAGCTGAGCGCATTCTTTCAATGAAACAAACTGCATTCAAGGAATCAAACGCCAATCGTACATACAATGAATCAAACGTTATTCATTGATTCAATGAAACATTCTGAACACATTCGTTTAATGGATCCATTTGCATTCATTCATTCAATGTGTCAGACTGTACTCAGTCATTCAATGAAACACACTGCACGAGTTAATGCCAATGAGTAGAGCTTCTTTCATTGATCCATTTATATGTTGAATGGAAGTTCAAAAATGCATTCAATGAATCAAGCAGTATTCAATGAAACAAACTGCACTCATTCATTGAATCTTACTTCAATCGTACAATCAATGAATCAAACATTATTCATTGATTCAATGCAACAAACATAACATATTCATTTCATGAGACCAATTGCATTCATTCATTCATTCGGAGAATCAAACTGCTCTCGTTCATTCAATGAAACAAACTGCACCTTTTAACTCAATGAGTAGAGCTTACCTCATGACTTCAATGTCTCGAGCTAAACGCATTCATTCAATAAATACAAACTGTATTCACTTATTCTTGGAATCAAACATCAATCGTGCATTCAAGGAATCAAGCGTATTTCTTTGATTCAATGAAACAAACTTTACACAGTCTGTAATGGAATCCTTTTGCACTCTTTTAATGAAACAAACATTCAAAACACGTTCATTTCATGACAACCAACTGCATTCATTCATTCATTTCATCACATTTTAATCGTACATTCAATGAATCAACAGCTATATATTGATTCGATGAAACTTTGTTAACACGTTTACTTCATGAAATTAAATGCATTCATTCTTTCATTCATGGAAGCAAATTGCACGTGTTAATTCAATGAGTAGAGCTTATCCCATTCATTCCTTGCCATATTCATGCAATGCAACAAACTGAACCAAACTTCAAATTGATGGAAACATTCTTCACTCATTCGTTTAATGGATCCATTTGCATTCATTCATTCAATGTCTCAAGCTGAACTCCCTCATTGAAAGAATCAAACTGTATACATTGATATGTTGAATGGAACTTCAAGCATGCATTCAATGAATCAAGCATTGCTTATTGATTTTATCAAACCTAACACGAACATTGACTGAATCAAACTGCACTAACTTATTTATTGAAACAAACCGCATTGATTCATTAATTGTGAGAATTAAATTGAACTCATTCAGTTCATGAAGTAATCTGTACGTTTTATGGCAATGAGTAGAACTTATCTCAATCATTCAATATCTCGACTTAAACGCATTCATTCAATGAAACAAGCTGCATTCATCCATTTATGGAATCAGACGTCAACCGTACATTCAATGAATCAAGCGTTATTCATTGATTCAATGAAACACACTTCAAATATTCATTCAAGGGATAGTTTTGCATTCATTCAATGCAACAAACTGAACGTGTTCATTAAATGAAGAGAGCTTATCTCATTCATTCAATATCTCGACTTTAATGCATTCATTCAATGAAACACCCTGCATTCATTCACTGAATGAAACTTCAATCGTACATTCAATGAATCGAACGTTATTCATTGATTCAATGAAACATTCTTAAAACTTAATGAATCAGACTGTACTCAGTCATTCAATGAAACACACTGCACGTTTTAATGCAAAGAGTCGAGCTTAGTTCCTTAATAGAGTACCTCGAGCTGAACGCATTCATTCAACGAAACAACCTGCATTCATTCATTTAATGAATCATAGGTCAACCGTACATTCAGTGAATCAAGCGTTATTCATTGATTCAATGAAACAAACTTCACATATTCATGCAAGGGATAGTTTTGCATTCATTCAATGTCACAAACGGAACATGCTCATTAAATTGATGAACATTTTAATGAATCAGACAGTACTCAGTCATACAATGAAACACACTGCACGAGTTAATGCCAATGAGTAGACCTTTTCTCATTGATTCAAGACCACCAACTTAACTTGTTTATTCAGAGATTAAACTGCATTCGTTCTTTCATTGAATCAAACTGCATTCATTCTTTCTTTCAATGAAACAAACTGCACATGTTAATTCAACGAGTAGAGCTTATCCCATTCATTCAATGCCACCAGCGTGACATATTCATTCAATGCAACAAACTGAACCAAACTTCAATTTGATGGAAACATTCTTGACACATTCGTTTAATGGCTTCAACCGCATTCATTCATTCAATGTATCAAACTGTACTCAGTTTTTCTATAAAGCAACGACATAATGCAACGAGTAGAGCTCATCTCGTTTATTCAATACCACAAGTTTAACTCGTTAATTCGAACGTTAAAGCTGCATTCGGTCTGTCTTTGAATCAAACTGCGTGCATTCTTCTTTTCAATGTCTCGAGCCGATCGCATTCTTTCAATGAACGAAACTGCATTCATTCATTCATAGAATCCAACGTCAATCGTGCATTCAATGAATCATTCTTTACACATTCATTGAATGAATCCTACCGTACTCATTCATTCTATGAAACAATCTGTACAAGTTATTTCAATTAAATGAGCTCATCTCATGATGTAAATATCTCGACCTTAACGCATTTATTCAATGAAACAAACTGCACTCATTCATTGAATCTTACTTCAATCGTACAGTCAAATTGTATTGTTCCAATGAGAGTTCTACTCATTGGCAATAAGTCGTGCAGTCATTGAATCAAACTGCATGCAATCTGTCTTTCAATGGACCAAACTGCATGTATTAATTCAATGAGTAGAGCTTCTCTCATTTATTCAATGACTCGAGCTGAGCGCATTCTTTCAATGAAACAAACTGCATTCAAGGAATCAAACGCCAATCGTACATACAATGAATCAAACGTTATTCATTGATTCAATGAAACATTCTGAACACATTCGTTTAATGGATCCATTTGCATTCATTCATTCAATGTGTCAGACTGTACTCAGTCATTCAATGAAACACACTGCACGAGTTAATGCCAATGAGTAGAGCTTCTCTCATTGATCCATTTATATGTTGAATGGAAGTTCAAACGTGCATTCAATGAATCAAGCAGTATTCAATGAAACAAACTGCACTCATTCATTGAATCTTACTTCAATCGTACAATCAATGAATCAAACATTATTCATTGATTCAATGCAACAAACATAACATTACATGAGACCAATTGCGTTCATTCATTCATTCGGAGAATCAAACTGCTCTCGTTCATTCAAAGAAACAAACTGCACCATCTAACGCAATGCGTAGAGCTTACCTCATGACTTCAATGTCTCGAGCTTAACGCATTCATTCAATAAATACAAACTGTATTCATTTATTCTTGGAATCAAACATCAATCGTGCATTCAAGGAATCAAGCGTATTTCTTTGATTCAATGAAACAAACTTTACACAGTCTGTAATGGAATCCTTTTGCACTCTTTTAATGAAACAAACATTCAAAACACGTTCATTTCATGACAACCAACTGCATTCATTCATTCATTCATTCATTTCATCACATTTTAATCGTACATTCAATGAATCAACTGTTATATATTGATTCGATGAAACATTGTTAACACGTTTACTTCATGAAATTAAATGCATTCATTCTTTCATTCATGGAAGCAAATTGCACGTGTTAATTCAATGAGTAGAGCTTATCCCATTCATTCCTTGCCACCAGCGTGACATATTCATGCAATGCAACAAACTGAACCAAACTTCAATTTGATGGAAACATTCTTGACACATTCGTTTAATGGCTTCAACCGCATTCATTCATTCAATGTATCAAACTGTACTCAGTTTTTCTATAAAGCAACGACATAATGCAACGAGTAGAGCTCATCTCGTTTATTCAATACCACAAGTTTAACTCGTTAATTCGAACGTTAAAGCTGCATTCGGTCTGTCTTTGAATCAAACTGCATGCATTCTTCTTTTCAATGTCTCGAGCTGATCGCATTCTTTCAATGAACGAAACTGCATTCATTCATTCATAGAATCCAACGTCAATCGTGCATTCAATGAATCATTCTTTACACATTCATTGAATGAATCCTACCGTACTCATTCATTCTATGAAACAATCTGTACAAGTTATTTCAATTAAATGAGCTCATCTCATGATGTAAATATCTCGACCTTAACGCATTTATTCAATGAAACAAACTGCACTCATTCATTGAATCTTACTTCAATCGTACAGTCAAATTGTATTGTTTCAATGAGAGTTCTACTCATTGGCAATAAGTCGTGCAGTCATTGAATCAAACTGCATGCAATCTGTCTTTCAATGGACCAAACTGCATGTATTAATTCAATGAGTAGAGCTTCTCTCATTTATTCAATGACTCGAGCTGAGCGCATTCTTTCAATGAAACAAACTGCATTCAAGGAATCAAACGCCAATCGTACATACAATGAATCAAACGTTATTCATTGATTCAATGAAACATTCTGAACACATTCGTTTAATGGATCCATTTGCATTCATTCATTCAATGTGTCAGACTGTACTCAGTCATTCAATGAAACACACTGCACGAGTTAATGCCAATGAGTAGAGCTTCTTTCATTGATCCATTTATATGTTGAATGGAAGTTCAAAAATGCATTCAATGAATCAAGCAGTATTCAATGAAACAAACTGCACTCATTCATTGAATCTTACTTCAATCGTACAATCAATGAATCAAACATTATTCATTGATTCAATGCAACAAACATAACATATTCATTTCATGAGACCAATTGCATTCATTCATTCATTCGGAGAATCAAACTGCTCTCGTTCATTCAATGAAACAAACTGCACCATTTAACTCAATGAGTAGAGCTTACCTCATGACTTCAATGTCTCGAGCTAAACGCTCAATAAATACAAACTGTATTCATTTATTCTTGGAATCAAACATCAATCGTGCATTCAAGGAATCAAGCGTATTTCTTTGATTCAATGAAACAAACTTTACACAGTCTGTAATGGAATCCTTTTGCACTCTTTTAATGAAACAAACATTCAAAACACGTTCATTTCATGACAACCAACTGCATTCATTCATTCATTTCATCACATTTTAATCGTACATTCAATGAATCAACAGCTATATATTGATTCGATGAAACTTTGTTAACACGTTTACTTCATGAAATTAAATGCATTCATTCTTTCATTCATGGAAGCAAATTGCACGTGTTAATTCAATGAGTAGAGCTTATCCCATTCATTCCTTGCCATATTCATGCAATGCAACAAACTGAACCAAACTTCAAATTGATGGAAACATTCTTCACTCATTCGTTTAATGGATCCATTTGCATTCATTCATTCAATGTCTCAAGCTGAACTCCCTCATTGAAAGAATCAAACTGTATACATTGATATGTTGAATGGAACTTCAAGCATGCATTCAATGAATCAAGCATTGCTTATTGATTTTATCAAACCTAACACGAACATTGACTGAATCAAACTGCACTAACTTATTTATTGAAACAAACCGCATTGATTCATTAATTGTGAGAATTAAATTGAACTCATTCAGTTCATGAAGTAATCTGTACGTTTTATGGCAATGAGTAGAACTTATCTCAATCATTCAATATCTCGACTTAAACGCATTCATTCAATGAAACAAGCTGCATTCATCCATTTATGGAATCAGACGTCAACCGTACATTCAATGAATCAAGCGTTATTCATTGATTCAATGAAACACACTTAAAATATTCATTCAAGGGATAGTTTTGCATTCATTCAATGCAACAAACTGAACGTGTTCATTAAATGAAGAGAGCTTATCTCATTCATTCAATATCTCGACTTTAATGCATTCATTCAATGAAACACCCTGCATTCATTCACTGAATGAAACTTCAATCGTACATTCAATGAATCGAACGTTATTCATTGATTCAATGAAACATTCTTAAAACTTAATGAATCAGACTGTACTCAGTCATTCAATGAAGCACACTGCACGTTTTAATGCAAAGAGTCGAGCTTAGTTCCTTAATAGAGTACCTCGAGCTGAACGCATTCATTCAACGAAACAACCTGCATTCATTCATTTAATGAATCATAGGTCAACCGTACATTCAGTGAATCAAGCGTTATTCATTGATTCAATGAAACAAACTTCACATATTCATGCAAGGGATAGTTTTGCATTCATTCAATGTCACAAACGGAACATGCTCATTAAATTGATGAACATTTTAATGAATCAGACTGTACTCAGTCAGACAATGAAACACACTGCACGAGTTAATGCCAATGAGTAGACCTTTTCTCATTGATTCAAGACCACCAACTTAAATTGTTTATTCAGAGATTAAACTGCATTCGTTCTTTCATTGAATCAAACTGCATTCATTCTTTCTTTCAATGAAACAAACTGCACATGTTAATTCAACGAGTAGAGCTTATTCCATTCATTCAATGCCACCAGCGTGACATATTCATTCAATGCAACAAACTGAACCAAACTTCAATTTGATGGAAACATTCTTGACACATTCGTTTAATGGCTTCAACCGCATTCATTCATTCAATGTATCAAACTGTACTCAGTTTTTCTATAAAGCAACGACATAATGCAACGAGTAGAGCTCATCTCGTTTATTCAATACCACAAGTTTAACTCGTTAATTCGAACGTTAAAGCTGCATTCGGTCTGTCTTTGAATCAAACTGCATGCATTCTTGTTTTCAATGTCTCGAGCCGATCGCATTCTTTCAATGAACGAAACTGCATTCATTCATTCATAGAATCCAACGTCAATCGTGCATTCAATGAATCATTCTTTACACATTCATTGAATGAATCCTACCGTACTCATTCATTCTATGAAACAATCTGTACAAGTTATTTCAATTAAATGAGCTCATCTCATGATGTAAATATCTCGACCTTAACGCATTTATTCAATGAAACAAACTGCAATCATTCATTGAATCTTACTTCAATCGTACAGTCAAATTGTATTGTTTCAATGAGAGTTCTACTCATTGGCAATAAGTCGTGCAGTCATTGAATCAAACTGCATGCAATCTGTCTTTCAATGGACCAAACTGCATGTATTAATTCAATGAGTAGAGCTTCTCTCATTTATTCAATGACTCGAGCTGAGCGCATTCTTTCAATGAAACAAACTGCATTCAAGGAATCAAACGCCAATCGTACATACAATGAATCAAACGTTATTCATTGATTCAATGAAACATTCTGAACACATTCGTTTAATGGATCCATTTGCATTCATTCATTCAATGTGTCAGACTGTACTCAGTCATTCAATGAAACACACTGCACGAGTTAATGCCAATGAGTAGAGCTTCTTTCATTGATCCATTTATATGTTGAATGGAAGTTCAAAAATGCATTCAATGAATCAAGCAGTATTCAATGAAACAAACTGCACTCATTCATTGAATCTTACTTCAATCGTACAATCAATGAATCAAACATTATTCATTGATTCAATGCAACAAACATAACATATTCATTTCATGAGACCAATTGCGTTCATTCATTCATTCGGAGAATCAAACTGCTCTCGTTCATTCAATGAAACAAACTGCACCATTTAACTCAATGAGTAGAGCTTACCTCATGACTTCAATGTCTCGAGCTAAACGCATTCATTCAATAAATACAAACTGTATTCATTTATTCTTGGAATCAAACATCAATCGTGCATTCAAGGAATCAAGCGTATTTCTTTGATTCAATGAAACAAACTTTACACAGTCTGTAATGGAATCCTTTTGCACTCTTTTAATGAAACAAACATTCAAAACACGTTCATTTCATGACAACCAACTGCATTCATTCATTCATTTCATCACATTTTAATCGTACATTCAATGAATCAACAGCTATATATTGATTCGATGAAACTTTGTTAACACGTTTACTTCATGAAATTAAATGCATTCATTCTTTCATTCATGGAAGCAAATTGCACGTGTTAATTCAATGAGTAGAGCTTATCCCATTCATTCCTTGCCATATTCATGCAATGCAACAAACTGAACCAAACTTCAAATTGATGGAAACATTCTTCACTCATTCGTTTAATGGATCCATTTGCATTCATTCATTCAATGTCTCAAGCTGAACTCCCTCATTGAAAGAATCAAACTGTATACATTGATATGTTGAATGGAACTTCAAGCATGCATTCAATGAATCAAGCATTGCTTATTGATTTTATCAAACCTAACACGAACATTGACTGAATCAAACTGCACTAACTTATTTATTGAAACAAACCGCATTGATTCATTAATTGTGAGAATTAAATTGAACTCATTCAGTTCATGAAGTAATCTGTACGTTTTATGGCAATGAGTAGAACTTATCTCAATCATTCAATATCTCGACTTAAACGCATTCATTCAATGAAACAAGCTGCATTCATCCATTTATGGAATCAGACGTCAACCGTACATTCAATGAATCAAGCGTTATTCATTGATTCAATGAAACACACTTAAAATATTCATTCAAGGGATAGTTTTGCATTCATTCAATGCAACAAACTGAACGTGTTCATTAAATGAAGAGAGCTTATCTCATTCATTCAATATCTCGACTTTAATGCATTCATTCAATGAAACACCCTGCATTCATTCACTGAATGAAACTTCAATCGTACATTCAATGAATCGAACGTTATTCATTGATTCAATGAAACATTCTTAAAACTTAATGAATCAGACTGTACTCAGTCATTCAATGAAGCACACTGCACGTTTTAATGCAAAGAGTCGAGCTTAGTTCCTTAATAGAGTACCTCGAGCTGAACGCATTCATTCAACGAAACAACCTGCATTCATTCATTTAATGAATCATAGGTCAACCGTACATTCAGTGAATCAAGCGTTATTCATTGATTCAATGAAACAAACTTCACATATTCATGCAAGGGATAGTTTTGCATTCATTCAATGTCACAAACGGAACATGCTCATTAAATTGATGAACATTTTAATGAATCAGACTGTACTCAGTCAGACAATGAAACACACTGCACGAGTTAATGCCAATGAGTAGACCTTTTCTCATTGATTCAAGACCACCAACTTAAATTGTTTATTCAGAGATTAAACTGCATTCGTTCTTTCATTGAATCAAACTGCATTCATTCTTTCTTTCAATGAAACAAACTGCACATGTTAATTCAACGAGTAGAGCTTATTCCATTCATTCAATGCCACCAGCGTGACATATTCATTCAATGCAACAAACTGAACCAAACTTCAATTTGATGGAAACATTCTTGACACATTCGTTTAATGGCTTCAACCGCATTCATTCATTCAATGTATCAAACTGTACTCAGTTTTTCTATAAAGCAACGACATAATGCAACGAGTAGAGCTCATCTCGTTTATTCAATACCACAAGTTTAACTCGTTAATTCGAACGTTAAAGCTGCATTCGGTCTGTCTTTGAATCAAACTGCATGCATTCTTGTTTTCAATGTCTCGAGCCGATCGCATTCTTTCAATGAACGAAACTGCATTCATTCATTCATAGAATCCAACGTCAATCGTGCATTCAATGAATCATTCTTTACACATTCATTGAATGAATCCTACCGTACTCATTCATTCTATGAAACAATCTGTACAAGTTATTTCAATTAAATGAGCTCATCTCATGATGTAAATATCTCGACCTTAACGCATTTATTCAATGAAACAAACTGCAATCATTCATTGAATCTTACTTCAATCGTACAGTCAAATTGTATTGTTTCAATGAGAGTTCTACTCATTGGCAATAAGTCGTGCAGTCATTGAATCAAACTGCATGCAATCTGTCTTTCAATGGACCAAACTGCATGTATTAATTCAATGAGTAGAGCTTCTCTCATTTATTCAATGACTCGAGCTGAGCGCATTCTTTCAATGAAACAAACTGCATTCAAGGAATCAAACGCCAATCGTACATACAATGAATCAAACGTTATTCATTGATTCAATGATACATTCTGAACACATTCGTTTAATGGATCCATTTGCATTCATTCATTCAATGTGTCAGACTGTACTCAGTCATTCAATGAAACACACTGCACGAGTTAATGCCAATGAGTAGAGCTTCTCTCATTGATCCATTTATATGTTGAATGGAAGTTCAAAAATGCATTCAATGAATCAAGCAGTATTCAATGAAACAAACTGCACTCATTCATTGAATCTTACTTCAATCGTACAATCAATGAATCAAACATTATTCATTGATTCAATGCAACAAACATAACATATTCATTTCATGAGACCAATTGCATTCATTCATTCATTCGGAGAATCAAACTGCTCTCGTTCATTCAATGAAACAAACTGCACCATTTAACTCAATGAGTAGAGCTTACCTCATGACTTCAATGTCTCGAGCTAAACGCATTCATTCAATAAATACAAACTGTATTCATTTATTCTTGGAATCAAACATCAATCGTGCATTCAAGGAATCAAGCGTATTTCTTTGATTCAATGAAACAAACTTTACACAGTCTGTAATGGAATCCTTTTGCACTCTTTTAATGAAACAAACATTCAAAACACGTTCATGTCATGGCAACCAACTGCATTCATTCATTCATTTCATCACATTTTAATCGTACATTCAATGAATCAACAGCTATATATTGATTCGATGAAACTTTGTTAACACGTTTACTTCATGAAATTAAATGCATTCATTCTTTCATTCATGGAAGCAAATTGCACGTGTTAATTCAATGAGTAGAGCTTATCCCATTCATTCCTTGCCATATTCATGCAATGCAACAAACTGAACCAAACTTCAAATTGATGGAAACATTCTTCACTCATTCGTTTAATGGATCCATTTGCATTCATTCATTCAATGTCTCAAGCTGAACTCCCTCATTGAAAGAATCAAACTGTATACATTGATATGTTGAATGGAACTTCAAGCATGCATTCAATGAATCAAGCATTGCTTGATTTTATCAAACCTAACACGAACATTGACTGAATCAAACTGCACTAACTTATTTATTGAAACAAACCGCATTGATTCATTAATTGTGAGAATTAAATTGAACTCATTCAGTTCATGAAGTAACCTGTACGTTTTATGGCAATGAGTAGAACTTATCTCAATCATTCAATATCTCGACTTAAACGCATTCATTCAATGAAACAAGCTGCATTCATCCATTTATGGAATCAGACGTCAACCGTACATTCAATGAATCAAGCGTTATTCATTGATTCAATGAAACACACTTAAAATATTCATTCAAGGGATAGTTTTGCATTCATTCAATGCAACAAACTGAACGTGTTCATTAAATGAAGAGAGCTTATCTCATTCATTCAATATCTCGACTTTAATGCATTCATTCAATGAAACACCCTGCATTCATTCACTGAATGAAACTTCAATCGTACATTCAATGTTATTCATTGATTCAATGAAACATTCTTAAAACTTAATGAATCAGACTGTACTCAGTCATTCAATGAAACACACTGCACGTTTTAATGCAAAGAGTCGAGCTTAGTTCCTTAATAGAGTACCTCGAGCTGAACACATTCATTCAACGAAACAACCTGCATTCATTCATTTAATGAATCATAGGTCAACCGTACATTCAGTGAATCAAGCGTTATTCATTGATTCAATGAAACAAACTTCACATATTCATGCAAGGGATAGTTTTGCATTCATTCAATGTCACAAACGGAACATGCTCATTAAATTGATGAACATTTTAATGAATCAGACTGTACTCAGTCAGACAATGAAACACACTGCACGAGTTAATGCCAATGAGTAGACCTTTTCTCATTGATTCAAGACCACCAACTTAACTTGTTTATTCAGAGATTAAACTGCATTCGTTCTTTCATTGAATCAAACTGCATTCATTCTTTCTTTCAATGAAACAAACTGCACATGTTAATTCAACGAGTAGAGCTTATCCCATTCATTCAATGCCACCAGCGTGACATATTCATTCAATGCAACAAACTGAACCAAACTTCAATTTGATGGAAACATTCTTGACACATTCGTTTAATGGCTTTAACCGCATTCATTCATTCAATGTATCAAACTGTACTCAGTTTTTCTATAAAGCAACGACATAATGCAACGAGTAGAGCTCATCTCGTTTATTCAATACCACAAGTTTAACTCGTTAATTCGAACGTTAAAGCTGCATTCGGTCTGTCTTTGAATCAAAGTGCATGCATTCTTGTTTTCAATGTCTCGAGCCGATCGCATTCTTTCAATGAACGAAACTGCATTCATTCATTCATAGAATCCAACGTCAATCGTGCATTCAATGAATCATTCTTTACACATTCATTGAATGAATCCTACCGTACTCATTCATTCTATGAAACAATCTGTACAAGTTATTTCAATTAAATGAGCTCATCTCATGATGTAAATATCTCGACCTTAACGCATTTATTCAATGAAACAAACTGCACTCATTCATTGAATCTTACTTCAATCGTACAGTCAAATTGTATTGTTTCAATGAGAGTTCTACTCATTGGCAATAAGTCGTGCAGTCATTGAATCAAACTGCATGCAATCTGTCTTTCAATGGACCAAACTGCATGTATTAATTCAATGAGTAGAGCTTCTCTCATTTATTCAATGACTCGAGCTGAGCGCATTCTTTCAATGAAACAAACTGCATTCAAGGAATCAAACGCCAATCGTACATACAATGAATCAAACGTTATTCATTGATTCAATGAAACATTCTGAACACATTCGTTTAATGGATCCATTTGCATTCATTCATTCAATGTGTCAGACTGTACTCAGTCATTCAATGAAACACACTGCACGAGTTAATGCCAATGAGTAGAGCTTCTCTCATTGATCCATTTATATGTTGAATGGAAGTTCAAAAATGCATTCAATGAATCAAGCAGTATTCAATGAAACAAACTGCACTCATTCATTGAATCTTACTTCAATCGTACAATCAATGAATCAAACATTATTCATTGATTCAATGCAACAAACATAACATATTCATTTCATGAGACCAATTGCATTCATTCATTCATTCGGAGAATCAAACTGCTCTCGTTCATTCAATGAAACAAACTGCACCATTTAACTCAATGAGTAGAGCTTACCTCATGACTTCAATGTCTCGAGCTAAACGCATTCATTCAATAAATACAAACTGTATTCATTTATTCTTGGAATCAAACATCAATCGTGCATTCAAGGAATCAAGCGTATTTCTTTGATTCAATGAAACAAACTTTACACAGTCTGTAATGGAATCCTTTTGCACTCTTTTAATGAAACAAACATTCAAAACACGTTCATTTCATGGCAACCAACTGCATTCATTCATTCATTTCATCACATTTTAATCGTACATTCAATGAATCAACAGCTATATATTGATTCGATGAAACTTTGTTAACACGTTTACTTCATGAAATTAAATGCATTCATTCTTTCATTCATGGAAGCAAATTGCACGTGTTAATTCAATGAGTAGAGCTTATCCCATTCATTCCTTGCCATATTCATGCAATGCAACAAACTGAACCAAACTTCAAATTGATGGAAACATTCTTCACTCATTCGTTTAATGGATCCATTTGCATTCATTCATTCAATGTCTCAAGCTGAACTCCCTCATTGAAAGAATCAAACTGTATACATTGATATGTTGAATGGAACTTCAAGCATGCATTCAATGAATCAAGCATTGCTTATTGATTTTATCAAACCTAACACGAACATTGACTGAATCAAACTGCACTAACTTATTTATTGAAACAAACCGCATTGATTCATTAATTGTGAGAATTAAATTGAACTCATTCAGTTCATGAAGTAATCTGTACGTTTTATGGCAATGAGTAGAACTTATCTCAATCATTCAATATCTCGACTTAAACGCATTCATTCAATGAAACAAGCTGCATTCATCCATTTATGGAATCAGACGTCAACCGTACATTCAATGAATCAAGCGTTGATTCAATGAAACACACTTCAAATATTCATTCAAGGGATAGTTTTGCATTCATTCAATGCAACAAACTGAACGTGTTCATTAAATGAAGAGAGCTTATCTCATTCATTCAATATCTCGACTTTAATGCATTCATTCAATGAAACACCCTGCATTCATTCACTGAATGAAACTTCAATCGTACATTCAATAAATCGAACGTTATTCATTGATTCAATGAAACATTCTTAAAACTTAATGAATCAGACTGTACTCAGTCATTCAATGAAACACACTGCACGTTTTAATGCAAAGAGTCGAGCTTAGTTCCTTAATAGAGTACATCGAGCTGAACGCATTCATTCAACGAAATAACCTGCATTCATTCATTTAATGAATCATAGGTCAACCGTACATTCAGTGAATCAAGCGTTATTCATTGATTCAATGAAACAAACTTAACATATTCATGCACGGGTTAGTTTTGCATTCATTCAATGTCACAAACGGAACATGCTCATTAAATTGATGAACATTTTAATGAATCAGACTGTACTCAGTCATACAATGAAACACACTGCACGAGTTAATGCCAATGAGTAGACCTTTTCTCATTGATTCAAGACCACCAACTTAACTTGTTTATTCAGAGATTAAACTGCATTCGTTCTTTCATTGAATCAAACTGCATTCATTCTTTCTTTCAATGAAACAAACTGCACATGTTAATTCAACGAGTAGAGCTTATCCCATTCATTCAATGCCACCAGCGTGACATATTCATTCAATGCAACAAACTGAACCAAACTTCAATTTGATGGAAACATTCTTGACACATTTGTTTAATGGCTTCAACCGCATTCATTCATTCAATGTATCAAACTGTACTCAGTTTTTCTATAAAGCAACGACATAATGCAACGAGTAGAGCTCATCTCGTTTATTCAATACCACAAGTTTAACTCGTTAATTCGAACGTTAAAACTGCATTCGGTCTGTCTTTGAATCAAACTGCATGCATTCTTCTTTTCAATGTCTCGAGCTGATCGCATTCTTTCAATGAACGAAACTGCATTCATTCATTCATAGAATCCAACGTCAATCGTGCATTCAATGAATCATTCTTTACACATTCATTGAATGAATCCTACCGTACTCATTCATTCTATGAAACAATCTGTACAAGTTATTTCAATTAAATGAGCTCATCTCATGATGTAAATATCTCGACCTTAACGCATTTATTCAATGAAACAAACTGCACTCATTCATTGAATCTTACTTCAATCGTACAGTCAAATTGTATTGTTTCAATGAGAGTTCTACTCATTGGCAATAAGTCGTGCAGTCATTGAATCAAACTGCATGCAATCTGTCTTTCAATGGACCAAACTGCATGTATTAATTCAATGAGTAGAGCTTCTCTCATTTATTCAATGACTCGAGCTGAGCGCATTCTTTCAATGAAACAAACTGCATTCAAGGAATCAAACGCCAATCGTACATACAATGAATCAAACGTTATTCATTGATTCAATGAAACTTTCTGAACACATTCGTTTAATGGATCCATTTGCATTCAATGTGTCAGACTGTACTCAGTCATTCAATGAAACAGACTGCACGAGTTAATGCCAATGAGTAGAGCTTCTCTCATTGATCCATTTATATGTTGAATGGAAGTTCAAACATGCATTCAATGAATCAAGCAGTATTCAATGAAACAAACTGCACTCATTCATTGAATCTTACTTCAATCGTACAATCAATGAATCAAACATTATTCATTGATTCAATGCAACAAACGTAACATATTCATTTCATGAGACCAATTGCATTCATTCATTCATTCGGAGAATCAAACTGCTCTCGTTCATTCAATGAAACAAACTGCACCATTTAACTCAATGAGTAGAGCTTACCTCATGACTTCAATGTCTCGAGCTAAACGCATTCATTCAATAAATACAAACTGTATTCATTTATTCTTGGAATCAAACATCAATCGTGCATTCAAGGAATCAAGCGTATTTCTTTGATTCAATGAAACAAACTTTACACAGTCTGTAATGGAATCCTTTTGCACTCTTTTAATGAAACAAACATTCAAAACACGTTCATTTCATGACAACCAACTGCATTCATTCATTCATTTCATCACATTTTAATCGTACATTCAATGAATCAACAGCTATATATTGATTCGATGAAACTTTGTTAACACGTTTACTTCATGAAATTAAATGCATTCATTCTTTCATTCATGGAAGCAAATTGCACGTGTTAATTCAATGAGTAGAGCTTATCCCATTCATTCCTTGCCATATTCATGCAATGCAACAAACTGAACCAAACTTCAAATTGATGGAAACATTCTTCACTCATTCGTTTAATGGATCCATTTGCATTCATTCATTCAATGTCTCAAGCTGAACCCCCTCATTGAAAGAATCAAACTGTATACATTGATATGTTGAATGGAACTTCAAGCATGCATTCAATGAATCAAGCATTGCTTATTGATTTTATCAGACCTAACACGAACATTGACTGAATCAAACTGCACTAACTTATTTATTGAAACAAACCGCATTGATTCATTAATTGTGAGAATTAAATTGAACTCATTCAGTTCATGAAGTAATCTGTACGTTTTATGGCAATGAGTAGAACTTATCTCAATCATTCAATATCTCGACTTAAACGCATTCATTCAATGAAACAAGCTGCATTCATCCATTTATGGAATCAGACGTCAACCGTACATTCAATGAATCAAGCGTTATTCATTGATTCAATGAAACACACTTCAAATATTCATTCAAGGGATAGTTTTGCATTCATTCAATGCAACAAACTGAACGTGTTCATTAAATGAAGAGAGCTTATCTCATTCATTCAATATCTCGACTTTAATGCATTCATTCAATGAAACACCCTGCATTCATTCACTGAATGAAACTTCAATCGTACATTCAATGAATCGAACGTTATTCATTGATTCAATGAAACATTCTTAAAACTTAATGAATCAGACTGTACTCAGTCATTCAATGAAACACACTGCACGTTTTAATGCAAAGAGTCGAGCTTAGTTCCTTAATAGAGTACCTCGAGCTGAACGCATTCATTCAACGAAACAACCTGCATTCATTCATTTAATGAATCATAGGTCAACCGTACATTCAGTGAATCAAGCGTTATTCATTGATTCAATGAAACAAACTTCACATATTCATGCACGGGATAGTTTTGCATTCATTCAATGTCACAAACGGAACATGCTCATTAAATTGATGAACATTTTAATGAATCAGACTGTACTCAGTCATACAATGAAACACACTGCACGAGTTAATGCCAATGAGTAGACCTTTTCTCATTGATTCAAGACCACCAACTTAACTTGTTTATTCAGAGATTAAACTGCATTCGTTCTTTCATTGAATCAAACTGCATTCATTCTTTCTTTCAATGAAACAAACTGCACATGTTAATTCAACGAGTAGAGCTTATCCCATTCATTCAATGCCACCAGCGTGACATATTCATTCAATGCAACAAACTGAACCAAACTTCAATTTGATGGAAACATTCTTGACACATTCGTTTAATGGCTTCAACCGCATTCATTCATTCAATGTATCAAACTGTACTCAGTTTTTCTATAAAGCAACGACATAATGCAACGAGTAGAGCTCATCTCGTTTATTCAATACCACAAGTTTAACTCGTTAATTCGAACGTTAAAGCTGCATTCGGTCTGTCTTTGAATCAAACTGCGTGCATTCTTCTTTTCAATGTCTCGAGCCGATCGCATTCTTTCAATGAACGAAACTGCATTCATTCATTCATAGAATCCAACGTCAATCGTGCATTCAATGAATCATTCTTTACACATTCATTGAATGAATCCTACCGTACTCATTCATTCTATGAAACAATCTGTGCAAGTTATTTCAATTAAATGAGCTCATCTCATGATGTAAATATCTCGACCTTAACGCATTTATTCAATGAAACAAACTGCACTCATTCATTGAATCTTACTTCAATTGTACAGTCAAATTGTATTGTTTCAATGAGAGTTCTACTCATTGGCAATAAGTCGTGCAGTCATTGAATCAAACTGCATGCAATCTGTCTTTCAATGGACCAAACTGCATGTATTAATTCAATGAGTAGAGCTTCTCTCATTTATTCAATGACTCGAGCTGAGCGCATTCTTTCAATGAAACAAACTGCATTCAAGGAATCAAACGCCAATCGTACATACAATGAATCAAACGTTATTCATTGATTCAATGAAACATTCTGAACACATTCGTTTAATGGATCCATTTGCATTCATTCATTCAATGTGTCAGACTGTACTCAGTCATTCAATGAAACACACTGCACGAGTTAATGCCAATGAGTAGAGCTTCTCTCATTGATCCATTTATATGTTGAATGGAAGTTCAAAAATGCATTCAATGAATCAAGCAGTATTCAATGAAACAAACTGCACTCATTCATTGAATCTTACTTCAATCGTACAATCAATGAATCAAACATTATTCATTGATTCAATGCAACAAACATAACATATTCATTTCATGAGACCAATTGCATTCATTCATTCATTCGGAGAATCAAACTGCTCTCGTTCATTCAATGAAACAAACTGCACCATTTAACTCAATGAGTAGAGCTTACCTCATGACTTCAATGTCTCGAGCTAAACGCATTCATTCAATAAATACAAACTGTATTCATTTATTCTTGGAATCAAACATCAATCGTGCATTCAAGGAATCAAGCGTATTTCTTTGATTCAATGAAACAAACTTTACACAGTCTGTAATGGAATCCTTTTGCACTCTTTTAATGAAACAAACATTCAAAACACGTTCATTTCATGACAACCAACTGCATTCATTCATTCATTCATTCATTTCATCACATTTTAATCGTACATTCAATGAATCAACTGTTATATATTGATTCGATGAAACATTGTTAACACGTTTACTTCATGAAATTAAATGCATTCATTCTTTCATTCATGGAAGCAAATTGCACGTGTTAATTCAATGAGTCGAGCTTATCCCATTCATTCCTTGCGACCAGCGTGACATATTCATGCAATGCAACAAACTGAACCAAACTTCAATTTGATGGAAACATTCTTGACACATTCGTTTAATGGATACATTTGCATTCATTCATTCAATGTCTCAAGCTGAACTCCCTCATTGAAAGACTCAAAGTGTATACATTGATATGTTCAATGGAACTTCAAGCATGCATTCAATGAATCAAGCATTGCTTATTGATTTTATCAAACCTAACACGAACATTGACTGAATCAAACTGCACTAACTTATTTATTGAAACAAACCGCATTGATTCATTAATGGTGAGAATTAAATTGAACTCATTCAGTTCATGAAGTAATCTGTACGTTTTATGGCAATGGGTAGAACTTATCTCAATCATTCAATATCTCGACTTAAACGCATTCATTCAATGAAACAAGCTGCATTCATCCATTTATGGAATCAGACGTCAACCGCACATTCAATGAATCAAGCGTTATTCATTGATTCAATGAAACACACTTAAAATATTCATTCAAGGGATAGTTTTGCATTCATTCAATGCAACAAACTGAACGTGTTCATTAAATGAAGAGAGCTTATCTCATTCATTCAATATCTCGACTTTAATGCATTCATTCAATGAAACACCCTGCATTCATTCACTGAATGAAACTTCAATCGTACATTCAATGAATCGAACGTTATTCATTGATTCAATGAAACATTCTTAAAACTTAATGAATCAGACTGTACTCAGTCATTCAATGAAACACACTGCACGTTTTAATGCAAAGAGTCGAGCTTAGTTCCTTAATAGAGTACCTCGAGCTGAACGCATTCATTCAACGAAACAACCTGCATTCATTCATTTAATGAATCATAGGTCAACCGTACATTCAGTGAATCAAGCGTTATTCATTGATTCAATGAAACAAACTTCACATATTCATGCAAGGGATAGTTTTGCATTCATTCAATGTCACAAACGGAACATGCTCATTAAATTGATGAACATTTTAATGAATCAGACTGTACTCAGTCATACAATGAAACACACTGCACGAGTTAATGCCAATGAGTAGACCTTTTCTCATTGATTCAAGACCACCAACTTAACTTGTTTATTCAGAGATTAAACTGCATTCGTTCTTTCATTGAATCAAACTGCATTCATTCTTTCTTTCAATGAAACAAACTGCACATGTTAATTCAACGAGTAGAGCTTATCCCATTCATTCAATGCCACCAGCGTGACATATTCATTCAATGCAACAAACTGAACCAAACTTCAATTTGATGGAAACATTCTTGACACATTTGTTTAATGGCTTCAACCGCATTCATTCATTCAATGTATCAAACTGTACTCAGTTTTTCTATAAAGCAACGACATAATGCAACGAGTAGAGCTCATCTCGTTTATTCAATACCACAAGTTTAACTCGTTAATTCGAACGTTAAAGATGCATTCGGTCTGTCTTTGAATCAAACTGCGTGCATTCTTCTTTTCAATGTCTCGAGCTGATCGCATTCTTTCAATGAACGAAACTGCATTCATTCATTCATAGAATCCAACGTCAATCGTGCATTCAATGAATCATTCTTTACACATTCATTGAATGAATCCTACCGTACTCATTCATTCTATGAAACAATCTGTACAAGTTATTTCAATTAAATGAGCTCATCTCATGATGTAAATATCTCGACCTTAACGCATTTATTCAATGAAACAAACTGCACTCATTCATTGAATCTTACTTCAATCGTACAGTCAAATTGTATTGTTTCAATGAGAGTTCTACTCATTGGCAATAAGTCGTGCAGTCATTGAATCAAACTGCATGCAATCTGTCTTTCAATGGACCAAACTGCATGTATTAATTCAATGAGTAGAGCTTCTCTCATTTATTCAATGACTCGAGCTGAGCGCTTTCTTTCAATGAAACAAACTGCATTCAAGGAATCAAACGCCAATCGTACATACAATGAATCAAACGTTATTCATTGATTCAATGAAACATTCTGAACACATTCGTTTAATGGATCCATTTGCATTCATTCATTCAATGTGTCAGACTGTACTCAGTCATTCAATGAAACACACTGCACGAGTTAATGCCAATGAGTAGAGCTTCTCTCATTGATCCATTTATATGTTGAATGGAAGTTCAAACATGCATTCAATGAATCAAGCAGTATTCAATGAAACAAACTGCACTCATTCATTGAATCTTACTTCAATCGTACAATCAATGAATCAAACATTATTCATTGATTCACTGCAACAAACATAACATATTCATTTCATGAGACCAATTGCATTCATTCATTCATTCGGAGAATCAAACTGCTCTCGTTCATTCAATGAAACAAACTGCACCATTTAACTCAATGAGTAGAGCTTACCTCATGACTTCAATGTCTCGAGCTAAACGCATTCATTCAATAAATACAAACTGTATTCATTTATTCTTGGAATCAAACATCAATCGTGCATTCAAGGAATCAAGCGTATTTCTTTGATTCAATGAAACAAACTTTACACAGTCTGTAATGGAATCCTTTTGCACTCTTTTAATGAAACAAACATTCAAAACACGTTCATTTCATGACAACCAACTGCATTCATTCATTCATTTCATCACATTTTAATCGTACATTCAATGAATCAACAGCTATATATTGATTCGATGAAACTTTGTTAACACGTTTACTTCATGAAATTAAATGCATTCATTCTTTCATTCATGGAAGCAAATTGCACGTGTTAATTCAATGAGTAGAGCTTATCCCATTCATTCCTTGCCATATTCATGCAATGCAACAAACTGAACCAAACTTCAAATTGATGGAAACATTCTTCACTCATTCGTTTAATGGATCCATTTGCATTCATTCATTCAATGTCTCAAGCTGAACTCCCTCATTGAAAGAATCAAACTGTATACATTGATATGTTGAATGGAACTTCAAGCATGCATTCAATGAATCAAGCATTGCTTATTGATTTTATCAAACCTAACACGAACATTGACTGAATCAAACTGCACTAACTTATTTATTGAAACAAACCGCATTGATTCATTAATTGTGAGAATTAAATTGAACTCATTCAGTTCATGAAGTAATCTGTACGTTTTATGGCAATGAGTAGAACTTATCTCAATCATTCAATATCTCGACTTAAACGCATTCATTCAATGAAACAAGCTGCATTCATCCATTTATGGAATCAGACGTCAACCGTACATTCAATGAATCAAGCGTTATTCATTGATTCAATGAAACACACTTAAAATATTCATTCAAGGGATAGTTTTGCATTCATTCAATGCAACAAACTGAACGTGTTCATTAAATGAAGAGAGCTTATCTCATTCATTCAATATCTCGACTTTAATGCATTCATTCAATGAAACACCCTGCATTCATTCACTGAATGAAACTTCAATCGTACATTCAATAAATCGAACGTTATTCATTGATTCAATGAAACATTCTTAAAACTTAATGAATCAGACTGTACTCAGTCATTCAATGAAACACACTGCACGTTTTAATGCAAAGAGTCGAGCTTAGTTCCTTAATAGAGTACATCGAGCTGAACGCATTCATTCAACGAAATAACCTGCATTCATTCATTTAATGAATCATAGGTCAACCGTACATTCAGTGAATCAAGCGTTATTCATTGATTCAATGAAACAAACTTAACATATTCATGCACGGGATAGTTTTGCATTCATTCAATGTCACAAACGGAACATGCTCATTAAATTGATGAACATTTTAATGAATCAGACTGTACTCAGTCATACAATGAAACACACTGCACGAGTTAATGCCAATGAGTAGACCTTTTCTCATTGATTCAAGACCACCAACTTAACTTGTTTATTCAGAGATTAAACTGCATTCGTTCTTTCATTGAATCAAACTGCATTCATTCTTTCTTTCAATGAAACAAACTGCACATGTTAATTCAACGAGTAGAGCTTATCCCATTCATTCAATGCCACCAGCGTGACATATTCATTCAATGCAACAAACTGAACCAAACTTCAATTTGATGGAAACATTCTTGACACATTTGTTTAATGGCTTCAACCGCATTCATTCATTCAATGTATCAAACTGTACTCAGTTTTTCTATAAAGCAACGACATAATGCAACGAGTAGAGCTCATCTCGTTTATTCAATACCACAAGTTTAACTCGTTAATTCGAACGTTAAAACTGCATTCGGTCTGTCTTTGAATCAAACTGCATGCATTCTTCTTTTCAATGTCTCGAGCTGATCGCATTCTTTCAATGAACGAAACTGCATTCATTCATTCATAGAATCCAACGTCAATCGTGCATTCAATGAATCATTCTTTACACATTCATTGAATGAATCCTACCGTACTCATTCATTCTATGAAACAATCTGTACAAGTTATTTCAATTAAATGAGCTCATCTCATGATGTAAATATCTCGACCTTAACGCATTTATTCAATGAAACAAACTGCACTCATTCATTGAATCTTACTTCAATCGTACAGTCAAATTGTATTGTTTCAATGAGAGTTCTACTCATTGGCAATTAGTCGTGCAGTCATTGAATCAAACTGCATGCAATCTGTCTTTCAATGGACCAAACTGCATGTATTAATTCAATGAGTAGAGCTTCTCTCATTTATTCAATGACTCGAGCTGAGCGCATTCTTTCAATGAAACAAACTGCATTCAAGGAATCAAACGCCAATCGTACATACAATGAATCAAACGTTATTCATTGATTCAATGAAACTTTCTGAACACATTCGTTTAATGGATCCATTTGCATTCAATGTGTCAGACTGTACTCAGTCATTCAATGAAACAGACTGCACGAGTTAATGCCAATGAGTAGAGCTTCTCTCATTGATCCATTTATATGTTGAATGGAAGTTCAAACATGCATTCAATGAATCAAGCAGTATTCAATGAAACAAACTGCACTCATTCATTGAATCTTACTTCAATCGTACAATCAATGAATCAAACATTATTCATTGATTCAATGCAACAAACGTAACATATTCATTTCATGAGACCAATTGCATTCATTCATTCATTCGGAGAATCAAACTGCTCTCGTTCATTCAATGAAACAAACTGCACCATTTAACTCAATGAGTAGAGCTTACCTCATGACTTCAATGTCTCGAGCTAAACGCATTCATTCAATAAATACAAACTGTATTCATTTATTCTTGGAATCAAACATCAATCGTGCATTCAAGGAATCAAGCGTATTTCTTTGATTCAATGAAACAAACTTTACACAGTCTGTAATGGAATCCTTTTGCACTCTTTTAATGAAACAAACATTCAAAACACGTTCATTTCATGACAACCAACTGCATTCATTCATTCATTTCATCACATTTTAATCGTACATTCAATGAATCAACAGCTATATATTGATTCGATGAAACTTTGTTAACACGTTTACTTCATGAAATTAAATGCATTCATTCTTTCATTCATGGAAGCAAATTGCACGTGTTAATTCAATGAGTAGAGCTTATCCCATTCATTCCTTGCCATATTCATGCAATGCAACAAACTGAACCAAACTTCAAATTGATGGAAACATTCTTCACTCATTCGTTTAATGGATCCATTTGCATTCATTCATTCAATGTCTCAAGCTGAACCCCCTCATTGAAAGAATCAAACTGTATACATTGATATGTTGAATGGAACTTCAAGCATGCATTCAATGAATCAAGCATTGCTTATTGATTTTATCAGACCTAACACGAACATTGACTGAATCAAACTGCACTAACTTATTTATTGAAACAAACCGCATTGATTCATTAATTGTGAGAATTAAATTGAACTCATTCAGTTCATGAAGTAATCTGTACGTTTTATGGCAATGAGTAGAACTTATCTCAATCATTCAATATCTCGACTTAAACGCATTCATTCAATGAAACAAGCTGCATTCATCCATTTATGGAATCAGACGTCAACCGTACATTCAATGAATCAAGCGTTATTCATTGATTCAATGAAACACACTTCAAATATTCATTCAAGGGATAGTTTTGCATTCATTCAATGCAACAAACTGAACGTGTTCATTAAATGAAGAGAGCTTATCTCATTCATTCAATATCTCGACTTTAATGCATTCATTCAATGAAACACCCTGCATTCATTCACTGAATGAAACTTCAATCGTACATTCAATGAATCGAACGTTATTCATTGATTCAATGAAACATTCTTAAAACTTAATGAATCAGACTGTACTCAGTCATTCAATGAAACACACTGCACGTTTTAATGCAAAGAGTCGAGCTTAGTTCCTTAATAGAGTACCTCGAGCTGAACGCATTCATTCAACGAAACAACCTGCATTCATTCATTTAATGAATCATAGGTCAACCGTACATTCAGTGAATCAAGCGTTATTCATTGATTCAATGAAACAAACTTCACATATTCATGCACGGGATAGTTTTGCATTCATTCAATGTCACAAACGGAACATGCTCATTAAATTGATGAACATTTTAATGAATCAGACTGTACTCAGTCATACAATGAAACACACTGCACGAGTTAATGCCAATGAGTAGACCTTTTCTCATTGATTCAAGACCACCAACTTAACTTGTTTATTCAGAGATTAAACTGCATTCGTTCTTTCATTGAATCAAACTGCATTCATTCTTTCTTTCAATGAAACAAACTGCACATGTTAATTCAACGAGTAGAGCTTATCCCATTCATTCAATGCCACCAGCGTGACATATTCATTCAATGCAACAAACTGAACCAAACTTCAATTTGATGGAAACATTCTTGACACATTCGTTTAATGGCTTCAACCGCATTCATTCATTCAATGTATCAAACTGTACTCAGTTTTTCTATAAAGCAACGACATAATGCAACGAGTAGAGCTCATCTCGTTTATTCAATACCACAAGTTTAACTCGTTAATTCGAACGTTAAAGCTGCATTCGGTCTGTCTTTGAATCAAACTGCGTGCATTCTTCTTTTCAATGTCTCGAGCCGATCGCATTCTTTCAATGAACGAAACTGCATTCATTCATTCATAGAATCCAACGTCAATCGTGCATTCAATGAATCATTCTTTACACATTCATTGAATGAATCCTACCGTACTCATTCATTCTATGAAACAATCTGTGCAAGTTATTTCAATTAAATGAGCTCATCTCATGATGTAAATATCTCGACCTTAACGCATTTATTCAATGAAACAAACTGCACTCATTCATTGAATCTTACTTCAATTGTACAGTCAAATTGTATTGTTTCAATGAGAGTTCTACTCATTGGCAATAAGTCGTGCAGTCATTGAATCAAACTGCATGCAATCTGTCTTTCAATGGACCAAACTGCATGTATTAATTCAATGAGTAGAGCTTCTCTCATTTATTCAATGACTCGAGCTGAGCGCATTCTTTCAATGAAACAAACTGCATTCAAGGAATCAAACGCCAATCGTACATACAATGAATCAAACGTTATTCATTGATTCAATGAAACATTCTGAACACATTGGTTTAATGGATCCATTTGCATTCATTCATTCAATGTGTCAGACTGTACTCAGTCATTCAATGAAACACACTGCACGAGTTAATGCCAATGAGTAGAGCTTCTCTCATTGATCCATTTATATGTTGAATGGAAGTTCAAAAATGCATTCAATGAATCAAGCAGTATTCAATGAAACAAACTGCACTCATTCATTGAATCTTACTTCAATCGTACAATCAATGAATCAAACATTATTCATTGATTCAATGCAACAAACATAACATATTCATTTCATGAGACCAATTGCATTCATTCATTCATTCGGAGAATCAAACTGCTCTCGTTCATTCAATGAAACAAACTGCACCATTTAACTCAATGAGTAGAGCTTACCTCATGACTTCAATGTCTCGAGCTAAACGCATTCATTCAATAAATACAAACTGTATTCATTTATTCTTGGAATCAAACATCAATCGTGCATTCAAGGAATCAAGCGTATTTCTTTGATTCAATGAAACAAACTTTACACAGTCTGTAATGGAATCCTTTTGCACTCTTTTAATGAAACAAACATTCAAAACACGTTCATTTCATGACAACCAACTGCATTCATTCATTCATTCATTCATTTCATCACATTTTAATCGTACATTCAATGAATCAACTGTTATATATTGATTCGATGAAACATTGTTAACACGTTTACTTCATGAAATTAAATGCATTCATTCTTTCATTCATGGAAGCAAATTGCACGTGTTAATTCAATGAGTCGAGCTTATCCCATTCATTCCTTGCCACCAGCGTGACATATTCATGCAATGCAACAAACTGAACCAAACTTCAATTTGATGGAAACATTCTTGACACATTCGTTTAATGGATACATTTGCATTCATTCATTCAATGTCTCAAGCTGAACTCCCTCATTGAAAGACTCAAAGTGTATACATTGATATGTTCAATGGAACTTCAAGCATGCATTCAATGAATCAAGCATTGCTTATTGATTTTATCAAACCTAACACGAACATTGACTGAATCAAACTGCACTAACTTATTTATTGAAACAAACCGCATTGATTCATTAATGGTGAGAATTAAATTGAACTCATTCAGTTCATGAAGTAATCTGTACGTTTTATGGCAATGGGTAGAACTTATCTCAATCATTCAATATCTCGACTTAAACGCATTCATTCAATGAAACAAGCTGCATTCATCCATTTATGGAATCAGACGTCAACCGCACATTCAATGAATCAAGCGTTATTCATTGATTCAATGAAACACACTTAAAATATTCATTCAAGGGATAGTTTTGCATTCATTCAATGCAACAAACTGAACGTGTTCATTAAATGAAGAGAGCTTATCTCATTCATTCAATATCTCGACTTTAATGCATTCATTCAATGAAACACCCTGCATTCATTCACTGAATGAAACTTCAATCGTACATTCAATGAATCGAACGTTATTCATTGATTCAATGAAACATTCTTAAAACTTAATGAATCAGACTGTACTCAGTCATTCAATGAAACACACTGCACGTTTTAATGCAAAGAGTCGAGCTTAGTTCCTTAATAGAGTACCTCGAGCTGAACGCATTCATTCAACGAAACAACCTGCATTCATTCATTTAATGAATCATAGGTCAACCGTACATTCAGTGAATCAAGCGTTATTCATTGATTCAATGAAACAAACTTCACATATTCATGCAAGGGATAGTTTTGCATTCATTCAATGTCACAAACGGAACATGCTCATTAAATTGATGAACATTTTAATGAATCAGACTGTACTCAGTCATACAATGAAACACACTGCACGAGTTAATGCCAATGAGTAGACCTTTTCTCATTGATTCAAGACCACCAACTTAACTTGTTTATTCAGAGATTAAACTGCATTCGTTCTTTCATTGAATCAAACTGCATTCATTCTTTCTTTCAATGAAACAAACTGCACATGTTAATTCAACGAGTAGAGCTTATCCCATTCATTCAATGCCACCAGCGTGACATATTCATTCAATGCAACAAACTGAACCAAACTTCAATTTGATGGAAACATTCTTGACACATTCGTTTAATGGCTTCAACCGCATTCATTCATTCAATGTATCAAACTGTACTCAGTTTTTCTATAAAGCAACGACATAATGCAACGAGTAGAGCTCATCTCGTTTATTCAATACCACAAGTTTAACTCGTTAATTCGAACGTTAAAGCTGCATTCGGTCTGTCTTTGAATCAAACTGCGTGCATTCTTCTTTTCAATGTCTCGAGCCGATCGCATTCTTTCAATGAACGAAACTGCATTCATTCATTCATAGAATCCAACGTCAATCGTGCATTCAATGAATCATTCTTTACACATTCATTGAATGAATCCTACCGTACTCATTCATTCTATGAAACAATCTGTGCAAGTTATTTCAATTAAATGAGCTCATCTCATGATGTAAATATCTCGACCTTAACGCATTTATTCAATGAAACAAACTGCACTCATTCATTGAATCTTACTTCAATCGTACAGTCAAATTGTATTGTTTCAATGAGAGTTCTACTCATTGGCAATAAGTCGTGCAGTCATTGAATCAAACTGCATGCAATCTGTCTTTCAATGGACCAAACTGCATGTATTAATTCAATGAGTAGAGCTTCTCTCATTTATTCAATGACTCGAGCTGAGCGCATTCTTTCAATGAAACAAACTGCATTCAAGGAATCAAACGCCAATCGTACATACAATGAATCAAACGTTATTCATTGATTCAATGAAACATTCTGAACACATTCGTTTAATGGATCCATTTGCATTCATTCATTCAATGTGTCAGACTGTACTCAGTCATTCAATGAAACACACTGCACGAGTTAATGCCAATGAGTAGAGCTTCTCTCATTGATCCATTTATATGTTGAATGGAAGTTCAAAAATGCATTCAATGAATCAAGCAGTATTCAATGAAACAAACTGCACTCATTCATTGAATCTTACTTCAATCGTACAATCAATGAATCAAACATTATTCATTGATTCAATGCAACAAACATAACATATTCATTTCATGAGACCAATTGCATTCATTCATTCATTCGGAGAATCAAACTGCTCTCGTTCATTCAATGAAACAAACTGCACCATTTAACTCAATGAGTAGAGCTTACCTCATGACTTCAATGTCTCGAGCTAAACGCATTCATTCAATAAATACAAACTGTATTCATTTATTCTTGGAATCAAACATCAATCGTGCATTCAAGGAATCAAGCGTATTTCTTTGATTCAATGAAACAAACTTTACACAGTCTGTAATGGAATCCTTTTGCACTCTTTTAATGAAACAAACATTCAAAACACGTTCATTTCATGACAACCAACTGCATTCATTCATTCATTCATTCATTTCATCACATTTTAATCGTACATTCAATGAATCAACTGTTATATATTGATTCGATGAAACATTGTTAACACGTTTACTTCATGAAATTAAATGCATTCATTCTTTCATTCATGGAAGCAAATTGCACGTGTTAATTCAATGAGTCGAGCTTATCCCATTCATTCCTTGCCACCAGCGTGACATATTCATGCAATGCAACAAACTGAACCAAACTTCAATTTGATGGAAACATTCTTGACACATTCGTTTAATGGATACATTTGCATTCATTCATTCAATGTCTCAAGCTGAACTCCCTCATTGAAAGACTCAAAGTGTATACATTGATATGTTCAATGGAACTTCAAGCATGCATTCAATGAATCGAACGTTATTCATTGATTGAATGAAACATTCTAAAAACGTAATGAATCAGACTGTACTCAGTCATTCAATGAAACACACTGCACGTTTTAATGCAAAGAGTCGAGCTTAGTTCCTTAATAGAGTACCTCGAGCTGAACGCATTCATTCAACGAAACAACTTGCATTCATTCATTTAATGAATCATAGGTCAACCGTACATTCAGTGAATCAAGCGTTATTCATTGATTCAATGAAACAAACTTAACATATTCATGCACGGGATAGTTTTGCATTCATTCAATGTCACAAACGGAACATTGAATTGATGAACATTTTAATGAATCAGACTGTACTCAGTCATACAATGAATCACACTGCACGAGTTAATGCCAATGAGTAGACCTTTTCTCATTGATTCAAGACCACCAACTTAACTTGTTTATTCAGAGATTAAACTGCATTCGTTCTTTCATTGAATCAAACTGCATTCATTTTTTCTTTCAATGAAACAAACTGCACGTGTTAATTCAATGAGTAGAGCTTATCCCATTCATTCAATGCCACCAGCGTGACATATTCATTCAATGCAACAAACTGAACCAAACTCAATTTGATGGAAACATTCTTGACACATTCGTTTAATGGATCCAACTGCATTCATTCATTCAATGTCTCAAGCTGAACTCCCTCATTCAATGAATCAAACTGTTTATATTCATTCGTTGAATGTAACTTCAAACATGCATTCAATGAATCAAGCATTATTTATTGATTTGATCAAACAAACTAAACTCACACTTTGACTGAATCAAACTGCACAAACTTATTTACTGAAACAAACCGCATTGATTCATTAATTCTGACAATCAAACTTAACTCATTCAGTTCATGAAATAATCTGTACGTGTTATTGCAACGAGTAAAACCTATCCAAGTCATTCAATATCTCGAGCTACACACAATCATTCAATGAAACAAACTGCATTCAGTCATTCATTGAATCAAACTTCAATCGTGCATTCAATAAATGAAACGTTATACATTGAATCAATGAAACATTCTTAACACGTTCATATAATGAATCCGACATACAATGACACACACTGCACGAGTAAATGCCATTAGTAGACCTTCTCGAATTGATTCAATACCACCAATCAATCTGCATTCATTCTTCCTTTCAATGAAACAAACTGCAAATGTTAATTCAACGAGTAGAGCTTATTTACTTAATACAATGCCTCGAGCTGAACGCATTCATTCAATGAAACATTCATTCATTTATGGAATCAGACGGCAGCCATACATTCAACGAATCCAGCGTTAATCATTGATTCACTGAAACAAACGTAACATATTCAATGCAACAAACTGAACCAAACTTCAATTTGATGGAAATATTCTTGACACATTCGTTCAATGGATCCAATTGCATTCATTCATTCAATGTCTCAAGCTGAACTCCCTCATTCAAAGAATCAAACTGTATACATTTATATATTGAAAGGAACTTCAAACAGGCATTCAATGAATCAAGCGCTACTTATTGATTTGATCAAACAAACTTAACTCGCACATTGAAAGAATCAAACTGCACTATCTTATTCACTGAAACAAACCGCATTGATTCATTAATTCTGAGCATCAAATTGAGCTCATTCAGTTCATGAAATAATCTGTACGTGTTATTGCAATGAGTAGAACTTATCCCATTCGTTCAATATCTCGACCTTAACGCATTCATTCAATGAAACAAACTGCATTCATTCATTCATTGAATCAAACTTCAATCGTGCATTCAATAAATGAAACGTTATACATTGAATCAATGAAACATTCTTAACACGTTCATATAATGAATCGGACTGTACTCAGTCATACAATGAAACACACTGCACGAGTTAATGCCAGTGAGTGGAGCTACTCTCATTGATTCAATACCACCAGCTTAACTTGACTAATCAGAAATTAAAATTCATTGGTTCTGTCATTGAATCAAACTGCATTCATTCTTTCTTTCAATGAAACAAACTGCACGTGTTAATTCAATGAGTAGAGCTTGTCCCATTCATTCAATGCCACCGGCGTGACATATTCATTCAATGCAACAAAGTGAATCAGTCTTCAACCCTACATTCAATGAAACATTCTTGACACATTCGTTTAATGGATCCATTCATTCAATGTCTCAAGCTGAACTCCCTCATTCAATGAATCAACCTGATTATATTCATTCGTTGAATGTAACTTCAAACATGCATTCAATGAATCAAGCATTATTTATTGATATGATCAACAAACGTAACTCGAACATTGAATGAATCAATCTGCAGTAAGCTATCTACTGAAACAAACCGCATTGATTCATTGATTCAGAGAATAAACTGAACTTATTCAATTCACTTAATGCTTCAAGTAAGCTGATTTAAGATGGTGTCTGTGATTTCTACACTGCCAGGTCACATGCTGTGACATATTGATCATATCATTAGCATAATTTGGAGATGTCGGTGTTGGACTGGGATGTACAAAGTTAAACATCACACAACACCAGGTTATAGTCCAACAGACTTAATTGGAAGCACTAGCTTTCGAAGCACTGCTCTGAAAACACCTCATGAAGGACCAGCGCTCGAAAATCAGTGCTTCCAATTAAATCTGTTGGTCTATAACCTGGTGTTGTCTGATTTTCATCATTAGCATATATCTTAAAGATATACTGATTTACTAACTATGAGATGACACATCCCCAATTGCCCTTGAACTGAATAACAGACTAGGCAATTTCAAAGGACAGTTATGAGTCAATTACATTAATGTAGATTTGGAGGCTTACATGAACTAGACCAGACTAGATGGATGACACATTTCCTTCTCTGAAGGAGGTTTGTAAACTACAGTAAGTGCATTATTAAAAAATAACTGATGATAGTTTTGTGGTCACTTTTACTGAGGCAAGCTTCATATTCCAGATTTCATGAACTGAATTTAAATTCCACCAGGTGCTGTGATGTTATTCAAATCTGTGGCTCCACAATATTTGCCTGGGTCTCTGATTTACTAGGCCAGTGACATTATAATGCTACCATCTCCCCAACTGAGACGGACAATAAACTATGATTGAATATACCACAGGGAATATATCTCAGCAAACTTCCTCAAATCTCTCATTGGGCTCATCAGGTCACATTAAATTTCAGGCAGGATTATAAATCTTCTCTTTTGCTGATCTGACTTGATTGTCTATTTCAGGTGTTATTCTGTTATGGACTTCCTCATTGGCAGCTCCCATTCTGGTTGATCACCCTTTCTTGGATCGGCAACATCTTATTGGGATTGTATTATAGACCCCCTAATAGTCAGAGGGAAATTGAGAAACAAACTTATAAGGAGATCTCAGCTATTTGAAAAAATAATAGGGTGGTTATGGTAGGGGATTTTAACTTTCCAAACATCGACTGGGACTGCCACAGTGCTAAAAGTTTAGATGGAGAGGAAATTGTTAAATGCGTACAAAACAATTTTCTGATTCAGTATGTGTATGTACCTACTAGAGAAGGTGCAAAACCTGACCTCTTGGGAAATAAGGCAGGGCAGGTGACTGAGGTGTCAGTGGGGGTGCACTTTGGGGCCGGCAACCATAATTCTATTAGATTTAAAATAGTGATGGAAAAGGATAGAACAGATCTAAAAGATCTAAAAATTGGAGAAAGGCCAATTTTGAGCAAGAACTTTCAAAAGCTGATTGGGGGCAGATGTTCGCAGGTACAGAGACGCTGGAAAATGAGAAGCCTTCAGAAATGAGATTACGAGAATCCAGAGAAAGTATATTGCTGTCAGGGTGAAAGGAAAGGCTGGTAGGTATAGGGAATGCTGGATGACTGGATAAATTGAGGGTTTGGTTAAGAAAAAGAAGGAAGCATATGTAAGCTATAGACAGGATAGATCGAGTGAAATCTTAGAAGAGTATAAAGGAAGTAGGAGTTTACTTAAGAGGAAAATCAGGAGGGCAAAAAGGGGACTTGAGATAGCTTTGGCAAATAGAAATAAGGAGACTCCAAAGGGTTTTTACAAATATATTAAGGACAAAAGGGTAACGAGGGAGGGAATAGGGCCCCTCAAAGATCAGCAAGGCGGACTTTGTGTAGAGCCACAGAAAATGGGGGAGATACTAAATGAGTATTTTGCATCAGTATTTACAATGGAAAATGATATGGAAGATTTGGATTGTAGAGACATAGATGGTGATATCTTGCAAAATGTCCAGATTACAGGACCTGATCAGATGTACCCGAGAACTCTGTGGGAAGCTCGAGAAGTGATTGTTGGGCGTCTTGTTGTAATATTTGTATCATTGATAGTCACAGGGAGTGTTGCTGAAAAAAAGAGACCTTGGAGTGCAGATTCATAGCACCTTGAAAGTGGAGTCGCAGGTAGAATGGATAGTAAAGAAGGCGTTTGGTATGCTTTCCTTTATTGGTCAGAGTATTGAGTACAGGGCATGTTGCGGCTGTACAGGACATTGGTTAGGCCACTATTGGAATATTGCATGCAATTCTGGTCTCCTTCCTATCGGAAAGATGTTGTGAAACTTGAAAGGGTTCAGAAAAGATTTACAAGGGATGTTGCCTGGGTTGGAGGATTTGAGTATAGGGAGAGGCTGAACGGGCTGGGGCTGTTTTCCCTGGAGCGTCGGAGGCTGAGGGGCATGAATAGTGTAAATAGGCCAAGTCTTTTCCCTGGTGAGTCCAGAACTAGAGGGCATAGGTTTAGGATGAGAGGGGAAAGATATAAAAGAGACGTAAGGGGCAACCTTTTCACACAGAGGGTGGAATGAGCTGCCAGAGGATGTGGTGGAGGCTGGTACAATTGCAACATTTAGGAGGCATTTGGATGGGTACATGAATAGGAAGGGTTTGGAGGGATATGGGCCGGGTGCTGGCAGGTGGGACTAGATTGGGTTGGAATATCTGGTTGGCATGGACGGGTTGGACCGAAGGGTCTGTTTCCATGCTGTACATCTCTATGACTCTAAGTGATGTACTGCTGCTGATGGGTGCAATAGGAACCAAGGGCAGTGTTGGTGCCATCAAAAGGGATTGTCCAACCATTCATGAAGTGTCAGAAGTGCGATTTACTGTTCGTCCTTCCCTGTGTCAGGTAAGGCTTTCCAAAGCTATTGGAATATTACCAAAACATTTTTCCAATTTTTTCAGATTGACTGGCCAGTTCAACCAAGTCGCAAGAATGGTGACCATGGGAACCAGTTGCAGATATGTTGTTTCTGTAAAGGATTCAGAATGGGGAAGAGACAAAGAAGAGTAAGCCCACAAACTTCCTATGTATCAGTGTGGGCCTGGCTCTGAGCTGATATACTTGCAGCTGTAAACAGAGATAGAAAATAGAAAACCTGATAATATATTTCTGAAGAAGGGCTTATGCCTGAAACGTCGATTCTCCTGCTCCTTGGATGCTGCCTGACCTGCTGTGATTTTCCAGCAACACATTTTTCAGTTTAAATTATGCCCCAAGTTCCCAAAACCCAATTGAATTTGAAAAAAAGATAATGTTTTCGCAACACTAAACCAATGAAATGATCCGATGTTTTGGGGTATAAATAGCAGACATTGTGAACAGTTACTCACGTTGGCAAAGAGCAGCCAGCATCAACAACTAGAGAGACTGCTTGCAGAAAGATCTGCTCTCTTAAAGGTAACTTCATCTCTCAAAGACCTGGGAAGCAGAATTCCAAAAAGGAAAAGACAGAGAAAAATCTACAGAGGACACTTGCAAAGCTGACTGGTTTTAAAGCACGATTTTTTTTGTCAATCATCCCCAGGATTATTTATCAGACCTGTATTGTAGAGGGGAAGGTCAAAGAGGTTTAGAGAAAGGAGTTACGAATAGTTGTTAGTTAAGTATTCTCTGTTTGACTTTAAAGAAAAGTTGTTAATTTTTAATTTAAATAATGACTTTTGGGATAGATCTTTGTCTCTCAAATTTTAACAGACTGCAGCATTGGGTGAATCTTTTCTGTGTTGCTGTTTTTCTGTGTAACATGGCACTGTTCAATTCGAATACCGCCAACCAGATGTCAGAATTGACAGATGACACAGGTCGTGGTGAGATTCACCATAAGGGTTTGCTTCAGAAAAGCTACAATGGGCATATATTAAAAATTCGCTGAAGGGATATGGGCATTGCTGTAAGTCATCAGTGAACTTCTCCATCTTATGATGGAATGAAGATCATTGATGAAGCAACTGAAGATGGTTAGACTTGACTATGAGAACTCCTGCAGAAGCATCCTGGAAATGATTGACCTTCAACAACCACAGTTATCTTTCTTTGTGTGAGCAATGACTTGAATCATCGAATGCGAGTGCTTTCCCTTGTATTTTTATGGACTTCAGTTTTGCTAAGACTCCTTGATACCACACTTGGTCAAATGATGCTTTGATGTCTAGTAGAATCGCTCTCATCTCACCTCTGGAATTCAGCTCTTTTTTCTGGTGTGGACGAAAGTTATAATGAGGTGTGAAGCTGAACAGAACCTAAACTGAGCATCAGTGAGAAAGTTATGTACATAGATATTCTGTCTGTTGATGATTTTACTGCGCTGTAATGTTCTATGTTCTATTTCCAGGCATTATCATCGTAAGGTATGAGTCGAACATTTGGGGGTGATAAAGTTATTTCAATTTTCATTAAAGGGGAAATAGTGGCTTGCCACTATGTTCTATGTTCTATGTTGGCTAGAACACAATTCTGGCACCATTAGTTTAAATGGTGAAGCTATTGCACAATTTTCTCATAACGTGAGATCGCATGAGAATGGAACTATTGTGTGACATTAGAACTGACAGTATTATGTATTTATAACAATTCTGCTTTTACATCCTTTTACAATAGATTCTAGTTTTTTTCGACTGACAGAAGTTAAGCCAATTCGCCTACTTACCCCTCTTTTCATCTCGATTCGTTTTTGAAGAAGGGTGCTACATTGGCAATGTTACTGTGTTGTAGGTAGCTTGTTAAAGTACTGTTAATATGATTTCTGCGCACCATATGTTGTTTATTGGTTGCACACAGCAGCAGGGGAACTAATGTTGCTGGTTGTTGCTACTACCTGAAGGCAACTTGTTCATGGTGAAGTGCATCATGACTACGAGAAGCAGTCATTTGAAATGTGTATCTGAACTCTAATAAACATGTAACAGAATGTGTACCAAGGTTTTCAGACACTTTGCTGGAGGTTTTGGGGCATGAGGTGGAAATGAGAAATATCCTGTAACAACAGCAAGAGGCTGTCTCGAGATTACCCAGAAGGAAATGGAAGCAACTAGCAGGAGAGGTCAATGCGCCAAATATGGATCTCGATCAAAGAATCATATAGTAAAGAAGAGGCCCTTCGGTTCATCGAGTCTGTATCACCAAAAATACACTACCTATGCTAGTGCCACTCTACACTCATAGACTTAAATGTTATGACACTCCAAATGTTTGTCCAAGTACTTTCGACAAGTTATGAGGCCATCCACCTCAACCACCCTCTAAGGCAGTGCATTCTGTTGCCCAGATATGGTGCCAAAAGTTCAAAATTGGGTGGTTCTTCTGCACAGAGCATCAGTGAGCTGGAAAATAGCCGAACTGCTTCCTTAGCAGACATTGCAAATAAGGGTGCCCAAAAGCAGCCCAAACCTCACAAATTGAGAGTGGTGCGACCTTCATATTCCCAGATGGAAAAATACTAGTTGATTCGTGACCTTTCAGATTTTGTTGAATCACCAGGTTATAGTTCAACAGGTTCATGTAGAAGTTCAAGCTTTTACAGCGTTGCCCCTTCGTCAGGTAGCTAGTGGAGTAAGATCATAGGGAACAGAATTTATAGCAAAAAATCATGGTGTCATACATTGATGCAACATATTGAACAGTGGTCAAAGACATTTGACCTCAGATTTTCAGGTGACCGTCCTTCAAAGCGGACTTCGGTACCTGTGGGGATGGCCTCAACCGGGACCATGGGTTCATGTCACACTACAGGTGACCCCACGACACTATACACTCTCCCACACACACACACAAGCACACTTAGACACAAGCTCTTACATAGTCATACACTCACACAGACCCTCTCTCATACACATGCTCTCTCAGGCACATACACACCCCCCAACACTCACACCCATGCGCACACTGTCTCACAGGGATATACTCCATCACACACACACACACTCTCATTCACATGCATGCACACACACATATGGGGTGAATTTGCATTTGCAGCATTGTATTCGCAGATACATTCTATTTTGTTCAAAAACCACACAATCTGAAGGCAGTCAATTTTTTTTATAATCCATATGACATTTTATAAATTTCCACTTTGCAAATAGAACCAGTCTGACTCAAGATTGGAATACATACAGACTCTACTCTCACACCTTTACAATACTGTCAGAGCTGAGATATCTTTTCAAAAATAAAACCTGAAGTTATCTCAGGAATGTGACTTGAAAGAAGTTCTGGGATTTACATATTAATAAATTGAAACCTGCAACCCCATTCTAAAAGATGAAAGGCTGAACAGCAATGTAGGTTTGTTCAAAACATTGCATCACTATGATCTTTTGCTATAAATTCTGTGCCCTATGATGCTGCTCCACAAGCTACCTGATGAAAGAGCAGCTTTCTGAAAGCCACTACTTCCAAATAAACCTGTTGGACTATAATCTAGTGTTGTGTAATTGTTATCAGTTTCTGAAGCAATGTGTCGTTCAGCAGTACTTTTCAAACATTTTTCCACCGTGATTCCCATTTCAAAAAGTGTCCTGGGCCTTCTGAGAGAGCAGGTCGGAGTTGGGAAGACCTGTGAAGACAGGGTAGGAGGTAGAAGATGTCAGGGGGAGGTGGTGTGGGTGGACGTACAAGGTAGCAGGTACTCATGTGACTCAGCCAACGTTGTTGATCTTATACATTGCAGGGAAGGATGCCCTGAGGGATGGTACATTGGTGAAACCGAGCAAAGGCTACGACAATGGATGAATGGGCACTGCATAACAATCAACAGACAGGAGGGTTCCATCCCAGTTGGGGAACACCTCAGTGGTCCAGGGCATTTGACCTCAGACCTTCGTGTGACCATCCTCCAAGGCGGACTTCAGGTCAGGCAGCATGGAGGGCCTCAACCAGGACCTTGGGTTCATGTCACATTACCGGTGACCACCATTGCACTAAAAACACTCACACACACACAAACAGGCATTTCTATATACACACATACACACGGACACACATATACACAGACACACACACACCCTTACAGACACCCACACTCACACAGGGACTTAGACCACTCATGCACACACATATACACTCTCGCTCACAGACACTCACAACCCCCCAGCCCAGACACGCGCACACACTCCCACACTCACACATGCACCCCTTCACAGACTTAAGGCACTCTACACTCACTACACACACATATACACTCCCTCTCACACTCACAACCCCCAACCCAGACAGACACACACACTGACAGACAAAGACCCACATGCACACATACATTTTGTGGGGTGAATTTGTACTTGCAAAGTTACATTGTACTTTGCTCAAACACTGCATGAATCCATGTAAAATTATGTTATCTCACTGCTTAGATTAGAATCAATCTAAACATCATGGCATAGACAGAGAACACAGGGGGCTAAACACCTTGAACATATTGTCTAGCTACACCCATTGTTACAGCTAAACTGAGAACGCAACTTTTATATAAAAAGTTAAAAATCACAGGTTATAGTCCAACAGGTTTAATTGGAAGCACACTAGCTTTCGGAGTGACACTCCTTCATCAGGTGACACTGGAGGGCTTAATCGTAACACAGAATTTATAACAACAATTTACAGTGTGATGTAACTGAAATTATACATTAGAAAATTGATTGTCTGTTAAGCCTTTCATCTGTTAGAATACAGTGATAGTTTCACTTCTTTCATGTGTAAATCACAAAACATTTTTTTAAAAGTTGCATTCTCGGGTTAGCTGTTAACAATGATGATAGCTAGACAATGTTGAAGGTATTAGCCCCCTGTGTTCTCTGTCTATGATGTTTAGATTGATTCTAATCTAAAAAGTGAAATAACAGAGTTTTACATAAATTCATGCAGTTTTTGAGCTCACAGTTCTACATGAATGAATGCAGTTTTTAAGCAAAGTGCAATGTAACTCTGCAAGTACAAATTCACCCCACAAAATATATGTGTGCATGTGGGTCTTTGTTTGTCTGTGTGTGTGTGTCTGTCTGGAATGGGGGTGGTGAGTGTGAGAGTGCGTCTATGTGTGTGTGTGTGTAGTGAGTGCAGAGTGTCTCAAGTCTGTGAGGGGGTGCATGTGTGAGTGTGGGAGTGTGTGTGTCTATAAGGGTTTGTGTGGGTGTCTGTGTCCGTGTGTGTGTGAGAGTGTGTGTAGGAACATATGTGTGTGTGTGTGTGTGTGTGTGTGTAGTGCAATGGTGATCACCTGTAATGTGACATGAACCCAAGGTCCCGGTTGAGGCCCTCCCTATGGGTACCGAACTTAGCTATCTGACTCTGCTCGGCCACTTTCCTCAGCTGTCTGTCCCGAAGTCCATCTTGGAGGATGTTCACACGAAGGTCCGAGGCTGAATGTCCTGGACCACTGAAGTGTTCCCCAACTGGGAGGGAACCCTCCTGTCTGTTGATTGTTGTGCAGTACCCATTCATCTGTTGTCGTAGCCTTTGTTCGGTTTCCCCAATGTACCATGCCTCCGGGCATCCTTGCCTGCAACGTATAAGATAGACAACATTTGCTGAGTCACATGGGTACCTGCCATGTACAAGGTGGGAGGTGTTCCCATGCGTAATAGTGGTATCTATGTCCACAATCTGACACGTCTTGCAGCGTCCACTGTGACAGGGGTGTATGGAGTTGTCGTGAGAGCCGGGCAGCTTGCTATGAACAATGATCTGCTTGAGGTTTGGCGGTTGTTTAAAGGCAAGTAGCGGAGGTCTTGGTGAGGTGCTCATCCTCATTGATAATGTGTTGCAGGTCACGAAGAACATGGCGTAATATATCAGCCCCTGGGAAGTACTGAACAACGAAAGGTACTCTGTCAGTTGCAACAAGTGTCTGTCTTCTGAGGAGGTCATTACGGTTCCTTGCTGTGGCACGTCTGAACTGGCGGTCGATGAGTTGAGCATTGTACCTCATTCTTGTGAGGGCATCCTTGAGTACTTCCAGGTGTCCGTCACATTCCTTCTCATCTGAACAGGTCCGGTGTAGGCGTAGGGCTTGTCCATAGGGAATGGCTGTTTTAATATGTTTTGGGTGGAAGCTGGAGAAGTGTAGCATTGTGAGGTTGTCTGTGGGTTTGCAGTAGAGTGTGGTGCTAAAGTGTCCATCCTTGATGGAGGTGCGTGTGTCCAAGAATGAGACAGACAGTCGAGAGTAGTCCATGATGAGTTTGATGGTGGGATGAAACTTGTTGATGTCACTGTGTAGTTTTATCAGTGACTCCTCGCCATGGGTCCAGAGCATGAAAATGTTGTCAATGTACCTGGTGTACAATGTTGGTTGGAGATCCTGCATAGAGAAGAAATCTGTGCATAAAAATGTTGGCAAATTTGGTCTCCATGGCTGTTCCGTGTGTCTGGATGAAGAATTGGTAGTCAAAGGTCGTTATGATCGAGGATAAAGCGGAAAAGTTGTAGGATGGTGTTTGGAGACTGGCAGTTGTTGGTGTTGAGTACTGAGGCTGTTGCCGCGATGCCATCATTGTTGGGGATGCTGGTGCAGAGTGCGGAAACATCCATTGTGACAAGGAATGTTCCCAGTTCGACTGGTCCGTGGGTGTTGAGTTTCTGTAAGAAAAACATAGTGTCATGACAGAAGCTGGAGAAACCCGTTACAAGAATGAATGAATGAATGAATGCAGTTTGTTAAGGTCGAGAAATTGAATTAATGAAATCAGCTCTCTTCATTTAATGAGCACGTTCAGTTTGTTACATTGAATGAATGCAAAACTACCCCTTGCATGAATGTGTTAAGTTTGTTTCAGTGAATCAATCAATAACGCTTGATTAATTGAATAGACGGTTGACGTCTGATTCCATCAATGAATGAATGCAGTTTGTTTCATTGAATGAATGCGTTCAGCTCGAGGCATTGTATTAAGGAAATAAGCTCTACTCGTTGAATTAACATGTGCAGTTTGTTTCATCAAATGAAAGAAAGAATGCATTTTAATCTCTGAATGAACAAGTTAAGTTGGTGGTATTGAATCAATTCGAGAAGCTCTACTCATTGGCATTAACTCGTGTAGTGTGTGTCATTGTATGACTGAGTACAAGTCCGATTCATTATATGAACGTGTTAAGAATGTTTCATTGATTCAATGAATAACGTTTGATTTATTGAATGCACGATTGAAGTTTGATTCAATGAATGAATGAATGCAGTTTGTTTCATTGAATGAATGCGTTAAGGTCTAGATATTGAATGATATTGACAGATTCCAGCTTGAGATTCCAGCATTATGTCGTTGTTTCATGGAAAAGCTGAGTACAGTTTGATCAATTGAATGAATGAATGCACTTGGAGTCGTTAAATGAATGTGTTCAGAATGTTTCATTGAATCAATGAACTTTTGGTTCACTGATTGTACTGAAGTTTGATTGAATGGATGAATGAATTCAGTTTGTTAAGGTCGAGAAATTGAATTAATGAGATAAGCTCTCTTCATTTAATGAGCATTCTTATCACATTCATTGAATGAATCCTACCGCACTCATTCATTGTATGAAACATACTGTACAATTAAATGAGATAATCTCATGATGTAAATATCTCGACGTGAACGCATTCATTCAATGAAACAAACTGCATTCATTCATTTAATCTTACTTCAATCATACAATCAATGAATCAATTGATTCAATGAAACAAACATAACATATTCATTTCATCAGACCAATTGCGTTCAGAGAATCAAACTGCTCTCGTTCATTCAATGAAATAAACTACACCAGTTAATTCAATGTGTAGAGCTTACCTCATGACTTCAATGTCTCGAACCTAACGCATTCATTCAATGAAACAAATTGCATTCATTCATGGAATCTAACATCAATCGTGCATTCAATGAGTAAAGCGTAATTCATTGATTCAATGAAACAAACTTTTCACAGTCTGTAATGGAACCCTTTTGCACTCTTTCAATGAGACAAAAATTCAAAGCACATTCATTACATGACAACCAAGTGCATTCATTCGTTCATTTCATCAAACTTTAATCGTGCATTCAATGTATCAACAGTTATGTCTTGATTCGATGAAACATTTTTAACACGTTTATTTCATGAAACCAAATGCATTCATTCATTTATTCATGGAATCAAACTGCATGTATGAATGAACCAAACTGCACGTATTAATTCAATGAGTACAGCATATCCCATTCATTCCATGCCACCAGCATGACATATTCATTCAATGCAACAAAGTGAATCAAACTTCAATTTGATGGAAACATTCTTGACACATTCGTTTAATGGATCCAACTGCAATCATTCATTCAATGTCTCAAGCTGTAATCTCTCATTCAAAGAATCAAACTGTATACATTTACTCCTTGAATGAAACTTCAAACATGCATTCAATGAATCAAGCATTACTTATTGATTTAACCAAACAAATCTAACTCGAACACTGACTGAATCAAAATGCACTAACATATTTACTGAAACAAACCGCATTGATTCATTAATTCTGATAATCAAACTGAACACATTCAGTTCATGAAATAATCTGTACGTGTTAACTTATCGCATTCATTTAATATCTCGACCTTAACGCATTCATTCAATGAAACAAACTGCATTCATTCATTCACTGAATCAAACTTCTATTGTACATTCAATGAACCAAACGTTATTCATTGATTCAATGAAACATTCTTAACACATTCACTTCACGACACGAAGTGCATTCTTTCATTCAATGGATCAAACTGTACTCAGCTTTTCTATGAAACAACGACATAATACATGAGTAGAGATTCTCTCCTTCATTCAATACCGCAAGTATAACTCGTTAATTCGAACATTAAAGCTGCATTCGGTCTGTCATTGAATTAAACTGCTTGCATTCTTTCTTTCAATGAACCAAACAGCACGTGTTCATTCAATGAGTAGAGCTTATCCCATTCATTCAATGCCACCAGCGTGACATATTCATGCAATGCAACGAACTGAATCAAATTTCAATTTGATTGAAACATTCTTGACACATTCGTTTTATGGATCCAACGGCATTCATTCATTTGATGTCTCAAGCTGAACTCACTCATGCAAAGAATCAAACTGTATGCATTAATATGTTGAATGGAACTTCAAACATGCATTCAATAAATCAAGCATTATTTTTTGGTTTGTGCAAACTTTACTCGAACATTGACTTAATCAAACTGCACTAACGTATTTACTGAAACAAACCGCGTTGGTTCATTAATTCTGAGAATCAAACTGAACACATTCAATTCATGAAATAATCTGTACGTGTTATTGCAATGAGTAGAACTTATCGCATTCATTCAATATCTCGACCTTAACGCATTCATTCAATGAAACAAACTGCATTCATTCATTCACTGAATCAAACGTTATTCATTGATTCAATGAACCAAACGTTTTTCATTGATTCAATGAAACATTCTTAACACATTCAGTTAACGACTCCAAGAGCATTCATTCATTCAATGTATCAAACTGTACTCAGTTTTTCGATGAAACAACGACATAATGCAACGAATAGAGCTTATCTCATTTATTCAATACCACGAGTTTAACTCGTTAATTCGAACACTGAAGCTGCATTCGGTCTGTCATTGAATCAAACTGCATGCATTCTTCCTTTCAATGAAACAAATTGCACGTGCTAATTCAATGAGGAGAGCTTATCGCATTTATTCAATGTCTCGAGCTGAGCGCATTCTTTCAATGAACGAAACTGCATTCATTCATTCATGGAATCAAACGTCAATCGTACATTCAATGAATCATTCTTAACACATTCATTGAATGAATCCTACCGCTCTCATTCATTCTATGAAACAAACTGTACAAGTTATTTCAATGAAAGGAGCAAATCTCATGATGTAAATATCTCGACCTTAAGGCATTGATTCAATGAAACAAACATAACATATTCATTTTATGAGACAAATTGCGTTCATTCATTCAGAGAATCAAACTGCTCTCGTTTATTCAATGAAATAAACTGCACCAGTTAATTCAATGAGTAGAGCTTACCTCATTGACTTCAATGTCTCGAGCTTAATGCATTCATTCAATAAAACAAACTGCATTCAATCATTCATGGAATCAAGCATCAATCGTGCATTCAAATAATCACCGTAATTCATTGATTCAATGAAACAAACTTTACACAGTCTGTAATGGAATCCTTTTGCACTCTTTCAATGAGACAAACATTCAAAACACGTTCATTTCATGACAATCAAGTGCATTCCTTCGTTCATTTCATCAAACTTTATTCGTGCATTCAATGAATCAACAGTTATGTCTTGATTCGATGAAACATTTTTAACACGTTTGTTCCATGAAACCAAATGCATTCATTCTTTCATTCATGGATTCAAACTGCATGTATCAATGAACCAAACTGCACGTATTAATTCAATGAGTAGAGCTTATCCCATTCATTCCATGCCACCAGCATGACATATTCATTCAATGCAACAAAGTGAATCAAACTTCAATTTGATGGAAACATTCTTGACACATTCGATTAATGGATCCAACTGCAATCATTCATTCAATGTCTCAAGCTGTAATCTCTCATTCAAAGAATCAAACTGTATACATTCACTCCTTGAATGAAACTTCAAACATGCATTCAATGAATCAAGCATTACTTATTGATTTAACCAGACAAATTTAACTCGAACACTGACTGAATCAAAATGCACTAACATATTTACTGAAACAAACCGCATTGATTCATTAATTCTGATAATCAAACTGAACAGATTCAGTTCATGAAATAATCTGTATGTGTTAACTTATCGCATTCATTCAATATCTCGACCTTAACGTATTCATTCAATGAAACAAACTGCATTCATTCAATCACTGAATCAAACTTCTATTGTTCATTCAATGGACCAAACGTTATTCATTGATTCAATGAAACATTCTTAACACATTCATTTAACGATTCATTCAATGTATCAAACTGTACTCAGTTTTTCTATGAAACAACGACATAATGCAATGAGTAGAGATTCTCTCCTTCATTCAATACCGCAAGTTTAACTTGTTAATTCGAACATTAAAGCTGCATTCGGTCTGTCATTGAATTAAACTGCATGCATTCTTTCTTTCAATGAACCAAACAGCACGTGTTCATTCAATGAATAGAGCTTATCCCATTCATTCAATGCCACCAGCGTCACATATTCATGCAACTGAATCAAACTTCAATTTGATTGAAACATTCTTGACATTCTTTTTATGGATCCAACGGCATTCATTCATTTGATGTCTCAAGATGAACTTACTCATGCAAATAATCAAACTGTATGCATTAATATGTTGAATGGAACTTCAAACATGCATTCAATAAATCAAGCATTATTTTTGATTTGAGCATACTGAACTCGAACATTGACTGAATCAAACTGCACTAACGTATTTACTGAAACAAACCGCATTGGTTCATGAATTCTGGGAATCAAACTGAACACATTCAGTTCATGAAATAATCTGTACGTGTTATTGCAATGAGTAGAACTTATCCCATTCATTCAATATCTCGACCTTATCGCATTCATTCAATGAAACAAATTGCATTCATTCATTCATTGAATCAAACTTCAATCGTGCAATCAATAAATGAAACGTTATTCATTGAATCAATGAAACATTCTCAACACGTTCATATAATGAATCGGACTGTACTCAGTCATACAATGAAACACACTGCACGAGTTAATGCCAATGAGTAGAGCTTCTCTCATTGATCCAATACCACCAACTTAACTTGTTCATTCAGAGATTAAACTGCAATCTTTCTTTCATTGAATGAATCTGCATTCATTCTTCCTTTCAATGAAACAAACTCCAGATGTGAATTCAACGAGTAGAGCTTATTTCCTTAATACAATGCCTCGAGCTGAACGCATTCATTCAATGAAACAAACTTCATTCTTTCATTTGTGGAAACAGACGTCAAGCGTTATTCATTGATTCACTGAAACAAAACTTAACATATTCATGCAAGGGATAGTTTTGCATTCATTCAATGTAACAAACTGAACGTGCTCATTAAATGAATAGACCTTATCTCATTAATTCAATTTCTCGACCTTAACGCACTCATTCCATGAAACAAACTGCATTCATTCGTTCATTGAATCAAATTTCAATCGTTCATTCAATGAACCAAACGTTATTCATTGATTCAATGAAACAGTCTTCACAAATTCATTTAACGACTCCCAGTGCATTCATTCATTCAATGGATCAAACTGTACTCAGTTTTTCTACGAAACAACGTCATAATGCAACGATTAGAGCTTATCTCATTTATTCAATACCACAAGTTTAACTCGTTAACTCGATCACTAAAGCTGCATTCGGTCTGTCATTGAATCAAATTGCATGCATTCTTCCTTTCAATGAAACAAACTGCAGATGTTAAGTCAATGAGTAGAGCTTATCTCATTCAATGACTCGAGCTGAGCGCATTCTTTCAATGAACGAAACTGCATTCATTCATTCATGGAATCAAACGTCAATCGTACATTCAATGAATCAAGCGTTATTCATTGATTCAACGAATCATCCTTAACTCATTCATTGAATGAATCCTACCGCACTCATTCATTCAATGAAACAAACTGCACTCATTCATTGAATCTAACTTCAATCGTATAATCAATGAATTAAAGATTATTCATTGATTCAATGAAATAAACATAACATATTCATTTCATGAGACCAATTGCGTTCTTTCATTCATTCAGAGAATCAAACTGCTCTCGTTCATTCAATGAAACAAACTGCACCATCTAACTCAATGAGTAGAGCTTACCTCATGACCTCAATATCTCGAACTTAATGCATTCATTCAATGAAACAAACTGCATTCATTCATGGAATCAAACATCAATCGTGCATTCAATGACTCAGCGTAATTCTTTGATTCAATGAAACAAACTTTACACAGTCTGTAATGGAATCCTTTTGCACTCTTTCAATGAGACAAACATTCTAAACACGTTCATTTGATCACAACCAACTGCAGTCATTCATTCATTCATTGCATCAAACTTTAATTGTACATTCAATGATTAAAAAGTTATGTATTGATTCGATGAACGTTGTGAACACGTTCATTTCATGAAACCAAATGCATTCATTCTTTCATTCATGGAATCAAACTGCAGTGGTTCATTCAATCTACCAAACTGCACGTTTTAATTCAATGAGTAGAGCTTACCCCATTCATTCAATGGGGTGACATATTCAATCAATGCAACAAAGTGAATCAGTCTTCAATCGTACATTCAATGAAACAATCTTGACACATTCGTTTTATGGATCCAACTGCATTCATTCATTCTATGACTCAAGCTGAAATCCCTCATTCAATGAATCAAACTGTTTATTAACTGTTGAATGGAACTTCAAACATGCATTCAATGAATCAAGCATTATTTATTGATTTGATAAAGCAAATTTAACTCGAACATTGACTGAATCAAACGTATTTACTGAAACAAACCTCATTGATTCATTAATTCTGAGAATCAAACTGAGCTCATTCAGTTCACGAAATAATCTGTACGTGTTATTGCAATGAGTAGAACTTATCCCATTTGTTCAATATCTCGACCTTAACGCATTCATTCAATGAAACAAACTGCATTCATTCATTCATTGAATCAAACTTCAATCGTGCATTCAATAAATGAAACGTTATTCATTGAATCAATGAAACATTCTTAACACGTTCATATAATGAATCGGACTGTACTCAGTCATACAATGAAACACACTGCACGAGTTAATGCCAATGAGGAGAGCTTCTCTCATTGCTCCAATACCACCAACTTAACTTGTTCGTTCAGAGATTAAACTGCATTCTTTCTTTCATTGAATCAATCTGCATTCATTCTTCCTTTTGATGAAACAAACTCCAGATGTGAATTCAATGAGTAGAGCTTATTTCCTAAATACAATGCTGAACGCATTCATTCAATGGAACAAACTGCATTCATTCATTTATGGAAACAGACGTCAACCGTGCATTCAATGAATCAAGCGTTATTCATTGATTCAATGAAACAAACTTAACATATTCATGCAAGGGATAGTTTTGCATTCATTCAATGTAACAAACTGAACGTACTCATTAAATGAAGAGAGCTTATCTCATTGATTCAATTTCTCGACCTTAAGAAACTGCATCATTCATTCATTCAATCAAACTTCAATCGTACATTCAATGGACCAAACGTTATTCATTGATTCAATGAAACATTCTTAACACATTCATTTAACGACTCCAAAGTGCATTCATTCATTCAATGAATCCAACTGTACTCAGTTTTTCTATGAAACAACGACATAATGCAATGAGTAGAGATTCACTCCTTCATTCAATACCGCAAGTTTAACTCGTTAATTCGAATATTAAAGCTGCATTCGGTCTGCCACTGAATCAACTGCACGCATTCTTTCTTTCAAGGAAACAAACTGCACGTGTTAATGCAATGAGTAGAGCTTATCTCACTTATTCAATGACTCGAGCTGAGCGCATTCTTTCAATGAAACAAACTGCATTCATTGATTCATGGATTCAAACGTCAATCGTACATTCAATGAATCAAGCGTTATTCATTGATTCAATGAATCATTCTTAACATATTCATTGAATGAATCCTACCGCTCTCATTCATTCTCTGAAAGAAACTGTACAAGTTATTTCAATTAAATGAGCTCATCTCATGATGTAAATATCTCGACCTTAACGCATTCACTCAATGAAACAAACTGCACTCATTCATTGAATCTAACTTCAATTGTATAGTCAATGAATCAAACATTATTCATTGATTCAATGAAACAAACATAACATATTCATTTCATGCGACCAATTGCATTCATTCATTCATTCAGAGAATCAAACTGCTCTGGTTCATTCAATGAAACAAACTGCACCAGTTAATTCAATGAGTAGAGCTTACCTCATGACTTCAATGTCTCGAGCTTAACTCACCCAGACCCATTCCCCTACCCTATTACATTTACCCCTAACCCCACACATCCCTGAACACTTTGGGTAATTTAGCAAAGCCAATTCACCTAACCTGCACATTTTTAGACTGTGTGAAGAAACCGTAGCACCCGGAGGAAGCCGAGGCAGACACTGGGAGAATGTGCAAACTCCACACACACAATTGTCTGAGGCTGGAATCGAACCCGGGTCCCTGTGAGGCAGCAGCGCTTACTATTGAGTCACCATGCCACCCCATTTGTACATTATATAAATATGCCCTTGTGTGTAATACAGAGACGCATGTACGTTAGAGAGAACAATAATCCCTGTCTTTATTGTAGACAACTGCTGTCCCTGCCTTCGATGAAGAGAACAACAATTGCTATCTTTGTTATACAGATCACTGCGGAGTGATTGTAGAGTACTAGGAAAACAGTTAAAAACCAGGACCTCGATGGTAGTAATCTCTGGATTACTTCCAGTGCCACGCGTTATCGAGGGTAGGAACAGAAGAATGTGATGGATGAACATATGGCTAAAGCAATGGATTCAGATTCTTAGATCATTGGTATCTCTTCTATGGCAGAGGTCACCTATTCAAGAGCGTGGGTTGCACGTAAACTGAAGGGGGACCAATATTTAGGGGGGCAGATCTGTTAGTCTTCAAGGGGAGGTTTAAACAAGTTTGGTAGGAGAGTGGGATCCTCAACAGTGGGGAGACAAGTGCGAGGTTGGAAGGAGATATAATAATCAGAAATAATAAGCTGAAGAGATTGGTCAGGCTGGAACATGATAAGGAACGAGGAATGCTATTGGATTAAATTGAATCTATTTCAATGCAAGAGGGCTAACAGGTAAGTCCGATGAAATCAAGGCATGGATAGAGACGTGGCACTGGGATATTATAGCCATTACAGAAACATGGTTAAGAACATAGAACATAGAACAGTACAGCACAGAACAGGCCCTTCAGCCCACGATGTTGTGCCGACCACTGATCCTCATGTATGCACCCTCAAATTTCTGTGACCATATGTATGTCGAGGAATCTCTTAAAGGTCCCCAATGACCCTGCCTCCACAACTGCTGCTGGCAACGCATTCCATGCTCTCACAACGCTCTGTGTAAAGAACCCGCCTCTGACATCCCCTCTATACTTTCCTCCAACCAGCTTAAAACTATGACCCGTCGTGTTAGTCATTTCTGCCCTGGGAAATAGTCTCTGGCTATCGACGCCTCTCATTATCATGTATACCTCAAAGAGGTCCCCTCTTCTTCTCCCTTTCTCCAATGAAAAATGTCCGAGCTCAGTCAACCTTTCCTTATAAGATAAGCCCTCCAGTCCAGGCAGCATCCTTGTAAACCTCCTCTGAACCCTCTCCAAAGCATCCACATCTTTCTTATAATAGGGCGACCAGAACTGGACGCAGTATTCCAAGTGCAGTCTAACCAAAGTTTTATAGAGCTGCAACAAGATCTCACGACTCTTAAACTTAATCCCCCTGTTAATGAAAGCCAAAACACCATATGCTTTCTTAACAACCCTGTTCACTTGGGGGGCCATTTTAAGGGATCTATTTACCTGCACCCCAAGATCCCTCTGTTCCTCCACACTACCAAGAATCCTATCCTTAATCCTGTACTCAGCTTTCAAATTTGACCTTCCAAAATGCATCACCTCACGTTTATCCAGGTTGAACTCCATCTGCCACCTCTCAGCCCATCTCTGCATCCTGTCAATGTCCAGCTGCAGCCGACAACAGCCCTCTATACTGTCAACGACACCTCCAACCTTTGTGTCATCTGCAAACTTGCTGACCCATCCTTCAATCCCCACATCCAAGTCATTAATAAAAATTACTAACAATAGAGACCCAAGGACAGATCCCTGTGGAACACCACTCACCACAGACTTCCAGGTAGAATATTTTCCTTCTATTACCACTCGCTGCCTTCTGTTGGCCAGCCAATTCTGAATCCAGGCAGCTATGTTCCCCTGAATCCCATTACTCCTGACCTTCTGAATGAGCCTACCATGGGGAATCTTGTCAAATGCCTTGCTAAAGTCCATATACACCACATCCACAGCTCGACCCTCATCAACTTTTCTAGTCACATCCTCAAAGAACTCGATAAGGTTTGTGAGGCATGACCTGCCCCTCACAAAGCCGTGCTGACTGCATTTAATCAAGCCATGCTCTTCCAGATGGTTATAAATCCTATCCCTCAGAATCCTTTCTAACACCTTGCAGACGACAGACAAGGGACAAGACTGGGTCAAGACTGGCAGCTTAATGTGCCACGGTACAGGTGCTTTAGGCAAGACAGAAGTGGTGGAAACAGGGCAGGGGAAGTTGCATTTTTAATTAAAGTTCCAAATAGCCAATCGGAATCAAAGGAACAAAGATGCAAAAGGAGACTGGGGAGACTTGCAGGAGCAATAGACCTATCATTGTAGGGGCCTTATTTTTTTCTAACACAGACTGGAACTGCCAGATTGTTAAGGACATAGTTGGGGTAGAATGTGTTAACTGTGTTCAGGAAAGTTTCCACAAGCAGTACATAGAGGGTCCAACTCAAAAAGGTCCAAAACCTGAGCTATTCTTGTGAAAAAGGGCAGGAACGGGTGATGGAGGTGAAAGTGGACAGTGACCATAGTTCTATTAAATTTAAAATAGTTCTGGAGAGGGAAAACCTTGTCCACAAGTTCAAGTTCTAAACTGTGGCAAGGCAAATTTTGGTGGAATTAAACAGGAGCTTACACGGGATGATTGGAATAGTTTGGCAGGGATAGTGAACCTTAGATGACAAGAGATGTTGAGGCTTTGACCAGAAAACAAAAGGAGGCATGGGTCATGGACAGGCAGCTGGGATCAAGGGAATCGCTGGAGGTACATCGGGGATATGAAACTTTACGGAAGAAGGAAATCAGGAGGGCAAAAAGGTGGCATGAGATAACTGAGATAACATAACTGAGAAGATTAGGGTGAATCCAAAAGGTTCTTTAAGCATATTAAAGGAAAATGAATAACTAAAGAGAGAATAGAATCCTTGAAGGACCATTGTGGACATGTATTTGTGGAACTGCAGGTGGGTGAGGTCCTCAATGAATATTTCTCCTCTGTGTTTACATGGTGAAAGACATGAAGACTTGGGAACTTGGGTGATATCTTGGGGACAATACATATCACAGTAGAGGAGATGTCAGACATATTAGAATGTATGAAAGTATCTAAATCTCCTGGTCCTGATCAGATATATCCAGGAACACTGCAAAAGATTAGAGAAGAAATTGTGTGTGTGGGGGGGGGGGGCTGGCTGTTTTTTGGATTATTGTTAGCCACAAAAGAAGTCCTGAAAGACTGGAGCGTAGCAAACATTGTGCCATTATTCAAGAAGGACTTCAAAGAAAAACTGAGGAACTACAGAGAGGCGAAACTAATATTTGTGGAAGGTAAGTTACTTGAGAAGATTCTGAGAGATAAAATATACATGTTTTTGGAAAGAGAGTGTATGATTAGGAGTATGTGTGCAAGATCATTCCTCACAAATTTGCTAGAGTTCATTGATGAAGTGACCAGGAAGATTGGTGAGGGCAGAGTGGGTAGATGTAGTCATGTCATCTACAAATGGATTTCATTAAGGCTTTTGGTAAGGTTCCACATGGTAGGCTGCTTTTTTAGATTACCTACAGTGTGGAAACAGGCCCTACAGCTCAACAAGTCCACACCGACCCTCTGAAGAGTAACCCACCCAGACCCATTTCCCTCTGATTAATGCATCTAACACTATGGGCAATTTAGCATGGCCAATCCACCAGACCTGCACATCTTTGGACTGTGGGAGAGAACCGGAGCACCCGGAGGAAACCGACGCAGACACGGGGAGAATGCGCAAACTCCACACAGACAATCACCCAAGGCTGGAATCGAACCCAGGTCCCTGCCACTGTGAGCCAGCATTGCTAACAACTGAGCCACTGTGCTGCCCCTAAACTCCTGCTCTGGGAGTTAAGATCACATAGAATCTAGGAGAGCTGGCCAATTGATGGCAGGAAGCAGAGGGGAATAGTAGAAAGATGCTTGTCAGACTAGAGGCCTGTGACAAGTGGTGTGACTCAGGGGTCGGTGCTGGGCACATTGCTGTTTATTATCCATACTTGGATTTGGATGAAAACATACAAGGCATGACTGGTAAGTCTATAGATGACACAAATGTAGGTGCTACTGTGACCAGTGATGAAGGTTATTAAATATCGCAGCAGGATCTTGATCAGCTGGGGAAGTGGGTTGAGATATGGCAAATAGAGTTTAATAAAGATAAGTGTGAGGTCTTCCGTTTTGGAAAGTCAAATCAAGGTAGGGGTTTCATGGAAAATGGAGTGCAGTGGAACTGAAGAATCTTAAAGGTCAGGTGCTCTGAAAGTGGAGTCACAGGTAGACAGTGCAGTGAAGATGGTTTTTGGCACACTGGCCTTTATCAATCAGGCCATTGAGTACAGAGATTGGGAAGTTATGTTGCAATAGTACAGGATGCTGGTGAGGCCACACTTGGAGTTGTGGTCACCTTGCTATGGGAAATTTGATATTAAACTGGAAAGGGTGCAGAAGAAATTCACATTGATGGTGCTAGGGATCAATGGTCTGAGTAATAGACAGAGGTTGGAGAAGCCAAGCCTTTTTTTCGTTAGAGGGTAGGAGACTGCTGGTGGATCTTCTCGAAGTGTATAAGATCATGACAGGCATGGATAGGGTGAATGCCTTTTTCCCAGGTTTGGGGAATGAGCTCGTATGGAATGAGCTGTCAGCAATAGTGGTTGAGTCATGTACACTAACAAGATTTAAAAGACATTTGGACAAATACGTGTAGAAAATGTTTAGAAGGATATAGGCCAAGTGCAGGGAAATGGAAGAACATTTTAGCCGGCGTGGACCAGTTTGGGCTAAAACGTTGGTCTCTGTGCTGTACGACTCCACAACTCTATGAGCAGTCCCTGTTGTTAATGTACAGAACTGCAGTTCCCCTGTCGTCAAATGCAGCACTGCCTGTTGTAGAGAGGCGCAGTCTCATCATTATTGTAAAGAATAGCAACCCCTGTCTTTATTGTAGACTACAGCAGTCCCTGTTGTTGGTAAAGAGAACAGCAGACCCAGTCATTTCTGTAGAGAACGCTGTATATCTAATATAGAGAACAGCAATTCCTGTGAATATTACCAGCAGTCCCTTTGTTATGAGAGAGAACAGTAGTCACCACCTTTCCTGTAGGAAAGAGCAGGCCTTGTCTCTGTCATAGAGAACAGAAGTCCCTGCTGTTATTACTGAAAACATCAGTCTTTGAGGAGAGAATGCTCATTAAAGTGAACAAATGTCCCTGTCCCTGTACTATAGAAAATAGCACTTCCTGTCTTCATCATTGTGAACATCAGTCTCTGATCTTAATACAGAGAACATCAGCCCATGTCTTGATCATAGAAAGCAGCCGTCCCTATCTTTGTCAAACAAAACAGCAGTCCAGTCCCTGTTCCAGTTCTTAAAGCAAATAGCAGTCACTGTCTTTATTATTGATTACAGCAGTCCCTGTCCCTGTCATAAAGAACAGCAGTCTCTGTCATTATTATGGAAAACATCAATGCCTGTCTTCATTACGGAGAACAACAGTATCTGCACATCTTGTCGAGAATATCAGTTCCTGTGATACTAAATCTGTGATAACACATCTATGGCCTGCATCATGCATGAGTTTTAAATTAAAAGTCTGTAACATAAGACTCCAATGAAATAGTTGCATATTTTAGTCTTTAAACATCCCCAAAAATGTGAGAGGATTGTGGTTCGTCCATCCATCTCTGACACAACTATCTCTGACTTATTGTTCATCACGTAAACATTAAGATGTTGTAAGGTCAGTACCAAACTCAATCATTCTTTCTCTATGGAAGTGTATCTTCTATGGTGGGTATTGAATTTTTTTTGAAAATTGATTGTTCAATTCCAGCATCATCTTCCTGCATCAGTACAGCTTTAATTCCTGTATCACGAGCATTGATTGAAACTTTGAAGGGTTTCAAAAAATTTGATGTCACTAAAAAGTGATGTAATGGTTAATATAATTTTTAAATTCTCAAATGCCTCCTGGCATTGTTTTGTCCACCGAAATTTTTTTGTTCTTCTTTAGTAAATCCATCAGTGATGCCACCACGCTGCTGAAGTTGGAACAAACTTCCAGTAGAATCCATTCAGTCCCACTTCTTTCTTTGAGGATGGTCATGGAAATTCGTTTTTGGCTTTCGTCTTCAATGCCCGTGGTATGCCCCAAGAATGTCACCTCTGCCATCGCAAATTTTATTTTCTCTCAGTTTATTGAGGTTTGCTTTTCATAATCACTTAAAGAGCTCTGCCAACTACGCCATTTGATCTTTCCAAGACTTGCTAAAGTTCACTACATCATCGAGATATAACACAGAACCCAGAACTCAGAAGACAACAGTACAGCACAGTACAGGCTCTTCAGCCCTCAATGTTGTGCTGACCTTTTATCCTATTCTAAGATCAAACTAACCTACATACCCTTCATTTTACTATCATCCATGTGCCTATCCAAGTGTCAATTAAATGTCCCGAATCTACTACCACTGCTGGAAGTGCATTTCACACACTCACCACTCTCTGTGTATCTCCCCCAAACCTTCCTCCAATCACCTTAAAATTATGCTATCTTGTGATAGCCATTTCCACCATGGGAAGAGGTCTCTGTCTATTCATTCTATGCCTCTCATCATCTTGTACATCTCTATCAAGTAACCTCTCATTCTTCTTCACTCCAATGAGAAAAGCCCCCCATTATACGACCTACACCATCATACCTCCAGTACAGGCAGCATCTTGGTAAATCTGCTCTGTACCCTCTCTAAAGTTTCCACATCCTTCCTACAAGGAGGCAACCAGAACGGAACACAATATTCCAAGCATGGCCGAACCAGACTTTAGAGAGCTGCAGCATAACCTCGCAGCTTTTAAACTCGATCCTCCTGCTAATGAAAGCCAAAACACCATATGCCTTCTTAACAACCCTATCAACCTGGGTGGCAGCTTTGAGGGATCTATAGACGTGGACCATATGATTCCACTGTACTTCCACACTGTCAAGAATCCTGCCTTTAACCTTGCATTCAAATTCGACCTTCCAAAATTAATCACTTCACAGTTCCAGGTTGAACTCCATTTGCCACTTCGCAGTCCAGATCTGCATTCTGCCAATGTCCCATTGCAACCTACAACAGTCCTTCATACTATCCACAACTCCACCAACCGTTGCGATCAGCAAACTTACTAACCCAACCTTCCACTTCCTTTTTTGCGTCATTTAGAGAAGTCACAAAGATCCCAGAACAGATCCCTGTGGTCACTGAACTCCAGGCTGAATACTTTCCATCTATTACCACCCTCTGTCTTTTATGGGCCAGCCAATTCTGTACCCAGACAGCCAAATTTACCTATATCCCATGCCACCTTACTTTCTGAATGAGCCCATCATGGGGAACCTTATCAAATGCCTTGCAAAAATCCATGTACACCACATCTACCTTCGATCAATATATTCTGTCACATTCTTAAAGAATTTGTTACGAGGTTGAAGGCATGTATTGTACCTTTATGAGAGAGTGAATGCTGCTTTGCACTGAGAGCTTAGAAGTACCTGTCCTATGACGAACTAGCAGTCTCAGAGTGTACTGGAAAATTGAAAATATGTAACATTTGGTTTTGAAATAGATACCTGAATTCGTTGCTATTTTGACAACAATTCGAATTAGCTAATCAGTTTAAATTATGCCACAGGATACTAAAACCCGAACGATTTTGAATGTATTGTTTTCCCAAAATCAAACCAATGAGACAATCCGGTATTGGTGGAATAAAAGAGGCAGGCAGTTTAAAAGTCATACAGAGTAACTGCCACCAGGAGAGTAATTGCCATCGAGAGAGTAACTAGGAGAAAGTGAGGACTGCAGATGCTGGAGATCAGAGCTTAAAAATGTGTTGCTGGAAAAGCACAGCTGGTCAGGCAGCATCAAAAGAGCAGGAGAATCAACTTTTCGGGCATAAGCCCTTCTTCAGGAATGAGGAGGGTGTGCCAAGCAGGCTAAGATAAAAGGTAGGGAGGAGGGACTTGGGGGAGGGTTGTTGGGAATGCGATAGGTGGAAAGAAGTTAAGGTGAGGGTGATAGGCTGGAGATGTCGGGAAGAAGATTGCAGGTCAAGATGGCGGTGCTGAGTCCGAGGGTTGGGATGGGAAATGAGGAAGCTGGAGAAATCTGTATTCATCCCTTGTGGTTGGAGGGTTCCTAGGCAGAAGATGAGGCGCTCTTCCTCCAGGCATCGTGTTACCATGGTCTGGCGATGGAGGAGGCCAAGGACATGCATGTCCTTGGCGGAGTGGGAGGGGGAGTTAAAGTGTTCAGCCACAGGGCGGTTGGGTTGGTTTGTGCGGGTATCCCAGAGGTGTTCACTGAAATGTTCCGCAAGTAGGCGGCTTGTCTCCCCAATGTAGAGGAGGCCACATCGGGTGCAGCGGATGCAGTAAACGATGTGAGTGGAGGTGCAGGTGAATTTGTGACGGATATGGAAGGATCCCTTGGGGCCTTGGAGGGAAGTGAGGGGGGAGGTGTGGGCGCAGGTTTTGCATTTCTTGCAGTTGCAGGGGAAGGTGCCGGGAGTGGAGGTTGTGTTGGTGGGAGGGGTGTGGACCTGACGAGGGAGTCGCGGAGGGAGTGGTCTTTCCGGAACGCTGATAGGGGAGGGGAAGAAAATATTTGGAGATGGCAGAAATGACGAAGGATGATGCGATGTATCTGGAGGTTGCAGGAGCGGGAAGTGGAGGAGACATGGTTGACGATGCTCTCCACCGCATCTCCTCCGCCCTTGAACACCGCCCCTCCAATCGCCACCAGGACAGAACCCCACTGGTCCTCACCTACCACCCCACTAACCTCCAGATATATCGCATCATTCTTCGTTATTTCCGCCACCTCGAAACAGACCCCACCACCAAGGATATATTTCCCTCCCCTCCCCTAACAGTGTTCCGGAAAGACCACTCCCTCCGCGACTCCCTCGTCAGGTCCACACCCCCCACCAACCCAACCTCCACTCCCGGCACCTTCCCCTGCAATCGCAAGAAATGCAAAACTTGCACCCACACCTCCCCCATCACGTCCCTCCAAGGCCCCAAGGGATCCTTCCATATAGAACATAGAACATAGAAGAATACAGCGCAGTACAGGCCCTTCGGCCCTCGATGTTGCGCCGATCCAAGCCCACCTAACCTACACTAGCCCACTATCCTCCATTTGCCTCTCCAATGCCCACTTAAATGCCCATAATGAGGGAGAGTCCACCACTGCTACTGGCAGGGCATTCCATGAACTCACGACTCGCTGAGTAAAGAACCTACCCCCAACATCTGTCCTATACCTACCACCCCTTAATTTAAAGCTATGCCCCCTTGTAATAGCTGATTCCATACGTGGAAAAAGATTCTCACTGTCGACCCTATCTAAACCCCTAATCCGTCACAAATTCACCTGCACCTCCACACACATCATTTACTGCATCCACTGCACCCGATGTGGCCTCTTCTACATTGGGGAGACAGGCCGCCTACATGCAGAACATTTCATAGAACACCTATGGGGCACCCGCACCAACCAACCCAACCGCCCTTGGCTGAACACTTTAACTTCCCCTCCCACTCCGCCAAGGACATGCAGGTCCTGGGCCTCCTCCATCGCCAGACCATGGCAACACGACGCCTGGAGGAAGAGCGCCTCATCTTCCGCCTAGGAACCCTCCCACCACAAGGGATGAATACAGATTTCTCCAGCTTCCTCATTTCCCCTGCCCCCACCTTATCTCAGTCACAACCTTCGGACTCAGCACCGCCTTCTTGACCTGCAATCTTCTTCCCGACCTCTCAGCCCACCCCCTCTCCAGCCTATCACCCTCACCTTAACCTCCTTCCATCTATCGCATTCCCAACGCCCCTCCCCCAAGTTCCTCCTCCCTACCTTTTACCTTAGCCTGCTTGGCACACCCTCCTCATTTCTGAAGAAGGGCTTATACCCGAAGCGTCGATTCTCCAGTCCCTTGGATGCTTCCTGACCTGCTGCGCTTTTCAGCAACACATTTTTCAGCTCTGATCTCCAGCATCTGCAGTCCTCACTTTCTCCAAGCTGGTAGTCAGCCTCAGTTTGGCTGCTGTAACCGAGTAGCATAAACCTCTTTCACATCTTGAGTTTCCAATGCAGATTTTAACTAGAGAGACAGTATCGTAATTTAAAAGAACCTATATAACTGCAAGGTTACTCTGCAAATAGACAGGTTTCATAGAACAATGTACATATATCTCAGGTATTTCAACAATAATAAACCACCTCTCATAGTGAACCAGGTCTCATCAGCAAGTAATTCAGACTGAAATAACACTGACAAGGGTTATTCCAGATTTCAAATAGGAGGTTGAAATAATTATTGCCTCTGCAGAAACAACAAGTGCAGATTCATAGCTCCTTGAAAGTGGAGTCGCAGGTAGATAGGTTAGTGAAGTATGCTTTCCTTTATTGGTCAGAGTACTGAGTACAAGAGTTGGGAGGTCATGTTGTAGCTGTACAGGACATTGGTTAGGCCACTGTTGGAATATTGTGTGGAATTCTGGTCTCCTTCCTATCAGAAAGATGTTGTGAAACTTGAAAGGTTTCAGAAAAGATTTACAAGGACGTTGCCAGGGTTGGAGGATTTGAGCTATAGGGAGAGATTGAAAAGGCTTGGGCTATTTTGGGACTGTTTCCCCTGGAGGCTGATGAGTGACCTTATAGAGGTTTACAAAATTATGAGGGGCATGAATAGGGTAAACAGGCAAAGTCTTTTCCCTGGGGTCAGGGAGTCTAGAACTAGAGGGCATAGGTTTAGGGTGAGAGGGAAAAGATATAAAAGAGACCTAAGGGACACGTTTTTCACACAGAGGGTGGTATGTGTATGGAATGAACTGCCAGAGGAGTTGGTGGAGACTGGTACAATTGCAACATTTAAGAGACATTTGGATGGGTATATAAATAGGAAGGGTTTGGAGGGATATGGACCAGGTGCTGGCAGGTGGGACGAGATTTGGTTGGGATACTTGGTCGGCATGGATGGGTTGGTCTGTTTGCATGCTGTACATCTGTATAATCCGAGTTTACAAACTATAGCTGGAAATGTGTTGCTGGAAAAGCACAGCAGGTCAAGCAGCATCCAAGGAGCAGGAGAATCGACGTTTCGGGTATGAGCCCTTCTTCAGGAATGCCCGAAACGTTGATTCTCCTGTTCCCTGGATGCTGCCTGACCTGCTGCGCTTTTCCAGCAACACATTTCCAGCTCTGATCTCCAGCATCTGCAGACCTCACTTTCTCCTTTACAAACTATAGGCCTTGCTGACCATAGGGTAAGTGAAGGAAACAGTTTAATAAAATGCTGGAGATTCTTAGTTGATTGGGTTGCTACTAGCCAAGATGAGTTGAGTAATTCTACTTGACCTACATATTCTCTTTTGTTCAGCGGACAGGAGCCTGGACTATCCAGAAACCACCATCCCTGGTATAAAGTAATCAGCCGACAATTGAAGGGAAACTTTGGCAGTCAACAGCAGAATGTTGCATTCTGGAATGTGGGGAGCATATCACTGCATCTTCTAAAATTTTACAGGGAAGAAGTCTTTAAAAAGTTTCAACTTGCGAAATAATCTTAAGCCTAAAAAGAATTTGGATTCCTACAGATAAAATACCAATACTGGAGGTTATCACAAATTTTAAGTTTTCCATTCATGAATTCACCAGCGACAATTCTGATGAGGTTAACTCACAATTTGAAGTTAACCCCCACCACAGTTTAATCCAGACCTAAGTCAGTCCAGCTGTCTGTCTCTCCCTCTGTCTCTCCCTCACCCTTCAAAACTCTAAAGAGCAGAGTTAATTAGATTCTCTTTGGCCCAACAAGTCCATACCAGCCCTCTGAAGAGGCACCCACCCAGACCCATTCCTCATATTTACTACTGCCTATGGGGAATTTAGCATGAGCAATTCACCTAAACTGCACATTTTTGGACACTGGAGGAACAGGAGGAAACCCCCACAGACACGGGGAAAATGTGCATACTCCACACAGTCACCCAAGGAGGGAATTGAACCTGGGTCCCTGGCACTGAGGCAACAGTGCTAACCACTGAGCCACCACAAACTCCTACAGAAATACTTTGTTGTTTATATGGTATTTCGAATGTTCAGCCAACTTCAATATTAAGCTAAACATTCAAACTAGTACAACAGCTTCCACAAATAGAGATCCATTCAACTGTAACACAATATTCATAACAGGGAGCCTCAATTTACAGAGATACTTGCAGTAGTCTGAAGCCTTTAACATAAAACATAAAAGCGCAGTAGAGGCCCTTCAGCCCTCTACTGCACCAACCTGCACCAACCTGCGAAACCAATCTGAAGCCAATCTAACCTACACTATTCCATTCGCATCCATATGTTTATCCAAGGACCATTTAAATGCCCTTAAAGTTGGCAAGTCTACTACTGTTGCAGGCAGTGTGTTCCACGCCCCTACTACTGAATAAAGTAATTACCTCTGACATCTGTCCTATATCTATCACCCTTTAATTTAAAGCTATGTCCCCTTGTGTTAGCCATTGTCATCAGAGGAAAATGGCCTTCACTGTCCACCCTATTATCCTCTGATTATCTTAGATGTCTCAATTAATTCACCTCTCAACCTTCTTCGTTCTAAAGAAAACAGGCTCAAGTCCCTCAGGTTTTCCTTGTAAGACCTTCCCTCCATACCAGGCAACATCCTAATAAGTCTCCTCTGAACCCCTTCCAAAGCTTCCATAGCCTTCCTATAATACGGTGACCAGAACTGTACGCAATACTCCACATGTGGCCATACCAGTGTTTTGTACAGCTGTAGCACAACCTCATGGTTCCAAGTGTCAACCCCTCTACCAATAAAAGCTAACACACCATATGCCTTCTTAACAACCCTATCCAGCTGGGTGGCAATTTTCAAGGATCTATATACCTGGACACATCTACAATACCAAGAATCTTACTATTAGCATTCCTGTTAATCCTTCCAAAGTGAATCACCTCCACTTTTCTGCAGCAAACTCCATTTGCCAGCCTTGCAGCTTATTTATGTCCCTCTGTTAACCTACAACATCCTTTGTCACTATCCACACTCTACTGACCTTCGTCTCATAGGACAGTAGCAGCAATTATATTGCCCATTCCTGGCAGAGGAAGATATAGAATATTGGGATGAGGTTTTTGCTGTATTTTATGCATTAATATTCCACGAAATTCCCCTCACCACTACCTCCAGGTGATTCTTCCCCCTTTTTCCTCCCTTATCTTCTCTACATTCTAATTCATTACACCCATCTCTCTTAACTACTGATATGGGATTGTGACCATTTCTATCACATTGTAGTTGCAATTGTGTTTTAAACAGGATCAACTGATTAATAGATGGATTCTGGATTAGAGGTGTTGGAAAAGCACAGCAGTTCAGGTAGCATCCAAGGAGCAGTAAAATTGACGTTTCGGGCAAAAGCCCTTCATCAGGAATACAGGCAGAGTGCCTGAAGGGTGGAGAGATAAATGAGTTGGGGGGTGGGGGGGGGGGGGGGGGGTGGGGAGAATAGCAAAAAGCAAGACCTTCAGGGCAGAGGAAATGACCTGGGAGTTGCAGTGGGAGAGGGACTCCCTGAGATTCTTGGAGAGAGGAGGAGGGTTATGGAACCAGTCCACTACTTCATTGATTCAATTCAATTTTCAGATCCAACAGTCCCAGGGAGAATGTGCCATTTATAAATCTCCTCTGCAACTTTTCCAATGCTTCCATATCCTTCCTGAAATATGGCGACCAGAACTTTACACAATATTCCAAGTGAGGCCACACTAGTGTTTTGTACAGTTACAGCATGACATCACAGCTCCGGAACTCAATCCCTCTACCAATAAAATTTAACCACTTTAAGGCTTCTTAACAGTGGTATCAACATGGGAGGCAACTTGTAGGGATCTATGTACATGGACACCAAGATCTCTCTGCACATCCACACGACCAAGAATCTTGCCATTGACCCAGTATTCTGCCTTCCTGTTATTCTTCCCAATGTGAATCACCTCACATTTATCCGCATTGAACTCCATTTACCACCTCTTAGCCCAATTCTCCAATTTATCCAAGTCCCCTTGCAACTTTCAATATTCTTCCACACAGTCCACCCCACTGACTTTAGTGTCATCTGCAAGCTTACCTATTCACCCAAGCTTGCATCGAAGTCATTTATAAAAATGACCAACAGCAGTGGTCCCAAAACAGATCCTTGTGGCACACAACCAGTAACTGGACTCCAGGCTGAATATTTTATATCAACCACCACCTTCTTACTTAAGCCAGTTTCTAATCCAAACTGATAAATCACCGTCAATCCTATGCCTCCGCATTTTCTCCAAAAGGATACCACGTGGAACCTTATCATAGGTTTTACTGAAGTCCATGAACACCATTTCAACTGCCCTACCCTCATCCACATGCTTCTGGATTAGTGGTGCTGGAAAAGCACAACAGTTCAGGCAGCATCCAAGTTACAGTAAAATCGATGTTTTGGGTAAAAGCCCTGCTTGGTCACCTTCTCAAAAAACTCAGTGGCTTGTGAGACATGATCTGCCCTTGACAAAATTATGTTGACTACCTGAAATCAAATTGTTGCTTTCTAGATGATTATAAATCTCATCTCTTATAATCCTTTCCAAATCTTTTTCTACAACAGACATAAGACTCACTGGTCTATAATACCTTGGTCATCTCTGCTGCCCTTCTTGAACATTTGCAATCCTCCAGTTCTCTGGTACTAAATCTGATGACTCAAAGATCAAAGCCAAAAGCTCTGCCCTTCCTTCCCAGAGAATCCTTGGATAAATCCCACCCGGCCCAGGGGACTTATCTACTTCCACTCCTTTGAGAATTGATAACATGTCCTCCTTACTAACCTCAATCATTTCTACTCTAATAGCCTACATCTCAGTCATCTCCTCTACAATATTCTCCCTTTCCTGAATGAAAACAGATGACAAATATTCATTTAGCACCTCTCCGATCTCTGCAGGGTCCACACACAACTTCCCACTTCTATCTTTGACAGACCCTATTTCTACTCAAATCTTCCTTTTATTCCACACATACCTACTGAAAGTGCGAGCACTCTCCTTTATTCCACCTGCTAATGACTGCTCATTTCCACTCCTTGCTCTTTAAATCCTTCCTGGCTAATCTGTAACTCTCCATGGCCTCGCCTGAATGATTTTGCCTCAACATCACATAAGCCTCCATATTCTGCTTAACAAGAAATGCAATTTCTTTAGTAAACCACAGTTCCCTTATGTTATCACACTCTCCCTGTCTGACAGGGACATACCTATCAAGGACATGCAATACCCGTTCTTTAAACCAGCTCCACAATTCGATTGCCCGCATCCCCTGCATTTTGCTAGCCCATTCTATGCCTCCGAAGTCTTGCCTAATCACATTATAATTGTCCTTCCCCCATCTCTCTCCAAAGTGCTCACCTACCACTAAATTAAACACATGGCCTGGATAATTACCAAGTACCAGATCCAGTGTGGCCTCCCCTCTTGTCAGCCACACTGTCAGTTTTATTAGATACTTAAGACTGATCATGGTTTTGTCTCATTGCTGTCTCAGTACGCACACAATCTAGATTCACTTTCACTCCCTAGTGTCAATTAAAAGCTTTTATAATTAACCAGTCAGATCATTAATTAGACATTGTCAGCCCTTCCTTCCATCACTGCTTCATTTTACAATTCAAAGTTTAACTTTCATACTGTGGAGGTGCTGGTGTTGGACAGCACACAACACCAGGTTATGGTACCAAATACTTACAAGTCAACCCAGTTTGACTATAGTACCAAATACAGTCAAGTAAACCTGTTTGACTATAACCTCATTGATACAAGAATTTTATACAGTAGTCCCATAATCCCTCTCAGTACTAACAGACTTTGTCTAGGAATTGGAAGATTTGTAAGCTTCCCTATATAGTGAAATACATGAATGTAAAACAAGGAGGGCACAACTCCGGCTGTTGGCCAGGAACAATCTGCTCCAACACCTTCAACTGGTTTCCCAGACTGAGGAAGGACCTGAATACTCTCTTTGACAGTTAAACCATGTAGAGCAAGTTCCTGCAAAAGCAATCCTCCTTTGCTGAACTAGCTATCCTTGACCCCCCCCCCCGCAGCTCAGGAAGCTCCCTATCCACACAGCCACCATAACTAAAATAAACAGCTCTAACCCACAAGCTCTTTTAATAAGCTGCCAATCATGTCATTAGCTGCTTCAGCTGAGCAATGAATTAATAAGAGATGGAAAACAAAGTGATCCTGAGTGGATGGAACAGACACAAAGAAACTATTTAATTAGACAAACATGAACAAAACCTCATTTGAAAATGTGGAAGAAAACTGGGAGAGAGGAAAAGTTAAACATTTCAAGGTTTTAAATTTATTCTCTGTATTCTATCAATATTGCAGGAAATAACATTGCCTAATATTCCCATTAAAATGGAGTGGTTCCAATCTTGTAATGTGTGAGACTAACCTGAATTAATTGCAGATTAACAATTAAGAGGTACTGGTGTAGTGAGAATGTCACTGAACCAGCAATCCATAGCCCCATGTTAATGCTTTAGGGGCATGTGTTCAAATCTGACCATGGCAGATCATGAAATTTGAATTAAATAAATTTCTGGAATTAGAAGTTAGTCTCATGGCAACCATGTAACTATTTTCATAAAAACCACTGTGGGTCGCTAATGTCCTTTATGGATAAAATTCTGCCATCCTAATCTTGTCTGGCCTAAATGGGCGGTTCACATGTGGAATGAACTTCCTGAAGAAGTGATGGTTATCAATACAATTACAACATTTAAAAGACATTTGGATAAGTACATGAATAGGAAAGGTTTGGAAAGATATGGGCCATAAGCAGGCAGGCAAGTGGGACTAGTTTTGTTAGGGATTATGGTCTGGTTGGACCCAACGTGTCTGTGCCCGTTCTCTGTGACTCGATGACATGTGATTCCAGACCCGTGGGATGGACGATAAATACTGGACCGGCCAGTGCTATCCAAGTTGCATGAATGAGTAAAACAAGAAGATCTTAGGGTGCTCTTGTTGAAAAGGTTAAAGATTTTATCACATCCACTGCACAAATTCTGTGTGCAGTTACTTGATGCACATTCTCACCTGAGTAACAGCATGTATTTAAAAATTATTTTTAATGTAAAGGAAAAGATCTTCCCAGAGTTTGAAGACAAACTATATTAGATTAGATTACTTACAGTGTGGAAACAGACCATTCGGCCCAACAAGTTCACACCGACCCTCCGAAGAGCAACCCACCCAGACCCATTCTCCTAAATTTACCCCTTCATCTGACACAACGGGCAATTTAGCATGGCCAATTCACCTGACCTGCACATCTTTGGACTGTGGGAAGAAACCGGAGCACTTGGAGGAAACCCACGCAGACACGGGGAGAATGTGCAAACTCCACACAGACAGTTGCCCAAGGCGGGAATTGAATCCGGGTTCCTGCCACAGTGCCGCCCAACCAATTAAGTTCATATGGGGGAGGAGTCAGTGGCAAGATTTAAGGTGAGAAGTTTGGAAGGACATAGATAACTGAGGATATGCCTGCCTTTGGTTGACAGCTCTTTCCAAACTCATGTCCTCTTCCAGCTAGAGACAAAAGACTGCAGATGCTGGAATGCAAAAGAGACAGGCTGGAAGAACACAGCAAGCCAGGCAGCATCAGGCAGTAGAGATGTCGACATTTTGGGTGTGACTGTTTTTCAGGAAAGGGGGTGGGTGTAGGGGAAGCTGCTGGTAAAGGCTGGGGAGTGGTTGGGCAGGGAGTTGGGGCTGGGGAGGGAGGTTATTTTAAATTGGGGAACTCAATGTTGAGTCCTCTGGGCTGAAGACTGCCTAGGTGGAAGATGAAGTGTTGTTCCTCCAATTTGTGGTGTGGCTCATTGAGCCATTGGAGGAGGCCAACGATGGTCATGTTGAAAAGGGAGTGGTTAGAGGAACTGAAATGGTCAGTGACTGGTCAGTTCCTATGAGCCCGGCTATGATGATCAGTGAACCAAGTTTAAGTTTGCTCTCCCCGATGTCGAGAAGACCACAAAGGGAGCACCTGATGCAGTAAACTAGGTTGGAAGAGAGGCAGTGGAACCTCTGTTTTGGGCCCTGGATGGAGATGAGCAGGGTGATGTGCCGGGAGGTTTCGTATCTTTTCCGGTTGCAGAAGTACCTGGGGATTCGGGTGTGTTAGTGGGGAGAGTGGTGCAACCCATGGACTGTCAAATGGAACAGTCCTTGCAGAAGGCAGAGAGGGATGGGGAGGGGAAGATATTCTTGGGACCCGAATGGGCCTGGCTATTTCTGCCTCTTTTTTGGCTATATCAAACAGTTCCTCTTCAGTTCCTACACCAGCACCTTGCTCCAACTCTTCCACCGCTACATCAATGATAGCATCGGTGCAGCGTCCTGCATCTGGGCTGAACTGGAACAGTTCATCAACTTTGCTCAGAACTTCCAGCCCTCCCTCAAATTCACTTGGTCCATCTTGGACAACTCCCTCCCCTTTCTTGACCTCTCGTTCCATCTCCGGGGACAGTCTCCAGATGAATGTTTACTACAAATCCACAGACTTCCATACATACCTGGACTACACCTCCTGCAATCCAGTATCCTGCAAGCACTCCATCCCATTCTCTCAAATACTCTGCCTCTACCGCATCTGCTCGGATGAGGAGACATTCCATTGTGAGCATTCTAGATGTCCACCTATTTAGAACAACGTGCTTTTCCTCCCTCTGTCATCCACACAGCCCTCTGCCATACTACCTCCACTGCTCTAAACCCTCCTCTCCCAACATAATAAAGACAGATTCGCCCTTGTCCTCACTTCCCTCCCCACCAGTCTCCACATCAAACGAATCATCCTTAAACACTTCTGCGGACTCCAACTAGACCCCACCACCAAGGACATCTTCCCCTCCCCACCCATCTCTGCCTTCCATAAGGACTGTTCATGGCTTGCACCACTCTCCCCACCGACACTCCCAAACCTTCTTTTCTGACATGACCATCCTTGGCCTCCTCCATTGGCACAAAAAACCACATTGCAAATTGGAGAGACAACACCTCATCTTCTGCGTGGGCAGCCTACATTGAGTTCTTCAATTTCAAATAACCTTCCTTTCCATTCCTTGACTCCCTTCCTATCCCTTCCACTCCTCCCTGACACCAACAGGATTCATTCCTCCTATTAACTAACCAGGGTCATACCTTCAACCCATCTTCACCTATTCCCCACCTTCATCACCCCCTTTATCTGTACCTTCCCCTACATCCACCCTCAGTCCTGAAGAAGGGTTACACCTGAAACACCGACTTCTCCACCTCCTTGCTGTGTTCTTCCAGTCTCTGCCTCTTCCAACTAGAGGCTAGGAGAGCAGGCACATGGAACACTACCATCATATGATCCAACCATCCCACATTACACACAATCCTGACTTGAAGCGATCTCTTTGCTGTTTCTAGGGTCCATGAGGGCTGATAGGCATCAGGCGATGAAGGCGTTGGGAGAGGGCAAGATGGGCACAGGTGTGCACAGGACATAGGTAAAGCCGTGCAAGGTAGATACATGGACATCGATTGAGGATGTCAAACAGGATGTTTCCCTCCAAGCAGCTTATGGAATGAATGAATGTGAGTCACTTTACGCTATGCATGTCGTACAAGTTACTTGCTGGATAGTACGAGTGCTACTTACCCATTGTAAAGCCGTTATATACCAATTGGAATGACTCTATTTTCCTATCCGCCTATAAGAAAAGGGAGCTCACACTGAAGTGATTACTAGGACATGATGCCCATGAAATTAGAATATTGACCTCCTCTGAAGACGAAGGTGTGGAACTGAACAGAAATGAATGAGGATGATTATATGTAGAAAGCAGTGCTAGAGTTTCAAAGTATTCACTTGACAATGCCTCCAGCTGGGTGCACAAAATTGGGTGTTCCTGACAGTGACAGTGATGGGAAATCAGATTGAATATGACTTTGAGCTAATTCTCTGTGTTCTGTACAAGCACAAGTGGGAGGTGGCCTGCTCCAGTTCCACATCTGAGGGGAAAGAGGTAATACATTCAGATGAAACAGTATTACAGCCTCACCCTCCACCTGCTCAGAGACAATCACCTCAGCTGCTTGACATTCTAGGTTCAGCTCAGGTTGCATGCCGTGATATATCATGGATATGGCAGATGGTGGCTGAGAGAACAATGGTGTCTGATATGAAGAATGGCTGGAGCCCAGGCCTGCTGAGCCCTGTCCAGATGTTATGTCTCCACACTGGCCTTCACAAACCTGCTGCTGATACTGAGATGGTCAGTAGTGTCCTGGCACAGATTTGAATGAAAGGGGGCTCCATGCATTCAAGACCAAGGTGCTGGGATACGTCCCACTGCATGCACTTGACTTTCACCATGCAGAAGTTGCTGATCTGTGGTGAGAGAGCCGGGCTGAGCATTCAGTATCTGTCAGTTATGTTCCCAGACCAGCATTTGTCTCAATTCATTGTGCTGAGGCCCTTCTACAGTTGCTAGGCAAGAGAAGGGTGAGGAGCATTGGCCACTCTTCCAGTGTTCTTTCTCCTCCCAGATTCAGGGAGGTGCTTTCATAAACAGGACATTGTTGCCGATGTGAATACTGAGTCAATTAATTAGAATGGATGGCTTTGCGGTGTGTAGGGAAGAGGTGTAGGAAATTCTGGAAAGGGTGGCACAGTGGTTAGCACTGCTGCCTCACAGTGCTAGAGACCCGGGTTCAATTCCCGCCTCAGGCGACTGACTATGTGGAGTTTGCACGTTCTCCCCGCGTCTGCGTGGGTTTCCTCCGGGTGCTCCGGTTTCCTCCCACAGTCCAAAGATGTGCAGGTCAAGTGAATTGGCCATGCTAAATTGCCCGTAGTGTTAGGTAAGGGGTAAATGTAGGGGTATGGGTGGGTTGCATTTCGGCGGGGCGGTGTGGACTTGTTGGGCCGAAGGGCCTGTTTCCACACTGTAAGTAATCTAATCTAATTTCCTGGGTGAAAATAGATAAATCCCCTGGGCCTGATGGCATTTATCCTAGGATTCTCTGGGAAGCAAGGGAGGAGATTGCAGAGCCATTAGCCTTGATTTTTATGTCCTCGTTGTCTACAGGAATAGTGCCAGAAGACTGGAGGATAGCAAATATGGTTCCCTTGTTCAAGAAGGGGAGTAGGGATAACCCTAGTAACTATAGGCCAGTGAGTCTCACTTCTGTTGTGGGCAAAGTCTTAGAGAGAATTGTAAGGGATAGGATTTATGAACATCTGGATAGAAATAATGTGATCAAGGATAGTCAGCATGGTTTTGTGAAGGGCAAGTCGTGCCTCACAAACCTTATTGAATTCTTTGAGAAGGTGACTAAGGAGGTGGACGAGGGGAAAGCGATAGATGTGGTGTATATGGATTTTAGTAAGGCGTTTGATAAGGTTCCCCATGGTAGGCTACTGCAAAAAATACGGAGGTATGGCATTGAGGGTGAGTTGGAGGTTTGGATTAGGAATTGGCTGGCTGGAAGAAGACAGAGGGTAGTAGTTGATGGTAAAGGTTCATCTTGGAGTGCAGTTACTAGCGGTGTTCCGCAAGGATCTGTTTTGGGACCATTGCTGTTTGTCATTTTTATAAATGACCTGGAGGAGTGGCTAGTAAGTTTGCGGATGATACGAAAGTCGTTGGAGTTGTTGACAGTGAGGAAGGATGTGTCAGGTTACAGTGGGCTATAGATAAGCTGCAGAGCTGGGCAGAAAGGTGGCAAATGGAGTTCAATGTAGGTAAGTGTGAGGTGATTCACTTTGGTATGAGTAACAAAAAGATGGGGTACTGGGCTAATGGTCGGATACTTGGTAGTGTGGATGAGCAGAGGGATCTTAGTGTCCAAGTACACAGATCTCTGAAAGTTGCCACCCAGGTAAATAGTGCGGTGAAGAAGGCATATGGTGTAGAGGAATTGGTAGAGGAATTGAGTTCCAGAGTCCTGAGGTCATGTTGCAGTTGTTTAGGACTCTGGTGCGGCCGCACCTGGAGTATTGTGTGCAGTTTTGGTCGCCATACTATAGGAAGGATGTGGAACAGGTGCAGGGGAGGTTTACCAGGATGTTGCCTGGTATGGCAGGAAGATCGTATGAGGAAAGGCTGAGGCACCTGGGGCTGTTTTCATTGGAGAAAAGAAGGTTTAGGGGTGACTTGATAGAGGTGTACAAGATGATTAGGGGTTTAGATAGGGTTGACCATGAGAATCTTTTTCCACGTATGGAGTCAGCTATTACGAGGGGGCATAGCTTTAAATTAAGGGGTGGTAGGTAGAGGACAGGTGTTGGGGGTAGATTCTTTACTCAGCGAGTCGTGAGTTCATGGAATGCCCTGCCAGTAGCAGTGATGGACTCTCCCTCTTTATGGGCATTGAAACGGGCATTGGATAGGCATATGGAGGATAGTGGGCTAGTGTAGGTTAGGTGGGCTTGGATCGGTGCAACATCGAGGGCGAAAGGGCCTGTACTGCGCTGTATTTTTCGATGTTCTAAAAACATTGTTCTATGTTCTAAACCAACAGGAAGAATGCCCCAGATATGGGTTTACTCGACTGATTATTTGGACAGCAGGACTGACATGTGAAGATACCCTGAATCAGTCTGAACTATATAGTATCTAATTCCCAGAACATTGAAGCTGCCCGTCCTGACTCTCCCTCAGCCACGTTTCTGTGTTGGTTTGATACCCTCGTTCCATGATCCCATACATGTCCTGAGTTCATTTGTCTTACCTATCAGACCTCTTGCATTGAAATAAATGCAATTACATTTTTCAGAATTTCCCTCATTCTCTGACTTGCTCTTTCCTGCCTTGTCTAATAACACTCTCTTTAAACAATTTGGATTGGAATTTAGGAGGTAAATTTGCAAGTAACATCAAAATAAATGACATAGTGTACAGTGAAGAAGGTTATCTAAGACTAAGAGAAATCTTAATCAATTAGCTCTATGGGCTGAGGAGTGCCAGATTGAGTTTAATTTGGATAAATGCGAAGTATTGCAGGTTGTAAGTTAGCTCGCTGAGCTGGAAGTTTTTTTTTGTTTGTTAAGGTGGGCGATATCATTTCCAGTTCTTTTTCTCAGCAGTTGGTAAATGGGGTTCAAATCAATGTGTTTATTGATAGAGCTCCGGTTTGAATGCCAGGACTCTCAGAATTTCCGTGCATGTCTTTGTTTAGCCTGTCTTAGGATGAATGTGTTATTCCAGTCAAAATGGTGCACTGCTTCATCTGTGCGTAAAGATACTAGTCATAGTTGGTCAAGTCTATGGTTAGTTGGTGCTCATGTATCCTGGTGCTACTTTCCTGCCTGTCTGTCTGACTCTGCAAGGTCTGCAGCAAAGACTACATACGATATTATTAAATTGGAGAGGGTTCAGAAAAGGTTTACCAGGATGTTGCTGGGACTGGAAGGTCTTTCACTGGAGCATAGCAGGTTGAGAGGTGAGCTTATTGAGACTTATAAAATCATGAAAGTCATAGACAAGGAGAATTGCATAGGTCTTTTTCCTAAGCTGGGAGAGTTCAAAACTAGGGAGTATAGTTTTAAGGTGAGAGGAAAAAGACCTAAAAGGGATGTGAGGGGAAACCTTTTCACACAGAGGGTGATTCAAATGTGGAAAAACAACCAGAGGAAGTGGCAGATGCAGATACAATTCCAAAATTTAAAAGACATTTGGATGGATACATGAATAGGAAAGGTTTAGTGGGAAATGGACCAAAAGGAAGCAAGAGACACTAGTGTGGTTTGGAAGTCTGTTTCCATGCTATATGACACGATGGCTCTATATTCACTGAAGGTTAGAAAAATATAGGGGGAGTCTCAGAAAATTTCGAACAGGATCATACACGATAAATGCAGGATGAATGTACTTGACGACCAGGGAGCTCAGCACCAGGGGTCACAATCAAGGGATACGAAGTAGGCCATTTAAGACTGAGATGGAGAAATTTCTTCACCAGAGAATGGAGAGTTTGTGGAATGCTCTGCCACAGAAAGTGGTTGAATGTGTTGAAAAGGGAGTTAGATATACTTCTTAGGAGTAAAGGGATAAAAAGGGAGAAAGAAGGAGCAGGGCACTAAGCTGGATGATCAAAGGGCTAAATGGGCAAAAGTGGGTACTGTAGATGCTGGAGATGCTAGAGTAGTGCTAGAAAAGTACAGCAATTCAGGCAGCATCCAAGGAGCAGGAAAATTGATGTTCCGTTAAAAGTCCTTTATCAGGAATTCCAGCACTACTGAAAGGGCTAAATGGCCTATCTCTCCTCCTATTTTCTATGTGAAGGAGCATTAGCAATCCACCCATGTGCCAAGGGACTGCAACATTTTTCCATCTAGTGTAGCAGTTTGGGATTATAATTTGTTCTGGTTCTGCTAGGAGTCCCACTACTAGAATCTGGATGTAAGAAGTATGTAGTTTATCATCGCTAACTGTTGCTGGTACCACCTTGCTTAGAAACATCATCTTTTTCCTCCTTGTCTGAGGAGGTACTGTGCTCCCCCATTTCCCTGATGGAAAGTTCTTCCCCCTTCCCTGCCTGAGCTTGTGTCGCGAGCAGTAGGCCACAGTGATCCTGCAAACTCTCTCTGTGGAAGGTGGTGCCAATTTCAGCTGCCCCATGTTCTGTTTTCATGCTTCCCATTTGTTGAGTCTGCAGTAGGTTTTGAGGTGATCTCAGTTTGCCCTAGTCTGAGGCCGATGCTGTGATTTTGCATTCACTCTTCATTGAATGTTCATGATACTTTCAATATTGTGCTCACCATTCTATGGACCATGAGTGAACCTGCATGCTCAGCTGGTCCTCTCTTCTATAGACTGTATTGTCCGAGAACAGGGGTATTGGAAATGTTGTAAGTGAACTCAGAGCCTTGCAAGTATCCTGCCTGTCAATGGCCTGAGATGGACACACATCTCAACAGTTTTGCCACCACTGTTTAGGACCATCATGTTTTTCTGGGACTGACTAGCCCAGCACCCTTTGTCCTCATCCCATCCAGGACTTCAGGCCCTTCCAACATCACCCCGACATGACTCATCTCCCAACCTCTGTCCACTCTGGAGTCCTCCTTCCTCTTCTATTTGCCCCTTACACCATTCCATGCCCATCTCCCACCACTACAGCCCCTTGCCATCCTGAGACTCTTCTGTCACTCTTCTGCTGTCCCACCTTGAGCCATAGAGTGAAACATGGAAATCCATAGATCCCAGAGAGAATTGCACCGGCATCGACTGGCACCAACTGAGATATCCCTGCCTTACCTTTAAACACATCTCTACCAGTGCCACAGAATTCTCACACATCGCTGACATTTTGTTAAGATGTATGATTTTATAAATGGCTCACGCTAATGGATATTTTCTGGCTGAGCTCAGACTTGTTCCAAACAGGTTGCTGACTCATGTCATCCCACTGGTCAGGAAATCAGGATTTCACATCTTGCTGAACTCACCCTGCTTTTGTGTCTCCTGCTTTTGTGGGATACATAAACCTCCCTAGTTTGGAAACCAGACAACCAGGATAATCGGATTCACTACAATCTCTTTCAGCTGATGGTAAAAAGATTTAAATAAAAGTAAACTACTGCAGATGCTGGAAATGTTCAGTTCCAAAGAAACGTTACACCAGACTTGAAATGTTAACTCTGTTTCTCTCTGCACAGATGTTGCCAAATCTGTTGAGTTTCTGCAGAAATTTCTGTTTTTATTTGATCTGACTTTGTTTCCTCTAAGAGCCTTAAATTCTTTCCCCAATAGAGTCATAGAGTAATACAGCATGGAAACAAGCCCTTCGGTGCAAACTGGTCCATGCTGACCATGGTACCTACTCAGCTTGTTCAATTGCCCACATGTCCATCTTTCCCATTTGTGTACTTTCCAAATGTTTCTGAAATGTTGCTATTGTAACTGCACTTTCTCTGGCAGCCCTTTCCATATACGCACTACTCTCTGCATGAAGAAGTTGTTGCCCAGGTCCTTCTTAAATCTTTCCCCTCTCACCTTAAACCCACGCCCTCTAGCTTTCAATTCTCCATTCCAGGGGAAAAGACTTATATACATTCATTCCATTTATGCCCCTCATAATTTTATTTACTTCAATAAGATCACCCCTCATTCTCCTACGTTCCAAAGAATAAATTCCTACCCTGGCTAACCTCTCCATATAACTCAGGCTTACTAGTCATGGCAACATCCTTGCAAATCTTCTTTGCACTTTTTCCTCTTGCCCTCTGCAGAAAAATGATCTATGTCTCAATCTATGAAAAGCTTGTGTCAAAATCTTAAAGTATACTGAAGACTTGTTGGATGACACAACATTATGGACAGACATACGTGCAACATTAATTTCTAATACTTTCAATTTTTCAGTCACTGTTGGGTAATTTGAGTAATCCCTCTGTTAATGCTGAAAAATGTGTTGCTGGAAAAGCGCAGCAGGTCAGGCAGCATCCAACGAGCAGGAGAACCAAAGGGCTTATGCCCGAAACGTCGATTCTCCTGCTCCTTGGATGCTGCCTATCCTGCTGCGCTTTTCCAGCAACACATTTTTCAGCTCTGATCTCCAGCATCTGCAGTCCTCACTTTCTCCTAATCCCTCTGTTAGACCAGTAGAGGGCAGCAGCAAAGTGTTCCTGTCTGAAATGTAAAGTGCACACTCTGAAGTTTCCAAACTTTTCACGTCACAAGCAAAATAACAACAGTTGAACAAATGATTAAACTGTGAAACTATAACAGTGTCTCCAGTGGGTTGTCAACTAGGATCGAATGTATCGAAGAAACTCAGCATGTCGGCGGTATCTGTGCAGAAAAAAAACCAAAGTCAACGTTTCCAGTCCAATGACCCTTCTTCACAACTGGTTATTGAAGTGACTTAATGCATCCTGGAGGTTTCAACACATGATTGCCCATTGCTCCGTCCATTGTTCAGCCAACATATATTCATCCATGTGATGCACTACCTCCTATCACCAATCTGAAAGTTAAAAGACTCATTGTCCAGTTGGATGGAACTTGACTGCCAATCAAATGGGCATCTTTCTCCTGTTTTAAATGCTTTTTTATGTCTGGTAACTGTTGTGTTAACACATTAATTATGGCATAAATTCTAGTCCAAATAAGCCTGTGCCTTTAAGTCAGTTACCTGGCATCAGGACATGTTACGTTCAAGTATAAAGGTACCCACCTCACCCTGAGTCACTCTGATGGTGTCATGGAGTCAGTATATTGTGTTCATCAGTCGTATAGTAAGATCAGTGAGCATAAAATCCAAACTTCGCATAAGTCTCTGATATTTAACTTTATGTTGTTCGTGAACTTCAAGGTTCTGTCTTAACAAAGGCCTGACTCTTTGAGATACGTATTATATGGGCTAATATGTAGAAAACAACCAAGAACATCAGTAATGAGAAAAATAAAAAGCGTCTGACAGAAAACAGAATTTTGTTATGTCCCGACGATTTCTCTCCAGGGTTGCACATAGCAGTGTAATTTTCAACTTTGCTTCACTTTTTCAATTTCAATTTGATTTTCAATTCATGGAGTCTCCATGCCATTTATAGAAGTATAACAATTTAGAGATCTGCACTGATGGCAAACCAATTAGCTGGACTGGAATTGTCTATTGGGCACAATAGTCTATGGTAATTTTCCATATTGTTGGGTGATGTTCAGTGATATGGATGTGCAGGAGCAGATTGTCGAGGGGCATGACTAGGTCTGGAGTATGGGTCTTTGATATGGAGTCAGAATATTGTCAGGATCAATAGCCTGTGCTGTATCCCATACATTAAATAGTTTCTTGATACCACATTGAATTAATCCACTTGAGTGACAAATAGCCTCTGTGATGATGGGATCTCAGGAGTGCTGAGTTCAATCAGCTGACAGAAATTGATTGCAAAATCTTGTCTTGTGTTCCACATGTTGGGCTCCACCATTGTTGCAGTTGAAATGTTCATTGAGACGCTTTATCCTGTCAGATATCTCATTTTACACTGCTTTCATGACAGGATGTGGCAGGACTACAATGAATCTACAAAGCATTGACTTGATCAGTTGGTTGGGACATCAGTCAGCTTCTGAAAGTGAGGACTGCAGATGCTGGAGATCAGAGTCAAAATTAGAGTGGTGCTGGAAAAGCACAGCCGGTCAGGAGCAGGAAAATTGACATTTCGGGCAGGAGACCTTCATCACCTCATTCCTGATTTTCCTGCTCCTCGGATGCTGCCAGAACTGCTGTGCTTTTCCAGCACCACTATAATCACTCAGCTCTGTCTATCACTTGCTATTTCTGCTGACTACCCCCCACATTGTCTTGTGTTATATCTTCACTGGATTGATCGCTCATATTTAGATATTCCTGATGTTGCTATTGGCTTGCTCTTCTGCAATCTTCAGTGAACAAGGGTTGATCCTCTGTCTTGATTGTGATGGTAGTATGGGGGCAGGGAGATGCTAGGCCAGGAGCTATAGATTGTAATTGAAAATAATTCTGCTACGGCTGGTGGTCCACAACACATCAATGATGCCCACATTTGAGTTGTGGAAAGGATGTTTCCATAAGTACATAAGACACAGGAGCAGAAATTAGGCCATTCAGCCCATCAAGTCTGCTCTACCATTCAATCATGGTTGATAAGTTTCTCAAACATAGTCTCCCGCTTTTTCCCTGTAATCCTTCATCCGCTTGACACTCAATGCGCTTGACACTTAAATGTACTCAATAACCTGGCCTCTACAGCCTTCTGTGGCAATGAATTCCATAGATTCACCACTCTGTAGCTGAAGAAGTTTCTCCTTATCTCAGTTCTAAAAGGTCATCCCTTTACTCTAAGCCTGTGCTCTCATGTCCTAGTCTCTCCTACCAATGGAAGCATCTTCCCAACATTCACTCTGTCTAGGGCAATCAGTATTCAATTAGATCCCCTCTCATCCTTCTAAACTCCATCACGTACAGGCCCAGAGTCCTCAAACATTCCTCATATGTTAAGCTGTTTTTTTCTTGGGACCATTCTCATGAACCTCCTCTGAACATGCACCAGGGCCAGTAGATCCTTCCTCAGATATGATTCTCAAAACTGCACACAATACTCCAAATGTGGTCTGACCAGAGTTTTATAGAGCTTCAGAAGTACACCACTGCTTTTATATTCAAGTCCTCTCAAAATAAATGCCATAACTGCATTTGCCTTCCTAACTACTTATTCAAACTGTAGGTGTACCTTGAGAGAATCCTGGACTAGAACTCCCAAGTCCCTTTGCACTTCAGATTTCTGAATTTTCTGCCTATTTCAAAAATAGTCCATGCCTCTATTCTTCCTACCAAAATGCATGACTTCACACTTTCTCATGTTGTACTCCATCTGCCACTTTGCCCACTCTCCTAAACTGCCCCAATCCTTCTATAGCCTCCCCGCCTCCTCAATGCTACATATCCCTCTAACTATCTTTGTAATGTCTGCAAACCTAGGTGCCCTCAGTTCCTACACTTTGATTGTTAAAGTAAATTTGTGGTGCCAACACTGAATTTGGGTGCCCTTGGGGAACACCACTTGTCACCAGCTGTCATCCTGAGAAGGACTCTTTTATCCCCACTCTCTGCTTTTTGCCATACAGCCAAGCTTCTATCTATGCTAGCACTTTGCCTCTAACACCGTTACTCAGTAGCCTCCTGTGCAGCACCTTGTCAAAGGCCTTCTTGAAGTCCAAGTAGATAACATCCATTGGCTCTCCTTGGTCTAGCCTGCTCATTACCTCCTCAAAGAAGTCTGTAAGATTTGACAGGTATGACCTCCCCTTGATGAAACCATGCTGAGTTTACCCTATTTTACCATACACTTTCATGTATTCAGAAATCTCATCCTTCACAATGGATTCTAGGGTCTTACCCACAACCGAGGTTAGGCTAATCAGTTTGTAATTTTCTGTCTTTTGCCTTGCTCCTTTTTTAAACAGGGGTGCCATGTTAGTGATTTTCCAGTGCTCTGGGAGCCTTCCTGATTCTAGAGATTCCTGAAAGATCACCACTAACGCCTCTACTATCTCTTCAGCTATCTCCCTTAGAACTCTGAGTCTTAGTCCACCAGTCCAGGTGGTTTATCCACCTTCATGCCTTTCAGTTTTTCATTTTCTTCTTGTGGGTGAATCTACAATAAGAATCATAGTTTAAAAATAAGGGGTACCCTCATTTAAAACCGAGATATGGAAACTTCCTTTTCACAAAATCCCTACATTATGGAAACAGGCCATTTAGCTCACCAAGTCCACACCGACCCTCCAAAAAGCAGCCCACCCAACTCCACTTCCCTGTCCTATCCCTGTAACCCTACATTTCCCATGGCCAATCCACCTAACTTACACATCTTTGGTCAGTGGAAGGAAACCAGCACACTCAGACACTGCACTGCCCTTTGGGCAATTGGGAATGGGCAATAAATTCTGACCTGGACAGTGATGCCCTCATCCCTGAATGAATTTTTAAAAAAGTTGAATACAAATGAACTGCTGGTCAGTTCAGAGGGCAGATTAAAGTCAACAATATTGTTTTTGGTATGGAGTCACATATACCTAGACTGGATGAGGATGGGAGATTTCCCTCCCTGAATGATATTAGTGTATCAGATAGGGTTTTAAATATAAATCCAATAATTTCTTTAGCAATGCAAAATTTTGTGCTTCTGATCTATTTAATGCACTGAATTTACATTGCACAGCTGCCATGGTGGGATTTGAACTCCTATATCTGGATCATTAGTCCAGATTCATTGGATTACCAGTCTACTACATAACTACTATCTTTGTTCCAACTTTCATTGCTCTGGTACTGTGAGGGTGAACAATGAATAAATGCCACATATTTTGATAGCAGGAATGATTATCAATAGGGAAAGGGAAAGTAGCTGACTCTACCTGCTTTGGAGTAACTGGTCATTAAACTTCCTCTGCATAAGAATCCACTTGCATTGAGGAGGAAGCACTTAGTACCTCCACAAAGTGGGTATCAGACTATTCATTGGCTTTTAACCATGAGCAGCACCTTCCCATGCTCTAAGGGTGTGCCATAATGACCGAATGTTTCTGCCATTCCAGAGCTGGTTGCATGTGTGCTAAGTAACATGAAGCTTCAGACCCATCACAAATATTAACCAATCCCAGAGTTTATGACAAGATCAGTCCCACTTTGTGAGGTGGATGAAACTTTGTTGTATCTTCATGTTTGGACTTTTAAGGGAAAAGGATTTCGACAGTAACTCCAGTATGAAGAATCAAGGAGAGTTTAAGTTAAATCATGGGTCCAACTTGATCTATCATGGAGTCACAGAGCCATGGAGTCATAGTCATAGAGCCATACAGCATGGAAACATCCCCTTCAATTCAACCAGTTCATGCTAACCATAATCTCAAATTAAACTAGTCCCATCTGCCTGCTCCTTATCCATATTCCTCCAAATCTTTCTTATTCATATACTTATCTAAACATTTTTAAACATCGTAACTGTACTCCACCACTTCCTTTGGCAGTTCCTTCCACAAATAGGCCACTCTCTGAGGGGGGGGGGGGGAGTTGTTAGTTGCCCCTTTTTCAATCTTTCTCCAGTCATCTTAAAACTATGCCTCCTAGTTTTGAAATCCCTCAACCTAGAGAAAAGACACTTGACATTGACCTTACCTGTACACATCATGGTTTTATAAAGCTCTCTAAGGTCATCCCTCAGCCTCTTACACTCCCCTGAAAAACAAATCAGTCTGTCTAGCATCTCCTTATAACTTAAACCCTCCAGTCCCGGCAACATTCTGGTAAATCTTTTCTGAACCCTCTCCGATTTATTAATACCGTTCCTATAACAGGGCAATCAGAACTAGTCAGCATAGTCCAGAAAAGGCCTCACCAACCTCCTGTGTAACTTTAATATGTCGTCTCAACTCCTATCCTCAAAAGGTCTGAGCAATGAAGGCAAGCATGGTAAACGCCTTCTTACCCACCTTGTCTACCCATGGTACAGGCACAATGTTTTCAAATTGCCAGCTGTAGAAGCCAATGGATGGTCAGACAAGGACTACTGAGGACATTATTGGGATGAGGAGCTCAAAAGCTGACTTCCAGATTGACATTGAACTAATAAATAACCATTAGTTTATAGTCCAATTTGCCTGCTGGACTGGGTTAGGGGAGGAGTTGTGAAAAGTCAGTGACCAGGAGAGAAAGGTTCACAATCTCAGAGACTTCTTTTGGATTTAATTCAGTAAAAGTAGTGACAGTAACAGGAATTGTTAATGTAAGGCTGTCTATATATACTGGCCTACATCAAAGCAAAAGAAGCACAGCCTGAGTATTTCAATACACATGCAAAAGGTCTTAATATTATCATGAAGGGGCCTCACCAACTCTGGAATCATAGCAGGAGTTTAACATGGCCCAAAACTTTGGGAATTAGAAACACAAAGCAAATCAGGTTAGTGTTAATTGATAGGTAGGATATAAAGGTGACGAAAGTTGGGAAAAGTGGACCAAAGAAAGTAGTCAGGCACCTACAAAATGACTATATTAAAATATAGTAATTATCAGATGAAACTTCAAACAAGTAATAGATATAAAGGAACAAAGTGAGAAATTGCTGGGAAAAACCCAGCAGTCCGACAGTATAGTGGAGAGAAATCAGAATTAACTTTTTGGTTCCGGTGACCCTTCTTCAGAACTGATCCTAGCAAGGAAAAGGTTAATACGTATGCAGGAGATGGGATGGGGGGGAGGAGTAAATGATAGGTGGAGATTGAGCCCAAAAAGAAAGAAAAACAGTTGGACAGAACAAGGACCGGCTGAAGGTTAGTCTGGGAGAATGAATAGCTGTTATAAGGGACTATTAGGAGCTGACAATGAGTTGTGTGTGGTAGAAGCCCATGTGATAACAAGGCCTGATGTGTGGGGTTCGGGTAAGGACATGGGAGAAGATGCCTCAAGCCCCAAAATTGGTGAACTCGATATTGAGTCCAGAAGGCTGCAGAGTTGCTAAACGGAAAATGAGGTGGTCTTCTTCCAGCTTGGACTAAGATTCATGGCAAGCTTGAGATGGAGATGTTGGCCAGAGAACAAAGTGATGTGTTGAAGCATTAGTAATCCTGGAAGCCAAGGATCAATTTTGCAGAGAGAACAAATAAAGGATTTGGGGTATCGTATGTAAAAGCAGGAAGTTACGTTGAACTTTTATGTACCTTTTGTTAGACTACAGTTAGAGACTGTGAAAGCTGTGAGGGTTCTTGAAAGGGGACACGAGGGAGTTCTTTGAACAGTTGCAAGGATGAGAGATTGCATTTACAATATTGGAGTGGAAAAGCTGACATTGTTCTCCTTGGAGCTCATGGGATTGTGGGCAGATTTAATAGAAGTGTAGAAAAATATGAGGTTTTGAAAAAACAGGGAAAAGCCGTTGTGATTTTTTTGACGGTACAATGACGAGGGGGCACAGTTTTAAGGTTCAGAGCAAAGGGTACAGGAAATTAGTGTTTTTCATGCAGCAATGAATAGTAACCTAGAACTTGCTGCCTGTAAGTGTAATAGAAACAGAGATAAAGAACAATTCAAAAAGAAAATGGCATGGGTATTCAAAGTAAATCAGGAGATGGCATGGTGAAATGAGATTGACTGGATTGTGCCAGATGGGCTCAATACGTCAGATGGCAGCCTTACTGTGCTGACTTTATAACAATAACCCTATTGCAAGTCACAGGAAAACAGGTTTGACATGCTCATTTAGGATTGTGATTTTATCTGAACCCAGGAAAAATGCACAATTCTGCAGCTCACAAAATATACACCTGGCCGATTGTGTGACTGTACAAAGCTTTTTTGCTGTTTTCACTGGGAGCGAGAGTTGTTGTATTTGTGAGCCGTGAGAAAGGTGACATGGAGTATGGTTGAGGAGGGCCAGTAGGGGTGACCATTTTCAGCAGCTAATTTCTAACACTGTTTCAAGAGCCCCCTAAATAATGTCCCTCAGCTTCTTATACCTCCACCCACCCTATGTCAGTTCATGCTATATACAATTCCCCCCAACCCACCACTTTGCCACCTCACCACTGCCCCCAGCACCCCCCACCCCCAGCCATACTATGTATCGTCCATATACTATGACCAGTATACACACAGATTTATTAGGAAGTTTGTTGGTCGACATCACAAGGGAATTTAAGTACTCAAGTAAAGATGCCTTCTTGCAATTGTATAGCAATACTCACCTGGAGTATTGTGTACAGTGTTCGTATTTTTATCTAAGAAGGTATTTGCTTGCCATCAAGGGAGTGCAACCAAGGCTCACTAGATAACCCCTGAGATTGAAAATATTGGATCTGTACTTCTTGGAGTTTCAAACAATAATGGGAGATCTCTTTGGAACTCTTACAATATGTATTAGAATTGATGCAAATAAATGTTTCCCTGGTTGGTGAGTCGAAAACCAGGCAACATAAACTCTAATAATGGTTTTAAAACTGAGATTGGAGGATTTCTTCTTTGAAGATCATATCATCATAAAGTCATACAGTACGAAATGAGATTCTTTGGTCCAACCAGTCCATACTGACCTTAATCCCAAACTAAACTGGTCCCTCTTCCCTGGTCCTGGTCCATATCTCTCCAAACCTTTCCTATTCATGTACTTACCTTTTAAACATTGTAACGGTGCTCAAATCCACCACAACCTCAGGAAGTTTCTTCCACACACAAACTACCATCTGAGTAAAAAGATTGGCCCTCATGTCTTTACTAAATCTCTCTCCTCTCACCTTAAAAAATGCCTTGAAATCCCGAGGGAAAAGACACTCTATATATATATATATATATATATATACACACACACCTCTCTTGATTTTATAAACCTTTATAAAGCTACCTCTCAACCTCCTACACTTCTGTGAAAAACGTCCCAGCCTGTCAGCCTTTCTTAAAAACTCAAACCTTCCATATCTGGCAACATGCTGGTAAATCTCTTCTGAACCCTCTCCAGCTTGATAAAATCCTTCCTATAACTAGGCAACCAGAACTGGACACAATTATCCATAAGAGGCTATTTGTTCAGGTTAACTCCAAGGTGCCTTGTGATTGAACATTGCTTTTTGTTCAGCCCCAACTGATTGATATAAATTATTTAGCTGGTTTGATTTAATATAGATGGAAAAGACACAGAGTTACTAAGTTTGTCTGAGTATGACAGTGTGATCTATAATCCTCATAAAGACGTAGAATATTATCAGGACTCTGTAATAAAACAGCAACATCAGTCACAGATAGAGAGTGTCATGTATATTTGTTTTAAAATATAATGTCTTCTCCTACATACCTCACTTACATTCTCAAAACAACCACTCTCATTGGCAAAGTGGTCTTTGCAGATGGAAGGTTGCTGCCATCAATCCTCTTTCTTTTGGCTAAGTCAAAAGGTTTAATTGGTTCACAGAGATACAGAGTCAACAACTAGTGAGTCTTAACAAGAAGAGACTCGTATCTTAACAAGAACTGGTTTATTGTATGATAGCAATTAGGAACAAGTTTGGCTAGCTAGTTGGGCATTGTAACTAAGACTATAAGGAGACCAGTGGAGATTGATCTATGCTCAATGAGATAAGATGTTCTGCTTTATCTCCATCTCAGTCTGTATGATTGGGTAAAACTTAATATATTAACCCTTTCAGAATCATTACCTTACACGACAGAGTCCCATGTAAGAGTAGAACATGCTGAAATAGGCACACAACACTGAACAGTAATCCAATGATCAGTAATACAGGCTGCCAAATTAAAAACAATACTGCATTGCACAAGAGCTCAGAATAGTGTTAAAATACTACATCAGGATTTATACTAATACCAAACTGACTCATTGAATCACCCCCAATTATATCACATCACAATTATCAATAACTCAATCATTAATTCAGATTGCTGTATTACAATACAATACTGCATTGTATCAAAACACTATTTTGCAAATAATACTGTGCTGTATTATGTGCTGTAATCCTGCATAGTAACACTGTGCTATATCAGAACAAAGATATAAATACAGAGATAAAGAAAAGCAAAGAAGATGCTAAAAATCTGAAATAAGAACAGAAATTGCTGGAGTATCTCAGCACATTTGGAGAGAGAAATCTGAAGTCTACTTTCTCCTGCAATTTCTGTTTTTAATTTATAAATACCTCAGATCACAACATAGAAACATTCATGTTGGTCCCACCAGATCTGTTGCTGTTCACCTGCTTTGTGGGAATTTGTTTTTTCAATCACAGGATGAGGGCATTGATGAATTGGCCAGCCTTTATTGCCCATCTCTAATTGTACAGAGGGTTGTGGGTTTAGATTTAGATTTTTAAATTCACTAGTGTGGAAACAGGCCCTTCGGCCCAACAATTCCACACCGATCCTCCGAAGAGCAACCCACCCAGACCTTTTCCTCTACATTCACCCCTGACTAATGCACCTAACACTATGGGCAATTTAGCGTGGCCAGTTCCCCTAACCTGCACATCATTGGACTGTGGGAGGAAACCGGAGCAGCTGGAGGAAACCTATATATAGGCCAGACCAGGTAAGGATGGCAGTTTCCATCCCTAAAAAACATTTGTGAACCAGATGAGTTTCCCCCAATAACAAATTCTAAGTTATCATTAGACTGTTAATTCCAGATATTTGTGAATTTAAATTCCATCTGCCATTGCAGGTTTTGAACCTAGGTCCCCAGAATGTTACCTGGGTCTCTAGATTAATAGGTCAAGTGATAACACCGCTAGGCTATCACCTACTGCTGTGAGGCAGCAGTGCTAACCACTGAGCTATCGAGACATGTTTAGCTGCCAGCACTCTGAGCTCAACCCAATAACTGTGAGAACTGTTGTCACTGGCCAGCATGGTGGCTCAGTGGTTAGCACTGTTGCCTCACAGCACCAGGGTCCTGGGTTTGATTGCTGCCTGTCTGTGTGGAGTTTGCACATTCTCCCTGTGTCTGCATGGGTTTCCTTTGGGTGCTCTGGTTTCCACCCACAGTGCAAAGATGTGCAGGTCAGGTGAATTGGCCATTATTATTGATGATAGGTATAGAAAGCTGTAAATGTGATTGAGGCTCTAAGATAGTGTGGCCATTGTTACTGATTCAAAGTAGGTTCTGAGGAGATTTAATAAAGATTATCTTAAATTGATTGAGTTGATTGAGTATGTAGTAACTATTTGTCCTGGTTAGTGAGTTAATGTTTGGGATCAAGTGATTGAAATCACATTTACCTTTTATACCAATATAGGTAGGAAAGCAAGTGAGGATGACATACAAGGTCAGTGGAGGGATTTTGGTTAGGTGTTAGGTGCATTAGTCAGAGGGAAAAAGGGTTTGGGTGGGTTACTCTTCGGAGGGTTGGTGTGGACTTGTTGGGCTGAAGGGCCTGTTTCCACATTGTAGGGAATCTAAACCTGTTGCAGGGACACTTGCTAACCATTGGAGAGAGATAACCCCATTCTCACAGTAATAGGGATGAGCTCAGCTAAACAGATTCCGAGATAGTTACAACTCAGTAAAAGGCCATTCAACTCGCTAGGTCTATACTGGATTTTGTGAGACCAATCCAAAACTAATTCCACTGTCACAAACTTTCCCTAAATCACACATTTGCTTCAGTTCCAAACGTGTTCAATTTTCTCCTAAAAGTTGCAACAGTCTCTACTTCAGCCATTTCCCTGTGAAAGAACACCGTGGCAGAAACTTATTGGTGCAGTTCCACTTCAGCGTGGACCTATGGGAATTGTGTGCCTACATTTTCATTGATAATACTGAGTGCCACTGTGACTAACCGCCCTGGACACTATAACGGGTGAATTTTTCCCCACTGGGTTAATTTTGCTCTCGTGATTCCCAATGTAAGGAGATTCCTCCCAAGCTCTTTCTCAATCTCTCTGCCCCAAAATTAATTTGATGACATCTCAAAGCACAGGAAACAGGAGCAGGAGTTGACATTTGGCCCCTCAAGCCTTCTCTGCCATTCAGTAAGCTCATTATGGATTTGATGGCAGCCTTAACTCCATTTTCTTGCCTGTCCCCCATAACTTTCTTGTAGATCAAAAATCTGTTGAACCCAGCCTTGGATATGTTCAATGACATAGCTTCCATTGCTATGTGAGGTAGCAAATTAAAAAAATTCCAAAGAAATTCCTCATCACCTCCATCTTCAATGAGTCACCCCTCATTGTGTCCCATCATTCTAGATTCTACTATGGGGGAAAACATCCTCTCAGCACCCCCACCACCCCTCTCAGAATTTGTATGTCCTCATAAGATTGTCTCTTAGTCTTCCACATTCCAATGGGTATTTATCCAAACTGTTCACCTTTTCCTCACTAGATACCACGCTCATCCCGAAATGTAGCCTTGTCATTTTCCTTTGTACAGTTTCCAATGCAAGTGCAATCCTCCTGGAAGAATTGTGCTCAATTTTCCAGGTACAATAACACTGTAAAGGTGTAGCAAGACTTCCTACTTTTATACTCTATCCCCCAGATCACAAAGGCTGACAGTCCAGTTCCCTTTATAATTACTGCAATTGTATGCTGGCTTCTTGTGATCTGGGTACAACGTTATCCAGATCCTGTGGCATTCTGAAATTTCTCTTCACATCAATCTCACCTTCTCACATTATACTCCACTTGCGTAATGTTGCTCACTCACCTCACTGATCAAAATCCCTCCACTGACCTTGTGTGTCATCCTCACTTGCTTTCCTACCTATATTGGTATAAAACGTAAATGTGATTTCAATCACTTGATCCCAAACACTAACTCATTAACCAGGACAAATAGTTACTACATACTCAATCAACCCTCAAAATTTAAGATAATCTTTATTAAATCTCCTCAGAACCTACTTTGAATCAGTAACAATGGCCACACTATCTTCGACCCTCAATCCCATTTACAGCTTTCCATACTGTAGTGATTTTTTTTATTTTTAATCTTGCATACTTTCTCCAATGAGGCATCAAAAGCCCATATAGTTCTCTCATTGTGTGCTAATACAGTGTTGAAATTCATGCTTATTTCATTTTTATTGTACCAATATATAAAACTCGAAATGAAATTCAGTGATTCTTAAGAATCTTACCAAGCTGCACTTGCAGTTCTTTTGGTTATTGTCACCTTTCAGTTTATTTCTATTTTATGTCCAATCTTTGACTTGCTCACAAAATGAACTAGCCAACACTTCGCCATCTCTAAATCAGTCTGTCACCTGTCTCCATTTTTCCAGCATCTATCAGTCTCTTTCAGTCTCTTCAGTCCCATCGTCAGCAGATGCTTACAAGAGTCCATCATTGATTTATAAAGGAAAAAGGTAGATTCAGCACTGACACCTGGGACTTAGCCCTTCTGCCTATCTCCAGCTTAAATAACAATTCATTTCCCAAAATCCCTATCCCCACTACAGTATTTCTTATGACAAACACCTATTTCTTCTCTAAAACACTTCATCAATTGCTTTCAGGAAATCCATATAAAGACACCTGCTGCATTCTTTGTTCATCCAATCAATAATTCTTCATAAATCTCTAGTGAATTTCTTGAACATGATTCATTTTGAACAAATCCATGGTGTTAGGCCCAATTCCACCTTTTCCCTAATTTCACAGTAATTTTATCTCAAACTATGGATTTGAATATTAAATAAAAGTTTAACAGCCAGAGATGGGTGGATGGTTTTGATAGGCTTAGGAGGAAATACCACTTTGAAAATCTCTCCAGAAAAAAGTAAACCCAAGACCCAAGTTTGGGTTAAATTGACAGAGAAATCTCTCCAAGCTTGCGTTTTCCAATCTGTGGTTTGTCATCAGTTCTTACATTTTAAAACTTTATATTCGATGTTGGTTGTTGATGTGAGTTTTATTTGATGACAATTTGTTCACTCACACTCCTCACTGCTGATGGCCATCAAACTGCTGTCCGTTCAGTTCGCCAAAGAACGCAAAGATCGTGATCAGTCTGTATGAGTGAAGCAAAGAGAATTGGGTCATAGTCATGAAATTCACCTCTTATTGTAGCAGTGGCAGCTCATGAATCTTATCATAGAATTCCTACAGTGTAGAAGCAGGCTATTCTGGCCATTGAGTCTAGACTGATACTCTGAAGTGCAGCCCATCCAGACGCACACCATCCTTGTCATCCTGCATTTCTCCTAGCTAGTCCATTTGGCCTGCACATTCCTGGATACTATAGGTGATTTAGCATGGCCAATCCACTCAACTTTTGGACTGTGGATGGATGTGACGAGACACATTGATGAAGGTAGAGGAGTGTATGTGCCTTACATGGATTTTAGCAAGGCATTTGCTAACGTTCCCCATGGTAGAAAGTAAGGAGGCATGGGATATAGAGAAATTTTGCTGTCTGGATACAGAATTGGCTGACCCATAGAGTTTGGTAGTAGATGGATAGTATTCAACCCAGAAGTCAGTGACTAGTAGTATTCTGCAATGATCTGTTCTGGGACCTCTGCTCTTTGTGATTTTTATAAAGGAAGTGGAAGGGTGGGTTAGTAAGTTTGCCAATGACACAAAGGTAGGTGGAATGGTGGATAGTGTGGAGGGCTGTTGTAGGTTACAAGGGGACGTTGACAGAATGCAGAACTGGGCTGATAAGTGGCAGATGGAGTTCAACCTGGAAAAGTGTGAAGTGATTCATTTTGGAAGGCAGAATACAGGGTTGAAGGCAGGATTCTTGGCAGAGTGGAGGAGCAGAGGGATCTTGGGGTCTATGTCCATAGATCCCTCAAAGTTGCCAACTAAGCTAATAGGGCTGTTAAGAAGGCGTACGGTGTGTTGGCTTTCATTTGCAGGGGGGTTGAGTTTAAGAGCCCTGAGGTTATGCTGCAGCTCTATAGAGCCCTGGTTCGATCACACTTGGAATATTATGTTGAGTTGTGGTTGCCTCATTATATCAATGTCGAAGCTTTAGGGAAGGTACAAAGTAGATTTACCAGGATGCTACTTGGACTGGAGGGCAGGTCTTATGAAGAACTGTTGAGGGAGCGAGGGCTTTTCTCATTGATGCAAAGAAGGGTGAGAAGTGACTTGATTGAGGTGTACAAGATGATGAGAGGCATAGATAGAGTGAATAGACAGAGACTTTTTCCCAGGGCAGAAATGGCTATCGCAAGCGGGCAAATTTTAAGGTGATTGGAGAAAGGTTCAGGGGAGATGTGAGAGGTTGGTTCTTTACACAGAGAGTGGTGGGTGCATGGAATGCACTGCCAGTTGTGGCAGTTGATTAGAGACAAAGAAACTGCAGATGCTGGAATCCAAAGTAGACAGGCAGGAGCTGGAAGCCAGGCAGCATCAGGAGGTGGAGAAGTCCATGTTTCAGTTGGAACCCTGCTTCAGGACTGGGGTTGAGTATAGGGGGAGCTGGAGATAAAAGGGGTGGTGGAGGCAGGGTGGTAAAGTGAGGATAGATGAAGACAGGTAGAGGGTACGACCTGGTTGTTCAATGGGAGGAATGAATCTGGTTGATGGTAGGGAGGGGTGGAAGGGAAAGGGAGGGACTGAGAAGGGAGTCGGGGATGAGAAGGGAGGTTATTCAAAATTGGTGAACTCAATGTTGAGTCCTCCAGGCTATAGGCTGCCCAGATGGATGATGAGGTGTTGTTTTTCCAATTTGTGGTGTGATTCGTTGTGGCAATGGAGGAGGCCAAGGATGGTCATGTCGGAAAAGGAGTGAGAATGAGAATTAAAATGGACAGTGACTGGAGGTCCGGTCAGCCTCTGTGGGCCAGTCTACTATGCTTGATAAACCATTCCCTAAGTTTACTTTCGGTCTCCCTGATGTAGAGAAGATCACAGCGGGAGCACCTGATGCAGCAAGCTAGATTGGAAGAAAGACAGGTGAACCCCTGTCTCACCTGGAAGGGGTCCTGGATGGAGGTGAGGGGGGTGCTGTGCCAGCAGGTTTTTGCATCTTTTCCAGTTGCAGGAGTAGTACCTGGGGGTTCGGGGCAGGTGGGGGGGGGGGGGGGTGTTGCTGGTGAGTAGAGTGGCTCAAAGTCAGATACATTGGAAAAATTTAAGCGACTCTTGGATAGGCACATTGATGATAGTAAATCGAAGGGTTACTTTGAACTTGGAGTAGTAGCAGGTGGAATCAAATCCGGGTCTCTGGTTGTAACTACTGAACCACTGTGCTATTCCAAACCTTCGTACCCAGACAATGAATTAATGAAGAAGCATTGCCACCTCCTCAGGCTGGTCACACTCACCTCCAGATAAGTCCATACACTCCACATTGCAACGATTTTAGAGCTAATCATCTGAACATTGAACATTATGAGGCCTTTCATTCCCTTTTATATATTCAATCATTCAACTGAATCATGGCAGATCCATATTCAACTCTATTTACCTCCATTTGCTCAATTTTCCCTCAATATTCTTGTGTAACAATCATCTATCAGTCTTTGATTATATTATATAAATGGATCTCTAGCATTCACAGTCTTTCATTGGGGAAGAGAGTTCAGAGATTCTGTTGCATTTTGCCTAAAAACTAAATCCTAGAACCTATCCTCTTATGACCTACCTCTTGTTCTAAAATTGAAACAGAGGCCATGGAGGTCTAATGCTTGGTGCATTGGGAAGCCTACCTGAACGTGTCTCAAGGAACACTTTTTAAAAATTCATTCACAGTATGAGAGCATCACTGGCTTGGCCAGCATTTATTGTCCATACCCAATTACAGACATGGCAGTTAAGAGTCAACCACATTGCTGTGGGTCTGGCCAGATCAGGCAAGGATGACAGATTTCCTTCCTTAAAGGCCATTAATGAACCAGACAGGCTTTTCCTGACAATTGACAATGGTTTCATGATTATCAGTAGATTCTTAATTCTAGATTTAAAAAAAAATGAATTACAAATTCCACCATCTGCCATGGTCCCCAGAACATTCCCTGGGTTTCTGGATTAATAGGTCTAGCAATAATAACACAAGGCATTGCCTCCCATTAAGACTTTGACCCAAGCATGGAGTCTACCCTTTCCAACACAGAAATCTCTCCAAACTCTTCCATGGAAACCACCATGATGCAATATGTGACAATGCAATACAAGCAGGATCCAGCAAAGCTCAGAATGCTCAGAGTGTTCTCACAATTGTACTATATACCACAGTTCAGGGTTAATCCTCAACCTATTCACCAGAGGAAGCAGCCAGATTGGTGAGGCACACCTCCAGTGCCAGTGGTTCTGAAGCATATTAACTTATCATCCACTGTCAGGCCAACAGCATTCTTGCTCTCACCCTGTCAATCTGCCTGGGCTCTGACTTGGTGTCTGGCAGTCAACTGAGGTTTTCTAATCCCAAAGCTACTTGATGCCATTCTGCAGTGCCATCAACCATGCTCCCAAATCAAACTAATCCCACTTGCCTGCATTTGGCCCATATCCCCCCAAACGTTTCCCATTCACGTACTTATCCTTTTAAACAATGTCTTTTAAACATTGTTACTGCGCCAGCATTCATCACTTCCTCTGCCAGTTCATTCCAAACATGAACAACTCTCTGTGTAAAAATGTTGCCCCTCAAGTCCTTTTCAAATCTTTCTCCTCTCACCTTAAAAATATGTCCCTTATGTGCTAAACGAATGGACAAGAGAAATTGGCTTAATTTCACACAGACTTTGTAATGGGTGAACTTATAAATTGAGAGTTGGAAATTGCATTTACCAATGGCTTTTACTGTTATATTTAGAAACATACAAACTAGGAGCAGAAGTAGAACAGTCAGCACTTCAAGGCTGCTCTGCCATTCAATATAATCATTCAAATCAGTTTCTTATTCCCACTTTCCCACCAACGCTTTGGTCCCTGTCGCCCTAAGACCTGTATCTAGCTCCTATATTAAATAACCACATCTAATTATTTTCAGTAATGCCCTTGAGAGAAGGAAACTACCATCTTTACCTGATCTTGGACTACATGTGTCTCCAGACCCACAGCAATGTGATCGACTCTTTTTTTTTATAGATATTTTTATTAGAAATTTAACATTTTTACAAGTTTACAAAAATAAACAAAACTCTCAGATATAAACATTGATATACAATTAGCTCAAATATACAATAGCCAAAATTTGACAAAAAAAAAACAAAACAACAAAAAAAAACCGAAAAAAAAACAACAAAAAAGAACAAACAGACAAAACTCAACTATCTACTAATCTAACCTACAACTAACCAGGGTGTATATTTAAGTCTCTTACATGCTCGGGATGTGTTAACATCAGATATGATAAACCCGTATTCGTGCGGGATTCCTCCCCCGAGGGGCCGCGGACCAGCCAGGTCTGTAGTCTCAATTAAATAAAAGCCCTTGTTAGGATAGCCGAAATATCTGTATTTATGTAATTCAAAAAGGGCTGCCATATTTTATAAAATAATTCGGTCTTTCGGTGCACCATGTTTGTAAGGAAGTCAAGGGGAATACATTCCATAATTAGTCTGTGCCAATTTGAAAGTCCAGGGGGGCCCTCCGCCACCCAATTCATCAAAATATTTTTCCTTGCACAGAAAGAAAGAATAGAAAATAGTCTCTTCCCGTACGTGTCCAGGGAGGGAAAGTTCGAAAAGCCCAATAAGAGAGATACGGGGTCCACTTTTATTTCCGTTCCTAAAATTTCTGTCAGGGTACTTGCTACTTTAGTCCAATATCCACGGATCTTATGACAGGTCCATAAGCAATGTACAAGAGTGCCCACCTCTATTTTGCATTTAGGACACATTGGAGATGCTCCTGCCTTAGATTTTGCCAATCGAACCGGTGCTATATGGGCCCTATGAAGTATCTTCAGCTGGATAGCCTGGGTTCTGTTACAAATAGTAATTCTTCTAGCATTTTCCCAGATATCATTCCACGTTTCTGTGGAGATTTCTAGTCCCAAATCCTGATCCCATGTTTTAAGCAGATTATCCATATCTCCCGATACTTCATCATGTAGCAAATGATAAATATTACTGACGGAAGATACCCCCACTGGTCGTAGGACACGACATTCTCTATCGGATTTATAAAGACTATCTAATAACGTAGTCTTCTTCTGTATAAAATCTCGAATTTGGAAGTATCGAAAGAGGTCTCCATTGGGTAATCCGAATTTCTGACGCAGCTGTCCGAAAGACATCAGGACCCCATCTTTAAATAAATCCCCGAGACATGAGATACCCCTGGCTCTCCAGAGTTTAAAAGTGGCATCTGTTAACCCCGGTTGGAATCCCCATGCTCCCACTATCGGTGCATAGGGGGATGTTTTATGTGAATTACCCTCATTTTGCCGCATTATATTCCAAGCCTTGATTGTATTCAGTATTATAGGGTTTTTACAGTGATCTGTAATGATTTTCCTCTTGTCTGAGAATAAAAGGTTAATAAGTGGGTATTTTACTTGAGAAGCCTCGATGTCCAACCAGATTGATTGTGGATCAGACAAGACCCAATCAGCTATATAACTTAATAGGGAACTTAATTGATATTTCCTAAAATCTGGGAAGTCCAATCCACCCCTTGCCTGTGGAAGCTGTAGCTTCTTCAGCTTAATGAGGGGCCGCCTATGGTTCCAGATAAAGGGTGATCGACTCTTAACTGCCCTCTGGGATGGGCCATAAATCCTGGTCTAGTCAGTGACACCCTCATCCCATGAATGAATGAATAAAATAAAGCTAACTGAAATACTGTTTAGACAATGGTGCTTTTAACTCATTTGTTACAGTAAAAAAAAGTGACAGCTAAAATCTTCTTGTGTAATTCTTTCAGTCAATTGTTGGAAATTCAGGCATCTTTTTTCAAAAGTTGTCTGTCTCCATAGGGATTTTAACAAAGGTAATGTACAATTTGGTCAATGGCACTATGTGATATGGGAAAGCCTACGATTCTAGCAAACCCCTGTGCTGGCATCGCCTGCTTCACTCTGTAGGAAAAAGATAATGGCATCTTTCGTTGCATAGCCAGATTAAGTGATCATTCTTATACAGCTGTTAGTGTACTGTAATTTATGAGGTTAGAACTCACACCACAGGTTTATTTGGGTTAAAACTCAGTCCAACAGGTTTATTTGGAAGCACTAGATTTCTGAGTGCCACTCCATTAGACTATAACCTGATGTTGTGTGACTTTTAACTTTGTCCCCCCCAGTCCACCACTGGCACCTCCAAAACATTTGAGGTGCTGTTAATATCTCTCTTATAGCCTTGATGGAGACAGCGACATAACCCAGTTCAGAAAGGTGGTCACCTCGTGATCCATAGGCAATGTTGTCCTTGCCCAGTTTTGAGGTTGCTGTTCAAGCTGTGGCAATTACATGAACATAAACACATGAATTAGGAGCAAAGGTAGGCCATCGACCCCATTGACCTTGCTTTTACCATTCAATAACGTTACAGATGACCTGTTTTCGTTTTCAATTTCACACTCCTATCTCCTCCCCTACTTAACAAGAATCAATCTACAACAATAAAAATAAAGAACTTCAGATGCTGGAAGTCAGAAACGAAAACAGAAATTACTGGAAAATCTCAAAAGGTCTGTAGAACAAAAGCAGAGATACCATTTTGGGGCCAATGACCCTTTTTCAGAATCTATCTACCTCTGCTTAATATTTATTCAGCCTCCACTTCTGAGGCAGGAAGTTCTGAAATTGCACAATGAGAAGAAATTCCCCTATATCTCTGTTCTAAAAGGGTGACTCCTCACGTTTAAGCTGTACCTCCTGGGCTGACCTACAGATGAAACATCCTTCTTATTTCCATCTTGTCAAGACCATATCAGATCTTATACACTCAACTAAATAAATCTCTTCTAAACTCAAGTGAAAACCAGCTCAGTCTGTCCAATATTTCCTCACTATTCCAGCTCTCAATCTTCCAAATCTTCCAAATCTTCACTGAGCTGCCCGCAATGCATTTAACCTTTCCTTAAAACAGGAGACCAAAATTGCACACGGTATTTGAACATAGAACATAGAACATAGAACAGTACAGCACAGAACAGGCCCTTCAGCCCATGATGTTGTGCCGACCACTGATCCTCATGTATGCACCCTCAAATTTCTGTGACCATATGCATGTCCAGGAGTCTCTTAAATGTCCCCAATGACCCTGCCTCCACAACTGCTGCTGGCAATGCATTCCATGCTCTCACAACTCTCTGTGTAAAGAACCCGCCTCTGACATCCCCTCTATACTTTCCTCCAACCAGCTTAAAACTATGACCCCTTGTGTTAGTCATTTCTGCCCTGGGAAATATCTCTGGCTGTCGACTCTATCTATGCCTCTCATTATCTTGTATACCTCAATTAGGTCCCCTCTTCTTCTCCTTTTCTCCAATGAAAAAAGTCTGAGCTCAGTCAACCTCTCCTCATAAGATAAGCCCTCCAGTCCAGGCAGCATCCTGGAAAACCTCCTCTGAACCCTCTCCAAAGCATCCACATCTTTCTTATAATAGGGCGACCAGAACTGGACTGCACTCCAAGTGCAGTCTAACCAAAGTTTTATAGAGCTGCAACAAGATCTCACGACTCTTAAACTCAATCCCCCTGTAAATGAAAGCCAAAACACCATATGCTTTCTTAACAACCCTGTTCACTTGGGGGGCCATTTTAAGGGATCTATGTACCTGCACCCCAAGATCCCTCTGTTCCTCCACACTGCCAAGAATCCTATCCTTGATCCTGTACTCAGCTTTCAAATTTGACCTTCCAAAATGCATCACCTCGCATTTATCCAGGTTGAACTCCATCTGCCACCTCTCAACGCATCTCTGCATCCTGTCAATGTCCCGCTGCAGCCTACAACAGCCCTCTATACTGTCAACGACAACTCCAACCTTTATGTCATCTGCAAACTTGCTGACCCATCCTTCAATCTCCTCATCCAAGTCATTAATAAAAATTACAAACAATCGAGCCCGAAGGACAGAGCCCTGTGGAACACCACTCACCACAGACTTCCAGGCAGAATATTTTCCTTCTACTACCACTCGCTGTCTTCTGTTGGCCAGCCAATTCTGTATCCAGGCAGCTATGTTCCCCTGAATCCCATTCCTCCTGACCTTCTGAATGAGCCTACCATGGGGAACCTTATTTGAGATGTGATCTCACCAATGTCCTGTATAACTGGAAGCATAGCGTCCCTGTTTTCATGTTCAATTTCGTTTGTTATAAATGATAATATTCTGTTCACTTTCCTAATTGCTCCTTGGATCTGTACATTAAACATTTCCTCGAAGCTCATGACAGCAGAATTCCAGATGTAACCGTATTCGACTTCCTGACCCCCACTTTGGGAAGTCTCACTCCAACACTTGAATACAAATTACTGCAGCATTGTTTGCCGAAATTCATTTCATTTCCCCAAATGCTTTGCAAGGCTGAAAAGTTTTTAAAAATAGAAATAAAAGTGTAGAATGCTGCAAGCTGTTTCTCAGAGATAAGGAAGACCAAGCACAGGAATGAAGCACTAAGTTGTTCAAAACACAGATGTATTTCGTTGCCATGACATTATAAAAAAATGTTCCTGTGAAACACCTTGAGAGATTTCATTGCATTAAAGGATCTACATAAATGCAAATTGTTAATATTGCTTTCCGCAAAGATCCTATTGGATAATTTTGTAATAAAGGGTTTGGCAATTAAATCCTATAAACACAACACAAATCTACCTCACAGTAAGGTAGAAGTGGTGTTGTAGTGTATTATTGCTCAGATCTCAGAAAGGCACTCGACGTATAAGAAAGCTGGATGACAATATGACGTGATTCTCTCCTACAAGAGGTCTTACACTCTGTACATTCATAATGTGGACGGCTCATGTTGGACTAGGGTGGACAAGGTCAGAAGTCACACAACACCAGGTTATAGTCTAACAGGTTTATTTGAAATCACAAATTTTCAAAGTGCTGCCCCTTCGTCAGGTGAAGTCTTCACAAACTCTGAAAGTTTGTGATTTCAAATAAACCTTTTGGGCTAAAACTTGGTGTTATATGACTTCTGACTCTGTACATTCAATCAGTTCGTCTGTTAGCAAACAGCTTGTCAGTCTGGTACTCAACCTGTTAGTCTGTCATCAGATAGCAATTCAGTCTGTTAGTCAGTCTGTTGGTGAACAGCTCGTCAGACTGCTGGAAAGACAATCAGTTTGTCAGGCTGTTGGCCAGTCTACTAGCAAATAACTAGCAAGTCTGCTAGTCAGTCTGTTAGTCAGCTAGCCAATGATGCATACAATATAATAGTAATAGACAATATTACTTTCAGGAGTAGGCCATTCTGCCCTTCGAGCCTGCACCACCATTCATTGTGATCATGGCTGATCATCCTCAATCAGTATCCTGTTCCTGCCTTATTTCCATAACCATTGATTCCACTATCCTTGAGAGCTCTATCCAACTCTTTCTTAAACGAATCCAGAGACTGGGCCTCCACTGCCTTCTGGGGCAGAGCATCCCACACACCCACCACTCTCTGGGTGAAGAAGTTTTTCCTCATCTCTGTCCTAAATGGCCTACCCCTTATTTTTAAGCTGTGTCCTCTGGTTCGGGACTCACCTATCAGCAAAAACATGCTTCCTGCCTCCAGAGTGTCCAATCCTTTAATAATCTTATAAGTCTCAATCAGATCCCCTCTCCGACTTCTAAACTCAAGGGCATACAAGCCCAGTCGCTCCAATCTTTCAACATAAGATAGTCCCGCCATTCCAGGAATTGACCTCATGAACCTACGCTGCACTCCCTCAATAGCCAGAATGTCTTTCCTCAAATTTGGAGACCAGAACTGCACACAATATTCCAGGTGCAGTCTCACCAGGGCCCTGTACAGCTGCAGTAATGTAAAATAAATACATGATTTAGACTGTAAGTGCGCGTCTGAGATGCCAAATTAGTGCACAGTTAGTTGCTAATAAACTTCCTGACATCAAACTCAATTTGAACTCTTATCTATAGAAAGTGTTGTGTGAGCCAACATAGAAAATCACAATCACATTAAAAGATTCTTCGAAAGGATTTGGGGCTGCTGCTGACTGACAGTTGATCAGACACCAATTAAAGCATTATGTTGATTCACTACTGAATTTATTCATCTTCATACATGATCTGGAGACGCTGGTGTTGGACTGGGGTGTACAAAGTTAAAAATCACACCACACCAGGTTATAGTCAAACAGATTTATTTGGAAGCACTAGCTTTCAGAGTGCTGCTCTTTCATCAGGTGGTTGAAGGAGCAGCGCTCCGAAAGCTAGTGGTTCCAACTAAACCTGTTGGGCTATAACCTGGTGTTGTATGATTTTTACCTTCATACATGTGATTTTTGCTTGAAATTAAATTAAAAGGATAAGTCTGAGCATGTTCATGTGAACCCCAAGAATAAAGTGTGGCATTTGTAATAGATTCTTACTTGGAATCACTTTGATTTTTAAATATATGGAATTATTCCTGAAATCTCACTGAGCGTAATTTCTTTTTTTTTAAATATCTGGTGAGTGGCATGATGGCTCAGTGGTTAGCACTGCAACCTTGCAGTGCCAGAGACCTGGGTTTGACTCCAGCCTTGGGAGACTGTCTGTGTGGAGTTGGCATATTCTCCTTTTGTCTGTGTGGTTTTCTCCAGGTGCTCTGGTTTCCTCCCACAATGTAAAGATGTGCAGGTTGGGTGGATTGGTCATGCCTGGTCATGCTAAATTGCCTGTAGTGTTAGGTGCATCATTTAGAGGAAATGTAGAGAAATAAAGGAATGGGTCTGGGTGGGTAACTCTTTGGACTTGCTGGGCTGAATGGCCCATGTCCACACTGTAGGGATTCTAAGTAATGCAGAAACGTGCTTACATATAACTGATATGTTTCTTATTACTGGGGGGAGGGAGAGGGAGCAGGAGAGACAAAATGAAGTTGCAAGGGGAAAAAAACCACTGCACCCCTTGGTGGTGGCTACCATTTTTGAAAATCAAAGCTGACTTTAGATATTTTCGAATCAACCTGTTCAGAGATGTTATTACACACTTCTGAAGTTGACAGGACTTAAACCCTTCACTCATATCTCAGAGACAGAGACTCTACCACTGTGCCAGACACGGAGGCCCCTTCATGCTGAAGAATGTTGAGTTCAGCTGTGAGAGGTTAGGTAGGTGTTAAGTTTGAAAGTGTCAGCACTGGCAGGAAATGTTTTACAGGGTGATTAACATCAGATTCTGTGTAGGACTTTTTTTATACATATTCATTCATGGGATGAGGGCATCACTGGCTAGGCCAGCATTATTGCTCATCCCTAATTACCCAGAGAGCAGTTAAGAGTCATCCATGTTGCTGTGGGTCTGGAGACACATATAGGCTAGGCAAGGATAGCAGTTTCCTTCCCTAAAGGTTTTTCCAACAATTGACAATGGATTTATGGTCATCATTAGACTCTGAATTCCAAATGGTTACTGAATTCAAATTCTACCATCTGCTATAGCAGGACTCAAACACAGTACCCAAGGACTTTGCCTGCGTCTCTGGGTTAACAGTCCAGTGATAATACCACTAGATCAATCGCCTCTTCTTTGTGTACATGCTTGCTATGCACAAACATGGCGCAGGGCACTTCCTATCAGACTTGTGCATATACGAATCAAACCCGATTGTCGAGCATAAAGGAGAACAAATTATACCTGACAAATAGATTCTCAGGAAGCTATTTTCTCCTTTACAGATTGAGCCTGATGCTTTGGGCAACACAGAGGCTCAGTGGTTCGCTCTGCTGCCTCACAGCGTAAGAGACCAAGTTCAATTCCACCCTCGGGTGGCTGAATGGGGTTTGCACAATTTCTGTGCGGGTTTCCTCCGGATGCTCTGTTTTCCTCCCACATTCCAAGGACGTGCAGGTTAGGTGGATTGGCCATGCTAAGTTGCCTATAGTGGCTACAGATGTGCAGACTAGGTAGGTTATGGAAATGTGTTGCTGGAAAAGCGCAGCAGGTCAGGCAGCATCTAGGGAACAGGAGAATCGACGTTTCGGGCATTAGCCCTTCTTCAGGAATAAGGAAAGTTGGTCCAGCAGGCTAAGATAAAAGATAGGGAGGAGGGACTTGGGGGAGGGGCGTCGGAAATGTGATAGGTGGAAAGAGGTCAAGGTGAGGGTGATAGGTCAGACTGGGGTGGGGGCGGAGAGGTCGGGAAGAAGATTGCAGGTTAGGAAGGCGGTGCTGAATTTGATGGATTTGACTGAGACAGGGTGGGGGGAGGGGAAATGAGGAAACTGGTGAAATCCGAGTTCATCCCTTGTGGTTGGAGGGTTCCTAGCCGGAAGATGAGGCGTTCTTCGTCCAACCGTCGTTTCGCTGTGGTCTGACGATGGAGGAGTCCAAAGACCTGCATATCCTTGGTGGAGTGGGAGGGGGAATTGAAATGTTGAGCTACAGGGTGGTTGGGTTGGTTGGTCCGGGTGTCCCAGAGGTGTTCCCTGAAACGCTCCGCAAGCACCTCTGGGACACCCGGACCAACCAACCCAACCACCCTGTAGCTCAACATTTCAATTCCCCCTCCCACTCCACCAAGGATATGCAGGTCTTTGGACTCCTCCATCGTCAGACCACAGCGAAACGACGGTTGGAGGAAGAACGCCTCATCTTCCGGCTAGGAACCCTCCAACCACAAGGGATGAACTCGGATTTCACCAGTTTCCTCATTTCCCCTCCCCCCACCCTGTCTCAGTCAAATCCATCAAATTCAGCACCGCCTTCCTAACCTGCAATCTTCTTCCCGACCTCTCCGCCCCCACCCCAGTCTGACCTATCACCCTCACCTTGACCTCTTTCCACCTATCACATTTCCGACGCCCCTCCCCCAAGTCCCTCCTCCCTATCTTTTATCTTAGCCTGCTGGACCAACTTTCCTCATTCCTGAAGAAGGGCTAATGCCCGAAACGTCGATTCTCCTGTTCCCTAGATGCTGCCTGACCTGCTGCGCTTTTCCAGCAACACATTTCCATCTCTGATCTCCAGCATCTGCAGACCTCACTTTCTCCTCAAAGACTAGGTAGGTTAGCCATGAGAAATACAGGGTAACAGAGATAGGTTGGGGTGGGGGGTGGTATGTCTCAGTGGGATGCTATTTGAAAGACTGGTGTGGACTCGATGGGTCAAATGGCCACTTCCACACTGTAAGAATTCTGTGACTGTAATACTTGTGCACCAGCCAGTCACAGACAATAAAGCATTTTAGAAATAAAAGCAAAATACTGTGGATGCTGCAGATCTGAAAGAAAAATAAAAAGTGCTGGAGAAACTCAGCAAGTCTGGAGTATCTGAGGAGACAAAAATAGAGTTGATTTGTTAAGTCAAATATGACCATTCTTTGGAGCTCAGTTATCCTGAAGAAGTGAGTTCTGAAGAAGGGTAATATTAGAATCAAAACTTTAACTCTGTTTCTCTCTCCATGGATACTGCCAGACCTGCTGAGGTTCTGAAGTACATTCTGCATTTTTTAGAGTTGTTTCTGAAGTCTGGGAGTAGTTCACTGTGCTGCCTTCATAGCAAGTACAGATTGAGATCGAGTTGTTTGTAAATTTTGCGGTGGGAAAGAAGTCAGAGAACTTTTGGAATGAGGTTACCTCAGCATTTTCATTACACTTTGAAATCCCAGTGTTTTGAATGTTCAGTGCCATATCTTCATCAGGGCTTCTGGTCAAAGCCTCTTTCTGCACATCCTGTTGTGATTTAAAGCTTCCCTGAAAAGAATTGGAAAACATCTCACAAAAGCCAGGCAAAGCAAGGTCTTATATTTGAACAGCACAAAATCACATTGACATGTCAAATAGGTTCATCGTAGTGAATTAATAGTAACATGCCTTGTAATTTTGGGTGGTGGCAATGGTGGAAAGAATATTAATCCTTCCGCCCTGCTTAAGAATGGAAACATGGGATCATTTCCATCCCACTGATCCTCTGTAGGATAAGGCTTTAGCTAAGGAAAGGCAGCATCAGCAAGGCAGGAATCATTAGAGTCAGAGCTCTATCTCTTGGAATTCGGATTCAAATAACAGCCTATCAAACTCTTGATAACAGTGCAACTGAGTGAATCAGATGGACAAACAATATGTGCTTGGTTAAAAATCACACAACACCAGGTTTTAGTCCAACAGGTTTAATTGGAAACACACTAGCTTTCGGAGCGACGCTCCTTCATTAGGTGATTGTGGAGGGCTCGATCGTAACACAGAATTTATAGCAAAAATTTGCAGTGTGATTTAACTGAAATTTTACATTCAGATTTTTAACTTTGTACACCCCAGTCCAACACCGGCATCTCCAAAATATGTGCTTGGTTTGAGATGTGTGTTACCTTGTTAAATTTTCACCCTACTCCTCTGTGTGGTCAATGTTGAGATAACAACTAATATTATGTTTTAAAAAGAATGTAAGAACCAGGAGAGCAGGGGTCTAACCGAAACCTTCTGCTGAATGTGGCAGGGCAAGGTGCATGGAAACTAACAGATTGGAATTGCAACCTCATGACCAGAGGAATATGGGTATAACTGAAAACAGGCAAGTTGTGAAATCTTTTCAAATCATTCGTGAGGCCTCCATTAGAGTATTATACCTAGATCAGGGCACCACACTTTAATAAGAATCTCAATGCTTTGGAGGGAACATAGAGCAGAAATATAAAAATGTTCTACAGGATATGGGATTTACAGTTGTTCTTCTCAGAGCAGGTTATGGGCAAATTTAATAAAATGTTCAAAACTATATTTGTTTTGATACTGTAAATGGCAGAGAGATCAGTCATACTGTGTTACTTCAGTTTAGGATGCACTAATTGAAGGTGTTTGTGATATTTTTGCTCATAGCTTATGCCAATAATTGAATCAATAACAGAAAAGGAAGGTTTTCAGGACTCTGGATAAAGAGCAAAGGGATGAGGTTAATTGTATAGTTCTTTTGAAGAGTTGACCCAGACAGGATGAATAGCCTCTTTCTGTGCTTCATGAGTCTAAGATTCTAACAAGGTTTTCCCTGTAATCCCACTGACCCAACAACAATCAGTTCTTCTTGGAACTGGGATCGTCATTTTAAGGACACAGTTTACCTCTTCAATGTGGAGAAAGTGAGGACTGGAGATAAGAGTCAAAAAGTGGGGCACTGGAAAGCCCAGCTGGTTAAGCAGCATCTGAGGAGCAGTTTCGTGCATAAGCTTTTCATCAGGAATGTGGGGGAGGCCCAAGGGGGCTGACAGATATGTGGAAGGGGAATGAGGCTGGGGTGGGGGGGCAGGTAGCTGGGAATGCGATAGGCCGATGAAGATCAGAGGTGATGGCAATAGGTTGGAGCATACAGTGTAGTGGAGAGGTAGGAAAGAAGATGCACAGGTAGGACAATTCAAGAGGGTGGTGCCGAGTTGGAGGGTTGGATTGGGATGAGGTGGGGGGAGGGGAAATGAGGAAACTGGTGAAATCAAAATTGATCCTGTGTGGTTGGAGCATCACGAAGCAGAAGATGAAGCATTCTTCCTCCATGCATTGGGTGACTAGAACCTGGCGGTGGAGGCGGCCCAGGACTTGCATGTTCTTGGTGGAGTGGGAAGGGTGTGTTGAAGTATTCGGCCACAGGGGTTGTTTAGTGCATGTGTTCTAGAGATGTTCTCTGAAATGTTCCGCAAGTTGGCATACTGTATCCCCAATGTAGAGGAGACCACATCAGGAGGTGCAGAAAATCTCTGCCATTCCATACTTTGGAACACTGACAGACTCTGTGGGACACTGTGTTTAGCTTCACGTGTCTATACCTCTGCTGCAACCACTGCATTGTGAGTGGAATTTATTCATGTTTCTCCACTTTTTATTTCCCTCCCCTGCGTGTTTCTTGGGTATAGTACACAACCAGCACCAGTCGGGCGGCACGGTGGCACAGCGCCAGAGACCCGGGTTCAATTCCCGCCTCAGGCGACTGACTGTGTGGAGTTTGCACATTCTCCCCGTGTCTGCGTGGGTTTCCTCCGGGTGCTCCGGTTTCCTCCCACAATCCAAAGATGTGCAGGTCAGGTGAATTGGCCATGCTAAATTGCCCGTAGTGTTAGGTAAGGGGTAAATGTAGGGGTATGGGTGGGTTGCGCTTCGGCGGGTCGGTGTGGACTTGTTGGGCCGAAGGGCCTGTTTCCACACTGTAAGTAATCTAATCTAATCTAATCTAATCTAATCTAAAAAACAGTAATTTACTTTAGCCAAGGATCAGTTTGATAGATTGATATGGAGATGCCAGTGTTGGACTGGATTGGACAAGGTCAAAAATCACATGACACCAGGTTATTGTCCAACAGGTTTATTTGAAAACACAAGCTTTGGAGCCCCGATCCTTTTTCAGCTGTGATTGATTGTTGATAGGCAAGCGCGTCAGGAATTATTGGGATAGACAGGAAATTGGAGTTGAGAGCACGAACAGGTCAGTCTTAATCTTGATGAATGGCAGAACGGGCTGAAAGGGCCAAAGGCCTACTGCCTTAGCAAAATCCAATGTTCCATAGGGAGCATTAAAACAAAGGGCTGATGTCTACAAAGTTAGTCTTTCTCTAGGGTCACTGGACAGAATTTTGTTCACAACGGAGGTCAACCCCTTACCACCATAGGAAACTTGGAACATTCAAAATGTTTAATACTTAATTTGGTCATGCCTCTAGTTATTGCCATTTGAGACCTGTCTTCATTTGACTGAGGGACTTGTTGGAACTCTTTAAATAAAAAGGTTAAGAGTCAACAATGTTGGTGCAGAATTCATACTACAGTCAGACCAGGTAAGAATAGAAAATTTCCTTTCCTAAAGGACATTAGTGAATAATTTAGTCTCTGCAACAGTCAACATAGCTCCATGCTCAACTTTACTGAATTGCCAAGCCTTTTATGACAAGTTCCTCATGGGAGACTGGTTAGCAAGCTTAGATCTCGTGGAATACAGGGAGAACTAGTCATTTGGAGACAGAATTGGCTTGAAGGTAGGAGACAGAACTGGCTTGAAGGTAGAAGAGAGAGGGTGGTGGTGGTGGAGGGTTGTTTTTCAGACTGGAGGTCTGTGACGAATGGTGTGTCACAAGGATCAGTGCTGGATCCACTACCTTTTGTAATTTTATAAAAATGATTTGGATATGAACAAATGATTTGGTAATAGTTAGTAAGTTTGCAGATGACACCAAAATTGGAGATGTAGTGGACAGCAAAGAAGGTTACTTCAGAGTACAATGGGATCTTGATCAGATAGGCTGAGGAGTGGCAGATGGAGCTTAATTTAGATAAATGTGAGGTGCTGCATTTTGGAAAAGCAAATCTTAGCCGGGCTTATGCACTTAACAGTAAGATCCTGGGGAGTGTTGCTGAACAAAGAGACCGTGGAGTGCAGGTTCATAGTTCCTTGGAAGTAGAGTCACAGGTAGAGAAGGTAGTGAAGAAGGCATTTGGTGTGTTTTCCTTTATTGGTCAGAGCATTGAGTAGAGGAGTTGCTGCTGTACAGGGCATTGGTTTTGCCACTTTTAGAATATTGCATGCAATTCTGGTCTCCTTTCAAGAATGCTGTGAAACTTGAAAGGATTCAAAAAGGATTTACAAGGATGTTGTCAGGGTTGGAGGATTTGAGCTATAGGAAGAGGCTGAGTAGGCTAGGGCTGTTTTCCCTGGAGCATCCCTCAGCCTTCTTCTAGACGTTTATAAAATAATGAGGGGCATGGATAGGATAAATAGACAAGGTCTTTTCCCTGGGTTGGGAGGAGTCCAGAATTAGAGACCATAGGTTTAGGGTGAAAGGGGAAAGATAGAAAAGGGATCTAAGAGGCAACTTGTTCACACAGAGGGTGGTGCATATATTGAATGAGCTGCCAGAGGAAGTGGTGAAGGCTGATCAGTTACAGCATTTATAAGACATCTGGATGGGTATAAGGATAGGAAGGGTTTAGAGGAATATGGACCAAGTGCTGGAAAATGGACTAGATTAGGTTAGGATATCTGGTCAGAATGGACAAGTTGGACTAAAGGGTCTATTTCCGTGTTGTACATCTCTATGTCTCTACCTATAACTCTAATTCAAACAAACAACTTGCTATTGATGTTTCAAATGTGCCCTTTCTCAATTATTAACCATCTAACAGAAACACATTGTCTTGTTATCATCTCATTTCTATCTGTGTATATTTGTTTTGCACAATTAGGTTACCAAGTTTCCTGTGTTCTAACAATGACTACATTTCATAAATATTCATTTGGCTGTCAAGTGCTTTGGAATGTCCAGTGACTCGGACAGGTGCTATATAAACACAGGCTCTTTCTTATGACAATGGATCATTGATTAATTGTGAGAAATTACAAAAGAAAGAATTATTGAGAGGATTTAATGTGATATGGTTTTACAACTTGAAATTGAAGGGAAAGGACTTTGACAATTGGCACAGGATATGTTTTATTGTAGGCCTGCTTGTGAACTAATGTGGCTGGAGGTTTGAGTGAGACTTATATATCTATATTTCTAACAAATTAATATGTATTTTGGACAAAATTATCTCAAACACTCAAATCAGTGCGGGGTCTTCGCAGAATCAGTCACTAACTGGACAGAAAATAGCTCTTTGAATCGTCTGTTAGACCTCCCTCAAGTCAAATGAATATATTGCCTCATTGAATGCTTTAACATAAAAATCAATAGTTTTTTTTAAACAGTAAAGGAATTAAGGGCTATGGTGAGTGGATAGTTAAGTGGAGCTGAGTCCACAAACTGAGCAGCGATGATCTTATTGAACGGAGGAGCAGGTTCAATGGGCCAGATGGCCTATTCCTGCTCCTATTTCTTATCATTACAGTGAGAAATAATTTTAGTTCAGAAGATCAAGATGTAGAATCAGGTTAGATGGAGATAAATAGCAAAGGAACAAAGCCACTGGTGGGGCTAATTTGCAGTTCCACCAGCTATACTTTATTATACATTGAAAGAAAAGTACTGCAATAATCATGGGGGATTTAAATCTTTACTTAGATTGATTAATTGAATTCAACCAAAGTTGGCTAATTCTTAGAGTATAATGAGGACAGTTTCTTCAAACAAAACATTCTGGAATCTGTCAGGCAGCAGCCTATATTAGAGTTAATAATGTATAAGGAGGCAGATTAATTGATGCGCTCATAGTAACGGATCTTCTAAGTAAGAGTTATCAAAAGATGGTAGAAATTCAGTTTGGTGGACTATGAATAAAACTATTGCCTTTAACTGAAATAAACCAAAGAGGAGACAGAAGAAAGACAACAACGACAAACATTTAAGAAGATAAGTCTGTGAGAAGATTTGTAGCTCGGGTGCTCGTTGTTGTGGTTCTGTTCACCGAGCTGGGAATTTGTGTTGCAGACGTTTCATCCCCTGTCTAGGTGACATCCTCAGTGCTTGGGAGCCTCCTGTGAAGTGCTTCTGTGATCTTTCCTCCAGCATTTGTAGTGGTTTGAATCTGCCGCTTCTGGTTGTCAGTTCCAGCTGTCCGCTGCAGCAAAGCCAATGTAGTGTACAAAATCCCATGCAAGGACTGCACAAAACACTACATAGGACAAACAGGAAGACAGCTAACGATCCGCATCCATGAACACCAACTAGCCACGAAACGACATGACCAGCTATCCTTAGTAGCCACACACACAGACGACAAGCAACATGAATTCGACTGGGACAACACTACTATTATATGACAAGCCAAACAGAGAACAGCCAGGGAATTCCTAGAGGCATGGCGCTTATCCACAGATTCAATCAATCAATAAGCACATCGACCTGGACCCAATATACCAACCACTGCAGCAGACAGCTGGAACTGACAACCGGAAGCGGCAGATTCAAACCACGACAGGGGACGAAACGTCTGTAACACAAATTCCCAGCTCGGCGAACAGAACCACAACATTTAACGAGATATTTTGTAACTCTCAACAATCATATATTCCATTAAGAAATAAAAAGGAAAAAGGATGTATTGCCCATGGCTAACGCAAAGTTAGGGAGGTGTCATTATAAAATAAAAGTTGTACATTTCTGTAAATTTAGTGATAGGATAGAAGATTGAAAGTTTTAGAACCCAGCAAAGGATGACTTTAAAAAAAGTAAGAAATTAGCATATAAGAGAAAATGCACGACAATATAAAAAATAATTAAAATCTTCCACAAGCATGTAAAAAGGAAAAGCGTAGCGAAGGTAAATGATAGTCATTTAGAGAGTCAGACTGACAAATTGATAATGAGTAGCCAGGAAATGGCAGACACTTTGAAAGAATATTTTGCACCTGTTTTCATAGTAGCTGAAACCAGAAGCGTTTCAAGCATTGTAAAAAATTCCAATGCAAAATGTTGACAATCCCTGAATATGATGACTTACATCATAAGATCTTTCTGGAAATGGCTGCAGAGATAGTGAGGTGGTCTTCTTGAAGGATATAGGATTCTGGGAAACTTGATAAAATAGATGTCTGCATCAGACCCCTACATCTTTGAATAAGATCGCCTTTCATTCTCAAACTCCAAGAGAATAGTGCCAACTTGCTCAACTTTGAATTGCAAAGTAGGCTCAATGGGCTGAATGGCCTACTCCTCCTCATATTTCTTATGATGCTTATGTTCAGTCTTCCAGTGCCTTGCAGGTCTTGGAAATTCTACATTATAGAATAATTAAAGGAAGTTTTTATTTATTTGATCATAGAGTAAGGACATTGCCGGAGGGCCACCATTTATTGCCCATTCCTAATTTTACCATGGGACATTTAAGAGTAAACCACACAGTGGGTTTGAAGTCTAATGGAAGTCAGACCAGGTAAGGATGGCAGATTTCCTTCCCTAAAGGACAGTAATGAACCAGATGTGTTTTTACAACAATCAACAGTGGTTACATGGTCACCATTAAATCACTTTTTTCACAATCCCATAATTTTACTGAATTCAACTTTTTCTCTCTGTCATAATGGGATTTTCACTCAGAACCCAGGACATGAGCCTAGAGTTCGCATTACAGTGTGGTGACATTGCCATTATGCCACCACCTTCCAGTGGTTTTATATATCTTTCACAATATAGCATTGATTATGTAAGGTTGACACTTAGAGAACAGAGGAGGCCAATCTGCTCATTATATCTGTCCCAAGTCTTTGAAAGGCCATCCATTTGGTCTCACACCCCTCTTTCTGAAGAAGGCTGTAAGTTGTCTTGTACAAAGATCTGCCCAAATCCCTTTAGAATATTTGCTTTAACTATCCTTTCAGGCAGTGCATTTCAGACCACTGTAACTCAAGTTAGGGGAATTCTCTCCTAATCTTCCCCCTGGTCCGTTTTGCCAATTATCATAAATCTATATCCTCTGGTAAGGAGAAAACAGTCTTTCCCTGTTTTCTCCTTATAATTGTTCACACTATTTTATTTTTCTTTAACCTTCTCTGCTTGAAGTAAAACAATCCCAATGTCTTTCGTCTTTTGCCCTGCAATCTGGCAGCACAGATGGTCAAGTGGACAATAGCCACTGGTTGGTATCTCCTTTATTAACCATCTGCAAGACAATTCCCATTGAATGAATGTAGGCACGGGAGGGATATGGGCCAGGAATAAATAGGTGGGACGAGCTTAGTTTGGGATTATGTTTGGCATGGACTGGTTGGGCCCAAGAGTTTGTTTCCATGTTGTATGACTCTATGCAGTAGAACTGCTACATTCCTAGAAATTGCAAAACGAAATATATTCGGCACTTGCCGCACTATTATTAGGTTACAGGCTTAAAATACATTGTGAACTACATAATGTGAATTGTAGGAAGACAGCAGAGGGAGCTAGAGAATGCACAGCCCATGAATAGAGAGATTTGGACTGAGAGATGGAACCATGAGTCTAGGTTGAGACACAATGAGCACACGGAGGGGGATGCCTGCATCGGATGAAGGAAGGGATAAGGAAAAAAAATTCAATGAAGCAATGGCAATGATAGTTTCTGAAAAATTTTATGAAATTTGAGAAATCTACAGTACACCGATCATCATCTGCTGGGGGATGGTGACAATTAACAAACAGTAACCTACATTTAGATAGTGTCTTTGGGAGGCAATGGCAAATAACATATGCAGTCAAACCACATAAAGAGATTGTGATTCACACAACAAAAACCTTGGGGAAAATGGTAGATTTTAAGGATAATTTCTGAGGCAAAGGTGGAGGGGTAGAGAACAGGTGCGATTTAGGAAGGGAATTCTGGAGTTTGGAGTCTACCCACCAGTAAAACTAGGAGATCAGATATTTTGAAGGGATGTAAGGATGGGGGAAGCCTCCAGAAATAGGGAGGGATTTAACTCTGCTGATAAAATTTAAAATCAATTTTAAGATGGTGTTGCTATCTGGGAGGCAATATTTAAGGGGAATAAAGAGAAACAAACCAAGAAAAGGCAATGACTCAAGACAAACAAAGCTTAAAGAATTGACAGAACAAATAGCCAGAAGGAGTAATTTACCTGAGTCAGGTGATTCTCACCGAGCAGTGTGGATTGAGAATTGGGGGCATGGCTAGCCAATGGGGAACAATCTCCCTGCTGACATATTTCGGACAAGAAAGAAGAGTTGATGTGTGGTGTTGAAGAAATCCACAGTTTGCTAAATAAATAAGAGAACATGTTAGAATCTCAGCAGTAGCCAATGATCTAATCAGCTTGACCAACTGAATGTCTACAATTATAGCATTCTTTTTGATGATTGGGCTCACCAAGTAAAATGAGTTTCCTCAGAGCTCCAGATGTACTGACAGAGCATTTAAACCAGCTGATTTACAATGTGTTATCAGGGCATTGCTCTACCCACGGTGGGCAGTCTGTATTCCTGCTTTACTTTCTCTAGGTGCACCCAAATTGCTTACATTCTGTCCAAAAGTAGAAATACAATGTTGATGGATCAATGTTGATAGAAAGTAAAGATATCAGCTCAGGAACAGATATGAACAAACTAAACCAATTGAATGAATCGCAAATGGTTTATTTGCACTATGAAATGTTTTCTTTTCCCCCTCACTTTAGAAACCTGACAATATAGGGTGAGGGGGGAAAGATTTAAAAGGAATTGAAGGAACAATTATTTCATGCAAAGGGAGGTGAGTGTATGGAATGAGATGCCAAAGGAAATGGTGGAGACTGGTACAATTACAACATTGAAAACGCATCTGGATGGGTCCATGAATAGGAAGGATTTAAAGGGATATGGGCTAACTGCTGGCAAATGGGACTAGGTTAATTTAGGATATCTGGTCAGCATGGATGAATTGGACTGAAGGGTCTGTTCCCATGCATTATATCTCTATGACTCTGTGACTTATACATTTAATGGTAAAGTCCAAGGGAGTGTTGCTGAACAAGGAGCCCTCAGAGTGCAGGTTCATAGTTCCTTGAAAGTAGAGTCGCAAGTAAATACGATAGTGAAGAAGGCATTTGGTCAGAGCAATGAGTTATGGCTGGACAGCACATTGGTTAAGCCACTTTTGGAATATTGTGTGCAATTCCGGTCTCCTTCCTATCAGGAGGATGTTATGGAACTGGAAAGGATTCAGAAAAGATTTACAAGGATGTTGCCAGGGTTGCAGGATTTGAGCTACAAACTACTGAATTGGCTGGGGCTGTTTTCCTTGGAGCATCGGAGGCTGAGGGGTGACATTATAGAAGTTTATAAAATTATGAATGGCACAGATAGGATAAACAGAAAAGGTCTTTTCTCTGGGGTGGGGGAGTCCAGAGGGGAAAGATATAAAAGGGACCTAAGGGTCAACTTTTTCATGCAGAGTGTATGGAATGGAATGAGTTGCCAGAGAAAGTGGTGGAGGGTAGTACAATTGCAACATTTAAAAGTCATCTGGATGGGTATAGGGTTTGGAGAGATATGGGCCAAGTGCTGGCAACTGAAATTAGAATAGGTTGGGATATCTGGTTAGCATGGACAAGTTGGACCAAAGTGTCTGTTTCCATGCTGTATATCTCTATGACTCGATGACTGTATGATTCTATGACTTGACAAAATATATTTTGACTCATCCCCAGAATGCTTACCATTTCACCCAAGGGGATGTTCTGTATTTCTAAACCTGAATCTAGATGATGGGTGTTGGGAAGTTTTCCAACTCAGTACACACCTGTCACCAGCTGTGCCTATCAGGGTCAATGCATACAGATCAGAAGCAGTAATTCCACCCCTCCCAATAGAGGCAACACAGAGACATATTGGAAAACCCAGCTGCTGTTTTGTCTGGCATCAACAAGGATAACACAAATGGGAACCCAGGCTGGTGTCTTTCTGATTTTATATTAGATTAGATTAGATTAGATTACTTACAGTGTGGAAACAGGCCCTTCGGCCCAACAAGTCCACACTGACCGGCCGAAGCACAACCCACCCATACCCCTACAATTACCCTTTTAACCTAACACTACGGGCAATTTAGCATGGCCAATTCACCTGACCCGCATATCTTTGGACTGTGGGAGGAAACCGGAGCACCCGGAGGAAACCCACGCAGACACGGGTAGAATGTGCAAACTCCACACAGTCAGTCGCCTGAGTCGGGAATTGAACCCAGGTCTCTGGCGCTGTGAGGCAGCAGTGCTAACCACTGTGCCACCGTGCCACCCATATATGGTTTTGTAACCAACACAGAACATAGAATATAGAGCAGTATAGCATAGAAACAGGCCCTTTGACCCACTGTGTCAGTGTTTACTATGACTCAATTCTAAATTAATCCCACCTGCCTGGACACTGTCTCTATCCTCTATTCCTTTCCTCTTCATGAGTCTGTGTAAATATCTCTTAAAAGTTGTTATTGTATCCGCTTCAATCACTTCCCCTGGCAGCACGTTCCAGACACCCACTACCCTCTGTATAAAAAAAACTTACTGCATCCATCATTGAATCCCTCCAGTATGAAGGCAGGTCATTTGGCCCATCAAGTCCACACTAACCTTTCAAAGAGCATTCCACCCACATGCACACCACCTACCCTATAACTCTACTTTTCTCATGGATAACATCTCTCTGCACATCAAAGAGAACAAAGAACAAAGAACGTTATGCCACAGGATCAGGCCCTAGGCGCCTCCAAGCCTGCGCAGCTCCAGATCCTCTATTTAAATCTGCAGCCTATTTTCTAAGGATCTGTATCCTTTGCTCTCTGCCTATTCGGGGTGGCACGGTGGCTCAGTGGTTAGCACAGTTACCTCACAGCACCAGGGATCCGGGCTCAATCTGGGTTCAATTCAATTCATGTATCTGTCTAGATACATCTTAAATGATGCAATCATTCCACCCCTACTGGCACTCACCACCCTCTGCATGAAGAACGTCCAATGTATATCTCCCCTAAAGTTTTCCCCTCTCACTTTGAACTTGTGACCCCTAGTAATCGAGTCCTCCACTCTGGGAAAAAGTTCCTTGCTATACACCCTGTCTACACCTCTCATGATTTTGTAGGCCTCAGTCAGGTTCTCCCCTCAACCTCCTTCTTTCCAATGAAATTAATCTTAATCTATGCAACCTTTCCTCATAGCTAGCACCCTCCATACCAGGCAATATCCCACTGAAGCTCTCTGCACCCTCTCCAAAGCATCCACATCCTTTTGGTAATGTGGAGACCAGATCTGTGCGCAGTATTCTAAATGTTGCTAAACTAAAGTCTTATATAACTGTAACATGACCTGCCAACTGTTGTACTCAATATCCCGTCCGATGATAGAAAGTGTGCTTTCTTGATGACCCTACTGACCTGCGTTGCCATCTTCAGGGAACAATAAACCCGAACACCCAGATCTATCTGTACAGCAATTTTCCCAAGGAATTTTCTATTTACTATATAGTTTGCTCTGGAATTGCATTTTCCAAAATACATCAACTCGCATTTGTCTGATTTGAACTCCATCTGCCATTTCTCTGCCCAACTTTCCAATCTAACTATATTTTGCTGTATTCTCTGACAGTCCCTTCACGATCTGCTACTTCACCAATTTTAGTGTCATCTGCAAGCTTGCTAATGAGGCAACCTACACGTTCCTCCAAATCATTTGTGTATATCACAAACAACAGTGTTCCTGTGGGACACCACTGGTCACAGGTCTCCAGTTTGAGAAGCTCCCTTTCACTACTACTCTCGGTCTCCTGTCTCTTGTTGCCCAACCAGTTCTCTATTCACCTAGCTTGTAAATCCTGGACCCCATGTGACTTCACCTTCTTCACCAGCCTACCATGTGGAAACTTATCAAATTTAGAGTGGTTCGGGGCTCAGCGGTGAGCACTGCAGCCTCACAGCGTGAGGAACCTGGGTTCAATTCCAACATCGGGTGACTGTGTGTGGAGTTTGTACATTCTCCCCACGTCTGCATGCGTTTCCTCCGGATGCACCAGTTTCCTCCCACGGTCCAAACTTGGCCATGCTCAGTTGCCCAAAGTGTTAGGTGCATTAGTCAGGGGTAAATGCAGGGGAATGGATTACTCTTCGGAGGGTCGGTGTGGACTTGTTGGGCCGAAGGGTAATCTAATCGAATCTAAGCAAACACTTTACTAAAGTCCATGTATATGACGTCAACATCCCTTCCCTAATCAACTTTGTCACATCTTTGAAGAATTATATTTGGTTTGTAAGACATGACCTTCCCTGCACAAAATCATGCTGCCTATCACTGGGTCAGTGGGGAGAGTGGTGTAAACCAAGGACTGTTGAAGGGAATGGTCCTTGTGGAAGGCAGAGAGGGGTGGGGAAGGGAAGATATTCTTGGTGGTGGGGTATAGTTGGAGTTGGCGTTGGATATGGTGGGGTGGTTGTTGAGGACAAGGGCGACTGTCTTTAATGCATTGTGGGGGTTAGAGCAGTGGAATGGGGAATGGAGGTTGCGCAGTAGAGGGCTGTCTAGATGACAGAGGGAGGAAAAGCACGTTATTTGAAAAGCATGTCTGGGATGCTCACAAGTGGATTGGCTCCTCGTCTGAGCAGATGTGGCGGAGGCAGAGGAATAGGGGGAATGGGATGGAGTTCTTGCAGGATACTGGGTGGGAGGAGGAGTAGTCCTGGAAGTAATGAGAATCTGTGGGTTTGTAGTAAACGTCCATTTGGAGACTGTCGCCGGAGATGGAGATGTTGAGGTCCAAAATGGGAAGGGAGGTGTCTGAGGTGGACCAAGTGAATTTGAGGGCGGAGTGGAAGTTGTGGGTGATGAACTGTTCCAGTTCAGCTCAGGTTCAGAATGCTGCACTAATGCAATCATCGACGTAACAGCGGAAGAGGTGGGGCACAGTACTTGTGTAGGTACTAAAGAGTGACTGATGAAGGGCTTTTGCCCGAAACGTCGATTTTACTGTTCCTCGGATGCTGCCTGAACTGCTGTGCTCTTCCAGCACCACTAATCCAGCATCTGCAGTCATTGTTTTTACCCACTAAAGAGTGACTGTTCGATATAGCTAACAAAGAGGCGGATGTAGCTGGGGCCCATCCGGGTGCCCATGGCCACACCCTTGATTTGGAGGAAATGGGAACAGTTAAATGAAAAGTTGTTGACGGTGAAGGCCTGTTCAGTGAGGCAGAGGAGGGTATTGCTGGATCAGCCTTTTGGAGAGGAAGAAGTGGAGGGATGGAGGTCATCCTGGTAGGGTATAGACATGTATGAGGGCTGCACGTCCATCGTGAAGATAAAGCACTGGGGGCCGGAAAACAGAAAGTTGCTGAAGAGATGGAGAGCATGGTTGGTGTCGTGAATGTAGGTGATAAGTACCTGAAGTAAGGGGGAAGAGGATGAAGTCAAGGTAGGACGAGATGGGTTCAGTGGGATAGGAGCATGCTGAAATTATGGGTAGGCCGGGGCTCTTCCCTATTCAGACCATCTACAAACCCTCCTGAATCACCTAACAAATTCTACCCCATCGAAGCCCTTGGCAGTAAGGGAGTTCCAGTCAATATTGCTCAAGTTAAAATCACCAACTACAACAACCCTGTTGTTTCTACATCTTACTTAACTGCTTACATATCTGTTGCACTAATTCCTGTTGGCTATTGGGAGGCCTATAGTGTAAGCCATCACAGCGATTGCACCTTTCTTATACTTGTGTTCTACCCATAAGTCCTCACTGGATGAGCCCTCCAAGATGTCCTGTCATGGTACAGCTGTGACATTCTCCTTAATCAGTAATGCAACTCTCCTACCCATTTTACATGCCTCTCATCACACTTAAAATATGTAAACCCTGAAACATTAAGCTGCCGGTCCTGCCCTTCACTTAGGTTTCTACAATGGCGACATCCCAGTTCCATCTACTAACCCATGTTTGAAGCTCATTTGCCTTACCTGTTCAGTAACGTGATCCTACTTCTTCTTCCTACTAAACTTTTCTTCTCTTCAAACACTCCAGATGCTGACCTACTGCTCTGGTTCCTACTTTCCTGCCACACTAGTTTAAACTCTCCCGAGTGGTACAAGCAAGATATTGATGCCCTTCCAGTTTATCATCTGCCCAACGTACAATGCCTTTATCTATTAAGCCACTTAATCACCAGTTTGGAGAGAGCTCTTGCCTCTTACTTCAGAGGTTGTGCATGAATCACAACATTAAGCTTGAGCTTGACCCAGGATGTTGTTGCATTGCTGAACAACATAGGAACAGAGGGAAAATTGCTCCTGTTTTACTTCTGAATGAAATTACAATTGTTCTGTGATCGAATGTCCCATGTCATCCCATTTAAAAAAAATTATATATCTCAGATTTAAATGAATAATTGATCTAACATTTTAAAAAGTACCCTATTCTATTCTTTTTAGGTACTGAAGCCTACTTACCAAGGTTTCACCTACTCGCTTCACCTTTTAATAAGTATCCCTCTGAACGTTTATGTTTCCATGTAAGATGTCTGAAATGCTCCCTATCTTTGTGTCATTGACAAACTTGCAATGTGGCTTTTGTGAGCTTCAACTGCAGCTAAACCGTTCTCTGTTGAGAGGATTTATGCAATACCTTCTGGAATTCCAGATAAATCACACCTAAAGGTCCCCCCTTATCCATTACTTTATTTCTCTCTTCCCAATTAGTCTAAATATACCAAGAGTGACCAGCACATACTCTCCTCCTCTCTCTCTTGTGCCCTAACATTTATTTAAGGTAACTGTTACCAGTACCATCTAGCAACTAGGTATTTTCAAGGCATTTCAATGTCATATCCTCAATTATAAATTATTGTCATAATGTGATAGTACAGAAAAATATGTGTATGGGGCTAATTGGTTCTGAAGTTCCCTCGCTTCCCTCTTTGACCTTTCTTAAAGAACAGAATAATATCAACAAATTTCCAGCCAAAATGACAATTCACCAATAAAAATAATTTTGGAAATTTATAGCTGGGGCATCTATAATGTTCTTACCCCTTCCTTAAAATTTTTGGCTATAAATTCTGTGGTTCTAAGGATCTGAAGATTTTTCTTTAATTCTTTCATGGAATGCGTCATTATTTTCAATCTGTCAGCCATCCCTAATTGCTATTGAAAAGCTGATGATAACGTACCTCCTTGAGCTGCTGGAGTCTATGTGAAGCAGGTAGTGCTTTCAATCAAGTGCTGAATGTTATTGGGTTGTGAAATCCGTACATGTAGTGTCCCTGAAGCTGCTTGCTCTGATTAGTCAGGAAGGCTTTGTGTACTGTAACACTTCATTAGATCTGAATATAGGTTCTCAAATACAGCTCTTAATGCATTGTCTGAGGTCTGTCTCTTCACCCACTCATTCGAGACTGACACCTTCTCTCTTACTGATGGTAGAATTGTAAGATCTATGGCAGTGGTGTCATAGAATAACAAATTCCCTACAATGTGGAAGCAGGTCATTCGGCTCATTGAATCCACACTGACCTTTTGAAGCACATCCCATTCAAACTCAACCCTGTAACTATGAGTTTCCTATGGCTGGTCGACTTAGCCTGCACATCCCTGAACTGTGGAAAGCAATTGGAGCAAACCCATGCAGTCAAGGGGAGAATGTGCAAAATCCACATAAAGTCATCCAAGAATGACTCTGAACCCAGGTCTCTGGCACTGTAAGGCAGCAGTGCTAACCACTGAAGCACTTTTGGAATGTCACTGGGTTACTAATTCAAAGCCCCCAATTAATATTTTTGGAAAGGTGTTCGAATCCCACCATTTTGATGGTGAAATTTGAATTCAATAGAATCTGAAATTTAAAGCTTGCCGAACAGCATTGTTAATTATTACAAATACCCATCTGGTTCACTATTGTCCTTCAGGGAAGGAAGTCTGCCACCTTTCCATGGTATGGCCTATATGTGACACCAGACCTACAGCAATGTGATCAACTCTGAAATGGTCAAACACAGTGCTTAGTTCAAGGGCAGTTAGGGATCTGCTACAAATGTTGGCCTCGCAACCTATAAAGGAATTTAAAAAATCATGTTTTACATGAATCTCCTTATAGTGCAGCAGGACATGTAGGAAGGGAGTTCCAGGATTTTAACCAATGGACAGTGGCGATTCAGAGCAGAATTTTCTGCAGACATCAAGGGCACTATCTGCTGGCTGGAAGGCTGCTTTTTGATGCTACCTTTATTGGGCAAGGTCCTCTGACCCACACACCAAATAGGCGAGACCACCAGCTGGAAGCAAGACCCCAAGGACAGAAGTACAATCTCCCAATCTGCTCCTGGTAAAATCTGTCAGCCAATCAAGGGATTGCAGCTCTTCAGTTCAACAGTGTCATAGAAGATTTAGTGACTGCTGCATGAAGTGTGACCTTGGACTCCCAGGATCAAGACAACAAGGGAAAGAGTGTCGTGGGTTCCTTGGGTTGGTCTATGTTCAGAGAGAAATGTACAGGTGTTGGAAGCAAGGGCAGTAGTGTGACTTTTAGTGGGCAGCACCTCTCTGGCCCAGTGTCCAGCCCCTTGATAAAGGACTGATTGGCATTAATTGAGGGATTCTCCATCCCATGAAGATAAGTTGCCCATGTAGTTGCAGTGAAGTACACTGCATGATGACCGGCCTGGATGCAGCAGGGTTAATCTACTTAAGGGCCTCAATGGGAAGCAGGATGGCAAAGTTGACCATGGCCCTCAACAACCAGAAATTAATGCTGGCAGACACAAGAAGAAATATTATCAGTAAAAATCAAAATATATTGTAACCATTTTCACAGTAGATGCAAAATCATTGAATATCACAGGTCTGCATTGACCCTTCGAAGAATATACTAACTTATTCTCGTGTAGCCATTTACTCAGACTCATCCACATAACCTGCATATTCCTGGACACCAAAGGGTAGGTACAGGGATAGGAAAGATTTAGAGGGATATATACATGAAGAAGAAAGGTTTGGAGGGATGTTGGCCAAGAGCAGGCAGGTGGGACTAGTTTAGTTTGGGATTATGGTCAGAATGTATTGGTTGGCGCAAAGGATCTGTTTCTGTGCTGTTGAACTCTATGACACTATGACAATGATATGGGCCAAATGCAGGCAAATGAAACTAGTTCATTTGGGAAATCTGGTTGGCATGGATGAGCTGAGCCAAAGGACTTGCTTCCGTGCTGTATGACAATTACTTTATTTTAGTGGACCTGTTAGGCGATTTCCTGGTTTTTTGGCTAATGTCCAATTATTTTGTTTTCCCTGTTCAAGTTGTTATAATAACACACACCTGATCTTGGGTGCCCAAATTTCCAAACAGGACCTAATTCAAACATTCCATGAACAGCAATATAGTCTTGTAAGGCTACTAATGCAGATATCCTTCAATAGTTCATTTGAAGATAAGGGTACATACAATGTGTCACCAACCTTCTGGAGTCAAATGTTTGCTGTTTGTTTTTTAGTGACCGTAGTTTTACAACAAAGGCTACCATCAGTGTGAGGAATAGGAGAAGAGTGATTAAGCATGCTCCAATCAATATGCACGTGATCTGAATCTCTGTGAGTACTGATTGACAGCGCTGTCCTTTGTACCAAGTGTGTTCCTTCTCACTGCACCTAGTCACAAAGGCAAAGAGTTAGAAGAATGGGCATGCATGACAGGCATAAAAAACAATATAATACTGGTGTAGTTTAAAGATTTCATTAGATTAGACTGAATTGCATTGGATAGAACTGGGTGATTGAAATTGACTGAACTAGGCCAGAGTGGACTAGATTGGATGAGTCTGGCAAGATTAAATGGTATGGACGTGCAGGTGTTGGACTGGGGTTGATAAAGTTAAAAATCACAGAACACCAGATTATACTCTAACAGGTTTACTTGGAAGTGCAAGCTTCCAGAGTGCTGCTCCTTTGTCAGGTAACTAGTGGGGCAGGATCATAGGACATAGAATTTCTTGTAAAAGATCAAAGTGTCATACAACCGATGTGATAGATTGAATCACATAGATTGTTACTAAGTCTTTAACCACTTAGAATGGGTTGCAGGTTTCAATTAATATGTAAATCCCAGAACTTCTTTCAAGTCACATTCCCAAAATAACTTAAGGTTTTATTAAAAAAAAAGTGACATCTCAGCCCAGACAATGCATTTAAGGTGTGAGGTTAGAGTCTGTCTGTATCCCAACCTTGAGTCAGACTGGTTCTATTTCCAAAGGAGGGGTTGATAGAATGCATGGACTGACTGTCTATAGATTGTGAGCTTTTTGAACAAAAAGTGTATCTGCGAATAAAAATCTGTAAATGCAAATTCACCCCATAAACTTATATGTGTGTGCATTTGTGGGAGAGAGAGAGAGCGCGAGAGAGAGCGAGAGCGAGAGCATAGTGTATAAATGTAGGTCACCTGTAGTGTGACATGAACCCAAGATCCCAGTAGAGGCCATTCTCATGAACTAGGCAATCAGTCTCTACTCAGCGACTCTGCATTTTTGTGTATCCTGAAGTCCGCCTTGGAGGATGGTCACCTGAAGGTCTGAGGTCGAATGTCATGAAGTATTCCTTGACTGGGAGGGAACATCCCTGCATGAAGATTGTTGTGCGATGTTCTCTCATCCGTTGTCGTAGTGTCGGCTTGGTCTCACCAATATTCTATGCCTCAGAGCATCCTTTTCTGTAGTGTATGAGGTAGACAACATTGGCCGAGTCATATGAAAACCTACTGCGCACATGGTGGGTGATGAACCCACGTGTAATGGTGGTATCCGTGTTGACACTGACACATCTTGCAATGGTTGTCATGACAGGATTGCATGGTGTTGTGGTCGATGCTGTCCTGAAGACTGGGCAGTTTGCTGTGAACAATGGCCTGTTTAAGGTTTGGTGGCTGTTTAAAGGTGAGAAGTGGGGGTGTAGGGAAGATTTTGGTAAGGTGGTCATCGCCATCGATAACGTGTTGCAGGCTGACAAGAACATGGTGTAGTTTCTCTGCTCTTGGGAAGCGCTAGATAACGAAGGGTACCCATGTCGTATCCCATGTCTCTCTCCTGAAGAGATTGTTTCAGTTTCTCGCCATGGCACATTGGAACTGGTAATTAATGAGTTGGGCATTGTATCTTGTTCTAATGAGGGCGTCCTTCAGCATCTTCAGATGTCAATCATGTTCCTGCTCATCTGAACAGATCCTGTACATGTGCAGGACTTGTCCATAGTGAATGGTTGTTTTGATATGTTCATGGTGGAAGCGAGAGAAGTGCAGCATCGTGAAGTTATCCATGGTATCTGCAGTACAGTGAGGCATGAAGGTGCCCATCCATGGAGATGCTTGTATCCAAGAATGAGACTAAGAGTAGTCCATGGTAAGTCGGATGGTGGGATGAAACTTGTTGATATCACTGCAGTTGTTTCAGTGACTCCTTGCTGTGGGACCAGAGGACGAAAATGTCAATGTATCTGGTGTTTAGTGTTGGTTGGAGATCCTGTGCAGCAAAGAGGTCTTGTTCAAACTTGTGCATGAAAATTTTGATATATTGGGGTGCACATTTGGTACCCAATGGCTATTCTCCACGTTTGGTTGTCAAAGGTGAAGACGTTGTGGACAAGGATGAAGCAGATGATTTGTAGGATGGTGCCTGGAGATTAGCAGTTGTTGGTACTGAGTGCTGAGACTACTGCAGCAATGCCGTTGTGGTGGTGTGTGCTTGTGTAGAGTACTGAAATGTCCATTGTGACATAGAATGTTCCTTGTTTGACTGGTCCAGGTGTGCCGAGTTCTGGAAGAAATCTGTAGTGTCGCAACAGAAGCTGGGGATTCTCTATACAATGGATGTCAGGATGCCTTCAACATAGCCAGAGAGGTTCTCACACAGGGTTTTGTAGCCTGATACAGTGGGACATCCAGGTGTGTTGGCTTCCTGTATCTTCACAAGGCTGCAAAAGTTCCTGACATGAGAAATATATGAAATGACTGGATCAAAAGTCTTGATCAATTTGTTTAAGTTCTTTGGTCAGATTGGCCAGTAGCTGCCTGTAATGTTCCTGGTTGTTCAGTTGTCAGTACACTTTGTTGCAGTAATCCATGCTATTCTGAATGTCCTCCTTTATCTGCTGTTTTGATGACAATGTTGTGATTGGTCTTGAAAGCATGGTTGGCGTTGCGCTGTGATTGGGTGATATTTTGCTCTACCTTGAATGAATCTGACATTTATACATTTCCTGACATTTTGAGTATACATGTCAAGCCCAGGGAAATGGCTCTCTAGAGGGATCCAAATCAACTCCTTCTTTGGTCACTACACTAAAGGTCGCTCTGATGACTGTTCCAGTTCATTGGTTGCCCTTTGGGCTCGCTGCTGACATCTTCGAAGAATTCCAGGAGTCTCATGCATCTGATGAACTCCTCTGTGTCTGCCGCAAGACCAATGGTGGTGGTGGAGCAGAAACTGAGCCCTCAGCAGAGTCACAGAGTCGCACAGCATGGAAAAAGACTTTGGTCCAACTCGTCCATGCCGACCAGATATCCCAACGTAATCTAATCATATTTACCAGCACTTGGACCATATCCCTCTAAACCCTTCCTGTTCATATACCCATCCATTTAAATGTTGCAATTGCACAAGTCTCCACCACTTCCTCTGGCAACTCTCTCCATACACCACCACCATCTGCATGAAAAAGTTGCCCCTCAGGTCCCATCTTTCTCCTCTCACCCTAAACCTATGCCCTCTAGTTCTGGACTCCTCCACCCCAGGGAAAAAACTTTGCCAATTTATCCCATCCATGCCCCTCATGATTTTATAAATGTCTAAAAGGTCACCCCTCAGCCTCTGAAGACCCAGGGAAAGCAGCCCTAAGCTATTCAGCTTCAAATCCTCCAACCCTGGCACAATCCTTGTCAATCTTTTCTGAACCCTTTCAAGTTTCACACCATCCTTCTGATAGGAAGGGAACCAGAATTGCATGCAATATTCCAAAAGTGGCCTCAACAACATTCTGTACAGCTGCAACATGACCTCCCCACTCCTATACCCAATACTCTGATCAGTAAAGAAAGCATAACAAATGCCTTTCTCCACTATCTTATCTACCTGCAAATTTACTTTCAATGACTATAAACTTGCAGTTTAAGATCTCTTTGTTTAGCAACACTCCCCAGGACCTTACCATAAAGCGTATAAGTCCTGCTAAAATTTGCTTTCCCAAAATTCAAAATCTGTCATTAACCTAAATTAAACTCCATCTGCCACTCCTCGGCCCACTGGCTCATCTGATCAAGATCCCATTGTAATCTGAGATAACTCCCTTCTCTGTCCACTAAACCTCCAATTTTGGTGTCACCTGCAAACTTACTAACCATACCTCTTATGCTCACATCCAAATCATTTAAATAAATGACGAAAAGCAGTGGACCCAGCACCAATCCTTGTGGCATTCCACTGGTCATAGGGCTCCAGTCTGAACGGCAACCTTCCACCAGCACTTGGTCTTCTACCTTTGAACCAGTTCTGTATCCAAATGGCTAGCTCTCCCTGTATTCCATGAGATCTAACCTTTCCAGCCAGTCTCCCATGGGGAACCTTGTTGAACATCTTCTGAAGTCCATAAAGATCACATCCATCGCTCTGCCCACATCAATCCACTTTGTTAGTTCTTCAAAAAACTCAATCAAGTTGGTGAGACATGATTTCCCATGCACAAACCCTGACTATTCCTAATCAGTCTTTGCCTTTCCAAATACATGTAAATACTGTCCCTCAGGATTCCCTCTAACAATTTGCCCACCATCGATGTCAGGCTCACTGGTCTATAGTTCCCTGACTTGTCCTTACCACCTTTCTTAAATAGTGGTACCACGTTAGCCAACCTCTAGTCTTCTGGCACTTCACCTGTATCTATCGATGATACAACTATCTCAGCAAGGGGCCCAGCAATCACTTCCTTAGCTTCCCACAGAGTTCTAGGGTACACCTGATCAGTCCTGGGGATTTATCCACCTTTATGCATTTCAAGACATCAAGCACTTCCTCCTCTAATATGGGCATTTTTCAAGATGTCACCATCTATTTCCCATTCTATATCTTCCATGTCCTTCTCCACAGTAAACACTGATGCAAAATACTCATTAAGTATCCCCCTCTCTCTTGTGGCTCCACACTAAAGGCTGCCTTGCTGAAATTTGAGGGGCCGTATTATTCTCTTCCCAGTTACCCTTTTGTCCTGAATGTATTTGTAAAAACTCTTTGGATTCTCCTTAACCTGATTTGTCAAAGCTATCTCATGTCCCCTTTTTGCCCTCCTGATTTCCCTCTTAATTATACTCCTACTGCCTTTATACTCTTCTCAGGATTCACTCAATCTCTCCTGTCTTATACCTGACATATGCTTCCTTCTTTTTCTTAACCAAACCCTCAATTTCTCCAGTCACCCAGCATTCTCTATACCTACCTGCCTTTCCTTTCACCCTAGCAGGAATATAATGTCTCTGGACTCCCTTTATCTCATTTCTGAAGGCTTCCCATTTTCCAGCCATCCCTTTACCTGTGAACATCTGCCCCCAAGCAGCATTTGAAATTTCTTGCTTCATACTGTCAAAATTAGCCTTCCTCCAATTTAGAACTTCAACTTTTAGATCTGGTCCATCCTTTTCCATCACTATTTTAAAACTAACAGAACTATGGTCACTAGCCCCAAACTGCTCCCCCCCCCCACCCCCTCCGTCTTATTTCCCAAGAATAGGTCAGATTTTGCACTTTCTCTAGTAGGTACATCCATATACTGAATCAGAAATTTTTCTTGTCCACACTTAACAAATTCCTTTCAATCTAAACCCATAACACTATGGCAGTTCCACTCTGTTTGGAAAGGTAAAGTCCTCTACCATTACTACCCATTTATTCTTCCAGATAACTGAAATCTCCTTACAAATTTGTTCCTCAATTTCCTGCTGACTATTAGGGGGTCTATGGTACAATCCTAATAAGGTGATCATCCTTTTCTTATTTCTCACTTCTACCCAAATAACTTCCCTGGATGTATTTCCAGGAATATCCTCCCTCAGTACAACTGTAACACTATCCCTAAACAAAAATGCCACTCCCCCTCCTCTCTTGCCCCTCTTTCTATCCTTCCTGTAGCATTTGTGTCCTGGAATATTAAGCTGCCACTCCTATCCAAACTGAGCCACGTTTCCATAATTGCTACAACTGCCCCATCCCATGTTCCTAACCATGTCCTGAGTTCATCTGCCTTCCCTGTTAGGCCTCTTGCATTGAAGTAAATGCAGTTTAATTTATCAAATAAACCTGTTGGACTATAACCTGTTGTTGTGTGATTATACACCCCGGTCCAACACTGGCATCTCCAAATCATAATTTATCAGCCCTACCTTGTTCTCTGCTTTGTCCTTGCCTGCCCTGACTGTTGGACTTGCTCCCTTTCCTGACTGTACCAGTCTCAGATTGATTTCTTTCCTCACTATCTCCCTTGGGCCCACCCTCTGTCCCCATCTGCCTAGTTTAAATCCTCCCAAGCAACTCTTGCAAACCTCCCTGCCAATATGTTAGTCCCCTTCCAATTTAGGTGCAATTCATCCTTCTTGTATAGGTCACTTCTAGCCCAGAAGAGATTTCAATGATCCAAAAATGTGAATCCTTCTCCCATACACCAGCTCCTCAGCCACATATACATCTGCTCTATCCTCCTATTCCAACCCTTACTAGCTTGTAGCACCGGGAGTAATCCAGATATTACTACCCTCAAAGACATTCTTTTTAAATTCCTGCCGAACTTCCTATATTCTCCCTTCAAAATCTCAACTTTCACCATTCCTAGGTCTTTGGTTCCAATGTGTATAATGACCTCCTGCTGGTCCATGTCCCCTTTGAGAACATTCTGCACCCTCTCTAAGACACTCGTGATCCTAGCACCAAGGAGGTAACACACCATTCTGATTTTTCACTGCTGGCCATATATCTGACCAGCCATCTGCAAAACACTGCTCCAGGCAAACTTAATACTTACAGCTTATATTTTTAAAATTTAACCAAGAGACAGATCTCAGTAAAACATATAATCAAGAAAGAACCTACTCTACTCACTATTATAGATTTACAGCAAGGCCACACTTAAAATTATGCACTTATCTGTTTGTGTTGTGACCTCTCCCAAATAGGTTTCTCCAAGATCATTTGTCAATTTTGCTGTACCATTTCTTTTAGTTGAAGAGTGTGATCTGATAAGTTGACAATCGATTTCCTGTTTCTCTTGTGCCAGGACTGACTTGGCTACTGCTGGTGGTAAGGCCATGTTTCTCCAGTTTCTTGTTCTTGGTGTTCATGTAGGTGGTGTAATTCCATTGCCTCATCTGCTTGGCAGTGTCTCATCACTGTACTGCTGTATCTTGAGCACAAGCAGAGAATATGGACTCTATCTCGATTTCAAATTTATGGCACCTATTGTGGAGTTGGAGCATGAGATGATTGAAGAGTTTGAGAGAGGTGTGACAGCAAAGTCTCTCAGCATAGTCTGTGATGTAGGTCTACTTGAGTGGGTTTGTGACCCGTAGTCATTTTGGGATCTTTCCTGCTTTCTTGCATTTTTTCAGAAACTTGATGTCTATGTTGATATGTGCAATCTTTTTGGTAATCCTCTCCACTTTGAGCCGGCAGTTGGTGGTGTCAATGGTAGCCATGATGTGGGGGTGCCAGTGTTGGACTGGGGTTGACAAAGTTAAAAATCACACAACACCAGGTTAAAGTCCAACAAGTTTATTTGGAAGTGCAAACTTTCAGAATGTTGCTCCTTCATTAGGTAGCTAGTGGGGCAGGATCATACGAGACAGAATTTATAGTAAAATTTGTGGGCGGCACGGTGGCACAGTGGTTAGCACTGCTGCCTCGCAGCGCCAGAGACCCGGGTTCAATTCCCGACTCAGGCGACTGACTGTGTGGAGTTTGCACGTTCTCCCCGTGTCTGCGTGGGTTTCCTCCGGGTGCTCCGGTTTCCTCCCACAGTCCAAAGATGTGCAGGGTCAGGTGAATTGGCCATACTAAATTGCCCGTAGTGTTAGATAAGGGGTAAATGTAGGGGTATGGGTGGGTTTCGCTTCGGCAGGTCGGTGTGGACTTGTTGGGCCGAAGGGCCTGTTTCCACACTGTAATCTAATCTAAAAAATCTAATCTAAAAAAAAAATCTAAAAGATCAAAGTGTCATGCAACTGATGTGATGTATTGTACAAACCTAGATTGCTGTTAAGCCTTTAGTCACATAGAATGGGGTTTCAGGTTGTGTTTCCTTAACATGTAAATCCCAGAACTTCCTTCAAGTCACATTCCTGAGATAACTTAAGGTTTTAAGTTAGACAGACTTTAACCTCACACTTTTACTGCATTGTCTGAGCTGACACGACACCACTTTGTCACCTTGGGAATGTGACTTGAAGGATGTTTGAAAATCAAACCTGCATCCCCATTCTAAGTGATTAAAGACTTAACAGCAATCTAGGTTTGTTCAATATATTGCATCAGTTGTATGACACTTTGATCTTTTGCTATAAATTCTATGTCCTATGTTCCTGCCCCACTAGTTACCTGATGAAGGAGCAGCGCTCTAGAAGCTGGTGCAGCCCAATAAACCTGTTGGACTATAACTTGTGATTTTTAAGATTTAGATGAGGGTAGATTTGATTAAATTAGGCAGGACTAGGTTAGGTTTTATGGGTAGACCAATATCTCCCATTTTACTTGGTTTTCCCATTACTGTACTGAGGTCAGTAACATTAGAATATTATTAGTTTGCAGTGTGTCAGTATCATTAACTAGGTCAAACAAAACAAAAACATATGTGGATGCTGGAAATCAGAAATTGCTAGAATAACTCAGCAACAGAATTGCCACAGTTTTGAAGAAATGTCACTGGATCTAAACTGTTGGCTCTACTTTCTCCTCAAAGATGCCTGCTGATTCTTCCAGCAATTTCTGATTTTGTCACTAGATAGGTCAGCATTCATGTGCAATTCATGTTGATCTAGCCAGCTTACATCCACAACCCATGAATAAATAAAAAAAACACTAAATTCCAGACCAGTCTGTGAAAATAGGAATAAAGGAAGGGATAAGAGAGTGTGCTGGGTGAGGATAGACCTGATCAGTTTCAGATTATTGGGGTGCGGCAATGTCAATGGCTTCAGGAGCATGACAACGTTTATTTTGAAACAAAAGAGTTTCCTACCTGCAGAACACGCCAATATTTTCTATGACTCCACATTTGCCTCCATTAAAACAGTAATCAGGAATCACTTCACAGATTGACCAACAGGAATTGTTTTCATGGATATATCCTGGATTACAGACAATCTGGGAATCATTTGAGCTCTGATCTATATTTAATTCAGGGACCATCACTGGTTTGTTTGGCCAATGGTCATTTGATGCAATTCTTGTTCTGGTTGATGTCCTTTCTGGAATTGTCTTATTGTAATTCTCTCTCCTGCTATCTACCAACAGCTCATCCACTGGAGACTTAGGCTCTTGGAAACCGATGTTAGATTTTGTTGGGGTGGCAAAGCCCAGTGCTGGCCAAGGGTTTAATGTGTGAAATGTAGTCAAGCTGTTTTCTGGTTGATTTTCTTTGGAAGGAGGGATTACCAAACTTTTGTATCTTTCAGTGATTCCTTCAATTTCCAAACTGATTATTCTTTGGGATTCAAGGTCAGTGTCATTACGATCAGGCAACTGTTTATGCATATCACCACTTCCCTCTGTCACCTCACTGAAAATGGGAACAAGAAAAGTATTTGAGGGAAACCTAGAATTTTGATTTGAGTCTTTGTTATCCTGAGGGGATGAATTTGAATTGGTCAGAAATCTGGAGTCCAGTGTAGCATCAAGAGCACAGTCATTGGATATGCATGTGTCAGGGTGCTCAACCTCATTATATTCTTTGTCTGCATTTTCGAAGGAGTCTTGTGGAATAAGGTCAGGTTTTGCCCTGGCCTGGTCAAGAATGGCATCTTTGTTCCCAGCTTGTGATTTGTCAACAGCTATGGTTTCAAACTGAGGACTTTCATCAAAAACAATTGGTTCTTCCAAGTAGAGATGGTCAATGGACCCAGAGTTGGCCATGTACTGGAATTGAAGGGACTCATAGGTAGCTTCTGGTGAGAAGTCTGCAAGCTGCTGCCCTTCATTGTGGGAGGTCCTTTCACCAGATGCTCCAATATCTGTTTAAAATGACAGCATCAAATAGAAGTGGTTAGTACACAGGTCCTGTGTCTTATCTCTTACTCAAACGGGGTGGGTCAAAGCTAGGCTTTTTACTTGACTTGCTGGGATTCTGTATTTGCGGGCACATAGCGTGAAGGTATGACCATGTGACAGCTGAACAAAGAATTTGGAGGGAGGACAAAGGACTCAAAGTACGGAAATTGCTCCTTAGGAAGGCCAACATGGAGCCTATGTATCCAATGGCCTTCTTCTGTGCTGCAACAATTCCACAATTCCATGATGACACTTGTCTTCTGTTTTTAAGTGATTTGAGTCACAGTTTAAACATTGTCAAAATGTGGTTTAAAAATTCTACATTTTGAAAACTGTAACACCTTTGGGGCTTCAGCCCTCAGGCTTTCAGGTTGCCTCTCTGCCAGGGGAAGATGTCACCATATAAGCTAGAATATTGCTCCCCGTTTCTGTATTCCCATGGTGTTTACACCAAGCCTGGAAGAACTAGAAATGCAAGTCCCTTTAAGGTTTGATCAAAATAGCTCCTCGTTGATTGAGAGCAAGTGATGCTAAGTGGACTTTGTATTTAAGAGCTGAGTCCTCCCTCTTTCCCTTGGGAACTTGAGGTGAAGAATGTTGCATGCAGCAGTCCTGTAAAACCACAGATTGTGGCACACTCCCAGCCCAACTGTTTCTTTTGCTGTGCTGTGGAGTGCATGGACCATGAATACATTGTTTGTAATGTTTCTACTCCCTGTTTAGTTATTTGAAAAACCTCTTGTTCTGTTTTTGATTGCACCTGGCCAGGCTGGCTGTAAACAGGTCCAGGCAGTGGGCTGTGGAAGGGGTCATCTCTGCTAACTACCTACCTTCTTCCGCAGTTATGTTTTAGCCCTGATGTCCACCAATACTCCTTGATGCCTTCAAGGAGAGGTGGGTGCTGTGTTGGGCGGAGTGCTTTATTTCCTCCTCTAATTCCATTTTGATTTAGCCCTGTCCTGCTCTCTCTCACCCTTTCTCACTTTTGATGGTTTGTATTGCCAACAGTGGGCTTTGCTTGTAAATATCCAATTGGTTACATGGCTCGACTGGTGGCAGTTGAAGGTTAAAAACAAAACGAAGAGCTACAGTGACTTTCTGTGGGTAAGCCATTTGGTTCTCTGTACATATCTCTCCCCCATCTTTGGTGCTATCAGATAGTCCTGGATGGGCTCAGCATATAAACTGAACAATTGGAAACTGGTTGATTTAGTGATGCTGGTTAATAGATAAATAATTGCCATGGTGATTTGGTGATGGGGAAGAAAAAATTTCAGTTGTACGTAAGATCACTTCTGAATATAAAAAGATGAGCTGTGTTCTTCTGCAGTGGAGAGTTAGCTTGAGAACAAGGAATAAGTCCAGGAGGGAAATGTGGAAACTGATAATTGTGCTAAACTGTTATTTGGCAATAAAATCTTTATAAATTTCAGGAAGTCTTTTGCTGCCAAATTCAACATATGAATTTTGATTAATAAAAACCAAACATTACCTCAATCAGGAGTGAATGGGTAAGTCTGTAATGACTACAATCATATGGTATTATAATGGCAAGAGTAGTGGAAATGTGCTCTTCATCTCAAATATCACATGACTACCAATTTTAAAATTGCTGCTTCACATATCTGTCAAATCACAAGAAGGGGATTTAGTTTGATAATTAATGCACTCGCTGCCTCCTCATTGTGAAGCTAGCTGTTAGAAGTGTCCTTGTTCTTTGACTCACCGGTTCAGTCTGTGGGCTACCTATCACACACATATTTCTGCTGATTCACCCAGTTTGCATCCAGTGACATTAGTCAGCATGACAAAAATAGGATGGCAATTGGAAACAGAAATTAATAATGCTGCCGGAAAATGCTGCCAAGCAGACATTTTCCATTGGTTTGGTAGAGATTTGGAGTTAAGTACAGAAATTTCAGTCAAAGACTCATCCAAAACCTCAAAAAGCAATCAAAATGTAACTTCCGATGTGTGAGTGAGACTATGTGTGAGAGGGTGCATGTGTTTGTGTGTTTATGGTCTGTATGTATTTGTTTGTGAGAAAGTACATGTGCATGTCTGTGTGTCTAAAGATCAGTGTGTGTGCTTGTGTGTGAGAGAGTCAGCATGCATGTGTTTGTGAGTGAGTCAGTGTGTCCCTGTTTGTGTGAGAGATTCAGTGTTTGTTTGTTTATGTGCAAGGTAAGTGTGTGTGTGTGAGAGAGTTAATGTGTGCATGTTTGTGTGTGAGAATCAGTGTGTGTGAGACTGTGTGTGACTGTGTATGAGAGAGTCAGAGTGTGTGAGAATCAGTGCATCCATGTTTGTGGGAGAGAAACAGTGTGGGTGTGTGGGTATGTGTGTGTGTATGCCTGTGTGAGACCTTGTGTGTGCTTGTGGGTCTGTGCATTTGTGTGCCTGGGGCGCGATGGTCTGAATCTCTTGATGGCAGATGAGGAAACTTGAATTCAATAAAATAAATCTGGAATTAAAACTAGCCTAATGGCAGCTTCTGTTGGTTGTTGTGTAAAAACCCATCTGGCTCACTCATATCCTTTAGAGAAACTAATCTGCTGTTCTTACCTAATCTGGCCCAAATATGACTCCCGACCCACTTAAGAGTAATAGACTCTTAAGTGCCTTCTGAAATGGCCCTAGAAAACAACTGGGTGGGCAATTAGGAATGGATAAGAAATGCTGGTTCAGCAAAAGATACCAAAGATTCAATTTCTTTGAATATTCATGTGTAGAACATGAATGTCACTAGCTGGCCAGCATTTATTTCCAGGCCCTACTTGCCCTTGAGAAGGTAGTGGTGAACAATCTTTTTGAATTGCTTCAGTTCATGGCCTGTAGGTAGACTCACAATGCCCTTAAGGGGGAATTTCCAAGATTTTCACCCAGCAACTATGACAGAGTGACAATATATTTCCAAGTCAGGGAAATACAGCTGATAGTATTCCCATATAGCTGCTGCCCTTGTCTTTCAAGATGAAAGTGGTCATAGATTTGGAAAATGATAGCTGGGAACATTGGAGAATTCCTGTTGTGCACCTTGTAGATAGTACACATTGTTGTGGTTCTGTTCGCCGAGCTGGAAGTTTTTGTTGCAAACGTTTCGTCCCCTGGCTAGGCGCCATCATCAGTGCTTGGGAGCCTCCTGCGAAGCGCTTCTTTGATGTTTCCTCCGGTGTTTATAGTGGTCTGTCCCTGCCGCTTCCGGTTGTCAGTTTCAGCTGTCTGCTGTAGTGGTTGGTATATTGGGTCCAGGTCGATGTGTTTGTTGATGGAGTTTGTGGATGAAGCCATGCCTCTAGGAATTCCCTGGCTGTTCTCTGTCTGGCTTGCCCTATGATAGTAGTGTTGTCCCAGTCGAATTCATGTTGCTTGTTGTCTGCGTGTGTGGCGTGTATGGTCGTGTCGTTTCGTGGCTAGTTGATGTTCATGTATGCGGATTGTTAGCTGTCTTCCTGTTTGTCCTATATAGTGTTTTGTGCAGTCCTTGCATGGTATTTTGTACACTACATTAGTTTTGCTCATGTTGGGTATTGGGTCCTTCGTTCTGGTGAGTTGTTGTCTGAGCGTGACTGTTGGTTTGTGTGCCGTTATGAGTCCTAGGGGTCGCATTAGTCTGGCTGTCAGTTCTGAGATGCTCCTGATGTATGGTAGTGTGGCTAGACCATGGAACGAGGACATACCACAACCAAAAGGACTAGCCACACTACCATACATCAGGGGCATCTTAGAACTGACAGTCAGACTACTGCAACCCCTAGGACTCATAACGGCACACAAACCAACAGCCACGCTCAGACAACTCACCAGAACGAAGGACCCGATACCCAACATGAGCAAAACTAATGTAGTGTACAAAATACCATGCAAGGACTGCACAAAACACTATATAGGACAAACAGGAAGACAGCTAATAATCAGCATACATGAACATCAACTAGCCACGAAACGACACGACCAGCTATCCTTAGTAGCCACACACGCAGACAACAAGCAACATGAATTCGACTGGGACAACACTACTATCATAGGGCAAGCCAGACAGAGAACAGCCAGGGAATTCCTAGAGGCATGGCATTCATCCACAAACTCCATCAACAAACACATCGACCTGGACCCAATATACCAACCACTACAGCGGACAGCTGAATCTGACAACTGGAAGCGGCAGGGACAGACCACTATAAACACCGGAGGAAACATCAAAGAAGCGCTTCGCAGGAGGCTCCCAAGCACTGATGATGTCGCCTAGCCAGGGGACGAAACGTTTGCAACAAAAACTTCCAGCTCGGCGAACAGAACCACAACAACGAGCACCCGAGCTACAGATCTTCGCACAAACTTTGAATAGTACACATTACTGCTACTGAGCTTCAATGGCGGAGGGCGTGGATGCTTGTGGATGTGCTGCCAATCAAGCAGGCTGCTTTGTCCTGGAAGGTGTCAAGCTTCTGGAGTGTTGTTGGAGTTGTACCCATCCAGCCAAATTAAGAGTATTCCATCATAATCCTGACTTGTGCCTTGTAGATGGTGGACAGGCTTAGGGGAGTCAGGAGGTGAGTCACTCACTGCTATATTCCTAGCCATTGACCCCTCTTGTAGCTACTGTGTTTATGTGGTGAGTCCCGTTGAGTTTCTGGTCAATGATAACCTCCAGGATGTTGACAGTTGGGATTCAGTGATAGTAACATTATTGAATGTCAAGGAGCAGTGATTAGATTGTCTCTCATTGCACGGGATTTATGTGGCACGAAGGTTACTTGCCTCAGTATATGAGGAATTGTGATTGTGCTGAACATTGTGCAATTATCAGTGAACGTCCCCACTTCTGACCTTATTATGCAGGGGAGGTCAAACAGCTGAAGGTGGTTTGGCCTACAATTGAATGTTTTAAACAATGCCTCGTCCGTCTGTGCTGCCTGTTTGGTGAACAAGTGGGGTATGTCTATCTAGCAAGTGGCATGTGTACCTCTGTGAGAACCACTATCTGTGCTCAACTTTGTCTCAACTTCACGAGGGATTAACAAGGTTTGGCCATGATCTTTGTAATGGAGAGGATATTGTATCAGAAACTCAACTCAGCATCAAATAGAATCTGCCCAGGACAGAACCCCACTGGTCCTCACCTACCACCCCACCAATCTCCATGTACAGCGCATCATCCGCCGTCATTTCCGCCACCTCCAAACGGACCCCACCACCAAGGATATATTTCCCTCCCCTCCCCTATCAGCATTCCATAAAGACCACTCCCTCCGTGACTCCCTCGTCAGATCCACACCCCTCACCAACCCAACCTCCACTCCCGCACCTTCCCCTGCAACCGCAGGAGGTGCAAGACTTGCGCCCACACCTCCCCCCTCACCTCCCTCCAAGGCCCCAAAGGAAACTTCCATATCCGCCACAGATTCACCTGCACCTCCACACACATCATCTATTGCATCCTCTGCACCCGATGTGGCCTCCTCTATATTGGGGAGACAGGCCGGCTACTTGCGGAGCGTTTCAGAGAACACCTCTGGGACACCCGGACCAACCAACCTAACCACCCTGTGGCTCAACACTTCAACTCCCCCTCCCACTCCACCAAGGATATGCAGGTCTTTGGACTCCTCCATCGCCAGACCACAACAAAACGACGGTTGGAGGAAGAGCGCCTCATCTTCCGCCTAGGAACCCTCCAACCACAAGGGATGAACTCGGATTTCACCAGTTTCCTTATTTCCCCTCCCCTCACCTTGTCTCAGTCAAATCCATCGAATTCAGCACCGCCTTCCTAACCTGCAATCTTCTTCCTGACCTCTCCGCCCCCACCCCAGTCTGACCTATCACCCTCACCTTTACCTCTTTCCACCTATCACATTTGCGACGCCCCTCCCCCAAGTCCCTCCTCCCTACCTTTTATCTTAGCCTGCTGGACAAACTTTCCTCATTCCTGAAGAAGGGCTTATGCCCGAAACATCGATTCTCCTGTTCCCTGGATGCTGCCTGACCTGCTGCGCTTTTCCAGCAACACATTTTCAGCTCAGCATCAAATAGGACCATGAGTTTCAAACAGTGCAATCCAGTTTGAGATTGTGCACCGACCAAACTTGTGGTATGATTGAAAAACATACCTTGAGTTTTCCAAGTGTTAAAACAGACTGAATGTCAAACACCCTGATGGTACAAAAAAATCAAGTCAGGGATAACCGGTTGGTTTAGCTTACATGTGCAAGATGGCTCATTATGTTCAAAGATGGGCATAATTTTTGGGAGGAAGCAGAAAAGGCAAGGGTCTTCAGAAATTATATTTCTGGGGCTGTGAAGAGATTGCTGGAGATATTCCATCTGAAATTAGATTGTAAGACCATTCAGCCATTTGAGTCTGCTCCACCATTCAATAATGGCTGATGTTTCTCAATCCCATTCTCCTACCTTCTCTCTGTAAACTTTTTAAATCAAGAACCTATCTATCTCTGTCTCACATTGCATCTTTTACCCCCTTCATGCTGTTAGTTGTCCTCTGCTGGTTTTCAAAGACATCATAAATTCTCTTGCTATCTAATAATCTTCACCACATTGTAGGTTTTTTCTTTTGCGCTTGTTGAGTTACTCGTCCAATTGTTAGACTTAGCTGAGAAGAGTGAGGTCGAAGATGCAATATATCATGAGGCATTCTTTTCCAGTATTGATTACAGGAATATCACACTTACTTGTACATTTTCATCAATTTTGTAGCTATTTCACAATTTTGCCACTGACATTGGAAAAAGTCTACATCTGTCTTATATTTCCTTTCATTTTCACAGCAAATTGAATGGAAATTCTACAGCCATTCTGACTCACTAAGCATTTTGAAGTTGCAGTTTTAATCAATCATTTTTTTTTACAGTTTGTTGGCTCTCTTGTAGCTCTGAAAAGACACCCAATGTCAGCTTTGCACTTCTGAAACCATGTTTCATGTCATATTTTTTCATGGATACTAAAATGAAAGAAGTCATGTGACTAAAACAATCCAACATGTCCACTGTGTACAAGTGTATTTCTCTAAAGAAATACTGTTCCTTCAACCTGCTCAACCTTAATGCTATTTCTCCACTCCTTCAGTACTGCCCCTTCATCAGGGGAGCACCTAATCTATACTGCTCCTCCAACAGTGCAGTGCTATCCCAATACTTTCAGTAATATCTGATAGTGTAGTATCCACACATTACAGTACTTCCTCAGCACAACATCTGTCACACTCCAACACCAAACGGAGAATTCACCACTAAGGTACACAGGAAAGCCACACACACAGACCAAGTCCTGAACTATGAAAGCAACTACCCCAATACACACAAACGAAGTTGAATCAAGACACTGTTCAAAAGGGCCACAACACACTGCAGCACACCAGAACAGCAAAAAGAGGAAGAGGAACACCTATACAAGGTATTCGCAAAAAACGGATATCCTCGCAATTTCATCAACAGATGCCTAAGGGAGAGACAACAGAACGAGGACATGCCGCAACCCAAAGGACTAGCCACACTACCATACATCAAGAACATCTCTGAAATGACAGCCAGACTACTGCAACTACTAGGACTTATAACAGCACACAAACCAACAGCCACTCCCAGACAACAACTCACCAAAACAAAGGACCCGATACTCAGCATGAGCAAAACTAACGTAGTGTACAAAATCCCATGCAAGGACTGCACAAAACACTATATAGGACAAACAGGAAGACAGCTAACAATCCGCATCCACGAACATCAACTAGCCACGAAACGACATGACCAGCTATCCCTAGTAGTCACACACGCAGACGACAAGCAACATGAATTTGACTGGGACAACACCACCATTATAGGGCAAGCGAAACAAAGAACAGTCAGGGAATTCCTAGAAGCTTGGCACTCATCCATCAACAAACACATAGACCTGGACCCAATATACCGGCCACTACAGCGGACAGCTGAAACTGACAACCGGAAGCGGCAGGGACAGGACACTATAAATGCCGGAGGAAACACCACAGAAGCGCTTCACAGGAGGCTCCCAAGCACTGAGGATGTCACCTAGACAGGGGACGAAACGTTTGCAACAAAAACTTCCAGCTTGGCGAACAGAACCACAGCAACGAGCACCCGAGCTACAAATCTTCTCACAAACTTTGAACACTCCAACACTGAACCTCTGATAGCGTGGCACTCCCTCAATACTGCCTTGCCAACAGTGCTGTGCTCCCTTAGTACTTTCCCTTTGCCAGTATTCACTCTCTCAGTATTGTCTTTTGCCAGCAGATCGTCTGCACTACCCCTCTGCGAGTAGAAAACTATTGCAATAATGCCTCACTGATTGGGTAGTAACCTCTCATTTCTGCAGTGTTGACACACTGACAGTGCAATTTACCCTCAGTGTTAGTATGGAGGGTCAACTGTGTATTCTGAAGAAGAGTCACTGAACGTGAAATATTGACTCTGCTTTCTGTCCACAGTTGCTGCCAGATGTGCTGAGTTTCTCGAGCAATTCATGATTGCCAGTATCTGGATTCCTTTTATTTTATTATGTCAGCTATGATGCAAGCTGTGTCATACATAATATGCATAGATATCATTTATTTTGGATTTTTGAACTAGTGACATGGGAGTGAATGAAGGGAATTAATCATTAAACATGTAACATTTCTGCAACCATGGTAATTTATTATGAAGCACATTATTAGAGAGACATTCTGAAGAGTAATGCGAATTTGATTACATTAGAAGAGTTCATGAGTGACCAAAGTAAACAAGGTTTCACTAAGCTTTTGTATAGAAGACTCTGGAATTTTACTTTGGCTTAGGGGAAATACTGGTAGCATAGAAAGAAAATACCTTTAGTTTCAGTTTGTGGCAATTTTGCAGTAATCCTGGCTGAAGCTGGACATTTAAATCAATATCTCCCGAGACAGGAAGATAGTTTAGAATTGTTAGGAAGAAGTTACCTCAGAAAAGGAGTTTTGTTTCAAATTTTGAAACTGAGGAAGTCTTAGCTCCAAGAAGCTAAGACTTGACTCCAAGAAGAGGAGTCATAAGAGGTTCTTATGACTAGAAAATGAAGACACATCTAAATCTTCTTTGTATGGTATTTGAATGTTTAAATGGAATGCTTTTGTTTAATAAGGGTAGCAGGGATAATCCAGGTAATTATAGACCGATGAGCTTGATGTCAGTGGTTGGGAAGCTGCTGGAGAACATACGGAGGAATACGATCTATTTACATTTGGAAGAAAATGGGCTTATCAGTGACCGGCAACATGGTTTGTGGAGGCAAGGTCATGTCTTACCAACTTAATAGAAGTCTTTGAGGAAGTGACAAAGTTGATTGATGAGGGAAGGGCTATAAATGTCATATATATGGGACTTCATTTAGGCGTCTGTTAAAGGTTCCCCTTAATAGTGATGGAGAAAGTGAAGTCGCATGTGGTTCAGGATGTACTAGCTAGAAGGATAGGGAACTGGCTGGGCAGCAGGAGACTGAGTACTAGTGGAAGGGAGTCTGTCAAAATGGAAAACTGTAACCAGTGGTGCTCCACAAGAATCCATGCTGGGACCACTGTTGTTCCTGATATACATAAATGATCTGGAGGAAGGTATTGGTGGTCTGATTAACAAGTTTGCAGATCATCCTAAGATTGGTGGAAATCACCTAGGAGAAAGTGAGGACTGCAGACACTAGAGATCAGAGGTCAAGAGTGTAGTGCTGGAAAAGCACAGCAGGTCAGGTGGCATCTGAGGAGTAGAAGAATCAATGTTTTGGGCATAAGCCCTTCATCTTCTTTCTGATAAAGGGCTCATGCCTGAAAAGTCGATTCTCCTGCTCCTCAGATGATGCCTGACCTGCTGTGCTTTCCCAGCACTATACTCTTGACTAATATTGGTGGAGTAGCAGATAGTGAAGGGAACAGTCAGAGAATACAGCAGAATATAGATAGATTGGAGAGTTGGGCAGAGAAATGGCAGATGGAGTTCAATCCAGGTAAATGCGTGGTGATGCATTTTGGAAGACAGTGCTATTTTCTGGGTCAGTAGATTGAAAGAAGCAAGAATGGCCTTTAATAGAGTGATATGCTCCTCTTGTTGGACGTGGGAGTTTAGGGAGAGTTTATAGGTTACTGAGGATTATGTCTGCAATAAATGTCATTGGTTGCGAATCCTATCAGATTAAATGGATCGGTTGGAGAGACAGTTAGAGGCAATGAGGAATTTACAAGAGCAAGGGGATGCGATGGTTGACAGTTATAGGAAGGGGGAAAAGTCACAGATACAGTCACAAAGATGGACTAACTCCAGGAAAGGTAAGAGAGGTAGGCAGTTAGTGCAGGAGTCTTCTGTGGCTATTCCCATTTCAAACAAGTATGCTGTTTTGGAAAATGTAGGGGGTAATGGATTCTCAGGGGAATGTGGCATGAACAGCCAAGTCTTTGGCATTGAGACTGACCCTAATGCAATAAGGGGTATGTCACGTTCCAAGAGATCGATTGTGTTAGGGGGCTCTCTAGTCAGCAGCGAAAAATCAGAATGGCGTGTTGCTTCCTTGGTGCCAGGATCAAGGATGTCTCAGAGAGGGTGCAACATGTTCTCAAGGGGAGAGGAGCCAGCCGGAGGCCATTGGACACATTGGAACCAATGACATAGGAAGGGAAAAGGTTGAGACTCTGAAGGGAGATTATAGACAGATAGGCAGTAATTTAAAAAGGAGGCCCTTGAGAATAGTAATATCTAGATTACTCCCGGTGCTACAAGCTAGTGAGGGCAGGAATAGGAGGATAGAGCAGATGAATGTATGGCTGAGGAGTTAATGTATGGGAAAAGGATTCACATTTTCGGATCATTTGAAGCTCTTTTTGGATAGAAGTGACCGGTACAAGAAGGACGGATTGAACCTTACTTGGAAGAGGACTAATATATTGACAGGGACACTTGCTAGGCTGCTCGAGAGGATTTAAACGAGTCAGGAAGTGGGGTGGAACCCAGGGAGATAGTGAGGAAAGCGATCAATCTGAGACTGGTATAGATGAGAACAAAGGCAAGTCAAAGAGTCAGGGCAGGCAGGGACAAAGCAGAGAACAAGGTAGAACTGATAAATTAAACTGTATTTATTTTAATGCAAGAGGCCTTACAGGGAAGGCAGATGAACTCAGGGCATGGTTAGGAACATGGGACTGAGATATCATAAACATGGCTCAAGGATGGACAGAACTGGCAGCTTAATATTCCAGGATACAAATACAACAGGAAGGACAGAAAGGGAGGCAAGAGAGGAGGGGGAGTGGCGTTTTTGATGAGGGATAGCATGACAGCTGTACTGAGGGAGGATATTCCTGGAAATACATCTAGGGAAATTAGTTGGGTGGAACTGAAAAATAAGAAAGGGATGATCACCATATTGGGATTGTAATGGAGACGCTCTAATAGAGGGAAATTGAGAAACAAATTTGTAATAAGGAGATCTCAGTTATCTGGAAGAATAATAGGGTGGTTATCGTAAGGATTTTAACTTTCCAAACATAGACTGGGACTGCCATAGTGTTAAGGGTTTAGATGGAGAGGAATTTGTTAAATGTGTACAAAAAAATTTTCTGATTCAATATATGGATGTACCTACTACAGAAAGTGCAAAACGTGACCTACACTTGGGAAATAAGGTAGGGCAGGTGACTGAGGTGTCAGTGAGGGAGCGGTTTGGGGTCAGTGATCATAACTTTATTAGTTTTAAAATAGTGATGGAAAAGGGTAGACCAGATCTAAAAGTTGAAGTTCCAAACTGGAGAAAGGCCAATTTTGATGGTTTTAGGCAATAACTTTCAAAAGCTGATTGGGGGCAGATGTTCACAGGTAAAGGGACGGCTGGAAAATGAGAAGCCTTCAGAAATGAGATAACAAGTGTCCAGAGAAAATATAGTCCTGTTATGGTAAAAAAAAGGCTGGTAGGTACAGGGAATGCTGGATGACTAAAGAAATTGATTGTTTGGTTAAGAAATAGAAGAAAGCATATGCCACATATAGACAGGATAGATCCAATGAATCCTTAGAAGAGCGAAAAGGCAGTAGGAGTATACTTAAGAGAGAAATCAGGAGGGTAAAAAGGGGACATGAGATTAAGGACCCAAAAGTAACCAGCAAGAGAATAGGGCCCTCAAAGATCAGTAAGGTGGCCTTTGTGTGGAGCCATAGGAGATGGGGGCGGGTGGGGGGGAGCGATACTAAACGAGTATTTACTGTGGAAAAGGACATGGAAGATATAGAATTTAGGGAAATAGAAGGTGACATCTTGAAAAATGTCCATATTACAGAGGAGAAAGTGCTGATCAGGTGTATCCTAGAACTCTGTGGGAAGCTAAGGAAATGATATGTGGAACTTGTTCAAGGGGCAACTATTGAGTGTCCTTGATAATTATGTACCTGTCAGGCAGGAAGGAAAGGGTCGTGCGAGGGAGCCGTGGTTTAATAAGGAATTGGAATCCCTTGTTAAATGGAAGAGGGCGGCCTATCTCAAGATGAGACGTGAAGGTTCAATTGGGGCGATTGAGAGTTATAGGGTAGCCAGGAAGGACCTGAAGAGAGAGCTAAAAGCAGCAAGGAGGGGACATGAAAGGTCCTTAGTAGATAGGATTAGGGAAAACCCTAAGGCTTTCTATAGGTATGTTAGGAATAAAAGAATGACTAGGGTAGGAATAGGTCCAGTCAAGGATAGTAGGGGGAAGTTGCGTGTGGAGGCGGAAGAGATTGGGGAGATACTGAATGAATACTTTTCTTCAGTATTCACTCAGGAACAGGGCATTGTTGTCGATGAGAATACTGAGGAACAAATAAGTAGAATGGATGGCTTTGAGGTATGTAGAGAAGAGGTGTTGGAAATCCTGGAAAAGGTGAAAATAGATAAGTCCCCTGGGCCTGATGGCATTTATCCTAGGATTCTCTGGGAAGCAAGGGAGGAGATTGCAGAGCCATTGGCCTTGATTTTTATGTCCTCTTTGTCTACAGGAGTAGTCCCAGAAGACTGGAGGATAGCAAATGTGGTTCCCTTGTTCAAAAAGGGGAGTAGGGATAGCCCTAGTAACTATAGGCCGGTGAGTCTCACTTCTGTTGTGGGCAAAGTCTTAGAGAGAATTGTAAGGGATAGGATTTATGCACATCTGGATAGGAATAATGTGATCAAGGATAGTCAGCATGGTTTTGTGAAGGGCAAGTCGTGCCTCACAAACCTTATTGAATTCTTTGAAAAGGTGACGAAGGAGGTTGATGAAGGGAAAGCGGTAGATGTGGTATATATGGATTTTAGTAAGGCGTTTGATAAGGTTCCCCATGGTAGGCTACTGCAGAAAATACGGAGATATGGCATTGAGGGTGAGTTGGAGGTTTGGATTAGGAATTGGCTGGATGGAAGAAGACAGAGGGTAGTAGTTGATGGCAAAGTTTCTTCATGGAGTGCCGTCACTAGCGGTGTTCCGCAAGGATCTGTTTTGGGACCATTGCTGTTTGTCATTTTTATAAATGACCTGGAAGAGGGGTTAGAAGGTTGGGTGAGCAAGTTTGCGGATGATACGAAAGTCGGAGGAGTTGTTGACAGTGAGGAAGCATGTGGCAGGTTACAGCAGGATATAGAGAAGCTGCAGAGCTGGGCAGAAAGGTGGCAGATGGAATTCAATGTAGCTAAGTGCGAGGTGATTCACTTTGGGAAGAATAACAAAAAGATGGGGTACTGGGCTAATGGTCGGATACTTGGTAGTGTGGATGAGCAGAGGGATCTTGGTGTCCATGTACACAGATCTCTGAAAGTTGCCACCCAGGTAAATAGTGCGGTGAGGAAGGCATATGGCGTACTGGCTTTTATTGGTAGAGGAATTGAGTTCCGGAGTCCTGAGGTCATGATGCAGTTGTATAAGACTCTGGTACGGCCGCATCTGGAATATTGTGTGCAGTTTTGGTCGCCATACTATAGGAAGGATGTGGAGGCATTGGAACGGGTGCAGAGGAGGTTTACCAGGATGTTGCCTGGTATGGAAGGAAAATCGTATGAGGAAAGACTGAGGCACTTGGGGCTGTTTTCACTAGAGAAAAGAAGGTTTAGGGGTGACTTGATTGAGGTGTACAAGATGATTAGGGGGTTAGATAGGGTCGACAGTATGAACCTTTTCCCGCGTATTGAGTCGGGTATTACAAGGGGGCATAGCTTTAAATTAAGGGGGGGTAGATATAGGACTGATGTTAGGGGTAGGTTCTTCACTCAGCGAGTCGTTAGTTCATGGAATGCCCTGCCAGTAACAGTGGTGGACTCTCCCTCTTTATGGGCATTTAAGAGGGCATTGGATAGGTATATGGAGGATAGTGGGTTAGTGTAGTTTAGGTGGGCTTGGATCGGCGCAACATCGAGGGCCCAAGGGCCTGTACTGCGCTGTATTCTTCTATGTTCTATGTTCTATGATTGCTGGGCCCCAACTATAGTCACAGGTAGTGCTGGAAGACTTGGCCACTGTTTAAGAAAGCCAGGGAACTATAGACCAGCAAGCCTGACGTCAGTGGTGGACAAGTTGTTGGAGGGAATCCTGAGGGACATGATGTACATGTATTTGGAAAGGCAAGGACTGATTAGGGATAGTCAACATGGCTTTGTGTGTGGAAAATCATGTCTCACAAACTAGATTGAGTTTTTTGAAGTAACAAAGAGAATTGATGAGGGCAGAGCAATAGATATGATTTATATGATCTTCAGTAAAGCGTTTGACAAGTTCCCTATGGTAGACTGGTGAGCAATGTTAGATCTCATGAAATACAGGGAGAACTAACCATTTAGATGCAGAACTGGCTCAAATGGAGAAGACAGAAAAGGGGGTGGAGCGTTGTTTTTCAGACTGGAGGCCTGTGGTTAATGGAGTGCCACAAAGATCAGTGCTGGGTCCACTACTTTTCATCAATTATATAAATGATTTGGATGGGAGCATAAGAAGTATAGTTAGTAAGCTTGCAGATGACACCAAAACTGGAGCTATAGGAGACAGCAAAGAAGGTTACCTCAAATTACAACAAGATCTTGATCAGATGGGCCAATGGGCTGATTAGTGGCAGATGAAGTTTTAGATAAATATGAGGTGCTGCATTTTTGGGAAGCAAATCTTAGCAGGCCTTACATACCTCATGGTAAGGTACAAGGGAGTGTTGCTGAACAAAGAGATCTTGGAGTGCAGGTTAATAACTCTTTGAAAGTAGAGTCGCAGGTAGACAGGATAGTGAAGGCGGCGTTTGGTATGCTTTCCTTTATTATTCAGAGTATTGAGTATTGAAGTTGGGAGGTCATGTTACAGCTGTACAGGACATTAGTTAGGCCACTGTTGGAATATTGCGTGCAATTCTGGTCTCTATCCTATCGGAAAGATGTTGTGAAACTTGAAAGGGTTTAGAAAAGATTGACAAGAACGTTGTCAGGGTTAGAGGATTTGAGCTATAGGGAGAGATTGAGTAGGCTTGGGCTATTTTCCCTGGAGTGTCGGAGGCTGAGGAGTGACGCTATAGAGGTTCATAAAATCATGAGGGGCATAGATATGATAAATAGACAAAGTTTTTTTCCCTGGGCTGGAGAAGTCCAGAACGATAGGGCATAGGTGAGAGAGAGGAAAGATATAGAAGAGATTAAGGGACAACGTTTTCACGCAGAGAGTGATATGTGTATGGAATGAGCTACCAGAGGAAGTGATGGAGTCTGGTACAATTGCAACATTTAAAAAGGCATCTGGATGGGTATATGAATAAAAAGGGTTTGGAAGGATATGGGCCAGGTGCTAGCAGGTGGGACTAGATTGGGTTGAGATATCTGGTCGGCCTGGACGAGTTGGACCGAAGGGTCTTTTTCCGTGCTGTACATCTATGACTCTAAGAGCAAACTATACAGTAAATGGGAAAGTCCTGCGGAAAATTGATGTACAGAGAGATCTGGGTGTTGAAGTCCATTATACCCTGAAGGTGGCAACGCAGGTCGATAGAGTGGTCAAGAAGGCATACGACATGCTGTCCTTCATCGGATGAGGTATTGAGTACAAAAGTTGGCAGGTTGTGTTACACTTGTATCGGAGTTGGTTTGGCCACATTTGGAATACTGCGTACAGTTCTGGTCACCACATTGCCAAAAGGATGTGGATGCTTTGGAGAGAGTGCAGAGGAGATTCACCAGGATATTGCCTGGTATGGAAGGCACTAGCTATGAAGAGAGTTTGAGTAGATTAGGATTATTTTCATTAGAAAGACGAAAGTTGAGCAGGGACCTGATTGAGACCTACAAAATCATGGGAGGTATAGACAGGGTGTATAGCAAGAAGCTTTTTGTCCCCAGAGTGGGGGTCTCAATTGCTAGGGGTCATGAGTTCAAGGTTAGAAGGGAAATGTTGAGAGATATGCGTGGAAAGTTCTTTTCGCAGTGGCTGGAACATTTTGCCAGTCAAGGTGTAGAGGTGGGTATGATAGCATAATTTAAGATGTATCTAGAGAGATATGTGAATGGGCAGGGAGCAGAGGGATACAAATCGTTAGAAAAGAGTTGACAGGTTTAGTTTGAAGATCTGAATCAATACAGGCTTAGAGGACTGAAGAGCCTGTTTCTTTACTGTAGTTTTCTTTGTTCTTTATTCATTGTTGAGACTAATGCGATTGTATTTTCATTGTGTGTTTTGATATCTTTAAACATTTGTTACATGGAGATAGTTTGATTTATTCTACTTTTTCTTTATTTCTTTTATGTATTAACTTTCCGTTTCATTGTTAAACCCAAATCAGCTGCACTGGGTGTTTTTCTTTCAGTAAAAGACCATCACATTAAAACCGCCAACAAAAAAAAAAGTTGATCTATCATGAGAGATTTCAGACTGGCATCTGACTTTTCCAGTGGTAACATAAGTTGAGATCATAAGTTGAGCTTGATGATATATTCAAGGGTCAGAAATAAAGATTGGGCCACAACTTGCTAATTCTGAAGTGAGACTGCCAGCTATTGAGTCAAGGTGCAGGAACTGATTGAAACCTTTCCAGTAGGTGAGAAATCTCAAATGAAGCAGTATTCATAAAAAAAAGGAACAGCTACACTTTTATAGCTAATGTATATGGATACATTGTATAACAATAAAACATTGACAGGATCTAATGTCAGGACACATAGATTAGATTAGCTTCCCTACAGTATGGAATCAGGCCATTTGGCCCAACAAATGCACACTGACCCTCTGAAGAGTAACCCACCCAGACCCATTTCCCTTTGACTAATGCACCTAACACTACGGGCAATTTAGCATGGCCAATCCACCTGACCTGCACATCTTTGGATTGTGGGAGGCAATCAGAGCACCCGGAGGAAACCCACGCAGACAGAGGGGAAAATGCCTCTGTGGAGATTGCACAATCACCCAATGCTGGAATCAAACCCAGGTCCCTGGTGCTGTGGGGCTGCAGTGCTAATCACTAAGCTACCGTGCCGCCCATACATAACAATGGTATTAAGGCAGAAAACCAGACCTTTGGTCATGGAGGTTTTGTGAATTGTCTTCAAGTGAGAGATTATGACTGAGAGGTAGAGAGGGGCAGGGATAGCATTCCTAAACTTACTAGGTGAAAATGAGGACTGCAGATGCTGGAGAGTAGAGTCAAGATTAGTGTGGTGCTGGAAATGCACAGCAGGTCAGGTAGCATTTGAGGATGAAGGGCTCCTGCCCAAAACGTCGATTTTTCTGCTCCTCAATGCTGCCTGATCTGCTGAGCATTTCCAACACCACTCTAATCTTGATTTCTGAACTTACGTCTTGGCAGCTAAATGGCTGCCAGTTAGGGATTAAAATAGGGATGTGAAAGTACCAGAATTGAAAGAGATTTCATTCTCTGAATGTTTCAGAGAACATCTCTGGAATACCCGCACCCACCAACCCCACCGCCCTGAGGCTGAACACTTCAATTCCCCCTCCCACTTTGTTATGGATATGTGGGTCCTGGGCCTCCTGCACCACCTGATGCCTGAAGAAGGAACACCTCATATTCTGTCTTGGGACCCTGCAACCACACGCGATAAATGTGGATTTCAACAGCTTCCTCATTTCCCCTCCCCCCCATATTGTGCCTGTCCAAAGCTTCCAACTCTGCACTGCCCTCCGGACCTGTCCATCACTCCCCCCTCTGACCTATCACCTTCTCATTCACCTTCATCCACCTATCGCTTTCTCAGCTACCTATCCCCAACCCCATCCCCATCCCATTTATCTCTCAGCTATAGCCCCCACGCCTCATTCCTCTGCCTAAAACATTGATTCTTCTGCTCCTCAGATGCTGCCTGACCTGCTGTGCTTTCCCAGCAGCACAATCTTGACTCTGATCTCCAGTCCTCACTTTCTCCTGGCCAGATTATGATGCAGAGCAACACCAATTCCATTTAAAGCAGAGGTCACCATGAAGGTCCTGCCTTCCCAACCTCACCTCTCACCTGAGGCCAAGCAACCCTCAGGTTAAACTCACCCCCCATTGTCGCTCTTTAATGAGAGAGCAGCCCAATGGTCCGCTGAGTTTAAGATCACTTTCATTACAGGAGAGATAGGTCCATGATAGGCACTGGGATGAAAGCATGAGATTCAGAACAATGCAGGAAGGAAATACTTTTTCAGCCAGACAGTCACATTTAGGCCAGACCAGGTAAGGATGGCAGTTTCCATCCCTAAAGAACATGAGTAAACCTGACAATCGACAATGCATTCATGGTCATCATTAAACCCTTAATTCTCAAGTTTTGTTTTAAATGAATTCCATCATGTGCCATGGCAGAATTCAAAAACCACATCCCCAGAACATTCCCTGGGTCTCTGGATTGTCCAATGATAATATGACTAAGCTGTAACCACCCGCTTATTCTGACATGATTAACTAATAAACCAACTGAGGAGGATCAATCATCTCACTCAAGGCTGGGATTCCTCCTCTGATTTTGCTCAGTTTCTTGCGGATGGAGGATCACATGAGTTTGGCAATTGGACTGATAGCCAAAATTAGCCCTAAATTGCCACAAAGGGGTCAATTTCCTTCTTACATTTCCATGAAAGAATCATTACCACAAGGAACAAATCTTTTGAAACAATTTGGAAATTCACCAACTGTAGCGAGTAACTCACCTCCTGACTCCCAAAAGCCTGCACAAGGCACTACTGTAGAATGTGATGGAATACTCCCCACTTGCCTGGATGGGTGCAGCTTCAACAACGCTCAAGAAACTTGACACAATCCAGGACTAAGCAACCCACTTGACTGGCACCATCTTCAATCACTGACACAAAAGGACAGGTCTACGATCAACAAGATGCATTGTGACAATTCATAAAAGTTCCTTTGACAGAAATTCCCAAACCTGCAACTGTAACTACCTAGAAGGAGAAGAGCAACAGATACATGGGAACACACCACCATCTGCAATTTCTCCCTCCAAGCCACTCACCATCCTGACTTGGAAATTTATCGCTATTTTCAGTGTCACTGGGTCAAAATCCTGGAATTCCATTCCCAAAGGTTTTGTGGGTTTACTTACACTGCAAGGACTCCAACAGTTCAAGAAAACAGCTCACCATCACCTTCTCTGGAGGAATTAGGGTTAAACAGTAAATGCTGTAAATGCACAACCCATGAGCAAATGAAAAAAAAAAAATCAGCATAATTCACTGATATGTGTTTGTATTGGGCATGGGTTAATGCAAGTTATGATGGAGGGGAACATGCATACAGTGGTGTTCCCATACATCTGCATCCCTTGTCCTTGTAAGTGATTGAGGTTGTTGGTTTGGAAGCTGTTGCAGATGGTACACACAGCTGCCACTCTGTGTTTATGATGGAGTGAATGAATACTTGACAGTCATAGCATCATACAGTTGTACAACATGGAAACAGACCCTTCAGTCAACTCATCCACACCAACCACATATCCTAAATTAATCTGGTCTCATTTGCCAGCATTTGGCCCATATCCCTCTGAACCTTTCCTATTTATGTACCCATTCAGATGCCTTTTAAATGTTGCAATTGTAACAGCCTCCACCACTTCCTCTGGCAGCTCATTCCATACATGCTCCACCCTCAGTGTGAAAAAATTGCCCTTAGGTCCCTTTTAAATCTTCCACAGCTTACCGTAAAGATATAGTTTTAGACTCCCTTGCCCTGGGAAGAAGACCTTGCCAATTATTCTATCCATGTCCCTCATGATTTTATAAACGTCTATAAGGTTACCCTTTAGCCTCTGACACTCCAGGGGAAATAGCCCCAGCTGAGAAGTCTCTCCCGTTGCTCAATCCTCCATCCTGGCAATGTCCTTGTAAATGTTTTGTGAACCTTTTCAAGTTTAACAACATCTTTCCCATAGCAGGGAGACCAGAATTGAATGCAGTATTCCAAAAGTGGCCTAACCAGTATCCTGTACAGCTGCAACATGACATCCCAACTCTGATACTCAATGCATTGACCAATGAAGGCAAGCATATCAAATGCCTTCTTTTCAGTACCATGTCTACCTGCAACTCCACTTTTAAGGAACCATGAACCTGTACCCTAAGGTCTCTGTTCAGCAACACTCCCTCGGCCCTTACCAGGACTTACCATAAGTCCTGGCCTTAAATTGGCTGAAAGTGGGCTGCCTTGTTCTGGATGGCAACAATCTTCTTCAGTGCAAGAGCTGCACCCATTCAGGCATGTGAGGAGTATTCCATCACTCTCCTGATATGTGCATTGTAGATTGTGAAGAGGCTTTGGGGAGTCAGTGCTGTATTCCTCGCCTCTGACCTGCTCTTGTAGCCACTGTGGTTGTGTAGCTGGTTAAGTTTATTAATCCAGAAGGTAGTTTAGATTAGAAGGGAACAAGTAGTGACTTATAATTAATTGTCTGAATATATTAAAAAGGGCCAGCTGGGATTGAAAGACAGGCTGTTGGACTGGTGTAGCCAATCTATACAGAAAATCTACGCCTCTTAGATTTTGTTTGACCAAGCAAGTTAGAACCCAATAACCCGAACAATTTCTGGTCAATAATGGCCAGGATATAATGCTGGCTAATAAATTCCTGTTGGGGGTGGCATTGTTCAGATGAATCAAGATGGGATTCTATTTTCCTCTTAGATTGGAGTAAAAGACCCCACATTATATGTCTTAAAAAATGACAGTAAATTATGTTGGTTTCTGTGGCAGCATTTACCCTCATGAGCATCTGAGTTGATTATTGTTTGCACTATTTCTGCTTCTGAGTGTAAAAATTATTCCAACGTTATGGCTGTGACTATACTTTCAAAGTGCTCAGTTAGTTTAAAGTATTGCTTTTCAGTGCCCTGAGGCCATGAGTGATGGTAAATACATGCAAATCTTTCTTTTTATCACTCTTCCAGTGCCGGCACAAACCATGCATAGCTTTTACTCAGTATTAAGCCCGGAATGATTTCCCGAATTTTCAAAATTGCACTGAAACTGAGGGAAAGTTATGAAACGCGGATAGTGAGAAAGCATGTTAAATTGTTTGGCTAACAGAGAGAAGGAACCTTACCATCGATGAGGAGAAATACAATCACTAATCGAAGCATTCCGTCAAAAGTGTAGCATCGAGTACTACGAGCTCCAGTCTTTACTCTCACTGATGCTTTTTAATCTAACTCAAGCAGCTCAGAACTGTTTGACACTCGGTTGCGAATGTTGCTGCCTTTTCTGTCTCATTGCTTTCAGACGACAGCTCATCGATGATCTGGCTACTGGCACATTGCTGAGATAATTGGATACACACCGTGTCTCTCTACTTCTATTACAAGCTCAATGTTCAAAGCTATTGCAACTTAAATCTTTCCAATCTAGTTCTTTTTCCCCTGGAATGAGCAGCTTTTCGCTGCGGTCTCTCCTTGGTCTAATACTCACTGTGAGCTGAAATTAAAATGAGATTGAGCCCTAACTGTTTCAGACAGTTTCCGACATTGCTCAGACACGCAGAACAACGTGAACAGAAAAGAAATCTGAGACTGAACCAATCCCTTTGCAGTCTTGTTGAATCTTGATTTGAGTTTTTAAATTTATATTCACACTATCACCTATTCCTATCAAAATAACATTGCCCAAGTTCACCCCACTTTACTGCTGAAGCCCACATTGGTTTCCCAATACATTCCGAACTGATTTTCCACATTCTACCCACTATAAACTTGAGATCATCCTAAACTCCATGTCTTAACTTCCACCAAGTTCTGCCCTTTGATCTACATCAGCATAAGGCCAAGCAATGTTTTGACTTTAAGATTCACATTCTTGATTTCAAATCATCCACAGTCTTGTTTCTCCCTTTCTCTAAAATCTCCTCCAACCCCATCTGAGATATCAGTGAGTCTCTATTTCTGGACAATTATTCACAGTTTCAATTGTTCGATCACTGGCACCTATGCCTCAGTTACTTCTGGAATTCTCACCCTATACCTTTCCATTTCTCAGCCTCAATTTCATCCCTTAAGATGGTCCTTAAACTTACATCTTTGAGAAACTGGTGGAGAAATTGCTGGAGGAACTCAGCAGCAACTGTCGAAAGAAAACTGGGCTGAAGTTTTGAGTCTGGAAAGACTCTTCTTCGGAACTGGAGAAGAAGAGTCACATCAGATTTGAACCATTGATTTAATGGTTAACTCACGTAGCTCAGTGTCATACTTTGATTTATAGTGTTATAGTGGAATGCTGCATTATATTAAAGGTCAGGTGTGGGATGAAGTTCAATGCAGAGAAATGAGAGGTAATGCATTTTGGTCAGAAGAAAATGGATAGACAATAGAAAATAAGGGTTACAATTCTCAGGTGGGTGCAGGAGCAGGAGCTTATATGAGCACGGAATATTTGAGATGGCAGGACAGGTGGAGAGGGCAGTTAAAAAGCATGCATGGTCCTCAGCTTTATTAATGGAACATAGAGTACAAGAACAAAGAGATGATGTTGAATCTGTATAAGACAGTTGTTAGACCTCAGCTGAAGTAATGTGTACAGTTGTGGATGCCACACTATAGGAACAATATGAATGTATTGGAGAGAGTGCAGTAATGATTGACAAAGATGGGTTTGACGATGAGAAGCTTTAGTGATGAGGATAGATTGAAACAATTGGAACTGTTCTCCTTGGAGAGAAGAAGGCTGTAAGGAGATTTGACAGAGGTTTTCAAAATCATGAATGAGCTAGATAGAGGTGATAGGGAGAAGCTGTTCCCATTCATAAAAAAAAACAAGAACAGGAGAGCATAGATTGAAAGTGATGTGCAAAAGAAGCAAGAATGATGTGTGAAATAAATTATTTCACTCAGTAAGTTGTTGTCATCTGGAATGCATTGGCATAGGAGGGGTAGGTTCAATCGAAGCATTCATGGAATAATATTTGGATAGAAATGGTGTGTAGGGAAATAGAGAAAAGGTAGCGATTGATTCAAGGTAATGATTCTAGATTAGAGTGGTGCTGGAAAAGCACAACAGTTCAGGCAGCATCCGAGCAGCAGGAAAATCGACGTTTCGGGCAAAAGCTCTTCATCAGGAATAGAGGATGCTGCTCATTTGAAGAGCCAGTTGTGATACAATGGACTGAGTGGTCTCCTCTGCACTATAACAATTCTGTGATTTCCGATGCTTTATATGTTGTTGTTGCGAGTAACTTCTATTCTTATATACAGTTACAAATCACACAGCACCAGCTTACAGTCCAACAGGTTTATTTGGAAGTACTAGCTTTCAGAGCACTGCTCCTTCATCAGTTAGCTAGTGGGGCAGGATCATAAGACACAGAATTTACAGCAAAAGATCACAGTGTCATGCAATTAAAACAATATATTGACAATATATAAAACAATATACCTTTTTAATTGTATAACATAGCTCTGAAAGCTAATACTTCCAAATAAACTGCTGGTGGGGGCAGCCTACTCGGGTAAAGCCATACTTGTCAGGTCTCTAGCACTGAGCCTGGTGCTGTGGCTCAGAAGGGAAGAGGGAGAATAGAAAAGCGCTAGTGGTAGTGGACTCAATAGTTAGATGGATTGACAGGAGATTTTGTGGTCAGGAACGGGACTCCCGGAAGGTAAGTTGCCTCCCTGGTGCCAGGGTCTGGGATGTCGCTGTTTGGGTTGACAGGATTCTGAAGGGGTAGGGTGAGCAGCCAGAAATTGTGATACATATTGGCACTAATGATATAACCAGGAAAGGGACTGAGGATCTGAAAAGTATTTACAGAGAGTTAGGTTAGAAGCTGAAGAGTAGGATGAGTAGAGTAGTGATCTCAGGTGAGGAACAGTCAACGAATGCAGCTTAACACGTGGCGCAAGGCTGGTGCTGGAGGGAGGGCTTCAGATACCTAGACCATTGGGTGGGAAGGTGGGACCTCTACGTGAAGGATGGGTTGCATCTGAACTGGAGGGGTATAAATGTCCTGGGTGGGAGATTTGATCATGTGATTCGGGAGGGTTTAAACTAGTTTATCAGAGGGGTGGGAATCAGAGCCACATATCTGAGAGGGGGGCAGTTGCAGATGGGTCAGTGACAGGATGTAGTGAATCTATCGGGAAGGTTTCTCACAGGATGAAACAAAGGGATTGGTTAAAGTGTGTCTGCTTTAACGAAATAAGAGTGACGAACTTAGAGCATGGATCACTACTTGAGGCTACGATGTTGTGGCCATAACGGAGACGTGGGTTTCACAGGTGCAGGAATGGTTGCAAGATGTTCGGGATTTAGATCGTTTAAAAATAACGGAGGGGGTGGAAAGGGGGGCGGGGGGTGTTGGGGGGGGGGGGGTACCAATGCTAATCAGAGAGTGCATCACAGCTACAGAAACGAAGGTTGTTGAGGAAAGTTTGTCTACTGAGTCAGTATGGATGGAAGTTAGGAACATCAAGGGAACAGCCACCTCATTGGGAGTTTTATAAAGACCCCCTAATAGCAGTAGAGAAAATGAAAAACTTGTGGCGGTCAGATTCTGGAAAAATGCAGATGTAACAGTGTTTTTGTTATGGGTGATTTCAACTTTCCCAATATTGACTGGAACCTCCCAAGTGCAGATGGTTTGGTTGGAGCCATTTTTGTCAGATGTGTTCAATAGGGTTTCCTTACTCAGTATGTAGACAGACCGATGAGGGGAGAGGCCATTTTGGATTTGGTGCTTGGCAATGAGCAAGAACAGGTGTCAGATCTCTTGGTGGGAGAACACTTTGGTGACAGTGATCACAACTGCCTCACATTCCCTGCCTTAGAGAGGGAAAGGAGAGTTCCAAGGGAAGATATTTAATTGGGGAAAAGGAAATTATGACACTATCAGACAGGAATTGGGAAGTATAGACTGGGTGTAATTGTTCCATAGTAAGGGCACAGCAGACATGTGAAGACTATTTAAGGAGCAGTTGTTGCGAGTGATGCAGAAATTTGTTCCTCTGAGACAGGTAAGAAGGGGTAAGATTAAGGAACCTTGAATGATAAGAACAGAGGAGCTTCTCGTCAAAAGGAAGAGGCAGCATACGTAAGATGGAGAAAGCAAGGATCTAGCACAGCTTTAGAGGATTATAGGCTTGCTAGAAAGGAGCTCAGAAATGGACTGAGGAAAGCCAGGAGGGGGCATGAATAAGGCTTGGCAAGAAGGATTAGGGAGAACCCAAAGGCATTTTACTCATATGTGAGGAATTGGAGAATGATCAGGGAGAAGGTAGGGTTGAACAGGGATAGCGTAGGAAACTTGTGCATGGTGTATTAGGGGAAGCCCTAAATTAGTTTTTTGCTTCGGTTTTCAAGGAAAGGGACCTTGTTGTGAATGAGAACTTTGAGGAGCTGGGATACTGGCTTGACCAGATCAAGATTGATGAAGTTGATGTGCTGGAAAGTTTGGAAAATGTTAAGATTGATAAGTCCCCAGGGCCAGACCAGATTTATCTTAGGCTGCTCCGAGAAGTGAGAAAGGAGGTTGCTAAGCCACTGGTGAAGATTTTGCCTCCTCAGTCTCCATAGGAGTCATACCAGAGGATTGGAAGGAGGCAAATGTTGTTCCTCTTTTCAAGAAGGGTAATAGGGAAATCTCTGGCAATTACAGACCAATTAGTTTTACGCCTGTGGTCAGCAAAGTTTTGGAAAGAATTTTGAGGGATAGGATTTAAAACTATTTGGCAAAGCAGAGCATAATTCAAGGCAGTCAGCATGGCTTCGTTAGGGGCAGGTCTTATTGAGTATTGAGTTCTTTGAGGCGGTGACAAGACAGGTCAACGAATGTTGAACAGTGAATGTGGTGTATATGGACTTCAGCAAGGCATTTGATGAGGTTCCCCATGGTAGGCTCATTCATAAAGTCAGGAGGTATGGGATACAGGGAGATTTGGCTATCTGGATTCAGAATTGGTTGGCTGACAGAAGGCAGGAGTGTTTGTAGATGGAAAATATTCTGCCTGGAGGTCAGTGTGGAGTCAGGTCCCACATGGCTCTGTTCTTGGGCCCCTGCCCTTTGTAGTTTTTATAAATGACTTGGATGAAGAGGTTGAGGGGTGGGTTAGTTAATTGGCAGATGACACAAACGGAGGTGCAGTTGATAGTATTGAGGGCTATTGTAGGCTGCAGCGTGACATAGACAGGATGCAGAGTTGGGCTGAGTAATGGCATATGGAGTTTAACCTGGATAAATGTGAAGTTATGCATTTTGGAAGGTAGAACCCGAATGCTGAATATAGGATTAAAGACAGCATTCTTGGCAGTGTGGAGGAACAGAGGGGTCTTGTGTGCAAGTATCTCTCAAAGTTGCCACCCAAGTGGATAGGGTTGTTAAGAAATCATATGGTATTTTGGCTTTCATTAACAGGGGGATCGAGTTTAAGAACCATGAGGTGAGGTGCTGGAAGACTGGAGGTTAGCAAACGTGCTGCCACTGTTTAAGAAGGACGGTAAAGACAAGCCAGGGAACTATAGACCGGTGAGCCTGACCTCGGTGGTGGGCAAGTTGTTGGAGGGAATCCTGAGGGACAGGATGTACATGTATTTGGAAAGGCAAGGACTGATTTGGGATAGTCAACATGGCTTTGTGCGTAGGAAATCATGTCTCACAAACTTGATTGAGTTTTTTGAAGAAGTAATAAAGAAGATTGATGAGGGCAGAGCAGCAGATGTGATCTATATGGACTTCAGTAAGGCGTCTGACAAGGTTCTCCATGGGAGACTGATTAGCAAGGTTAGATCTCATGGAATACAGGGAGAACTAGCCATTTGGATACAGAACTGGCTCAAAGGTAGAAGACAGAGGGTGATGGTGGAGGGTTGTTTTTCAGACTGGAGGCCTTTGACCAGTGGAGTGCCACAAGGATCGGTGCTCGGCCCTCTACTTCTTGTCATTTACATAAATGATTTAGATGCGAGCAAAGAGGTACAGTTAGTAAGTTTGCAGATGACACCAAAATTGGAGGTGTAGTGGACAGCGAAGAGGGTTACCTCAGATTACAACAGGATCTGGACCAGATGGGCCAATGGGCTGAGAAGTGGCAGATGGAGTTTAATTCAGATAAATGCGAGGTGCTGCATTTTGGGAAAGCAAATCTAAGCAGGACTTATACACTTAATGGTAAGATCCTAGGGAGTGTTGCTGAACAAAGAGACCTTGGAGTGCAGGTTCATAGCTCCTTGAAAGTGGAGTCGCAGGTAAATAGGATAGTGAAGAAGGCATTTGTTATGCTTTTCTTTATTGGTCAGAGTATTGAGTACAGGAGTTGGGAGGTCATGTTGCGGCTGTACAAAACATTGGTTAGGCCACTGTTGGAATATTGCGTGGAATTCTGGTCTCCTTCTTATCGGAAAGATGTTGTGAAACTTGAAAGGGCTCAGAAAAGATTTACAAGGATGTTGCCGGGATTGTAGGATCTGAGCTACAGGGAGAGGCTGAACAGGCTGGGGCTGTTTTCCCTGGAGCGACTGAGGTTGAGGGGTGACCTTATAGAGGTTTACAAAATTATGAGGGGTATGGATAGGATAAATAGACAATCTTTTCCCTGAGGTTGGGGAGTCCAGAACTAGAGGGTGAGAGGGGAAAGATATAAAAGAGACCTAAGGGGCAATCTTTTCACACAGAGGGTGGTACATGTATGGAATGAGCTGCCAGAGGATGTGGTGGAGACATTTGAGAGGCATTCGGATGGTTATATGAATAGGAAGGGTTTGGAGGGATATGGGCCAGGTGCTGGCAGATGGGACTAGATTGGGTCGGGATATCTGGTCGGCATGGACGGGTTGGACCGAAGGGTCTGTTTCCATGCTGTACATCTCTATGTCTCTATTATTGAGTTTTTACCCATTAAATACTTGAATGACCTTGTGCTGACCACCTCTTCATCACCTCTCTCTGTTTTTTCTCTATCTCTTCCTTTTTCTCTCTCTTTATTTCTTTCTCTCCCATTCTCACCACTCTTTTAAAATCATCCTTAGAATACCCTGATGATCAAGGCACCCTTCCCGGTGAAAGGTTTATGCCCGAAACATTGACTCTCCTGCTCCTCGGATGCTACCTAACCTGTGTGCTTTTCCAACACCACACTCTCAACTATAACCAAGACACCCTTCCTAATATTGTATTATTTTGCTGATCACATTTTTCAGGATGTTCCCAATATTTTTAAGGTGCTATGCAAATGCAAGCCTTCTCAGGTAGATGTAAATGATCATATGACACTATCTCAATATACAGCAGGTTACTCTCTCATGAATTGAACAAAGAATGGAGAACAAAGAACATTACAGCATAGGAACAGGCCCTTCGGCCCTCCAAGCCTGCACCGATCCTGATCCTCTATCTAAACCTTCCACTTACTTTCTAAGGTGCTATATCCCTTTGCTCCCTGCCCATTCATGTATCTGTCAAGGTATATCTTAAATGACATTGTCTTTCCCGCCCCTACCATCTCCGCTAACAATGCATTCCAGACACCCACCACCCTCTGCATGAAGAACTTTCCATGCATATCTCCCCTCGTAATTGAGTCCTCCGTCTGGGAAAAAGTTCCTTGCTATATACCCTGTCTACACCTCTCATGATTTTGTAGGCCACAGGCAGGTTTCCCCCTCAACCTCTCTTCATAGCTAGCACCCTCCATACCAGGCAATATCTCAGTGAATCTCCTCTGAACCCTCGCCAAAGCATCCACATCCTTTTGGTAATGTGGCGACCGGAACTGTACGCAGCATTCTAAATGTAACTGAACCGAAGTCTTATACAACCGCAGCATGTCCTGCCAACTCTTGTACACAATACACTGTTCGATGAAGGAAAGCATGCCGTATCCCTTCTGGACCACTCTAAGAAACCTACATTGCCATCTTCAGGGAACAATGGACCTGAACACCACGATCTCTCTGTTCATCGATTTACCCCAGGACTTTTCCATTTACTAGGTAAAAACAATGACTGCAGATGCTGGAAACCAGATTCTGGATTAGTGGTGCTGGAAGAGCACAGCAGTTCAGGCAGCATTTAAGGAGCTTCGAAATCGACGTTTCCGGCAAAAGCCGAAGGGCTTTCGAAGCTCGATTTCGTTGATTTTAACCCTACTGCGAATCCTCTTGCAAGGATGCCTGCCTTGAAGAAGTTTTCCTCCTCGTTTTATTCCTCGGCTTTTGCCCGAAATGTCGATTTTGAAGCTCCTTGGATGCTGCCTGAACTGCTGTGCTCTTCCAGCACCACTAATCCTTTTCCATTTACTGTTGAATTGAATCTTCCAAAATTCAACACCTCACATTTTTCTGGATTGAACTCCATCTGCCATTTTGTCTGCCCAACTTTCCAATCTATCTATATTCTGCTGTACTCTCTGACAGTCCTCTTCACTATCTACTACTCCACCAATCTTTCTGTTATCTGAAAACTTGCTAATGCAGCAACCTACACCTTCTTCCAAATCATTTATATATATCACAAAAACCAGTGGTGTCCCAGCAGCCTCTGGAACACCACTGGTCACAGGTCTCCAGTTTGAGAAGCTCCCTTCCACTACTACTCTCTGTCTCCTGTTGAACTAGAACACCCTGGACCCCACACGACCTCACTGTCTTCATCAGCCTTTCTAATGCTTGCTGAAGTCCATATATATGACATCTACATCCCTTCCCTCATCAATCAACTTTGTTACCTCTTTGAAAAATTCTATTAGGTTTGTAAGACATGACCTTCCCTCCACAAAACCATGCTGCCTGTCACTGGTAGCCCATTTTCTTCCAAAAGGGTATATATCCTATCCCTCAGCATCTTCTACAGTAGCTTCCCTACCACTGACATTAGGCTCACACGTCAGTAATAACCCAAATTATCCCTGCTACTCTTCTTAAACAAGGGAACAACATTAGCATTTCTCCAGTCCTCTAGGACCTCCCTGTGTTCAGGGATGCTGCAAAGATACCTGTTAAAGGCCCAGCTCTTTCCTCTGTCGCTTCCCTCGGTAACCTGGGATAGATCCCATCTGGACCAGGGGACTTGCCTACCTTAATGCCTTTTAGAATACCCAACACTTCCTCCCTCCTCATGCTGACTTAACCTAGAGTAATCAAAAATCTACTGCTAACCTCAACATCCGCCTCATCCTTGGTGAATGCCGATGCAAAGTACTCATTAAGAATCTCACCCATTTTCTCAGACTCATGTACATGTTTTCTCCTTTGTCTTTGAGTTGGCCAACCTTTTCCCTAATTACCCTCTTGCACCTTATACATGAATAAAAGACTTTGGGTCTTTCCTTAACCCTGCTCGCTAAGGATATCTCGTGACCCCTTTTCTAATGCTTGCTGAAGTCCATATATATGACATCTTACTTCCTCATTTCAGATTTGTCCTCCATTCCCGATATTCTTCCAAAGCTTTGACTGTCTTCAGTCACCTAGACCTTATGTCTGCATCTTTTTTCCTCTTATCTAGTCTCACAATTTCACCTGTCATCCAAGGTTCTCTAATCTTGCCATTTCTCTCCCTCATTTTCATAGGAACTTATCTCTCCTGAACTCCAATCAACCTCTCTTTAAAAGCCTCCCACATATTGAATGTGAACTCCCCTTCAAACAATTGCTCCCAATCTACATTTCCCAGTTCCTGCCAAATTTTGGTATAGGTGGCCTTCGCCCAATTTAGCAATCATCCTTTAGGAACACGCTCGTCTTTGTCCATGAGTATTCTAAAACTTATGGAATTCTGAGCACTATTCCTAAAGCAATATCCTACTGAAACTTCAACCACCTGGCTGGACTCATTTCCCAACACCAGGTCCAATATGTCCCCTTCCCAAGTTGGACTATTTGCATACTGCTCTCAAAAACCCTCGTGGATGCTCCTTACAAATTCTACTCCATCTAAACCTTTAGCACTAAGTGAATCCCAGTCAATGTTGGGAAAATTAAAATTGCCTATCACCACCCTCCTGTTGCTCCTACATCTTTCTATGATCTCTCGACACATTTGTACCTCTACCTCACGCTCACTGTTAGGAGGCCTGTAGTATAGCCTCAACATTGTTATCACATCCTTCCTATTTCTGAGCTCTGCCCATGTTGCCTCACTGCTCAAGTCTTCCGTACTGCCCTCCTTCAACAGACTGTGATATCTTCTTTGACCAGTAATGCAACTCCTCCACCTGTTTTACCTCCCTCTCTACCCTCCCTGAAGTATTGATATCCTCGGATATTTAGTTGCCAATCATGCCCTTCCCTCAACCAAGTCTCAGTAATAGCATTAACATCATACTCCCAGGTATTAATCCAAACCTTAAGTTCATCTGCCTTACCTATAATACTTCTTGCATTAAAACAAATGCACCTCAGACCACCAGTCCCTCTGCATTTATCCTCTGCTCCCTATCTTCTCTTTCCCTTAGTCACTCTCGAGTTCCTTACAGGCTTTAGTTACTATCTCTTTCCTGTCCATGACCCTCCTCATTTTGTTCCCAACCCCTTGCCACAATTGGCCAATGACTTTTCCTTATTTGTACCACAAAAAACAGATGATCTGATCTGGCTTTTATCTCAATGCTGTTTGTAGGGTTTTGATGTGAGTGAACTGGTTGCCACCTTTCCTACATTACAACAAAGGCTACGTATTGATATTTTAATTGGTTGCAAAATGCTTTCAGTCATCCAGCGTTTATGGATTAGGACAATGAAATGTGCACATGGGAACTAAGAGAATCTGGTTATGATTGAAACACTGATGATATCTGTCACATGATATTTTTTCAGGTTGTGATTGGTTTGGTCTGTCACCCCAACAGCCCACCATGATGGTCAAGCACAGAGAAAATTGTCAGACCCAGAGCAAATTGTCAAGCCAGTTTAAATTCTCTGGGCATGATTACCCTTCACAGTTTTCTATGACTGAACCAGGTGACCAATATGAGGAAGAAGTGGAAAAATAGACACAAATTGCATCACTACCAAGATGGAACCAAGTCTTGGTGTTGATGATCCCTCACAAAAGTAAGCAAAATGATTTTTCAATCACAGAATTATCAAATCCCTACAGTGTGGAAGCAGACCATTGTCCCACTGAGTCCACACCGACCCTCTGAAGAGCATCTCACCCTCTACCCTCTCCCAGTGACCCTGTATTTCCCATGGTTAATCCTCCTAGCCTGTTAACCCCTGGACACTATGAGCAATTTAGCACAGCCAATCCATCTAAGCTGCTCATCTTTAGACAGTGGGAGGAAACTGGAGCACCCAGAGGAAAGTCACGCAGACACAGGGAGAACCCGCACAGACCCGCCTGAGGTGGGAATCAAACTTGAGTCCTTGGCACTGTGAGGCAGCACTGTTAACTAGTAAGCCAACATGCCATCCCTGCATTGTGTTCAAGTGTCACATTTAGACAGACTCCTGGTTTTTACAGGGGTTCAGTTCTCAGAATGAGATTCCCTTTTGGATCAAGTGTATGTTGCCTTGAAAAGAATTCCCAGGAAAGAGGTCATTTTCAGCAGACTTAGTGAATGTGGAATGTTGTCACATGTATAGTGAAAAGTATTAGGAGAAAGTGAGGACTGCAGATGCTGGAGATCAGAGCTGAAATATGTGTTGCTGGAAAAGCGCAGCAGGTCAGGCAGCATCCAAGGAACAGGAGAATCGATGTTTCGGGCATAAGCCCTTCTTCAGGAATGAGGAAGGTGTGCCAAGCAGGCTAAGATAAAAGGTAGGGAGGAGGAACTTGGGGGAGGGGCATTGGGAATGCGAGAGGTGGAAGGAGGTTAAGGTGAGGGGGTGGGGGCGGAGAGATCGGGAAGAAGATTGCAGGTCAAGAATGCGGTGCTGAGTCTGAGGGTTGGGACTGAGATAAGGTGGGGAGAGGGGAAATGAGGAAGCTGGAGAAATCTGCAATCATCCCTTGTGATTGGAGGGTTCCTAGGCGGAAGATGAGGCGCTCTTCCTCCAGGCATCGTGTTGCCATGGTCTGGCGAGGGAGGAGGCCAAGGATCTGCATATCCTTGGCGGAGCGGGAGGGGGAGTTGAAGTGTTCCGCCACGGGGGTTGGTGCGGTGTCCCAGAGGTGTTCACTGAAACGTTCCGCAAGTTGGCAGCCTGTCTCCCCAATGTAGAGGAGGCCATATCGGGTGCAGTGGGTGCAGTAAATGATGTGTGTGGAGGTGCAGGTGAATTTGTGATGGATAGGGAAGGATCCCTTGGGGCCTTGGAGGGAAGTGAGGGGGGAGGTGTGGGCTCAAGTTTTGCATTTCTTGCGGTTGCAGGGGAAGGTGCCGGGAGTGGAGGTTGGGTTGCTGGGGGGTATGGACCTGACGAGGGAGTCGCGGAGGGAGTGGTTTTTCCGGAACACTGATAGGGGAGGGGAGGGAAATATATCCTTGGTGGTGGGGTCTGTCTGGAGGTGGCGGAGATGACGAAGGATGATACAATGTATCTGGAGGTTGGTGGGGTGGTAGTTGAGGAACCAGTGGGGTTCTGTCTTGGTGGCGATTGGAGGGGCAGAGTTCAAGGGCGGAAGAGCAGGAAGTGGAGGAGATGCGGTGGAGAGCATCGTCAACCACGTCTGAGGGGAAATTGCGGTCTTTGAAGAAGGAGGGCATCTGGGTTGTTCAGTATTGGAATTGGCCCTCCTGGGAGCAGATGCGGCAGAGGCGAAGGAATTGGGAATATGGGATGGCGTTTTTACAGGGGGCAGGGTGGGAGGAGTTGTAATCTAGGTAGCTGTGGAAGTCAGTCGGTTTATAATAAATGTCCGTGTTGAGTCGGTCGCCCGAGATAGAAATGGAGAGGTCTAGGAAGGGGAGGGAGGAGTCTGAGACAGTCCAGGTAAATTTGAGGTCGGGGTGGAAGGTGTTAGCAAAGTGGATGAACTGTTCAACCTCCTCGTGGGAGTACGAGGTAGCGCCGATACAGTCATCGATGTAGCGGAGGAAAAGGTGGGGGGTGGTGCCAGTGTAGCTGCGGAAGATGGACTGTTCCACATATCCGACAAAGACGCAGGCATAGCTGGGGCCCATGGCTACTCCTTTGGTTTGGAGGAAGTGGGGGGATTAGAAAGAGTAGTTGTTCAGAGTGAGGACCAGTTCAGTCAGTCGATGGAGGGTGTCAGTGGAAGGGTACTGGTTGGGTCGGCGGGAAAGGAAGAAGCGGAGGGCTTTGAGGCCTACGTGATGGGGGATGGAGGTGTATAGAGACTGGATGTCCATGGTGAAGATAAGGCGTTGGGGGCCGGGGAAGTGACAATCATGGAGGAGTGGGTGGTGTCCCGAACATGGGTGGGGAGTTCTTAGACTAAGGGGGACAGGACCGTGTCGAGGTATGCAGAGATGAGTTTGGTGGGGCAGGAGCAGTATTGTATTGTATTGTATTATAGTGAAAAGTATTGTATTGTATGCTATCCAGACAAATTACATCTTACATAAGTACGTTAGGATAACAGACAGAATGCAGAATATAGTGTTACAGCTACAGAGAAGGTGTTGAGAAAGTTAAACTCTAATATATGAAACATCCAATCATAATAATAGCGAGGAAGAAGGTGTTCTTGAATTTTTTGTTACTTGTTTTCAAACTTTTGTATTTTCTGTCCAATGGAAGAGGATGAAAGAGAGCATAACTGAGGTGGGATGGTCTTTGATTATATTGGTTGCTTTACAAATGCAGCAGGAAATGTAGACACAGTCAATGAATGGAAGACTGGTTTTCATGATGGACTCTGTAGTTTTTTGCAGTCTTGGGCAGAGCACTAGATTTCCAGGTTGTGATGCATTTGGATAGGATGCTTTCTATGATGCATCTATAAAAATTTGTATGAGTCATTGTGGATATGCCGAATTTCCTTAGCATTCTGAGGATGTCGAGGCTTTGGTGTGTTTTCTTGACTGTAGTGCCAATGTTGATGGACCAGGACACATTGGTGATTCTTAATCCTAGAAACTTGAAATTCTCGACCACTTCCACCTCAGCACCATTGTTACAGATAGGGGCATGTCCTCCACTCCCCTTCCTGAAGTCAATGACTAACTCCTTCATTTTATTGATATTGACAGAGAGATTGTTGTTTTTACACCATGGCACTAACCTCTTCGTCTCTTTCCTGTACTCTGCCTCGTTGTTGTTTGATGTCCGATCCACATCAACCAAGTATTCAAGATCACAGGGGAGAGGTGAGAATGAAAGCAACTTTAGTGAATCAGAGATCACAGCAGAAGACAGAATTGGGACAGTAATATTGGGTGAATGAACTGCAGGGATATTTAATTTGATGTTCAGGCATGACTCAGAATATTATTATACAATGACCTTTTCAAAGTGACACAAAGAGAATGGCCAGGCTTCAGAAGATGACACCATTTGGTTGAACAATGGTTAATTTCAAACCCACAGCCTTTACCATCCAGGAGGGTATGTGGAACACCACTCCCTGCAAGTTCCTCTCCAAACCACTCACTACCCTGGCTTGGCAATATATCACCTTTCCTTCAGTGCCAATGTTCAAAATCCTGGATCTCCCTTCTTAGAAGCACTGTGGGTTTACCACATCTTAAGAACTGTGAAAATTCAAGAAGGTGGCCCACCTCTACCTTCTCATGAGCAATTATGGATGAGCAATGAATGACAACCTATCCAGTGATGCCTAATCCATTGATAAAATGTAAGAGAAAACAAAATTGGAAGCCACAAGGACCTTTAGTTTGGTAATAGAGTTCTAGTCATTCAACTGTGCTGTGTTGGACAGTGATTGCACTTAATAGTATGTGAAGCAGATTGGTTAAGTGTTCCCTTGGGTCATTTGCTGTGAAAGCCTGACTCAAGATTAGATTAGATTACTTACAGTGTGGAAACAGGCCCTTCGGCCCAACAAGTCCACACCGCCCCGCCGAAGCGCAACCCACCCATACCCCTACATTTACCCCTTACCTAACACTACGGGCAATTTAGCATGGCCAATTCACCTGACCTGCACATCTTTTGGACTATGGGAGGAAACCGGAGCACCCGGAGGAAACCCACGCAAACACGGGGAGAACGTGCAAACTCCAAACTCCAAACTCACAGTCAGTCGCCTGAGGCGAGAATTGAACCCGGGTCTCCAGTGCTGTGAGGCAGCAGTGCTAACCACTTGCCACCGTGCCGCCCACAAATATTTGGCACTATCCCACACCACAGTTTATTCCCCGGGAAGCCCTGTGCTTTTTTTCAGATTTGTTATGATAATACATTGAAATTATGAAAAAGAGTGTGTTTCCATGCAAAATAACTAGAGTAAGTAACTTTATCAACTATCTGTGCTGTTAAGTAAGCCTTAAAGAAGCACAAATGAAACTGGACATGGAGGATGATAGAACTTTTCTTTTCCATTAAGTCAGCTGATCTGCCATCCAATCAAGACACAATTCCCTCTAATCGGTGTTAGAGAAGTAATGGATAAGAATCTAGTGTGGTTGATGAAGAGAATACAAGGTTCTTCAAAGAGATTAGTGCGAAGTTTGAAGTCAGTAAAAGATTTTGAGGTCACCTCCCATTCTATTGTAAACCTTCCATTGGTATTTGATTTTAAAAAGTTAGTTGCCATAGATCAAAGGTATGAGATAATGAAAGAAATATTTTCATTCTCCATTTTATAGACAGAGAGATTTGGTCTCTTTCCAGTTACACACAGTAAAGACCAAAGAGTGATTATAGATCAACTCACGGAGAAATGGATAGAGACTGAACCTGGAACACCAACTAAGTTTCTGATTGATAGTGGAAGTGAATTTGCTAAAGACAAGTTTTGAGCCGTGTGTGAAGACATTATGGTCATGAACACTGTGGCTGATAGTCCTAACAGTTTGATTTGATTGATTATTATCATATGTACCTAGGTACAGTGATAAGTTTTGTTTTGCATGCAGTATACGCAGATCATATCATACAAAGTATAATAGGGTAGTTCTACTGCCTTCCAAAGACACACAAAGCCAATGCACCTGGTCATCCCATCATGTCAGACAATGGAACCCTGTGTGAGAACCTCTCTGGCTATGTCGAGGGCATCTTGTACAGGGGCTGCTGTTGTGACATTATAGATTTCTTACAGAAACTCAGCACCCACAAACTAGTTAAACCAGGAACATTCCTCGTCACAGTGGATGTTTCAGCGCTCTACACCAGCATTCTCCATGATGACAGCATTGCTACAACAGCCTCAGTACTGAGCACTAACTGCCAATCTCCGAGAACCAGCCTACAACTTATCTGCTTCATCCTCGACCATAACCTTTGACAACCAGTTCTTCATCCAGACACATGGAACAGCAATGGGCGCCAAATGTGAACCCTAATATTCCAATATTTTCATGTACAAGTTAGAAAAAGACTTCTTTTCTGCACAGGACCTCCAACTAGCACTATATCTCAGATATATTGGCGGCATTTTCTTCCTCTGGACCCATTGCAAAGAATCACTGAAATAACTACACAGTGATATCAGCAAGTTTCATCCACCATCAGACTTACTACTCTTCAGTATCTGTCTCATTCTTGTATACATGCATCTCCATCAAGGACGGGCACATCAGTACCTCACTCTACCGCAAGCCCACGGATAACCTCATGATGCTGCACTTCTCTAGCTTCCACCTTAAACATATCAAAACAGACATCCCTTATAGACAAGCCCTGCTCATACACAGGATCTATTCAGTTGAGGAGGAATGCGACGGATACTTGAAGGTGCCGACAGATGCTCTCATAAGAAAAGGGTATGATGCTCAAATCATCAATTGCCAGTTCCGCCATGCCACAGCGAGAAACTGCAATGATTTTCTCGGGAGACAGACATGGGAAATGACTGATAGGATGCCCTTTGTTGTCCCGTAGTGGAGAAAGTGTGCCATCTTCTTCACAGCCTGCAACACGTTATCAATGAGGATGAGCACCTTGCCAAGATCTTCCCTACGCCTCCATTTCTCACCTTTAAACAACCTCCATTGCTTCAATAGACCATTGTTCACAGCAAACTGCCCAGCCTTTAGGACAATGTCGACCACAACACCACACAACTCTGCTAGGACAGCTATAATGGATGAATAGACACCGTGTAATAATCGCTAGAGAGAGATGGTCCCTCCCAGTCGGGGAACACTTCAGCAGTCAGGGACATTCAGCACTAGATCTTCAGGTGACCATCCTCCAAGGTGGACTTCAGGGTATGCAACAATGCAGAGTGGCTGAGCAGAGGCTGATAGCCAAGTTTGGTACCCATGAGGATGGCCTCAACCGGGACCTTAGGCTCATGTCACCCTACAGGTGACCCCAAGACACTATACGCTCTCACACATACACATACACACATACGCTTACATACTTACACACTCACACAGACCCTCTCTCAGACGTACACATACACCCCCAGTGATGCGCGCACACACAAAGACACTCTCACATGCACTCATACTCACACTCTGTCTGTCTCACACACACACACACACACAGTCTCTCTCTCTCTTGCTATAACCCCCAACCCCCCTCACATGCATGCACACACACACACGTATTAGTCAATGGGGTGAATTTGCATTTGCAGAATTGTAACTGCAGATATATTCTATTTTGTTCAAAAAACACACAATCTGCAGGCAGTCAATGCAGGCAGTCAATTCATGTAACCTTTATGAATTCCAACTTTGGAAATAGACTCAAGATTGAGATACAGGCAGGCTCTAACCTTTTGTGCATTGTCTGAGCTGAGTTGTCACCTTTTTTAAAATAAAACCTTAAGTTAGCTTGAGAATGTGACTTGAAAGAAGTTCTGGAGTTTACATATTAATGAACCAAAAGATGCAACCCATTCTAAAAGATGAAGGACTTAACAGCGATCTCGATTTGTTCAATATATCGTATCAATTGCCTCTATGACACTGTGATATTATGCTATAAATTCTGTGTCTTATGATCCTGCTCCACAGCTACCTTGATGAAGGAGCAGTGCTCTGAAAGCTAGGGCATCTAAATAAACCTGTTGGTGTTGTGTGATTTTTAACTTTGGGTAATAGAACAGAACAAAGAATATATTATTCATAGAATCCCTATGGTGTGGAAACTGGCCGTTCAGAACAGCCATCCAGACCCGTTCCCTATAACCCTGCATTTCCCATAGGTAAACCATCTGCTGCACACTATGGACAATCCACCTAACCTGCACATCTTTGGATTGTGGGAGGAAACTAGTTTACCTGGAGGAAACCTGCACAGAAACAGGGAGATCATGCAAACACCACACAGACAGTCACCTGAGGTCAAAACCCAGGTCCCTGGTGTCGTGAGGCAGCAGTGCTAATTACTGAGCCACACTGTGTTAGGAAACATGTTATGGTTGCAGTCATAGATATGGTAACCAACTCATCCCACACGGACGTCGGACCACCTTTAAACCAGCAGAGTTCGGACCCGAACAAGACAAACAGTCTGTACTACAGATTCAAAAACACCAGCAACAGTTCTCCTTCAAGGTCCTCCGCTCCACGCTTGCAGCAATGCGCCGGCACCTAACCTCTCGACAGTCAGCCCTGCCTCAGCTGAGGGCCACACTCTCTCAGAATTGCAAAGGACCCACTCTGTACTACATCCTCAGGAGAATTCATACTCTCAACAAACAGTATTTCAATTCCATCTCAAACATCAAAAACTGTAAGTACAACAAACTTTTATCCACCCACCTCCATAACCAGCACTCCTCAAACATTCCAGAAGATTCCCCTGGCTTCGGAAACGGGATTAGCCATGCGGCTGATGCAGCTACCACCCCCATGCTGATTGATGATATCACTTCTGCCCCCATCATGGCCACTCCCACAGCCACTTCCGACTCTCACATCATCGCCGATGGCTACTCCTTTGGTTTGGACTTCTGCCACCCCTACTGCCATGTCTGCCACCACTTCCGACCCCACCAGCGCCACTCACCTGCATTCTGCTGACACGCCCCCCACAGACCCCACTGTCACTATCCCCACCACCCAGAACCCCGAGGGGAGCACTACCCCTGCTCATGCCTCCACCCCCATTCCCCCCACCATCACACCCACTCCAGGTACTGGCTCCGACCCCACTCCCAGCTCCACACCCACACCAGATCCCAGCTCCCAGCCCTGCCGAGTTTTCACCATCCCTCCAGACCTTCCCCTCACTGAGGACGAACGATCAGTCCTCAGCAAAGGACTCACCTTCATCCCCCTCCGTCCACGCATCAATGAATTTAATACACGCCGTGACATCGAACACTTCTTCCGTCGCCTCCGCCTCCGAGCTTACTTTTACAATCAGGACTCCCGCCCACCTTCCGAGGACCCCTTCACCCACCTCCAACACACTGCATCCACCTGGATACCCTGCGCTGGCCTATTACCTGCCCTCGACCTCTTCATTTCCAACTGCCGCCGGGACATTAACTGCCTCAACCTGTCGACCCCCCTCCCCCACTCCAACCTCTCTCCCTCACAATGCACAGCCATCCAATTCCTCTGCTCTAATCCCAACCTCACCATTAAGCCAGCGGATAAAGGAGGCGCAGTGGTAGTCTGGCGCACTGACCTCTACACCGCTGAAGCCAAACGCCAACTCGAGGACACCTCTTCCTACTGCCCCCTCGACCATGACCCCACCCCCCATCACCAAACCATCATCTCCCAGACCATACAGAACCTCATCACCTCAGGAGATCTCCCACCCACAGCTTCCAACCTCATATTCCGGGAACCCCGCACTGCCCGGTTCTACCTCCTTCCCAAGATCCACAAGCCTGACCACCCTGGCCGACCAATTGTCTCAGCATGCTCCTGCCCCACTGAACTCATCTCTACCTACCTCGACACTGTCCTATCCCCCCTAGTCCAGGAACTCCCCACATACGTTCAAGACACCACCCACACCCTCCATCTCCTCCAAGACTTCCGTTTCCCCGGTACTCAACGCCTCATCTTCACCATGGATATCCAATCCCTCTACACCTCCATCCGCCATGACCAGGGCCTCCAAGCCCTCCGTTTTTTCCTCTCCAGACGTCCCCAACAGTACCCTTCCACCGACACTCTCATTCGTTTGGCCGAACTGGTCCTCACCCTTAACAATTTCTCCTTTGAATCATCCCACTTCCACCAGACCAAAGGGGTAGCCATGGGCACACGTATGGGCCCCAGCTATGCCTGTCTCTTTGTTGGCTACGTAGAACAGTTGATCTTCCGTAATTACACCGGCACCACTCCCCACCTCTTCCTCCGCTACATTGATGACTGCATTGGCGCCACCTCGTGCTCCCGCGAGGAGGTTGAGCAATTCATCAACTTCACCAACACATTCCACCCTGACCTTAAATTTACCTGGACCATCTCTGATACCTCCCTCCCCTTCCTGGACCTCTCCATCTCCATTAGTGATGACTGACTTGACACTGACATTTTTTACAAACCCACCGACTCCCACAGCTACCTGGATTACACCTCTTCCCACCCTATCTTTTGCAAAAATGCCATCCCGTATTCCCAGTTCCTCTGCCTCCGCCGTATCTGCTCCCAGGAGGACCAGTTCCACCATAGAACACACCAGATGGCCTCCTTCTTTAGAGACCGCAATTTCCCTTCCCACGTGGTTAAAGATGCCTCCAACGCATCTAGTCCACATCCCGCACCTCCGCCCTCAGACCCCACCCCTCCAACTGTAACAAGGACAGAACGCCTCTGGTGCTCACCTTCCACCCTACAAACCTCCGCATAAACCAAATCATCCGCCGACATTTCCGCCACCTCCAAAAAGACCCCACGACCAGGGATATACTTCCCTCCCCACCCCTTTCCGCCTTCCGCAAAGACTGTTCCCTCCGTGACTACCTGGTCAGGTCCACGCCCCCCTACGACCCACCCTCCCATCCTGGCACTTTCCCCTGTCACCGCAGGAACTGTAAAACCTGTGCCCACACCTCCTCCCTCATCTCTTTCCAAGGCCCTAAAGGAGCCTTCCACATCCATCAAAGTTTTACCAGCACATCCACTAATATCATTTATTGTATCCGTTGCTCCCGATGCGGTCTCCTCTACATTGGGGAGACTGGGCGCCTCCTAGCAGAGTGCTTTAGGGAACATCTCCGAGACACCCGCACCAATCAACCAAACCGCCCCGTGGCCCAACATTTCAACTCCCCCTCCCACTCTGCCGAGGACATGGAGGTCCTGGGCCTCCTTCACCGCCGCTCCCTCACCACCAGACGCCTGGAGGAAGAACGCCTCATCTTCCGCCTCGGAACACTTCAACCCCAGGGCATCAATGTGGACTTCAACAGCTTCCTCATTTCCCCTTCCCCCACCTCATCCTAGTTTCAAACTTCCAGCCCGCACTGTCCCCTTGACCTGTCCGGACTTGTCCGACCTGCCTAGCTCCTTTTCCACCTATCCACTCCACCCTCTCCTCCCTGACCTATCACCTTCATCTCCTCCCCCACTCACCTATTGTACTCTATGCTACTCTATCCCCACCCCCACCCTCCTCTAGCTTATCTCTCCACGTTTCAGGCTCTCTGCCTTTATTCCTGATGAAGGGCTTTTGCCCGAATCGTCGATTTTGCTGCTCGTCGGATGCTGCCTGAACTGCTGTGCTCTTCCAGCACCTCTGATCCAGAATTAGGAATTATGCAGTGAGCGATGAAATGCTGCGTAAAGTTTTAGCAGACTAACCAAACTGCATTTGAGAACAACACCGACATGGACATTCATACAAAATATATGGCTTCAGGTATTTGAGGATTATATCCTCACCAATTGGAATTTGTGCGAACTCCCTACAATCTGTGCTGGGTATTAGTCATCCTGAATTAGAAAGTACTGCAAATAATTCTATTTTTTCTACATATTTGAACACTTTACAAGCAACAAGAAAGTACTTAATCAAAACTGAGGTCTAGGGAAAAAAAAACTAGAGAGCTCTCAATAAGAACATTTTGAGGTACACTTTAAATTGGGAGATTTGATGCATTCCAGATTGAGACAGCATAAAAAAAGAAAGATCTGAGGAATGTAATAGATCTGATGGTACATTATTGCTTATGTTCATCAAAATGTTAAGATTTATTCCTGACAAGTATTGTCTGAGTAGATTGTAGGAGGTGAAGAAGTTCTTTGTACCTCACACGTTCTGTTATCACAGTGCTGAGGAACAGACTTAAACAGATCAAGCAAGGTTAGATCATACAGAATATACTAAACCAGGATGTTGCCTGATCTGGAGAGAAGGTCTTACAAGGAAAGGCTGAGAGACTTGAACCTGTTCTCATTGGCAAGAAGAAGGCAAAAAGGGGATTTGATAGAGACATACAAGATGATCAGAGGATTACATAGGGTAGACAGTGAAAGTCTTTTTCCTAGGATGATGACGTCAGTGTGCAAGAGGGGGCATAACTACAAATTGAGGGGTGATAGATTTAGGACAGATGTCAGAGGCAGGTTCTTTATGCAGAGAGTGGTAAGGGCGTGGAATGCATGACCTGCTAATGTAGTCAACTCAGCCACATTAGAGAGATTTAAACAATCCTTAGATAAGCACATGGATGATTTTGGGATAGTGTAGGGGACGAGCTGAGAATAGTTCATAGGTCAGCGCAACATCGAGGGCCAAAGGGTCTATTCTGTACTGTATTGTTCTATGTTCTATGTTCTATAGGGTTAACTAGCTATTTGGGTACAAAACTAGCTCGAAGGAAGAAGATAGAGGGTGTTAGTGTAGGGTTGCTTTTCAGTCTGGAGGCCTGTGACCAGGAATGTGCAACAAGGTTCAGTGCTGGGTACACTGTTTGTCATCATTTCTATAAATGATTTGGATGTGAACATAGGAGGTATGCTTAGTAGGTTTGCAGATGACACCAACTTTGGATGTGCAGTGGATAGTGTAGAAGGTTACATCATACAAAGGGATCTTGATCAGATGGACTAATGGGCTGAAGAGTGGCAGATGGAGTTTAATTTAGAAAAATGTAAGGTGTTGTATTTTAGAAAGGCAAATCAGAGCAGGACTTACACACTTAATGGTAAGATCCTGGAGAGTGTTGCTCAGCAAAGAGACCTTGGAATGCAGGTTCTTAGTTCCTTGAAAGTGGAGTTACAGGTAGTTAGGATAGTGAAGAATGCATTTGGTACGCTTTCTTTTATTGGTCAGTGCATTGACTATAGGAGTTGGGGGGGGGGGGGGGGTGCGGTAATGTTGCAATTGTACAGGACATTGTTTGGCCATTGTTTGGAATATTGTGTGCAATTCTGATTTCCCTGCTATAGGCGGGATGTTATGAAACTTTAAAGGGTTCAGAAAATATTTACAAGGATGTTTCCAGGATTGAGTTGTAGGGCGAGGCTGAATAGGCTGGGGCTGTTTTCCCTGGAGCATCAAAGAATGAGGGGTAAGCTTATAGTGGTTTATAATATCATGAGGGGCATAGTAAATAAACAAGATCTTTTCCCCAAGGTGGGGAATTCAAACCTAGAAGGCATAGGTCAAAGGTGAGAAGGGAAAGATATAAAATGGACACAAGGGGCAACTTTTTCATGCAAAAGGTTGTGTGCCTATGGAATGAGCTACCAGGGGAAGTGATGGAGGCTAGTGTGATTAAAAGACATTTAGTGGTAGATACAGGACAGAAGTCAGAGGTAAGTTCTTTACTCAGAGGTAAGGGCGTGGAATGCCCTCCCTGCAACAGTAGCAGACTCACCAACTTTATTTAAATGGTCATTGGATAAATATATGGATGATAACGCTATAGTGTAGGTTAGATGGGATTCAGATCGGTTTCACAGGTTGGCGCAACATAGGGCGCTGGAGAGCCTGTACTGCACTGTAATGTTCTATGTTCTATAAATGGGACTAGATTTATATAGGATATCTGGTCAGCATGAACGAGTTGGACTGCAGGGTCTGTTCCATGGTCTATATCTCTATGACTCTATAAGTGCTGAATGATGGTAAGATAAATGATTATGATGCACAGAACACGGCTCTAACAACCAGTGACCAAATGCCTTAAGTAAAATCATAGCTGGCATACATTCCAGAGAGATTCAGTTAATGGTGAAGGCACCAATTATGGGCTACCCAGGAAAAGCTATTGACAAGTGTAAAAATTGATCAGTTTGTAACAGCCAGATGAGGAAAGGTGAATAAGCTCACTCTTTCTGATCCTTCACTAATTACAACAAAGATTTGTAATTCTTCTCAACATGCAGCTAAATCAGACTTCAATTAAGATGAAGATAGATTAATTAAGATTAAATAGCCAATCACAAGGTTTATTTGAGAAAGAACATGGAGTTTTATTACTAACTACAATAAAACATAATACAATGTGACATATCAAGCACAGATAAACACACAGGTGTAAAGGGTAAAGAGGGGCGAGCTTCTCACCAAGCGAAGGTCTAGAATGTACAGTTTAAAAGTCCCTATAGGGGTGTTAGACTTGAGCCTGAAAGCATGGTTAATTAATAGACATCTTCTATGCTCAGCAAAGGCAAAATCTGTAGCTATCCTTGAGTTCTGGGAGAATGGATGTTTCTCCAATTTACTTTATTATGGTTGTTGTTTCCCAAGAGGATGAATGAAACAGGCAGGAAAAGCGAGACAGAGAGAGAGAAAGAGAGAGACAGACAGAGAGAGACAGAGAGAGACAAAAAGAGACAGAGCGAGAGAGACAGAATTAACAGTGTGAGAAGAGACAGTCCTCCATTTCTATTATTTAAAACATTTAAAACCAGGTTTCTATGTGTATTCCCAAACCTGGTGCCATTTTTGCTAAACTAGTTAAGTTGCAGATGGTTTTCATCCCAATGTACAAAACTTCCAGAAAAACGTAAATCAAAATTGACAGTTATGAGTTTCTTCATGGATATCAAAGCTTCAGTGTTTCTTGATGAACTGTTAAAAATCACACAACACCAGGTTATAGTCCAACAGGTTTAATTGGAAGCATACTAGATTTTGGAGCGACACTCCTTCACCAGTTGGTAGTGGAGGGCTCAATCCTAACACACAGAATTTATAGCAAAAATTTACAGTGTAATGTAACTGAAATTATACATTGAAAAATTGATTGTCTGTTAAGCCTTTCATCTGTTAGAATACAGTGATAGTTTCACTTCTTTCATGTGTAAATCACAAAACCTTTTTTTAAAAAAGTTGCATTCTCGGGTTAGCTGTTAACAATGGTGATTGCTAGACAATATGTTGAAGGTGTTGGCTCCCAGTATTCTCTGTCTATGCCATGATGTTTAGATTGATTCTAATCTAAAAAGTGAGATAATGGAGTTTTACATAAATTCATGCAGTTTTTGAGCTCAGAGTTCCACATGAATGCATTCAGTTTTTGAGCAATGTACAAATTCATCCCACAAAATATATGTGTGCATGTGGATCTTGGTCTGTCTGTGTGTGTCTGTCTGGGTTGGGGGTTGTGAGTGTGAGAAAGTCTATGTGTGTGTGAGTAGTTAGTGCAGAGTGTCCTAAGTCTGTGAGGGGGTGCATGCGTGAGTGTGGGAGTGTGTGTGTCTGTAAGGGTGTGTGTGGGTGTCTGTGCGAGCATCTGTGTGTATGTGTGTATAGGAGTGCCCGTGTGTGTAGGAGTATCTGTGTGTTTATAGTGCAATGGTGGTCACCTGTAATGTGACATGAACCCAAGGTCCCGGTTAAGGCCCTCCCTATGTACTGAACTTAGCTATCAGCCCCTGCTCGGCCACTTTTCTCTGCTGCCTGTCCCGAAGTCCACCTTGGTGGATCGTCACCCGAAGGTCCAAGGCTGAATGTGCTGGACCACTGAAATGTTCCCCAACTGGGAGGGAACCCTCCTGTATGTTGATTGTTGTGCTGTGCCCATTCATCCGTTGTCGTAGCCTTTGCTCGGTTTCCCCAATGTACCATGCCTCTGGGCATCCTTGCCTGCAACGGAAAAGATAGACAACATTGGCTGAATCACATGAGTACCTGCCATGTACAAGGTGGGAGGTGTCCCCACGCGTAATGGTGGTATCTATGTCCACACTCTGACACGTCTTGTAGCGCTACGAACAACGATCTGTTTGAGGTTTGGCGGTTGTTTAAAGGCAAGTAGTGGAGGTGTGGGGAAGGTCTTGGTGAGGGGCTCATCCTCATTGATAACGTGTTGCAGGTCACGAAGAACATGGCACCTGGGAAATACTGAACAACGAAGGGTACCCTGTCGGTTGCAGCACATGTCTGTCTCCTGAAGAGGTCATTACGGTTCCTTGCTGTGGCACGTCGGAACTGACAGTCGATGAGTTGGGCATCGTACCCCGTTCTTGTGAGGGCATCCCTGAGTACATCTAGGTGTCCGTCATGTCCCTCCTCATCTGAGCAGATCTGGTGTACACGTAGGCCTTGTCCATAGGGAATGATTGTTTTAATATGTTTTGGGTGGAAGCTGGAGAAGTGTAGCATTGTGAGGTTGTCTGTGGGTTTGCGGTAGAGTGTGGTGCTGAGGTGTCCATCCTTGATGGAGATGCATGTGTCCAAGAATGAGACAGATAGTCGAGAGTAGTCCATGGTGAGTTTGATGGTGGGATGAAACTTGTTGATGTCACTGTATAGTTTTATCAGTGACTCCTTGCCATGGGTCCAGAGGAAGAAAATGTTGTCAATGTACCTGGTGTACAATGTTGGTTGGAGATCCTGCATTGAGAAGAAGTCTTGCTCGAATCTGTGCATAAAAATGTTGGCATATTGGGGTGCAAATTTGGTCCCCATGGCTGTTCCGTGTGTCTGGATGAAGAACTGGTTGTCAAAGGTGAAGACATTGTGATCAAGGATAAAGCGGATGAGTTGTAGGATGGTGTTTGGAGATTGGCAGTTGTTGGTGTTGAGTACTGAGGCTGTTGCCATGATACCATCATTGTGGGGGATGCTGGTGTAGAGTGTGGAAATGTCCATTGTGACGAGGAATGTTCCCAGTTCGACTGGTGTTGAGTTTCTGTAAGAAATCTGTAGTGTTGCGACAGAAGCTGGAGATCCCCTGTACAATAGGTTTCAAGTTTATAGTGACCATCATTGCACTATAAACACACAGATACTCCTACACACACACACACTCTCTCACACACACAGGCACTCCTATACACATATACACACGGACACACATACACACGGACACACATACACACTGACGCACACACAGACACCCACACACACCCTTACAGACACACACACTCCCACACTCACACATGCACCCCCTCACAGACTTCTGCACTAACTACACACACACACATACACTTTCTCACACTCACAACCCCCAACCCAGATAGACAGACACACACGGACAGACAAGGACACACATGCACACATATATTTTGTGGGGTGAATTTGTACTTGCAGGGTTACATTGTACTTTGCTCAAAAACTGCATACATTCATGTAGAACTCTGAGCTCAAAAACTGCATGAATTTATGTAAAACTCCATTATCTCACTTTTTAGATTAGAATCAATCTAAACATCGTGGCATAGACAGAGAATACTGGGAGCCAACACCTTCAACATATTGTCTAGCTATCACCATTGTTAACAGCTAACCCGAGAATGCAACTTTTTAAAAAAAAGGTTTTGTGGTTTACACATGAAAGAAGTGAAACTATCACTGTATTCTAATTACCTCGTTGATTCTCACAGATGAAAGGCTTAACAGACAATCAATTTTTCAATGCATAATTTCAGTTACATCACACTGTAAAGTTTTGCTATAAATTCTGTGTGTTAGGATTAAGCCCTCCACTACCACCTGATGAAGGAGTGTCGCTCCGAACGCTAGTGTGCTTCCAACTAAACCTATTGGACTATAACCTGGTGTTGTGTGATTTTTAACTTTGTACACCCCAGTCCAACACCGGCATCTCCGAATCATGCCTTTAGGGAGGGAATTCTAGAATTTTCACCCAGAAAAGTGAAGGAAAAATAATATATTTCTAAGTCAGGATGATGACTGGCTTGGAGGGGACCTTTCAAGAGGTGGTGTTTCCTAATATCTGCTGCCCCTTGTCTTTCTAGATGGAAGTGGTCATGGATTTGGAAGGTACTATCTAAGAAGTCTTGAAGAATTTCTGCAGTGTATCTTGTAGATGATACACACTGCTATTACTAAGTGATGGTAGTGGAGGGAGTGGATGCTTGTGGATGTGCTGCTTTATTCTGAAAGGTGCCAAGCTTCTTGAGTGTTGTTGGAGCATCACGCATCATGTGAAGGAATATTCCTTCACATTCCTGACTTGTGCTTTGTAGGTAGTGGACAGGCTTCAAAGAGTCAGAGGTGCAAGATTCCTAGGGTCTGACTTGCTGTTGTAGTCACTGTTTTATATGGTGACTCCAGTTCAGTTTCTGGTTAATGGCAACTCCAGGATGTTAGTTGTGGAGAATTCAGTGATAGTAACGCCATTGAATTTCAAGGAATGCTGGTTAGATTCTCTGTTGTTAGCAATAATATTGCCTGGTAATTGTTTTGCTCAAATATTACTTGTCATTTGTCAGCCCAAGCCTGAATATGGTCCAAATCTTGTTACTTTTGAACATGGAATGCTTCAGTATCTGAATAGTTGCAAATGGTGCTGAACATTGTGGAATCATTAGTGAACATTTTGACTTCTGACCTTATGATGGAGGGAAGGTCATTGTTGAAACAATTGAGGATGGTTAGGCCTAGGACATGACCCTGTGGAACTCCTGCAGAGGTGGAGCTGTGAAGAATGACCCCAGTAATCACAATCTTCCTTTATGCCAAGATTTGGAGGAGCTAGTATTTGATTGGAGTGGTTCAACCACCTGATGAAGAAACAGCACTTATAGAGCTTTATGCCAAGTATGACTTCAAGGAGCATAGATTTCCATTGGCTCCAGTTTTGCTCGGGCTCCTTGTTGAATTCAGCCTTGATGTCAAGGGCTATCCCAGTCACCTCACATCTGCAGTTCAGTTATTTTTACCATGTTTAAACCAAGGTTGTAATGATGTCAGGAGCTGAGTGGCCTTGACAAAGCTCAAACTGGGCATCGCTGAGCAGGTTATGACACCATCCATTATTTTACTGATGATTGAGAGTAAACTGATGAGGAAGTAATCTTTCAGCTTTGATTTGTCCTATTTGTAGTTTACAGAACATACTGAGCAATTTTCGACATTGTCGAGTAAATGCCAGTGTTGTAATTGTGCTGGAGCAACTTGGCTAGAGGAGCAGCAAGTTCTGGAGCACAAGTCTTTGCCAGAATGTTGTCAGGGCCTACAGCCTTTGCAATATCCAGTGGCTCCAACTGTTTCTTGATATCATGTAGAGTGAATCAAATTGGCTGAAAACTGATATCTGTAATGTTGGGGACCATTGGAGGAGGCCAAGTTGAATTAACCACTCGGCACTTCTGGTTGAAGGTTGTTGTGAATCTTTTCATCCTTATCTTTTGCACTGATGCATCTTCTTTTGCATCATCGAGGATGAGGATTATTATTCCAGTTAAATTTTACTATATCATAGAGTCACCTTGTTTAATTTATATTGGTTTCATAAGCTTGGCTCAACCTGGTCAGGTGACCACTGCTGCCAATTTAAGGCACTGCTTGCTTTGTTTACAAAAAAAATCTAGAATGATCAGTGACTATAATCAGGTGATGCAATTTTAAAATTGAGAGTTCATATTTTATGGCTATCATTACAGACTGTTCAGAATAATGGTCAAGAAGTGAGGTTTATGGACTGTCGAAGGGAGTAAAATACTGTGTGAACTCAGTGAGATCTCCTCGTGGGTCTGCTCCTCGGCCTGGCCAAGCTGGCAATAAACAGATCCTGGCCATGGAGGGGGTTGTCTCTGCCGACTGCCTGCCCCTCTTTCATGGTTATGTTTGTGCCTGGATATCCCTGGAGAGGGAGCACACGTTGTCCACCAACACTCTTAATGTCTTCAGGGAGAAGTGGGAACCACAGGGGTGGAGCGCTTTATTTCCCCCTACAACTCTATTTTGGTTTAGACTCCTCCCTCTCTCTCTACTACCCACCGCCCCCTCACTTTTGATGGTTTGCATCGTCCATAATGGGCATCACATGTAAATACTGGTGAATATTAGAGTCATAGAGATGCACAGCAAGGAAACAGATCCAACTCGTCTATGCCACCCAGATATCCTAACCTAATCTAGTCCCATTTTCGAGCACTTGGCCCATATCTCTTTGAACTCTTCCTATTCATGTATCCATCCTGATGCCTTTTAAATGCTGTATTGTACCAGCCTCCACCACTTCTTGTGGTAGCTCAGTCCAATCATGCACCAACATTCTGGCAAAGACTTGTGCTCCAGAATTTGTTGCTCCTCTAGCCAACCTGTTCCAGCATAGTTACATCTACTCGACAATGTCGAAAATTGCTCAGGTACATCCTGTAAACCACAAGTAGGACAAATTGCCCCTTAGATTCCTTTTATATCTTTCCCCTCTCACCCTAAATCTATGTCCTCTGGTTGTTAATTTTTTACAAAATGAAGCCCTGATAATTTTGATGAATTTGGTGATAGGAAGGTTCATTCAGTTGTGCATGATAATGCTCTTCTGGGAAAGAAAATACAGTTTATAAAGAGATTCTTGACTGTAAGTTGTCTGACCGTGAGGAGTCCAGGTTACCTGTATGTCCAGATTGTATTAAGTGACAGCGTTTGCTTTATTTACTGAAAGGGTTTCTGATGTTTTGGTTTGAGGGCCAGATAGAAGGTTTGTTGGGAACGAACAAGACTCATGGTTGGTGTGTTGCCTCCCAGGTGCCAGTGTCGATGATGTCTCGGATCATTTCTTTGGGATCCTGAAGAGATAGGGTGATCAGCCCCACGTCGTGGTCCATGTAGGTACCAATGACATAGGTAGAAAGAGGGATAGAGATGTAAGGCAGGATTTCAGGGAGCTAGGGTGGAAGCTGAGAACTAGAACAAACAGTTATTATCTCTGGTTTGTAACCCGTGCCAAGTGATAGTGAGGCAAGGAATAAGGAGAGATATCAGCTGAACACATGGCTGCAAGGATGGTGCAGGATGGAGGGTTGCAGGCGCTTGGATAATTGGGGCTCATTCTGGGGAAGGTGAGACCTGTACAAACAGAACGGTCTTCACTTGAACCAGAGGGGTACTAATATCCTGGGTGAGAAATTTGCTGGTGATATTCGAGTGGGTTTAAACTAGCTCAGCAGGGGGATGGGAACCTAAGGTGTAGTTGCAGTGCACTGGAGGATGACAGTAGGGAGCACAGGGACAGGATTTCAGGGTCACAGGAATGTGCTGGCAGACAGCAAGCTGGTTTGAAGTGTGTCTACTTCAACACCAGAAGTATCCAAAATAAGGTAGGTGAGCTTGCAGCATGGATAGGTACCTGGGACTTCGATGTTGTGGCCATTTTGGAGACATGGATCGATCAGGGTGAGGAATGGATATTGCAGGTTCCAGGCTTTAGATCTTTCAGTAAGAACAGGCAAGGCAGTAAAAGAGGGGAAGTTGTGACTTTGTTAGTCAAGGATAGTATGACGGTGGCTGAAAGAACTTTTGACAAGGACTCGTCTACTGAGGTAGTGTGGGCTGAGGTTAGAAACAGAAAAGGAGAGGTCACATGCTTGGAGTTTTTTATAGGCCTCTGCAGAGTTCCAGGGAGGTGGAGGAGAGGATTGGCAAAATTATTCTGGGTAGGAGTGAAAGAAACAGTTTGGTCATGATGGGGAATTTTGACTTCCCCAACATTGACTGGAAATGCTATAGGTCTAGTACATTGGATGGATCAGTTTTTGTCCAATGTGTACAAGAGGATTTCCTTGTTGAGGGTATGTCAAAGGGCCAACAAGAGGGGAGGCCACAGTGGATCTGGTGCTTGGTAATGATTTAGTTGTAGGTGAGCACTTTGGAGAGAATGACCATAATTCAGTTACATTTAGTTTAGCGATGGAAAGGGATAGGTACATGCCACAGGTCAAGAGTTATTGATGGTGCAAGAGCAATTATAATGCGACTAGGCAAGAATTAGGATGTATAGAATGGGGTAGCAAAATGCAGGGGTTGCAGACAATGGAAATGTGGAGCTGGTTTAAGGAACAGATATTGCGTGTCCTTGATAGGTATGTCCCTATCAGGCAGGGAGGAAGTGATGAGGTAAGGGAACCGTGGTTTACTACAGAAATTGCATCTCTTGTTAAGCGGAAGAAGGAGGCTTATGTGTTGATGAGACAAGAGAGGTGATGGAGAGTTACAGATCAGCTAGGAAGGATTTAAAGAGAGAGTTAAGAAGAGCAAAGAGAGGTCACGAGCAGTCTTTAGCAAATAGAATAAACGAGAGCCCTAATGCTTTCTATAGGTATGTGAGGAATAAAAGGATGATTAGGGTAGAAATAGGCCAGTCAAAGACAGAAGTGGGAAGTTGACTGTGGACCCTGTGGAGATCGGAGAGGTGCAAAACGAACATTTCTCATCAGTTATCACTCAGGAAAAGGAGAATACTGTAGAGGAGAAGAATGAGATACGAGATATTAGACTAGAAAGGATCGTGGTTAGTTACAAAGAGGTGTTATCAATTCTAGAAGGAGTGAAAGTAGATACGTCCCCTGGGCTGGATGGGATTTATCCAAGTATTGTCTGGGAAGCTAGGGAGGAGATAGCAGAGCCTTTGGCTTTGATATTTGAGTCAACATTGTCTACAGTTTTAGTACCAGAGGACTGGATTTCAAATTGGATTGCAAATGTTGTGCCCTTGTTCAAGAAGGGCAGTAGAGATGAGCTTAAAAATGTGTTGCTGGAAAAGCGCAGCAGGTCAGGCAGCATCCAAGGAGAAGGAGAATCGACGTTTTGGCATAGTGAGCCTTACTTCTATTGTAGGAAAGGTTTTGGAAAGGATTATAAGAGATAGGATTTGTAATTATCTAGCAAGCAACAATTTGATTTCAGATAGTAAACATGATTTCGTCAAGGGCAGGTCATGTCTCACAAACCTCATTGAGTTTTTTCAGAAGGTGACCAAACATGTAGGTGAGGGTAGGGCAGTTGTCATGGTATACATGGACTTCAGTAAAGCCTTTGATAAGGTTCCACATGGTAGGCTGTTGGAGAAAATGCAGAGGTATGGGATTGAGGATGATTTAGCAGTTTGGATTACAAACTGGCTTTCTAAAAGAAGGTAGCCAGTGGTGGTTGATGGAGAATTTTCAGTCTGGAGTTCGGTTACTAGTTGTTGTGGTTCTGTTTGCCGAGCTGGGAATTTGTGTTGCAGACGTTTCGTCCCCTGTCTAGGTGACATCATCAGTGCTTGGGAACCTCCTGTGAAGCGCTTCTGTGATCTTTGTAGTGGTTTGAATCTGCCGCTTCCGGTTGTCAGTTCCAGCTGTCCGTTGCAGTGGTCAGTATATTGTTCCAGGTCGATGTGCTTATTGATTGAATCTGTGAATGAGTGCCATGCCTCTAGGAATTCCCCGGCTGTTCTCTGTTTGGCTTGTCCTATAATAGTAGTGTTGTCCCAGTCGAATTCATGTTGCTTGTCATCTGCGTGTGTGGCTATTAAGGATAGCTGGTCGTGTCGTTTCGTGGCTAGTTGGTGTTCATGGATGCGGACCGTTAGCTGTCTTGCTGTTTGTCCTATATAGTGTTTTGTGCAGTCCTTGCATGGGATTTTGTACACTACATTGGTTTTGCAAGGACTGCACAAAACCTACATAGGACAAACAGGAAGACAGCTAACGATCGCATCCATGAACACCAACTAGCCACGAAACGACACGACCAGCTATCCTTAGTAGCCACACACGCAGATGACAAGCAACATGAATTTGACTGGAACAACACTATTATTATAGGACAAGCCAAACAGAGAACAGCCAGGGAATTCCTAGAGGCATGGCACTCATCCACAGATTCAATCAATAAGCACATCGACCTGGAACAATATACCGACCACTGCAACGGACAGCTGAAACTGACAACCGGAAGCGGCAGATTCAAACCACTACAAATGCCGGAGGAAAGATCACAGAAGCGGTTCACAGGAGGCTCCCAAGCACTGAGGATGTCACCTAGACAGGGGACGAAACGTCTGCAACACAAATTCTCAGCTCGGCGAACAGAACCACAACAACGAGCACCCGAGCTACAAATCTCTTCACAAACTTCGGTTACTCGTGTTACGCCACAAGGGTCTGTTCTGGGATCACTGCTGTTTGTCATTTTTATAAATGACTTAGGTGGATGGATTAATAAATTTGCAGATGACACTTAATTCGGTGGAGTAGTGGAAAGTTTGGAAGAATGTTACAGATTGCAGGGGCTCTTGGATAAACTGCAGAATTAGGCTGAGAGGTGGCAAATGGAGTTCAATGCAGCTAAATGTGAGATGATTCACTTTGGGAAGAATAACAGGAAGGCAGTGTACTGGGTCAATGGAAAGATTCTTAGTAGTGTAGATGTGCAGAGGGATCTTGGAATCCATGTTCATGGATCCCTGAAAGTTGCCGCACAAGTTGATAGTGCTATTAAGAAGGCAAACGGTGTGTTAGGTTTTATTGGTAGAGGAATTGAGTTCCGGAGCCGCAATATCATGCTGCAACTATACAAAACGCTGGTGCGGCCACACTTGGAATATTGTATACAGTTCTGGTCACCATATTTCAGGAAGGATGAGGAAGCATTGGAAATGGTGTGGAGGAGATTTACCAGGAAGTTGCCTGGTCTGGAGGGAAGGTCTTATGAGGAAAGGCTGAGAGACTTAGGTCTGTTCTCATTGGAAAGAAGAAGGCTAAGAGGGGATTTGATAGAGACATACAAGATGACCAGAGGAATAGATAGGGTAGACAGTGAAAGTCTTTTTCCTAGGATGATGACATCAGCTTGTATGAGGGTTGAGGGGTGATAGATTTAAGACTGATGTCAGAGGCAGGTTCTTTACTCAGAGAGTGGTAAGGGCGTGGAATGCCCTACCTGCCAATGTAGTTAACTCAGCCACATTAGGGAGATTTAAACAATCCTTGGATAAGCACATGGATGATGATGGGATAGGGGAACGAGCTGAGAATAGTTCACAGGTCGGTGCAACATTGAGGACTAAAGGGCCTGTTCTGCGCTGTATTGTTCATTGCTCTATGTTTCACTTCAGCCCCACGCTACTATACCTTGGCCAGTCAATGTAGGGCCAGGTCAAAGAACCTCCCTTTGGTCTGCTTCTGGCCCATTAATACATCCATGTAGTAGGCTGTGGAGGAGGACATTAGGACCATCTGCCTGCCTGCTTGCCTCTTATGTCCACTCTCAGGTGGTTCTGGCAAAGGAACACATGATGGCTTCTACAACTGGTTGATACAGCAGGACTAAGAATGCATCACCTCTATCCCCCTTCCCAAAATGGTATTTTCATTATTTGTCAAGATTCCTATCTTACGTTTGTCTTTGTTGCAGTGCCCCTTTAAGCGCGGCACGATGGCTCTGTGTTTAGGCATTGCTACTTCACGACTGTGGGACGCAGGTTCAATCCCAGCCTTGGGCAACTGTCTGTCTGGAGTTTGCACATTCTCTCCTTGTCTGTGTGGGTTTCCACCCACAGTCCAAAGATGTGCAGGTTAGGTGGATTGCCTCATAGTATGCTAATTAGGTGAATTGGCCATGCTAAATTGCCCCATGGTGTCTATGGATGTGTAGGCTAATTGGGTTAAATTGATAAATTGGGTTAAATCACAATCACCTGATGAAGGAGCGTCGCTGCAAAAGCTAGTGTGCTTCCAATTAAACCTGTTGGACTATAACCTGGTGTTGTGTGATTTTTAACTTTGTACACCCCAGTCCAACACCAGTATCTCCAAATAATGGGTTAAATTGGTAAGGGATAGGGTGTGGATGTTGGAACACTCTTTGGAGGATTGTTACAGACTTGATGGGCTGAATGGCTTCTATCTGAACTCCAGGAATTCTATGGAACTTCCTTAATATGATTTTTCAAAAGAGTATAAAGCAAAACTATCAAAGGAGTCGAATCAGGAGACTAATACCAATAAAGTTTCACTCTGTAAATAAATACATTCCAAGTAAAGAGGTCTGTGATGAGGATCTTTTACTTTCCTTTCTTTTCAAACAGTCAGGTCTGATAAACAAAACTAAACATTCTGTTTTGATCTGCAGGATTGGCAGGAATTCAAGTCCCATCAGCAGATAATCAGTACTTCCCGGTCACGGAGCAAACATCTGTCAGTGTCTGGCTGACACCCCGCCTCTTGCAGATGTGGTGGATATATTTCAGCTTCAGGCCATCAAAATGCTCTTTCAACCTTTTACAAGGCCTCATTTCCAAGGAGCAATAACATTTCAGAAAATGAATTAGAAATAAAGTTCTGTTTGTTTTCCTTTCACAACTTCATACAAGATGAATATAAATATTGATGTTTCTTGAAATCTATTTTGCTTTACAAGATTGCTTTGAAGTCTGTAATGAATTATTGACAAAAGAAAGCTTCTCCAAAATCAAGAAAGATTTGTTTCAGAAGATATTAATGAACCTTTTCAATTACCAGAAACATGCTTCATGCTGGTCAGAAATATGAGTCAAGTATTTTAATGATGAACTTGTTTAATACACTTGAGGGCAGGTAGGATTTGAAATCATGTCTTCTGGCTGAGAGGTAGGGACACTACTCCTGCACCACAAAGCCCTTGCAGCAGTTAAGTGTTCAGTCACCAGCCCTGAGCAGTTCCAGGTTGTCCAGCCCAAGTCAATTGCTGTCTTGCGTCTGTCAGTCCCATCTTACACATGGTGCTCCATTTAGTCCAAAGATCGCACAACCCTGTGAGCCTATTCTCTGGCTGTGGATCCCTTAGGCCTACCCCTGTGTTGCCTCAACTCAGGCTGCAGTAATTTGGACCAATCCCCATATTGTTTTCATTATCACCGATTTGCTGTTCACATCCTCGCTCTTACAGTCAGTGTATGTATGTGAGTTTGCTTTTCTCATATACAGTGTGTATGGGTGTGCATGAGTGTCTTTTTGACTTTGTTTGTCTCTGTGTTGTCTATGCTTGTAGCTGTGTTGTAGTATCTCTGCATCTCTTTGGCTGTCTCTGAGCTGTTTACTTTTAACCCACTGGGCTGGTCCAAGTTTGTTTATGTACTTGTGCTTTATGGAAAGGTCCACAGTTGCAGAGCTTGGATCAGCGCTATACTCATTGTACATTCACTTAAAGACATCTGACGTGGTGTTTACCTCTGGACTGGAAGCTTTGGGATCACGTCCTACTCCAGCCATAATGGACATGAAAGATCTGTGATCACATGACCAACCAATTGATCATCAGTCTGTGAACATTTCCAATACAGCCACAGCAGGCAGTAAGAGTATGAGCCAAAATGGTGTGGAACCCCACCCCACAGCCTCCCACATTAATGATCTGACACCAAATGTGAGCAAAGGTTATCTTCTTTCTTAGGGACCCCAACAGACTCACTTTCCTCACCTTCCCACTGGCTATATTTAAACTGAATGCGTAGATCATCAAAACAACAGGTAGTCAATGCTAACACATGAGGTTAAGGCTTCCCAGAGTGCTGAATACCGAAGCTCACCAACTGATCAGGTTCACTTTGATGGGTTTGCTCAGGTGTGTTGTGGAAGGTACTGAAGGACAAACCTTCAGGTTGAACAGGTATGTGGCAAAGCTTTGGTGATGCAGGCCAACCATCTGGGAACATAGAATCATAGAATCGCAATAGTGTGGAAGCAGGCCATTCAGCTCATTGAGTCCACACCAACCCTCTGAAGAGCATCTTGCTAAACTCACCCCATTCCTGTAACCCTGCAATTCCCATGGCAAGCCTGCACGTCCCTTGACACTATCAGCAATTTAGCATGGCGAATCCATTTAACCTGCACATCTTTGGACTGTGGGAAGAAATTGCAGCACCCGGAGGAAATCCACACAGACATGGCGAGAATGTGCAAACTCTATACAGAGAGTTGCCCAAGGGTGGAATCGAACCCAGGTCCCTGGCACTATGAGGCAGCAGTGTTAATCATTGAACTACCATGCCGTCCAAGCATAGCAAGGCATCACTGTCACCCACAGGAAGACAATCTAGGGGGCAAGTTAAAGAAATCCCAGCCTCTGATCACAGGTCCACTGGTGTGGCACTCCAGATTTATAGTGTTGAAAAAATTACCCCTCTTCCAGATAATAATTAATAGAAATGTTCACAGATAGTAGTCATGGCCTGCCTGAATCCTGAAAAGGAAAGTTATAGATTTCTTTCCTGATGTGTTGATGGAGATGAGTCACTTAGAGCAGCATTTCTTTCTTGAGGGAAACCATCAATTTTGAGCATTAGATTAGATTACTTACAGTGTGGAAACAGGCCTTTCGGCCCAACAAGTCCATACCGACCCGCCGAACCGCAACCCACCCATTCCCCTTCATTTACCCTACATTAACAATATCCACATTTAATTCCTGTTGAGTCTGGTATCCTCCTGGTTGAATTGGATGGCAGGAAATGTTGACCAGAGTAACAGAGTGGTAGTCTCCAAACATTTTTATCATTCTCTCAAAGCCACATCTTCAGTCCTGAAAGTAGTTTTCTTTTATTTTTCCCAACCCCACCCAGCTCCCTGGACTTTTTCTGCCCCACCCATCTCAAAGTATTTTTTTCTCTCATCTCAAAGCTGTAAAGTTGCTGAGCTGATTCTGCATTTTCTCATTCCCTGGAAATGTTGGTTCCAACCATGGCTTCTTCTCCAAAGCTTTGCGGTGCCCACATGCTGTTTATGTCAGCTCCCTAATGCAGCTCCCTTTCTAAACCACAGTTTTTGACTGAAAGTTCACATAGATTGTGTCATGGTAGGGCTTTTGACAATTTGATACATCAGAGGAAATCATCGGCATCATGGTTAAACCAGAGAGACAGCAGCTGCCAGACTTTCTCAGACTTTAAGTGGAAATCTTTCAGGCAGCATCAAGGCCTAGAAAAATAGGTTAGAGATCCTCACAAGGAAAAGGCCCAAATTGACAGGAGAAGAGACAGACACTATGTCTGGGCCTAATCTTGTGAGGCAATAGTAGGCTTGGCTGCCTTCTAGACAGTCATAGAGGTCTACAATACAGTAAAATACCCTTCAACCCATCAAGTCTGCACCAGTAAAGGCAATCACCTAACTATTCTAATCCAATTTTCCAACACTTGTGTTATGACACAGCGGTGAACGCCTCTGTTAATTAAACTAAACACCCAGAAAACCTCAACTCACCTCGTAATCTTTTAAAATATGAGTGACAGAGAACTCCTAAATTCCACTATTTAAAGATAAAACATCAATTTATTTTTTAACTCTAAAAGTGAACATTAAACAACAATTATTCACAATTCTAAGCTCCCTTCCTCTTAACTGCTTCCAACTCAATAACAATATGCTGTTCCAATAAGACACTTATTAATATTACATCAACTTAATTTCAAAACCACACAGCCACTGTCATCTTCGACGTCTGTCTTTTTCTGACTGAAGATCTCCCTGGGTCGTTTTCTTTCTTTTTAATGCAAATATGTTTCATATGAAAAGATACCTTTTGGAGAGAAGGTTTCCTAATTTCTTGGGTCTCTCTCGATGGCAGTTGTTCTCTCTCTAATTTTCAAAATACCTGCATTTTTATATCCCTAACATCGGATCATCTCATTTGTTCAATTGTGACAAAACAGTAAATTCAAACTTGATTAGGTTTTAGAATCCTGGGGCATAATTTAAACTGATATGTTAATTTGAAATGTTGTCAAAACAGCAATCAAAACTCAGGTATCCATTTCACAGCCAAGTGTTGCATATTTTCCAGTACACTCTGGGACTGCCATCAAGTCACATAACAAGTAATGCTTGTAATCTCTCAGTTCCGAACAGCATTCACACTCTCTTAAAAGTACAGTACACGTCTTCAAATTCATAACACTTTGCACATAGTATTGTATGCCCTGGCATTGCAAGTGCACATTTAAATATTTCTATAATGTGATTCAATTAGACTTCACCCCATGTAGCATATGTGCAGGCTTTGGAGACATTACAAGAAGGGTTTACCAGGCTGTTACCTGTTTTAGGGGGCAAATAACTATGAGGAAAGATGGGACAAATTGATTTGTTTTCACTTGAATGTTGAAGAATGATAGAAGTTTACAAAGTTATGAGAGGTAAGGATAGAATGGATGGTCTTTTACCAAGGGCAGAAATGCCACTTAACAGGGACATAGGTTTCAGGTAAAGGGGGTAATTTTAAAGGAAATATGAGAGACAGGTTATTTAAACAGAAGGCAGCAAGTTCCTAGAATGAGATGCCGGAGGGTATGGTACATTCAGATATTAGTGCAGTTTAAGAGGAATCTTGACATATAGTCAGGGCTTATGCCCAAAATATTGATTCTCCTGTTCCTCGGATGCTGCCTGACCTGCTGTGCTTTTCCAGCACCACAATCTTGACTCTGATCTCCAGCATCTGCAGTCTTTACACATTCTCCTAGATAAATGAATAGGCAGGGAATAGAGGGATACGGACCGCAAAGAGGCTAAAAGATTTTTAGTTTAACATAGAACATCGAACTCAGAACATAGAATTTTACAGCGCAGTACAGGACCTTTGGCCCTCAATATTGCACTGCCCTGTGAAACCAATCTGAAGCCCATCTAACCTACACCATTCCATTCTCATCCATAAATTCTAATAAAGTCTAAAATATGCCTATCCGATGACCATTTAAATGCCTGTAAAGTTGGCAAGTCTACAACTGTTACAGGCAGTGTGTTCCACGTCCCTACACAGAATTAATATTTTGGACATAATCCCTGACTACCTGTCAAGATTCCTCTTAAACACTGCACTTATATCTGAATATACCACGCCTCTGAGTAAAGAAACTACTTCTGACATCTGTCCTCCATCTATCACCCTTCAATTTAAAGCTATGTCCCCTCATGCTATCTATCATCATCCCAGGAAAAAGGCTGTCACTGTCCACCTGATCTAATCTTCTGATTATCTTATATATCTCAATTAAGTCAGCTCTCAACCTTATTATCTCTAATGGAACAGTCTCAAGTTCCACAACCTTTCCTCCAAACCAGACAACATCCTAGTAAATCACTTCTGCACCCTTTCCAAAACTTCCATATCCTTTGGGTAATGCGGTGACCAGAACTGCATGCAATACTCCAAGCGCAGCCGCACTAGAGTTTTGTACAGCTGCAGCATGACCTCATGGTTCTGAAACTCAATCTCTCTACTAATGAAAGCTAACACACTGTATGCCTTCGTAACAGCCCTATCAACCTGCGTGGCAACTTTGAGGGATCTATGTACGTGGACATGGTCATGGTCAGGCAGCATCCGAGGAACAGGAGAATCAATATTTTGGGCATAAGCCCTGACTATCTGTCAAGATTCTTCTTAAACTGCACTAATACCTGAATGTACCACACCCTCCGGCATCTCATTCTAGGAACTTGCTGCCTTCTGTTTAAATAACCTGTCTCTCATGTTTCCTTTACCTGAAACCTATGTCTCCTGTTAAGTGGCATTTCTGCCCTTGGTAATCTCTCTGCTCATCTACACTACCAAACATCTTATCATTTGCCCAGTAGTCTGCATTACTGTTACTCCTTCAAAAATGAAACACTTCACACATTCCTGCATTAAACTCTATTTGCCACCTCTCAGCTCAGCTCTTCAGCTTATCTATGTTCCTCTGTAACCTACAACATCGTTCAGCACAATCCACAACTGTATCGACCTTAGTGTCGTCTGCAAATTTACTAACTCATCCTTCTACGCCCTCATCCAGTTTGTTTATAAAAATAACAGCAGTGGACCCAAAACAGATCCTTACGGTACACCACTAGTAACTGAACTCCAGAATTAACATTTCCCATCAACCACCACCCTCTGTCTTCTTTCAGCTAGCCAATTTCTGATCTAAACCGCTAAATCACCCTCAATCCCATGCCTCTGTATTTTATGCCGTAGCCTACCATGGGGAACCTTATCAAACAGTTTACTGAAATCCATATACACCACATTAACCACTTTACCCTCATCCACCTATTTGGTCACCTTCTCAAAGAACCCAATAAGGTTTGTGAGGCATGACCTACCCTTCACAAAACTGTGTTGACTATCCTTAATCAACTCATTCCTGTTGAGATGGTTATAAATCCTATCTCTTATAACCATTTCTAACACTGTACCCTCAACTGAAGTAAGGCTCACTGGTCCATAATTACCAGGGTTGTCTCTACTCCCCTTCTTGAACAAGGGAACAACATTTGCTATCCTCCAGTCTTCTGGTACTATTCCCGTAGACATTGACAATATAAACATCAAAACTAAAGGCTCGGCAATCCCCTCCCTTGTTTCCCAGAGAATCCTAGGATAAATCCCATCCGGCCCACTTATCTATTTTCATACATACCAAAATTGCTAAAAAACACCTCCTCCTTGTGAACTTCAATCCCACTCAGTCTAGTAGTCTGTTTCTCAGAATTCTCCTCGACAACATTGTCTTTTTCCAGTGTAAATACTGACAAAAGGCATCATATTGACAAAGTCTTTGTGGGCTGAAGGGCCTATCTTGTGCTGTATTGTTCTTTGTCTTTCAAGCACTTAACCACACAATATTGGCCTGTGATCAAGGACCCATGAGTGAGAAGTATCACCCACTCACAGCTGCCAGCCAATCAAAGGTCAGTTGCTTTTCCTTAATCGGTAACAATGCCTGAGAGGCTGCTGCTGCTGCTTCTAACCTGGTCAGATGCTCAGATCAAAGAGGAGCATGGCTACAGATGGACAAGCGATGGATTTGGAGACGGTGGTGGTGGTGGTGAGGGGTGGGGGTGGGGTAAGAGAGGGTGAATGGGAGACAACCAGGGTAAGTGGGAGACAATCAGGTTTCCCTGTACACATCTTGATGCCAGCCCCTCAATTAAACACTGAATATTTTTTAAATGACCACTATCTTCCAACTCTGGGTGGTTTCAAGACAATATGGCATGGTCCTGCATGACAGCCTCCCATTCCCAACACCAGTTGAAGAGGGGTGAGGCCCTTATATATACTTTAATTGACCATTTAACAGCCTAAGGCGACAATGAGGTAAGAAGGCTGTCCATATGCCTTCCTGCGCTTGACTGAACCAGGGTAGATGTGGTAAGGTGTCCAGGGTCTGCACTCACCAGCCACCTGCCTGATTCAACACTCCAGGCATCAAACCCACTGTAGGGGATGGCACAAGATTATACCATCCTAAAACTTGCCTCAGGTTATGCGTGAGAATGTTTAATGACCCCCACAAGGTAAGTCAGATAACATACATGTTCAGTGGGATCAGCTCAACCTATTACCTCTGACATCTTTTGGTTTTTAATTGGGTGGAAAAAAAACAAAACCAGGGAGCTTCAGCAAACTATGTTTGAAATGACTCCATAGAAGCAGATACCCCATCACTAAGTCACCCTTTAGATACAAGTGGAGAGTCCTTGACACTGATCCAACTCCTTCACAGCCAGTTCTAAGAGTGAACAGAACCTCTGACATTCCTGCTTTTATCTGTCAGCCAGAGCTCCCTGATCAGACCAGATTAACAGCCCCATTTGGTGAGATGGGGGGCAGGTGAGGGTTGATGGTTGCTGGGCTGTTAATCTGGGGACCCTGGTTCACATCCTGCCATGTAGATGGTTAGACTTGAATTCAGTTTTTAAAAAAATCTGCAATGATGACCATAAATCCATTGTTGATTGTCAGGAAAACCACATCTGTTTCACTAATGTCATTTAAGGAAGGAAGCTGCCATTTTCACCTGGACTGACCGACACATGACTCTAGACCCACAGCAATATGGTTGACTCTTAATTGACCTCTAGGAGAAAGTGAGGACTGCAGATGCTGGAGTACCAGAATTGAAAAATGTGGTGCTGGAAAAACACAGCAGGCCAGGCAGCATCCGAGGAGCAGGAGAATTGACGTTTCGGGCATAAGCCCTTATGTCCAAAACGTCAATTCTCCTGCTCCTCGGATGCTGCCTGGCCTGCTGTGTTTTTCCAGCACCACATTTTTCAACTCTTAATTGACCTCTGTGCAGTTAGTGATAAGTCATAAATGCTGGTTTAGCCAGTGATGTCCTCATCCTGTGAGTGAATAAAAAACACCATTTAAAAATCAATAGAACTGCAGATGCTGAAAATCAGAAACAAAAATAGAAGTTGCTGGAAAAACTCAGAAGGTCTCTCAGCATCTGTGGAGAGAAATCAAAATTAACATTTCAGGTTGAGTGACTCTTGAAGTGTCACTCGACCTGAAATGTTAATTTTGATTTCTCTACACAGATGCTGCTAAACCTGTTGAGCTTCTCCAAAAAAAATTGCTGCTTATCCTCACTTCAGCTGAACTGGCACTGCAGAAACCAAAGCTCCCACTGGGAATGAGCAAGAGATTTCTGCCTAGGAGCAATATATTCTCACCACAAGGAGTAGGTCAAACCCAACCTGGCCAATTGGCATCCCATCATTTTCTTCAATGATTTTTTTTTAGATTAGATTACTTACAGTATGGAAACAGGCCCTTCGGCCCAACAAGTCCACACCGGCCCGCCGAAGCGCAACCCACCCATACCCCTACATTTACCCCTTCTTACCTAACACTACAGGCAATTTAGCATGGCCCAGTCACCTGACCTGCACATCTTTTGGACTGTGGGAGGAAACCGGAGCATCCAGAGGAAACCCACACAGACACGGGGAGAATGTGCAAACTCCACACAGTCAATCGCCTGAGTCGGGAATTGAACCCGGGTCTCTGGCGCTGTGAGGCAGCAGTGCTAACCACTGTGCCACCGTGCCGCCCATTTGTTCATGGGTTGTGCACTTTGCTGGATAGATTAGCATTTTTTGCCCGTTGCTTGTTGCCTTAAGAAGGTTGTGGCGAGCTGTCTTCTTCAAACTTCAGTGCTTTTGAGAGATGAAGTCTACTTTCTATTAACAGGAAAACGATAGAATATTTCACTGACAATGCCATCAAGTAGCATTTACACAGCAATAGCCTACTCAGTTTGAATTATGCTAAGCCCAGTCAATTTTGGATCTAATTACAGCCTTGATCCAAGCATTGGAAAAAATTCCAAAGATTTAAGGTAAGAATCATTGTCTTTGATGTTAAGACAGTTTCTGACCAAGTTCGGTATTAAACAGTCCGAGGCAAACTGATGTTATTGAGAAACCTTACACTGGCTGGAGTCATATCTGAGGAAGATGATTGTCAGAATAGAGTACGTTGATGAACATCGGGATGAGCACCAGCCACAACCCCTCTGACACTAACACAGTCTCTGTTCGCATTCAGCAAGATCTGGCCAACATTCAGGCTGGGGCTAATAAGTAATGTTGCGCTGGTGCCACACAAGTTCCAGGCAGCGATCACTTCCAACAAGAGAGAATCAAGCCATAACCTCTTGACATTTAATGGTGTTACCATCACTAAATACCCTCTTTAAAAACATCCTGCGTGTTACCATTGAACAGAAATTAACTTGGCCAGCTATACAAACCCCATGGTTGATTTGTGCCGATGTTGCTTTTACCTTGGGTATACTACTTCCATGGACTATAATAATATAACTATAATGCCTGCATCATTCTGTCCCAGTGGATTCTGCCAGCCATTGTGATCTGCTTTAGGTATCTGTACTAAGCTCTTGAAGCTGCTCTACTTGGTTAGATTGTTCCTACACTGAGTCTGCCATACCCCTGTCATTACTTATCCAAGTGTAACATGTGTCTGAGTGCCAATGGGTCTTGTAAAGTGTTTATTTATATTTTAACACAGAAGACTGATTAAATCTCTCCAGTACAGTTCTTCCATTCCTCTGTCTTTATCCCCTCAATAGCATGTGACCACTAATATCAGTGTTACATCATCATGCACATCATTGTCATTGACACGTTCCTTTCAGATGAGATTGATGAGATTCCCTACAGTGTGGAAACAGGCCCTTCGGCCTAACAAGTCTACATCGACCCTCCGAAGAGTAGCCCACCCAGACCCAATTCCCTCTGACTAATGCACCTCTATGGATTTCAACATTGTACATCAACAGCTGCAAGAGCAGGTTAGAAGCTAGGAATACTGTGGTGAGTAATTCATCTCCTGACTCCCCAAAGCCTGTCTACTATCTACAGGGCAAGTATCAGAAGTGTGATGAAATACTCTCCACTTCCATGGATGGGTACAGTTCGAATAGCAAGAAGCTTAACACCATCCAGGACAAAGCAGTCTGCTTCATTCACATAACATCCATAAACATTTATTCCCTTAACTGACAAAGCACAGTACCAAAGGTGTGTTCCATCTACAGGATGCACTTCAGCACCTCATCCAGAGGTCCTTGGACAGCACTTTCCAAAACCATGACCACGACCATCCAGAAGGAAAAGTGCAGCAAATAGATGGGAACCCCCTGCAGGTTACCCTCCAAGTCACTCATCGTCCAGTCTTGGAAATCCATAGAATCCCTACAGTGTGGAAACAGGCCATTCTGCCCAACAAATCCACACCAACCCTCTGAAGAATATTCCACCCAGACCCATCCACAGTAACCCTACATTTTCCATTGTCAATCCACTAAACCTATACATCCCTGAACACTGTGGGCAATTTAGCGTGGCCAATCCAGCTAACTTGTACATCTTTGGATTGTGGAATGAAACTGGAGCACCCAGTGAAAACCCACACATTCATGGGCAGAATATGCAACTCCACATAGACAGCTGCCCAAGGGTAAAAGTGAACCCGGGTGCTTGGTACTGTAGGACAGCTGTGCTGACCACTGAGCCAACATGCTGCCGTTCCTTAAGTCACTGGGTCAAAATCCCGGAACAGTCTCCCGAACATCATTATCAGTCTACCTACATTAACTGGCTGCAGTGGTTCAAGAAGACAGTTTGATACCACTTTCAAAAGGGCAATTAGGGAAGGAGAATAAATGCTGGTGGAACCATGGGTGAAACAAAAGGTGTGTTGAATCATTTGTAACAAAATAAGAATTTACATTTACAAAGACCTTACAGTGTCCTCCATGCTTTAGTCAATTGAATTTTTGAAAGTGGGGCGGCACAGTGGCTCAGTGGTTAGCACTGCTGCCTCACAGCACCAGGGTACCAGGTTCGATTCCAACCTCAGGTGACTGTCTGTGTGGAGTTTGTACATTCTTCCTTTGTCTACGTGGGTTTCCTCCGGGTGCTCCTGTTTCCTCCCATCGTCTAAGGATGTGCAGATCAGGTGAATTGGCCATGCTAAATTGCCCCATTGTGTTTGGTCAATTAGTCAGAGGGAAATGGGTCTGGGTGGGTTACTCTTCAGAGGGTTGGTGTGGAGTGGTTGGGCCGAAGGGCACTGTGGGAAATCTAATCTAAACTTTGTTGTTAATGAGGCAGGAAATGTATCCATATGGAGATTTCATAACTAGCAAAAACCTCAATTCTCTACAGCCTACAGATAATACACCTTCAGATTTAATGGCTTTTTGTAAAAATATATTCAAACTCAATGCACCCAACTACCTACCATTCATAAATAGTTTGTTATTGATTAGATGAAATGATTTAGTCAATATGCTGTCGGTACACTTTCACAAATAATTGGATAAGTTGTTTCACAAAGGTTTATTTAAAAGCTTCAAGCATATGGTTAAAAAATAAGTGCAGCCATATGTTCCAAATGTTACTTAACGAATAGGGAACAGAGTAACCACTGAATGGAAAATGGTGCGCCCTGGCAGTCACTGCACAGTCCAATACTGGTTTCAATCTATCACTAAAGTGGATTTGCCAAAGGCAAGATTATGAAAAATGTATTGAGGGTATTAAACTACAAAATGAGGAAAACTGTTAGGAGAATTAGTTGAAAAGAAATCATTTGCAACTTAATAGAATGGCCAGACACTTGAATACAGTTACAAATATGCTGTAATAAATCTGGAGGCTGAAAGCAGAGGGAGGAAGGCACTCAAAGTGAAGATGTTGAAGGATATGGATGGCTCTGTATGGGGGTGACTGTGATGCAGTGGTAATGCCACTGGACTAGCAATCCCAAGGCCTAGGGGAACTCGGCAGCTAGTGGAATGTAAATACAATAAATAAAATCTGAAATGAAAAGCTAGTTTTAGAAATGGTGATACCCAATGCCCCAAAAAAGCCATTGATGGTTGTCAAAACCTGTCTGCATCACTATTGACCTGAAGGAAATCTGCCATCTTTACCTGGTCTGACCCACATGACTTCCTGAAGAAGGGTTAAACCTGAAATGTCGATTTCTCCACCTCCTGAAGCTGCTTGGCCTGCTGTGTCCTTCCAGCCTCCAGCCTCCTGCTTTTCTACATTGCATTCCAGCAATTTCAGTCTTCATGCAAATTTTAGTTCTTCTCTACATGTAAATTTTAGTTCCCTTCTGCATTGGCCTAGCTAGAAACTGAGTTCAATTAAAAGTTGGCAGTGAAATAACTCATGGATGCTGGTATCCCGTCACCAAGTCATTCTTTATTTACATTTGGAAAGTCCTTGACACTGATCCAGCTCCCTCAGAGCCAACACTCAGGGTGAACAGAACCTCTGACACCCCTGTATATATCAGTCAGCCAGGGCTCCCTGACTGGATCAGGTTATCAGCCCCAATCAAGAAACTCATATTCTATGAGCTCTTCCTGGCTGACCTCACCCTAAACACTACAGACTGCAAATGCTGGTCTAATTTCCAGTGACAAGCCCATCCCATTTGTGAATAAATTAAAAAGAATGCAGAGAATAAACTTAGACATGTAAGATCATAATAAAGACTTTGTTTTGGGAGGTTTATACCCTGGAAATTAGAATACAAAAATAAAGAAATGATGATGAATTTATGCTAAACAGCAACTAAGTTGCAGTTAGGATACTTTTCACAACTGTGTTTGTCAAGTTATAGAAAGTATAATAAAAACAAAGAGCAATATTCTTTGTTGGGAATCGTTTGTTCTGTTTGGGAACACTTCAGGTTCTTGAGACTGCTTCAAGTGGATTTGAGAAAGCTAAGAAGGAATACAATGAAACCTTTTTTAAAATTATGGAAGATTTCAACAGAGTCAATAAATTTTTTAAAATCTCTGGTGTGGGACTCTGTGACAAGGAGTCATTAATTTAAAATTGTTATTCAAGTGAATGAGGAGAGTGGTTAGAAAAAACTCTTTGCAGAGGATGATTGGTATTTTTATCATGGTTTCTACAGGGAATAGTTGATGCATCTATGATGATAGATAAATTTGTGAAGCAGAGGAAGATGTGGAAGCAGAGGAAGATGTGGTTATAGGAAGACTGCAGGATAGTAGGAATTTTAAGTTATACCAGCAAATAAATTGTAATGACACAGCATTGTCTTGTTACTTTTCACGTATAGCATATCAGTATTCACAGAGTAATCTGTTCCTCCACCAAAGTTTTTCAACACTCATTTTATGAAGAAGAAATGGCTTTCCTATATTTCCAACAATGTTACATTTAACTATACTAATTATCATTTGTCAATTGCATGTCCATGCTGTAAATGCATTAGTGTCCTCCTCTGTATTAAGTAGATTCTCCTCCCAGCATCTCCTCCCAAAATTTGGTTTTGTTCACAATTTTGGAATTATGCTTCCAATCCCTGAGTGAGCAGCAACTTAACACCAATGCATCTGCCTCATTAGTGACTGCTTTTATGAACCTATGATAAATGCTATCAGGACCCAGAGACTTATCAACCCATAGCCCCTTTAAGTTGTTCAATACCACTCCCCTATTGATTATTATTTTATTAAGTTCCACTCTCCATTCAACCTCAGTCTACTATTAATTCGCTGTTCTCATATTCTAGATGCCCAACATTTTACTTACTCTTTTCCTTTTTAGATACAGAAACTCTTCACAATCTGCTTTTACATTTCTAGTGAGCTTCCTCTCATACTGTAAGTATTTTTGCCCAATTAATATTTTAGTTTTTCTCTGCCACTCTTTATATTCTGACCAAACTTCTATTCATCTTTACTCACAGCACTCCAGGTGTAGTTTCACCAAGGCCCTGTAAATTGCAGCAAGCTATCCCTACTCCTGTACTCGAATCCTGTCACTATGAAGGCCAACACACCATTTGCCTTCATCACTGCCTGTTGTACCTAAGTGCTTACTTTCAGCATATGGGTTCAGGGTTATCTAAGTTTCATTGCACTGTCAGCTTTCCCAAACTGTCATCATCTAGATAATAATCTGCTTTGCTGTTTTTGCTACCAAAGTGAATGCTTCAAATTATCTTTCATCTGCCATGCATTTGCCCACTCACTCAACTTGTCCAAATCACACCGAAGTATCTCTGCATTCTCTAGCTACCTCTGTTTAAAGGAGTGCCAAACAGGATAGCCCTGATTGTGGGCAGACGCCCAACAATATGCTGGTACTGCAACACTAGGCACACCAAAAGGGAAATTGGAGAAATAGGAGAAAAGAGAAACGTGCTTTGTAGAAAGAGCAGTGGGTGTAGCATTGATTGACAGCTCTTCCAGAAAGCCAAAACTTTGGAACTAGAACAGCAAAAATAAAATCTACTAAGCATTTCCCATATCCCAACCGTGTGTTCGGGACTTTGTGATTAGTATTGGAATTAGAATTGGTAGACCCTGATGTGGAGCTCAGCTTAGTTTGCCGCTGAGTGTAAGTGCTGTGAAAATCCAGGAAACTCACAGCTGTTGCCACTGCAGTATGTTCAAATACAGCATCAGCAACATGGATTACTTGACAACTCAACTAAAGCATGAAGGAACCGTAAGGAGCATTAAGGAACAGGGAGGCCAGGGCCTTGTGGTATTAATCATGAGAATGTTTAACCAGAGGCCAAGGTAATATCTGGGATCTTGGATTCAAATCCTGCCATAGATGATGTTAGATTAAAAGCCAAAAGAACTGTAGATGTTGTAAATCAGAAATAAACACAAAAATTGCTAGAAAAGATCAGCAAGTCTGACAGCGTCTCTGGAGACAAATCAGAGTTAATGTTTCAGTTCTGGTTACCCTTCATTGGTTCTCAGAAATATTAACTCTAATTTCTCTGTACAGATGTTGCTAAACCTGCTGAGCTTTTCCAGAAATTTCTGTTTTTGTTGCTGTTGCTGTTATGGCAGAATCTGAATCCACCAAAAATGTGGAATTAAGAGTTTAATGCTGGCCATGAATCCATTGTTAATTGTTGTGAAATGCCATCTGGTTCACTAATGTCCTTTATGGATGAAAGCTGCCATCCAGAAACTGCCTGGACTGGTGACTCCAGACCCACAGCAATGTGGTTGACTCTTAACTGCCCTCTGGGTAATTAGGGATGGGCAATAAATGCTCGCCTAGTGGTGCCCTCATCCTATGAATGAATTTTAGAAACTCACAAGCTAAGGAGGGAGGGTGTGGCATTTGGGTGAGGAGATAAGTGTTGCGATGTTTACTGATGCACTAGCATCAAAATAAGTGCAATCCAAATTTTTTTCCAGAACCAATTATATGCGCTAAGTGCACAATTAAGAAATTCAGCTCACAGATGTATCTGCTGCCGTGGTTTCTGTCAACATTACTGGTTGCTCTATTTCTTTCAGAACAATGGCTGCATGAATCAATAGGTACAGCCAAAAAATGCAAGCTCAATTCTTTGCAAACTACAGTCAACAAATCCAAACAGCAATAAGACAGGTATCTATCTATGTATACCAATCATCTCACTGACGCATTAATCCAGAGCTAAGGCTAATGCTGTACAGACACAGGTTCAAATCTGGCAATAGCAGTTCCCTCCCATCTATCCACTCCACCCTCCACTCAGGCCTACTACCATCATTCCCCCCACCTTCATCTACCCATTGCATTCCCAGCTACTTTCTGCCCAGCCTGATCCCCCATCCATTTATTTCTCAGTCCCCTTGTTCCACCCCCTTGCACTCCCCCTCCCCCACCCTCACCCAACATTCCTAACGAAGAGCTTATGCTTGAGACGTCAACTCTCCTGCTCCTTGGATGCTGCCTGACCGACTGTGCTTTTCCAGAACTACATTGTTTGACTCTGGCATTTAATGCCATCCCTCATTGATCAGAGGGCATTAAGAATATGACACCTTGCTGTGGTCAAGTCATTGCATGTATTTAAGACAGAGATAGATAGGTTCTTGATTAATAATGGAGGAGGGATTTTACAAATCCCCTTACTAGAAACAAGTCATCATAATGGCAATGTTACAAGATGTTACCCAGGAACCCAGCCTAATGCTACACTGGTTCAAATCCCACCACAGTAACTAATGGAATTTATATTAAATTCAACAATCTGGCATTATGAAACATGTCTCAATAACGGTGGCTAAGACAGCTATCATCAAATTAGGGTAAAACACACATCCAGTTCACAAATGTCCTTGGGGGAAGGAAATCTGTTCTCCTTACATGGCCTTTACATGACTCCAGATCAACAATAATGCAGCTAACACAGAACAATCTTCCAAAATGGCCCACCAAGCCATTCAGATCAATGACAGTTAGGATCAAGCAACAAATGCCACTTTGCCAAAAATGTCACATCTCATTAAAGATTGCATTTTAAAGAAGTAGTTTATTTTATTAGCCGCAAGGAGTAAATGGAATGCTTGAATGAAGCAAACCTACAGAAAATGGGCCATAGGAATAAATTTTGAAAAATATTTTCATCAACATAAAATGTTTCACCACCCCCGGATGATCTAAAGTACCAAAACACCTGCCTCAGGTATTGGTTGAAGGATAAACATTGAGCAGGGCATCTGGGAGAATTCTTGAGTCCCTGTTTGAAATTGTCACACTGGATAGTTCATCTCTCACTGAGAGGGAACAAGACCATGTTTTAATGTTTTAGATAGAAGCAGCAATACTGCATGAAGAAATCAACCTAAACTTTCTGCTCTAGGCTCAGTAGTGGAACCAGACACAAGAATCTTCAGGGTTGTTGTCAAATGATCCAGTGAAACAACCAAGGATTTCTCTCTATTTGTCTTTTCATGAGGAGTGTTTTGTTGTCAAGAGGTTGACATGGTCCTCCTCATATCACTATCTCTAGCAGTCTTTCCATGATATTATCCATGATTTCCATTATACAAGCTTCTGGTGAGTCCACACTTGGAATACTGTGCATACTATGGATCATCTTATTGAAGGATTGTCAATATGTTGGAGGCAGTTCAGAGAGGTTTTACTGAACTAAAACTGAAATGAGGGGTTGTCTTATGAGGAAAGGTTGAACAGGCTAGGATTGCATCCACTTCAGTTTAAAGAGTTAGAGGCAAGTTGATTGAAAGAGGACATACCATCTTATTGGAGAATGTAGAACAAGGCTCACTGTTTAAAAATTAAAGGTTATCCAAATTTCTTTTAAACATTGTAACTGTACTTGCATCCACCATTTTCTCTGGCAGTTCATTCGACGCACGCATCACTCTTTGTGTAAAAAAGTTGCTCCTTGTGTCCATTTTAAATATTTCTCGTCTGGCCATAAAAATATGCCCCATAGTTTTGAAATTCCTCACCTTATCGACAAGACCCTTGTCATTCACATTATCTTTACCCCATATGATTTTAAAAACCTCTGTAATGTCACCCCCCAAACCTCCTACATTCTAGTGAGAAAAGTCCCAGCCATTCCTGTTTTTGTAACTCAAACCCTCCATTACTGGCAACATCCTGGTAAATTTTTTCTGACCCCCTTAGTTGAACATATAGTCTAATAATATCCTTTCTATAAAAGGGTGACTGGAACTACACACAGTACTCCAGAAGACCTTACCAACATCCTGTAAACCTCAACATATCATTCCAACTCCTCTTCTCAAAGTCCTTGTGATGATTTGGAATTTCTCTTGCTGGAAGCAGAGTCCTTGAACATTTTTAACTCAGAGAGAGAATCTTGTTCAGCAAGGAATGAAAGATTATCAGAAGCTGGCAGGAATGCAGAGTTGAGTTTTCAATTACATAAGCTATGATTTTATTGTATGTTTTTAATTCATTTGTGGGGCTTGGGATTGCTGGCTGGCCAGCATTGATAGCCCATCAATGAGAAGGTGGTGGTGACCTGCATTCTTGAATTGCTGCAGTCCACTTGCTGTGGGTTGACCCACAATGTCATTAGGGAGGGAATTCCAGGATTTTGACTCAACAATCGTGAGGAATGGTGGTATATTTCACGGTAGTGGTGGCTTGCAGGGGAACTTGCAGGTGGTGGTGTTCCCAAGTACCTGCTGCCCTTGTCCTTCTAGATGGAAGTGGTTGTGGGTTTGGAAAGTACCAACTTCTGCATTGCATCTTGTAAATAGTACACACTGCTGCAACTGAGCGCCGGTGGTGGAGGGATTGCATACTTGCAGATATGATGCCAAAAAAGCGGGTTGCTTTGTCCTGGATGATGTCAAGGAGTGTTGTTGGAGCTGCAACCATCCAGGCAAGTGGGGAGTATTCCATCACACTTCAGACCTGTGCTTTGTAAATAGTGGATAGACTTGGGGTGTCAGGAGATGAGTTCCTCGCAGCAGTGCCCCTAGTTTCTGACCTGCTCTTGTAGCCACTGTGTTTATGTTTGATTAGATTACATTACAGTGTGGAAACAGGCCCTTTGGCCCAACAAGTCCACACCGACCCGCCGAAGCGCAACCCACCCATTCCCCTACATTTACCCCTTTACCTAGCACTACGGGCAATTTAGCATGGCCAGTTCACCTGACCTGTACATCTTTGGGCTGTGGGAGGAAACTGGAGCACTCGGAGGAAACCCACGCAGACACGGGGAGAATGTGCAAACTCCACAGAGTCAGTCGCCTGAGGCAGGAATTGAACCCGGGTCTCCGGCGCTGTGAGGCAGCAGTGCCGCCGTGCCGCCCATGAATTCCTACTGCACCTGGTATTCCCAGGCGATCTCCCATCCAAGTACTAACCAGGCCTGAGTCTGCTTAGTTTCTGAGATCAGACAAGATCGGGCGTTTTCAGACTAGTATGGCCGTAGGCCGTGGTGAGTCCAGCTGAATTTCTGGTCAATTGTAGCCCTAAGGATGTTAACAATGGGGGATTCAGTGATGGTAATACCGTTGAATGTTAAGGGGTGGTGGTTAGAGTGTCTCTTATTGGTGATGGTCATTGTCTGGCATTTGTGTGACACGAACATTTCTTGTCACTTGTTGGCCCAAGCCTGGATATTGTTCAGATCTTGTTGCATTTGGGCACGGACTGCTTCAGTATCTGAGGAGTTGCAAATGGCGCTGAACACTGTGCAATCATCAGAGAACTTCCCCAATTCTGACCTATGACAGAGGGAAGGTCATTGATGATGCAGCTGAAGATTGTTGGGTTTATCCTGAGGGACTCTTGCATAGAAGTCCTGGAGCTGAGATGACTGACCCGCCACAATCACAACCATCTTCCTTTGTGCCAAGTATGACTCTAACCAGCGGAGTGTTTTGCTCCCTGAAACCCATTGATTACAGCTTAATGGCTCCTTAATGCCATATTCAGTCAAATGCGGCTTTGATGTCAAGGGCTGTCACTCTCACCTCACCTCTGTTTTGTCCATGGAGCTGAGTGACCCTGGCAAAACCCAAACTCGGCGTCACTGAGTGTGTTGTTGCTGTTCAGATGCTGCTTGATAGCATTGTTGCTGACCCCTTCCATCACTTTACTGTTGATGGAGAGTAGACTGATTAGGTGGTAATTGGCAGGGTTGGATTTGTCCTGCTTTTTGTTTAAAGGACATACCTGGGCAGTTCTTCACATTGTCGGGTAGATGCCAGTGTTGTAACTGTACTGAAAGAGCTTGGCCATGGGAGCACCAAGTTCTGGAGCACATGTCTTCAGTATGATTGCTGGAGTGTTATCAGGGCCCATTGCTTTTGCACTATCCAGTGCCTCTTGATATCACACGGAGTGAATCAAATTATCTGGAGGCTGGTATCTGTGATATTGGGGACCATGGAATGAGTCCGAGATGGATCATCCACTCAGACTGAAGGTTGTTGTGAATGCATCAGCCTTACCTTTTGCACTGATGTGCTGGGCTCCTCCATCACTGAGGATGAGGATATTTTTGCAGCTTCCTCCTCCAGTGAGTTGTTTAATTGCCCATCATCATTCACGACTGAAATATGGAGGGACTGCAGAGCTTAGATCTGATCTGCAGGTTGTGGGATCGCTTAGCTCTGTCTATCACTTGCTGCTTATACCGTTTAGCATGCAAGTAGTCCTGTTTGGTAGCTTCACCAGGTTGACACCTCATTTTTAGGTATGCCTGAACCTGTTGAAGTTAATAAGCACCACACTCATCCATTTGGCAGCACAGTGGTTCACTGCTGACTGGAAGCACTGGGGATCTGGGTTCGATTGCAGACTTGGATGATTGTTTGTGTGGAGGTTTGCCCATTCTCCCTGTGTCTGTGTGGATTTCCTCCTATAGTCCAAAGATGTGCAGTTTGTGTGGATTGACCAAGCTAAAAATTACCCTATGGTGTGCAGGTTATGTGGGTTTGGCATTGTAAAAATCCCATGTGGGATTATGAGGATGGGGCTTGGATTTGTTTGGGATGCTCTTCAGAGGGTCAGTGCAGACTGAATGGGCCAAATGGCCTCTTTCTGCACTGTAGAGATTCGATTTGAACTAATCAGCTCTACTGGTCAAGATCTCTTTGACTCTTCGTGATGGGTGACAGTTCAATAAAGTGTGGCACTAGAAGAATCACAACAGCAGGCAGCCCGCATCTGAGGATCAAGAGAGTCAATGTTTTGGGTATAACCCTTCATCACAACTGGGGAAGGAGAAGTGGGCTGACAAATAAATAGGGGGAGGGATTGAGATAGATGAGATGATGATAGGTGGGTGAAGGTAGGAGGTGATTGTGATAGGTTGGTGGGAAGTGTGGAGCACATAGGTGGGACAAAAGATAGATAGATGGACAAGTATGTCAGGTCAAGAGAGGCGGAGCCGAGAGAGAGGGTCGGCTCTGGGATGGGATGGGGTGATTTGGAAACTTGTGAATTCAATATTGAGGCTATGTGTTTGTAGGCTGCCGAGGTGGAAGATGAGGTGTTCCTCCTCCAGTTTGTGGGTGGACTTGTGGAGGCAGTGAAGTAGATACATGGAACAGTTCTCTTCCACAGCTACATTGGCACCATCCCCCAACTTTTCCACTACATTGATGACTGTATTGGTGCTGCCTCATGCTCCCATAAGAAGCTTGAACAGTTCATCCATAACACCAGCATCTTCCACAGTGACCTCAACTTCACCTGGACCATCTCCCACACCTCCCTCCCCTTCCTGGACCTCTCAATTTCCAGTGACCAACTTAACATCGACATCTACTTCAAACCCACTGATTCCCACAGTTGACCGGAGTAAACCTCCTTACACCCCATCTCATGTAAAAACATGATCCCTTACTCTCAATTCCTCTGCCTCCACCATATCTGCCCTCAGGATGAACAATTCAACTCCAGAATATCCCACTCCAGCATATCCCACATTCAACTTCCAGGACCATAATTTCCCCTCCCCTGTTATTACCGATGCCCTCAATTGCATCTCCTCCATTTCCCGCACCTCTGCCCTCGAACCTTACCCTCCCAACTACAACCAGGATAGAGTCCCTCTGGTTTTCACATTCCTCCCCACGAACCTCAAAATCCAGATGACATTTTTGCCATCTAAGGTCAGACCCCACTACCAAATATATATTTCCCTCTCCACCATTATCTTCCATAGGGACCATTCTCTTCATGACTCCCTCGTTAGGTCCACACCCCCCACCAACCCCCTGTCCACACCTGACACCTTCCCCTGCCGCTGTAAGAGGTGCAAGATCTGCACCCACACCTCCCCCTCCCCTCCATCCAGATTCGAAAGGATCATTCCAAATCTGCAGAGATTTACTCACATATTCTCGAACTTCATCTACTGCAACCATTGCTCTCAATGTGGTCTCCTCTATATTGGAGAGATCAAGTGCAAACTTGAAGAACGGTTCAGGGAACATCTTTGGTCTGTATGTACAATCAATCTCACCTTCCTGTGGCCATCCATTTCAACTCCCCAGCCCACTCCCCTGATTCTGGACCTCCTCCACCACCTTAAACAAGGCCACACACAAGCTGGAGGAGGAATATCTCATCTTCCGCTTCGGGTGCTTACAACCTCAACATTGAATTTGCCAGTTTCCAAATCTCCCCTCCCCGACCCCATCCTAAATCCAACTCTCCAATTCAGCTCGCATACTTTTTTTTAGATTGGATTACTTACAGTGTGGAAACAGGCCCTTCGGCCCAACAAATCCACACCGACCCTCCGAAAAGCAAACCATCCAGACTCATTCCCCTACATTTACCCCTTCACCTAACGGTTCAGTCAATTTAGCATGGCCAATTCACCTAACCGGTTCATTTTTGTGTTGTGGGAGGAAACCCGGAGCACCCGGAGGAAATCCACGCAGATACGGGGAGAATGTACAAACTCCACACAGGCGGGAATTGAACCCAGGTCTCTGGCGGTGTGAGGCAGCAGTGCTAACCACTGTGCCACCGTGACACCCACATACCTGTCTATCTTCTTTCCCACCTATCTGCTCTACACTTCCTACCAACCTATTACAATCACCTCCTACCTTCACCCACCTGTCGCCATCCCACCTACCTTTCCCCTAGCCCCACACCCCCATTTATTTCTCAGCCTCGTTCCCCCTCCCAAGTCGTGATGAAGGTTTAGACCCAAGGCTTCGACTCTCTTAGTCCTCAGATGCTGCCTGATCTGGTGCGCTTTTTCCAGCACCACACTTTATCGACTCTGATGTGTCCAGCATTTGCAGTCCTCACTACCTCTTAGATGGATGTCAGAAGCCAAACTATTGCAAAGAAATGCAACCAGGTGTTGTTATGTCTGTGGTTGGGGGGGGGGGGGGGTGTATAGCCACAATCTTTAAGCCCACAAGTACGCAGTGAACCTGTACATAATCGCTATTTTCAAAAAGAGCTCTTGAATATCTTTCCTAAAGTTCATGATTTATCTCCTGCATGCTGCCAACTATGGGCTTTCAAGTATTTTTCCCTTTTTGGGGGAAGTTTAGATCTTTGCAATCAAGTAGTTCCCAGATCTTGTTGTGGGGTATTATGACCTTTCCATGAATTCAGCCATCATTCCTTCATGATTGTCCCTATCTCTCCACCCTACTCTTTGTATATATTCTCCCTGAGTGCCACCAATGTCTTCTCTGGCTCTACATCACCATTAGGTTTTGGTCATAGAATCATTACAGCGTGGTAGCAAACCATTCAAGTTCTCACTGAGACCCACACTTCCCATAGATAACCCACCTAGCTTGCACATCTTTGCACTGTGGGAGGAGACCGGAGCAAACACACCACACAGACACAGGGAGAACATACAAACTCCACACAGATAGCTGCCCGAGGATGGAATCGAACCCAGGTCCCCGGCACTGCGAGGCAACAGTGCTAACCACTGAGCCACTGTGACACCTCACAGAAACATCTATGCTTCTTACCAGTAAGACCTCCGAGCCCACAACACTGTGTGTATCACACATTTCTGGCAAGTCTATATCTGGATCAGTTGGAATTGTAGCACTTATGCAGCATTTCAGTCACATAAAGCAAGATCCCTTCCCTCACAAGCAGCAATGATTAAATCTGTCTTTCGTATGTTACATTTTCATTTTTGTGTTTTTATGTTTGTTTAATATTAATTCCAGCTTTTGCCTGCCTGGTGTGTAAAGTAGCTGGAAATGTGTTGCTGGAAAAGCGCAGCAGGTCAGGCAGCATCCAGGGAACAGGAGAATCGACGTTTCGGGCATAAGCCCTTCTTCAGGAATGGGGAAAGTTTGTCCAGCAGGCTAAGATAAAAGGTAGGGAGGAGGGACTTGGGAGAGGGGCGTCGGAAATGTGATAGGTGGAAAGAGGTCAAGGTGAGGGTGATAGGTCAGACTGGGGTGGGGGCGGAGAGGTCGGGAAGAAGATCTCAGGTTAGGAAGGCGGTGCTGAATTTGATGGATTTGACTGAGACAGGGTGGGGGGAGGGGAAATGAGGAAACTGGTGAAATCCGAGTTCAAAGTAGATTCAGTGTGTAAAGTAGATTCAAATTTGCTGAACCAGTTTTTTAAAAATCATTCTTGATAAAAGGGCAGCACAGTGGTTCAGTGGTTAGCACCGGGAATCAGAGTTCAATTCCACCCTCAGGTAAATCTCTGTGTGGAGTTTGCACGTTCTCCCTGCTTCTGTGTGGGTTTCTGCCAGGTGCTTTGGTTTCCTCCCACAGTCCAAATGGTTAGGTGGATTGGCCATGCTAAATTGCCCTTTGTGTTCAGGGACTTATAGGATAGGTGTGTTAGCCATGGGAAATATAGAATTACAGGGAAAGGGTAGGCAGATAGGTCTGGGTGGGATGATGTTCAGAGTGTTGTTCTGGACTTGTAAGGGCAAATGGCCTGTTTCCACTCTGGAGGGATTCTATGATTCTATAAGATTTCCTTTCCTAGTTTCTGATTGAACTTCTCAGCACTGAAGCTTTTCCCATTGTGCTGTCACAGTGTGAGTTTCTAAATATTGACCAGTTGTGTATATCCCATCCACAGATTGTGAAGAGTGTTAATTGTCAGATAATCTTCTCCATTTGATTGTCCAGTATCCTCTGCAGAGTCACTTCTAGATGCTATCACGGATTGGTCCTTAACTCCCTTCCATTTCTCATCCTCAAGCCCCAATTCTCAGTTCTGAAGATTAGTCACACTGTACTTGAAACATAAACTCTGTTTCACTCTTCAAGGATGCTGCCAGACCTGTTGAGTTTCTCCAGCACTGTTTTTATTTTAGATCTCCAACATCCACCATAACTTGTTTTTATTTGCACGGAGGGAGCTGTCAGTGCTCCATCTTGTGGATAACAGATTGTTACACAGCAGACATGGAGCCAGTTTGATGTTGTGTGTCAGCCTTAAAGTTTTCCATGCCCTCAAGATGCAACTGAGTTGTAATTCCCAGGAAGAGGAAACATACAGGAGTCACTTCACCCTGTTTTCAGCATCTGATGATCAGCTCAAAGCTTGCTTTTGCCAAATTTTGACTGAAGTTTTAAAAATCAGGATACGGAAACCTGAAGAAAAATATAGCAAACACGAGGCAGCAATGAAAGTAATCTATCAAGAAGCAAATATTCACTATTTTCGGATGTTTGATCAGACCTGTTTAGGGAGGAATGGCAGTTACATTAATGCAAGCTGATATAATTCCACTCGGATTACTTTCATTCAGATGGTGGTGGTGGTGGTGGTGGAGGATTGTTTTTCAGATTGGAAGCTTGTGACCAGTGGAGTGCCATAAGGATCAGTGCTGGGTCCATCATTTCATCATTTATATAAATGATTTGGATGTGAGCTTAGGAGGTATAGTTAGTTAAGTTTGCAGATGACACCAAAATTAGAGATGCAGTGGACAGTGAAGAAGGTTACCTCTGAATTCAAGGGGATCTTGATCAGATGAGCAAATGGCTGAGGAGTGGTAGATAGAGTTTAATTTAGATAAATGCGAGGTGCTGCATTTTGGGAAAGCAAATCTTAGCAGGGCTTATACACTTAATGATATCGTCCTTGGGTGTGTTGCTGAACAGAGAGACCTTTGAGCGCTAGTTCATAGCTCCTTGAAAGTAGAGTTGCAGGTAGATAGAATAGTGAAGGAGGCGTTTGGATTGCTTTCCTTTATTGGTCAGAAAGTGAGGACTGCAGATGCTGGAGATCAGAGCTGAAAATGTGTTGCTGGAAAAACGCAGCAGGTCAGGCAGCATCCAAGGAGCAGGAGAATCGACGTTTCGGGCATGAGCCCTTCTTCAGGAATGAGGAAAGTGTGCCAAGCAGGCTAAGATAAAAGATAGGGAGGAGGGACTTGGGGGAGGGGCGTTGGAAATGCGATAGGTGGAAGGAGGTTAAGGTGAAGGTGATAAGGTGAGGGTGATAGGCCGGAGTGGGGTGTGGGCGGAGAGGTCAGGAAGAAGATTGCAGATTAGGAAGGTGGTGCTGAGTTCGAGGGTTGGGACTGAGACAAGGTGGGGGGAGGGGAAATGAGGAAACTGGAGAAATCTAAGTTCATCCCTTGTGGTTGGAGGGTCCCTAGGTGGAAGATGAGGCGCTCTTCCTCCAGCTGTCGTGTTGCTATGGTCTGGCGATGAAGGAGTCCAAGGACCTGCATGTCCTTGGTGGAGTGGGAGGGGGAGTTGAAGTGTTGAGCCACGGGGTGGTTGAGTTGGTTGGCCCGGGTGTCCCAGAGGTGTTCTCTGAAATGTTCCGCAAGTAAGCAGCCTGTCTCCCCAATATAGAGGAGGCCACATCGCGTGCAGCGGATGCAATAAATGATGTGTGTGGAGGTGCAGGTGAATTTGTGGCGGATATGGAAGGATCCCTTGGGGCCTGGGAGGGAAGTAAGGGGGGAGGTGTAGGCGCAAGTTTTGCATTTCTCACGGTTGCAGAGGAAGGGTGCCGGGAGTGGAGGTTGGGTTGGTGGGGGGGTGTGGATCTGACGAGGGAGTCACGGAAGGAGTGGTCTTTTCAGAATGCTGATAGGGGAGGGGAGGGAAATACATCCCTGGTGGTGGGGTCCATTTGGAGGTGGCGGAAATGACAACGGTTGATACGATATATATGGAGGTTGGTGGGGTGGTAGGTGAGGACCAGTGGGGTTCTGTCCTGGTGGCGATTGGAGGGGCGGGGCTCAAGGGCAGAGGAGTGGGAAGTGGAGGAGATGCAGTAGAGAGCATCGTCGACCACGTCTGAGGGGAAATTGTGGTCTTTGAAGAAAGAGGCCATCTGGGTTGTACGGTTTTGGAACTGGTCCTCCTGGGAGCAGATGCGGCGGAGACAAAGGAATTGGGAATATGGGATGACGTTTTTACAGGGGGCAGTGTGAGAGGAGGTGTAGTCTAGGTAGCTGTGGGAGTTGGTCGGTTTATAGTAAATGTCCGTGTTGATTCGGTCACCCGAGATAGAAATGGAGAGGCCTACGAAGGGGAGGGAGGAGTCTGAGACAGTCCAGGTAAATTTGAGGTCAGGATGGAAGGTGTTAGTAAAGTGGATGAACTGTTCAACCTCCTCGTGGGAGCACAAGGCAGCGCCGATACAGTCATTGATATAGTGGAGGAAAAGGTGGGGGGTGGTGCCAGTGTTGCTGCAGAAGATGGACTGTTCCACATATCTTACGAAGAGGCAGGTATAGCTGGGGCCCATGCAGGTGCCCATGGCTACTCCTTTGGTTTGGAGGAAGTGGGAGGATTAGAAAGAGAAGTTGTTCAGAGTGAGGACCAGTTCAGTCAGTTGAAGGAGGGTGTCAGTGGAAGGGTACTGGTTGGTATGGCGGGAAAGGAAGAAGCAGAGGGCTTTGAGTCCTTCGTGATGGGGGATGGAGGTGTACAGGGACAGGATGTCCATGGTGAAGATAAGGCGTTGGGACCAGGGAAGTGAAAATCATGGGGGAGGTGAAGGGCGTGGGTGGTGTCCCTAACGTAGGTGGGGAGTTCTTGGACTAAGGGGGACAGGACCGTGTCAAGGTATGCAGAGATGAACTCGGTGGGGCAGGAGCAGGCTGAGACAATGGGTTGGCCGGGGCAGTCAGGTTTGTGGATTTTGGGCAGGCGGTTGAAACAGGCGGTGCGGGGTTGTGGGACTATGAGGTTGGAGGCGGTGGATGGGAGATCCCCTGAGGAGATGAGGTTATGGATGGTGGGAGGTGGGGTCATGGTCAAGGGGGCAGTAGGATTGGAGGTGTCCGCGAGCTGGCCTTTAGCCTCAGCGGTATAAAGATCGGTGCGCCAAACTACCACCGCGCCTCCCTTGTCTGCTGGTTTGATAGTGAGGTTGGGGTTGGAACAGAGGGAGTGGAGGGCTGCACGTTCCGAGGGTGAGAGGTTGGAGTGGGTGAGAGGGGTGGAGAGGTTGAGGCGGTTAATGTCGCGGCGGCAGTAGGCTATGAAGAGATCGAGGGCAGGTAAGAGGCCAGCATTGGTCAGAACATTGAGTAATGGAGTTGGGAGGTAATGTTGCGGCCGTACAGGACATTGGTTAGGCCACATGCTGTTCTGGTCTCCTTCCTACCGGAAGGATGTTGTGAAATTTGAAAGTGTTCAAAAAAGATTTACAAGGATGTTGCTGAGTTTGGAGGATTTGAGCTATCGGGAAAAGTTGAATAGGCTGGGGTTGTTTTCCCTGGTGGATCAGAGGTTGAGGGGTGATCTTATAGAGGTTTATAAAATCATGAGGGGCATGGATAGGGTACATAGACAAGTTCTTTTTCCCTGGAGTGGAGGAGTCCAGAACTAGAGGGCATAGGTTTAGGGTGAGAGGGGAAAATATAAAAGAGACCTAAGGGGCAATGTTTTCATGCAGAGGATGGTGCATGTGTGGAATGGGCTGCCAGAGGAAGTGATGGAGGCGATTACAATTGCAGCATTTAAAAGGCATCTGAATGGGTATATGAATAGGAAGGGTTTGGAGAGATATGGGCCGGGTGCTGGCGGGTAGGACTAGATTGAGTTGGGATAACTGGTTGGCATGGATGAGTTGGACTGAAGTGTCTGTTTCTGAAGGGTCTATTTTCATACTGCACGTTTCTATGACTCTATGACTCTCTGACATCTCTGAGCTGGTACCACAAAATATCTTTTCTAGTTAACTGCCAATACCCTGACTATTCATCTCAATGTTTATTTAGCAAGGAGTATTTATCTCCATAATTCATTGAATAATGGACAAGGATAACTTCCAGCTGGAATAGCGTTACTGAATTCAGCACAAGCTGCATGTATTGAAGTAAGCGCAGTTCATTCTCTGGGAATAGGGGTATCTCTGGCAAGGGCAGGATTTGTTGAGGAGGTAATGATGAACCATCTTCCTGACTACTGCAGGCATGTGCATGTGTACAATGAATGAACTTTATTGCAGTTACTGGAGTTTGTTCCCAGTGCTGTTTAAATAGTGGGGACCAGGGGTTTGAAAGGTGTAGCTGTAGAAACTTTTGCAAAATGCTCTGGCGCTTCCTAATGATAGCATGCTGGAGGTCTGCTGAAGGGGCTAACTATTTAATGTTGTGGATAGGAGGCCAATTAAGCTGACTGCTATACCACAAAAGGTGTTGTGTCTGTTGAGTGTTGATGCAGTTGCATTCATCACAGCCAATTGGGAATATTCCATCATACCCTGATATCTGACTTGTATTTAGAACTGAGGGGCTTTGGGGGGTCAGGAGCTAAGTCACTTGCTACAGAATTCCTAGTGTCTGCTCTTGAGATACTATTTATATAGCTGGTCCACTGAGTTTGTGGTAACACCCTAGGATGGTTATGATGGAGCTTAGTTGCAATTACGTTCAGGACAATACTTCAATAAGCATATTATGACAATGGGGAGGCAGTAACCAAGTGATATTATCCCTGGGCTATTAATCTAAAGACCCAGGTAATGTTCTGGAAGGCCGTCGCTCCACGAATGATTTAAAAAATTAGCAATTATTCTTATTCATGTGGGGCATTGCTGGCAGGGCAGCATTCAATGCCTACTCCTAATTACCCAGAAGGCATTTGAGAGTTGAGCATATTGTTGCGGATATGGAGTCACATATAGGCCAGACCAGGTAAGAATGGCAGGAATGGCAGGTAAGAATGGCAGGAATTGGTGAGCCAGATGGGTTGTAACAAATGGTTACAATTAATTTCCAAATCTTTATTGAATTTAAAATTCACCACCTGCTATGATGGGATTTAAACTTATTGTCCCCAGAATATTAGCCTAAGTTTGGGATTGCTAGCTCAATGATATCAGCACTCTGCCACTGTTACACTTCTACTCCTCTTATTGTGGCAGAAATATTAGGAAGAAAAGAAAGAAAATTTGCCACAATTAATTTAATCCTTCTTTGACATAGATCTTCATAAAACTAGACTCTTTAAAACTTAGTGACATAATATTCTTCCTTTGCCTACATCATTCTCTAATGGAGTTGCAGGTTGGCTCAGTCGTTAGTACTACTGCCTCACAGTGCCAAGGACCCGGGTTTGATTCTACCCTCAGGGGACTGTCTGTCTGAAATTTGGACATTCACCCTGTGTCTGTGTAGGTTTCCTTCAGGTACTCTGGTTTCCTCCAACAGTCCAGGGATGTGCAGGCTGGCAATGCTAAATTGATAATGTTCAGGGATGTGTTGGTTAGGTGGATTAGCCATGGGAAAGGAAGAGTTATGGGGATAGGGTGGGGCGGGGTGGGGGGGGGGGGGCTGGGTGGGCTGGGTGGGATGTCTTTGTATGGTTGGTATAGACTTTGTTGGACCAATGGCCTCTTTCCACACTTTAGGTGTAGTGATTGTAATGAGCTCAGCCAGGTGGATCTCATAGAATATGAGTTCCTTGATTGGGGCTGGTAATCTAATCCAATCATGAAGCCCGGACTGACAGATATAAACAGGAGTATCAGAAGCTCTGTTCACTCTGACAGCTGGCTCTGAGGAAGCTGAATCCGTGTCAAGGACTCTCCAAAGGCAGATATAGGGTAACTTAGTGATGGTCTCTGTGGAGTTATTTCAAATGCAAGGCAAATAATGATTATTCAGCAAATGTACAGGGTCTAGAATGCACTGCCTGAGAGTATGGCAGCAGTCGCTACCTCCGTAGCTTTCAAATTGAATCTGATGATGATATGGAGAGTACATGTGCAGGGCAACAAGGAAATGGCAGGAGGGTGTGATGAGCCCCGGCAGAGAACTAAAACACATATTCCTTCTGTGAATCTATAAAGTTTGTGAGATTCAGCACAAGTGAATATTTTCCCACATATCTCTCTTCAGGGTTGGCTGCAAACTGAGCCAAAACAAATTTAATACCGTCACCAGTTGGACGAAAAATAACAGAACATTCTGTTCATTGTCAGCCTCATCCTGAGGAGGAAAAAAGTAAAATGCAAGAAGATAAAAGCAGTAAAACAAAAATGGTTGCAACAAAAACCATGACTTGTCAATGTATTGCAAACATAATATGTGAATCCTGAAACATATTATTGTCTGCTAAGTGGGAAACAACCTGATGCTTGCAGCTCACAGATGGCTTAGCTTTGATTAGATTTTTAAATATGACTATAAGTTATTAGGAAAGCAGTAAACAATTAATTGGATTATTAAGAATACTTGTCATTCAGCTTGAGAACGGTAATTATGAAAGTGGCAGACAATTTAAATCCACTGTGTTGCCAAGGAAACTATTTCAACATGCAATTATGCGTGCTGAAACCAGTGTGAGAATCATTGATTCAGTCTTTGAGGCATTTCCTCTGCTACTTCTGATTCAACACCAACACTTTATGAATTACGATGGAGATTACTGAATATTATTGATTTTGTATAAATGTTAGTTGATATCACGAAAAAAATGGGATCTCTGTGTGCACTAGATGCACTCTAATATGAGCAACTACATTTATTTGTTGAGCTCTTTTAGTTCTGTTCTTTGATTGAACGCCAATTTTTCAGAATTTGAAAATGGAACATTCTAAATCATCTTGCTACTTTATTCGCATGCAACAGTTACAAGATAGGGCAAGATTTGTTTTGAGATGTTGTTCTTCATAATTTCAAGGGCCTGGGTGGGATGCTCTTTGGATGGTTGGTGCAGACTTTAATGGGTCAACTGGCCTCTTTCGACAATATGGGTGTAGTGACTATAATGAGGTCAGTCAGGTGGATTTCATAGAATATGAGTTCCCTGATTGGGGCTATTAATCAGGTCCAATCAGGGAGCCCTGATTGACAGATATAAACAGGAGTATCAGAGGTTTTCTTCACTCTGACAGCTGGCTCTGAGGAAGCTGGATCAGTGTCAAGGACTCTCCACAGATAGATAAAGGCTAGCTTGGTGATAGTGTCTAAGGATAGGATCTTAGATGTGCATCACAATTGATGATTGTACTTTGAGTGTTCATATACATGACAGTTCATAAATCCCACTCAGCCCAGCACTTCAAATCTGAGTAACACTTCATAAAAATCAAAATAATTGTGGATGCTATAAATCAGAAACAAAATTAGAAATTGCTGGAAATGCTCAGCAGGTCTGGCATCATCTATGGAGAGAAATCAGTTCTGAGTGAGAGTCACTTGACTCAAAACATTAACTCTGATTTCATCCCCATATGCTGCCAGATCTGTTGAGCTTTTCCAGAAATTTCTATTTTTGTTTCTGGTTCACACTTCTTGTGCTTTAGTCTTTACACTCTGTGCATACTGTCAATAAGAAGAAATATGTTTAAGTGACATCAGAAGAAAAATAAAATACACTATCATCTTTGCAGTATCTTCAAATTATCCTATCACATTAGTTATAGCATCTTCTTAAACTCTTTCAACTCTTTCAACATTTTGTTACCATAATTGTGGGAGAGCATATGAATAATCCAGACCATTACAGATATTTTTGAACATAGAAATGATTTACAAGAATGGTTCCAGTTATGTGGAGAGTAAAAGAGTTAGGACTATTCTCCTTGGAGAGAAGAAGACTGGAGAAGATGTGATAGAGGTTTTCAAAAACATGAATGAGCATTCAGAATAGGTAGAGAGGAACCGCAAGAAAAGTCTTTTTCACTCAGTGAGTCATTAGAGTATAGAATGCACTGCAAGGAAATATGGTGGAGGCAAGTTCAATTGAGGCATTCAATGTATCTCAAACAATTAACTATTGGGCTGATGATGGTTGTTTCATACTGCTAATATGTAGCAATGCACTTGTGAAGCACCACAAACAGGAAGCTGCTGTCAAACTGCAAAGACAGTCTGTCTGTTACAGAAATGAGTAATGTGGATATGAATTTCAGCGCTTGTGTGATGCTGGATATATAAATTGTATGTCCCAGAGACAAGCAGATCATATCAAACATCATATTCCTTCAGGCTGTTTACAACAAGCAAGGGACTGTATGTAATCAACCAGTCCATTCTTGTAAATCTTGTAACACAGTGTCTGACTTCGAATGTGATTCCACAACTGGACATTTGCTCGATAATCCTGCATATGCAATGAGCTAGACTGATAACTAATTTAGGATTATAGACAATAGACAATAGGTGCAGGAGTAGGCCATTCTGCCCTTTGAGCCAGCACCACCATTCATGGCTGATCATCCTCAATCAGTATCCTGTTCCTGCCTTACCCCCAGAACCCTTGATTCCACTATCCTTAAGAGCTGTATCCAACTCTTTCTTGAAAGTATCCAGAGACTTGGCCTCCACAGTCTTCTGGGGCAGAGCATTCCACACACCCACCACTCTCTGGGTGAAGAAGTTTCTCCTCAACTCTGTTCTAAATGGCCTACCCCTTATTTTTAAACTATGTCCTCTAGTTCGGGACTCAGCCATCAATCAGGATAGCAGTGTTGGGTGCTTGTGTAACCATATTGTGCCCAAGCTCCATATATTCATACACAGGGCCCTGTTCTTTGCAGACAAAAAGGACACACCCATTCACTGCATTGTTACAATTCAAAAAGATAGGTGACAGCCATTCACTGGTTCAGTTCTCAGGATGATGCTTTGACTAATCAGAGTCAACATCCCTGGCTTAAAATTTAAACGAAGCCTGGCAGTTAACTGTCAATCGTCCTTAACTGCAGCATTCTCCGTCGCAACATCCACATTAATCAGAGTATGGTAATCACTTTTACCATAGAGTCATACAGCACAGAAACAGACTCTTCAGTCCAATCAGCCCATACCAACCATATTCCTAAACTAAACTAGTCCCACTTGCTTGTGCCTGCCCTATATCCTTTCAGACATTTCTTATTCGTGTACTTATCCAAATGTCTTTTAAATGTTGTAACTGTACCCACATCCACCACTTCCTCTGGAAGTTCATTCCACATGTGAACCACTCTGTTTAAAAATATTATCCCTCCATGTAGTTTTTTAAAATCTTTCTCTTCTCACTTTAAAAATGCCCCCTAGTCTTGAAATCACTCATCCTAGAGAAAAGGCACCTGCTCTTCATCTTATTTATACCCCTGATGATTTTTTAAAAAGTTTTTAACATCACCCCTCAACCTCCATGCTCCAGCGAAAAAAGTCCCAGCCTATTCAGCCTCTCCTTATAACTCAAACCCTTCATTCCTGGCAATATTTCAGTAAATCTCTTCTGAGCCCTCTCTAGCTTAATGATGTCCTTCTTATAACAGGGACACCAGAACTGGACACAGTACTTCAGAAGAGGCCTCACCAAGGTCCTGAACAAACTCAACATAAGATCCCAACTCCTATACTCAAAGGGATGAGCAATGAAGGGAAGTATGCTAAATGCTTTCTTACATCTACATGTAATGCGAACCTCAAAGAATTATGTATTTGAAATTATAGAACCCTCATTTTATATTGTATAACTTGCTTTTTTTCCCTTTAAATTGTAACCTTGAGTACGTAAGAATATGAATGAATGCAAAAGACAAAAGGTTTCACAAAATGTATCATTTTTGCAGCAGCTGTCAATGGTCTTGTGAATGAGTCCTTTTGTGATGAGTTTGACAGGAGAAAATAAATCAATTAAATTAATTAACTTATATTTAAATTTATAGCTTAGAAATAAACATCAAATTTGGTTTGAACTGGTGAAATATAAAGATGTTAGTTGAGTTGTTATCGAGCAAAGTCTGGTCAGGATGCCCAAGACCAAATAGAACCAGAGAACAGCTGATGGTTATCTGTTAATTCAGGGATAAATTCAGGATAACTTCAATTAGGGCATATAGCTCCTGTTCATTGACTGTGAGGGTTTGCTACCTGTCTTTTACCTGCTACCCTCAGGAAGATTACCTGTCTTTTACCAGGACCTGATCGTTGTCTGGGACACGGTCGACCTGCACTCAGCCTACCCTCTGTCAGGAGTGGCAGCTATCGTCAAACAGCCATTGCTCAGGAATCTGCACCTCCACAATCGCAGGTTCGAGTGGCCACAGGTGTGACCCAGCCTGGGCTGGGTGCTGCTGCAGGATTTGCTACATAGGGCAGTGGTAGATGTCTGACCTGAAAACGGCGGTGCTCAGACCTGACAGCATGTACCACTTGGATGATGCTCAGAGGTGCGGTGAAATCCCATCAGTGTGTAGCCCTCCTCAGACAAATTTCACAATGGCTCCAGGATCCCATACTTCACACTGAATGTGTGCTCCACAACCTGAGCTGCCTCCATAATGTGTTGTGTGTCTTTCAAGGAGGGAAAACAGCAGGACATACAGAATGCTGTTGCACACCATCCACATCTTCTCCTTTATAGAATTCCTGGACATGACTTGGCATGCACATTTACCGCCAGGTAGTGGAGATCCTCAGTGGAGGGCTGTCTAGGTGGGAATCCTCACTCTCTCCCTTGGTTTCGGGGGTGGAAGTTGTTGCATGTAGCAGTCCCGTGCAACTGCAGATTACAATGACTCACGGACTCCTAGCCCAACTGTTTGTTTTGCAGCATTGTAGAGTACATTGATCATGTGCATATTGGGTGTAGACATTTGCACTCCCTTTTCAGTTATTTGCAAAACCCTTTGCTATGTTTTTTGATTGTACTTCAGTCCCATGCTCTTTCTCTTTGAGCACCTGGTGCAGAGCAATATGGGCAGATTGGATGACTTCCATGTGGGTCTGTTTCTGGGTGTGGCCAGGCTGGCTATCAACATGTCAAGACAGCAGGCTGTGGAGGAGGGTCATAACTACTGACCACCTGCCCCTCTTCCACGTTTGCGTTCGAGGCCAGGTATACTTGGAGAGGGAGCATGTGGTGTCCACTAATACTCTCGATGCCATAAGGGAGAGGAAGAATGCTTCTAACTCCATTTTGATTTCATTCTCATTTGGAAACACAAGTGATTTAATGGTGATTGTTAAGAGATGAGAAAATATCACGGGTGATATGGCATTGGAAACAAAATGTTTCTTGCATGCAAGAGGACATAGAGTCATAGAGTCATCTAAACTAATCAAGCTCCATTTGCCAGCACATGCCCATATCACTCTAAAACCTTCCTAGTCATACACCCAAATTTTTTAATTGTACCAGCCTCCACCACTTCCTCCAGCAGCGCATTTCAAACATGTGCTCTATGTGAAAATATTGCTCCTTAAGTCCCTTTTAAAGTTTTCCCCTCTCACACTAAACCTATGCCCTCCAGTTCTGGTCTGCCCCACCCCAGGAAAAAGACCTTGTCTATTTACTTTATCTGTGCCCCTCATGATTTTATAAACCTCAATAAGTTCACCCCTCTACCTCTGACGCTGCAGGGAAAACAGCCCCAGTCTATTTAGACTCTCCCTTTTGATCAAACCTTCGAACCCTGGCAACATCCTTGTAAATCTTTTCTGAACCCTTTCAAGCTTCACAACATCGTTCTAATAGGAGAATTGCACACAATATTCCAAAAGTCGCCTAACCAATGATCCATATAGCTACAACATGACCAGTAAGGGAAAGCATATCAATTGTCTTCTTCACTAACTTATCTACCTGTGACTTCATTTTCAAGGCACAATGAACCTGTATTCCAAGGTCTCTTTGTTGAGCAAAAATCCCCAATACCTTATCATTAAGTATATAAGTTCTACCCTGATTTGCCTTTCCAAAATGCAGCACCTCACATTGGCCTATTGGCCCATTTGATCAAAATCCTGTTGTACTCTTGAGGTAACATTCTGCGCTGTCCATTACACCCCCAATGTTGGTGTCATCTGCAAACTTACCATGCCTCCTATGTTCACAGCTGAAAATGTGTTGCTGGAAAAGCGCAGAAGGTCAGGCAGCATCCAGGGAACAGGAGAATCGGGCTTATGCCCGAAACGTCGATTCTCCTGTTCCCTGGATGCTGCCTGACCTGCTGCGCTTTTCCAGCAACACATTTTCAGCTCTGATCTCCAGCATCTGCAGACCTCACTTTCTCCTCCTATGTCCACATCCAAACAATTTAAATAAATAACAAAAATCAATAGACCCAGCACAAATCCTTATGGCACACCACTGGTCGCAAGTTTCGAGTCTGAAAGGCAACCCTCTGTCTTCTGCCTTCAAGGCAGTTTTGTATCCAAATGAGCTAACCAATCCATCATGAGGAACCTTGTTGAAAGCCTTACTGAAGTCCATATAGATCACATCCACTGCTCTGCCATCATCAATCCTCTTCACTACTTCTTCAAAAAACTCAATCAAGTTAGTGAGACATAATTTCACATGCATAAAGCCATGTTGACTATTCCTAATCAGTCCTTGCCTTTCTAAACACAAGTAAATCCTATCCCTCAGGATTCCCTCCAACAACTTGCCCACCACTGATATGTGGTTCTCTGGCTTTTCCTTACCCCCTTTCTTAAACAGTGGCACCACACTAGCCAATCTCCAGTCTTCTAGCACCTCTCCTGTGACTATTGATGATCTAAGTATCTTAGCAAGGGGCCCAGCAATCATTTCCCTAGCTTCCCACAGAGTTCTAATTACACCTGATCAAGGCCTGGGGATTTATCCACCTTTAAGCATTTTAAGACATCCAGCACCTCCTTCTTTGTAATATGGGCATTTTTTAAGATGTCACCATCTATTTCCCCAAATTCTATATTTGCCTTGTCCTTCTCCACAGGAAACACTGATGCAGAATACTCGTTCAGTATCTTCCCCATCTCCTGTTTTTCCACACATAGGCTGTCTTGCTCATCTTTAAGGGACCCTTTTCTCTCCCTGGTTATCCTTTTGTCCTTAATATATTTGTAAAATCCTACTGGATTCTCTTTATGCGTATTTGCCAAAGCTACCCCATGAACCATTTTTGCCCTTCTGATTTCCCTCTTATGTATACTCCTACTGCCTTTGTACTCTTCTAAGAATTCACCCAAACTCTGTTGTCTATACCAGAAATATGCTTTCTTCCTTTTCTTAACCAAAACCTCAATTTCTCTCGTCATCCAGCATTGTGTACACCTACCAGCCTTGCCTTTCACCCTGATAGCAATATATTGTCTTTGAACTCTTGTTCCCTCATTTTTGAAGATTTCCCACTTTCCAACGGTTCCTTTATCCATGAACATCTGCCTCCCCCATCAACTTTTGAAAGGTCTTACCTAATACCGTCAAAATTAGCCTTCCTCCAGTTTAGAACTTTAACTTTTTAGATCCTGTCTGTCCTGTTCTATTACTATTTAAAACTAATAGAATTATGGTCGCTGGCCCGACAGTGCCCTCTCACTGACATCTCAATCATTTGCCCTGTCTTATTTCCCAACAGTAGGTCAAGTTTTGCATCTTCCCTAGTCAGTACATCCATGTACTGAATCAAAAAATTTCTGGATATAAAAATAATAAATAATCAGTAAACTTTGTTTACTGGACTTTATTTAACCGGTATTAAACCTCACTATCCCTGATCAGCCCTACCCTCTCTCTAATCATTCTCTTATTACTCACATATATATAGAATGCCTTTGGGTTTTCCCTAATTCTTCCCATCAAGGCTTTTTTTCCTCAGTCCATTTTTAGATTATTTCCTAGCTACCCTGTAATCCTCTAAAGCTGTGCCAGATTCTTGCTTCCTTAACCTTAAGTAAGCTTCCTTCTTCCTCTTGACAAGAAGCTCCTTCATTTTACCATTCCTTGCCTGTCTCAGTGGGACAAAGTTATCCAATATTTTTGGGTGACACGGTGGCCTAGTGGTTAGCACTGCTGCCTCACAGAAACCCATGTTCGGTTCCCACTTGGGCCGACTGTCTGTGTGGAGTTTACACATTCTCCCCTTGTCTGCATGGGTTTCCTCCGGGTGCTCTGGTTTCCTCCCACAATCTAAAAGATGTGCAGGTTAGGTGAATTGGCCATGCTAAATTGGCCATAGTGTTAGGTGCATTCGTCAGGGGTAAATACAGGGTAGGGAATGAGTCTGAGTGGGTCACTCTTCGGAAGGTCGGTATGGACTTGTTGGGCCAAAGGGCCTGTTTCCATACTATAGGAAATCTAATCTAATCTAATCTCACAACAAGTGCTCCTTAAACAGCCTCCATGTTTCTGTTGTGCTTTGCCCGTAGAACAAAGGCTCCTGATTTATACTCAACAACTCTTGCCTAATAGCAGTTAAATACCCCCAATTAAATACTTTCCCATACTATTGCTCCTTTCCCTCTCCATGGTAAAGATGGGGCAGTTATGGTCACTGCCACTGAAATGCTTTCCCACCCAGAGATTTGATACTTGGCCTGGCTCTTGCCTAGCATCAAATCCAATATGGCCTCCCTCCTAGTCGGCTTATCTACATATTAAGTCAGGAATCCTTCCTGGATACACCTGACAAAATCAGCTCCATCCAACCCATCTGCACGAAGGAACTTCCAATCAATATTGGGGAAGTTGAAGAATCTAGCAGAAGAAGGAATGTCAGGAAAATTTAAATATTTAAAAGCACCTGGACTCAGTAGTTAAGATGCAATTTTGGTTAGATAATATATAAATTCTGCAACCAGAGAATGTTACTGAAACTTGTATGGGTGGCAGTGATTGGATTTTAACTCATGAAAAGCTGAAAAATATCTATTTTTCCTGGAATAAAGCACAAAAGTCATGCTTGGCCGCTGAAGGCAGGAAAATGTGGTGAAGTTGCATTTGATTATTAAAAATAATACAAAGCCCTGGAAAAGGTGGAAAAACCCAATTAGGAGTATAGCAAGAATATTACAAAGAACAGATTTTTAAAAAAATTGAATGCAGTATAGCCAGAACAGCCAGTAATACTTAGTAAGCTTTATTAAATTATTCAAAATTATATTAGGGGAACACAGAGTTTAAAAGACAGGCATCTAAAGAAAATAGTGTAAAATGTTCTGGTACAGTGTCTAAAAAAATTCATTAAATTTAAAAGAGCATTTGTGAACATAAGAATACAATCTTACAGACTACAATCAATATTGTGATGATGCATTTTTAAAAAGCTTAACAACACAATTAACTAGTGCATTGAAAAGATATAGAATATAGAACATAGAACGTTACAGCATAGTCCAGGCCCTTCTGCCCTAAATGTTGCACCGACCTGTGAAACCAATCTGAAGCCCATCTACCCTACACTATTCCATTATCATCCACATGTTTATCCAATGACCATTTAAATGCCCTTAATGATGGCGAGCCTACTACTGTTGCAGGCAGGGCATACCACGCTCTTACTACTTTCTGAGTAAAGAATGTACCTCTGACATCTGTACTATCACCCATCAATTTAAAGCTATGTCCCCTCATGCTAGCCATCACCATCTGAGGAAAAAGGCTTTCACCGTCCACTCTATCTAATCTTCTGATCATGTTGTATGTCACTATTAAGTCACCTCTTAACCTTCTTCTCTCTAACAAAAACAGATTCAAATCCCACAGCCTTCCCCGTATAAGAACCTCCCTCCATACCAGTCAACACCCTGGTAAGCCTCCTCTTTACCCTTTCGAATGCTTACACATCCTTCCTATAATGAGGCAACCAGAACTGTATGCAATACTCCAAGTCCGGCCACACCAGAGTTTTGTACAGCTGCAGCATGACCTCATGGCTCTAAAACTCAATCCCTCTACCAATAAAACCTAACACACAGTACACCTTCTCAACAACCTATCAACCTGGGTGGCAACTTTGAGGGATTTATGCATATGGATACTGAGATCTCTCTGCTAATCCACACTACCAAGAATCTATCCCAGTTATCTATATTCCTATTACTCATTCCAAAGTTCATTTCACACTTTTTTGCATTAAACCCCATTTGCCACCTCTCAGCCCAGCTCTGCAGCCTATCTATGTCTTTCTGTAAACATTCTTTGTCACTATCCACAACTGTACTGACCTTAGTGTCATTCGCAACCCATTTTATTAACCCATCCTTCCACGCCCTCATCCAGGTCATTTATAAAAATGACAAACAGTAATGGCCCCAAAACAGATCCATGAGTAACTGAACTTCAGGATGAACAGTTCCCATCAACCACCACTCTCTGTCTTCTTAGTTAGACAATTCCTGATTGAACCCGATGTGCCGGTATTTTCTGCAATAGCCTACCGTGGGGAAACTTATCAAGCACTTTACTAAAATCCATACAAAACTACATCCTCGTCCATCTGTTTGGTCACCATCTCAAAGAACTCAATGAGATTTGTGAGGCACAACCTACACTTCACAAAACCATGTTGATTATCCCTAATCAACCTATTCCTTGATGATTACAAATCCTATCTCTTATAACCTTTTCCAACACTTTACTCACAACCGAAGTAAGGCTCACTGGTCTATAATTACCAGGGTTGTCTCTACTCCCCTTCTTGAACAAAGGGACATTTGCCATCCTCCAATCTTCTGGCATTATTCCTGTAGATAATGATGACATAAGGATCAAAGCCAAAGGCTCTACAACCTCCTCCCTGGCTTCCCATCCCATCTATGATAAATTCCATCCTGCTCAGGGATCTCATCTGTTTTCATACTTTCCAGAATTGTAAACACCTCCTCCTTGTGAACCTCAATCCTATCCAGTCTAGTAGCCTGTATGGCAGTAGCCTCAACGACATTGTCTTTTTCCAGTGTGAATACTGACGAAAAATATTAATTTAGTGCTTCCTCTATTTCCTCAGACTCTGCGCACATCTTCCCACTACTACCCTTGATTATCCCTCATCTTTCTAGAGTCATTTCTTATTCCTGATATACCTACAGAAAGCTTTAGGGTTTTTCTCAATCCTATCTGCCAGTGACTTCTCATGTCCCCTCTCTCTTTATGTCTTTCCTGGCTAACTTGTAACTCTCAAGTGCCCTAACTGAGCCTTCATGTCTCATCCTAATACAAGACTTTTTCTTCCTCTTGACAAGAGATTCAACTTCTTTAGTAAACCACAGCTGCCTTGCTCGTCTACATCCGCCCTGCCTGATAGGTACATACTTATCAAGGGCACGCAATAGGTGTTACTTGAACAAGCTCCACATTTCTGTTGTATCCGTCCCCTGCAGTTTCCTTCCCCATCCTATGCATCCTAAATCTTGCCTAATTGCCTTTCCCCCAGCAATAACTCTTGCCTTGTGGTATATACCTTTCTCTTTCCATTTCTAAAGTAAACATTACTAAATGTGGTCACTAGCACAAAGTGCTCAACTACCCCCAAATCTAATATCTGGTTTGGTTCATTAAGTACCAAATTCAATGTGGCTTCACCTTTTGTTGGCCTATCTACATTCTGTGTCAGGAAACCCTCGTGCACACACTGGACAAAAACTGACCCATCTCAACAATACTGTTTTAAGTCAATATTTGGAAAGTTAAAGTCCCCCATAACAACTACCCTGTTACTTTCACTCCTATCCAGAATTACCATTGCAATCCTTTCCTCTACATCTCTGGAACTTTTTGGAGGCCTATAGGAAACTCCCTGAATTTCTGCCTTACGACTCACCCTTTTTCCTACCTATGTCATTGCCACAACTTGGTCCACATTAAGGATCCCAAAAACACGATCCAAGACATCACGGACCCTGGCACCTGTGAGGCAACACACCAACTGTGAGTCTCTCTCATTCCCATAGAAATGCCTATCTGTCCCCCTAACTACAGATTCCTCAATGACTAATGCTCTACTCCTCTCCCCCTTCCCTTCTAAGCAACAGGGACAGGCTCTGTGCAAGACACCTAAAGCCCATGGCTTACCCCTGCTAAGTCATTCCCCCCAACAGTATCAAAAACGGTATACTTGTTATTGAGGGGAAAGGCCACAGGGGATCCCTGCACTGACTGACACTAATTTACCTTCCAGGCAGCCCCCGGTCCTCGCTTTCATTGCTCCTGCTGCAAAAAAAGTTCCAAAATCAGAAATAGACCACACAGAATTCAAGATTAAACTTCGCCAAGATAGTAGTTCTTGAGACATGACACTCAGTGAAGAAGTATAACATGGCTAGAGGGCTGCAGAAAAGGAGGACATTACACATACAAAGACCTTCATATGGTACATCAGCGTCCACTGGAAAAATTAACCCAGGCTTTGTAGACAAAATGCAGGATTCACAGACTTGGTTACATCAGTAGACACCCTTTTAAGTTAAGGCTTGATATAAATGCCAAGTTAACTATCCTGTCATACCAGTTACCATGACTGTAGGAACAGAAGCTTCTGTTGGCAGTGGTGAGAGTATGTGGCATAGGGGAAGGTACAATCAAAATAATAGGAACTCTGCAAGTTCTGCAACATACATAAGAAAGAGAAAATGTATGCTTTGTTCACAATCAGCCAATTTCACTTTTGAACCTGTTTGTACATCACATCTTCTCCTTCCTGAGGGGAGTAAAATAATTCAACTACTTTCCATGGTCAAGAGGAAACAATGGCTAGCAAGTCAACAGAGGAGCAACCAAATCAAATTTCACAGAAATAAAGGATAGACCAATGTGCAATCTGCAGGTATAGTATAAATGGAGGGCTATATCAATATTCCAGTGAGTTGGCCAAGGGTGTTTACTTTGAGCACCCACAATATTTTGCAGTCATGGATTATTCACTTATGTGTGACAAAAGCCAGTTCGCTCCAATTTAACTTCTGGAAAATGTGTTGGGAAGGATATATCAACATCTCTTAAACATTGCCTGGTGTAGACCCATGAGCTCAATCTGTGATGCAGTCACCAGAAATCTCAAAAGAGATTAATGATCCCATATCCCATTGCAGGAAGCTTTCCTTGTATTCTTATAGTGAAACCACATTGATTGCAGCTATTCCACAAGGTCCCCAGCCTATCTGAATAGTCCACCTCAAGAATCCACTTTATTTCCACAAACATAAAATCAAAAACTGCCCCACCCAAGAAACAAGACAGAAAAAGCTGAAAAACCTTTCTGTTCCAAAGTCTTTATTTCTCAGAGAAAACCAGAAATACATAAGGAATAAATGATCTGTGTATGATCTAATTAAAAAGTTTTCATATCTTTTTACTCTTTCATTTTTCAAAGATATGCTGTTGCTATTGCAACTTATTAATTTAATGGTGATTTGGATTCAATGCAGAGCTGTTAATTCAAAAGAGATTTTTATCAAAGAGTTATTCAATAAGTATGGTTAAGGAATTTAAATATAATGCAGGGGATATCTTTTCGAGAGGAAAATAGAATCAAGAAATAATTTGAGCTAAGTCCCTTTGAAAGAAAAAGATTAGACTGCAGAAGCTTAAGACTGAATTACTCATTGTCCAGTGCAATTGTGGGATTGACAGACAATGCAGTGATACTACTAGTTACAGTCATAGAGTCATAGAGATGTATAGCACGGAAACAGACCTTTCAGTCCAACTTGTACATGCCGAACAGCTGTCCTAACCTAACCTAGTCCCATTTATCAGCTCTTAGAACATAGAACACGGAACATTACGCGCAGTACAGGCCCTTCAGCCCTCGATGTTGCACCAAACTGTGGAACCAATCTAAAGCCCATCTAACCTGCACTTTTCCATTCAAGTGCCCTTAAAGTTGGCGAGTCCATTACTGCTGCAGGCAGTGCGTTCCATGCCCCTACTACTCTCTGAGTAAAGAAACTATCTCTGACATCTGTCCTATATTTATCACCCCTCAATTTAAAGCTATGTCCCCTCATGCTAGCCATCTCCATTCGAGAAAAAAGGCTGTCTGACCTGTCTAACCCTCTGATTATCTTATATGTTTCAATTAAGTCACCTCTATCCTTCTTATCTCTAACGAAAACAGCCTCAAGTTCCTCAGGCTTTCCTCATTAGACCTTCATCCATACCAGGCAACATCCTGGTAAAACTCCTCTGAACCCTTTCCAAAGCTCCCACATCCTTCCTATAATGCGGTGACCAGAACTATTGCAATACTCCAATGTGGCAGCACCAGAGTTTTGTACAGCTGCCACATGATCTCATGGTTCTGAAACTCAATCCCTTTACCAATAAAAGCTAACACACTGGATGACTTAACAACCTTATCAACCTGGTTGGCAACTTTCAAGGATCTATGTACCTGGACAGCAAGATCTCTGCTCATCTACACTACCAAAAATCTTACCATTAGCCCAGTACTCCTTACTCCTGTTACTCCTTCCAAAGTGAATCACCTCACACTCTGTAAACTATAATATTCTTCGGTCACTATCAACAACTGTACCGACCTTAGTATCATCCACAAATTTACTAACCCATCCTTCTATGCCCTCATCCAGGTCATTTATAAAAATGACAAACAACAGTGGACCCAAAATAAATCCTTGGACCCAAAATAAATCCTTCACTAGTAACTGAACTCCAGGATGAATATTTCCCATCAACCATGACCCTCTGTCTTCTTTGAGGTAGCCAATTTCTAATCCAAACTGCTAAATCACGCTCAACCCATGTCTCTGTGTTTTGTGCAATAGTCTACCATGGGAAGTCTTATCAAACGCCTTACTGAAATCCATCTAAACCATCTAAGTCCATCTCAACTGCTTTACCCTCATCCATCTGTTGGGTCACCTTCTCAAAGAACTCAATGAGGTTTGTGAGGCACCACCACCTACCCTTCACAAAACCGTGTCGACTATCCCTAATCAAAGTTAAAAATCACACAACACCAGGTTATAGTCCAACAGGTTTATAATGAAGGATGAAGGAGCGGCGCTCCGAAAGCTAGTGTGCTTCTAATTAAACCTGTTGGACTATAACCTGGTGTTGTGTGATTTTTAACTTTGTACGCCCCAGTCCAACACCGGCATCTCCAAATCAACCCTAATCAACTTATTCCTATTGATTAGGTTATAAGTCTTATCTCTTATAACTTTTTCCAACACTTTACCCATAACCGATGTAAGGCTCATAGGTCTATAATTTCCAGGGTTGTCTCTTACTCCCTTTCTTGAACAAGAGAACAGTATTTGCTACCCTCCAGTCTTCAAGCACTATTCCTGCAGACAATGACGACATAAAGATCAAAGCCAAAGGCTCGGCAATCTCCTCCCTCGCTTCCCAGAGAATCCTAGGATAAATATCATCAATCCCAGGGGACTTATCTATTTTACACTTTCCAGAATTGCTAACACCATCTCCTTATGCACCTCAATCTCATCTAGTCTAGCAGCCTGTATCTCAGTATTCTCCTCAACAACATTGTCTTTCTCTAGTGTGAATACTGATGAAAAGTATTCATTTAGCACTTGTAACTCTGGCTAACTTGTAATTCTCAAGCGCCCTAACTAAGTCATCACACGTCATCCTAACATAGGCCTTTTTCTTCCTCTTGACAAGAGATTTAACTTCTTTAGTAAACCACGGCTCCCACAGCTCCTTGCCTGACAGGTACATACTTATCAAGGACCCGCAGAAGCTGGTCCTTAAATAAGCTCCACGTTTCAACTACCAATCCCTGCAGTTTCCTTCCCCATCCTATGCATCCCAAATGTTGCCTAATCATGTTGTAATTGCCTTACCCCCAGCTATAACCTTTGTCCTGCAGTAATACCTACCCCCTTCCATCACTACAGTAAACAAAACTGAATTGTGGTCACTGTCACCTAAGTGCTCACCTACCTCCAAATCCAACACCTGGCTGGGTTCATTACCCAGTATCAAATCTAATGTGGCCCTCACCCCATGTTGGCCTGTCAACATACTGTGTCATGAAACACATTGAACAAAAACTGATCCATCGAATGTACTTGAACCATAGTATTCCCAGTCATATTTAGAAAGTTAAAGTCTCCCATTACAACAACCCTGTCATGCTCTCTCCTTTTGAGGATCATCTTTGCTATCCTATCCTCTACATTTCTGGATATATTGGAGGCATATAGAAAATTCCCAACAGGGTAACATCTCCTTTCCTGTTTCTAATCTCAGTCTATTCTACCTCAGTGGATGAGTCCTCAATGTCCTTTCTGCAATCATAATGCTGTCCTTGACTAACAGTGCCACATCAACCCCCCTTTTTGACCATTTTCTCTGTTCTTACAGAAACATCTAAATCCGCAATAACCAATCCTGTCCTTGCTCTACTCAGGTCTCTGAAATGGCCACAACATCGAAATCCCAGGTACCAACCCATTCTGCACATTCACCCACCTTATTCTGGATGCTCCTGGCATTGAAGTAGACACATTTCAAACCAACTTCTTGCTTGCCGGAGCCTTCTTGTGATCTGGAAATCTTAGTTCAGACTTCACTTCTCTCAACCTCCTGTATACTCGAACTATAATTTCCCATCCCACTGCTGAATTAGTGCATTAGCAAATTTCTCCCCAGGATATTGTAACCCTTCTGGTTCAGGTGAAGACATTGACCCATATTCCTCTAAACCCTTCCTGCTCATATACCCATCCAATGTCTTTTAAATGCTGTAATTGTACCAGCCTCCAACACTTCCTCTGGCAGCTCACTGCATACATACACTACTCTCTGCATGAAAATGTTGCTCCTTAGGTCCCTTTTATAGCTTTCCTCTCTCTTAACGTATATCCGCTAGTTCTGGACTCCCCCCAACCCAGGGAAAAACCTTGCCTATTCATCCTAAGCATGTCCCTCATGAGTTTATGCTACAGCAGAAACAGCCTCTCCCTATTGATCAAATTCACCAACCCTGGCAACATCATTGTAAATCTTTTCTGAACCTTTTCAAGTTTCACAACATCCTTTTAATAAAGAAGAGACCAGAATTGCACACAATATTCCACAAGTGGCCTAACCAATATCTTGTGCAACTTGATCTCCCAACTCCTATATTCAGTGGTCTGATTAATAAAGGAAAACATATCAAATGCCTTCTCCGCTCTCCTGTCTACCTGCTTTCAAGGAACTATGAACCTGCACTCCAAGGTTTTTTCATTCAGAAACACTCCCCATTAAGTGTATAAGTCATGCCCTGATTTGCTTTTCCAAAATGCAAATACCTCACATTTATCTAAATTAAATTCCATCTGCCACTTCTCAGCCCATTGGTTCATCTGATCAAGATCCTGTTGTACTCTAAGGTAGCCTTTTATCGCTGTCCACTACACATCCAATTTTGGTATCACCTACAAATTTACTAACTATACCTCCTATGTTCACATCCAAATCATTTAAATAAATGACAAAAAAGTGGTGGACCCAGCACCGATCCTTGTGGCACACATAGGCTTCCAGCCTGAAAAGCAACTCTCCACCACCAAAGTCTTCTAACTTTGAGCCAGTTCTGTATCCAAATGGCTACTTCTCCAATTATACCATGAGATCTAACCTAGTCAACCAGTCTACCATACGGAATCTTGTTGAACGCCTTACTGATGCCCATATAGATCACATCCAATGATTTGCCCTCATCAATCCTCTTTGTTACTTCTTCAAAAAAGTCAATCAAGTTCGTGCGACATGATTTCCCATGCACAAAGCTAGAATGACTATCCCTAATCAGATTATTAGATTAGATTATATTACAGTGTGGAAACAGGCCCTTCGGCCCAACAAGCCCACACCGACCCGCCGAAGCGAAACCCACCCATACCCCTACATTTACCCCTTATCTTACACTACGGGCAATTTAGCATGGCCAATTCACCTGAACCTGCACATCTTTTGGACTGTGGGAGGAAACCGGAGCACCCGGAGGAAACCCACGCAGACACGGGGAGAACATGCAAACTCCACACACAGTCGCCTGAGGCGGGAATTGAACCCGGGTCTCTGGCGCTGTGAGGCAGCAGTGCTAACCACTGAGCCACCGTGCCGCTCATGCCTTCACAAATACAGTCCTTGCCTTCACAAATACATGTAAATCCTATCCCTCAGGATTCCTTCCAACAGCTTGCACACCACTGATGTCAAGTTCAGCAGTTTATATTTCCCTGGCTTTTCCTTACCACCTTTTAAAAATGTTCTTACCATCTTCAATCACGTTAGCCAATCTCCAGTCTTCCGACAACTCACCTGTGCCTATTGATGACATAAATATCGTTGCAAGGGACCTAGCTTCCCACAGAGTTCTTGGGTACATTTGATGAGGACCTGGGGATTTATCACTTTTATGTGTTTCAAATCATCTGGCAACTCCTCCTCTGTAGTATGGACATTTTTTAAGATGTCACCATCTATTTCCTCACATTTTATAATTTCCAAATCCTTCTCCACAGTAAATGCTGCTGCAGAATACTCTTTTAGAATCTCTCCCATCTCCTGCGGTTCCACAAAAACATAGAACATTACAGCACAGTACAGGCCCTTCAGCCCTCGATGTTGCGCCGCCCTGTCATACTAATCTGAAGCCCATCCCACCTACACTATTCCATGTACGTCCATTTGCCTGTCCAATGACGACTTAAATGCAGTTAAACTTGGCGAATCTACTACCGTTGCAGGCAAAGCATTCCATACCCTTACTACTCTACTCGCTGAGTAAAGAAACCTTGCTGATCTTTGAGAGGCCCTATTCACTCCCTAGTTACCGTTTTGTCTGTAAGGTATTTATAAAAATGCTTTGGATTCTCCTCAACCCTATTTGTCAAAGCTATCTCATGTCCCCTTTTTGCCCTCCTGATTTCCCTCTTAATTATTCATCTACTGCCTTTATATTCTTCTAAGGATTCACTCAATTTCTCTACTCATCCAGCATTCCCTACACCTACCAGCTTTTCCTTTCACTCAAACAGGAATATAATGTCTCTGGCCTCCCATTATCTCATTTTTGAAGGCTTCCCATTTTCTAGCCGTCCCTATGCCTGCAAATATTTGCCACCAAAGAGCTTTTGAAAGTTCTTGCATAATACTATCAAACTTAGCCTTCCTCCAATTTAGAACTTCAACTTTTAGATCCAGTCTATCCTTTTCCATCACTATTTTAGAATGAATAGAATTATGGTCACTGGCCCCAAAGTGCTCCCCCACTGAAACCTCAGTCATCTGCCCTACCTTATTTCCCAAGAATAGGTCAAGTTTTGCACCTTCTCTAGTAGGTACATCCACATACTGAATCAGAAAATTTTCTTGTACATACTTAACAAATTCCTCTCCATCTAAACCCTCAACACTGTGGCAGTCTCAGTCTATGCTTGCAAAGTTAAAATTCCCTGCCATAACCACCCTATTATGCTTACAAATAACTGAGATCTCCTAACAAATTTGTTTCTCAATTTGCCACTGACTATTAGGGAGTCTATAATATAGTCCCAATATTATCCTTTTCCTGTTTCTCAGTTCTACCCAAATAACTTCCCTGGATGTATTTCCGGGAATATCTCCCTAAGTATAGCAGTAATGCTATCCCTTATCAAAAATGCAAGTCTCCCATCTCTCTTGCCACTCTTTCTATCCTTCCTATAGCACTTTTATACTGGAACATTAAGCTGCCAGTCCTGTGTTATGTTTCTGTAATTGCTATGATATCCCAGTCCTATTTTCGTAGCCATGCCCTGAGTTCATCTGCCTTCCCTATTAGGCCTCTTGCATTGAAGCAAATGCAGTTTAATTTATCAGTCCTACCTTGCTCTCTGCTTTGATCCTGCCTGTCCTGACTGTCCTTTCCCGACTCTACCAGTCTCAGATTGCTCTCTTTCCTATTTCCCTGGGTCCCACCCACCCCCACCCACCACCCCACCTTACAAGTTTAAATTCTCCCGAGTAGCTCTCACAAATCTCCCTGCCAGTATATTCATCCCCTACCAATTCAGCTGCAATTCATTCTTTTCCTACAGGTCACAAATACCCCAGAAGTGATTCTAATGATCCAAAAATGTGAATCCTTCTCCCCTGCACCAGCTCCCCAGCCATGCGTTATTCTGCTCTATCCTCCTATTCCTACCCTCACTAGCTCATAACACCAGGACTAATCCAGTTATTAGTACCTTTAAGGTTTTAAAACCTCCCTTTTAAATTCCTGCCTAACTTTCTATATTCTCCCTTCAGAATCTCATCCTTGTCCCGTCCTATGTGTACAATGACCTCCTGCTGATCCCTCTCCCCTTTGAGAACATTTTACACCATATCTGAAATATCCTTGATATTGGCACCAGGGAGGTAACACTCCATTATCATTTTTCACTGCTAGCTGCAGAAACATGAGTCTGTCCCTCTGATTATCAGTCTTACCTTGCTCTCTGCTTTGTTCCTGCCTGCCCTGACTGTTTCACACTCCCTTTCCTGACTGTACCAGTCTCAGATTGATCTCTTTCCTATTTCCCTGGGTCCCACCCACTCCCCCCCCCCCCCACCCCACTCCCCACTCCACCTCACCTTACAAGTCCCCTATTACAATTATTCACTTGGAACCCGACGTATCTCTCATTACATTAGAGTCTGTCGTGATACCAGAAACTTGGCTGTTCGTGCGACAATCCCCTGAAATTCCATCACTGCCTACATTGTCCATAACAGCATACTTGTTTGTGATGGGGATAACCACAGAAGACTCCTGCACTACATACTGACTCTTCCTACCGTTCCTGGAGTTACCCATCTACCTGAGTGCATCCGTGGCTTTTTCCCCCTTCCTATAACTGCCATCCATCAGCTCTTGTAAATTCCTCATTCCATCTATCACTCTAACTGATCGGTGTGATCTGATAGGATTCGCAACCAAAGACACTTCCTGCAAATATAATCATCAGTAACTTCCTTAAACTTCCACACCGAACAGGAAGAGCATATTATTCTACTAAAGGCCATCTTTGCTGCTTCACAATCTACAGATCCAGAAAATAGCACCTTCTTTTTGCTCGAAAAAGCAGTGCTCCAAGCTAACTTAGTTCTTACGGTTAATATATTTTAAAAATTTAATCAAGAGGCAAATCTCAATAAAACATATAATTAGTAAAGAACCCACTACTCACTACTGCAGACTTACAGCAAGGTTACACGTTAAAAACTATGCACTTCCTGTGTTGTGAGCTCCCACAGAGGTTTCACCAAGGTCAGCTGTGAATTTCACTGTTTGTTAATTTTTCCTTGAATAACTCTGATGTCCAGAGATGCATGAACTCAAACAGCAAAGGCAGTAACTGTTCACTGCTGTGTCAGTTAGCAGTGTAGGTATGTGAAACAGGAGGTGAAGGATCCTATGGCAATCTAAAATGAACGACAGGGGATTTTCTCCTGAATAATAACTTAGTTGGCCATGATCTCATTGCTTTTACTGGGGTCTTGCAGCTCCTTCAGCAGCACCTTCCAAACTTTGGACATCGACTGCTTAAGAAGGACAGGGACAGCAGACACATGGGAACACCACCACCATCCTCCAATTCCCTCCCAAATAGTATTATGGGTGTGCAGGAATGATCTCTGTCTCTGAGGCAACAAGACTGTAAAGACGTCGGGAAATCAGCAGGAACATTCGGCGATAATGGATTACAGCAAAGTGAGAACCTCAAGATCGTAATGCAGGACGACCAAGCTCACTCTGTCAAACACTCGCACAATGCTATTTTTATACTTTCTCACGTCAAAATAGCAAGTCCAGAGTCAATGAACTTGGCGATGATCACATCGAGTCTGTGAATCAGTTGACTCGGCAATTATTTGCATCAGGTCTGTAAATTAACTCGGTATTTTGATTACATCAGATCATTGTGTATCTACTAGTTGGCGTGGTTACTTGCATATCTTCTATATCTTTGCCGCTGAAAACCCTGTAATCTGTTCTGTTCCTCATATCTGTTAGCAACTAATGATGCCTTTGTCGTCGAGGTGGGTTTTTTTTAGATTAGATTACTTATACAGTGTGGAAACAGGCCCTTCGGCCCAACAAGTCCACACCGACCCGCCGAAGCGCAACCCACCCATACCCCTACATTTACCCCTTACCTAACACCATAGGGCAATTTAGCATGGCCAATTCACCTCACTTGGACGCAGACAACATGCAAACTCCACGCAGGCAGTCGCCTGAGGCGGGAATTGAACCCGGGTCCCTGGCGCTGTAAGGCAGCAGTGCTAACCACTGTGCCACTGTGCCACCGTGCTGCCCACTATTCTTTGCTGAGTGGACTTAAAATATCTTATTCTATGGTTTTGTGAGATACTGTATTATAAGTTTCTTTATTTTTGTATTAAGGTCATTTTATTTTACCATTGCACTCACAAGCGCCTCTATATTTATTACATCCGCATTTCATTCATTCATTCATAAAACTGTGGTCTCTCCACTCCCCAGTGCACTACTTCACCCGAAGCTATGAGAAGATTATAATACTAATCTCCCTTCAGAACCATCTATCAGGCCTTGAATAGCTTGCAGGGCATCAAACAAGTTTTCTCCCTCAGCACGTACCTATTAGATATATATTGAATAGGGCCTTTTTCCCCTTTAAGGAAATGGCGATCAAAATAGCGCTTCCGTGAAATTGAATGAATCAATGAGTAAACCGGCAGTAGTGAGTGAAATCTCAAAACCCAGCTGCGGTAATCAGTTCAGTACGCATTCTGCCTCTATTAAGTGCATATATAATTCCCGATTTTGTTAGATCTTATAAGCCTGACATTCTTTCTAGTATTCTCTACGCCAAGAGGACCCCCACCTTTCATTTCTCGACTGTTGGGCGTACCTACACACGATGTACTGCAGCTATTTTAAAAAGGCAGCTCAGCGCCTGCTACTCAAGAGTAACTAGGGACAGGTAATAAATGCTGGTGCAGCTAGTGCCCACATGTGCCCACAGCACGAGTGAATAAAGCAAAAACAAAATTGCTGCTCTTTCTATTGCATAAACTGCAATTCAGAAAGATTCACTGATAGGATGTGGGCATTGTTGTCTAGTCCAGCATTTATTGCTCATCCCTAATCTCACTAGGGAATGTGATGTTGGGACATCCAAAATGCTACAGGGAAGGAATTCAGCAGAGAAAGTACAGGAAAATTATTCTCTAAAGTTCCTGTATTCTCATCCATCTGAAAAGCAAAGCAACAATAATTACAGGCAACATGGGAGGGACCAGACCTCATTGGTGTGAAAATAGATGCAATCAGTGTCGATCTGAGGTTTGCCCAAAGGAAAAAACTCAGTAATATCTAAAAAATCATAGAATTCCTACAGTGTGGAAGCAGGCTACTTAGTCCACACTGACTCTCCTAAGAGCATCTGACCCAAACTCACCCACCCATCCTGTAACCCTGAATTTCCCATGGTTAATCCACCTGTTCCGCACATCCGTGGACACAATGGGAAATTGAGCATGGCCCATCCACCTAATCTACACATAAGACCATAAGACATAGGAGCAGAAATTGGGCCATTCAGCCCTTCAAGTCTGTTCTTGGAGCAAATGGGATCTGAACCTGGGATTTCACTAGGTCAGAGGAAAGGCCACTAAACCACAAGATTCTGCCAAGGGTGCCCATGAGATTGAGCCTTTACTCCTATCTAATTTGAGGAGAAAGTGAGGACTGCAGATGCTGGAGATCAGAGCTGAAAATGTGTTGCTGGAAAAACGCAGCAGGTCAGGCAGCATCCAAGGAACAGGAGAATCGACGTTTCGGGCATAAGCCCTTCTTCAGGAATCCTGAAGAAGGGCTTATGCCCAAAACGTCGATTCTCCTGTTCCTTGGATGCTGCCTAACCTGCTGCGCTTTTCCAGCAACACATTTTCAGCTCCTATCTAATTTGGCCATCTAAAACAGGGGAGTGTACTCCAACATACACAAATAAAGCTACGGCATTTTTCTTTGAAATTGGATTACAATGATGATGATCCACCCAAGATTGTTAAGCACTCTCTGTGGTTCAATATTCAGCAGTGTGAAATATCCAGCCAATCTCAAGAGAAGTAATGGGTAGTTTACCTGTTTATTGGGATAAACACCAAAAACTACTTTTGGATACTGCTCAGACCGACTTGTTTGGGCACATACTTTAGACCATATGATATAGGGACAAAATTGAGCCATTCAACCTATCACTATTTGATTCTGGCTGAAATGTTTCTCAAACCTTTTTGCCTTCTTCCTGTAACGTTTGATCCCTGTGCCAGTTAAGAACCTACCTATCTCTGTCTTAAATATTATCCATGATGTGGAGGAGCTGGTGTTGGACTGGGTGGATAAAGTTAAAAATCACACAACACCAAGTTATAGCCCAACAGGTTTATTTGGAAGCACTAGCTTTCAGAATGCTGCTCCTTCATCTGGTAGTTGTGGAGAATAAGACCATAAGACACAGAATTTATAGCAAAAGTTACAGTGTCATGCAACTGAGGTGATTCATTAAACAATCTGTAAAAGGCACTGTAGTCTTTTGCTATAAATTCTGTGTCTTAGGTCTTATTCTCCACAACTACCTGATGATGGAGCAGGGCTCTGAAAGCTAGTGCTTCCAAACAAACCTGTTGAGCTATAACCTGGTGTTGTGTGATTTTTAACTTTAACATACTCAATGACTTGGCCTTCACAGCCTTCAGCAAAAATAAGTTCCACACAGTCATTACCTTTTCATCCCAGTTTCAAAGAGGCATCCCTTCTCTCTCAGGCTACCCTATTTGAGGCCTACGTTTTCCAGCTGGTGGGGAAATATCTTTCCCAAGTCCATTGTATCCAGGTCTGTCAGTATTCTGTATGTTCCAATGAGACTCCCCCTCATCCTTTTAAACCCCATAGAGTTCACAACCAGAGTCCTCAACTAATCATCATATGACAAACCCTTTATCTCAGGATCATTTTTGCAAACCTCCTGTAAACCATTTGGCCAATTCAATGTGTCAATACTGCCAGTAAGTATTCTCTAGGCTTCACATGTCCTCTCTAAAGGTAGGGAATTTACATTTCCAATGCTAACATATCCTTCCTTCGATACACAGACTAAAACTGCTTACAATATTCCAAAGTGGTCTTATATGGACTCAGCAATGCATCCCTGCTCTTAAAATGAAAGCTAAAATTACATTTGCCTTTCAAACTGCCAACTGAACCTGCACATTAACATTAAGAGAGTTTTGAAGTAGGAGTCCCAAGTTTTTTTGTGCTTCAGATTTCTGAAGCCTTTCCACATTTTGAAAGTAACCTGTGCATCTCTCCTTTCTACCGAATTCTCCAAATTGTATTCCATGTATTTCACATGTTGCTGACGAGGCAGCCCTCTCCCAATTCCCTTACCCCATTTAATCAAAGTATGATCATAACATCTCAAAGCTGACTGAATTCCATTCTTTCATGAATTATACAGTGTTTGACCACTGACATTCTGTCCTCGAGCTCCAGATCAATTTCAATTAATAAGAAAATAATTACTTGAGGAAGAAGGCTGATAATAAAGGCTTTGAAGCAGCTAAAACTTGACCTTGGCTCTCCTCATAATATGTGATATTCCAATTCAATGTACCAATACTGCGGTAAATATTCTCTAGGCCTCATAGGTCCTCTCGAAAGGTGGAGACCAGAATAATAATGAAGTCAAACAAATCTTCCACTGCGGCTCAATAATTTTCATTTGCAGAAACTGAATGAATGGCTTGTTGCTCAGTGCAAGGAGGTAAATATCACACACTATTTTGCAGCAGAGTATCAAACTCAATATTGACAAATCATATCATTACCAGAATAACAGAGAGATAACAATTCCCTGACCTGTCTATTGATCCAAACATAAAGGTCCAGCTGAATCTTTGTGCCTAAGGTTTCTTGCTCATAGCATTTGTACATGATGCAGCAGCACAACATTCATCCTGGGACTGAGCAACATCCCTTCTAAGTCTCTGTATTATCTGCTCCTTGCAAGCTTTCCCCACTGTGCCTCGCAGTTCCTTAAAAAAATGCTATATTATTAACAGGAATGCAGCAAATTCCACATTATAATTTAATTATTCAAACACATCTATTGATGGGAGTGTTCCAGCAAGAAAGCAAAACTTACCATAGCTTTTCACACATTAATGCCTGTCTCAGTTGAGAGTATTTTCATTTTCAAGGTTGTTGTAGGTTTCAAGACACTCTGAAGGGGTGGCAAAGTGACTCACTGGTTAGCACTGCTGCGTAGCAGCACAAGGATTCCAGCCTCAGACGACTGTCTGTGTGTAGTTTGCACATTCTCCTTATGTCGATGTGGATTTACTCCCAGAATCCAAAGATGTGCGGGTTAAGTGGATTGGCCATGCTAAATTGCCCAAAGTATTCAGGGTTGTGCAGGTTAGGTGGATTAGCTATGGTTAATGGGGAGTTTAGGAGTTAGGGTGCCAGAGTGGGTCTGAGTGAGACGCTCTTCAGAAGGTTAGTGCAGACATGATGGGCTGACTGGCCTCTTTCTGCTCTGGAGGGGTTCGATGATCCTACAACTGCAGCTGAACATTGATGGTAATTGTATATTTAGAGGTGCTATGCTTTGATTGAGGCATAGTTGATGAATGATTTGTCAACAGCTTACCCCCAGAATTGGAGATAGGAAAATCAAAGATGGGAAAGGAAGTGTAGAAAAGTTGCAACTGTGAGGCTGATCAGGAGATGAGAAGATAGGGCTGGATCTTATAGTTCTCCGGTTAAGTGCAAGTGGCTTTCAGTTTGGTGGAGTGATTCTCATCATGAGGTTGAATATTGCCAAACCCACTGCACTCTGAGCCTAAGGTACGCATAGTCCATTTTGTCTGTACCATCAAAAGCCTGCCGGTCACCTTAAGGAGTGCTGGCAGCTCAGCCCTGAGACCTGTGAAAAATGATGAAGGAGAAGGGAAGGTTGACACTGTCTTTCCCCATGAAGGACCTGGTGAATGGTGTGGTGTTGTGAAGAGGTGTTCTCGTTCTTGAGGACCATCAGTGGAGGCTGTGCCACCAGATGATGCTTGGTTAGACACCGCCATCTGAGTCGGCGCCATATTCAGAGGTGGAGGATTGGTCTGCTGTGTGGATTGAAGGACAGTGACATTCTGTGGCTGGACCAGCATTTATTACCAGAGTCAACTGTTACAAAGCTGGTCCATTTTTCTAAAACCTGTTCCTTTTCTCAAGGATACTGTGCCCTTGACTTTTTTCAGAGGAGCTGTAAAACACTCCAGGTTCTGAATCGACTGGTTTGGTATAGAGATGAAAGGGTATTGGAGGCCTTTTTGTTTATACATAAAAAGATGAGACTTTATGCCAAAGTTTTTACCTTTTAGGAGTAACCCGTATAAGTCAACAGGATGTGCAGTTCAGTTCAGAACTTTAGTCAGTCAGTTCAGCAGTGGACTGTGTGGAAACAAGCTGCTAATCTCTCTGTCTCCTTCTGCCCTTCTAACTTTGACCTGTAACCCTTTGTTCAGTTTGTTTATTGGTACTATTGTGTATTTTCGGAACAATATAATTAAATCTAGTTTGGATAGACTGAGTTCTGTAGGTATTGTATACTCTGTTCTTTGTATTTCATTCTGTAATTTTGTGAATACATTTTTGTCTGTTTTAAAACCTGGTAGTCAACTGAGCTAACTTACTCCGAGTAATTTTCACTGGATGCTTACTGAAACAAATTGCAAAGTTACGGTCTCGGCTGCCTGCTTAAGAATGTTTTGAGTCCATAACAAAACCACATCTCTGAGGATCTGGAGTCACATGTAGGCCAGACCAGGTAAGGATGGCAGTTTCCTTCCCTAAAGGAATCAGATGTATTGTTCCAATAATCAGCAATGGATTTGTGGTAACTATTAGACTCTTAATTCCTTATGTTTTATTGAATTTAAATTTCCTCATTTGCAGTGGTGGGATTTGAAACTGGGTCTCTAAATATTACCTGCGTCTCTGGATTAATGGTCCCTGCCTCCCAGAGATGTCTTGGATTGCATCTGCAGGATTCTTAAGGGGGAGGGAGAGCAGCCAGTAGTTGTGGTACACATTGGTACCAATGACATAGCTGGGAAAGGGAGGAGGACCTGAAAAGAGAATATGGGGAGATAGGTTGGAAGATAAAAGACAGGACAAATAGAGTAGGAATCTCAGGATTGCTACTGGTGCCATAGGCTAGTGAGGCTAGGAACGACGAATGAGTGTAGATGAGCATGTGGCTGCAGGGCTAGTGGAGGAGGGAGGGCTTCAGACATGTGGATCATTGGGTTACCTTCTTGGGAAGGTGGGACCTGTAAAAGAAGGACAGTTTGCACCTGAACTGGAGAGGCACCAATATCCTGGGCTGGAGGTTTGCTAGAGCTCTTTGAGAAGGTTTAAAATAGATTGGCAGGAGGATGGGAACCAAAGCAGTGGATCAGATGATGGAGTAGGTAGTGAACAGTCAGATACAGTGTGCAGAGAGTCTGTAATGAGGGATAGGCAATTGATAGGGCAAAGGTGCTATCAGTGTGATAGGTTGAAGTGTATCTATTTTAATGTAAGAAGTATCAGGAATAAGGGTGATGAACCTAGAACATTGATCAGTACTTGGAACTGTGATGTTGTGGCTATTACAGAGACTTGGATATCAAAGAGGCAGGAATGGTTATTGCACGTTCCAGGGTTTAGATCTTTCAAAAAGAATGAGGGAAGAGGTAAAAGAGGAGGAGGAGTGGCATTGCTAATTAGGGACAGTATCGCTGCTGCAGCAAGGGGGCAGCGAGGAGGGTTTGTCTACAGAATCAGTATGGATGGAAGTTAGAAACAGGAAGGGAGCTGTCATTTCACTGGGAGTTTTCTACAGACTTCCCAATAGCAACAGTGACACAGAGGAGCAGATTAGGAGGCAGATTTTGGAAAGGTGCAGAAGGGCAGCACGGTGGCAGGGGTGACATGGTGGCACAGTGGTTAGCATTGCTGCCTCACAGCGCCAGAGACCCGGTTTCAATTCCCGCCTCAGGCAACTAACTGTGTGCAGTTTGCACATTCTCCCCATGTCTGCATGGGTTTGCTCCGGTTTGCTCCCACAATCCAAAAAATGTGCAGCTTAGGTGAATTGGCCATGCTAAATTGCCCGTAGCCTTAGGTGAAGGGATAAATGTAGGAGAATGGGTCTGGGTGGGTTTCGCTTTGGTGGTCGGTGTGGACTTGTTGGGCCGAAGAGCCTGTTTCCATGCTGTAAAGTAATCTTATCTAAATAATCTAACAGGATTGTTGTCATGGGTGACCTTAACTTCCCTAATATTGATTGGAACCTCCTTAGTTCAAGTAGTTTGGATGAAGTAGTTTTTGTCAGGTGTGTCCAGGAAAGATTTCTGACTCGATATGTAGATAGGCCAACTAGAGGGGAGACCATACAAGATTTGCTGCTTGGCAACACACCATGCCCAGATGTCAGATCTGTCAGTGGGAGAGAATTTTGGTGATAGTGATCATAACTCCCTGATCTTTACTATAGTCATGGAGAGGAATAGGAGCAGATGGTATGGGAAAGTACTTAATTGAGGGAGGGAGGAGAATTACAATGCTAACCGGGCCACCTAAATTGGGAACAGACGTTCTCGGGGAAATGCATGACAGAAACGTGAAGGTTGTTTGGGAAGCACTTGCTAATAGTGCTGGACAGGTTTGTCCCACTGAGGCAAGAAAAAGATGGTAGGTTGAGAGAACCTTGGATGACAAGGAATGTAGAACATCTAGTCAAGAGGAAGAAGGAAGCTTACTTAAGGTTGATGAGCCAGGGCTTTAGAAGGTTACAAGGTAGCCAGGAAGGAACTGAAGAATGAACTTAGGAGAGCTAGAAGGGGACATGAAATAGCTTTAGTGGGTAAGATTAAGGAAAATGAAAAGGCATTCTATGCTTATGTGAGGAACAAGGCAATAGCCAGAGTGAGGGTAGGGCCGATAAGGGATAGTGGAAGGAACTTGAACCAGGAGTTGGAGAAGGTCAGGGAGATCCTTAATGAATATTTTACTTCAGTACTCATTACTGAGAGGGACCATGATGTTTCTAAGGATAGTGTGAAACAGACTGGTATGTGAGAACAGGGGTGGCACGGTGACTCATTGGTTAGCACTGCTGCCGCACAGCACCAGGATCCCAGGTTTGATTCCAGCCTTGGGTGACTGTCTGTGAGGAGTTTGCACATTCTCCCTGTGTCTGCGTGGGTTTCCTCTGGGTGCTCTGATTTCCTCCTGCAGGCCAGTTGAATTGGCCATGCTAAATTGCCCATAGTGTTAGGTGCATTAGTCAGAGGGAAATGGGTCTGGGTGGGTTACTCTTCAGAGGGTTGGTGTGGACTGGTTGGGCTGAAGGACCTGTTTCCACACTGTAGGAAGCTAATCTAAAAGGTTGATATTACAAAGGAGGATATGCTGAAAAGTTTGAAAAACATTAGGATAGATAAATCCCTTGGCCCAGGTGTGATATATTTTAGGTTACCAAAGGAAACAAGGGAAGAGATTGCTGCTCTGTAGATGGTGGTCTTTGTATCCTCACTGTCCACTGGAGTGTTCAAGAATCATTAGAATTACAGATCAGTCAGTTTTTAGATTACTTTACAGTGTGGAAACAGGCCCGTCGGCCCAACAAGTCCACACTGACCCGCCGAAGCGTAACCCACCCATACCCCTACATTTACCCCTTACCTAACACTACGGGCAATTTAGCATGGCCAATTCACCTGACCTGCACATCTTTGGACTGTGGGAGGAAACCGGAGTACCCGGAGGAAACCCACGCAGACACAGGGAGAACGTGCAAACTCCACACAGTCAGTCGCCTGAGGCGGGAATTGAACCCGGGTCTCTGGCGCTGCGAGGCAGCAGTGCTAACCACTGTGCCACCGTGCCGCCGTGCCGCCCACTTTTACGTCTGTGGTGGGCAAAATACTGGAGAGGATTCTGAAATACAGGATTTATGACTGAATCATAAATTAGAGATAGTCAGTATGGCTTTGTGAGGGACAAGTCATGCCTCACAAACTATGTTGAATTTTTCAAGGATGTGACAAAACACACAGATGAAGGTGGATGTGGTGTACATGGATTTTAGCAAGGCATTTGATAAGATTCCCCTTGGTAGGCACATTCAGAAAGTAAGGAGGCATGGAATACAGAGAAAGTTAGTTGTCTAGATACAGAATAGACTTGTCCATAGAAGACAGAGGGTGGTGGTAGATAGAAATTATTCATACTGGAGCTCAGTGACCAGTGGTGTTCCACAGAAATTATCTCTGGACCTCTTTTTGTGAGTTTTATAATAACTTGGATGAGGAAGTGGAAGGTTGGATTAATAAGTTTGCCGATAACACAAGCTAGAGACTTTTTTTTCCCATGCCAGAAATATCTATCAGGAATGGGTATCATTTTAATGTAGTTGGAGGAAGGTTTACGGGAGATGTCAGAGGTAGGTTCTTTACATAAGAGAGTGGAGGGATATTTAAGCAAGTCTTGGATAGGTACAATGAATGGTATATACTATATAGTTTAGTCTGATCTTAGAGTAGGATAAAAGGAGGACACAGCACTGAGGGCTGAATGCCCTGTACTGTGGTGCACTGTTCTATGTTCTGTGTTCCAGTGATAATACCACTTGGCTGTCACCTCCCTTGCAACAAGCTCCTGAAAGCCCTCTGTTACATGCAACACCTACCCTAAGTAACTCAACTAACTCCTATTTTGTCACACCCTTCATCACACACAACACAACACCAATCGCAGTTCCCAAACTTGCTGTTTTTCATGAACCTCAGAGATTTGTGCAGAAGAAAAACAAAATTTTGCATGTTGTCTATTTGCTACCTAATGAAGGAGAAGTGCTCCGAAAGCTTCCAAATAAACCTATTGATCTATAACCGGGTGTTGTGTGATTTTGAGCTATGTGCATCTTATTCATTTGCTCCCTCTATGTCAAAGCACAAAAATGTGACACATGGCAGGACCCAGCAGTGACAAACAAACCTTCACAAACCTTGCGAGTGACAAACAGGTTGAGAGAGGGAGAGTTCTAGTTAAAGTCATAGAGTCCTATCACATGGAGACAGGCCCTTTGGACGAAACTGTTCCATGACCGATCAAAATGTCCATTCATGCTAAACCTATTTCCCTGTACTTAAATCTTTCCTATCCATGTATTTGCCCAAGTGACTTTTAAATGTTGTTAATGGACCCACCTCAATTCCTTCTGTTGGCAACTCAATCCATATGCTCTGTGTAAAAAAAGTTGTCCCTCAGTTTCCCTTTTGTTCTTTTCCTTCTAACCTTAACCTGATGCCCTCTAGTGTTTGATTCCCTAATCCTGGGAAAAAGACAAAAGCATTCACTCTATCAATGTCTCTCATGATCTTATACACTTCTATATAAGAACACCCCCTCAGTCTCCTACACTCTAAAGAAAAAAGTCCAAGCTTGTCCAACCTCTCCCTATAACGTAGGCCTTTGAGTCCTGGCAACATCCTCGTAAATGTTTTCTGCACTCATTCCAGTTTAATAACATCCTTCATATCGCGAAATCAGAACATAATATTCCGAGTGCAGCCTCACCAATGCCCTGTACAACTGTAACATAACTTCCCAACTTCTATACTCAGTGCCCTGATTGGTGAAGGCCAGTGTGCCAAACATCTTCTTCACTGTTGTGGTTCTGTTCGCCGAGCTGGGAATTTGTGTTGCAGACGTTTCGTCACTGTCTAGGTGACATCCTCAGTGCTTGGGAGCCTCCTGTGAAGTGCTTCTGTGATGTTTCCTCTGGCATTTGTAGTGGTTTGAATCTGCCGCTTCCGGTGGCAGTTCCAGCTGTCCACTGCAGTGGCCGGTATATTGGGTCCAGGTCAATGTGCTTGTTGATTGAATCAGTGGATGAGTGTCATGCCTCTAGGAATTCCCTGGCTGTTCTCGGTTTGGCTTGTCCAATAATAGTAGTGTTGTCTCAGTCGAACTCATGTTGCTTGTCATCTGAGTATGTGGCTACTAAGGATAATTGGTCATGTTGTTTCGTGGCTAGTTGGTGTTCATGGATGCGGATCGTTAGCTGTCTTCCTGTTTGTCCTACTTAGTGTTTTGTGCAGTCGTTGCATGGGATTTTGTACACTACATTGGTTTTGCTCATGCTGACTACTCGTAATCAAATCCCCTCTTTCCAAATGCATGCATATCTTATCTCAGAATCTCCTCAAGTACATTACCTACCACAGATGTTCAGCTTCACTTGTCTATCATTCCCAGGCTTTTCTTTGTAGCCCTTCTTGAATAAGGGCACAACATTCACTACACTCCAGCCTTTAGGGACCTCACTCTTGGTTAATGATGTGGCAAATGATGTGATCTACATGGACTTCAGTAAGGCATTCGACAAGGTTCCCCATGGGAGACTGATTCGCAAGGTTAGATCTCTTGGAATACAGGGGGAACTAGACATTTGGATACAGAACTGGCTCAAAGGTAGAAGACAGAGGGTGGTGGTAGAGAGTTGTTTTTCAGACTGGAGGCCTGTGACCAGTGGAGTGCCACAAGGATCTGTGCTGGGTCCTCTACTTTTTATCATTTATATAAATGATTTGGTTGCGAGCATAAGAGGTACAGTTGGTAAGTTTGCAGATGACACCAAAATTGGAGGTGTAATGGACAGCAAAGAGGGTTACCTCAGATTACAATAGGATCTTGACCAGATGGGCCAATGGGCTGAGAAGTGGCAGATGGAGTTTAATTCAGATAAATGCGAGGTGCTGCATTTTGGGAAAGCAAATCTTAGCAGGACTTATACACTTAATGGTAAGGTCCTAGAGAGTGTTGCTGAGCAAAGAGACCTTGGAGTGCAGGTTCATAGCTCCTTGAAAGTGGAGTCACAAGTAGATAGGATAGTGAAGAAGGCGTTTGGTATGCTTTCCTTTATTGGTCAGAGCATTGAGTTGGGAGGACATGTTGCGGCTGTACAGGATATAGGTTAGGCCACTGTTGGAATATCTCGCGTGCAATTCTGTTACTCCTTCCTATCAGAAAGATATTGTGAAAATTGAAAGGGTTCAGAAAACATTTACAAGGATGTTGCCAGGGTTGGAGGATTTGAGCTATAGGGAGAGGCTGAACATGCTGGGGCTTTTTTCCCTGGAGTGTCGGAGGCTGATGGATTACCATACAGAGGTTTACAAAATTATGAGGGGCATGGATAGGGTTAATAGGCAAAGTCTTTTCCCTGGGGTGGGGCAGTCCAGAACTGGAGGGCATAGGTTTAGGGTGAGAGAGGAAAGATATAAAAGAGGCCTAACGGGAAACGTTTTCATGCAGAGGGTGGTACGTGTATGGAATGAGCTGCCAGAGGAAGTGTTGGAGGTTGGTACAATTGTAACATTTAAGAGTCATTTGGATGTGTATTTGAATAGGAAGAGTTTAGAGGGATTTGGGCCAGGTGCTGGCAGGTGGGACTAGATTGGGTTGGGATATCTGGTCAGCATGGACGGGTTGGACTAAAGGGTCTGTTTCCATGCTGTACGTCTCTATGACTCTAAATATATCAGCTAAGGTCCTCACAATTTCTTCTCTAGCCTCTTGCAGTGTTCTTAGATATATCTGGTCAGGACCAGGAGATTTATCCACCTTCATGCATTCTTCTAATATGTTCAACACCTCCCCTACTGTGATGTGGACTGTTTCCAAGATATAACTTCTAACTTTTAACTGCTAAGTTCCCAAGTCATCATGTCTTTCTTTACGGTAGACACAGAGGAGAAAGTTTCTTTGAGGACCATCAATTAGTAACTATCTCTGCACTGCCATTTAAAAGTGTTAAGGATGGGAACGAGTTGATCTTGAAGTCATGCCAGGCCTTGTCAAACTTCTCTCCGATGTCTAACAAACATTTCACCATATCCCATGTGTACGTGGAACCTTGTGAGATTCTGCCCATTGGGTCAAAAAGGAAGAAGTTACTTCCTGACAAAAACAGACAAAATAATGCACATGCTGGTGTCATAGAATCATAGAACCCTTGTAGCATTAAAGCAGGCCATTCAGCCTATCAAGTTCACACAGACCCTCTAAAGAACATCCTACCCAGACCCATCCCCTACCCTATCCCTGCAACCCTACAATTCCCACAGCCATTCCACTTAATGTGCACAATTTTGTAGTCAGAAATGATGGAAGATGAAAGTAGCGAATGGTGCATGGATGGTGAGGGATAAAAATGAATATTTATAGAACAATGATTACTCTGAAATGGAAAAGGCACGAAAATGTGCTTGAAATTGTGAATCAGTGACTGTAAAGGAGTGGCAATATATTTTCAAATCAGGATGATGAGTGGCTTGGAGGGGAACATCTAGCACCTAAGCAATATTCATCATGAGTGGTAACCTCAGCATCAGTTGGTGGAGCCCAGTAGATGGACGTGTTCCAGCCAGGCGATGGGTTAAATCCAGCAGCAAAGTCAAATCAAAACGAACATCTTTAACACACTGCACTTATCTCTGCAGTCCTGTTACCGTCACTGTTCCAAATATGCTTTGAACTTAAAAGGATATTATCAGGCATTACATTACAACAATACAAAGCTGTTAGTATAACGGCTGAATGGGACTATTGCAAAATTGTGCACTATTCAACATCTGTCACATCTTCTAGCTTTTAAAACTTCAAAAGGACAATTGGCCTTCATTACAGAGTAAGTGTGGGGAGATCACTGGAAAGGCTACAGTGATATACAGACCATAAACAGCTGGACTGTAAAGATGTGTACGATTTATTTGCTGGTTTCTAATAATTCCCTCAATAAGCAGAAATTAATTGCAGATTACTTAATATTTGAAATGAAGACAATGGTTAGCTTTACCTACTATCATTTTGTAACTTTAATTTGAAATCTAATCCTCTCAGAGTGGAGCTGATGGGATCAGGTTGGCTGCCTAATTTACACCTTTGACCCATGGAGCTGATGTGGAGTGAAATAGGATGGAGATTTGAAATGGGTATGTAACCCTATCCCAGTGCTTTTTTTTTATCTGGTGGGCTTGATTATAATTAGACCTAAAAAATCTTAGACATCTTTCCAGTCATTCGATCGTTTATAAGAGAGACAAGTAGCTGAACCTTTCCAAATGCATTCATCAGGACAAATGCAAAAATGCCAAATTTCAAATACCCCATCAATTTATATAACAGGAGAAAAGGTGTAAGTCAGCTGACATTGACCAAGGAGTTTCTATGTAAAAAGCAACAGGATTGATTAATAGGCACATATGGCTTCTCCATTTCTGTAGACTACAAGCCAGCTTTCACTGTAGTATACTATCAGTATACAGATTAGGATTTGTATCACCCCATGTACAATGTGACCAGCCTTATCAGCAACCCTGCAAATCAGGCCTGAGTCATTTGCTCATTTTGAAGCTTGACAAAAGAGACTAACTTTTGTCAACTAACTTCAGAGACAAGGATTATCCAAATCAGATCACTTGGAAAGTCATAAATGGATTAACCACTTCTGGACTTGAAAAGGTCAACCTAAATTAACCTGGAAATGCAAGGTATCTCAAATACATAAAGAGTAGTCATTTCATGCTGCTACCGCTCAGCGGTTATGCAAATCCACTTCTGACCTTATGGTAGAGGGAAGCTGATTGATGAAGATGCTTGAGTCAAAAGCACTACCCTGAGGAACTCCTGGAGTTGAGATAACTGAATTCCAACAGTCACAAACATATTTCAAGATTGCAAGATTGCTGCAAAAGTTTCAGCCTTGTCTTTTGTACTGATGTGCTGGACTCCCCCATTATTGAGGTTTGGGATGTTGGTGGAGCCTCCTCCTCCTTGATTTGGTTGTGAGTGATACATAATAATCAGCAGGGGCTTTCTTTGTCCCATATTTCATCTGATTGGGTGGCACAGTGGCTCAGTGGTTAGCACTGCTGCCGCACAGCTGCAAGGTCCCAGGTTCGATTCCAGTCTTGGGCGACTGTCTGTGCGGAGTTTGCACATTCTCCCCGTGTCTGTGTGGGCTTCCTCCGGGTGCTCCGGTTTCCTCCCACAGTCCAAAGATATGTAGGCCAGGTGAATTGGCCATGCTAAATTGCCCATAGTGTTAGGTGCATTAGTCAGAGGGAAATGGGTCTGTGTGAGTTACTCTTCAGAGGGTCGGTGTGGACTGGTTGGGCCGAAGGGCCTGTTTCCACACTGGAGGGAATGAAATAAAAAGAGACTTCAAGGGGACAGTTGTCAATATGAAAAGTTCCTAGGGCAAATACCTCCTTCCCATATACCACAGTTTCACTACTCCTTATTCTATATTCTGCTCCTTCCCCCTCCTCATCCACCCCATCTTCACCATATATACCAAGCTTTTTCCAGCTACTATCTGTTCTGAAGAAGGGTCACTGGACCCAAAATTTTAACCCTGCTTTCTCTCCATAGGTGCTGCCAGACCTGCTGAGTTTTTCCGACAATTGTTGATTTTGTTTCTGATTTCCAGCTTCTGTAGTTCTTTGGGTTTTTTTCTGTATTCCATCTGCCATGTCTTTTCCCACTCTCCTAGCCTGTCCAAGTCCTTCTGTCGTATTGGACTGGGGTGGACAAAGTCAAAAATCACATGACACCAGGTTATAGTCCAATAGGTTTATTTGAAATCACAAGCTTTCAGAGAGTATCCCCTTCATCGGGTGAAGAGGCTCCTGGTGTCGTGTGACCTCTGACTTTATCAGTGATACTGACATTGGAGGCAGTCCAGAGAAATGTCACTAAGATTGATCAAATGTATAGAAGTACTGTCTTATGAGAAGAATCCGTATAGGTTGGGCCTCATTCAATGGAATTTAGAAGAATCAAAACACATAAGTCAGGGTCTTGACAGTGTAGATGTGGAGAGATTGTTTCCCTTATGAGAGAGTTTGGGACTAGAGGGCATCGTCTCAGAATCATAACCTATTGAAGACAGAGATAAGGAAGAATTTCTTCTCTCATGGGTTACTGAGGAATTATTTACTGCTGTGGAGGCCAATTTATTAAGAATGTTCAAAGCACAGTTTTAATTAGTAAGGGAAATTGGGGAGGGGGATGTCAGTGATATAGGGAAAAGTAGTTGAGGATTATCAGATCAGTCATAATTTCATTGAATGATAGCTTCAATTTGATGGGCCAAATGGGTCTTACATCTTATGGTCTTCTTGTCTAATGGATATCTGGGCCCTCAGCTAAACTTCATTGTGTACTCTTGAGTATAAGTTCAATGGGTTGAATGGCCTCCTCCTGGTCCTAATATCCTATGTGACCTGAAATCCACATTATACTTGAACGCCATTGTGCCCAATATGAATTTCAACTGTTTTTTCCTCAGGCTTCAGAAATCTTTTTCAGGACGTTATGCCAAATATCAAAGCCGCATGAAGCATCAGTAGGAAAAATTGACTCACTCTTTCTGCATCCCTGGAATTTCCAGAATGCAAATTCCCCACATCATTGCCATAGGCATTGTTATCATTGAAATGGCTCCTACTCACTCCATGATTTAATGACATGTAGTTACTGACGAAAAGACAGTCATGTTACTGCTTATTTTTCAGGGAATTCTCACAAGAATAATTTCCTGAAAGAATCAACCATTAACTAATAGTCAAACTCATCGCCCGATGGGGGAGCATTCTCTGGTTTAAATATGGGTGACGATTTCCTATTTGGATTCCTGAAAGCAATCATCAAAATTCCAAGAGCCTGAATCTGTGAATCTCATTTGACTTCCTGAATCATATTGTCAATATTTAGACAGCTCTGGTAATAGCTTGTGAGAGTGGGTTAGCAGCCTAACTGTAGTTTGTTGAAAACTGCTCACTGTCTAAAGAGGCTTTTGTATGTTTATCTAGCTTAGCAATCAAATCTGTGGGAAGATAGAGCGGGGGGGGGGGGGCAGTGTGTGGACAGAACATTTAAACTGTGCGCTCTCCTACCACATTCACTTCTCCTTCTTCAATCCATTTGGGTAGGGGTTGAAATGTTAGGTTAGACAACTCTCCTGGATTGTCAACAGATTTCTCAAAACGGAAGATTCACTACTGGGCTCTGCAGAAATACTCTGAATCAGCAGTTCACACACGTCTTCTGTTCTGATGACATAAAGTCATAGAGATATACACCATAGAAACAGACCCTTCAGTCCAACGCATTCACATCAGTAAGATATCCTAAATTAATCTAATCACATTTGCCAGCATTTCGCCTTTATCCCTCTAAACACTTCCTATTCATGGAATGAGGCCAAGAAAAATTCCATGAGGAAATGAAAATTTTAGTGTTTTCAAATATAATGAAGTGCTAACCTTTGAACACCAATGTTTTTGCACTGCATTCATATTTTTTAGCATTGATTGTGGTAATCTGCTTTGAAACTGGTCTCTCTGTCATTTGCATTTCTCCATCTTTATAATCTTGGAAAGGAGGAACTCAAATAAGTTAAGATCAAACCCTGCAAAAAAATGTTTTCTTGATTTTTAAAAAAAAATTACAGTTTAACCAAGGAGTTTGTTGAATATGAATATTGACAATATGAGAAAATTTAAAACATAGCATGAAAGTTGAGCAAGAGGTTTTTACATTAGATTAGATTCCATACAGTGTGGAAACAGGCCCTTCGGCCCAACAAGTCCACACCAACCCTCTGAAGAGCAACCCACCCAGATACATTCCCCTACATTTACCCCTAACACTATGGACAATTTAGCATGGCCAATTCACCTAACCTGCACATCTTTGGACTGTGGGTCAAAAGGAACAACAATTAAATGACAGCCTGATAATGCAGTGTAGGTTCACCAGATTCTGGCTGAAAATGTTAAATTATGAACAACATACGTTATTGAAAAGCTTTGTACTCCCTTGAGTTTTAAAGATTAAGGGATAATTGATCTGACTTCCATAAGATAAACAAAAGATCTTAGTCAGATATACAGAAACTACTGTCTTTGAAATCCTGAACAACTTGATTTAATTTTGATTTTATTGTCACATGTATTCAAGTATGAAAGTACAGGAGTACAATGAAAAACGTATAATGTCACCACACAAGGCACCATCTTAGGTACACAGTACCTAGGTACAGAATCTTAAGAATAAGGGAGAAAGAAAGAACAAAATTAAAAGTTAAACATTAGGATTGTTAAGAGGCATATGGTGTGTTGGGATTTATTGGTAGAGGGTTTGGGTTTCAGAGACACAAGGTCATGTCTCAGTTGTACAAGACACTCATAAGGCCGCACCTGGTGTATTGTAAACAGTTCTGGTCACTGCATTACAGGAAGGATGTGGAAGCTTTGGAAAGCGTTCAGAGGAGATTTACTAGGATGTTGCCTGGTATGACAGGAAGGTCTTATGAGGAAAGGCTGAGGGAACTGAGGCTGTTTTCGTTGAAGAGAGGAAGAGAAGAAGAAATTGAAGATGAAGGAGCAGTGCTCCAAAAGCTAGTGCTTTCAATTAAACCTGTTGGACTATAAACTGGTGTTGTGTGATATTTAACTTTGTTCTATGCAATTATAGTATAAGGTTAAAAGTTGCGCATTTTTAGTCTTAAGAGTATGAAATCTTGATATTTGAATGAAGCCATTTATAAGTGATACCAGGATGAATCTCTTAACACAAAGACATTGGAAACTCTGCCCTAAAATTAATGTTTGGAGGTCAAATCAAAATTTCAAATCTAAGCTTGAAGGAACTATTCTGAATGAGGGCATTATCAGTTATAAATGAATGAATAAACTAGCTTTATTGTCACATATACTCAATGAGTTCAATGAAAAGTTTATGCTTTGCCACTTACAACACCTTCTTTAGTTACAAGCTCTTAGAAAATAGAGAAATAGAATGTTCAGCGCTGCAGAAATAAAAGTTCAGAATAGAGGTCATTCAACACAGATCACGCTGGTATCTAGCATGCAGTCAGCACTGGGTTCTGGCTCCAGACTGCTCCAGGCTTCACCTTGAGGATTATGAGGCTGGCAGGTTGCTCCAGACCGCCACACCGGGCCAAGGATGCCATGCCAGCCGAGAGGAGAGCACACCCTGGGAGGCTGCTACAGTAGGCCGGGAGGCTGCTGCACCAGGCTGGGAGGTCATCACACCATGCCAGGAGGTTGCTGCACCATGCCAGAAGATTGCTACATCATGCTGAGAAGCCACTGCGTCAGGCTGGGAGATTGCCATATCATACCGGGAGGCCATTACAGGAGGTTGCTGTGTCAGGCTGGGAGGTTGCCTTGCCATACTGGTAGGCCGCTATGCCAGGCTAGGAGGTCGCAATGACACACTAGAAAGCTCCTACAGGAGCCTGGGAGTCATTGGTCTTTTGACCTGAAGTTGGGAGTTGTTGCCAGAGGCTGGGAATCGTCATCGGTCAGAGAGCTAAGACAGTAAATATTGTTAAGATAAAGAACAGCCCTGAGCTATTTGAATATAGGTCAGTATGAGGGGATGAACAGCCTCATCCTGTTCTGTGTTTCTAAATGAAAGAAAAATAGCTCAAGAGGTCAAGCAGAGTTTTAGAAGTAACTTGAGAGGAGAACTGTGAGAATGTGCTTGTCAAATCAACCAAATTCGAGACAGGTGTGTAACTGGGTGAGTGAAGAAACAAAATAAATTGATAGGGATTTAAGATTAGCAACACCTGGAAAGAGCACTGTCAAAGACCGACAGCAGAACATAAAGGTCAATTAGTTTTTTAAATTAACATGAATAGATTCAAAGCAATAGCCCAAATGAATTGACCTGACAGCTGATTGGAAATGATGGAAGAGGGCAAAAATTGTTTGAATGTGACAAACACAAGAAAAATCAAAAGCTTGTCAAAAGAATGATGAAATGAGCGTGGGTGGGAATGAAAGTGTGGTAAGCTGTAAGCAATAACAAGATATTCTTTCAATTCCATGAAAGAACAGACTGTCATGGAGTTGCTTATCCCTAATTGCCCTTGAGAAGGTGAAAGTGAGCAATCGTCTTAGACAGCTATGTGTTGCTAGTACAGCCACAGTGCTTGATCTTGTAGCAGGTAGATGCACTGAGGCCTTTTCAGAGGCCAGTTAAGATCCAAATACAGGTATTTGGATCCTTTATCTGAAATCTCGAGAGCAGCTGGAATTCAGAATTTTTTGGCTTTCAGAACGTGACAGCTAAATAGTGAAACTTTTTTAAAAATCTTACCAGAGGAGTAGATTTCTAACTAAGAATGTGCTTGACCACCTACCCCCACCCCCCATGTTGCATCTGAGTGACACACATCGGGTGGGTGTCAAATTGGGGGCGTTCAGAGAAACCCCAGGCCTGTTGGTGCTTAGCCACGCCAACCACACGCTGCACCTGAATGACAGCATTGAGTGGGTGTCAACTTGGGCTAACTGTTTGCTTGCCAAACAACCTTGTTAATGAGAAAAAAAACTTCACAAAAAACCTTCAGATTTCGGAGCTTTTCGGTTTTTGGATCTTCTACCTGTATATTATAGTGGATGTGAAGTCATGTACAGGCCAGGCTGGATGAAGATTACAGGTCTCCTCTATTGAAGGTCATTAGTAAACTAGAAGGGTTTCCATGACACCATGATCACTATTATTAAGAGTGTTATTTTGTTTCAGATTTATTAAGTTTGGGGGGAGAGAGCGCTGCAGTGGTAATGTGACTGGCTTATAAATCCCAATGTCCAGGATAATATCAGACACCTGATAGAATGTAAATTCAATTAACAAAATAATCTGGAGTACAAATCTAGACTTAGTAACAGTGACCATCAAACTACCACTAATTGTTATAAAAACCCATTGGGTTTATTGTTTCCCTTCAGAGAAGAAAATCTGCCATTCTCATGTGTTTTGGTCCATATGAGACACCAGGCCCAGGGCAATATGGTTAACCCTTACCTGCCCTCTGAAAAAGCCTAACAAGCTCCTTGGCTCAAGGGCTATTAGTTATGGGCAACACTAGTGGCATGTCAGCAACCCACAGATCTCATACAAGAATAAGGAAAACAAAAAAAAACTTTGAATTTAATTCATTAATTGCCCAGAAGGAGATACTAGTCAAATAGATGAATGGCATATACTGGTTTGACTTGATTTATATACTTCAAAATGGAAGCCCACTGCTACCAATATGTTCATATATTTCTATCCAAATAATCATCCATTGTCTTTTTGAATGCCTCAATTGAAGCTACCTCCATCACATTTCTAGGCAGTGAATTCCAGACCCTTTCTACTTGCTGTGTTAAATTGTTTCCCTTCATTTCACCCTCACTTCATTTGCACACCACTTTAAATCTACGCCCTCTTGTTCTTTTGTCTTTTGTGAAAAGACATAGCTGTTCCCTATTTAATCTGTCCAACCCATTCCTGATTTTGTCAAATCTCCTTGCAACCTTCTTTTCTACACGTAGAACAGTCCCAACGTCTTCAATCCATCCCCCCATAATTGAAGTTTCTCATCCCTGGAGTCACTCTTGTAAATTATTTCTGCACTCTCTCTCCAAAGCATTCACATCTTTCCTATAATGTGGTGCCCACAACTGAACACAATACTCCAGCTGAGGTCAAACAAATATCTAGTACAATTTCAGTATCACCTCCTTGCTCCTGTACTCTATGCCTCTATTAGCAAAACTGAAGACACAGTATGTTTTATTAATAGCCCTCTTCACAGGTCAAGCCACATTTAATGAATTTCTTTTCTTTCCCTTGTGGGATATGGACATCGCTGGCTGGAACAACATTTATTGCTTATCCTTAGTTGCCCTGGAGAAGGTGGTGGTGAGCTGCCTTCTTGAACCACTGTAGTCCATGTGCTATAGGTTGACCCACAATGCCCTTAGGTAGTGAATTTCAGTATTTTGACCCAGCAGCAATGAAGGAACTGCAATATCCAAATCAGGATGGTGAGGGGAGTTTGCAGGTAGTGGTGTTCCCATGAATCTGCTGCCCTTGTCCTTCTCAAAGACTGTGATTGTGGGTCTGGATGGTGCTGTCTAAGGATCTTTGGTGAATTTCTGCAGTGCATCTTGGAGATAGCACACACAGCTGCCACTGAGCATCAGTGGTGGAGGGAGCGGATGTGGGCTGGATGGTGTTGTTATGAAGGGGAGGTCGACATCTCGCTCATAATAAAAAATTGAAACACCCAGAGGAGAGCACCTCACCTCGTAATCTGACAAAGAAGGGATATAACCTACCTCTCACTGCCCTAATCTGTCTTAAAGGAATGGTGAAATGAAATGAATACCTTTCACTCACTCCACAATTAACAAATAACAATTTATTTACTATCTCCAACAGTGAACAAATTAGCAGATTTCCTAACCAACTGAACAATTATTCCCTAACTGCTACCTATTCTCCAACTGAATTAAATTCTATTAGTATACTGTTTCAATAGTACAAGTCCCACTTATATAAATCCAATTAATAAGAACAATAAATTAAAACTTAATCTCTCAAAGTTCACTCAGAATGTGTCCTCCAGAATGCTCCTCTTCTTCTCTGAAGACAGAAACAGGGGAATATATTACGGGGAACAAAGAAATGGCAGAAGAGTTGAATTGGTACTTCAGATCTGTGTTCACTGGGGAAGACACAAGCAATCTCCCTGAGGTAACAGTGGCTGAAGGACCTGAACTGAAGGGAATTTATATTTGCCAGGAATTGGTGTTGGAGACACTGTTAGGTCTGAAGGCTAATAGGTCCCTGGGGCCTGATGGTCTACATCCCAGGGCACTGAAGGAGGTGGCTCTAGAAATCGTGGATGTGTTGGTGATTATTTTCCAGAGTTTGATAGATTCAGGATCAGTTCCTGCAGATTGGAGGGTGGCTAATGTTGTACCACTTTTTAAGAAAGGAGCGAGAGAGAAAGCAGGAAATTATAGACCAGTTAGTCTGACTTCAGTGGTGGGAAAGATGCTGGAGTCAATTATAAAGGATGAAATTATGATCCATCTGGATAGCAATAACAGCATAGGTTAGAGTCAGCATGGATTTATGAAGGGGAAATCATGCTTGACTAATCTTCTGGAATTTTTTGAGAATGTAACTCTGAAGATTGGACAAGGGAGATCCAGTGGATGTAGTGTACCTGAACTTTCAGAAAGCCTTTGATAAAGTCCCACATAGAGGTTAGTGAGCAAAATTAGAGCGCATGGTATTGGGGGCAAAGTACTGACTTGGATTGAAAATTGGTTGGCTGACAAGAAACAAAAAGTAGTGATAAACAGCTCCCTTTCGGAATGGCAGGCGGGGTACCGCAGGGATCAGTGCTGGGACCACAGCTTTTTACAATATATATTAATGATATAGAAGATGGTATTAAAAGTAACATTAGCAAGTTTGCTGATGATACAAAGCTGGGTGGCAGGGTGAAATGTGAGGAGGATGTTAGGAGATTACAGGGTGACCTGGACAGGTTAGGTGAGTGGACAGATGCATGGCAGATGCAGTTTAATATGGATAAATGTATGGTTATCCACTTTGGTGGCAAGAACAGGAAGGCAGATTACTACCTAACTGGAGTCAAGTTAGGTAAAGGGGCAGTACAAAGAGATCTGGGTGTTCTTGTACACCAGTCAATGAAGGCAAGCATGCAGGTACAGCAGGTAGAGAAGAAAGCTTAGAGCATGCTGGCCTTCATAACAAGAGCGATTGAGTATAGAGTTTGTGAGAAGATTTGTAGCTCGGGTGCTCGTTGCTGTGGTTCTGTTCGCCGAGCTGGAAGTTTTTGTTGCAAACGTTTCGTCCCCTGTCTAGGTGACATCCTCAGTGCTTGGTAGCCTCCTGTGAAGCGCTTCTGTGGTGTTTCCTCCGGCATTTATTGTGGCCTGTCCCTGCCGCTTCCAGTTGTCAGTTTCAGCTGTCTGCTGTAGTGGCCGGTATATTGGGTCCAGGTCGATGTGTTTGTTGATGGAGTTTGTGGATGAGTGCCATGCTTCTAGGAATTCCCTGGCTGTTCTTTGTTTGGCTTGCCCTATAATGGTAGTGTTGTCCCAGTCGAATTCATGTTGCTTGTCGTCTGCGTGTGTGGCTACTAAGGATAGCTGGTCATGGCGTTTCGTGGCTAGTTGATGTTCGTGGATGTTCGTTAGCTGTCTTCCTGTTTGTCCTATATAGTGTTTTGTGCAGTCCTTGCATGGGATTTTGTACACTACATTAGTTTTGCTCATGCTGGGTATCGGGTCCTTCGTTCTGGTGAGTTGTTGTCTGAGTGTGGCTGTTGGTTTGTGTGCTGTTATAAGTCCTAGTGGTCGCAGTAGTCTGGCTGTCAGTTCAGAGATGTTCTTGATGTATGGTGTTTGATAGAGGTGACAAAGCCCTAGCCAGAGAAACAATAGCCAACCTGCTGAAAAGACATAACAGACAACAGGACGTTGAACCCATCAACAAAGACGGCATACTTAAACTACTGGACTTGTGCCTCACAACACACTTCACATTCAACTACCAGATATACGAACAAATGAACGGAACACCCATGGGCTCACCGATCTCGGGACTCATAGCAGAAGCAGTAATGCAAAGGTTAGAACAAACAGTCTTACCACAAATTCAACCCAAGCTCTGGGTCAGATTACCTTTGTAATCATTAAAAACACGGAAATAGGGAAAACACACCTGATCATCAACTCCACACTCACAGGAATCCGATTCACGAGAGAGGAAGAAAAGGACAACCAACTCCCATTCCTAGACGTGATGGTACAGAGAACACCAAACGGAGAATTCACCACAAAGGTATACAGGAAAGCCACACACACAGACCAAGTCCTGAACTATGAAAGCAACCACCCCAATACACACAAACAAAGTTGCATCAAGACACTATTCAAAAGGACCACAACACACTGCAGCACACCAGACTGCAAAAAGAGGAAGAGGAACACCTATACAAGGTATTCGCCAAAAACGGATATCCTCGCAATTTCATCAACAGATGCCTAACGGAAAGACAACGGAACGAGGACATGCCGCAACCCGAAGGACTAGCCACACTACCACACATCAAGAACATCTCTGAACTGACAGCCAGACTACTGCGACCACTAGGACTTATAACAGCACACAAACCAACAGCCACCCTCAGACAACAACTCACCAGAACGAAGGACCCGATACCCAGCATGAGCAAAACTAATGTAGTGTACAAAATCCCATGCAAGGACTGCACAAAACACTATATAGGACAAACAGGAAGACAGCTAACGATCTGCATCCACGGACATCAACTAGCCACGAAACGCCACGACCAGCTATCCTTAGTAGCCACACACGCAGACGACAAGCAACATGAATTCGACTGGGACAACACTACCATTATAGGGCAAGCCAAACAAAGAACAGCCAGGGAATTCCTAGAAGCATGGCACTCATCCACAAACTCCATCAACAAACACATCGACCTGGACCCAATATACCGGCAACTACAGCGGACAGCTGAAACTGACAACTGGAAGCGGCAGGGACAGGCCACAATAAATGCCGGAGGAAACACCACAGAAGCGCTTCACAGGAGGCTACCAAGCACTGAGGATGTCACCTAGACAGGGGATGAAACGTTTGCAACAAAAACTTCCAGCTTGGCGAACAGAACCACAGCATTGAGTATAGAAGCAAAGAGGTTCTTCTGCAGCTGTACAGGGCCCTGGTGAGATCGCACCTGGAATATTGTGTGCAGTTCTGGTCTCCAAATTTGAGGAAAGACATTCTGGCTATTGAGGGAGTACAGCGTAGGTTCACGAGGTCAATTCCTGGAAAGGCAGGACTATCTTATGTTGAAAGATTGGAGCGACTGGGCTTGTATACCCTTGAGTTTAGAAGACTGAGAGGGGATCTGATTGAGACATATAAGATTATTAAAGGATTGGACACTCTGGAGGCAGGAAACATGTTTCCGCTAATGGGTGAGTCCCGAACCAGAGGACACAGCTTAAAAATAAGGGGTAGGCCATTTAGGACAGAGATGAGGAGAAAATTCTTCACCCAGAGAGTGGTGGGTGTGTGGAATGCTCTGCCCCAAAAGGAAGTGGAGGCCCAGTCTCTGGATTTGTTTAAGAAAGAGTTGGATAGAGCTCTCACGGATAGTGGAATCAAGAGTTATGGACATAAGGCAGGAATAGGATACTGATTGAGGATGATCAGCCATGATCATAATGAATGGTGGTGCAGGCTCGAAGGGCAGAATGGCCTACTCCTGCCCCTATTGTCTATTGATGATTCTACTGCTGGGGATGTTCTCTCTGTAATTCTTCTGTTCTGAACATCTCTCTCTGTCAAATTCTGATGTCAAGAATATTTGTTAAATGTACCATGTACATTAACGATAGATAGTGTTTTCTTAGAGAGCATGGAAATTTCTTGTGAGAGCCTGATATTTCTTTTTCAGATGGCAGATTAGCTTTCTGTTCAGATGGCAGGTGGCTCTTCCTTCAGATGACAGTTGGCCCTCTCCCAAATTTCAAAAACCAATTTCTTAAATACCGCCAATGATGCAACAAATTCTCATAATTTGATTGATTTCACGTTGTCAACAGCATCAATTTTTAAATTTAATTGGCTAAATTCAAACTCGTTGTCAAAACAAGCTTAAGGTATCCAATAACAAAGCCAATTGTTTAGATTAGATTAGGTTACATGTTTCCGTTTTCAAACTTACCCATCTGCTCACAGACCCCTTCTCTGTTTAACTCTAAGCTTAAAAACTTTATCTCTTAAAGGGATTACATGCTGTGATTCAATTCATGATTATTCTACACAACTTTGTATCAGTGTCAAGCTACTTGAGCTTTGTTGGAACTGCATTCATCCAGACAAGTGTAGAGTATTCCCTCATACTCTTGTTTGAGCCTTGTATAAATAGTGGACAGACTTGGGGGAGTCACAAGACAACTTACTTTCTGCAGAATCCTAACCTATGACTAGCTCTTGTGGCCAGTTGAGCTTCTGGTTAATGATAACACCCAGAGATGTTGATAATGAGTGATTCAATGGTGGTACAATATTTTGTGAATATGTGCACCCAGGTTCCTCTGCTCCTGCAGCTGCTTTAGAATTATAACCTCTGTTTTATATTGTTTGTCAATGTTCTTCCTACCAAAGAGCATCAATTCTCTCTTCTCTTGTTGAATCTCATCTTCCACCTGTCAACCCACTCCACCATATTGGCAATGTTTTTTGGAATTTCACACTGTCTTTGTCCCCTGCACACCATGATCACGAATAAATGTCAGAAAAAGCAAGAGTCCCAATACTGAGCCTTGGGAAATTCCAGTGCAAACTCTCCTCCAGCCCAAATAATATCCATTGACTATGGCTCTCTACTTCCTTTCACTTAATCAATTTTGTATCCATTTTGCTACTGTCCCTTTTATTCTATGAGCTATAACTTTCCTCACAATTCTCTTGTGTAGCACTGTATCAAACACTTTCTGGAAATCCATGCATACCACATTAAGTAAAAACTGGTTTACTCTCCCTTCAGCAATTACTGTAAGTTGTGACTGTTAGTTAATAACTTTTATAAGTGTGAACCAATCACATCGTGCTTCCTGTGAACCAGTGAAAGTATATAGATGAGAAAAACTGTGAAGCAAGGTTCTGATCATTACAAGAATAATCTCAGCAGATCCTGTAAATATGAATTACCAAATTGTTTTCTTAGTCTTCTGCCTATAAAGCCGAAAGTTTCTTTTTCATGAGTGTGTGTAAGGGGGAGTTTATAAAGGAGATAATGTGTGACTGGTAAAATGGTATGTCATTGTTTCTAACAGTTTTTCTGTAGCTAGAGACTATTTACTTAGAATAACAGTAATTCTTGTCAAGTACCTGAGTCTTAAAGGTAAGTAAGTTGCAGAGGTTTTTGTACTTTTTATCATTTTTCACTTTATTTTGACTTAGGGTGTAACGAGTTTAATTTCCATTGCACTATTCCCAGCAAGGTGTGACACCCAATCCACAGAGCAGTAAATTAATTCAGTTAAGCCGACCTCCGTGTTTGAATTCACAGAGAGAACCTATTAGTAAAATTGATCAATTTCATGATCCCAGCACTTGTTTGTGAAATGTGATTATCCTTGTGCATTGCAATTCTTCAACCATCACAGCCCCCTTCAAGTCTCTCAACAGAACAATGCAGACATTGTATGTTTCAAAAGAAAGCTCATTACAAATTACAGCCTTTAATCTAAATGTTTTGAGTTTTATAGCCATCACTTCAGATGTTTATTCAAATTGCTAACCATATGTTCATTTAGACGTCATTTGGCGCTCTGCCAAATCCATAATAAATGTTTTATATTAATTCACGTAACGACAATCACTGTGCCCAATAGAGATATTTCATTTTAAGACTCTCAGGCAACACTGTGTTAAAAGGTGGACTCAAACAAACTGCAAAGCATGTGTTTTTTTGCATTTGGTGTGCAGGTGGTATCAAGTCTATATTGAAAACGGAACCAAAAATGAGTAGGCAAGTGTAACCTACAACCATCTGTAAAATTTATTGTGTTATTTCTCATAGTCAGTATGTCAGCATGCTGTCATCACTGTTTCCTAGCATACGACCTGACAAATCAAAGACACTATCTCGGTTGGATCACTTGAAACATAACACGTTACTAGAAACAAGCTTTACTGTTATAATCAAATAGCCTGATACAAATCCAGACACTTCTGTGTCTGTAATGTAATAATTGCAGATGGTAGCCAGCTATAATAAATGAGTATTGTCATATCAGAGAAAGACACTCCACTGGTGGAAAACCTACAGCACAGTTAGTATTGGCAGCTGTCCACAACAAAAGAGTCCAACATCTCGGTGGTGAATGTTTGGAAACCTAATTGATGATCGAAAGAACAGAAGCCCTGGACCTCAATAAACAGTAGCATCAGCCTCTCTGGCTACAAAATGCAATAGGGATTTGTAGGTAGATAATACTGTCCAGCCACAAGACAGAGCTAATTTATTTTTGATTAAAATCTAGGCTTTTCAAGTTAGAGAAATGTTTAACAGAGTCATACTTAAAAACAAGAGTTGAAGTTGCAAATAAATGTAAGGCTAAAGGCTGCAGACCTATATCAGTGAAGCCTCTGATTTTCTTTTTTGTAAAAAGAAATAAACTGAGAGTCTGCTGTTTTGTTTTTAAAACAAAGCAAAATCAAATAAATGATCCTCCCAGTAGTTTAAAAAGCTTTCCTGAAAGAAGCTTAAAATCAATGAGAAAAATTGTATTATATATTATAACCATTCCATGTGTCCAGCCGTCAGGGGCTTTCACATTTTCTTTCTGAAAACTGGCACCAAAATATTTCTAAAACTTTTGTAGTGTCATTACTCCTTATTTACTATAATAATATGTAGAGGCAGAAGCTTACTTGGGGACTGGTCATCCAACAATACCTTTGCTGAATTACAACTGTGCAAATAGAACTGTTCAATTTTACTTTTCAAGTAATGGATGATCCCAAGAAAAATGTACTAAAAGCCTTGCATACCATCAGCAAAAATAAGATTTTGCGGAATGGTTTATCTATTCAAATATCATTTTTAAAAAATCACAAAAGATCTGAAAGTTCTCGAAGATCAGTTAGAGGTAAGATAGGTCAACTAGGGAGGAGGCCATGTTGGATTTGGTGCTGAGGCAACAAGCCAGGCCAGGTGACAGATCTCTCAGTGGGAGAGCATTTTGGTGACAGTGACCAAAACTGTCACCAAAACCTTTATCACAACCATGGAGAGGGATAGGAACAGCCAGTAATGGAAGGTATTTAATTGGGAGAAGAGAAATTATACTGTTATTAGACAGGAACTGTGAAGTATAAATTAGGAACAATTGTTCTACGGGAAATGCACAACAGAAATGTGGAGGCTGTTTCAGTAACACTTGTTGCGAGTATTGGATAACTTTGTCCCACTGAGACAGGCAAGGAATAGTAAGGTGAAGGAACCTTGGATGACAAGAGAAGAGGAGGTTCTTGTCAAGAGGAACAAGGAAGCTTACTTCAGGTTAAGGAAGCAAAGATCTAGCACAGCTTTAGAGGATTGCAGGGTAGCTAGGAAAGAACACAAAAGTGGAGTGAGGAGAGCTGGGAGGGGACACGAAAAGCCTTGGTGGGAAGGATTAGGGAAAACCCAAAGGTGTTTTACACTTATGTAAAGAATAAGAGAATGATGAATGATCAGAGAGAAGGTAGATCCAATCAGAGATAGTGGAGCAAACTTGTGCCTAGAGTCTGAAGAGGTATAGGAGTCCCTAAATGGACTTTTTGCTTCATTATTCACAAGAGAGAGAGGGACCTTGTTAATAGTGAGAACACCATGGAATAGATTAATAGGTTTGAACATTAAGGAAGTGGATGTGCTGGAAATTCTGGGATAGCATCAAGATAGGTAAGTCCCCAGGGCCAGACCAGATATATCCAAAGTTACTACGGCAAATGAGGAAAAAGATTGTTGCACGTCTGGCAATGATCTTTGCATCCTCACTCTCTGGATGAATGGAGGGAGGCGAATGTAGTTCCTCTGTTCAGGAAAGGGAATCGGGAAAACCCTGGGAATTACAGACCAGTCAATCTTACATCTGTGGTAAGCAAAGTATGGAAAGGATTGTGAGAGATAGGATTTATGATTATTTGGAAAATCATAGTTCGGTTAAAGATAGTCAGCATGGCTTTGTGAGGGGCAGGTCATACCTCACAAGCCTTATTGAGGTCTTTGAGGATCTGACGAGACAAGTTTGACAAAGGTCGAGCAGTGGAATTCAGTAAGGCATTTGATTAGGTTTCCCATGCTAGTTTCATTCAAAAAGTTAGGAGATATGGGATACAGGGAAATTTGCTGTCTGTATGCAGAATTAATTGGCTGAAAGAAGACAGTGACACAAGATTGGTGGTGTTGCAGATAGTGTCAAGGGCAGGATATGGAGCTGGACTGAGAAGTTAGCGTAATGAGAGGCAGGAATTGGCAGGAAACTGAAGCACCCAGAGAAGACCCACGTAGACACAGGAAGAATGTGCAAACCCGACATGGACAGTTACCAAAGGGTGGAATTGGATTCAAGCCGCTAGTGATGTGAGGCAGCAGTGCTAACCACTGAGACACTGTGTCATGCTAGAGCCAAAATCTAGTTGTAATCTAGTTCCAAAAGCCCAGACTTTAGAGCCAAAAACTGGTAACTAAAGATGATATAACACTACAACACTGGCAGCAAGGAAAGTGTTAAGGTGTTAAAACACAAACACATTGATAAGGTTCATTGTTGAGAATGTGTGCTGGAAAAGCACAGCAGGTCAGGCAGTATCTGAGGAGCAGGAGAATCGCCGTTTCAGGCATAAGCCCTTCAGCAGGAATGAGGCTTGGGCGTCGGGGCTGAGAGATAAATGGGAGTGAGTTAGGGTTGTGGAGAGGTAGCTGAATAAGCGATAGGTAGATGAAGGTGAGGGAGAAGGTGACAGGTCAGAGGGGGCAGTGAGGGGCGGGTCCAGAGGGCGATGCTGAGTTGGAGGCTTGGAACTGGGATAATATAGAGGGAAGGGAAATAGGGAAGCTGTTGAAATGCATATTTATCCTGCCTAGGAACCCTGAAGCCACATGGGATAAATGTGGATTTCAACAGCTTCTTCATTTCCCTTCCCCCCCAAGATGTCGATTCTCCTGCTCCTCGGATGCTGCCTGACTGCTGTGCTTTTCAAGCACCACATTCTTGACTCTGATCTCCAGCATTTGCAGTCCTCACTTCCTCGATATTGATAACGTTCATTGTCAACCAAGCAAACCTGTGCGTTATGAAGGTCTGGACATCTGAGCCATCCATTGTGCATACAACATAGTACAGGCCCTTTGGCTCACGACGTTGAACAGCATTTATCTCAATCGAAGATCAACCTAACCCACACACCCCTCAATTTACCGCCATCCATGTGCTTGTCCAGTATTGCTGAAATGTCCCTAATGTCTCTGACTCTACTACTACAACTGGCAGTGAATTACATGCACAGAGAATACATTCTTTATTCTGTAATAAAGAACCTACCTCTGACATCTCCTCTATACCTTCCTCCAACTGCCTTAAAATTATGACCCCATTTCTGCCCTGAGGAAAAGTCTCTAACTATGCACTCTACTGTGCCTCTCATTATCTTGTACAACTCTGTCAAGTCATTTCTCTTCCTTCTTCACTCCAGTGTGAAAAGCCTGAGCTTACTTAAACTCTCTTCATACGACAAGGCCTCCAATCCAGGTAGCATCTTGGTAAATCTCTTCTGCATCCTCTCTAAAGCATCTACATCCATCTTATAATGAGGCGAGCAGAGCTGGACTCAGTATTCCAAGTTGATCGAACCAGGTTTTATAGAGCTGCAACAAAACCTTCAGTTCTTAAACTCAGTCCTCCTGTTAATGAAAGCCAAAACACCATAGGCCTTCTGAACAACCCTATCAACTTGAATGGAAACTTTGGGGGACCTATGCACACAGACCCCAAGATCCCACTGTTCCTTCACACTGCTAAGAATCCTGTTTTTAACCCGATATCCAGCATTCAAATTCAACCTTCCAAAATGAATCACTTCATATTTATCCAGGTTGAACTCCATCTGCCACTTCTCAACCAGCTTTGCACCCTGTCAATTAGATTAGATTCCTGACAGTGTGCAAACAGGCCATTTGGACCAACAAGTTCACACCGACCCTCTGAAGAGTATCCCACTCAGACCCATTCTCCTACATTTATCCACGACTAATGCACCTAACACTATGGGCAATTTGGCATGGCCAATTCACCTGACCTGCACATCTTTGGATTGTGGGAGGCAACCTGAGCACCCGGAGGAAACCCACACAGACACTGGGAGAAAGTACAAACGCCACACAGACAATGGACTGAGGTGGGAATTGAAACAGGGTCCCTGGCCCTGTGAGGCAACAGTGTTAACCACTGAGCTACCATGCCACCCAATGTCTTGTTGTAACGTGCAACAGTGTTGACACTATCTGCAACACCACTGACCTTTGTGTCATCGCCAAAGTTAGTAACCCACCCTTCCATTTCTTCATCCAACTCATTTATAAAACTACAAACAGCAGAGGCCCAAGAACAGATCGCTGTGGGACACCACTGGTCACCGATCTCCAGACAGAATACTTTCCACTCACTGTCTTCTTTTGGCCAACCAATTCTGTATACTTTCTGAATGATCCTACCATGGGGAACTTTATCAAATCACTCCAAACATCCGGTACTACTCTCCTGGAGAGTGAGAATGCAAAGATCATTGCCAGAGGTACAGAAATTTAATTTCTCACTTCCCATATATTGATATATTTGGTCCGGCCCTGGGGACTTATCTATCTTGATGCTATCCCAGAATTTCAGCACATTCACTTTCTTAATATCAATCAGTTGAAGCCTATTAATCTGGTCCACAATGTTCTCCATGTCAACAAGGTCCCTCTCTATAGTGAATACTGAAGTAAAAAAACTTATTTAGGGCCTCGCCAACCTCTTCAGTAGCCAGGCACAAGTACCCTACCCTCTCTCTTATACCCCATGTAGGTTTAAACCGCCTAATCCTTCCCACTAAGGTTTTTTCATACTCCCTCCCAGCTCTCCTCAGTCCACTTTTGAGTTCTTTCCTAGCTACCCTGTAATCCAGATCTGAGTGCCAGATCTTTGCTTCCTCAACCAGAAGTAAGTGTCCTTCTTCCTCCTGAAGAGAAGTTCCTCTTCTCTTGTCATCCAAGGCTCCTTCACTTTACCATTCCTTGCCTGTCTCCCTGAGAACTCAGCTAACCTGAGAATGTAACTTTTAAAAAACATTTTGTGATTTAAAGATGAAAAATCTGTCCTTCTAAGATGAGAGACTTAACAAACAATCAAGGTATTTTTCAATGTATCATTTCAATTACATCACACTGTAAACTTTTGCTATAAATTCTGTGTCTTATAATTGTGCACTCCACAACCACCTGATGGAGTTAAACCTGTTGGACTATAACCTGGTGTTGCATGATTTGTAACTTTGTACACCCCAGTCCAACACCAGCATCTCCAAATCATGAAGAATGGCGACACAGTTCCAGGCAATGGCCAAGCCTGGGTAACTGATGGTGGAAAAAGTGGCCTCCCAGCTATGTGGGGGGACTTGGGGCAGGTGAGAATTCACAGACTGAAAGATGAACCTTCTGGCTTTGTTTTTCTGGAGGCGAGAATTTATGGCAGAGAGGGGGAAGATGTATGGATGTTTCCTTTTCTTTTTGGTTGTTTATTTTACTACTTCTTATTCTTAACTCTTTGTTGTGTATCCCATGACGACACCGTAGGATGGCAACTTTCTACACACTTCATTGTATTACTGTACTTGAGTACACATGACAATAAAATCTAAATTAAAATGCTCTCCTCTTTACTGATATTTAATTTCAGTTATTATTAATAATATTGTTGCCTGCACACCCTATCTCCAGCTATTGGTTCAAAGTTCCCACAAACTCCCTACTTCTCAATCCTGCCAGGCTGATTCAGGAGGAACACAGCCCTGTACAGGTTCCTGTGGTGGCAATGACCCAGGAAATGGATTCCTAATTTATGAGTTCTGCAGCCACTTGCTCATTGTCCCGATCTATTTATCCCCACACCGATTTACAATCTAGAGATGACAATCTTTGAAATTCTGTTCATTAATTTAACTCTTAGATCAAGATGCTCTCTGAGAGGACCTCCTGCCTCATGTTCCCTGGGTAGACAGTTTCAGTGGTTGAATCCTGAGCTTCCTTCTTGAAGTTCATTTAAAATGTTGCTCACTCTGGATCCAAATAGGCAATAAACCAAATGAAACTCTCCACCCTGCTTATAATGGGTGCAATGTCCCTGCCTAATTATTGAATTCTCTGCAACTATCTCATTCTGTTATCCTCCTCCTTCTCTTCCCCACTGACAGATGATCTTTCTATTCCAATTTACTATGGTCTGTATTCTATAAAACAATAAGATATAGGGGCAGACGTAGACCATTTGGCCCATCAAATCTCCTCCAATCAATGAGAATAATAGGTTATTCTGAAAATCCTCAATTCCACTGCCTTTTCACTTAAAGCCTTGATACCCTTACTGATTGAAAAACTGTTTCTCGTAGCATTGATTATGATTAGATTCCCTACTGTGTGGAAACAGGTCCTTTGGCCCAACAAATCCATACCAATCCTTCGAAGAGTAACCCACCCAGACCCATTTCCCTCTGACTAATGCACCTAACACCAAGGGCAATTTAGAGTAGCCTGACCTGCACATCTCTGGACTGTGGGAGGAAACCCACGCAGACACGGAGAATGTGCAAACTCCACCCAAGTTGCCCAAGGCTGGAATCAAACCCTGGTCCTTGGTGCTGTGAGGCAGCAGTGCTAACCACTGAGCCACCGTGGTGCTCATTACACTTAATGAGCCAGCCCTCTGTGATAAAGTATTCCACAGATTCACAGACTTCTGAGAGAAAAAAAGTCCCTCTTTATATCTATCTTAAATGGGCAACCTGTTTAAGATACTTTCTGATTGTGCCGTCTGGTCCTAGCCTCTACAACAAAGGAAAATAGATTCTTTATATGTACTCTATCAAGACCCCTAAGAATCTTATTTGCTTCAATAAAGTCTCCTCTCATTCTTCTAAATTCCAACACTATGAGCCAAACCTAGTCAACTTCTCCTCATAAGAAAATCCCTTCATGTAAACCTAGTGAACCTTGGACTGTCTCCAATATCAATATATCTTTCCTTAGCTAAGTAGACCAAAGTTGTTTAGTATTCCAGATATTTCAGTATTCTGACGTATACAGTTCCACCAAGGCCTCTCTATTTTTATAACGAAAACAAAACGATGCACAAAGTCAGCAAGATAGCAGCATCTGTGGAAAGAGTTAATGTTTTAATACCAAAGACTGTTCTTTGGAACTAGCTCCCTGTTTTTATATTCTATTGCATTCAAAATAAAAGCTAACAGCCCACTTGTTGTTCCTATTAGCAATTGGACCTGGAGTCAAAAGGAGTGGCACTGGAAAAGCACAGCGGGTCTGGCAGCATCCGAGGAGCAGGAGAGTTGACATTTCATCAGGACGGCTTATGCCTGAAATGTTGTGCTTTTCCAGCGCCATATTTTTGACTGATCTCTAGCTACTGAACTTGGATGCTACCATCTTGTGATATATGCATGAGGAACCCCAAATCCCTCTGTGAAGTAGCTTCATCATTCTTTCCCCATCTAAATAATATTCAGCTCTTTTATTCTTCCTGCCAAAGTACATAGCCTCACATTTTCCCATATTATATTTCATTATATTCTATATTGCTCACAATCATTATTCTAATTCTCACAATAGTAAGTATGTATTGAATAGGATCAGTTACAAAAATCCCCATTCTTTTTTTGGAGTGTAGAATCCCCATTCTACACTCCAGGCACAGAGTAACTGTCATATTTTCATATGTACTTTTTATATTGTTATTTTTGCAAGTTTCTTTTCGTTTTCTTCAGATTTATTTATATTAATCTCTGAAACTATAGAGAAATATTTTAATATTCACAGCTCTATGCTTAGAGGAATGGGAATTGGGGCTAAACCTCTCCGGCAATGAATTTCCACTCTCACCAAACTCCCAACATTTACTTTATATTTGGAACTACTTGTACATCAGCTTTGTTTTCATTGGTTGGATTGATTCAATTCTTTAGGCAGAACAGTCAAGGTCTGACAATAGCCCACTGATTAGCAGTGGACCTTTGGGTTGGGAGCTGAGTCACAAACGCCACCAGTCTCCCCTTCCAGAAATGGCAGTGATGTGAATAGTTGCCTACAACTAATTGGGTGCATTCCAACATCGGTGTGTATATACCTCCCTGTCATCTAATGCACTCGTGTCATTAAAACATTGTAGCATGTCAGGAATTACATTCAATGTTGCTATAACAACAAAGGGAGACAATTAATGTTAAATGCTGTTGAGCTCACAAAGATCAATAACATTACAAACAGCTGTATCCCAAAAGGAAAGGCTAACTTTTCTCTGAAAAAGGTTTGTCCTTGGAGAGTTTCACAGAAATTATAAAACTGATCAAAATACAGCACACACCTGCTGCAGAAATGAAGGTGATTATGAATTGGTAATATTCAAACTGAAAAGGCAGAGTTAGGCTCAAAACCCACCTCATTACAACCTCAGTCAGAACTGGGAACAGCCAGACCTTTATATCTTATTTGGTATTAAATAATAATTTGTTAATTGTTTGGGTATATCCATACACCAGATGCAACAATTTAATAGGATCATAGCTGAACATTTAACTCGCTACCCTATTCCTGCTCTCCCCTTTTGATCCCTTTATTTCTAAGAACTATACCTAACTTCTTCTTGAAAACATTCAATGTTTTGGCCTCAACCACTGTCTCATAAAGTCATAGAGCTGTACAGCACAGAAACAGATCTTTTGATCCAACTCATTCATGCCGACCAGATATCATAGAACATAGAACATAGAACACAGAGCAGTACAGCACAGTACAGGTCCTTTGGCCCTCGATGTTTTGCCAGCCCTCCTGCTTTCAGATCAAACTACCTACACACCCCTCATTGTACTAACTTTCATGTGTCTATCCAAGAGTTGCTTAAATATTCCTAATGTATCTGACTCTTACTACCACTGCTGGCAGTGCATTCCACGTATTCACCATTCGCTGAGGAAAGAACTTACCTCTGACAGCTCCGTTAAATCTTCCTCCAATTACCTTATAAGTATGCCCCCTCATGATTGACATTTCCACAATGGGAAAAAAATCTCTGGCAATGCCTCTCATCATCTTGTACACCGCTATCAAGTCACCGCGCATCCTTCTTCGCTCCAATGAGAGAAGTCCTAGCTCCCTCAACCTTTCTTCATAAGACACGCCCTCCAATCCAAGCAGCATCCTGGTAAATCTCCTCTGCACCCTCTCTAAAGCTTCCACATCTTTCCGATAAAGAGGCGACCAGAACTGAACACAATATTCCAGTGTGGTCTACCCAGGGCTCTACAGAGCTGTAGATTAACCTCATGGCTCTAAAACTCAATCCCCTTGCTAATAAAAGCCAACACATCGTATGCCCTCTTAACAGCCCTAACAACCTCGGTAGCAACTTTGAAGGATTTATGGACATAGACCCCAAGATCCCTCTGTTCCTCTACACTGCCAAGAATCCTGTTCTTAACCCTGTATTCTACATTCAAATTTGACCTTCCAAAGTGAATCATTTCACACTTTTCCAGGTTGAGCTCCATCTGTCACTTACCAGCCCAGTTTTACATCCTGTCAATGTTTCATTTCAACCTACATCAGCCCTTCAAACTATCCACAACTCCACCAACCTTTGTGTCATCAGCAAACTGACTAACCCACCCTTCCACTTCTTTGTCCAAGTCATTTGCAAAAATCACAAAGAGCAGACATCCCAGAGTCAATCTCTGCAGAACACCATTGGTCACTGAGCTCCAGGCTGAATACATTCCATCTACCACCACCCTCTGCCTTCAATGGACCAGCCAGTTCTGTGTCCAGATAGACAGGTTTCCCTGTATCCCATGCCTCCTTACTTTCTGAATGAACCTACCTTAGCCTAAATTAACCTAGTCCCATTTGCCAGCATTTGGCCCAAATCCCTCTAAACCCTTCCTATTCATGTACCCATCCAGATGCCTTCTAAATGTTGCAATTGTACCTGCCTCTACCACGTCCTCAGGCAGCACGTTCAATACACATCCACCCTCTGCATGAAAAGGTTTGCTCCTTAGGTCCCTTTTTAATCTTCCCCCTCACCTTAAACTTATGCCTTCTAATTTTAGACTCCACTACCCTGGGAAAAAGACCTTGACTATTCACCATATCCATGTCCATTATGATCTTATAGAACATAGAACATAGAACAATACAGCGCAGAACAATACGGTCCTCGATGTTAACCGCCCTGTAAACTATTCTCAGCTTGTCCATCTACACTATCCCAAAATTCTACCATCTGCTTATTTCTTCTGTAAGGTCACTCCTCAGCCTCCGATGCTCCAGGGCAAATAGCCCAGCCTATTCAGCCTCTTCCTATAGCTCAAACCCGCAATGCTGGCAACATCCTTGTAAATCTTTTCTGAACCCTTTCAAATTTAACATCTTCCCTACAGCAGGGAGACCAGAAATGAACACAATATGCTGTGCTAGAGAATTCCATAGGTATTGCCATTATTGCCATTTTAATTACTTTTTCCTCTATTTCAAGTATCAGAAATAGAATCTATCATTTTGTAGGAAAATTTCTTAATTACTGGTTTAATTCAAATGCAAATGTGGTCAGATGTAAAGAAGAAACTAAAAGTGGGAATTGAACAAATGGTTGGATATAACAAGATACTGCAATCTCATAGATTAACCTCATGGCTCTTACAGCACAGAAGAAGGTCATTGAGCCCAATATGTCTGCTCTGGTCAACATAGATCTTATAGCCCCTGCCATCTCAGTGGGAAAGTTGGGTGGCAGCCTGGCTGTCCCCTAGGCTGGAAAATTCCTGATTAGTCATAGGGAGGAAAATTCCTGATTAGTCATTAATTGAGTAGACGCAAGGCTTTCACCCTTCAGACTCTGGATCCCACCCCAGAAACCTGTTAGCCAATCAGAGGCTGGCAACTCTCCCCAAGCAGCACCACCAATGGTGACCACCACCGATATTGCAGTAGGGTTGACAGGAAGTGTGCAACTGGAGCAGTCCTGGCTAGTTGGATTGACCTCACTGGGACCAAACTGGCAGTAACCATGTGGAGGGTGAGAAGAAAGGCCAGGGAAGGAAGGGGAATGTCAGAACACAACCGAACCTGGAGGGCGATCCTCCATCGCAGACAATGCATCTGTTTCAGGAAGGACATGTAACTTGGGCCAATCCTTTCTCACTACTGAGTAAATCCCTGACCTTTGGGCGGGCAGGTGGGAGAAGCAGCACTACTCAGCACTCCTGCACCATCAGCCCCCTACCTTTTATCACAACAAATGGACAGTACACTTACAGGCAAGGACACAACCACAAAACATGGCCTTTTGAATTAAGGCCAATATTGAATTCAGCAACATACACAGAAATTGCTGGAAAAAATCAGCAGGATTTGTGCAGAGAAAGCAGAGTCAATGTTTCAGGTCCAGTGACCCTTCCTAAGAACATCGACTTCAGTTCCACTTGCCTGCTTTGCTCAGACTTCCTAGTGTCTGTCGGTAGAGCTGCCTCACTTGGACAGACTTGTGGAAGTAGTAAGAACATGAAATTCTGCTGCATGATGGGATACTTGACCAAAGTTAAAGATGACCTGACTGTCAGCCTCGCAGCTGTAGTGGAAATGTACTGCTGGAGATAAAAACTGAGGTTGTGTAATTATAGTTTGATAAAATATAAAGAGCTTTTATTAAACTTGTCAGTCTCTCTGTCTTTCAGCAACATGGGGAACAAAGGGAGTAGCTACACTGTGCTTTTCTCTATCATGACTTTTCTATCTCTATCTTTTCTCCATCTTGACTTTACTTAAGTGCTGCATGTAATCTAAGTAAAATAAGCAAGGTTGTTTGTATCATCACATCAATATAGGCTGATTATTCAGCTTGAGAGAGTGCCGTGGGACAGTGGACACTGTGGCAGCCTCACCATGAATTCACGTAAAAAATAAAATTTCTTCAAACAAGACTAAGTAATTTCCTCAATAGACTTGTCAACCAGGTCAGGCTTCACCTCTAGCACTGTAAGTATGCAATAATAAGAAACTGCACTTCTTATGACAGTCTGACCATGAGTTGATCAACACAGAGCGGCTTCACCTCTAATACCCTAAGCGCTTGCATTGATTATGAAAGTTCAAAGGCACTGAGAAAGCTTTTAGTCACCAGAGCTTGGAGCAAGATGTCAAGACTCCAGTACCTGTAAGATCCCCCCATTATGTCTGCATTTTGACTCACAACAATATATTTCCAAGCCTCAGAAAGGCATCAGCATTTAGCCTATCCATCTAGATATAGTTAGGTTGAAAATTTTCAGAATCCTGATTAGAGCTGCTTTTATGTTGCAAAATAAAAGCATCTCCACATCTTGTTTGTTGTATCTTGGGCCATGTTCAAGTTGAGTTTCTGATTGTTCTGACTTGGTATCTATCTGGATGAGCATTTGTATTTAAGAAATTCTCTTCTGTGTTCATTTGCTGACAATATCTTTTGGATTCCATGTATCAGCCATTGGGTATTATATTGGAACTTTATGTCTTATGTTTGGTTTGGGCAATCTGCTACTCACAAGTCTGTCTAGGCATTGTTCATCTTCATCAACACATCATGAATGATGAGCATATCGATGAGTAATGACAGGGGAGGTTCATCTTTTCCCATTTGGCAAGTAGCAATATACATAGTTCTCTCACCGACACACACTCAGCACTGTAGGAAGCAACATGGTCATGTGTGTATTATGTTTTGTTTGACATCACTTCACAATTAGAAATTTTGCAGCTCGAATCATTTACTCTGCCATTCCATTGGATTGTCATAAAGTGATATGTCCCCTTCCTTCAGAACAACTTAAAGGATTGTCTAGTGCGTTGAGATCCACTGCTAGAAATATTCAACAATTCCTTCCAAAGCTGAAGACTGAATTAAAATTGTCAGTGACATGTTATGTAACTGGGAAACAAGAAGAAATAATCTACTCCAATCCAGGAACCATCTCCATGGGCATTGGAGTGGATTGGTGCCTGTCTATCCTATGCATTTGTGGGTATCTTGTGATACAATAGTAGCTCTTTTTGGTTGCCAGGTGTGAAGGTTAATCATGACTCACTTATCCTTTTAGACTTAAGCTGAAAGAGGCCATTTGGCCTATCAAGTCAATACTGATCCTCTGAAGAGCATTCCATCCTATCTCCATCACATGCACTTTTAGCATCCAATGCATCTAACTTGCACATCTTTGTGACTGTGGGAGGAAATTAGACCACCCAGAGGAAACCCATGCAAACACAGGGAGAATGTGCAAAAGGCTGTCAGTCACCCAGGGGTGGAATCAAATCCTGGTATTGTGAGGCAGCAATGCCATCATGCCAGCCTTATTCCAGGTTAATATAACACCTGTCGTAAATAGAAAGAAAAATGCAGGAAAAACCTAATAATGTTTCAGCCTGCAACCTTTCATCAGAACTGAGAAAAGCTAGGGGAGTTTTCAGTTTTGAGCAAGGGCTGGGTGACAAAGGACAAAAGTAAGATTTGTGACAGATTGCAAATTCAATGACAGATAAGTTAGTACTCCAGGATCAAAGGGAATGAAGTCATAGAGTCATAAAGTTATACAACACAGGAACAGACTCGTCGGTCTAGCTGGTCCATGCCCACCATGTTCCCAACCTAAACTAGTACTGCCTGCCTGTGTTTGGTCCACGTCCTTCCAAATCTTTCCTATTCATGTACTTATTTTAAATGTTGTAACTGTACCTGCATCCACCACTTCCTCTGGCAGTTCATTTCACACACGAACCACTATCTCTGTAAAATAGTTGTCCCTCATATCCTTGTTAAATCTTTCTCCGCTCCCTTTAAACATATGGCCCCAAGAACTCCCCTACTCTAGTGAAAAGACCTTGTTATTCACCTTATCTATGCACCTCAGGATTTTATAAACCTCTATAAGGTCACCCCTCAAACTCCTAAACTTCAGTGGACATGTATTTCGTTTCAATATATTTTTACATTGCAAACCCTCCATTCCCAGCAACATCCTGGTAAATCTTTTCTGAACCCTCTACAGTTTAATAATATTCCTTTCTAGAACAGGCAGCCAGAACTGCACATTGTACTCCAGAAAAGTTAATATTTACAGTCATTTACTCAACAATGGTTCAACAAAACACCAAAGAAAGACGCTAGAACAAACAAAGAAAGGGGAGAGAAATCGAGGCAGAACTTATGGTTTACAATTGCTGAACTCAGTGTTGAGTCCACAATGCTGTAAGGTACTTAACTGAAAGATGAGGTGCTGTTCCTGAAGCTTACTCTAAGTCTCACTGGAACAGTGCAGCAGGTTGAGGACAGAGATGTCAATGTGAGAGCGAGAATTAAAATGACAAGCCACTGGAAGCTTGGGATCATTCTTGCGTGTAGGAACACGGTGATCTGAAAAGTCAAAAGTAAAAAAAAATCAGCATTACAGACTTTTTGAAGCACATACTCACAGTAATAAATTAGAAAAATAAAGAAATAACAAGTTCAGAATAACAGTCCTTCCTTAGATCAAAACAAATTTAAGACAAAGTCCACTTCGTCCATTTCATGGCTCTGGGCTCAAGGATGGAATCCTGGGCTGGACCTACCATGAGGCCAGACTGACTATGATGAAAACAGCCACCAAAAAGGGTCGTGGGCCACTGCTGAAGTCATTTAAAGGAATCTCAAGCTGGGCCAGACCAAAATACCACTGCGAAGATGCTGCAAAGTCTCAAGGAAACCTGGATCATTGGAATGAAGTGATTGAATAAAGTGGAGAACTGTGAGTGTGATAAGCATGTCTAGTTGTTCTAGTGGGGGTCTAGGAGCAGGTTTGAGCAGTTGTCCAGTCTGCTTTTGGTCACCCAATGTAGGGGAGACCAATCTACAAGCAGCAATAGCAAATTAGATTCAAAGGAATGCAGATAAATCACAGATTCATCTGTAAAGGGTGTTTGGGGCCTTAGAGACAGGAAGTAAAATGCTGATGCCCTGGCTAATCTTCTGGTTCAATCTGTTTCCAAGTGTGCCTAATCAACAACCGGAGGGGATCAACTCACCCAAACCCTGGTACAATGGTTTGGCTTCTGTTAACAATGACTTTTATAGGTATTCCAAATTCATTCCGATAAGGACTAAGTTATCTTACAGGATCTGGAATGTCCTACACAAACAGTCGCCATCCACCTCTCACTGGCTTCCACAGCTGCTGTTGGCACAAGATCATTGGATATGTCTTGCTTACAGAATTACTACAATGCAGAAGAAGGTCAGTTTATCCAAATGGTCCATGCCACTTAGCATTTGGCATTTTGGTTGTTCAAAATGCTTAAGAGGCAAAACATCTTGTATTTCAATGTCCACAATGACTGCATCAGTGCAGCATCCTGCACCCAGGCTGAAATTGGAGAAGTTCATCGACTTCACCCACAACTTCCATCCCACCTTCAAATTTGCTTAGTCTATCTCAGACACCTCCTTACCCTTTCTTGACCTCTCCATTTCCATCTCCGGAGACAGTTTCCAGATGGACATTTACTACAAACCCACAGACTCCTATAATTACCTAGACTACACTTCCTCCCATTTAGTACTCTGCAAGAACCTCATTCCATTCTCCCAATTTCTCCACCTCCACTGCAGCTGCTCAGATGAGGAGACATTCCACTTGCAAGCATCCCAGATGTCCACCTATTTTGAACGACATGCTTTTCCTCCCTCTGTCATCCAGACAGCCCTCCACTGCACCACCTTCATTCTCCATTCCACTGCTCTAAACCAACCCCCAATGCAATGAAGACAGATTCCCCTTGTGCTCACCTACCACCCCACAAACCTTTGCATCCAATACATCATCCTTAATCACTTTCGCCAACTCCAACTAGACCCCACCACCAAGAACATCTTCCCCTCCCCACTCTTCTCTGCCTTTCACAAGGAACGTTCTCCCTTTGACTGTCCTTGGTTTGCACAACACCCCCGTCCCCCCCCACCCCCCACCCCCACCACCACCACCACACACACACACACACTCCCAAACATCCAGGAACCTTCCCCTGCAAACGGAAAAACCTCCCAGAACGCCATCTCCTTCACCTCCATCCAGGGCCACAGACAGTCTTTCCAGGAGAGACATAGAGACCTTCGTCTCTTCCAACCTGGTTTACTGCATCAGCTGCTCCCAATGTAGTCTCCTCTAAATCGCGGAGACCAAATATAAATTTAGGGAATGGTTTGCCAAGCATTTCACCAAGCTCACAGTCATCGCCCATTTTAATTCCCCTTCCCACTCCCTTTCTGACATGACCATCCTTCATCGCCTCCATTACCACAACGAACCAAACCGCAAATTGGAGGAACAATACCTCATCTTCTGCCTAGGCACTCTACAGCCCAGAGGACTCAACATTGATTCTCCAATTTCAAATAACCTTCTTTCCCATTCCCCAACTTTCTTCCCAGCCCCTCTGTCTTCCTTCCACTCCTCCCTGCCACAACTAGATTCATTCTTACTATTGACCAACCAAGTACCTATCTTCAGCTATCCCCACTTCACCAGCCTGCCCCTGCCACTTCCTTTATCTGAAGCTCCCCCTAGACCCACCAGTCCTCAAGAAGGGTTACACCAGAAATGTCGACTTCTCCACCTCCTGATGCTGTCTGGCTTGCTGTGTTCTTCCAGGCTCTTGCTTCTCTACTTTGGATTCCAGCATCTGCAGTTTATTTTTTGTTTTAAATCAAGGGAGACATCTGCATCTTTTGACAAATTCGGTTAGGATTTAGTGTGTCAAATATGACCACAGAATTCCCTCGCTTGTAGCAGATATTGCATTGTAATCTTGGTGGTGCACAAGTAAGGATTTGTAGCAGATCAGCTGAAATAGCTCATGATTACTTTCAATAACAAAATTCTTTCCAAATAAGGAGTCATGGAATTGCTGGATGTTGATGACCATAGCCAAGTTTTTGTATTCTATGTTCAAATAATTGGCCTGAGCAGCACTTAGACCCTCGAAGACAAAACTACTTAGCCTCGGATGCAGCTTCTTTGAGTGTATTTCAGGGTCATAATGAAGACATTGTAGCAAGAGGTGATGATCTAGTAGTATTAGACTATTGATGGTTAAACCCATATCATGTTCTGGGAACATGGGTTTGAATCTCAGCATAACAGACGTGAAAATTCAATTCAATACAAATCCGGAACTAAGTGTCTATTATTAAACTGTTCATTGTCAGGAAAAGTTGATTTGTAAAAACTTTTAGTTCATATCAATTAACACAAAAGATCTTAAAGAACTAGGCACCAGCAATTAAAGGGATGGGGAGGAAACATTACATGAGCAAATTGCCCAAAAATCACTGTCCTGTATATTTTGAATATTTCCTTTATTTGTGGGGCACTGTCGTCAGCGGTTTTGAATGCCAGTTTAAATGGGCAGCAATTATCTTATTCATCATTGGATTGACCTATTTCAGTCACCTGATTGCCAAACATCTTTCTCACACAACTAGTACTTGAGGTCAGGAATACACAGCCTGAAAGGAGGGATGAAGCAGGTTTGATTGAGGCATTCATGTTAGCATTGGTTGATTATCTGAAAAGAAACAATTTGAAAAGTTATGGGGCAAAGATAGGAGATTGGCAGTGTGTCATAATGTTCATTGGCAGAGCTGGTACAGTCATAATGGACCAAGTGGCCTCTTTGCACTTTACACTACTTCAATTCTGTGATTGAGAAAAGTTGTCCTCCCTATTTCATCTTCTACCACAACTGGTGCAACCTAAAGAAAATGTAAGAAAATAGAAAAGAATTTCAAAACCTTGTTAAAGCTTATAAATTGTTCAAGGAAGAGTGATTCAATTAGGGACCAAAAAGTTAATCTGCACATAGAGCGAATGAGGCTGTTGTTATAAATAAGTCTGTTGCAATTGTCTTTATCAAGGAAGAAGATGCTGCTCCAGTCATGGTGAAAGATTTATCTATTTATTTATTTATTGATTGGTTGTCACCTGTATTTTGTTGGAAATCTTAAAGCACCATATTAAAATAGAGACAATAAACCAAAACATAGCATAGGAAGGAAGAAAAATAAAGAAATAAATAAAGTGTTCAATTTTACAGTTCTTCTTGTTAAGTGCTCCGCCATGGGCCATGAGTTCATTTGTGATGCCGCTGCCACTGGAATGAAAGTCGCCACTCTTCAGCACCATCTTGCCTCCACCAACAACATCGCCAGTGTGAGTCCTCACTGGATCTTTCCAATGCAGATGCCACTAATGCTGCTGAGTATCGCACTGGCACATACTTAACTCAGCTACTGCCACCATGGGTCAGTGCTGGGCCAACTGAGAGCTTCAATCGTAGGTAAGCAAAACAAAAGAGAAAAAAAGAAAGCAAGAGAAGTGAGAATAAAAAAAGAAAGAAATGAAATGATATGCGGATGAAGTGGATGAGCCCCAGTCTCAGAAGCCCTACTCCATTGCCATCTTACTGGATGAGGAGGGAGTGGAGACATTGGCTGGGCTAAAACTGGAAGTATTAGGGTGCCTGGCTAATGTTGATAAGTCACCACCAGCAAATAAAATGAATCTAAGAATACTGAGTGAAGTCAGGGTAGAAAGTCTGGAGACATGGACCATAAACTTACAACCCTCCTTAGTTTGCAGGGATGGTGCCAGGGGCCTGGGAATTGCAGATCTCTGTTAAAAGTAGCAACTAAGGATGAACACCACAACTACAGTTCAGCCAGTTTAACCTTGGGAAAACTTCTTGAAATGATAAGCAGGCAAAATTCACAAGGAATTAAGTAAAGCCACTATAGATTTAACGTCATACAGCACTCAAACAGACCCTTCTGTTCAAACAGTCGATGCTGACCCCAACCAAAACTAGACAAGTCCCACCTGCCTATATTTGGCCCATATCCCTCTAATTCATTCCTATTCATGTACTTATCTAAATGTATTTTAAAAGTTATAACTATACATCCATCACTTTTTCCGTTCACATACAAACCACCTTCTGTGTGGAAAAAAAAGTCTCTCATGTCTTTTTTTACATCCTTCTCCTCTCACCTTAAAAATATTCCACAATCTTGAACTTTGTTGAAGATGTATCAAATTTAACAAACCTGATTGGGTGTTTTTAATTGGTGAAGTGAGGTTCGCGAGGGTTGTGGTGCACATAGATTCTACTTAATAAGTGTGTCAAGCAGGTTTGAAGCCCCCCCAAAATAAACAAAGGTAACATGATAATGTGAAACAGAGAGTGATGGTGAACAGTTCCTATTCGAATGAGAGAAATGATACAAAGGAATGCCCACAGGCCACCACTAGGACCATTGTTTATCTTGGTCCATATTGATGAATTTACTTAGAGTCACAGAGATGTACAGCATGGAAACAGACCCTTCGGTCCATGCCAATCAGATATCCCAACCCAATCTATACCGACTTGCCAGCACCCGGCCAATATATCTCCAAACCCTTCCTATTCATATACCCATCCAAATGCCTCTTAAATGTTGCAATTGTACCAGACTCCACCACTTACTCTGGCAGCTCATTCCATACAGGTACCACCCTCTGTGTGAAAACGTTGCCCTGTAGGTCTCTTTTATATCTTTCCCCTCTCATCCTAAACTATGCCCTCTAGCTCTGGACACCCGATCCCAGGGAAATGACTTTGCCTATTTACCCTATCCATGCCTCTCATAATTTTGTAAACCTCTATAAGGTCACCTCTCAGTTTCCAATGCTCCAGAAAAAACAGCCCCAGCCTGTTCAGCCTCTCCCTATAGCTCAAATCCTCCAACCCTGGCAACATCCTTGTAAATCTTTTCTGAACCCTTCAAGTTTCACAATATCTTTCTGATAGGAAGGAGACCAGAATTGCACGCAATATTCCAACAGTGGCCTAACCAATGTCCTGTACAGCCAGAACATGACCTTCCAATTCTACTCAATACTCTGACCTATAAAGGAATGCATACCAAATGCCTTCTTCCCCATCCTATCTACCTGCGACTCTGCTTTCAAGGCGCTATGGACCTCCACTTCAAGGTCTCTTTGTTCAGCAACACTCCCTCGGCCCTTACCATTAAGTGTATAAGTCCTGCTAAGATTTGCTTTCCCAAAATGCAGCACCTCGCATTTATCTGAATTAAACTCCATCTGTCACTCAGCCCATTGGCCCATCTGGTCAAGATCCTGTTGTAATCAAAGGTAACCCTCTTCGCTGTCCACTACACCTCCAATTTTGGTGTCATCTGCAAACTTACGAACTGTATCTCTAATGCTCGCATCCAAATCATTTATGTAAATGAAAAAAAGTAGAGGTCCCAGCACCGATCCTTGTAGCACTCCACTGGTCACAGGCCTCCAGTCTGAAAAACAACCCTCCACCACCACCTTCTGTCTTTTACCTTTGAGCCAGTTCTGTATCCAAATTTCAAGTTCTCCCTGTATTCCATGAGATCTAACCTTGCTAATCTGTCTCCAATGGGGAATCTTGTCGAACGCCTTACTGAAGTCCAGACAGATCACATCTACCACTCTGCCCTCATCAATCCTCTTTGTTACTTCCTCAGAAAACTCAATCAAGTTTGTGAGACTTGATTTCCCATGCACAAGGCCATGTTGGCTATCACTAATCAGTCCTTGCCTTTCCATCCTGTCCCTTAGGATTCCCTCCAATAACCACCACTCGTCTAAGGATTCACTCAATCTATCCTGTCTATACCTTACATATGCTTCCTACTTTTTCTTAACCAAACTCTCAATTTCTTTAGTCATCCAGCATTCCCTATACCTACCAGCCTTTCCTTTCACCCTAACAGGAACATTCTTTCTCTGGATTCTCATTATCTCATTTCTGAAGGCTTCCCATTTCCAGCCGTCCCTTTATCTGCGAACATCTGCCCACAATGAGCATTCGAAAGTTCTTGCCTAATCCCATCAAAATTGGCTTTTCTCCAATTCAGAACTTCAACTTTTAGATCTGGTTTATTCTTTTCCATCATTATTTTAAATCTAATAGAATTATGGTCACTGGCCCCAAAGTGCTCCCCCACTAACACCTCAATTACCTGCCCTGCCTTATTTCCCAAGAGTCGATCAAATTTTGCACCTTCTCCAGTAGCTGAATCAAAACATTGTCTTGTACACACTTAACAAATTCCTCTCCATCTAAACCCTTAACACTATGGCAGTCCTAGTCTATGTTTGGAAAGTTAAAATCCCCGACCATAACCACCCTATTATTCTTACAGATAGCTTGGGGGTCTATAATACAATCCCAATAAGATGATCATCCCTTTCTTATTTCTCAGTTCCACCCAAATAACTTCCCTGGATGTATTTCCATGAATATCCTCCCTCAGCACAGCTGTAATGCTATCCCTTATCAAAAATACCACTCCTCCTCCTCTCTTGCCTCCCTTTCTATCCTTCCTGTAGCATTTGTATCCTGGAACATTAAGCTGCCAGTCCTGCCCATCCCTGAGCCATGTTTCTGTAATTGCTATGATATCCCAGTCCCATGTTCCTAATCATGCCCTGCATTTATCTGCCTTTCCTTTTGGGTGCAGTACAAGCAGATCAAATCATAAAGGTGTGTAGGTTAGGTGAATTGGCCATGCTAAATTGCCCATAGTGTTAGGTTGCGGGGTAAATGTAGGGCTTTGTTGGGCTAAAAGGCCTGTTTCCACACTTTAGGCAATCTAATCTGATCTAATCATAAAGACTCTTACCAATTTTTATAGATACACCATGGAAAGTATTCTACCTGAATGCATCACGGCCTGATATGGCAACTGCTCTGCTCAGGACCATAAGAAACTATAGAGGATTATGAACACAGCCCAGTCCATCACACAAGCCAACCTTCCATCTGTTGACTCTATCGGCATTTCTTGCTTCCTTGATAAGACAGCCAACATAATTCTCTTCCATCCTCTTCTGTCAGACAAGAGATACAAAGGCTTAAGCACATATACCAAAAGATTCAAGAAAAGCTTTTTCCTCACTTTATTAAACTTCTGAAATGACCTCTCAAATTTTAAACTTAGATGTTGATTTCATGCTTTGTGCAACATTCTGGTAGGAAATGTAAGGAGAGGCATTACAAACTATATGGTATAATTGTAAAGAAGGCACAGGAACATGGAGATCTGTGCATACGTATGATCAGTTCATTGAAGGTGGCATGGTAGGCAGAGGAAATGGTTATAAAGCATATCTTGATGTCTTTATCCTGTTCCTTATAAATAGAAACATACAGTACAAAAGCAAAGAAATTATCATGAATCTTTGCAGAACAGAGGAAGGGATTCTGGGTAATCCAAGATGGAAGATGGGAAAAAAAGTGGTGTAAGAGCTGCTCCTTTTTTAATGTATTTTAGGTGTTTGAGGTGGGTTCCTCGAATTCCAGGAGCAGCAATTACTGTTTTATACTGTTGCAGTGTTTTGGAACTTTGGGGGAAAAAAGATCAAAACATTGGGGCGGCACGGTGGCACAGTGGTTAGCACTGCTGCCTCACAGCGCCAGAGACCCGGGTTCAATTCCCGCCTCAGGCGACTAACTGTGTGGAGTTTGCATGTTCTCCCCGTGTCTGCGTGAGTTTCCTCCGGGTGCTCCAGTTTCCTCCCACAGTCCAAAGATGTGCAGGTCAGGTGAATTGGCCATGCTAAATTGCCCGTAAGGGGTAAATGTAGGGGTATGGGTGGGTTGCACTTCGGCGGGTCGGTGTGGACTTGTTGGCCCGAAGGGCCTGTTTCCACACTGTAATGTAATCTAATCTAATTGGCACTTTAAAAAGGAGGAAAACAGACAAAGGCATTGACCATATTGTCAGAGAGAAAAAACCCACTGTTGTCTGACACAGCAGTGGGTCTGCACAGTTACTGCCTTTGCTGCTGGAGTTCAAGTATCGCTGGACATAGGAGTACATTTAAGAAAAATTAACAATCAGAGGAATTCACACCTATCCTTGGAGAAACCTCTGTGGGAGCGCAGGAACAGATAAGTGTAGGAACAGATAAGTTTTTAAGTGTAATCTTGCTGTAAATCTACAATAGTAAGTAGAGTGGGTTCTTCCTTCATTTTACATTTAATAAGATCTGTCTCCTGATTAAATTCTAAAAATATAAGCAATAAGTATTAAGTTAGCCTTTTTAGAGTACTTTTTTAGAGCAGTAAGACGGTGCTATTTTCTGGGTCTGCAAATTATGACAGAGCAAAGATGGCCTTTAGTAGAGTGCTGTGCTCATCCTGTCAGATGTCGGAGTTTGAGGAGAGTTACCATGTTACTGATGATTATGTCTGCAGGAAGTGTCGTTAGTTTCGAATCCTATCATATTGCATGGATCACTTGGAATAACAGTTAGAGGCAATAAGGAATTTACAGTTGCAAGGGGCGTGTGATGGATGACAGTCAGAGGAGGTGAGAAAAACCTCAGATCCAGTCAGGTAGATGGGTTATCTCCAGGAAAGCTAAGAGATGGAGGTAGGTGGTGTAGGATTCTCCTAAGGCTATCCCCGTCTCAATCAAGTATGCTGTTTTGAAATGTAGGAGGTGATGGACTCTAAGAGGAACATAGCAGCAAAGTTTCTGGTATTGTGGATGGCTCTAATATAATGAGGGCTATGTCAGGTTCTAAGCGATCGATTGTGTTAGGAGACTCTCTGGTCAGAGATACAGACAGATGTTTCTGGAGCCAGCCATGAAAAACCAGAATGGTGTGTTGTCTCCCTGGTGCCTGGACCAAGCATGTAGATGAGGGTATGGCCGTTGATGTGGTATACATGGACTTCAGTAAAGCCTTTGATAAGGCTCCACATGGTAGGCTGTTGGAGAAAATGCAGAGGCATGGGATTGAGGGTGATTTAGCATTTTGGATTTCAAACTGGCTTTCTGAAAGAAGGCAGTGAGTGGTGGTTGATGGAAAATATTCAGCCTGGAGTCCAGTTGCTAGTGATGTGCCACAAGGATCTGTTTTGGGACCACTGCTGTTTGTCATTTTTATAAATGACTTAGACGCAGGCATAGGTAGATGGATTAATAAATTTACAGATGACACTGAAATTGGTGGAGTAGTGGATATTTTGGAAGAATGATATAGGTTGCAGGGGGACTTGGATAAACTGCAAAATTGGGCTGAGAGGTGGCAAATGGAGCTGGAAATGTGTTGCTGGAAAAGCGCAGCAGGTCAGGCAGCATCTAGGGAACAGGAGAATCGACGTTTCGGGCATTAGCCCTTCTTCAGGAATGGAGAAGGGCTAATGCCCGAAACGTCGATTCTCTTGTTCCCTAGATGCTGCCTGACCTGCTGCGCTTTTCCAGCAACACATTTCCAGCTCTGATCCCCAGCATCTGCAGACCTCACTTTCTCCTCGTGGCAAATGGAGTTCAATGCAGCTAAATGTGAGATGATTCACTTTGGGAAGAATAACAGGAAGGCAGAGTACTGGGTCAATGGACAGAAGCTTGATAGAGTGGATGTGCAGAGGGATCTTGGAGTCCATGTACATAGATCCCTAAAAGTTGCCACCCAGGTTGATAGTGCTGTTAAGAAGGCATACGGTGTATTAAGTTTCATTCATAAAGGGATTGAGTTCCGGAGCCACAATATCATGCTGCAACTATACAAAACACTAGTGCGCCCACACTTGGAATATTGTGTACAGTTCTGGTTGCCATATTTCGGAAAGGATGTGGAAGCATTGGAAAAAGTGCAGAGGAGATTTGCCAGGATGTTGCCTGGTTTGGAGGGAAGGTCTTATGAAGAAAGGCTGAGAGACTTGGGTCTGTTCTCTTTGGAAAGAAGAAGGCTAAGAGGGGATTTGATAGAGACATACAAGATGATCAAATGATTAGAAAAGTCTTTTTCCCAGGATGATGACGATGTCAGCTTGTACAAGGGGGCATAACTACAAATATAGGGGTGATAGATTTAAGACAGATGTCCGAGGCAGGTTCTTTCCTCAGAGAGTGCTAAGGGCAAGGAATGCCCTACCTGCCAATGTAGTTAACTCAGCCACATTAGGGAAATTTAGACAATCCTTGGATAAGCGCATGGATGATGATGAGATAGTGTAGGGGGACAAGCTGAGAGTAGTTCACAGGTCGGCGCAATATTGAGGGCCGAAGGGCCTGTTCTGCGCTGTATTGTTCTATGTTTTGTCTCGGAGATGGTTAGAATGCTCTCAAAGGGGCGTGGGACCAGCAGGAGATCATTGTAGACATTGGAATTAGTGACTTTGGAAGGGAAAAGAATGAGATTCTGAAGGAAGAATACAGGCAGTTAGGCAAGAATTTAAAAAGGAGGACCTCGAGAATAATAATACCTGGTTTACTCCCGGTGCCAAGAGCTAGTGAGGGTAGGAATAGGAGGATAGAGCAGATAAATGTGTGGCTGAGGAGCTGGTGCAGGGGAGAAGGGTTCACATTTTTTTTTCATTGGAATCTCTTCTGGGAGGGAAATGACCTACACAGGAAGGATGGATTGCACCTGAAATGGAAGGGGTCTAATATACTGGCAGGGAGATTTGCTAGAGCTGCTCGAAAGGATTTAAACTATTAAGGTGTGTGTGTGTGTGTAAGAGCGAGACAGTTGGGAAATGGTGTGAGTCAAACTATCAGGGCTGAAAGGAACAAAGCAGAGAACAAGCATTTCAATTCAAAAGGCCGAGCAGGGAATGCAGATGAACTCAAGACATGGTTAGGAACGTGGGATGAGGATATCATAGTAACTACAGAGGTGTGGCTTAATGATAGATAAGACTGACAATGTAATGTTCCAGGATACAAATGCTATAGCAAGGATAGAAAGAGGTGCAAGAGAGAAGAGGTAGTAGCCTTTTTGATCGGGGACAGCATTACAGCTGTATTTAGGTAGAATATTCTTGGGAATACATCCAGGGAAGCTATTCCAGTGGAACTGAGAAATAGGAACAGGATGATCACCTTATTAGGATTGTATTATAGACTCCTCCAATAGTCAGCAGGAAATTCAGAAACATATTTAAGGAGATCTCAATTATCTGTAAGAATAAGAGGGTGGTTATAGCAGGGGATTTTAATGCTCCAAACATAGACTGGGACTGCCATTGTGTTAAGGGTTTCGATGGAGAGGAATTTGATGGGTGTATACAAGAAAATTTTCTGATTCAGTATGGGGATGTTCCTACTAGAGGGATCAGTCAGGGAGCACTTTGGGGTCAGCAACCATAATTCTATTAGTTTTAAAACATTGATGGAAAAGGATAGACCAGATCTAAAAATTGAAGTTCTAAACTAGAGAAAGGCCAATTATTAGGCAAGCATTTTCAAATGTTGTTTAGGGGCAGATGTTCACGGATAAAGGGACCGATGGAAAATGGGGAAGCCTTCAAAAATGAGATAACGAGAGTCCAGAGACAGTATATTCCTGTTAGGGTGAAAGGAAAGGCTTGCAGGTGTCGGGAATGCTGGATGACTAGAGAAGTTGAGGCTTTGGTTAAGAAAAGGAATCAAGCATTTATTAAGTATAGACAGCAGAGATCGAGTGAATCCTTAAAAGAGTATAAAGGAGGGCAAAAAGCTGACATGACAGCATTTTGAAGGACAGGGAAGATACAGAATGTGGGGAAATAGATGGTGACATCTTAAAAAATGTTCATATTACAGAGGAGGAGGTGCTGAATGTCTGAAAACACATAGAAATAGATAAATCCCCAGGACCTGATCAGGTGTATACTAGAATTCTGTGGGAAGCTAGGGAAGTGATTGCTGGGCCTCTTGCTGAGCTATTTGTATCATCCATAGTCTCAGATGAGGTGCTGGAAGACTGGTAATATGGTGCCACTACTTAAGAAAGCTGGTAAGGAAAAGCCAGGGAACTATAGACCAGTAAGTCTGACAACAGTAGTGGGCAAGTTGTTGGAGGGAATCCTGAGAGATGGGAGTTACATATATTTGGAAAGGCAAGGACTGATTAGGGATAGTCAACATGGCTTTGCAAGTGGGAAATCATGTCTCACAAACTTGATTGAGTTTTTTGAAGAAATGAAGAGGATTGATGAGGGCAGAGTGGTGGGCATGATCTATATAGACTTCAGTAAGCAATTCAACAAGTTTCCTCATGGTAGACTGGCTAGCAAGGTTAGATCTCATGGAGTGCAGGGAGAACTGGCTCAAAAGGTAGAAGATCGAGGGTGGTGGTGGAGAGTTGCTCCAGGACTGGAGGCCTATGACCACAAGGATAGGTGCTGGGCCCATTGCGTTTTGTCATTTATATAAATGACTTGGATGTGAACATAGGATGTATAATTAGTAAGTTTGCAGGTGACACCAAAATTGGAAGTGTCATGGACAGCGAAGAAGGTTACCTCAGAGTACAACAAGACTTTGATCAGCTGGGCCAATGGGTCAGGGGGTGGCAGATGGAGTTCAGTTTAGATAAATGTGAGGTGCTGCATTTTGGAAAAACAAAGCAGAGCAGGACTTATACACTTAATGGTAAGGTATTGCTGAACAAAGAGACCTTGGAGTGCAGGTTCATAGTTCCTTGAAAGTGGAGTCAGAGGTTGATTTAATCGTGAAGAAGGCATTTAGTATGTTTTCCTTCATTGGACAGAGTATTAGATTATAGGAATTGGGAGATCTTGTTGCGACTATACAGGATGTCAGTTAGGCCACTTTTGGAATATTGTGTATAATTCTGGTCTCCCTCCTGTCAGAAGGATGTTGTGAAACTTGAAAGAGTTCAGAAAAGATTTAGAACATAGAACATAGAACATTACAGCGCATTACAAGCCCTTCGGCCCTCGATGTTGCGACGACCTGTGAGACCAATCTGAAGCCCATCTCACCTACACTATTCCATTTTCATCCATATGTCTATCCAATGACCATTTAAATGCCTTAAAGTTGGCGAGTCTACTATTGTTGCACGCAGGCCATTCCATGCCCCTACTATTCTCTGAATACAGAAACTACCTCTGACATCTATCTATCACCTCACAATTTAAAGCTATGTACCCTCGTGCTAGTCATCACCATTACTATTTATAAGGCTGTTGCTAGGGTTGGAGGATTTGAGCCATAGGGAGAGGCTGAAAAGGCTGCGACTGTTTTCCTGGAGCGTTGCAGGCTAAGGGGTGACTTGATAGAGGTTTACAAAATCATGATAGGCATGAATAGGGTAAATAGACAAAATCTTTTCTGTGGGGTGGGGGAGTCCAGAACTAGTGTTCATAGGTTTAGGGTGAGAGGGGAAAAATTTAAAAAGGACCTAAGGGGCAATTTTTTCATGCAGAGGGTGGTGCATGTATGGAATAAGCTGCCCAAGGAAGTGAAGGAGGCTGGCACATTTACAGCATCTGTTATTAAAAGGCACCTGGATAGATATGTGAATAAGAATTTAGAGGGCTATGGGCTAAGTGCTGGCAAATGGGACTAGGTTAACCTAGGAGGTCAGCATGGATGAGTTGGTCTGAAGGGTCTGTTTCCATGCTGTACATCTCTGACTCTATGATTATAACATGAGTGAGGAGTAATTGAAGTCACATGTGCATTGTGTCCAATTCCTGTCATATTGTATTTTAGATTTAGAGAGGGTACAGAAAAAATTCCAGATTCGAAACAGGCAGGAGCTTGTTTAAGTACCTAGTTTGGAGAAGGTGGTATTGTCCTCCCAAGAGAAAAGAAGGTTAAGAGGAGATTTAATGGAGGTGTCTAAAATCATAAGGGATCTGTTGAGGTTCTGTTTGCCGAGCTGGGAATTTGAGTTGCAGATGTTTCATCCCCCGTCTAGGTGACATCCTCAGTGCTTGGGATCCTCCTGTGAAGCGCTTCTGTGATGTTTCCTCCGGCATTTATAGTGGTTTGTCTCTGCCGCTTCTGGTTGTCAGTTCCAGCTGTCCATTGCAGTGGTCCATTGCAGGGAGTTTGACCCCACCCCACAGCTCACCAATAGGATAAACAACACACTGAGGAACCTAGAAAAAAACGGACAGATAACCAGATTTGACCTACAAAGAATGAAATCTGAAAGCAACAACACCCCCAGATTCTATGGACTACCTAAAGTGCACAAACCAGACATCCCACTCAGACCAATAGTATCACTACCAAGGACACCATCACACAAACTGGCTAAAGAACTACAGCAGAAACTGAAACACCTGATCAGCGGATCCAGACACTCTATACAATCAACACAGGAATTCTTGGACATCATCAGAAGTCTATGTCTACACATAGACAAGGAAGAAACTATGGTCTCATTCGATGTAACGGCACTGTTCACCTCTATCGAAAAAATCCTAGCCAGAGAAACAATGCTGGACATACAGAACAGACAACAGGACAGTGAACCTATCAACAAAGACGGCATATTCAAACTACTGGACCTGTGCCTCACAACACACTTCACATTCAACAACCAAATATATGAAAAAATCAACGGCACACCCATGGGCTCACCCATCTCTGGACTCATAGCAAAGATTAGAACAAACTGTCTTACCGCAAATTCAACCCAAACTCTGCGTCAGATATGTGGATGACACCTTTGTAATCATTAAAAACACAGAAATAGAGAAAACACACCGGATCATCAACGCCACACTCACAGGAATACGATTCACTATAGAGGAAGAAAAGGACAACCAACTCCCATTCCTAGATGTGATGGTACAGAGAACACCTAACAAAGAATTCACCACAAAGGTATACAGGAAAGCCACACACACAGACCAAGTCCTGAACTACGAAAGCAACCACCCCAACACACAAAAGAAGTTGCATCAAGACACTGTTCAAAAGGGCCACAACACACTGCAGTACACCAGAACTGCAAAAAGAGGAAGAAGAACACCTCTACAATGTATTCGCCAAAAACAGATACCCGCACAATTTCATCAACAGATGCCTAAGGGAAAGACAACGGAACGAGGACATGCCGCAACCCAAAGGACCCAATATACCGACCACTGCAACAGACAGCTGGAACTGACAACCGGAAGCGGCAGAGACAAACCACTATAAATGCTAGAGGAAACATCACAGGAGGCTCCCAAGCACTGAGGATGTCACCTAGACAGGGGACAAAACGTCTGCAACACAAATTCCCAACTCGGTGAACAGAACCACAACAACGAGCACTCGAGCTACAAATCTTCTCACAAACTTTGATCATAAGAGATCTAGACAGAGTTGGCAGTAAATAAACTGTTACAACAGCATAAGTCTAGAAGAAAGACACCAATGTGAGCTGAATAGCGCAGGAACCAAGAGGCCCATGATGAAAACGTTTGGCAGGGCAAGTGATTAGGATCTGGAGCACACTGCCTCAGAGTATGGCAGTGGTGGATTCAATCCTGCCTTTGAAATTAGAATTGAGTGAATACCTAAAGAGAGATTACAAAAGTGCGATTACAAATAAAGATCTGGAGATTGGGGCTAGCTGCATTGCTCTTTGTAGACACCCAACACAGCAACAATATGTCAAATGGTCTCTTTCCAAGTGTAACCCTCCCATCATCCAATACAGTCCTGGCCCATATTGAGTTAGGAGAGTGGAAGGTTTGTCAATTTTTCTCCTCCACCCACGTTAATTCCACTCAATAACTGAACACTGCCAATGAGAAAAGTCAAGGTTCTTGAGTTTTCTTCTTCTTTCATTTATGTTCTTGATTGACTGTTATGTGGCACCTTCTTAATTTATATTATGAAGAATTGCAATATACAACTTTTAGCTTTTCTCTTTATTTCTCTATTTTTGTATCTAATCTATTTTAGTTTCTAAAATTTTTATCTAGGTACTTTGAGCCTAAGATGGTGCCATGTGTGGTGCATTGTACACATTTCACTGTTCTCTTGTATTTTGTACTTAAATACATGTGACAATAATTCTAAATTCTAATTCTAACATATCTCAGGAGAGTAGAAATCACATTACAGTCTGTCAAGTATGATCACTGTTTATTGTACAGATGATAAAGACCTACAAGTAAAGGCTTTGCTTTGTTAATTACATATGACTGTGTTTCTTGCAATGATTATTGCCTGACTCTCCTTTGCTTTACCCTGTGATGGTGCTGCACTCCATGCTAACACTGTGCACAATTATAATCCTTATACAAACTCTTTGACCAGAAGTAGACTGGAGCACATTCAAAAACTACCAATATCCTCTGAATATTACACTCAAGTTTCACAAATGGGGATCAAACTCAGAATCCTCTGCAATTTTTGATAAGATTCGTAGCTCAGGTTGAGGTTCAGCTTGTAAGTTTGCTTGCTGAGCTGTTTGTTCTCAGATGTTTCATCACCATGCTATGTCATATCAGTGAGCATCTAGTGAAGCACTGTGTTCTGTCCTGCTTTCTATTTATGTGGCTTGATCTGTTCAGGTGGGTAATATTATTTCCGATTCTTTTTCTCAGAGGTTGGCAAACGTGGTCCAAGTCGATGTGTTTATTGACAGAGTTCCAGTTTGAATGCCAGGCCTCTTGGAATTACCATGTGTGTCTCCGTTTAGCCTGTCCTAGGATGGATGTAATGTCCCAGCTAAAGATCTTCTTCGTCTGTGAGCAAGGATATGGTGATAGTTGTTCATGCCTTTTGGTGGCTAGTTGGTGCTCATGTATCCTGGTGGCTAGTTTCCTGCCTGTCTGTCCGATGTATTGTTCCAAAAGAAATGACCCACTATCACTAGTTTCCTTATATACAGACAATGAAGGACACCACTTCAACTGGGACAGCACTTCCATCCTAGGACAAGCTAAACAAAGACACGCACGAAAATTCCTTGAGGTCTGGCATTCAAACCAGAACTCCATCAAATAACACATCAATTTAGACCACTTTTGCCAACCTCTGAGAAAAAGAACCAGAAATGATATAATCCACCTTAATAGACCAAGACACGTAAATAGGAAGCGGGACAGAACACCAGAGATTCAACGGAGGCTATCTGACAATGTTACTTAGCATGGTGATGAAACATCTGAGAACAAATCTATCAGCTCAGTGAGCAAATTTATAACCTCACAATTCTCTGATTGAGCAGTAAGAGCACTTCTAATTGAGCCCCAGCTGCTCAGGAGCATGGGTGGATGCCTCTTCCATTAATTATTCTGTTTAATTCCTTTTCATGATCTCATTTCCATATCTCATTACTTGCTGTTCTATGCAGTTTGATCGTTTGTTTTGTCTGGCTCTTTGGTGCATTCTGTTTCTGTTTAAGTTCAGTAGCATATTAATTTACCCTTTTTTTGTCAAATTCTCTTGTTTGCTGGAATCTTTTGTTCGTTCCTCTAATGGTTATTTGTCAGCCTATGTGCTGACATTGTTGGGGGTGACACACTCCTTTGTCTGGCTATTCGTACGTTTGCCTTTTTGATTTTATTCCACAAGTGTTGCTACTTTGAGTAGTAAGAATTTATAGCAAGCAGTTTTCGGTAAGAGAGGTTTTAATTGCCTGGCTCCACTGAGTTTCTTGTTGCTAGCAAACATCTTCATTTCTTATTTAAGCAATCACATTTCAGCTACAGTACCCACCTGAAGTCAGATTTTGGAATTGACTCTACACCATCGATCCAAGTCCCTTGCTTAACACCTTCAATTATAAATGTAATCTCATTGCTGCACTAATCTATAACGCTCCAGTCAAGTGCTCATCCTCCCTGCTTGTTGGCTATCCATTCCCAAAGTGGCCAAACCCTGGCATTAACATTCCAGGAGTGAAACTGATGCACATTAAAAATATAGTGAGTTGGAGAAAATGATTTTCACATTTGACAGACATACAGCTGTGACAGTGTCAACAACAGGAGGATTCAACCAGAGTCTAAGACAGAGTCAGAGGAGGGGGAGGGGTTGAGGAAGTGAGGATAGGAGGAGATGAGGGTGTGGGGGGTGAGTGTAAGGGAGGGTGAGGGTGTGTGTGCAAGGGAGGGTGAGGGGGTGAGTGTAGGAGAGGGTGAGGGTGTGACTACAGGGGAGAGTGAGGGATTGAGTACAGGAGTATGTGAGGGAGAGTGTAGGAGAGGATGATGGAGTGAGTGTAGGGTAGGATATGATGGAGTGTGAAAGACTGAGTCCAGAGACGGTGAGGGGGTAAGTGTAGGGGAGAGTGAGAGAGAATGCAGGGGAGTGTGCAAGAGTGGGTTAAGTTGGGGGCAATGAGTGCAGTAGTGATTACATGGGTGCTGAGAGTGATGATGCTGTGGCTTTAAGAACTATATGTTGCACTTTTTTTGATATGAAGACAGGTAGGGGGCAATGAGTGCAGTAGTGATTACATGGGTGCTGAGAGTGATGATGCTGTGGCGTTAAGAACTATATGTTGCACTTTTTTTAATATGAAGACAGGTAGGGGGCAATGAGTGCAGTAGTGATTACATGGGTGCTGAGAGTGATGATGCTGTGGCTTTAAGAACTATATGTTGCACTTTTTTTGATATGAAGATAGGTAGAGACAGAGGTATTGAGTGGTCTGTTCCAAGACAAAAAGGTTTGTGAGGTCTTGGTTTTTTTTTAAGTTAGAATATTAGGAGCAGCCTGACTGAACATGGTTTTAGTTTAGCTTTCACGAGTTGCTAGGGCTTTGATGTTGGCTGCAGAAGCTGTTACATTGCTTTCTGTTATAGCTAAAAGCCTGGGTTCTCTTTCTGCTGCCTGAATCACATATGAAACACTCTGCTTTACTGATAATGCTTTGACAAGCTGTCTTTATTGAATGTTACTATGTTGGAATAGTTACTGTTTAGTAGTTAAATAATCTATTGTTTCCAATAGAGTTAAAGTTAGACCAATTCTTCTTGTTTGCATTTTAACTGTAGGTTAAGAATAAAGTGTGTTTTGCTTAAAGCTAAGTAGTGTGACAAATCTTATTGTATCTGAAACAAAGTACCTTACACTTGCTTTTAAATAAGATAAACATTAGGGTCAAGGTTATCTCATTGATATATTTGCAAGGGGTTTGGTCTGGTCCATAACAGTGAGTGTGGGTGGTTAAATAGAGTGCTGAGTTCTGGGGAGGTGAGTGGTGTAAGAGCATGTGTGAGTATAGGGTGAGAGAATGTGAGAGGTGGGGTGATAAGAGGGTGTGAGTGGGGGAGTCATTGTAGGGAAATGAGTGGATGATGGGTAAGGGAGATGTTTTGGGGGGTGAGGATGTGAATGGGGGCAGTTGAGGGGAGGTGTAAGGGGATTAGTGGGTGGAGGAATGAGTGCGGGTGGAAGTGGCTTTGGGATTGTGTGGGGGTGGATGAGTGTGGGGGTGGATGAGTGTGGGGCTGTGGTGAGTGTTGGGGGTGTGGTGAATATGGGGTGTGGTGAGTGAAAGGAATGCAGAAAGACGAACTAGAGGGGTGACTGAGAGGGGTGGGTGTGTGGTCTAGGTGCAGGGGGTGAGTGAGATTCGAGTGATCCTATGGACAAGTCTGTGGGTTAGGTCAGTCTATGGGTGAGGAGAGTGTTTGGGTAGGGTGGTTTATTTGTGGGATGGGTGTCCAGGTGGGGATGGTCTGTGGTGGAATTGATCTGAGAGTGCAGTGGATCTCAGAGTGAGGTGAGTCTTTTCGTGGGTGGGGTGAGTCTCTGAGTGGTGTGGATCTATGGGTCAGGTGAGTATGTGTGGGTGGGGAGGGTCTGTGGTGAGTTGAGCCTATGTGCATTGTGGATCTGGAGATGGGTCAAGCCTCTGAGTGGGGTGTTTCTACTGGTCTGATGAGTTTGTGGATGGGGTGAGTCTGTGGATTAGGTGAGTCTGTGGATGTGGTGAGTCTGGGGGTGGTTGGAGTTGATGTGTGGGTAGGTGTGGGTAGGGTTATTGTGTGGGTGGAGTGGGTCCATGGGTCAGGTGGTCTGTGGGTGGGTTGAGTCTGTGAACCAGGTGAGTCTGTGGGTAAGGTGAGCCTGTGGGCTCGATGGCAGTAATGGTCCAATAATATGACTATTTATGACAACCTGTGGAGTCAGCTTGAAGCCATTTATTTTCTCCAAGTTACATTTTTATAGTTCAGCTTAACTGCATAATGAGATATGAAGGCAAGTAAAAAGAACTAATGCAATTTTTCTTCCTTTTGTTAATAATCTGAACAAATCTTCACCTCAGTGGATGCTAGCCTTGCCTCCCAGTAAACAAATAATAAAATCCAGACACAAAAGGCATATTTTCATCCGCATCTTTAGTGATGTGTTTAAAAAAAACATAAATTTAATACCCACTACTCTGCTAAACAAATAGCTCAGTGAAATGAGGAATGAATTCTGAATCAATTTAATGTTTCACGGTTGGTTGAGATTTTAACTCTGAAACTGCAGGCAGCGTCATAGAACAGCTGGGCTTACTGATCTCATACTGTCATAGAGTCTTAGAGTAAAAAATGAGGATTGCACATGCTAGAGATCAGAGTCGAGAGTATAGTGCTGAAAAAGCACAGCCAGTCAGGCAGCATCTGTGGAGCACGAGAATTGACGTTTTGAGCATAAGCGCTTCATCAAATGGCTTTCCTGGTGAAGAGCTTATGCTCAAAATGTCGATTTCCCTGCTCCTCGGATGCTGCCTGACTGGCTGTGCTTTTCCAGCACCACACTCTTGACACAGAGTCATAGAGTCCTACAACATGGTATAGTCCTTTGGCCCAAACTGTTCCATGCTGACCAAAATGTCCATCCCCGCTAACCCCATTTGGCCGATATCCTTCTGCACTTGAGCCATATCCTTCTCAGCCTTTCCTATCCCTGTATTTGTCCAATGCTTTTTAAATATTGTTAATGTGGCCACCTCAACCACTTCCACTGGCACATCATTCCACGTGCAAATGACCCTCTATGTAAAAAGATTGCCCCTCAGGTTCCATTTTATTCTTTCCCCTCTAACCTTATCCTGATGCCCTCTAGTCCTCGATTCCCCAACCCTGGGAGACAGACTGAGTGCATTCACCCTATCCATGCATCTCATGATCTTATGCACTTCTATTAGGTTTCCCTCAGTCTCCTACACTCTAAAGAAAAAAGTCCTAACTTATCCAACCACTCCCTATAACTCAGACCATTGAGTCCAGACAACATCCTTTTCCATTCCTTCTGCACTCTTCCCAGTTTAATAACATCCTTTCTGTAACAAGGTAACCAAGGGAGATTTAAACAATCTTTGGATGTGCACATGGATGATGATGGGATAGTGTAGGGGGACGAGCTTTGAATAGTTCACGGGTCGGCGCAACATCGAGGGCCGAAGGGCCTATTCTGCCCTGTATTGCTCTAAGTTCTATGTTCTAAAACTGAACACAGTACTCCAAGTGCATTCTCACCTGTACAACTGCAACATAACTTCCCAACTGCTATACTCAATGCCCTGACTGATGCCAGTGTGACAAAAGCTTTCATCACTGCTCTGTCTACCTGTGACTCTACTTTCAGAGAACTGTGAACCTGAACTCTGAGATCCCTCTGTTCCACTATACTCCTTAAGGCCCTACCAGTCACCATGAAATTCCTAACTTGATTTAACTTTCCAAAAATGCAAGACCTCACACTTTGTTATATTAAACTCCAGTTACCATTTCTTGACCCACTTCCCCAGCTGATCAAAGTCATGTGGTAATTTCTGAGAACTTTCCTCTCTGTCCACTATACTGCCTATTTTAGTGGTGATATGGAGGTGCCAGTGTTGGACTGAAGTGGACAAAGTTAAAACTCACACAGCAATAGGTTATAGTCCAATGGGTTTATTTGGTAGCTTTCAGAGCACTGCTCCTTCATCAGGTAACTAGTAGCCTATTTTAGTGTCATCAGCAAACTTGCTAATCATGCCTTATACATTCTCATCCAAATCATATAGACAACAAACAGTAATGGGCCCAGCACTGACCTTGAGAGGTACTCCACTAGTCAAAGGCCTCCATTCCAAAATGCGTGCTTCCACTATTACCCTCTGCTTTCTACTATCAAGCCAATTGTGAATCCAATTTGCCAGCTCCCCCTGGATTCCATGCAATCTAATCTTCCAGAGCATGTGGAACCTTGTCGAAGACCTTACTGAAATCCACATAGACTGTCTACCACCCTGCTTTTGTCAACCTTCCTGATTACTTCAAAGAACTCTTAACAAATTTGTGACGTATGATATACCGCTCATAAATGCTGGCTTATCCTAGTCAAATCCAGGCTTTCCAAATAGATGTATACCTTATCCCTCAGAATGCTCTCAAGTAACTTACTCACCATAGATGTTAAACTTTAATATTTCTAACATTTTTGGTCCAGATGGTGTAAAACTGAAAGAAAAATTATGACTGTAATTCAGGAATTGAAGATTCGGAGTGACATTATTGCTGTACCAGCTTGAAGGTAAGTGTGACATTAGAGTGCTGGGAGGGTAGGGTGACTACTGAGTGGGATGGAAGGTGCCAGGACACAAGTTGGCAAGGTAAATGACACAAGCTTGGTGATAGGATTTGGGTCTGATGCAGGCTGGGAGGAGGGGGTAGGTGGAGTTAGCTCGGGTCCAATAGCAGAGGGACTCAGAAGTATCAGGTCAGTTCCAGCAAGAAGGGATGTTGGTGCTCTCCAGTTCGGAACCAGTTGGGGAGTAAAGGGGGTTTGGAGTAGGGGTAGGATGGTGATGATGGGGCAAAATGGTGGGGAGTAACTATTTTACATCATTTTGTCAGAACCCCCTGAAGTTTACAATTTAAATGCAGACTATGGAGGGTTACAAATTATTCCTTTGGGGTTTACTACAATAGAGATCCCCATGCTTAACTCCCATCTACACTGGAATAACAACTATCTAGCCAGCTAGTGACTTCCCTTCACATTAGTAATTTTGCAAACTGACCTTAAATGAAGATCCAATGCATCAAGTAAGGTGTATTAGATAATGGCAAAAGTGAGGACTGCAGATGCTGGAAATCAGAGCCGAGGTTAGAGTGGTGCTGAAAAAGCACAGCAGATCAGGCAAAATCTGAGAAGCAGGAAAATCAATGTTTCCTGATGCCCGAAATCTGCCTTACCTGCTGTGTTTTTCCAGTACCACTCTAATCTAGTATTAGAGAATGGCACTAAGAGTGGAGACAATTACTATTCTCAGGGGTATCTGGACAATGAAGTCAGGCTGAGGAACCAGGAGTAGAAATCCTAAGAAAACTTCCTAGAAGTAGTAGAACAAAGAAAAAAGAACAAAAAAAATTACAGCACAGGAACAGGACCTTCGGCCCTCCAAGCCCATGTCTATCCAGATTCTTTATCTAAACCCGTCACCGATTTTCTAAGGATCTGTACCCCTCTGCTCCCTGCCAATTCATGTATCTGCCTAGATATGTCTTAAGTTACACTATTGTGTCCAACTCTACCACCCCCATTAGTGACACGTTCAAGACACCCACTACCCTCAGTATAAAGAACATTCCATGCATATCTCCCTTAAACATTTCCCCTCTCACCTTGAACTTGTGACCCCTAGGAATTGAGTCCCCCACTGGAATAAAGCTTCTTGCTATCCACCCTATCTATAACTCTCATGGTTTTGTAGACCTCAATCAGGTCTCCCCTTGACCTCAGTTTTTCGAATGAAAATAATCTTAATCTATTCAATCTCTCTTCATAGCTAGCACCCTCCAGACCAGGCAACAACTTGGTGAGCCTTCTCTGCACCCTCTTCAAAGCATCCACATCCTTTTGGTAATGTGGTGACCAGAACTGTACACAGTATTCCAAATGTGGCCAAACAACGGCAACATGACCTACCAACTCTTGTACTCAATAGCCCATCCGATGAAGACATCCAATGCCATATGCCTTCTTGACCACTGTATCGATCTGCATTGCCACCTTCTGGGTACAAAGGAACTGAACACCAAGATCTCTCTGAACATCAATGTTCCCCAGGGGCTTTCCATTTACTGTATAGTTTGCTCTTGAATTGGATCTTCCAAAATGCATCACCTCGCATTTGCTTGGATTAACGGTGGTTCAGCGGTTAGCACTGTTGCCTCACAGTGACTCTCCCCGTGTCTGTGTGGGTTTCCTCTGGGTGCTCTGGTTTCCTCCCACAGTCCAAAGATGTGCAGGTCCGGTGAATTGGCCATGCTAAATTTCCCATAATGCTAGGTGCATCATTCAGAGGGAAATGGGTCTGGGTGGGTTACTCTTCGGAGGGTCGGTGTGGACTAGTTGGGCTGAAGGGCCTGTTTCCATACTGTTGGGAATCTTAATCTAACTCCATTTCTCTGCCCAATCTATCTATATTCCTTTGCTTTCTCTGACAGTCCTCTTCTCTAACTGCTCCTCCACCAATCTTAGTATCATCAGCAAACCTGCTAATCAGACCACCTATACCTTCCTCTAGATCATTTATGAATATCACAAACAACAGTGGTCACAGCACTGATCACTGTGGAACACCACTGGTTACAGTTCTCCATTTTGAAAAACTCCCTTCCACTTTTTTTCTCTGTCTCCTGTTGCCCAGCCAGTTCTCTATCCATTTAGGTAGTACACCCTGGACCCCATGCGACTTCACTTTCTCCATCAGCCTACCATGTGGAACCTTATCAGATACCTTACTGTAGTCCATGTATATGACATCTACAGCCCTTCCCTCATGAATCAACTTTGTCACTTCCTCAAACAATTCTGTTAAGTTAGTAAGACATGACAATACCAGCACAAAACTATGTTGTCTGCCTCTGATAAGTCCATATTCCTCCAAATGTAAATAGATCCTATTCCCTCAGTATCTTCTCCAGCAGCTTCCTTACCACTGACATCAGGCTCAGTCATCTATAATTACCTAGATTATCACTGCTACCCTTCTTAAACAAGGGGACAATATTAGCAATTTTCCAGTCCTCCAGGACCTCATTCTTGTTCAGGGATGCTGAAAAGATATTTGTTAAGCCTCCGTTACTTCTCTCGCTTCCTCCAGTAACTGAGGATAGATCCCATCTGGACCTGGGGACGAGTCCACCTGAATGCCTTTCAGAATAATGAACACTTCCTCCCTCCTTAGTAAACTGAAGATGAACATGAAGTGAGGTAATCTGGTTGAAGACTTATCTGACAAGGGGAAAGTGACAGAGTATTGGTGTCAACCATGCAATCCCAACTGTTATCATCTAATCTGGATGAAGGAATGCTTGAGATCTAATGGAATAATGGAGTAAGAGTCAGTTGAATTTGAATAGATGTATAAATATGGGGAGCGATTAATCAAGGCGGTGTACATTTTTTGGAGCATAGATAACAAATAAAAACTAAACGAAAAATGTGGGCTTTTAAATATAGTTTTGTTACCTCTTCACACCCCTTCAATGTTTCTAAATAGCTAATGCAAGCACATGGACAGGAGTTACAGAAGATGCACTTCTAAGATCTACTTCCAAGCCCCACTTGAAGCAACAACAGCTCCAACTCAGTACTTTTTAACACATCGTGGACCCCATCACCAATGAGATCCTTCTGTGGTAAGGTGGCTGCTGAAGCTTCAGCAGAGTTTTTAGTCAGTCCTTATAGCATTTGACTTTTGTTTTAGTCTTAAGTAAAGCTTAATTGTCCAGGGCACCCATTTTAGCCGGTGGAGCCAGCGGTTAAAGGAACAGGCAATTTTCTTGATCAATAAGTGCACCCAACTCCAGCTTCTTGAAAACTGCGTTAGGGAACTGGAGTTGGAGCTGGAGCTGGATGAACTTCGGGTCATTCAGGAGGTGGAGGGGAGTTATTGAGAAGAGTTACAGAGAGATAGTCACACCTCAGGTAAAGGAAGAAGGTTGATGGGCTACCATCAGGGGACAGAAAGGGAACTAGCAGGCAGTGCAGGGATCCCCTGCGGCCATTCCCTTCAACAATAAGTATACTGTTTTGGATATTTTTGGGGGGGAACAAGCAATGGGGCACAGGTCTCTGGCACAGAGTCTGTCCCTGTGCTCAGAGGGGAAGGGGGAAGAAGAGTAGAGCATTAGTTATTTGGGAGTCTATAGTTAGGGGGTCAGATAGGAGGTTCTGTGGGAACGAATGATACTCATGGTTGGTGTATTGCCTCCCAGATGCCAGGGTTCATGATGTCTGTAGTCGTGTTTTCAGGATCCTAGAGGGAGAGAGACCGCAGACCCAAGTCATGGTCCACATAGGCACCAACGACGTAAGTAGGAAAAGAGATGGGGATTTAAGGCAGGAATTCAGGGAGCTTGGGTGAAAGCTTAGAGCTAGAACAAACAGAGTTGTTGTCTCTGGTTGTTGGCCATGCCTTGTGCTAGCGAGGTAAGGAATAGGGAGAGAGAGGAGTTGAACATATGTCTACAGGCATGATGCAGGAGGGAGGGTTTTGAATTCCTGGAAAATTGTAGCTCTTTCTGGGGTAGGTGGGACCCTTGCAAACAGGATGGTTATCACCTGAAGCAAAGGGGTACCAATATCCTGGGGGGATATTTGCTAATGCTCTTCGGGTGGGTTTAAACTAATTTAGCAGGGGGATGGGAATCGAAATTGTAGTTTGAGTACACGGGAGGTTGAGAGGAGTGAAGACAGAACTACGATTTCAAGATTGCAAGAATGCACCAGCAAGCAAGAACTTGTTTGAATTGTGTCTACTTCAATGCCAGGAGCATCCGGAATAAGGTGGATGAACTTGCAGCATGGGTTGGTACCTGGGATTTTGAGATTGTAGCCATTTCAGAGACATGTGTAGAGCAAGGACAGGATGGTTATTGCAGGTTCTAGGATTTAGATGTTTCAGAAAGAACAGAGAAAATGATAAAAGAGGGGTTGGTGTGGCACTGTTATTGGTTATGCCACTTTTGGAATGTTGTGCACAATTCTGGTCTCCTTTCTATCAGAAGGATGTTGTGAAACTTGAAAGGGTTCAGGAAAGATTTACAAGGATGTTGCAAGGGTTGGAAGATTTGAGCCATAGGGAGAGGTTGAATAGTCTAGGGCTGTATTCCCAGGAGCTTTGAAGGCTGAGGAGTGACAATATAGGGGTTTATAAAATCATGAGGGGCATGGATAGGATAAATAGACAAGGTTTGTGAGAAGATTTGTAGCTCGGGTGCTCGTTGTTGTGGTTCTGTTCGCTGAGCTGGGAATTTGTGTTGCAGACGTTTCATCCCCTGTCTAGGTGTCGTCCCCGTCACAGAAGTGCTTCACAGGAGGCTCCCAAGCTTTGAGGATGTCACCTAGACAGGGGACGAAACGTCTGCAACACAAATTCCCAGCTCGGCAAACTGAACCACAACAACGAGCACTCGAGCTACAAATCTTCTCACCGGTGGGCAGCACGATGGCACAGTGGTTAGCACTGCTGCCTCACAGCGCCAGAGACCCGGATTCAATTCCCGCCTCAGGCGACTGACTGTGTGGAGTTTGCACATTTTCCCCGTGTCTGCGTGGGTTTCCTCCGGGTGCTTCGGTTTCCTCCCACAGGCCAAAAATGTGCAGGTTAGGTGAATTGGCCATGCTAAATTGCCCGTAGTGTTAGGTGAAGGGGTAAATGTAGGAGAATGGGGTCTGGGTAGGTTGCGCTTCGGCAGGTCGGTGTGGACTTGTTGGATCGAAGGGCCTGTTTCCACATTGAATCTAATCTAATCAAATCAAACTTTGAACATCCTGTCATTAATCCTGTGTTATTCGTTGCTCAGGAGTGGGTTACTCTTTGTCCAGCAATGGAATACTGTTTATCCAGGGAGATTCGGGGGAAGTATCTTCCCAGGGAGAGACAAGGGAGGTATCGGTCCAGGAAGAGTAAGGGAGAGGTCTCTGTCTAAGAAGAGTCGGGGGAGGGGCGGGGGGGGGGGGGAGGTGTGGTGTGTGCGGTAGTGTCTGTCCAGGGACAGACAGGGGGAGGTGTTTCTCCAGGGAAAGTCATTGGCAATGTTTTTCCTGGGAGAGTCAGGAGGAGATATCTATCCAAGGAGAGTCTGGGGAAAAAAAGGCTGTCCAGGGTTTGGTCCTTGCTGTGAAAGGGTCATGTACAAAGATGCCATTGCATCTTGAAGGATATGTGCACAGTCAAAGGGCATAATGGATCTGGAAGTATGCTTGTTAGAAGCTCAGGGCTGGGAAAGATATTGTCAAGGGGAGTGGTGGGGAATTGTCAAGGAATATTATGCACCTGGTCTCAATGATGGGAGGATGGGGGGTCAGGAGAGCCTTTGGCGCCTGGATCATAATGGGTTCAGCTGGAAATTGTGGATACTAACAAATTGATGGACAAGATCTGGGCTAGTTCCAGGGTGACATGGATTATGACGCATTTAAGGAGATAAAGAATAGGGGGAGCTTTCTGGATGACATTGGGTAAGCTGAATTCACTCATTTGGGCAATGGATATAAATCTCGTCATCTTCTGATCGTCCATCATATTGTCTTATCATTTTGAAAAGAGTATGCCCAAAGTAGGATGAGATTTTATTTTTGGGTTGATGCAGTTTAAACTTAGCATTATTGATTGACTGAAGGAAGACCCCATTGACCATAAGTCTAGTGGGTGAACAATCGTGATCTGCTGGGTTACTTACCCAATCATTGATTATATCTCCAGAACTTAACTGGAGCCATGAAGCCACAGCAGATTGTGACCTGAGTGCCATCTTGTGCTATTAGTCAAGTCTTCAGGGAGTAGCTCAATAGTCCTCCATGGTTGTAGCCATGGAGGAACTGAGATAAATTAGTCATCCCTTAGATAAGTTAGTCGTAGCTGTTACAAGCACTGGAATCCTGACTGGAAGCTGCTGCCAGTGAAGGGGAAGGGTTGAAGAGAAATGGAGTGAGATTTTGTGTGGTGTATATAGGTTTATTGCATCAAAGCTGGATTCGAACGTTCTTCTGCACTTCCCTGAAGGAAAGCTGACTATTGAGCTACTCCCTGAAGACTTGACTAATGTTATCCGCCAGCAATCCTCAGGCTGACACTGAGGAGAGACACAATGATCGCATGACACCAGGTTTGAAAACATAAGCTTTCACAGCCTTGATCCTTCTTTAGGTGCTAGTACCTGAAGAAGGAATGAGGGTCCGAAAACTTGTGTTTTCAAATATAACTGTTGGACTATAACATTGCGTCAGTTGACTTTGACCTTTTTTAATAATTGCTTCTTGCATTTTCCCTAACAGAGGGGTTAAGTTAATGTTTCAGCAGTTTACTGCTTACTGTCTATCTCCTTTTTTGAATAAAGGAGTTATATTCACCATATTCCAATCTAATGAGGAATGAATCAAGGGAGATTTGAGAAAACTGAGGTATTACTAGCTCACTAGGTTAAGTGAGTGGGCAAAAATGCAGGGTGAAGAGGCAGGGCACTTTTGGACTGTGCTGAGATGAAGCTCCCTGGATACTTGTTTGGTCTTTTCCTCAATATGAGTGTCTGCTGGCATCACCCTATCTCCTCAAGAGGAAGGGTCTCTAGGGGTGGTACTGAAATGCTGTGCCCCTTTTTCTCCTCTTGAACACCCAAGTCTACAGCAATACAGTGATGTTATCAATACATATTCATTAGCTGCAGAGCATTCTACTGTTCTTGGGACTTCTCCATAGTTGCCACTGTTTCCATGGTGATAGCCATCGTACTTGACAGAATTTGAATGGTTTCCTTCATTTTTTGTTCCAGTTTAATGTGGGCCTCAGGCATCACTGCCTTGTATTCCCCTACCTGTCCCCATAGGCACAACATGTTAGTTATTCTGGAAATCCAAGTGGATCAGGTCCATTAGCTCTCTAATGCATAGCTTGCTCATTACCTCCTCAAAGAATTCTAACAGATTTTGACAGACATGACCTCCGCTTGACAAAGCCCTATTTTGCCATGTACTTCCAAGCACTCCACAATCTCATTTTTAATAATGGCATCTAGATCTTATCAACGACCGAGGTCAGGCTAACTGGCCCAATTTTTCTTGTCTTCTGCCTCCCTCCTTTTCTAAACAGGAATGTTATATGAGCTATTTTCCAGTTTTCTGGGACCTTCCCTGACTCCATTGATTTAAAGCCCCTATATCTAATGATCTTAAGGCTCTTTACACAGTGTCATGTTTTAACTGGGATGTTTGCATCAAGAGTCATGTCTCAGGGATCCACAAGCCATCCCATACATGTATAAAATACCAAAATATCAAAATTACCAATTTACCTGATTCACTGCCAATCAAGAGAAAAAAGCAATTCGCACTGATGTTCTTCAGTGAAAGTGAAATACCTCTATTTATTGTAACACGCCTAACTTTGACACGAACAGTGAAAAGAATGGATCTCTATTTAATGCAACTTAAACCTTCAAACTCCTAAAGTACACATTCACTCTATTGTGATTGAGACAGACAAACAGTCTAGCACATATACCATGAGTTAGCAAAGAAGTTAGATAAAATTCTGAAGAAGTCAGGATATGTCTCAGATGAGAGTGTGAAGTCATTGGAGAGTTGCTCAGCAAGCATGCCTCTTGCATCCTCTAGCAGCAAGGATGTAGACACATCCCATGGAGTCCATAAGCATGCATAATGTGGGATCACACGTTGGTGAGTTCAGCTGCAGATGGGTGAAGAATGCCTCGAGTCACTGGCATTGACGGTTGGAGGACCTGCAGGCACCTGCTGAGCTCCCAGCAGGAGATGACTCTGTAATCTTGGTAATGAGGGACATAAGTGTCATGGACTTCCCTTACAACTCCATTGTTTGGAACAAAGATGTCCCACATTATTACAATGGAAACACTTGGATTGTTACCATTGCCCTCAGCATCTTTCGGTTTGATCTGAGGAGGGGACCTTGGGAGTGGGAGGCATCCCAGCAGTCCTTTCGTTACCCTGGATTATTGCCTTTCTTTCAGTCTCCCATCCTCTATTCTTTATGGGGATAATGGAAAATGGGTTTACTTTAAATATCAGCTCATAATTATCAGTCATTGCAACTTCCTGGCTAGCAGTTACCAACCTCAGGTCTTCCACATAAAAATGAAAGGTTGTGAGTTTTCAACGTTTTCCAAGAGAATAACTTCTCTGAGAGCTTCATGCATGGCTTTTACTCCTAATACCTATATCCACCCGCCAGATTTACTTTATCTTTTCAAATTCAATATATTTTTTCCCAGTTTGAAAAGTTTGAAACTTTTAACTGCATGCCTCAGGAATTAACTCATATGCATCCAAAATAGTCTTTTGTAGAGAGTCATGAAGCATAGAAACCTCTGACAGTGATATATAAATTTCATGTGCTCTACCTGGAAGCTTTCCTTCAGCAACTTCATTTGTTTTTCTATTATCAAATAACACAAAAGTGCCTGCACAACCCTTTTCCATAATTTGGGAGGGCCTGAAGCATATTGAAAACAAAAAATGCTGGAAATCACAGCAGGTCAGGCAGCATCTGGAGAGAGAGAGCAAGATAATGCTTCAAGTCATCCAGCATCTGCAGTAATTTGCTCCTACAAACATAATCATATTCTGACTGGAGTTTAGATTATGACTAGGGTTTTCTCCATCAGAGCTATCAGCAACATCCAAAGTCCCTTTGTTAACTGTGTAATTTAAATTCTCTACTTCACTCCATTTTTGCACTTTCTTTATTCTCTTAACTCTTCAGAATCTCGAGTCTCAATTCTTCTCCTCTTCCTCCTCTCTTTGAGGTTCAAGCATTTTAATTCTAGTTCCCTTTTTAATTTTGAGCTGTCTTTTTCATGGTCAAATCTCTTCCACTGTGATTGAGTCATTGATAACACAAGTGACCCACCACTTGGTGTACCTTGTCCATCATATATTTTGAGCAATCCCAAATGATGTTTCAATATTTCAATTGCCTCTGCTGTTTTGGTTCTGACAGGCAATTCCACCTGTAATTTATTTACGAATTCCACTGAAGTAGCTTTTGTCAGGTCTTGTACATTTGCAATGAATAATTCATTTAACTGCCAGATGGTTTTGGCTTTTTCCAGGGTTTTAAAATTCGAAACCTGGAATCTGTCCAATAACCCTTCACCCTTTCTATTGACTCTTTGTTCAATCTTGCATTGTCCTTGTTCAGAAGATCCAAGTGAACTGCCAAACCTTTTTTAACAACTTAAGAACATAGAACATAGAATACGACAGGCCCATCAACCCTCAATGTTAAATGCCGGCCTTCTATCCTACTCTAAGATCATACTAACCTACATATCTTTCATTGTACTAACTTCCATATGCCTATCCAAAAGTCGCTTAAATGTCCCAAATGTATCTGACGACTATTACTGCTGGCAGTGCATTTTCTGAGAAATGAACCCACCTCTGACATTCTTCCTTAAACCTTCCTCCAATTACTTTTAAATTATGCCCCCTCATGATAGACATTACCGCCATGGGGAAAGGTCTCTGGCTATCCACTCTACAACATCTTGTACACCTCTATCTAGTAATCTGTCATCCTTTTTCACCCCAATGAGAAAAGGCCTAGCTCCCTCAACCTTTCTTCAAAAGTCATGCCCTCCAGTCTTGGCAGCATCCTGGTAGATCTCCTTTGCACACTCTCTAAAGCTTCCACATCTTTCCTATAATGAGGTGACCAGAATTGAGCGCAATATTCCAAGTGTGGTCTTAAACTCAACCCCCCTGCAAATGAAAACCTTCACATCGTATGCCTTCTTAACAAACCTATTGACCTGGGTGACAAATGTGAGAGATCTATGGAAGTGGACCCCAGGATCCCTCTGTTCCTCCACACTGTCAAGAATCCTGCCTTTAACCCTATATTCTGCATTTGAATTTGACCTTCCAAAATGAATCACGTCACACTTTTCGAGGTTGAACTCCATCTGCCATTTATCAGCCCAGTTCTGCATCCTATCGTTATCTCATTGTAACCTGCAACAGCCCTCCACACTATCTACAACTCCACCAACCTTCGTGTCATCGGCAAACTTACTAACTCACCCTTCCAGTTCCTTATCCAAGTTATTTAGAAAGAATCACAAAGAGCAGAGGTCCCTGAGCCAATCCTTGTGGAACACAACTGGTCACCGAGCTCCAAGCTGAATATTGTCCATCTACCAACACCCTGTCTTCAATGGGCCAGCCAATTATGTATCCAGACAGACAGGTTTCCTTGTATCCCATGCCTCCTTATTTTCTCAATGAACCGTCTCAAATGCCTTGCTAAAATCGATATACATCACATCCATTGCTCTAGCTTCATCAACGTGTTTTGTCACATCCTCAAAGAATTCAATAAGGTTTGTGAGGCTTGACCTGCCCCTCACAAAGCCATGCTGACTATCTCTAATCAAACTTTGGTTTCCCAAGTAATTATAAATCCTGTCTCAGAATCTCCAATACTTTGCCCACCACAGAAGTAAGACAGACTGGGAATAGATAATTAGCAATCATTCCTTATTGTTCCAAAGCTGTCATAAAACTATATAAATGTACAAAATTCTATTGAGATCATAAAACAATCAATTTACCCGACTGACTGTTATTTAGGACAAAAGCAAATCATACTGGATTGTTTCAGTAGCATTAAAAATTGCTCTTTGTTACTGAAAGGTGGCTGCGAGATGACCTGGATTGGGACCTAGACATTTAGAAAGGACAAGAAACCGGGAAAGGGTTGATGAAGGAACTGAAGATATGATACCTACATTTGCTGTTGACACAAAGAGTAGATTGCAAAGTACATTGCAAAGTGGACATGAGGAGTTTACTAAGTGACTAGGCAAAAATTTAGCAAATGGAGTAATATGTAGGAAAGTGTGAACTTGTCTACTTTGGCAGAAAGAATAAAGATGAAGCATATTATCTAACAGGTGAGAGATTGCAGAGTTCTGACATGCAGAGAGATCTGAGTGTGCTAGTGCATAAATCACAAAAAGTTGGTTTGCAGGAACAGCAAATAATCAGGCAAGCTAGTAGAATGTTATGTTTATTGTGGGGGGAGTTCCATGAAAGAATTGAGAGGTTCTGCAACAGTTACACAGGGCATTGGTGAGACCGCATATGGAACACTGTGTACAGCACTGGTCACCATACTAACAGAAGGATGTGAATACACTGGAAGCAATTCAGAGAAAGTTTACTAGATTGGTACCGAGAATGAGCAGATTGCCTTATCAAGAAAGGCTAGACAGGCTGGGCCTGTATTTTCTGGTATTTTGAAGAGTCAGGAGGTAACTTAATTGAAACATATAAGATGTGGAAGGAGACTTGACTGGGTGGATGTTGAAAGTAAGTTTGCTCTTGTGGGAGAACTAGGGGTCAGAGTTTAAAAATAAGGGAACACCATTCAAAGCATAGTAAAGAAAAAAAACTGTCAGAGTTGTTAGTCTTTGGAATTGTCTTACTCAAAAGGCAGTGGAAGCAGAATCTGCAAATCTTTTTAAGGCAGAGGTAAATTGATGCTTGATTATCAAGGAGATGAAAGATTATTGGGGACACGCAGGAATATAGAGATGAAGCTAAAAGCAGATCAGCCGTGATCTTACTGAATGATAGAGCAGACTTAAAGGGTTGAGTGACCTTTTTTGTTCCTTTTTTTGTGTATTCCCATGACTACAGACCAGCATAGTCTGAATTGGCATAGTTCAAATTGGGCAGATTCCAATCTTTGAGCAGAGTATTAGCATGTGACTACTGAGGTTATAGTTGCATCCCAGAATGCCTCAGAGGCTCATTTCCCTTTTAATTAAACCTTATCGTTATGTCTTCGCTCCAAGTACTTTCTCAGTTTTTACCGTTAATACATTTTCTCAGCATTACTGGCCAAACATGAAAAAAATCCCTTTTAACCAAACATATGTCCAGCTCCAACACCTCTCTCCATAGTTCATTGCTCACAGATGTAAATGCGACTCTCCCTGACTTGTCCATTCGAAATGGTATAGGTGGGTGAAAGCAATGGCCTGCAATCATTTTGAACAGCTGTTGTGAATTAATAACAGATTACTCAATTAACAATTTGAAAGAGCATCCTTAAACTCATCGCACTGAATGAATTAGTAGCCAGTGGCTGCTGTAACAGGATGAAAACATTATAAAAACATCACGTCCACTTGACCGGACCTTGATTAATTTTTTTTCACAATACCTTCTGTTAAAGAGAGGCTGTAACAACAAGACAAAATTTCGCTGAAGGACGGCTGAGGAATATCACCCTTCAGCTGTTGTGGCTGTACAATGATATTCCTGGTTCTTGTGCTATCGTCTTAACCTTAGTTCAAAGAGACCATTGAATGGTTAGGAAAATCACAGTGCATAATTTCACGTCTTCAAAAAGCTTGCACAATGGTTGTGAACAAAACTCTCCTCAGAGATTAAAATAAAACTAAGAGGCATGGATGCTGGAGATATTAAACAAACAAAAACAGAAATTTCTAGAGAAACTCCACAGACCTGGCAGCATCTGTGGAGAGAAAAGAGTTCTGGACTCAAAATATTAACTTTGTTTCTCTCTCGATAGATGCTGCCAGATCTGCTGTAGTTCTCCAGCAATTTCTGTTTATGCCGCTTCAAAGATTGCTTGAAAATTTGAAGTTGGGATTGTTGAGATTGCAGCTTTTCAAAGGTAAAACATTCTGGAATTAAAAGACAAGATGAAATAATCATCTACATTGCCTGCTGCCACTCCTGACAGTACATCTGGAACACGAGATGAAGATAAAGGATTTTGTGTGCTCTCATACAGAAGTAGAAAGTCATTCTCACGTGTCAGTAGTGCTGAATGATTTGCCTGCCTCTGCAGAGCCTCTGTAATCTTGGACAATCACATGTAGCACTCTTAGGTTGTTGCTGGCTGAAAAGTCACTGTGAAGCAGGAATCTCTATCACATTTTCAATCTCCATCACATCTTCAATCACCACATACTTCATCATTAACATTGCCAGTCATAAAAGCTGGCATTGCTACAGGAGGAGGAGAGGAATTCAGCTCCCTGTGGAGACTATGAGAGGAGATGTATATTCAGGACAGTGGAGTTGGGTACTGCAGGATTTTCATCTTGAAGTGTTGAGATTGGATCTGTTAGTACCAGCATATCAGGCTCACCCTCTGAGTATATCTCCTGGTCAGGAATCTGTAAAAGATGAGGTTCACAATTGAAGGATCATCAAGAGTACAGGATATTGGTTACTGTGTTCCAGTTTGATCTCCCTGATATTAGAAAAATGTTAAAATTGAAAGAGTTCAGAAAAGACTTTCAAGAATGTTGCAAGGGTTTGAGCTATAGGGAGAGGCTGAATAGGCTAGGTCTACTTTCCCTAGAGTGTCGGAGGCTGAGGGTTGACGTTATAGAGGTTTATAAAATCATGAAGGGCATGCATAGGATGAATTGCCAAGGTCTTTTTCCCAAGGTAGGGGAATCCAAAACTAGTGGACATAAGTTTTAATGTGAGAGGGGAAAGATTTAAAAGGACCTGAGGGGCAACTTTTTCACACAAAATTGTGCATGTATAGAATGAGTTGTCAGAGGAGCTGGTGGAGGCTGGTAAAATTACAACATTGAAAAGACATCTGGATGGACATATGAATAGAAAGGAGTTAAAGTGATATAGGTCAAGAGCTGGCTAATGGGACTGGATTAACTTAGGGTGTCTATTCAGCATGGACAAGTTGGACCAAACGGTCTGCTTTCGTGCTTTACAATTCTATGTGGGGATAAGAGGGTCCTTCTCAGGATGGCAAGTAGCATTCTGCAATGGTCAGTGTTGGGGCCACAACTTTTCATTTTAAACTTTAATGATCTAGATAAAGGAACTAAGGGCATTCTGGCTAAGTTTTCAGATGATGCAAAGATAGGTAGAGGCACAGGTAGCTTTGAGGAGGCAGGGAGGCTGCAAAAGGATTTGGACAGGTTATGAGAGTGGGCAAAGAAGTGGCAGTTGGAATACGACATGGGAAAGTGTGAGCTCAAGCACATTGGGAAGAAAAATACAAGTATGGACTATTTTCTAAATGGGGAGAAAATTCAAAAGTTTGAAGTGCATAGAGACTTGGGAGTTTTAGTCCAGGATTCTCTCAAGGTGAACTTGCAGGGTGAATCAGTAGTCAGGAAGGCAAATGCAATATTGGCATTTATTTTGAGACAGTTTCAATATAAAAACAGGAATGTACTTCGAGGTTCTATAAGGCTCTGGTCAGACCATACTTGGAACATTGTGAGCAGTTTTGGGCCCCATATCTCAGGAAGGATATACTGGTCCTGGAATGAGTTCAGAGACAATTCTCGAGAATGGTCCCAGGAATGAAAAGCATAACATGTGAAGAATATTTGTGGACCTTGGGTTTTGTACTCTATGGAGTTTAGAAGGATGAGGGGGAAACTAATTGAACTTATAGAATACTGAATGTCCTGGATAGAGTGGATGTAGGGAAGATGCATCCATTGGTAAGAGAGTTAGGACCTGAGGGCACAGCCTTAAAGGAAAAGGAAGACCTTTTAGAACAGAGATAAGAAGAAACTTCTTCAGCCAGCGAGTGGTGAATCTATTGAATTCACTGCCACAGAAGGCTATGGGGTCCAGCTTATTGAGTATATTTAAGACAGAGATAGATAGGCCCTTGACAATCAAGGGAATCAAGGGTTACAGGGACAAAGTGGGAGAATGGGGTTGAGAAATTTATCAGCTATGATTGAATGGTGGAGCAGACTCAATGGGCTGAATGGCGTAATTTCTACTCCTATGACTTATGGTTTTATGGACTCTATGACTCCAAGTGGTTCAAAGCAGAGAACCTTCTTCACAAAAGGTCACCTTGCTTTATTGTCATGAGAATTCAGAAGCTGGAGAAAGTAGTGGATTTTGTTTTACAAATTGTCATCCAATCTCTTGTGAGTGAAAGTGCATGTTCCTGAAGAGGATTGAGGTAAGTCTTCACAAAACAGAATGTAATCATCATTATACAATGGGATGGCATCATTGCCTTGGCATGGGGTGTTTTTACATGGGCTGAAATGTCTGATCTGATAATGTGTTGCTGGAACAGTGCAGCAGGTCAGGCAGCATCCAAGGAACAGGAGAATCGACGTTTCGGGCATAAGCTCTTCTTCAGGAATGTTGGCAGAAAAGATGTGGTTCAGGAATGTCGGAAGAAAAGATGTGGTTTTCCCAGACCCTGCACCTGGACTTTGAGGGTTGAATGTGAAGCCATTCCAAAGTGTCAGGCAGGACAGAAATAGTTAGTCCAGAATCAAGGAAATAAAAATTGGCATACAATTCTTAATATTTAAGTTGATTGACCTGCATTCTGGCCTGCATCATCAGCTTGAGCTAACAACTTCCATCTGGACCAAGAAAGAGTGAAAATCTCATGTCATGTTTAATCGCATGTTTAATTTGTTGGATTCTCAACGAAACATAGAAACTAGGAGCAGGAGTAGGCGATTCGGTCCTTTGAGCCTGCTCCAACATTTGACATGGTCATGACTGAGCCTCTATCTCAATGTCATATTCGTCCATTCTCTACATATTCCTTAATGCTTTTAACACCTGTTTCTCTCTTGAATATATTCTCCTTTGCTGTTGAGTTGATTTATTTAATATATACGTAAGAGAGGATCTCACTTTTCAAACTTCTTCAAAAAGACCAAATCTGCGACAATGAGAGCCTCGAACACACTCTGCTGGACTAACTTATTACTTATGTTGCCATATTGTACCATAATATGAATATTTTAAAATGGTGGTTCCTGCCTTTTGCCTAGACTTGGCAAGCTTTTTATTGGCAAGCTTATTATTTTTGATCTTTGAAAGTTGCCACCCAGGTAAATAGTGCGGTGAAGAAGGCATATGGCGTACTAGCTTTTATTGGTAGAGGAATTGAGTTCCGGAGTACTGAGATCATGTTGCAGTTGTATAAGACTCTGGTGCGGCCGTATCTGGAGTATTGTGTGCAGTTTTGGTCGCCATACTATAGGAAGGATGTGGAGGTACTGGAACGGGTGCAGAGGCGGTTTACCAGGATGTTGCCTGGTATGGTAGAAAGATCGTATGAGGAAAGGCTGAGGCACTTGGGGTTGTTTTCATTGGAGAAAAGAAGGTTTAGGGGTGACTTGATAGAGGTGTACAAGATGATTAGGGGTTTAGATAGGGTCGACAGTGAGAATCTTTTTCCACGTATGGAGTTAGCTCTTACAAGGGGGCATAGCTTTAAATTAAGGGGGGGTAGGTATAGGACAGATGTTAGGGGTAGGTTCTTTACTCAGCGAGTCGTGAGTTCGTGGAATGCCCTGCCAGTAGCAGTGGTGGACTCTCCCTCAATATGGGCATTTAAGCGGGCATTGGATAGGCATATGGAGGATAGTGGGCTAGTGTAGGTTAGGTGGGCTTGGATCAGCGCAACATCGAGGGCCGAAGGGCCTGTAATGCGCTGTATTCTTCTATGTTCTATGTTCTATGTTCTATGAGTATGCTGGACATCTTTAGCACTGGGCAAACCTAATCACATCCTGGTTTCACATACTTCTCATGGCCTGCCAAACATGCTGGATTACCTCCTTAATGTTAAATTATTTAGGTGGCTAAACGTTGGACAATTTATCATCGAGTGTTCCAATTACTTTAATATGTCAAATCATTACAGTGCTGTACAGGCCCTTCTGTCTTTGATGTTGCGCTGACCCGTGGAACCAATCTGAAGCCCAGCTAATCTACACTATTCCATTCTTGTCCATATGGCTATCCAAAGACCATTTAAATGCCCTTAAAGTTAGTGAGTCTAGTACTGTTGCAGGAAGAATGTTCCACATTCTTACTATGCTCTGAATAAAGAAACTACCTATGGCAACTGTCCTATATCTATAACCACTCAATTTAAAGCTGTGCTAGCCATCGCCATCCAAGGAAAATGGCTTTCACTGTCCTCACTATCTAATCCTCTGATTATCTTATATGTCTCAATTAAGTAACCTTCCACCCTTCTTCTCTCTACTGAAAACAGCCTCAAGTCCCTCAGACTTTTCTCGTAAGACCTTCCCTACGTACTATGCAACATTTTAGTAAATCTTCTTTAAACCCTTTCCAAAGCTTCCACATCCTTCCAATAATGCTGTGACCAGAACTGTACGCAATACTCCACATTTGGCCGCACTAGAGATTTGTACAGCTGCAGCATGATCACATGGTTCTGCAGCTCAATTCTTCTACCAGTAAAATCAAACACATGGTATGCCTTCTTAATAACCCTGTCAACCTGGGTGGCAACTTTCAAAGATCTATGTACCTGGACACTGAGATCTTCTGCTCATCTACGCTATCAAGAATCTCACCATTAGCCCAGTACTTAGCATTCCTGTTACTCCTTCCAAAGTGAATCACCTCACACATGTCTGCATTAAACTCTATTTGCCACCTCTCAGACCAGCTCTGCAGCTTATCTACGTCTCTCTGTAACCTAAACAGTCTTCTTCACTATCCACAACTGTATCGACCTTAGTGTCATCCTCAAATTTACTAACCCATCTTTCTATGCCCTCGTCCATTTATAAAAATGACAAACAACAGTGGACCCAAACTAAATCCTTCCACTAGTAACTGAACTCCAGGATGAAGATTTCATAGAACATAGAACATAGAACTTAGAACAATACAGCGCAGAACAGGCCCTTTGGCCCTCGATGTTGTGCTGACCTGTGAACAATTCTCAGCTTATCTCCCTACACTAACCCATCATCATCCATGTGCTTATCCAAGGATAGTTTAAGTCTCCCTAATGTGGCTGAGTTGACTACATTGGCTGGTAGGGCATTCAATGTCCTTACCACTCTCTAAGTAAAGAACCTGCCTCCGACCTCTGTCTTAAATCTATCACCCCTCAATTTGTAGTTATGCCCCCTCGTACAAACTGATGTCATCATCCTAGGAAAAAGACTTTCACTGTCTACCCTATCTAATCCTCTGATCATCTTGTATGTCTCTATCAAATCCCCTCTTAGCCTTCTTCTTTCCAAAGAGAACAGACCTAAGTCTTTCTTGGGCGGCACGGTGGCACAGTGGTTAGCACTGCTGCCTCACAGCGCCAGAGACCCGGGTTCAATTCCCGCCTCAGGCGACTGACTGTGTGGAGTTTGTACATTCTCCCCGTGTCTGCGTGGGTTTCCTCCGGGTGCTCCGGTTTCCTCCCACAGTCCAAAGATGTGCAGGTCAGGTGAATTGGCCATGCTAAATTGCCAGTAGTATTAGGTAAGGGGTAGATGTAGGGGTATGGGTGGGTTGCGCTTCGGCGGGTCGGTGTGGACTTGTTGGGCCGAAGGGCCTGTTTCCACACTGTAAGTAATCTAATCTAATCTAATCTTTCAGCCTTTCCTCATAAGACCATCCCTCCAGACCAGGCAACATCCTGGCAAATCTTCTCTGCACCTTTCACTATGCTTCCACATCCACAAAATATGGCGACCAGACCTGTACACAATATTCCAAGCGTTTTGTATAGTTGCTGCAAGATATTGCAGCTCCGGAACTCAATCCCTTTACGAATAAAACCTAACACACCGTATGCCTTCTTAACAGCACTATCAACCTGGGTGGCAATTTTCAGGGATCTATATACATGGACTCCAAGATCCTTCTGCACATCCACACTACCAAGAATCTTTCCATTGACCCAGTACTCTGCCATCTGTTATTCTTCCCAAAGTGCATCACCTCACATTTAGGTGCATTGAACTCCATTTGCCACCTCTCAGCCCAATTCTGCATGTTATCCAAGTCCCCCTGCAACTACTCCACCGACTTTAGTGTCATCTGCAAATTTACTAATTCATCCACCTATGCCTGCGTCTAAGTCATTTATCAAAATGACAAACAGCAGTGGTCCCAAAACAGATCCTTGTGGCAGACTCCAGTAACCGGACAGAAACAGATCCTTCGGTCCAACAAATCTGTGCCGACCTGATATCCCAACCTAACCTAGTCCCATTTTCCAGCATTTGGCCCATATCCCTCTAAACCCTTACTTTTCATACACCATCCAGCTGTCTTTCAAATGTTGTAATTTTACCAGTCTCCACCACTTCCTTTGGCATCTCATTCCATACACACACCACCAACATAAAAAAGTTGCCTCTTAGGTCCCTTTTAAATCTTTCCCCTCTCACCTTAAACCTATGCCCTCTAATTCTGGACTCTCCCACCCCAGGGAAAAGATCTTGTCAATTTACCCTATCTATGACCCTCATGATTTCATAAACATCTATAAGGTCACCCTTCAGCCTCCGACACCCCAGGGAAAGTAGCCCCAGCCTATTCCGCCTCTCCCTATAGCTCAAACCCTCCAAATGTGTTGCTGGAAAAGCGCAGCAGGTCAGACAGCATCCAGGGAACAGGAGAATCGACGTTTCGGGCATAAGCCCTTCTTCAGGAATGGCTCATTCCTGAAGAAGGGCTTATGCCTGAAACGTCGATTCTCCTGTTCCCTGGATGCTGTCTGACCTGCTGCGCTTTTCCAGCAACACATTTTCAGCTCTGATCTCACTTTCTCCTCAAACCCTCCAACCCTGGCAACATCCTTGTAAATCTTTTCTGAACTATTTCAAATTTCATAACATTCTTCCTATGAGAGAGAGAACAGACTTGCATACAAAATTTCAATATTAGCCTGACCAATGTCCTGTTGACCCTCAACATGACCTCCCAACTTCTATACTCAGCGCTCTGACCAATAAAGGAGAGCATACCAAATGCCATCTTCACTATCCTATCTACTCCACTTTCAAGAAACTGCACTTATGAGCCTGCATTCCAAGGTCTTTTTGTTTAGCAGCACTCCCCAAGAACTTAACATTATTTAAGCTTTTCCCTCCTTTTTTTTGGCTCCCTCTGTTGGTCTTTGTAAGCTTCCTAATCCTCTGTTTCTCATTGACTTTTGCCACATTATGTGCTTTCTCTTTTGCTTTTATGCTATCCCTGATTTACCTAGTCAGCCGTGGTTGCCTCAATCTCCCTGTACCATGCTTCCTCGTGATGAATCTCTGCTCTGTCTCCTGAATTACTCCCAGAAACTCCTGCCATTGCTTTTCCATTGCCTTTCCTGCTAGGCTCCTCTCTTAGTCAATTCTGCCCAGCTCCTTCCTCATGTCTCTGTAGTTGCCTTTATTCAGATGTAATACCATTATCTCTTATTCCAGCTTCTCCCTCGCAAATTGCAGACTAAATTCAATCATACTATGATCATTGCCTCCTAGGGGTTCTTTCTCCTTAAACCCCCTTATCAAGTCTGCCTCATTGCACAACACTCAATCCAGTATTGCCTATTCCCTCATGGGCTCCATCACAAGCTGCTCCAAAATCCATCTCATAGATATTCCTCAAATGCCTTTCTTTGCATGCCACTACTAACCTGATTATCCCAGCCCACCTGCATATTGGAATCCCCCATGTCCACTGTAACTTTGCCTTTCTTAGACATCCTTTCTATCTCCTGGTATATCTTACGCCCCAGCTCCTAACTCCTGTTTGGAGGCCTGTACATAACTCCAACATTTTTTTAACCTTTGCGGTTCCTCAATTCTACCCAAACAGATTCTACACCATCTGACCCTACTTTGTTTATTACTATTAATTTAATTTAATTTCTTACTACTAAGACAACACCACTCCCTCTGTCCAACTGCCTTATCTTTTCAATAGGATGTGTATCCTTGGATATTCAGCTCTCAATCCTGATTGCCTTGCAGTCATGTCTCCATGACGCCCACCATGTCATAACTGCCAATTTTGATCTGCGTCACAAGCTCATTTACCTTATTCCTCATACTGCGTGCATTCAAATATAACATCTTCAGTCCTGTATTAACCATCCCTCTTCTCATTGTCATTCGATGGCCCAGTGTGTTTGGAGTTTGATTGCTAACCCTTTCCAAATACTTTGTCCTATTTATACCTGTGCTGGAGACTTTAATATCTGCTCCTGAGTTCTCATTCCCTGTCATTTCTTTCATATTTTTCCATGCAGTTGAATCCACCCCAATGGATGTTAACCTGCTGCTTTGTTTCCCACTGGGGGAAGGTCCTCCTCCCCACCTGCCAACTGTCTAGTTTAAATTCCTGAGGTCAGCCTATTTATTAGAGCATAAGTCCCAGGTCAGTTTGGATGGAGACTTTCCCAGCAGGAGAGATGCCTCCTGTTCCAATACTAATGCCCCATGAAAAAGAACCCCTCTTTCTAGCACCACTCTTTTAGCCATGTGCTAATTTCCCTTATTCTTTGTCCCTATTCCAATTTGCATGTGGGATCTGGAGATTATAATTCTTGGGGACCTATTCTTTAATTTGGTTCCTTGCTCCTGATACAGCATGGATCATAATATCTGGATCCTCTCCCTCCCCCTCCAATATCCTTTCAAGCCAGCCAGATATCCCTTACCCTGGCACTGGGCAGGCAACATTCTTGATCCTGCTTACAAAGGATGCTACTTATTCCTGAAGAAGGGCCTGTGCCCGAAACGTCGAATCTCCTGTTCCCTGGATGCTGCCTGACCTGCTGTGCTGTTCCAGCAATAAAGTTTCAACATGCTACTTATTCTCCTAATTATAGAATCCCCTATAACAACCACTTGTCTTTCTGCTCCCATCTCTTGAATGGCTTCCCATATCATGGTGCAGTGGTCTGTTGGCTCATCATCTCTGCAGTTGTGCTTTAATGAGTTGCTAATGCATGCTAGTAAGCTTCCCAGCACCAACACTATGAAGCATCAATCCTCCTTTCAGGTTCACGGAATGTAATCGAAGAAGATTTCCCATCAGTGAGACTCCAATCTTTGGACTGTTGCCCAGTTATGTTTACTCATGTTTACTAACTGTTAACTCTTCTCACCTCCTCCAGGACTGGAAGATCCTCCCAAAGAAACAGAGGATGTACCTCTGAGTAAGTCTCTGGATTAACTGAGAGACAAAAACTAAAACAGGAAACAAAATGGGGGCAAAGTTTATGGCCTCAATTTGATGGACTCAGTGTTGACTCCTGAATGCTGTAGAGAGTCCAGTCAAAAGATAAACAAATATTGGTAAAGCTTCCATTGAGTCTAAATGGAACCATTTCACCATTGTTTATTGGGAGTGGCTGGAAGGCTGAAACAAGATGAGACTTGGAATAAAACATGCAGATGTCACTTGGAGCAATATGACCTTCATTCAGAGAAGATAAAACCCTAATGCAGCAGGGATCAAGGCCAAAGATTCTCCCAAGCACAACCATGGCCCTCTGCAATAACAGAGCTTGCCCATTTACACTTTCCTCCTCTGATCTCCCTTTGTTCAATCGCTTGTTCTACTGTTGGTCCAGCCCAATTTTTGATTCAGTAATTCATACGGTCTCAGTTGCAATCCAGAGATTTAAGGGCAAAGTCTGAAGTCCAAAAACTGAGAGAAGGCTGCATTGTTGGAGGTGCTGCCTTTCAGATTGTCCTATCTGGCCTTTTAGGGATAAGTAAAAGAGTCTACTGCACCATTTGAAGACAAGTAAAGGAATATACCCTAATATTATAATCAATGTTTATCCCACAACCAACACCAACAGAAATGGATTTACTGGCTATATACCCTGTACAGATGCCTTCACGCTTTTTCTTGTCCTGTAACGGTGACGATATTTCCAAAGTACTGGAAGAGTGTTGAAGCGACCAGAGGCTATGGAAAGTATTGTATAAATGCAATTCTTTCTGTGATTAGAATAATGCATTGTCCTGAAAATGAAATTGAAGACCATTGTGCTAATATTCTAGAAGAACAATCCAGGACAGAGATCTCTGCTTCCTGTAGCACCGAGCAGGATATTGTGGTAAACTCAAAAGACTGAAACCTGGGCAAAATACAAGGCTGATTCACCTAATGCTTGCTCCCACTGGTAAGATTTGTGCTTTGAGGAGAAATTCAGAGTCTGGATCTCTACACTCTAGAGTTAAGAAGAATGAAAGGTGATCTCATTGAAATCCATAAAATTCTTACAGGGCCTGACAGAGTCAATGCAGGAAGAATATTTCCCCTGGGATCTGGAACCAGAGGACACAGTCTCAGAAGAAAAGGCAAAGAATGTAGCACTGAGATGAAGATGAATTTTATTAGAGAGTGGTGAATGTTTGAAATTCTCTTCCCCAGAGAACTGTGAAAGTTGTTGAACATGTTTAAGATAGAGATAAATAGATTTTTAGTTATTAAAGATATTAAGGGTCATGGGAACATAGTGTTGAGGTTGAAGATCAGCCATAGTTTAGTTGCAGGGTGCTGCAGACTTGAGGCAACGAGTGGCTTGCTCATATTTCCTGTGGTTTTATGACTATGTCTGGTCAGGAAACTGCCTCCAATATTTACCCTTGAGGTTCTTGAGGTCCTCAGCTGCTCTAAGACCAGTAGAAAACTCTAAGCCAGTGTCATCCTGGAGTTAATTCATTCCCTGTAATCAGCAGGAACTGCCGGTGATATCTGCATGAAAGAAAGCCTCACATGTGTATGATGTACTTCCTTGCCTCTTGCTGGTCCAAGTACTTTACAGACAATGGAGTGCTTTCAAGGCATTAGGAAATATGGCAGCCAATTTAAAGGCAGTAAGCTCCTAAAATTGGTCAACCAAATAACTTTAGATGCTGTTTGTGGAATAAACATGGAGAGAATTTTATTTGTTCTTCCAAACAGTGCAGTAGGATCTTTAACATACACCTGACCAGCTGGGTAAAGCCTTGGTTTAAGGTTTCATTCACAAGGTGGCACCTCAGATAGGAAATCACTATTTCAGTACTGCACTGAACTGTCATCCATGACTTTATGCTCATTTCTCGAGCATGGGACAAGTGCTCCCAAACTTCTGTCTCAAAAACTAATGTTTGTGTAAATATTGGGTACCACAGAAGGAGGCAATTTGGCCTCATTAACTTAATATCATAACTTCATGCCAATCTTCTGCTTTATCCCATACCGTAACATATTACTTTTATCAAAATAATTTTCAGAGACCCTCATCAATGCCTCATTGAAACTGTCTCCACTACGCACCCAGGTGGTGCATTCCATACTCTACTTGCTGCTCTCTTGCACATCACTTTAAGTCTATGTCCTCTCATTCTTGTTCCTTTAATGAGCAGGAACAACCTCTCTATCTATTCTGTGCAACCCACTCATGATTTTGAAAATCTCTATCAGATCTCCTTTCAGCCCTTTTGTTTCCAAGCAGAACAGTCCCACCTTTTTCAGTCTATCCTCAAAACTGAAATTTCTCATTCCTGGAACCATTCTTGTAAATCACTTCTACACTCTGTCCAAAGCACTCACATCCTCTGATGTGGCACCCACAACTGTACAAAATGGTCCAGCTGAGGTCAAACAAGTTTCAAATGTAAGTTTAACATTACCTCCCTCCTCTTCTACTCTATACCCCAATTATTAAAGCTGAAAATACACATGGGAATTCCGAGATGCATGCCATTCAAACTGGACCTCCATCAACAGACACATCAATTTAGACTCCATTTACCAACCTCATAGAAAAAGAACCGGAAGTGTTGTCAAACACTACAACAGACCACAACACATAAATAGAAAGCGGGACAGAACACCAGCGCTTCCAGCTCAGCGAGTAAACCTACAACTTGAACCACAAACCGGAGCTACTTATCTTCTCAAAAATCACAAAATCTGTGTTTTATTTACCCTCTTGACTTGTGCTGCTACCTTCAATGATTTATGCACAAATACCCAGTTCTTGTACCCCCACTATTTTATATTGTCTTTCCAATGTTCTTCTGACTTAAGTGCATCATCTTGCACTTCTCAGTATTGAATCTTATTTCTCACCTGTCCACCCACTCCACCAATTTATGTGTCTTTCTAATATTCTGCACTGTCCTCCTTACTATTTGAGGTCGAAGCATAATGTGATGGGTCAGATCACCTAATACATAGGAAGGGACAGAGAGGACTTCAGGGAATATGCTCCTGTCAGGGTTGGTCTGCTTTATTTCAAAACAATCGGAGTTGTGACAATGTTACGAACAGCTTGTGATGAGGTGGTCTCAGTCAAGACTCCAGCCTCACTTCACCCGGAGGATCATTCCATCCCAGGTTTTGGTATTTTGTCAGTATCAATGCCTAAAACCCTGATTTCATCATTAGCGCGGACAGGAATTTATCGTACACATCAGCGAAGACCGAGGGAGTGACGGTATTGAATGTGCAATGAGCAGGAGGCAAGAGGCAGGTGGAAGGTGGAGGGAGGTGTGGTTGGAATTAAGTTGTACGGGGGATGGTGTAACAATCCGTCCCTCCGATTGTTCCAAACCAGAGGGAGGGGAAATAGGGGCACTTTAATCCAGTCACGGGTAAAATTGAAACTGGCGACGTTTGCAATGTGTTGAACAATCTCGGGGATCGCTGCAGACTCAGTCAGTGCTCTGAGACTCGTCGCCTGCTCATTCACTGTTCAGGGCTGGAGTTGAGCAGTCCGGGGCTGCTGCTGACAGTGCCCGTTACTTCGCCAGGGAGCCGCTACATGTGGACTGTCAGCCAAAGACTCAACCGGTGGATTAAGGCTGCTCCTAACCAGCTCTTCTCTCTCTCTCGCTCGTTCCTGGAGAATCAGAAACAACATGAAGTGTCCAGCAAGCCCTTTACTCGTATTCAGTTTTTGCACCGTGTCTGTAAGTACCTGGAAAAAAGAACAAAGCCGAAAACCCAGAAATAGTGTTACTCACCGTTTTATTGCATACTGCAGTTTGGAAGAATAGAGCTTTTACAAAAATAAATAGTCCTTTATATCAGTTTTCAATTCTTTAGGATACCAACTAGGAAATATGTTTCTCTCTGTCTCTATAATGGTTATTGTTTAAATTCTGTTTTAACGCTGACAACTTGGAGATTTTGGAATCTATCTAAATTTAGACTTTACAATAAAGTCAGGTGCTGGTCAGGTCCTGGAATAAATATACACAGGAGGCAATAAGAGAGACTCTAGATTCTGGTAGCAGGGTCTGTGTGGAGAGGTTTGAGATCGACCAGCGTTGGCCAGAACTGTGTCTCACCATAGGTGCTTCTGGCACCCTCTGTCTCAAATACTGCTCCCCCCCAGACCCTGCTAGCATTGAGCAGGTGGCCAGAGCTCCTAGCCGAGCTCATGGTCACAGCTTGGAAAGGGGAAAGGGGGCCTCGTGGACGGTGTGGAAGGAGAACAAAGCGAGTGGGGCAAGCTTTAGACCGGGAACCTCGGAGAGAAAAGAAAACATCTATACATCATCTAGCACAACCTCAGCCTTGTCCCAAACTAGGCAAGGAAGCATTTAGCCTGCAGTTACAGATGTGATGTACCCAACACAGCAGCCAGAGTGTGCATAGCATCATTCCACAAACAGCAGTGCCATCATAAACATAATGTCTGTTCCAGTGATGTCAGTTTTAAGATAAATATTGACACTGGAAGTAACTTTCTCATGATAGTGCAAATGTAATTTTTGTTATTGCACCCACCTGAGAGGGCAGCTGAGTTCTCAGTTTGACCTGACATTGAAGAAGGAGCATTGCAGACAGTGCAGCACACCCTCAGATCCCTACCTATATTGGGAGTCTAAATTCTGTCTGTGATAGACAGGGAAAAGCAGGTGCACCAACCAGCAAAGATAGTGCGACAGTTAGGTAAGACTGGCCAGACAGACAATGAGCTAGCCAGCCAGCCAGACAGTGAACTAGCCAGGCAGACAGTGAAACAGACCAACATTAACCTAGCCAGACAGACAGGTAGTGAGACAGACAGAGAATGAGCTAGCTAAACAATGGGACAGACCAACAGTGAGCTAGCCAGACAGGCAGTGAGACATACAGACAGACAGTGAGACAGACAGACAGTGAGACAGATAGAAAGTGAGCTAGCCAGACAGACAGATAGATAGTGAGCTAGCCAGACAGTGAGACAGACAGACCGTGAGCTAGCCAACAGACAGGGAAACGGACAGTGAGCTAACCAGGCAGACAAGGAGACAGACAGAAAGACAGTGAGCTAGCTGGACAGACAGTGAGACAAACAGACAGTAAACCAGACAGACAGTTAACTAGCCAGACAGACAGTGAGACAGACAAACAGTGAGCTAGACAGAAAGTCAGTTAGAGTGAAGACAGTGAGTCAAGACAGTGAGCTAGCCAAACAGAAGGTGAGATAGTCAGGCAGTGAATTAGCCAGTGATTTGACAAGGAAGGACAGACCTAAAGCAGACAAATGAAATGTAAACAAAAAAAAACTGCTGATCAGTTCAGTTGGAATGTATTTGTATCCCAATCAAGAGATTAGATGACATTATAAATATTGAAAATTTGTTAATTTGGTTACAGTTTTAGAATGTCCTTTGTGTATCACAGTGTAGGTCCATTAGTACAGCCGAATCTATCTCTGGGTAACCCATGGTAGACACGTCAAGTAATCAGCACAGTATTATATGTGTGGAGTGGGGAATTTACATAAAATTCACAGCCAATTTTGAAGATAACTGTGATATATCAGACTAAAGAACAAACTGTTCTGACAACAGTAAGTTCCAACAGTGATTGTAATGCAATCACAACAAACCTGTTGTTAGCAACACACCATTGTTCAACTCTGAGAGTGATAGAAAGGAGCATTATATTGCATTCATCTTAGCATGCGATGGAACAAATTTTATTGACATTTAGGATGAAAGACAACCCAGGATCAGAATGTAGCTGTTTGGCTTTGTCTGTTTCCAGATCATCAGTAAACTTACAACAACCTGGGTTGGTGAGCTCACCCTGTTAGGAGTTTTTTACAGGCCTCCTAATAGTCCTAGAAACGTAGAAGAAAGGATTGCGAGGATGATTCAAGAGAAGAGTAATAGGGTCGTTGTTATGGGGGACTTTAACTTTCCTGATATTGATTGGGAAAGCTATAGCTCAAGTTCGTTAGATGGGTCAGTGTTTGTCCAATGTGTGCAGGAGGGTTTCCTGACACAATATGTAGATAGGCCAACAAGAGGTGAGGCCATACTGGATTTGGTTCTGGGTAATGAACCAGGCCAGGTGTTAGAATTATAGGTAGGTGAGCACTTTGGGGACAGTGACCACAATTCGGTGACTTTTACTCTAGTGATGGAGAGGGATAAGTGTGCACTACAGGGCAAGAGTTATAGCTGGGGGCAGGGAAATTATGATGCTGTGAGGCATGACTTAGGATGTGTGGCTTGGAAAAGTAAGCTTCAAGGCAAGGGCGTAATTGATATTCAAGGAGCAACTATTGAGTGTCCTTGATAAGTATGTACGCGTCAGGCAGGGAGGAAAGGGTCGTGTGAGGGAGCCGTGGTTTAATAAGGAATTGGAATCCCTTGTTAAATGGAAGAGGGCGGCCTATGTAAAGATAAGGCGTGAAGGTTCAATTGGGGCGATTGAGAGTTATAAGGTAGCCAGGAAGGACCTGAAGAGAGAGCTAAGAGCAGCAAGGAGGGGACATGAAAGGTCCTTAGTCGGTAGGATTAGGGAAAACCCTAAGGCTTTCTATAGGTATGTCAGGAATAAAAGAATGACTAGGGTAGGAATAGGTCCAGTCAAGGATAGTAGTGGGAAGTTGCATGTGGAGGCTGAAGAGATTGAGGAGACACTGAATGAATACTTTTCGTCAGTGTTCAATCAGGAACATGACATTGTTGTCAATGTGAATACTGAGTCACAATTAAGTAGAATGGATGGCTTTGAGGTATGTAGAGAAGAGGTGTTGGAAATTCTGGAAAGGGTGAAAATAGATAAGTCCCCTGGGCCTGATGGCATTTATCCTAGGATTCTCTGGGAAGCAAGGGAGGAGATTGCAGAGCCATTGGCCTTGATTTTTATGTCCTCGTTGTCTACAGGAGTAGTGCCAGAAGATTTGAGGCTTGCAAATGTAGTTCCCTTGTTCAAGAAGGGGAGTAGGGATAACCCTAGTAACTATAGGCCGGTGAGTCTCACTTCTGTTATGGGCAAAATCTTAGAGAGAATTGTAAGGGATAGGATTTATGAACATCTGGATAGGAATAATGTGATCAAGGATAGTCAGCATGGTTTTGTGAAGGGCAGGTCGTGCCTCACAAACCTTATTGAATTCTTTGAGAAGGTGACTAAGGAGGTGGACGAGGGGAAAGCGGTAGATGTGGTGTATATGGATTTTAGTAAGGCGTTTGATAAGGTTCCCCATGGTAGACTACTGCAAAAAATACGGAGGTATGGCATTGAGGGTGAGTTGGAGGTTTGGATTAGGAGTTGGCTGGCTGGAAGAAGACAGAGGGTAGTAGTTGATGGCAAAGGTTCATCTTGGAGTGCCATCACTAGCGGTGTTCCGCAAGGATCTGTTTTGGGACCATTGCTGTTTGTCATTTTTATAAATGACCTGGAGGAGGGGTTAGAAGGTTGGGTGAGCAAGTTTGCGGATGATACGAAAGTCGTTGGAGTTGTAGACAGTGAGGAAGGATGTGGCAGGTTACAGCGGGATATAGATAAGCTGCAGAACTGGGCAGAAAGGTGGCAAATGGAGTTCAATGTAGCTAAGTGTGAGGTGATTCACTTTGGTAAGAGTAACAAAAAGATGGGGTACTGGGCTAATGGTCGGATACTTGGTAGTGTGGATGAGCAGAGGGATCTTGGTGTCCATGTACACAGATCTCTGAAAGTTGCCACCCAGGTAAATAGTGCGGTGAAGAAGGCATATGGCGTACTGGCTTTTATTGGTAGAGGAATTGAGTTCCGGAGTACTGAGGTCATGTTGCAGTTGTATAAGACTCTGGTGCGGCCGCATCTGGAGTATTGTGTGCAGTTTTGGTCGCCATACTATAGGAAGGATGTGGAGGCACTGGAACGGGTGCAGAGGCGGTTTACCAGGATGTTGCCTGGTATGGTAGAAAGATCGTATGAGGAAAGGCTGAGGCACTTGGGGTTGTTTTCATTGGAGAAAAGAAGGTTTAGGGGTGACTTGATAGAGGTATACAAGATGATTAGGGGTTTAGATAGGGTCGACAGTGAGAATCTTTTTCCACGTATGGAGTCAGCTATTACAAGGGGGCATGGCTTTAAATTAAGGGGGGGTAGGTTCTTTACTCAGTGAGTCGTGAGTTCATGGAATGCCCTGCCAGTAGCAATGGTGGACTCTCCCTCATTATGGGCATTTAAGCGGGCATTGGGTAGGCATATGGAGGATAGTGGGCTAGTGTAGGTTAGGTGAGCTTGGATTGGCGCAACATCGAGGGCCGAAGGGCCTGTACTGCGCTGTATTCGTCTATGTTTTATGTTCTATGTTCTAACCCTCACTGGCTGATGATCTTAAATTCAGCAAGTGGGGATCTTCATTTGCTAAAAAGTAAAAATAATGATACCGTTGGAAACAATGCTCCTTTATGTGTTAAATATTGCTTGCTTCAAAGATACATGTGATTCAAGCCCTAATGCTCTAAATTTTGCTTTTTTTTGGAAGAAAATTAATTATGTAAAGAGTTGTAGTTGTTCACTCTTCACCTACGGAAATCAAACAACATTTCCTGATTTAACTTTTCTTAACCCTTTTTGATAAACTTGGCCAGGGCAAATAAGACAAGGGATTCCATGATGAGCAGTAGGACCTCGAGATGCACCGAGGATGAAAGGGACCTTGGTGTGCAAGTCTACTGGTCCTTCAGACATCAGAACAGGTGTATATAGCGATTAAGAAGATCTATAGCGTCCTTGCTGTTATTAGCCGAGGGGTTTAAGAGCAGGGAGGTTATGCTAGGACTGTATAAAATGCTGATGAGACCACAGCTTGAGTATTATGTGCAATTCTAGAATCTACATGACAGGAGGGATATGATTGAACTGGAGAGGGTGCAGAGGAGATTTACTAGGATGTTACCTGGGCTGGAGACTTTCAATTATGAAGAAACTCGGGTTATTTTCCTTGCAGCAGAGAAGATTGAGAGGGGACATGATGAAGATGTATAAAATTATGGGAGATATTGAAAAGGTAGACAGGAAGAACCTTTTCCCCTTGATGGAGCGAGCAGTGACTGAGGACAAAATGTTTAGAGGGAACGTGAGGAAAGATCTTTTCACTCAGAGGATGGTCAGAATCTAGAATTCACTGCCTGTAAGGGTGTTAGAGACAGAAGCCCTCATAATATTGAACAAGTATTCAAGTGTCGACTGGCAGTGCCAAGACATATAAGACTGTGGACCAAGTGCTGGAAAGTGGGATTAGATTAGTTAGGTAGTTGTTTATGTACAGTGCGGATGCACAGAAATGCCTTTTTCTGTGCAGGAGCTATGACTCTGCTTTATCTATAATTGCTGAAAAATGTGTTGCTGGAAAAGCGCAGCAGCGCAGGCAGCATCCAAGGAGCAGGAGAATTGACATTTCAGGCATAAGCCCTTCTTTGGGCTCGATTCTCCTGCTCCTTGGATGCTGCCTGACCTGCTCCGCTTTTCCAGCAATGCATTTTTCAGCTCTGATCTCCAGCATCTGCAGTCCTCACTTTCTCCTACTTTATCTATAATTGTATCATTCTATATTATGGTTGATACACCAAAGATCATTAGTTAACATATTGTATTGTAGAGAGGACCAATTTTCGCTCTCTTACACCCTTTTTACATTTCTTTCTTTCTCTTCGATAACAACTATTTTGTCTTTCGCACTGGGTTTCTATCATCTGCCTTCTTTCTCCTCCTCTGACTTGTCATAAGTATAAAAATGAATTCATTTTCCAACACCTCTCAGTTCTGAAAAAGATTAATACCAGACTCAAAATGTTAACTGTTTTTCTCTCCACTGTTTTACCAAACCTGCTGAGATTCTTCAGCATTCTGTGTGTTTATTTCAGATTTCCAGCATCCACATGATTTGCTTTTATTATCTTCTTGCATAATGTATAGGATTTTGTTCTTCAGCTCGGATGAAAGTGTATTTGAGTTTAGACTAACAGTTAGGTTGCTTCTCATAAAGGTATGGACCAACTCTTCCAATTATTGAAATGACTCTGACCCCATGACTCTGAGGAAATTCAACATCAATTCCAATTGCCACCTAAGAGCTGAATAATTCACTCATCCCAAAAAGCAGAACAGAGGGAAGCTTTAACCTAAGGAGTGTTGCATGTTTGCGTCTCTATCCAGGAATTGAATCCAAAATAGGAAAAAACTGGGTGTGTCCCGAGAGGGAGGAAGCTGGTGCATCATAATGGGCAAGGGTGGGTTCTGTGTCCAAGTTTAGTGGGCGGCATGGTGGCACAGTGGTTAGCACTGCTGCCTTACAGCGCCAGAGACCTGGGTTCAATTCCCGCCTCAGGCGACTACTGTGTCGAGTTTGCACATTCTCCCCGTGTCTGCGTGGGTTTCCTCCGGGTGTTCCCGTTTCCTCCCACAGTCCAAAAATGTGCAGGTTAGGTGAATTGGCCATGCTAAAATTGTCCGCAGTTGTGGTTTGGTGGGTCGGTGTGGACTGTTGGCCCAAAGGGCCTGTTTCCACACTGTAAGTAATCTAATCTAAAAAAAAAGACAGACTGACAGCCCTGAGTTAGTCAGATAGATGTTAGAACTGAGCTCCAAGATTGGTAGCACTCAAAGCAAGGTTACAACTTAAACATTGTTGGTATATCACACAGGGCAAAAAGAAATGCAATGGGCAATCCATGTGGCCCATCACCTGGACAGATGTGAAACTGCACAGCTAAGATCCCCTTTCAATTGGGCATGCCTCCAACTCACTCTCAGGCAATGCATTCTGGATCATAACCGCTCCCTATGGGAACAAAGCTTTTCCTCATTTCAACATTGCTTCGTTCATTAAGTGTATCCACCCTCTGAGCCTTCTCTTGAGCCATCCACAAATGAAAACAGTTTATTTCTATCTACTGTATTCCTCAAGATTTTGAATACCTCAATCAAATCTCCTCTCAACCTTTTCTAAGGAGAGCAGACCCACCTTCTCCAATTCAACCATGTAACTGACATTCATCATCCCTGAAACCACTACCATAGAATTATGCAGCACAGGAACAGGCCCTTTGACCGATCATGTCTGTGCACACCATGATGCCATTCTAACCTAATCCCACCTGTCTGCATGTGGTCCATATCCTGTTATTCTGTATCTGTCTGTCTAAATGCCTGTTAAACTCTGCTATTGTATCGATCACCTCTCTGGAAACATGTTCTAGGCTTCGTGCATCTCCCTTAATTTTCCCCTCTCACTTTAAACCTACGCCCCCTAGTATTTGATATTTTCATGCTGGAAAAGTATTATTCACCATAATTCATAATCCAGCATAATCTTGTAATTTTACATTTTTGTCTAGACAGTGAAAATAATGAAACCATTGATTTTCCTAGTTTCGGTCTAATAACCCAAAATTATTTATAGTGGCACTCATTACAGACAAATTAACACACTTATATGAAATTAATCTGTACACTGTTTTGATGTCATTGGAGGATTAACATATATTGTAAAAAATTCTGATGGATGTATTTTCTTGACAAATGTCAGCAAGAAGTTCATTTTAAAAACCACCTATCTTATTTATAGTGTGCACATTATATTTCTGATGTTGCACATTTTTCACATGTCATACTCTACATTCACTATAAATAATTTTGTTTTACTTTGTCTACTCAGTTAGGTAACCAAATCAAATCTCTGAAAATCAAGAACGTGAAACTTTATCTAAAAGAATCTAGTTACTTTTGAGATCTCTGTAAAATCAAAAATGGTTTTAAGACCATGCCATCAATGGAAATTAGAACTAACAATACTCGAGAATGTTTGAGACCTTTAGTCAATATCTTCTGCAATTTTGTATTCCTCGCTCATGAATATTCTCGACTTTATGATTTTTTTCTGATCTGTTTCACCATTCCAGCCTCAGGCGACTGTCTGTGTGGAGTTTGCACATTCTCCCTGTGTCTGCATGAGTTTCCTCTGGTGCTCCGGTTTCCTCTCACAGTCCAAAGATGTGTTGGTCAGGCCATGCTAAATTGCCCATAGTGCATAAGTCAGAGGGAAATGGGTCTGGTTGGGTTACTATTCGGAGGGTCGGTGTGGGCTTGTTGGGCTGAAGGGCCTGTTTCCACACTGTAGGGGATCTTGAGACTCATTGCTTGTAATTCCATGTGAGAATTTAAGGATGTTTTATGTACTTTAGATAACTGCATGGATGGGAGTACATGAGCTTGAGTTCAGGAATTCAGAGCTTGAGAAATGGCTCAAATCACTGCTGAACATACAAAAGGCTAAGAATGTCTTGGAGTGCGTGTTTCAGGAGGTTTACAGAAAGTACAGGAGGTTCATAAGTGAATGATCCACTGGCAGTATAAGATGAGACAGCAGTGATATTCGCAAGCTACTGTTCAGGTGACAGCTTCTCAATGGGACAACATCCAATGCCACGGGGCACAGGGTAGGAGCATGGAGGTAGGCACAGCAAAATGTAGAAATGCTCCACCGATTTGATACTTGATACGTAATGAAAAACATTTTATATTCTCCCCCAGGATGTTTGGAAGTAGGAGGGCATTTGATCAGGCAGGATGATGGCAAGTTGCCTGCACACCAACTAGATCCATGCCAGGGAATCCCCTGAATGACCACCCTTCATCTTACGTAGCTCCCTGTGTACAAGGATGAATTGCTTCCATACTAAAATGGGTTCTCAACTAACTGAAGATTCCAGTGCATGACTTGCAGCCTCTGTAATAGCAAGGCTAGTTGGGTGAATGGGAGGAAAACAATTGGTCATTTCTCTATCGATGTTCGACCAGCGTTCCTTCTGATTTTCTTTCCAACTGAGTGGGCCCCTGGGATCATCATGTTGGTGCTGACTGCCATGTCCGAAACCTTGGGGCCGATGGGTGCATCTCAGAGGGAACATTGAGCTAGATTTGTCATTGGACAAGGAGACTCGAGGGATGCGCATCTTTTCTATTCATCTTTAAATCTTGGGCCACGTTTTCCTAAGGTGTTAATGTGGACATTGCAGTTTTTCAGATAGATGTTGAGGGTATCTTTGAAATGTTTGCTCTGCTCCCTTGGGAGTCTCTTGTATTGTTGAAGCTCCCAGAAGAGAATTCAAATAATGCTGTGAGTCGATTGTCTCGTGGTGTTATCATTGAATTTAATGAGGGAAAACAAATCTTGAATTAAGAGTCTTATGATGACCATGAATCCATTGTTGATTGTCAGAAAAAAACCCATCTGGTCCACTAATGCCCCATCCTTCCCTGAAATGGCCTCCATGTGACTCCTGACCAACGACAATGTAGTTAACTCTTAACTTCCCTTTGGACAATTAAGGATGGGCATTGAAATTGCTGGCCTTCCAGTGACGCCCACATTGCATGAATGACTAAGAAAAGTGGCCCGGCCAGCAGAGCTGATCGACTGTGGGCAGTGTTTCAGCACTAGCCTAAGAGAGATGAGCTTAACATTGATGCACCTGTCCTGCAGGAAATGCAGAATGCAGGCAGCTTTCGTAGTATGTCTCCAGGGTTTCAGGTGACTGCTGTACACAACCTAAGTCTCTGAGGTATGTAGCAAACCTACTGCTCTGTGGATCATGGGCTTGGTGCTGAGGTTGATGTCTTTAAACACTAGGCCTGATGAAGGGTTAAGCCTGAAACATAGACTTTCTTGCTCCTCAGATACTGCCTGACCTGTTGTGCTTTGAACAGCACCATACTTTGTCGACTCAATTTCCTTCGGTGATTGAAGGAAGTATTGAACATTTATGACTGCTTTTTTTGACAGCAGGATCCCAAGGTATGGAAAGTGAATCCCATCAAACAAGGCCTTGTCCTGGATTATGATAACTGGAGGCCATTGCTGTGTTGCTCGAGAACTTTTGTCTTACAAATGTTCATGTAAGGCTCACATCTTCATGACAGTGTTGACAGTCGCTTGGAGTTTGATCTTTGAGTCTACGTAGACATAGAACATAGAACATAGAAGAATACAGCACAGTACAGGCCCTTTGGCCCTCGATGTTGCGCCGATCCAAGCCCACCTAACCTATACTAACCCACTATCCTCCATACACCTATCCAATGCCCGCTTAAATGCCCATAAAGAGGGAGAGTCCACCACTGCTACTGGCAGGGCATTCCATGAACTTACGACTCGCTGAGTGAAGAACCTACCCCTAACTTCAGTCCTATATCTACCCCCCCTTAATTTAAAGCTATGCCTCCTTGTAATACCCGACTCCATACGCGGGAAAAGGTTCACACTGTCAACCCTATCTAACCCCCTAATCATCTTGTACACCTCAATCAAGTCACCCCTAAACCTTCTTTTCTCTAATGAAAACAGCCCCAAGTGTCTCAGTCTTTCCTCATACGATCTTCCTTCCATACCAGGCAACATCCTGGTAAACCTCCTCTGCACCCGTTCCAGTGCCTCCACATCCTTCCTATAGTATGGCGACCAAAACTGCACACAATATTCCAGATGCGGCCGCACCAGAGTCTTATACAACTGCATCATGACCTCAGGACTCCGGAACTCAATTCCTCTACCAATAAAAGCCAGTACGCCATATGCCTTCCTCACCGCACTATTTACCTGGGTGGCAACTTTCAGAGATCTGTGTACATGGACACCAAGATCCCTCTGCTCATCCACACTACCAAGTATCCGACCATTAGCCCAGTACCCCATCTTTTTGTTATTCTTCCCAAAGTGAATCACCTCACACTTAGCTACATTGAATTCCATTTGCCACCTTTCTGCCCAGCTCTGCAGCTTCTCTATATCCTGCACTATTTACAACCTGCCACATCCTTCCTCACTGTCAACAACTCCTCTGACTTTCGTATCATCCGCAAACTTGCTCACCCAACCTTCTAACCCCTCTTCCAGGTCATTTATAAAAATGACAAACAGCAATGGTCCCAAAACAGATCCTTGCGGAACACCGCTAGTGACGCCACTCCATGAAGAAACTTTGCCATCAACTACTACCCTCTGTCTTCTTCCATCCAGCCAATTCCTAATCCAAACCTCCAACTCACCCTCAATGCCATATCTCCGTATTTTCTGCAGTAGCCTACCATGGGGAATCTTATCAAACGCCTTACTAAAATCCATATATACCACATCTACCGCTTTCCCCTCATCAACCTCCTTCGTCACCTTTTCAAAGAATTCAATAAGGTTTGTGAGGCACGACCTGCCCTTCACAAAACCATGCTGACTATCCTTGATCACATTATTCCTATCCAGATGTGCATAAATCCTATCCCTTACAATTCTCTCTAAGACTTTGCCCACAACAGAAGTGAGACTCACCGGCCTATAGTTACTAGGGTTATCCCTACTCCCCTTTTTGAACAAGGGAACCACATTTGCTATCCTCCAGTCTTCTGGCACTACTCCTGTAGACAAAGAGGACATAAAAATCAAGGCCAATGGCTCTGCAATCTCCTCCCTTGCTTCCCAGAGAATCCTAGGATAAATGCCATCAGGCCCAGGGGTCTTATCTATTTTCACCTTTTCCAGGATTTCCAACACCTCTTCTCTACATACCTCAAAGCCATCCATTCTACTTATTTGTGACTCAGTATTCACATCAACGACAATGCCCTGTTCCTGAGTAAATACTGAAGAAAAGTATTCATTCAGTGTCTCCCCAATCTCTTCCGCCTCCACACGCAACTTCCCACTACTATCCTTGACTGGACCTATTCCTACCCTAGTCATTCTTTTATTCCTAACATACCTATAGAAAGCCTTACGGTTTTCCCTAATCCTACCGACTAAGGACCTTTCATGTCCCCTCCTTGCTGCTCTTAGCTCTCTCTTCAGGTCCTTCCTGGCTACCCTATAACTCTCAATCGCCCCAATTGAACCTTCACGTCTCATCTTGAGATAGGCCGCCCTCTTCCATTTAACAAGGGATTCCAATTCCTTATTAAACCACGGCTCCCTCGCACGACCCTTTCCTCCCTGCCTGACAGGTACATAATTATCAAGGACACTCAATAGTTGCTCCTTGAACAAGCTCCACATACCATTTACACTCTTGCCTTGGAGTCTACTTTTCCAAGCCACACATCCTAAGTCATGCCTCACCGCATCATAATTTCCCTGACCCCAGCTATAACTCTTGCCCTGTAGTACACACTTATCCCTCTCCATCACGAGAGTAAAAATCACCGAATTATGGTCACTATCCCCAAAGTGCTCACCTACCTCTAATTCTAACACCTGGCCTGGTTCGTTACCCAGAACCAAATCCAGTATGGCCTCACCTCTTGTTGGCCTGTCTACATATTGTGTCAGGAAACTCTCCTGCACACATTGAACAAACACTGACCCATCTAACGAACTTGAGCTATAGCTTTCCCAATCAATATCAGGAAAGTTAAAGTCCCCCATAACAACCACCCTATTACTGTCACTCATCTCCTGAATCACCTTCCCTATCCTTTCTTCAATGATTCTAGGACTATTAGGAGGCCTGTAAAAGACTCCTAACAGGGTGACCTCACCTCTCCTATTCCTAACCTCAGCCCAAACTACCTCAGATGGCAAGTCCTCATCCATCGTCCTTTCCACCACTGTAATACTATCTTTGACAAGCAATGCCACACCTCCCCCTCTTTTACCCCCACCTCTGACCCTACTAAAACATTTAAATCCTGGAACCTGCAACAGCCAATCCTGTCCCTGTTCTAGCCATGTCTCCGTAATAGCCACAACATCGAAGTCCCAGGTACCAACCCACGCTGCAAGTTCACCTACCTTATTTTGTATACTTCTTGCATTGAAGTATACACACTTCAAGCCTGTCTACATATTGTGTCCTGTTGTCTCTGGTTTGTTACCCGTGCCACGTGATAGAGATTCGAGGAATAGGGAAAGAGAACACTTAAATGCGTTTACAGGCACCCTCCTTTGAAATTGATGCCATGTTCCTAACCTCCCTACACTCCAGGCCCTGCACCCTGAAGCTACAATCTGGGTTCCCATGCCCCTGCAGAGTTAGTTTAAACCCCCCCCAAGAGCACTAGCAAACCTCCCCCCAAGGATACTGGTGCCCCTCAGGTTCAGGTGTAGACCATCCTGTTTATAGAGGTCCCACCGTCCCCAGAAAGAACCCCAGTTATCCAAAAACCGGAATTCCTCCCTCCTGCACCATCCCTGTAGCCACGCATTTAAGTGTTCTCTTTCCCTATTCCTCGAATCTCTATCACGTGGCACGGGTAACAAACCAGAGACAACAACTCTGTTCGTTCTAACTCTGAGCTTCCAACCTAGCTCCCTGAAAGCCTGTCTAACATCCTCGGCACTCCTCCTACCTATGTCGTTGGTGCCAATATGGACCACGACTTCGGGCTGCTCCCCCTCCCCCTCCAGGACCCGGAAAACACGATCAGAGACATCACGTACCCTTGCACCTGGGAGGCAACATACCAAACGTGAGTCTCTCTCGTTCCCACAAAACTGCCTATCTGTGCCCCGAACTATCGAGTCCCCAATTACTACTGCTCTGCTCTTCTTCACCCTTCCCTTCTGAGTAACGGGGACAGGCTCCGTGCCAGAGACCTGAGCCCCGTTACTTACCCCTGGTAAGTCATCCCCCCCACAAGTATCCAAAATGGTATACTTGTTCTTGAGGGGAACGGCCGCAGGGGGTCCCTGCACTGGCTGCTTCCTCCCAGTCCCCCTCACTGTCACCCATCTATCTGCCATCTTTGGAGTTACTACTTCCCTGTAACTCTGATCTATGACCCCCTCTGCCTCCCGAATGATCCGAAGTTCATCCAACTCCAGCTCCAGTTCCCTTACACGGTCTTGGAGGAGCTGGAGATGGGTGCACTTCCTGCAAGTGTAATCGGCAGGGACGTCGATGGCATCCCTCACCTCATACATGTTGCAGGAGGAACATTGCACTGCCTTCACTGCCATCCCTCTAAAGCTAACTTTTATTTAAAAAAATAAAAAAAAAACTGGGTCTAAAGAATACAACAAGCAAAATTCAGCACTTACCTACTTACCACAACAGATGTTATTATTAGGTTAGAGGAGGAGGGCGGGTGGGAGGCACTACCCGTCTAGTGCCTCGGGTTCCTCTCCTTCGCGCTTTTAAAGGGGGAAAAAACCTACCCAGGTAAGCTTACACTAACTGCTTCCGGGTCTCGGCTGCCCCTCTGGTCGTCGTCACTTCCCCCTGGTGCTCCCGCTCTTTCTGTGAAGAGAGAGTGAAAGAGAAATAAAAACACCGCTGTCCGCTACCGGTAAGTACTTTTAAAACCAAACGGTCTTACCTTCGCTGCTGCTCGCACTGGAAATGAACATCATCAACATGAACATGAACATCATCAACATACTATAGTTCAGTGGCAACCTTTTATGTCATCAACATAAATTAATGATCGAGTAAGAGTCACTTCTTATCATCACTGGCACTTACCTAGTGGCAAGCCTCCATGTTGTCACATCAGGAACACATAATAGTCTTCATTCAAAGGCACTCAGTGCCTGATCAACAGACTTGGCATCAAGAAGGGGAAGAGCCCACTGGAAACTGCCTACCACTTAGCTGATAATGTCCTACATGACCTCTCCACCCTGCAAACCCCTTGCTGCCATCACTTACTTCAGGCTTGAATTGGTCCATAATACAAGGCTTCCCACTGAGTGCATTGCCATCAGTGGTCATCATCTCCTAGTGGTGCTGCTCAGCAACTTAGCTGCCAGACATTGGTTGGCCAGCAGCCAGCTCTCAGTGGGTGGAGTTGGATCTTCTGATCACTGGGTCCTGATCCCAGGAGGAAATAGTGCTGGCCTCTCATTAGCTCTCCAGGTAGCATCTCAGATTCCCATCATCTTTATAAAACTCCCATTTTGCTGTCACCTAAAGGATTTGTCTGAAGTGTGCACAACATTTTACAGGGGATTGGAAAATAGCCAGAAGTCATGGTCCATGTGTGAGCCAATAATCTGGGTTTTGAGACAGAATCTTGAGAGCAAAGGAGGTGATTATAGATCAGGATTACAATAGCACTAAGGTCTCATTGTCGAGGCATTGTGGTGATCTTTCAGGAATCAGTGGAGTCAGGGAGGGTCCCAAAGGATTGGAAATAAATTAGATTAGATTAGATTACTTACACTGTGGAAACAGGCCCTTCGGCCCAACAAGTCCACACTGACCTGCCAAAGCGCACCCACCCAGACCCATTCCCCCATATTTACCCCTGCACCTAACACTACGGGCAATTTCCCATGGCCAATTCACCTTACCTGCACATTTGTGGACTGTGGGAGGAAACCGGAGCACCCGGAGGAAACCCACGCAGACACGGGGAGAATGTGCAAACTCCACACAGTCAGTCGCCCGAGGCGGGAATTGAACCTGGGTCTCTGGCTCTGTGAGGCAGCAGTGCTAACCACTGTGCCACTGTGCCGCCCAAATAGCTAATGTAACACCCCTGAATGTGCTGGCATTAGAGAGGGTCCAGAGCGGGTCCAGAGCGGGTTTACAAGAGTGATCTCAGCGATGAAGATCTTGTCATATGAAGAGCAGTTGGGGACTCCAGGTCTGTACTCAATGGAGTTTAGAAGGATGGGAGCGGGGTGAGAAAACAATGCTGCCAGCCTGGAGTGGACAGGTTCCAACAAGGTCAAACCAAACTATACTGTGATATGTTAGAAGTTATAAATAAAGATGTTACAAATAGGCAGTTGGAAAATGTCAAGATAATCAGGCAAAGCCAACATGGTTTAGTCAAAGGGAAGTCATGTTTAGCTATTTATCGGAGTTCTTTGAGGAAGTAACTTGTGTTGTTGATAAAGGAGAAGCAGTGGATATATTGTACATATATTTTCAGAAGGCATTTAATCAACTGCTACAGCAAAGGCTATTGTGAGAAATAAAAGCTCAGAGTGTAGGAGGTAACATATTGGCATGGATAGAAAATTATCTGACTAACAGAAAGCAGGGTGTAAGAATAAATGAGTCTTTTTCAGGCTGGCAGGATGTCGTGAGTGGTGTGCCACAAGGTCAATACTGGGGTCTCAACTCATTTCAAGTTGTATAAATGACGTGGATGGGGGACTGAAGGTATAGTAACTAAATTTGCTGATGACACAAAGATAGGCAGGAAAGTGGTTGTGAAAAGACATATGGAACCTCCAAAAGGATATAAACAAGATCTGGCATCTGGAGTATAATGTGCAAAAGACTGATATTATCCAGTTTGGCAGAAACTGGGGAGGGGAATTGGATGTAGGAGTACAGACATTATTCTTCAGTTATACAGGGCATTGATGAGACTGTACTTGGAGCATTGTGTACAGCTCTGATCATTCACATTAATGTGTTGGAAGCAGGTCAGAGAGATTTACTAGATTAATAGAGCTGAGTGAAGTGAAGAGGGAGCAGCATTTAGATTAGATTAGATTAGATTAGATTCCTTACAGCGTGGAAATAGGCCCTTCTGCCCAACCAGTCCACACTGACCCTCCGAAGAGTAACCCATCCAGACCATTTCCCTCTGACAAATGCACAAGAGATACTTAGCAAGGAAGGATAAGCTACTGACCAATTTCAGCACAGGTTAAACAATTCTTAGACTCAAATACATTAGCGGTGAGCAAACTCTATGATGAAAATAATTTATATAATGCCTTATGCAACCTCAAACAATGTCTCAAATTGCCTTATAGCCAGCTAACTACATTTGAATGCCAGAAATACCACAGAGAATTCATATCTAGCAACATCCTGCAAGCAGCAGCATAGCAATCAGTTAAATGATTTTAGGGACACAAAAACAGAAATGCTAGAAAAGCCCTGCAGGTCAGGCAGCATCTATGGAGAAAAGAAAGATCACTGGGCCTGAAATGTTAATTTCCCACACATTCTGCCAGGCCTGCTAAGGTTTTTCAGCAATTTCTGTTTGTGTTTCTGATTTCCTGCATCCTTAATTCTTTTGGTTTAATTGATTTTACGGATATTGTAGGACTTTAATCCACGCCTTCCAATGTAATAAGCAAGGGAACAAGCAACTGAGCCACAATTGACACCTAACAAGAGTTTGTATAATTATAATACTGTCTACCAACACAATTCAAAGGGCGGCAAAAAGAGTGGAAGGGCTATAGTCATAGGGGATTCAATTGTAAGGGAAGTAGATAGGTGGTTCTGCCGTCAAAAATGAGACTCCCATATGGTTGTTGCCTCCCAGTTGCACGGGTCAGGGATGTCTCAGATCAGCTGCAGAACGTTCTGAAGGAGGAGGGTGAACAGTCAGTTGCCGTGGTGCATACAGGCACCAATGATATAGGTAAAATATGGGATGAGCTTCGACAAACAGAATCAAGGGAGTTAGGAGCCAAGTTAAAAAGTAGGGCCTCAGAGGTAGTAATCTCAGGATTGCTACGAGTGCCACATGCTGGTCAGGGTACAAATGAAAGAATAGCAGGATGAATGCGTGGCTTTTTGGGACATTGGGACCGGTTCTGGGGGAGGTAGGACTATACAAATTGGGTGTTCTACACCTGGGCAGGACTGGAACTAGTGTCCTTGGGGGTGCTTTTGCAAACACCGAGATTCAATTTCTGAGGGGCATATTTTCACTTCAACTTCTCTCTTCCTTTTTATATATTAGAAGAAGCTCCTTATTATCAGTTTTTATTTTCCTCACTAGTTTGCCTTCATGGTTTCTCTGTCCTTTTTAATTTTTAAGGAGAAAGTGAGGACTGCAGATGCTGGAGATCAGAGCTGAAAATGTGTTGCTGGAAAAGCGCAGCAGGTCAGGCAGCATCCAAGGAACAGGAGAATTGAGAAGGGCTTCCTGAAGAAGGGCTTATGTCCGAAACGTCGATTCTCCTGTTCCTTGGATGCTGCCTGACCTGCTGCGCTTTTCCAGCAACATATTTTCAGCGCTTATTTATTTTTAGTCCTCCTTTGTGGGGTTCTCAGTTTATCTGAGTCTTTAGGAACTATCACTGACATTGGCCTCATTATATGCTTTTTCTTTCAGCTTAGTATTGTCCTTATTTCCTTGCTTGGTGATGATTGGTTTGCCTCTCTCTTAGGATCTTTCCTTCTTATAGGGATGTATTTTTGCTGAGAGTCATGAGTTACGTCCTTAAGTGTCTAACATTGCTTCATTACTGTCACTGTAGCTGGATCACTCCTTCCTCAGGGATCCTTTGCTCTGAGGTAATTTATTAACCTGCCTCATTACATATTGCCACATCTAGAATAGCCTGATTCCTGCTTAGCTCCATGAAACATTGCTCTAAAAAACTGTCTCTAATGCACTGTATGAATTTGTTGTTGTAGTTACCCTTCCCAATTTGATTATTCCAATCAATCTATCATAATTATTTTTTTTTGTAACATGCTCCTATTATGTGTTGATTTATAGCATTTCTTAGAGTGGACATTGCTTGGAATGTACACTTGGATGCTCGGACAGTGTGTTGCTGGAAAAGCACAGTAGGTCAGGCAGCATCCGAGGAGCAGGAAAATCAACTTTTTGGGCAAGAGCCAAGAGTCTTCCAAGGATGCCTACATTGAAGAAGGCCTCTTCCTCTCTCTACAAAGATCTGAGTGAGTCTCTCTCTCTCTCCCTATACTCCCCAAGTCCTCTCCTCTGCCCTGAAGCTCTTCAGCCACGTCCTCAAGAAGACTCGCTACCACAGCTCCGGCCCAAAACCCAATTTGTATAGTCCTACCTCCCCCAGAACCGGTCCCAATGTCCCAAAAAGCCACGCATTCTTCTGCTCCTTGGATGCTGCCTGACCTGCTGTGTTTTTCCAGCAACACACTCTCGACTCTGATCTCCAGCATCTGCTAATCTCATTTTCTCCTGGGGTGTACACTGCTTCTACCCTTGAAGAAGGATGATTGGAGTCGAAACATTAACTGTGCATTCTCTCCACTGGTGCTGCCAGACCTGCTGAGCGTTTCCAGCAATTTCTGTTTTTCATAGAATCATAGAATTCCTACAGTGCAAAATAAGGCCATTAGCCTGATCGCTTCTGCATTGACCTTCCAGTGCATCCTACCAGACTCAGACCCAATCCTATCCCCATAACCCTACATTTCCCACCCCTAAAACACCTAGCCTGCACATCCCTGGACACCATGAGCAATTTAGCACATTCTGTCCCTTCCTTTTATTTTCTGGCAACAATCAGCCCCACCACAAACCTACAATCCTATCTTCTCCTTTACCTTTGATTTTATCATTTTCCATCCATCTAAACGTAAGGGGTGCCATTATAGAAGTTCATATGATCATGAGGGGCATGGATAGGATATATAGACAGGTCTTCTCACCAGGGTGAGGGCATTGGTTTCAGGTGAAAGGGAAAAGATTTAAAGGGGATATAAGGGACAACTCTTTCAGCAGATAATGGTGCATGGAAATAATGAGCTACCAGAGGAAATGGTGGAAGCTGGTACAATTACAACATTTAAAAGGCATCTGGATGGATATTTGAATAGGAAGGTTTGAGGGAATGGGCCAAATGATGGCAAATGGAATGAGGTGAGATTGAAATATAGGCAGGGGCAAGTTAGATGGAAGGGTGTGTTTCCATGCTGTATGACTCTAATACTCTATGATTCTTAAGAAAAAGCAAAATGAACCTCTTCTACTCTGTACCCAATTCCCACATTGCTCCAAAGTCCCCAAAATAAACACTCACTCAGGCTGAGCCTCTCCTCAGATGTAACCTTTTCTTTTCTATCATGTGAAGTGTAAATGTGTCTATTATAAGGATGTAATAGAGCATTTAGAAATATACAGTCTAATCAAGCAAGGTCAGCATGTTCCATGACATGGACATCATGACTGACAAACTTAATAGAGTTCTTTGAGGTGGTAATAAGCAGGATTGATAAGTGGGAAAGATATACCGGTATTGGAGGCATTTCAAAGAACATTCATGAGGCTGATACCAGGTATGAGAGGACTATCTGATGAGGACAGGTTAAGTGGATTAGGCCTGTACTTATTGGATAATGGAAGAATGTGAGAATACCGTATTTAAATGTGCACGATGCTTAGAGGACTTGATGTGGTAGATAGGAAAGGTTGTTTCTCCTTGTAGGAAAGTCTATAACCAGAGGGGATCATGTCAGATTAAGGGGGTGCAAATTTAAGAGTGATGAGTTGAAAAATGTGATGCTGGAAAAACACAGCAGGCCAAGCAGCATTCGAGGAGCAGGAGAATCGACGTTTTGGGCATAAGCCCTCCTTCAGGAGTGATGAGGAGGAATTTCTTCTCTCAGAGGGTAGGGAATGTGTGAAATTCTTTGCCATAGAGGCCTGTTGAGACTGGGCCATTGAGCATATTCAAGTCTGAGATCGACAAATTTTTAATCAGTAAGGAAATCAAAGGTTATGGGAAAAAGGCGGGGAATTAGAGTAGAGGATTATTAAATCAACCATGATTTCTCTGAATTGCAGAGCAGACTCAATGGGCTAAATGGCCTATTTCCTTTCCTATGTTTGATGGTCTTATGTTCATTTCATTTAATGTTGTGAATTGCAGGAGTACAATTAAAACTTTAAGTAAGAACCTTTAGTATTTGCTTGTGATGCATTACTCAGATTTTGCCATCAAAGTAACTGCAGGCTAGTGATGTTTAATGTTATCCAGTTAAAACTTGCAGTGTAGCTGCAGACAAGGGCACTGTGTAGTTAAATATGTAAATCTGGATGTTGCTACTTGAGAAGTGGAATTCTGACATTAACTTTGTAAAAATACCATCATATCGATCACCTCTCCATTAGCATTCATTGTCAAGCATCAACGTTCTGGATTTGGACAGGACATAACAATTTAAATTCAACTCAGAAAATTGTGAGTTGTTCATTTTATTCTAAGAATGGCTTTTTAATTTAAAGAATTGAATTTCACAGACATTGGAAATAACAATGACACGAATGGAGATATTTCAGGCTTTAATTGTTGTTGAAATGTTTTAAAGCCATGACAATAGAATACATTTATATAGCAACCTTAACATGGTGCAACATTCCAAGGACCATTGCAGGAACCTTAGTAAGCAAAATTGTGTTGAAGGTATCCCAAACACAAAAGCAAGTATTAGGATAAACAAGATTATCCAAAGAGGAAACTTTTATCACAAGAAGAAAAGAGGTAGGGAGACTGCAAGGTCTAAGGAGAAAATTCCAAAACATTAAGCTTTGGCAATTGAAGGCATGACCTCCAAAGTGCAGCATGGAAAGAATGCAGAATTCTTGAAGCATTGTCATGTAGCGATTGCAACAAAGTCAGCCAGGTGGACGTCATAGAATATGAGTTCCCTTATTTGGGGCTGTTAATCTCATCCAATTAGGGAGCTCTAACTAACAGATATAAGCAGGGATATGGCGCCGCAGGAGTGGAGTGCATTATTTCTCCCTCCAACTCTATTTTGATTTAGTCCCTACCCTCCCCTTCACTGTTTTGATCACACAGCACTGCCCTTTGATGTGAAGGGCAGTGTTTGTCACTAGCCACCCGGGTGTTTTCCTATCTTCCTGGTGGTGGAAATTGAATAAAGATTCATGCACTTTGTGTCCTTCACTGTGTCTCACACCTGCGCACACACACACACACACATCATGGGTGCTGGGGAAAAAATAAGCACTACCTTGGTTAGGCGGTAGTGTGTGTGTGTGTGTGTGGGGGGGGGGGGGTTTAAAATAAAAAAAAAGAAAAAAAAGTAAAAAAAGAAAAAAAATATAAGCAGGGATATCAGAGGTTCTGTTCACTCCAAGAGCCAGCTCTGAGGAAGCTGGATCAGTGTCAAGGACTCTCCACGTGTAAGTAAAGAGTGAATTCATGACTGGATATTGGCCTTTGTGGAGTTATTTCAGTAGGTCTGGAATAGAGTACAGAGGTTGGAATGGACTTGATGTTAAGGGCAAGTATTTTAAATTTAAGGTATTGATGGATCAAAGCAACTGTGGTTCAGCAAACACACAGATGATGGATGAATGAATTAAGTTTGGGTACAACATTTGAAACTATTGTCCTGACTGGCCATGATCCAATTATGCATATTAGCCACCAAAATAATATCACGCAGTTAATACTCCAAATAGTGGAGTGAAAGGGATTAGAATATAAAGCATCCATTCAGAATAATGATCTTCACAAAGATGATTGTTTGCATTGCCAAGAGCAGTATGCCCTTTTAATTGTTGGCAATAATGCATATTAGAGGATTAATGAGATCAGTATAAAATAAAGGGCAATTGTATGAGTGAATTTACATTAATATACAATATGACTAAAGCATTTTATGTATGAGTTTTGGCATTCTTCTGTCCTCCTCTAACCTAACTTTAAAGTCTACAGACTTGCCCCAAAAAGAGAGTCCAGGGAAGTTCCTGTTGAGAGAAGAGAGAGTCTTTAGCTCAGGGGTCTTCGACAAGGAGGTTGAGTGAAGTGATTACGCCACAGTTGAAGAGGATGAAGATATGACTGCCCAGCTGGCTCAGTGTGCTATGTGCATGATGTGGGAAGTCAACGACTCTGGTGTATCTGGCTCATATATCTGTGGAAAGTGTGTGCACGTTCAGCTACTGACAGAGCATATCGCAGCACTGAAGAAAGATCTCGAGGACCTTAGGCTCATCTGAGAGAACGAGATCTTTTTGGACAGGACCTTCAGCGAGGTTATTATACCGACCATACCAGAAGACAGCAGAAGAGAGAAGACGATGAGGAAGGTAGAGAGGAGACAGGTGCAAGAGACCGCGGGAGAAGTACCCGTCAGGAATAAGTTGAATCTTTTGGAAACAGTAGAGACAGGTGACACTGCCAGTCCGCGAGGCGGTCAGGTCTGTCAATCAAAAGTTGGCATGGAGGAAGAGCCGAGGAGTCAGACATCGCACAGACATGGTGATAGGGGACTCCATAGTGAGAGGAACTGAACGGGATTTAAGGATGGTGTGTTGCCTTCCTGGTGCCAGGATTAAGGACATCGCAGATATAGTGCAGGAAATCCTCAGGGGCGAAGGTGAAGAGCCAGAGGTGGTGGTATATGTCGGCACAAATGATGTTGGGAAGAAGAGGCGGAACATACTACAGCGGGACCTCGGAGAACTAGGAAGAAGGCAAAAAAGCAGGACGTCCAGAGTGGTTATCTCCGGTTTGCTTTCAGTTCCTTGGGCTGGAGAGGCCAGGAACAAGGAGATAATGGACTTGAATGTGTGGCTGGGAACTGGTGCAGGAAGCAAGGATTTAAATTCTTGGATCATTGGGGTATGATTTGTGGTAAGCATAAATTATACAAAAGAGACAGTTTGCATCTTAATAGGTTGGGGACCAGCATTCTGGCAGGCAGGTTTGCTACTGCAACACAGCTGCATTTAAACTAAATAGCGGGAGGGAGGGGACAAACTGGAAGTTTAAGAAGGAAATTAAAGGGAAAGTTAGAACAAGGGAAGTCAAGAAAGACAATGGTATCAATAAAGCAGAAAACTCAAAAAGGGATCATGCTGTAAAGTTGAGTTGATAGGAAGGGTGAGAGCAGTAACAAATTAAAAATACTATATATGAACGCATGAAGTATTAGAAATAAGATGGATGAGCTTGAGGATCTTTTGGAAATTGGCAGCTACGATATTGTGGGGATAACTGAGACATGGCTACAAGTGGACAGGGCCTGGGAAATGAATATTCAAGGCTATACGTGCTATCGTAAGGACAGACTGATGGGCAGAGGGGGTGGGGTGGCCCTGTTGGTAAGGGATGATATTCAGTCCCTTGCGCGGGGGGACCGAGAATCAGGGGATGTAGAGTCAGTATGGATAGAGCTGAGAAATTCTAAGGGTAGAAAGACCCTCTTGGAAGTTATCTATAGGCCCCCAAACAGTAGTATGGGTGTAGGGTGCAAGTTGAATAAGGAGCTGAAATTGGCCTGTCGCAAAGATTTTAACTACAGTTGTTATGGGGGATTTCAACATGCAGGTAGACTGGGAGAATCAGGATGGTATTGGACCTCAAGAAAGACACTTTGTGGAGTGCCTCCGAGATGGATTCTTAGAACAGCGGGTGCTGAAGCCTACCAGGGAGAAGGCAATTCTGGATCTGGTATTGTGCAATGAACCAGAATTGATCAGGGACCTCGAAGTGAAGGAGTCATTAGGAGGTAGTGACCATAATACAATAAGCTTCAATCTGCAGTTTGAAAGGGAGAGAGTACAATTGGTAGTGACAATATTTCAATTGAATAAAGGAGCTATGAGGGAGGAGCTGGCCAAAGTTCAATGGTGCAATACCTTAGCAGGGTTGACAGTGGAGGAACAATGGCAGATATTTCTGGGGAAAATGCAGAAGATGCAGGATCAGTCCATTCCAAAAAGGAAGAAATATTCTATGAGGAGGCAGGGGTGGCCGTGGCTGATGAGGGAATTTAAGAAACATATAAAGTCAAAAGAGAAAAAGTATGTTGTGGTTCTGTTCGCCGAGCTGGGAATTTGTGTTGCAGATGTTTCGTCCCCTGTCTGGGTGACATCCTCAGTGCTTGGGAGCCTCCTGTGAAGCGCTTCTGTGATGTTTCCTCCAGCATTTATAGTGATTTGTATCTGCCGCTTCCGGTTGTCAGTTCCAGGTGTCCGCTGCAATGGCCGGTATATTGGGTCCAGGTCAATGTGCTTATTGATTGAATCTGTGGATGAGTGCCATGCCTCTAGGAATTCCCTGGCTGTTCTCTGTTTGGCTTGTCCTATAATAGTAGTGTTGTCCCAGTCGAACTCATGTTGCTTGTCATCTGAGTGTGTGGCTACTAAGGATAGCTGGTCATGTCGTTTCGTGGCTAGTTGGTGTTCATGGATGCGAATTGTTAGCTGTCTTCCTGTTTGTCCTATGTAGTGTTTTGTGCAGTCCTTGCATGGGATTTTGTACACTACATTGGTTTTGCTCATGCCTGGGTATCAGACAGGGGACGAAACATCTGCAACACAAATTCTCAGCTCGGCGAACAGAACCACAACAATGATCACCCGAGCTACAAATCTTCTCCCAAACTTTGAAGAGAAAAAGTATAACATAGCAAAGTTATATGCATAGTGGGAAAATGGAGGACTGGGAAGCTTTTAAAGAACAACAGAGGATTACTAAGAAGGAAATACGCAGAGAAAAAATGAGGTACGAAGGTAAACTGGCCAAAAATTTAAAGGATGATAGTAAAAGCTTTTTTAGGTATGTGAAAGGGAAAAAAATGGTTAAGACTAAAATTGGGCACTTGAAGACAGAAACAGGGGAATATATTACGGGGAACAAAGAAATGGCAGAAGAGTTGAATTGGTACTTCAGATTTGTGTTCACTGGAGAAGACACAAGCAACCTCCCAGAGGTAACAGTGGCTGAAGGACCTGAACTGAAGGGAATTTATATTTGCCAGGAATTGGTGTTGGAGAGATTGTTAGGCCTGAAGGCTGATAAGTCCCCAGGGCCTGATGGTCTACATCCCAGGGTACTGAAGGAGGTGGCTCTAGAAACCGTGGATGCGTTGGTGATTATTTTCCAGAGTTCGATAGATTCAGGATCAGTTCCTGCGGATTGGAGGGTGGCTAATGTTGTACCACTTTTTAAGAAAGGAGCAAGAGAGAAAGCAGGAAATTATAGACCAGTTAGTCTGACCTCAGTGGTGGGAAAGATGCTGGAGTCAATTATAAAGGATGAAATTACGACACATCTGGATAGCAGTAACAGGATAGGTCAGAGTCAGCATGGATTTATGAAGGGGAAATCATGCTTGACTAATCTTCTGGAATGTTTTGAGGATGTAACTCTGAAGATGGACAAGGGAGATCCAGTGGATGTAGCGTACCTGGACTTTCAGAAAGCCTTTGATAAAGGCCCATATACGAGGTTAGTGAGCAAAATTAGTGCGCATGGTGTTGGAGGCAAAGTACTGACTCAGATTGAAAATTGGTTGGTTGACAGGAAACAAAGAGTAGTGATAAACAGCTCCCTTTCGGAATGGCAGGCGGTGACCAGTGGGGTACCGCAGGGATCAGTGCTGGGACCACAGCTTTTTACAATATATATTAATGATATAGAAGATGGTATTAATAGTAACATTAGCAAATTTGCTGATGGTACAAAGCTGGGTGGCAGGGTGAAATGTGAGGAGGATGTTAGGAGATTACAGGGTGACCTGGACAGGTTAGGTGAGTGGACAGATGCATGGCAGATGCAGTTTAATGTGGATAAATGTATGGTTATCCACTTTGGTGGCAAGAACAGGAAGGCAGATGACTACCTAAATGGCGGCAAGTTAGGTAAAGGGGCAGTACAAAGAGATCTGGGTGTTCTTGTACACCAGTCAATGAAGGCAAGCATGCAGGTACAGCAGGTAGTGAAGAAAGCTAATAGCATGCTGGCTTTCGCAACAAGAGGGATTGAGTATAGAAGCAAAGAGGTTCTTCTGCAGCTGTACAGAGCCCTGATGATTCTGCACCTGGAATATTGTGTGCAGTTCTGGTCTCCAAATTTGAGGAAAGACATTCTGGCTATTGAGGAAGTGCAGCGTAGGTACTCGAGGTCAATTCCTGGAAAGGCGGGACTATCTTTTGTTGAAAGATTGAAGCGACTGGGCTTGTATACCCCTGAGTTTAGAAGACTGAGAATCGATCTGATTGAGACGTATTAGATTATTAAAGGATTGGACACTCTGGAGGCAGGAAACATGTTTCCGCTGATGGGTGATTCCCGAACCAGGGGACACAGCTTAAAAATAAGGAGTAGGCCATTTGGGACAGAGATGAGGAGAAACTTCTTCACCCAGAGAGTGGTGGGTGTATGGAATGCTCTGCCCCAGAAGGCAGTGGAGGCCCAGTCTCTGGATTCATTTAAGAAAGAGTTGGATAGAGCTCTCAAGGATTGTGGAATCAAGGGTTATGGAGGTAAGGCAGGAACAGGATACTGATTGAGGACGATCAGCCATGATCATAATGAATGGTGGTGCAGGCTCGAAGGGCAGAATGGCCTACTCCTGCACCAATTGTCTATTGTCTATTTTCCCTGGAGCCTAAGAGAGTATAAAATGGAACAGATTTTTTTCTTTAAGGAAATCGTGTTCCATTGTGAGATGAAGTTGAGATCAAAGAATCAATAAAGAGAGTCTGAGTGAGGTATTATTGTGCTAAAATGATGCATTTGAGCAAACAAATTTGCAAAACCAAAGAAACTACTTTCTTTTTGCTCAACTAATTGGCCAATGTCTAAGACCCCAAGGATGACCCCACCTCCACTCTATCACTGTCAACACCAGATTAGCTGAATCGGAAGTTACGAGCAAATCTCACCAAAACAGTTCATTCGCAACTTGAGTGTTTTGCCCAATGAACCTCCACGACAAAAAGTTTCATATTAGACCTCTGTTTTAAACCCTTGCAATGTCAGGCCTTGAACCTTCAACAAAGCCTTTGAGAAATTACAGCCCAGTGAATCTATGTATCGGATGGGAAAGATCCTGTGAAATGGAGAGATATCTGCTAAAGTGAGAATAAGAAATGTTCTGTATTAAAAGAGTGTGTTTAACAGAGTGTTAATTTATTTTATGAAGGATCAATTTATTTTAATAATTTGGAGGAACAATCAATGACTTCTAAATTCATCAACAATAACAAAATGTGAATGAGTAGATAAAAAGTGGATCAACTTGTCACAATAGTACAATGCCCAGAGGGCAGAATGAAAGATAGATCTTTTTTTTAAACAATATATTTAACAATATCTTCTTTAAATTCCTTTTCTTTAAAAATGAACACTTTGCTAGATTGACAACATGGCTACTACTGATCACATGATGCCAGTTAACCACAAGATTTGGAAAGTTCTCATCAATGGTATCTAGGGGACAGAAGCTTGGATCAGCTGCTTGGACTGAGTTGTATTGACATTCTAGCCAAGCCAACATAAAGGAATAGGAGACAAGATGTCAACTTCAACAACTTGAAATGTAAGACATTATGGAGACCTGTTTTTGATTGGCTTGGTGGCTATTAACTTCATAGTTACCTACTTAAAAAAAACACAATAGATTTTGGCCAGGACATAAAACCCCACTTTGTTATCTGACTGGTTAAGTTGGAAGCCCCTGTCATATGACAGAAAGTGTTGGTTTGTGTTTGAATCACTTTTAGTAATTTTTAACTTCTTTCTTCAATCTCCTTAACAGGAGATTATCCAAGCTTAGCTAATACCTCCCCAATCTCAAAGCCTCTCGAAAGCCTGCTTTCTGCAAACAATCCTATATTTTGTCCACAAAGTAAACTAATACCCAACAACTCTGCACCTTCAACCCCTGACATTAACTTTTTTTTTAGATTACCTACAGTGTGGAAACAGGCCCTTCGGCCCAACAAGTCCACACCGACCCGCCGAAGCGCAACCCACCCATACCCCTACACTTGCCCCTTCACCTACCACTACCGGGTAATTTAGCATGGCCAATTCACCTGACCTGCCCATCTTTGGACTGTGGGAGGAAACCGATGCAGACACGGGGAGAATGTGCAAACTCCACACAGTCAGTCGCCTGAGGCGGGATTTGAACCCAGGTCTCTGGTGCTGTGAGGCAGCAGTGCTAACCACTGTGCCACTGTGCCACCCTTTATGGACAGTCTAGCTTGGATATATTTGAATTTAAGTAATTGGTGATGTCTCTGCTTTTTTTTCTCATTTCTTGGATGTGTGTGTGTGACTATCATGCAAACCACTTCATGTGGGAATGAATGCTATTTTAATTTAATCCGAAAAAATTTGCTGCAGGCCATTTGTAAATTGAACTTCACAGACAGGATTTGATGAATACACCGCCACTTAGTTTTTAAAGGGAAAGGAAAACAGGAAAAGACAATTTTAATATCACAGTGCTAATTTCAAGAAATTAACAACACAAAGGGACTTGGGGACAAGGACATGCAAATTCTCCCTGCATCCTCCACTGCCAAATCCAAGATACCTGATGCCAGGAGGAAGTACAACTCATCTTCCACCGTGGGATTGTCCAACCACACGGCATCAATGTCGATTTCACCGGTTTCCTCATTTCCCCTCCTCCCACCTTATTCCAGATCCAACCCTCCAACTTTACACTGCCCTCTTGAACTGTCCTACCTGTCCATCTTCCATCCCACCTATCAGTTCCACCCTCTCCTTCAACCTATCACTATCACCCACCACCTGCATCTACCTATTGCCTTCCCAGCTACCTTCTCCCCCCAACTCCACCCCAACCATTCTATTTATCTCTCAGCCCCCTCATCCACAGATCCACAGTCTCCCCCAGCATCCCGCCCCTCCCCACACACACACACACACACACAATTCCTAATGAAGGGCTTATGCCCGAAACATTAAATCTCTTGCTTTTCGGATGTTGCCTGACCTGCTGTGCTTTTCCAGCACCACACCTTTCCACTGGGTCTATAGTCACTGGAGTTTAGAAGAATGAGGGGTGACTTCATTGAAATATGTAAGATTTCTAATGGGTGTACCAGGGTAAATGCTGAGAGGATGTTTCCTCTCATGAGAGAGTCTAGGACCAGAGGGCATAGTTTCAGAATAAAGAGGCATTAAGACTAAGATAAGGAGGAATTTCTTCTCTCAGAGGGTTGTGAATCTTTGGAACTCCTTGCCACAGAGAGTTGTGGAGATAGAATCCTTATGTATATTTAAGGCTGAGATAGATTCTTGATCAGTTGAAGAATCAAAAATTTTGAGGAAAGGGTAAGAAAGTGAAAAATCACACAACAGCAGGTTATAGCCCAATAGATTTGGGAAGCACTAGCTTTTGGAGCGCTGCTCCTTCATCAGGTGGTTGTGGAGTATAAGATCGGAAGACACAGAATTTATAGTGAAAGTTTACACTGTGATGTAACTGAAATTATACATTGAAAAGGGCCTGGATTGTTTGTTAAGTCTCTTATCTTTTAGAATGAACATGTTGGTTTCAATTCTTTTATATGTAAATCGCAGAACATTTAAAAGTTACATTCTCAAGTGAATTTTAACAATTGGTGTCATGTCAGCCCTGATAATGTATTTAAGGTGATTTTAAACTTCTTCTGATTTCATTTACCTGAGACCTTTCATGGGCCTTTTTTATTCAATGGAAGAAACCTAACATGGCTGCTGACCACAGACTAAACCAAACTTCGTGAGACCTGTGTGGGATAAACAAAGCCGCTGCCCCAAAATTATATTTTTATCTAAAAACATCAAAACCAGCCAACTGAGACAGTGCCATGTTTAATTCATAATCTCATGTGTTGGGAGATGAGAAGTTCAGCAGTTAGCATTGGAAAAACATTGGAGCTAAACTCCAGAATAAACACTGAATTAGATTAGCTGCCTGTAAGCAATAGATCACAGAGCTAGACAAATAGGCTTTTAAGCTAGAACTGAATGACTCTCTCATTCTCTCTGCCTATCTTCTGCATCATCTCAGAAATCAGTGTCCAGAGTGGCACAGAATGTATTCTGGGTGAGAAACTTCAATGTCCATTACCAAAAATTGTTCAATAAAACCACTCCTGACTGAGCTGGCCGAGCCCTAAAAGTATAGCTGCTAGACTGGATCTGTGGCAGGTGGTGAGGACCCAACAAGGTGAACAAACCTACCTAACCTCAACCTTACCAATCTGCCTCTCGCCGATGTATCCATCCATAACAGTATTGGTAAGGATGACCACCGAACACTTCTTGTCGAGACAAAGCACATTGAGAATGCCCTCCATCTTGTGTGATGCTACCACCATGCAGACTGGGATAGATTTTGAACAGATCCAGCAATTCTGGGTAAGCATAAAGTTCTATGGATCAACAGCAACAGCATTGTCATCAATCAATAATCTGTCACCTCATGATGCAGTGTGTCTTGAGCATATTTAAAACAGAGATAGATAAGTTCTTAATTGCTAAGGAAAGCAAAGGTTACAGGGAGAAAGCAGGAAAACGGAGTTGAAAAATGTGTCAGCCATCATTAAATGGCGGAGCAGATTCAATGGGCCAAATGGTCTACATTCTGTTCCAAAGTCATATGATTTTATGGTCTCCCAATCTTCCATTACCATCAAACCAGAGGATCCACCCTGATTCAATGAACACTGCAGGAGCATGCCAGGAATCGCAATGGCCATAGCTAAAAGCTCTGTGTACACTTGCTGAAGCTACCAAACAGAACTCCTTGTGTGCCAAACAGCACACGTAACAAGTGATAGACAGAGCTAAGTGATTCCATAGCCAACAGATCAGACCTAAACTTTGCAGTCCTGCCACATTCAGTTGTGAATGGTGGTGGGCAATTAAACAACTCACTGCAAGAGGAGGTTTCACAAATATTCTCATCATCAATAATAGAAGAGCCCAACACATCAGTGTATGCCCGAAATATTGACTCTCCTGCTCCTCGGATGTCCCCTGACCTGCTCTGCTTTTCCAGCACTATACTTTCCAACAACATCAGTGTGAAAGGTAAGGTTAAAGCATTCGTAGCAATTTTCAGCTAGAGGTGTTGAGTGCATGATCCAATTTAGTTTCTTCTGGACACATCCAGCATCATAGATGCCAGTCTTCAGCCAATTAAATTCATTCCATGTTGGAGACTGTGGACAATGCCAAGGCAATGGGTCCTGACAACATTCTGGCAATAGTACTAAAGACTTGTGCTCCAGAACTTGCTGCTCCTGTAATCAAGCTGTTCCAGTACAACACTGGCTCTACCTAACAATTTGGAAAAATGCCCAGGTATGTCCTGTCTACAAAAAGCAGGACAAATCCAACCGAACCAATTACCACCCCACCATCTTCAGTAAAATGATAGGATTTGCTCACAGCAATGAATATTCCACATGGCAGTTATAACATGGCAGTTGATGTTACTTTTGATTGAAGGCATGCGGATCTGGAAGCTTAGCTCAGGGTAAAATAAAGTACCAAGATTGTGAATGCTTTGCTTCAACCTCCATCCTGCAAGGAGGATGGATTCAGTAGCCGGCTAAGGAGTAGAACATTTGTGATGTACCAAAGACGATCTTATTGGCCTTCTCTTTCAGCAGAGAACATTTATTTTCATCCAGTACTTGGGGGAATTGGTTAAGCATGGGTCAGTCCTGGGAATTAAGACGTTAGGGTCAGTCCTTGGGGGTGAGAAGTAAGGGTTCAATGTCTATCATATGGGTGATGGTGTTGGGGATCAGTGTCAGTCCTGCAGGTAAGGGGTTAGGGGTCAGTGTCTTCCCTAGAAGTGAAAGGTTAGAGTTCAGTGTCAGTTTTGGGGGTAAAGGATTTGGAGTCAGTCTCAATGCTGAGGATGAGGGTCAGGATCAGGGTGAGGTCAGGATCAGGGTAAGGTATTTTATTTGTATTCATTGAAATGAAGTCAATATAATTAGTGTCACTTGTGTACAAGCCAGTTCCCAGAACTCTATCTGGTTTGATAGATCATGTATCATTTTTCCTTATCTATCATGGTAGCCCTTCACTGACACATAGGCATACAAAGCTGCAGATTTTCTTATCAATGATAAAGCAAATGGTATTACAGAATAGAAAAGAAAACATAAAAAAAACAAAGCATGCTACCTAAATATAGAACTCAGTTTGAACCATTTCAAAACAGAGTAAACAAAGGTTCATATATTTCCCAATACCAAACTTCACAGTGTTTCAAATCCAGAGAATTACTGTGAAATTACTTCGTAATATTAACATTCAAACATCTTCTGGCTGTTTGATCTATTCAGCTACCTTTTCAAATGAAGGAATATCTTTTCAACATCATTGCCAGTAAATTTGGTCCAAAAAAGATTTTATTGAAATCAAATCCTTCATTGGAATTGGAATCATTCTCCAAACTATTACATATTATTCCTTCCTTTACTCCAAGCTTTGCTCTGGCTGACTCTTGTACTCTAATGTACTTATCTCTTTTGACTTCTTTAAAATTCTTATTAGATAGAAAGTTTTCTTACATGAATGCTCAATAAAATGAAAGCTCAGATCTTTCCAATCATTTAATAACCTGCCAATTTCTAACCAAACAATCCTTATATGACAGTTTTAGAAGTTAAATTTTTACACCAAGGTAATTGAGCTCTGCTAAATTATCCTGTATTTCTAGGAGAGAAACTATAATTGCTTCCAGCCAGGTCTCCTTTACAGTGGCCCTAAAAGCTTTCAATCTTGTTTTTTTTCTCTCTGCTAAAATGAACAATTGTTTATTCTAAACCAAAAGCAGGCCAATGTTTACTCCTTGTCATAAACCCCACAGTATAAACAAGCAATATTCCATTCAGGGAGGTTTGCAGGCACCTTCTCTCTGATACATTCTAATTATGTCACAGTTTTGGAAAGACTCTCTAAACTTGTTCTTTTCAAAAACCCTTCACCAAATTAAGCAAAAACCAGTTTTAAGCCTAAATTCTAACAATGATATTCATACACTCATTTATCTATATAAATCACATACTTTTCTTCACAGTAAAAGTACAGGATATTGATTGACACATACATGAACAGACACTTAACAGACATTGGTGTAGAGTGAAGTAAAGAGATATCAACAAGTAATATTTCTCTCTGTGAATAAACCTATTCCAATTACTGTGTGGCTCTGCTTTAACTCCTACACCAAATAGCTATTAAGACTGTAAATGGTAGTTGGAAAGTATTCCAGAGCTTCAGGCCTCAATAACTAATTGTCGGCATGGATACCAATGGTGTGTGTACAAAAATCAGGAGTAATGCTAGAGCACAGAGATCACAGGAGTTTGTGCTAGTGTTGAACTTATGCTAGGGAATGAGAAACCAAAGAGAGATTTGAAAATAGACACGAGTTTTAAATATCTGTGGCAGGTACAGAATGGGGGTGTTATAACATGGCAGTTGATGTTACTTTTGATAGAAGAGTTGCGGATCTGGAAGCTTAGCTCAGGGTCAAATAAAGTACTAAGATTGTGAATGGTTTGCTTCAACCTCCATCCTGCAAGAGGGATGGATTCACTGGCTAAGGAGTAGAACACTTGTGAAGTACCAAAGACGATCTCATTGGCCTTCTCTTTCAACAGAGAACATTTATTTTCATCCAGTACTGAATGTCAAGTAGGCAACATCAAGGGCAGTGGAATGTTTGAGAGAGGGGAGCATAAGGATGAGGAATAAGACAGGATCAAAGATAGATACTTGGAAAAATCCTAAATGCAAGCATGGAGTTGCAGGACAAATGGGTAGAGAATTGGGAAATGTTTAGGAACTTCAGAGAAGAAAGGGAATCAACAGAAAGAGTAGCAGTTTGCAAGGACAAGAAGTGTCAAGGCTTTTTCCAATGATTATAGCCGATTTTAATAAAGAGGTTATAATACTGAGAAGAGGTCATCATTAACAATGTCATAAAAGATGGGAACCACAGAGAGAAGTAACAGTTAGTTATTTGGTGGGAATATGATCAAGAGAGCATGAGTGGGACTCATAGAGAAGTTCAGTTCTGAGAGGGCATAAGGTGAGATGAGAGCGAAGTAAGAGATACGTGCTGGGACAAAGACAAATCTTAAAGAATATTCAAGCCAATTTCTAGGATAAATGTGAAAGCAGCAGAAGCAGCTTGACCAGATTTTAATTTAAAAAATCTGTCTATCCCAATCAAGTCTTACAATGAATGGGTTATAATGAATGAAATTTAGCACAGCACAGCTTGGAGAGCAATTTGACAGGAGTGTGTCAATTATGCAAACTATAACAGCTCTGAATATAGCTTCTCCTCGCTCTTTGATTGATGTCTTATGCAGTTGTATATTTAACAGTACACCTCAAAGCCTGTTCCTTTTAAAATGAAATTGCTTTAATTAAATGTGTGGTGTGTAGCTCCAGTTTGAGACTTTGAATGACGGGCTGTTTTTGCAAAGGCACCAAAATATGCACAGAGTAAGAGGATCCATTATAAATATTATCAAGAGATTGAAACCAGTTTATATTTCTGTCCAGGGTCATGCTGAATAAAACTGCTCATTAGCACTTTGGCAGGTTTAATTACAACATATGTGGAGAAGCATGGGACTCAGTAAAAAAGCACTGTACTAACTATTACATGAGATGTTATCAGTAGGAACAATGCAGACTCTGCCATAACAGGACATCTAAACCCAAATGCCGTTGCTTTGATTTGCCCCTGATCACTTCAGCTCAAACTAACTGTGTCCATAATGTTCCTCAAACTATGAACGAACAATTGATTGAGGAAAACAGGGCAACTAAGTATCTCCAGAACCAATCTGATTTAATGATTGGCAAATAGCCAGCAGATAAGGAAGGTAAATTTGAGTGTGAATTTAATGCCAGGCCAAGAACAGAAAAGTAAAAAAATCGAAGCGAGAAAGACTGAGTGAAAAAAGAAACAGTAGAAAAAGACAAAAACACTGACATTTGAAATTTGACTTTGTTAGATTCTGAAGAATTCGCATCCTGAAGGAATGAAACTACAGAATTATAAATGTGTCAGAGAGGTTGTTTAGCCACAATAAGTCACAGTTATGCCATTAAAGGAGTACCTTTGTTTTATATGCAGTCTCTAAATAAATGCAGTTGATTTAGGTGATATATCCAATGTGATGTGAATGAGAATGGTGAAGGAAACAGCATTTTCTTTTCTGTAAAATGCAATAGTTGACCAGCACAACATAATGAGGAATCATTTAAACATGTACCTGCTCCTTGCTTGATGCTGCAGTCCCATTTATGCAACAATAATAATTGAAATTTGTAGTATAGTTTTTTGGTCTAATATTGTTCCAACTGAGCCGTTCATGCTATTTACTACATGCAAGTCAGACTCCAAACCAGTGAAACTTAGTAAGCATTAATCAGAGGGCCACAAAAGTTGAAAAATCTAACCAAATGGAAACAAATCTTTTTCACTGAATGTGGTAAGAAATGTATTTGTAAACACAATGATAAAGAGATGCAGAAATATGTAATAAGAAATATGCAATAAATATAATCAGCAACTTTACATGCAGTCCCTTCATCACCATCACAGGCTGCTGTACCATTAAACAGTGTCTTCAATCACTGGTCAGATCAGGTTCACATTGACAACAATCCTGACAGCTCTAATTCCAAACAGTGTATTGACAACACCAATCCCACACTGTATATTGACAGTTCTAGTCCCGCACTGTGCACTGACAGCTCTAATTTCATACTATATACTGACAGCTCTAATTCTACACTGTCTACTGTCAGCTCTAATTCCAGACTGTGTACTGACAGCTCTAATCCCAATCTGTCCATGGACTGCTCTAGTGTCACACTGTATACTGACAGCTCTAACCCCACAATGTGCACTGACAGCTCTAATCGCACACTGACATGGACAGTACTAATCCCACACTGTTTACTGACAGTTCTAACCCCACATTGTGCACTGACAGCTCTAATCCCACTCTGACATAGACAGCTCTAAGACCACACTGTTTACCGACAGTTCTAATCCTACACTGTGTACTGAGAGCTCTAATTCCACACTGACATGGACAGCTCTAATCCCACACTGTGAATTGACATTTCTAATCCCACACTGCAAAATGATAACTTTAAATTCATAAATGACTTGACTTTTGTTTATTGTAATTGACATTGTCTTTTTGAACTGACATCAGAATATGTCATTAGAATTGGAATATGGATTGCCATAATGTTTGAAAGGACAGTTACATTATGCATCTATTGCTGAATGTTGGCTATGAATGAAGTTTTTAAAGCATTACACACACTATTGAAAAGCTGGTCCCTTTACAATTGTCATTCAGATTCTTTGAACAAAAATGGAGTTGTGGCGCCTGGTGTTAATTCTGAGAACTCGTTCATACTGTACTGACAGATTAACTTGATTTTGCCACTCTGGCCTATATCCTGCTGACTAATCTCAGTCATGGCTAAGTTTTTAATTGAAGTCTGGAAACTGATATGAAGTGGATGTAGCTGAGTGAAAAGACATCCCAACAACATCCCAGCTGTAGCATCGCAGAACAATATACCAGAACTAACCACTTGTTGAGAAATAATATGCAGTTCAACTATGGTTACAGGTATGATATTTGACACTAGTCAAGATACAGTTCAGAACCCCAATACAGCCTTCTCCCCAACCGCTGGTTAAACTTTTAAAGGAGTCATCATTGAGTGATATCTAATCAGCAAAGATGTACTCCCAAAAACTCAGATTATGTTGCAATGAGACCATTTGGTTCTACATCTCATCACAGTTCTGATTCAGACATAGAGTCATACAGCATGGAAACAGAGCCTTTGGTCCAGCCAGTCCATTGCCAATCAAATTAAAGTAGTCCCACTTTCCTGAGTTCAGCTCATATCCCTCCAAAGATTTCTTCTTCATTCACTTATCTAAATGTCTTTTAAATGTTGTAACCGAACTGCATCCACTAATTCCTCTGGAAGCTCATTCCACACACAAATCTTGCCCCTGTGTTTTTTTAATTCTTTCTCTCTCACCTTAAAAATATGCCCCTAGTCTCAAAATCCCTCACCTTAGGGAAAAGACACTGGCTATTCACGTTATCTACATTTCTCGTCATTTTATAAGTCTCTATAAGGTTTATAAAACCTTATACACCTCTATACACATCGGCATCCTACTCTCAAGTGAAAAAAGTCCCAGCCTATCCAGTTTCTCCCCATAACTTAAACCCTCAATTCCCAGCAGCATCCTGGTAAATTTCTTCTGAACCGTCTCTGGCTTTGTAATATCCATCATAATATGGAGCTGAGTGTCACAGATGAAGTGGAACTAGTTTTCAAAGGCCAACTGGAATCAAAATAAAATGTGCCAGTGGCCAGAGACAGCCTTGAAACATATGAAGTTGAGGAGTTATTGAGCCAGCTCCAGGACATCACTACAAGAGTTTCTTCAGCAATCCAACTATTTCAACAGTCCCCCAAATATAATGTGGAGTGGGAGTGCCCATTCATGATTCCATAAAATTCGGCTCCTTTCTAAACCTCTCCAATAATGACAGAGTCCTTGCTAGCCTTCATTGGAATACCATCTAGGGCAATCAATCAAATGGACTTTGTGCCACAAACTGGGCACCTCCCAAACCCTTAAAGCCTTTCCACTTCTTACAAATCTCAAATGAAGAAAATGATAGAATATCAATCAGTCACCATTCCCAATGAAGTAGACTTTGCAGACTGAAGAAAACCAACGTTATCTCAGCTACATCACCCAGAGGCATGGATAGGGTGAATGCACTCAGTCTTTGACCCAGGATTGGGTAATCAAGGACTAACGGGCATCAGTTTAAGGTTAGAGGGGAAAGATTAAAAGAAACATGAGGGGTAACCTTCTTACTCAGAGCATGATATGCATATGGAATGAGCTGCCAGTGGAAGTGGTTGAGGTGGGTATATTAACAACATTTAAAAGGCATTTGGACAAATACATGGATAGCAAAAGTTTATAAAAATATGGGAAGGTACAGGGAAATGGGGTTAGCATTGATGGACATTTTGGTCAGCATGGACCAGTTTGGGCCAAAGGGCCTGTCTCCATGCTGTAGGACTCTGTGACTCTTTAGAGCAAGTTTCAGCATGATCTCCACCAGCTGTTAATGGGCATTGTCCGCAGGATTCATTGCAGGATCTCACCAATGCTTCTGTGACAGTGTTCTCCATTTTCATGTTCTCTATCACTTAGAAGGACAGGAATTATAATTTCAATACAACACCATCGTCCTCAAGGCACACCCTATCCCGATGTGGATTTCCATACTAAACAGGATTGTGTGAGCAGAATTCTGCACATTGATTACGGTGATTCATGGAAATACCCTCCCCTCCCCATGTTCTTGGGGCAATTATGAGCAATGAGTGTGGTGTGCCATTGTCAGCTACATCCTGAGATTGAATCATAAAAGGAATCTGTGAATTGTGCTGGCAGTATGAGTCAGAGAATAATGAGCATAGCGACTGTTTACATTAAACTCCATCGCAGGGAATAGAGTGAACATTTACCTCCTTAGACTAAGGTTTATTAAGTGCCTAAAGATCAACTTGTTTGCACAGTCTTCATTGACCAGTATTGGAGATATTATCAGTTGCACAAATGAATCACTGGAAGTGCTTCACCATTGCTGAGGAGCACTATTCCTTTCAACAGTCAACAAAACAAATCAAAATGAAGTGTGGCTGCATACCAGCTCACAGCAGTTTATTATCAGATTTCTGATAGTGTGATTAATAAGACAGAAGCATGAAGAGAACATGAATTACTTGATTAAAATTGGTTTCTTTTCAACCATAATGGTTACAAACTCAAATGTCTTCTGAATGCAATACAATTTAGAGTTGGTGGATTATGTTGAGTCAAGTACAAATACAAGAACCATGTGCTGCAATAATCAAATTACCAAGTTGATTAGTTACAAAGCTGGCAATTTAATAGATTTGAATGGTTAATCTATTTGAGTACTTTTCAGTTCAAATTCAGTGACTCATTGAGAAACTATTCAAAATAATGTTCCTGGAAATCTTTCAGCATCATCCTTTCAAGATGGCTGTTATCAAGCTAGCAATGCTGCCTCTGCATGTGAACTCAAATTGGTCTTGGGGATACCTTCAAAGCTCATTTTAAACTGTAGCCATAACCCCCTTCACAGTTCCACCACTTGCTCCACAGTAAATGGGTGAATCCAATTTCCATATATTTAAAGGTGTAATCCAAGCTGGCTGTAGCCCTCCACTTCTTAAATATTAAAACTGATGCCTTTCAAATAGATTCCTGTAGCCTCATAAACTTTGAATCCTTTCATTTCTTCATTTAGTCTATCCTTGCCAGATCTCCAGACCAGATGCCTGGTTTGGGTGCAGGGAATTGGGTCTGTTAACTGCTGACTGTATGAGTAACTCCAGAGGGGACAATTGTCACCTAAAAATGAGGCCAACCTGCATCAAGCATCATTTATTAAGCCTCTGTGTCTGAGTCAAACCAGGGTGGACCTCAGTCCTCTCACCATTAATAGAGAAGAAAGTTGCTTTTCTGAGATTGCACCAGACTAGCAGGATTGGTGATGGATTAGTGGTGCTGGAAGAGCACAGCAGTTCAGGCACCACTAATCCAGAATCTAGTTTCCAGCATCTGCAGTCATTGTTTTTACCTAGCAGGATAGGTGTCCAAATATGAATATTGCCCACAATCAGCCAGAGCATAGAATTACTGTTAGGGCCATAGAAAGTGCCACTGAAATCATGAGGCGAATAAGCCAGCTCTTGTTGAGAGCAGAATATCAATGGCACTCACAAGATAGTAGTGTCCAACTCAAAATTGTTTTCAGCCCAACCACCCTCCAGAGGCCATGCTTCAGTCTCTGTTACATGTGCAATTTTCTTGACTCTGTAATGATGCCATGTCTTCAAATGCCCAGGCCAGAAGCTCTGGAATTCCCTCACTAAATCTCTCCATAGCTCCACCCTCTTTTCTCAAAGTCATAGAGTCATAGAGGCCTTCTGTCAAGAAAAATGCCCTTCAGGCCATCAGGTCTGCACTGGTGAAGCCTCAAAGCAACTTGTTATAACTTACATCCTAGATCAAACTGTTGGTCACCTGTCCTCACATTTCTTCTGTAGCTCAGACTCAAGCTTTGTTTGCTAATGTCGCTGAGAAGCACCTTTTCCTCAATGAAGGACGTCATATAAATAAAATGTCTTGCTGATTTGACTTTATTAAAGAGTGGATTTTAACGTTTTACTGCAAGACTTTTTTAAAGATAATTTCTGTTGGCTTTTTCCTGAGAAATAGCTACAATGAGACACGCATAAACCCAATGCCACGCTGAATCATCTCACTCTAAATTTGGTGACAGAAAGATAAATGAAAACTTGCCTTTGCATAGTGCTTTTCACAACCTTAGGAAATCTCAAGTGCTTTACAGCCAACAAGTGTAGTTGTCATTGTAACATTGGGGCAGGTGGAAACATTGCAAGCTCCTGCAAACAGCATTGTGATGGTATAAATAGCATATTTATAACCTGTAATGCTACAAGGAATGGCTGATTTATGCTAAGCTGAATGAGAATTCACTGCACAGCTTGTGGCATAGAATGTGAGATGTTTGTAAATAATTCTGGCCATTGAGAATGGTGTTGAAAAGTGAGCTCTTTCATTCAAAATATGAGAGAAGAATTGAATGTATTTGCAAGCATCCATGTTGAAATTGGTGGTCATATATGAATTTGCAAGTGGTTGCAGTGAACGTTGTGAGAGGGGAATACTCTAACATCACTGATGATCACAATATTGTGAATCAGAGGAACTGAGAGACAAGTAGCACTCAAAACATGTAAATATTGAACTGCAGAAATATCAGGGATTAAACTTCATGATGGGCTATCGGAAGCCTCAGAAACATCAATTAAGCTCTGCTTAACTCTATCAGTCCTATTGATATATTCTCGGCTACAACAGGAGATTCTGACATGTCTGGCCCCAAGGCTAGAATAAATTAACAAAAAATAAATGACAAAGAAAATTCCCCACCTATCTGTAGAATCCATGTTGATTTCCTTTGCATACTGGATTAAAACCTTCTGAGGGTGAAGTAAGAATGTCTTGCCACTGGATGTGGCAAGACAGTAGAGCTTTAATCTGATCCATGGGTGGTGGATTCACTCAGCTTTGTCTATCACATGATTTGGAGATGCCGGTTATGGACTGGGGTGTACAAAGTTAAAAATCACACAACACCAGGTTATAGTCCAACAGGTTTAATTGGAAGCACACTAGCTTTCGGAGCGACGCTCCTTCACCTGATGACTATCGCCTGATGAAGGAGCGTCGCTCCGAAAGCTAGTGTGCTTCCAATTAAACCTGTTGGACGATAACCTGGTGTTGTGTGATTTTTAACTTTGTCTATCACATGCTGCTTCTACTGTTTATCCTCATGCATAGAGGATAAAACAGTAAAATTCTATTGAATGAAGTTCTGTTTTTGAGGCACTTAAATTCTCTCACTTTGTAAAAATAAATAATAGTATTTATAATAATTGCAATACAGTTACAAAAACATTAGAATTCACTGCCTATATCAAGCAGTTCAAAGCCACAATAACTGTTAATCAAACTGAAATGGAATATAATAATTACTCTTTGTGAAATCGTCAGTGTGAAAACATTAATCCTCAATTTTATGACAAATTCCTTGACAATTTTCAATGAATTTGACACATTAAGTATGGGCACGAGCCTTCGCATTGTGGAAATAGTTTCAAACACTGACCATGGTGAGCCGCTACACAGAAATGAATATTTGTTTGTGCTGCTAAAGGAAACAATTTGTGTTGTTACCATGGACATAGCCCTTCACCAGTTAAGGGAGATATCATTGCTTGTTTAAAATTTGCTTGGACAAGACTGGGATTGAGGCAGTGTGAAAGAGAAAGTAATTAGTGTGAAAAGAAGAATTCTGAATGTTAGTCTACGGAACATGTTTGTTACACAGAATAAAGATTCTTTGAATTTGGTTGTTAATCATGCTGCCAAATGTCTTTTAAACACAATGACTTTCTTTGACCTCATATTGTGTTTATATGCATTTATTAGCTTCATTAGGAAGTTCTAATGCACCATATGTCTACTCTTACAGTGAAATCATTGAGTGAAACAAGGTGGGAAAGCTAAATTAATGTCTTAAAATCTCTTTACTGTCAGTCAAGTGGTATCATTGAAGCACTCATCAAAATTTCTTATCACACAACACCAGGTTATAGTGCAACAGATTGATATGGAAGCACTAGATTTTGGAACATTGCTCCTTCATCAGGTGGTTGTGGCATACACAACCACTTGATGAAGGAGCGGCGCTGTGAAAGCTAGTGCTTCCAAATAAACTTGCTGGACTATAACTTGGTGTTGTGTAATTTTTAACTTTATACACCCTAGTACAACACTGGCACCTTCAAATCGTTAAAATTTCTAGTGACCTAACTTTAACTCGAGCATGTGACTCATGATTCAATGCGCAAGCCCTTGTGAAAGACATTTCTACTTTCATATCTGTGGTTTCTCTTGTTGTGTTATATGGCATATTGTTTGAGATCAATATAAATAGCAAATAGGTGAAATTATCTGATATTTGTGATTCCATTATGCAACTATGAGAAAGCAAGAGGTATCTCATAGGTTTCAGGAATGATAAAGAGTTTGAGAAAACACTGATTAGATTAGATTAGATTACAGTGTAGAAACAGGCCCTTCGGCCCAACAAGTCCACACCGACCCGCCGAAGCGAAACCCACCCATACCCCTACATTTTACCCTTTACCTAACACTACGGGCAATTTAGTATGGCCAATTCACCTGACCCTGCACATCTTTGTGATGTGGGAGGAAACCGGAGCACCCGGAGGAAACCCACGCAGACACGGGGAGAACGTGCAAACTCCACACAGTCAGTCGCCTGAGGCGGGAATTGAACCCGGGTCTCTGGCGCTGTGAGGCAGCAGTGCTAACCACTGTGCCACCGTGCCGCCCACAGATGGTTCTGATGGTTTGGAAACAGTAGCAGATCTGGTCTAGACCAGGAGAAAGAGGAGGCAGATGATGAGCCTATTCAATAGCAAAATGAAAAATTCAAAGGGAACTTCTGTAAATAATAAACAGAAACAGAAATTAGCTAGTTTTGATAGGATTTGTAGCTCATGTTGAGATTCTGGATGTAGGTTTGCTCGCTGATCTGGAAGGTTCATTTTCAGATGTTTCATCATCTTACTAGGTAACTCTTCAGGTGGGCATCTGGATGAAGCACTACTGATGATTCCTGCTTTCTATTTATATGTTTGGGTTTTTTGGGTTGGGGATGTCATTTCCTATGGTGATGTCATTTCCTGTTCTTTTTCTCAGGGGGTGGTAAATCAGGTCCAAGTCAATGCGTTTGTTGATAGAGTTCCAGTTGGAATGCCATGCATTTTGGAATTCTTGTGCATGTCTCTGTTTGGCTTATCCTAGGATGTGTTGTCCCAGTTCTTCAACTTTCTTCATCCTTCCTCATCTGTATGTAAGGATACTGGTGAGAGTGGATCATGTCATTTTATGGCTAGTTGATATTCATGAATCCTGGTGGCTAGTTTTCTGCCTGTTTGTCCAATGTAGTGCTTGATACAGTTCTTGCAAGGGTCTTTCAAGTTCATTAACTGCTGTTTTAGTGTGTTGGTGGGTTTGTGGGCTACCATGATGTCACAATAGAGCGAACAGCCAATGGGAAACTTCAAATCAGTGTCTACCTGAAAACAACACATATGTACCAAATATTGAACTACAGAAGCAATCATTCCCAACATCCACAAACGAAGCTGCATTAGAACATTACTCCAACAAGCCAGCACACACTGCAGCACAGAAAACTATGCAGAGTAGAGGAAAATCACCTATACAGCTTATTCAAAAAGAACGGGTATCCAATGAACACAGTCCACAGATTTCTCAACAAACCCAAACAAGCAGACAAAGCGTGTCCAGAAACCCTAGCCACTCTACCCTACATCAATGAAATCTCGGAAATGACTGCCAGACTACTCAGATCTTTTGGGATCATGGTAGCCCACAAACAAATTATTTTCAATATCTATTATTAAGATTTAAGTGATCAATGTAGCTGGATTATTAGCCCTTAAAGGATCTGCGCTTTTTCAAAATTTTCATCATTTGCAAGTATGTACTCGATAGTGTGCTGTCCTCTTTTAGTCCAAAGATGGATGACCACATATTTGCCATAGAAGACCAATTGTCACAATTTTGTCAATTCACTTATTCTATTAATATTTTCATAATGTTATGGTTCCATCTATAAAGCTTACAATGCTGCCTATCTTTGTGTTCTCAGCAAATATGTGGCTTTCTATTCCATCATCCAAGTCATAAATAAATAAGAGGCAAATTGAGGTCCAATCCCATATCCTTGAGGATATGAGTCATATCCTGTCAATTAGACAATCTGCTCTGCTCCCCGGCTCCTTTTATTCAGCTGATGTCCTAACCGGAAGAAGAATGAACCTTCAGCTAATATTCTCTGATGAGCAACTTTTTCAAATGCCTTCTGACAGTCCATATCATAACATTAATATAGCTTCAAGAGGTGTATTTTGTCCCAGTTTTTAAATGAAGAAAGGTTGACACAGTGGTGATGTGCAATCTGCTCAAAACCACTAAACAGTTTGTGAGGTCTATTTTTAAAGTTGGAGCAACAGAAACAGCCTGAATAGGTGGGACCAAGCTCCCACAGAACTAGGATTATTAGTTTTAACTTTTAGCAATTGCTGGGGTTTTGAAGCTGGATGTGAAAGCTTTAACCCTCTCTCCTTTACATCTAAAATCTGGGGCTCTCTTCCTGCTGCTCAAATAGCACATGAGACAATGTTTTACTGAATTTGCCTTTGCCAAGGGTATGATTATGGGATGTTATGATATTGGAACAGTTAAGTAGTAATGGTTTTTATAATTTATATATATAATTTTGTTAAGCAGATCAATAGAGTTACAGCTAAGCCAATCCTTTTTTTAAATTTTGTCTGCATTTTAACTGCAAAAATGAAGTATTTTTTCCTTAAAGTCAAATAGTTTGATCAATAAAATTGCATTTGGAATGCAACACCTTACACTGACCTTTAAAATAAGAAAGGGTTGGAGCCAAGGGTATCTCCTAAATATATTTTGAGTGGGTTTGGTCTGGTCAATAACATTATAAATGACAGGAATGGTCTTATGTCCATTAATTTAGTTGCATCTCGACAATTAAACTGTCAAGTGGAGCTTAGGAAGGTTGTGGGGAGTTGAGACTGTCACACATCTCCTACTGGAATATGCCTATGCAAAGAAGGTCTGGAGGAAGATGCAGTGGTTTGTGTCAAAGTTCATCCTGAGCAGTTCCGCGGGTCTCTGTGCTTTGCATGACGTACACCGAGACAAATATCAACTCCAACTGGAAGACCATCAACTTGGTGACTGATGCTCTTTGGTCTGCCCAAAACCTGTTGGTCTTCTAGATCAAGGAGTTGACCCCCATCAAATGTTGCAGATTGGCATATTCCAAGGTCCAAGGCTGAGGGACACATTAAAGTTTGGGGCAGCCGCCACCAAGGCGCAGTGGAGAAAGGCCACTGTCTAAGGTCTTCCTGCTGAAGGTAAATGGGGTTCCATTCAGTCATCGGACGCTCTCAATGTCTTAAATATACGTAAATGTTGGCATTGTATGTATAAGAGAGTTGGATGGAGTCAAAGTCCAATGTTTTTTGTTTTATTTGATATCCAACTGTACAGAACTGATCTGCATGTGTCACAATGTGTGCATGTACAAATCTTTTTATTAATAAAATATATGTTTGAAAAAAACTTCTGATATTATCCACCCTAGTCCAACGTCGGCATCTCCATATCATAATAATTTGAACAGCATGCAAAAGCTCCTGACAATGTTCTTTCCTTGTGTTGCAACAGTTAAGAAGGTACTAGGCTGGTCATTCATAAGGTGTAATTTATTTAGCAATACTGTATGTTGAAATAAACAAACTGTATTAAGATGGATTATTGGCTCCTGGTTGAATCCACTGCCCGTTGCCGTCAGCCACCAATGCCCTCAATTGGTTTGCCATTGTCTCCTTCCAGTTCACCACAGAGACAACTCACTGAAGTGTCTCTTTAGCCATACACCCACGTACATGGAAGTGGAGGGTTGGGTTTGGGTTGGGTCAACTTCAAACCCACTGTATCAAGGGCCTCTCTAACTGACAACAGAATAGCCTTGCAGAAAGTGTGTTAATCTTAGTTAAGATGGTTTATTTCATGACAGCAACAAGAACAGCCTATATTATCAATCAGGCATAATTACTTAGAACGCTCAGGAACTGTATAGTAGACATGTGTTCCAGTGAATGCTAGTGTAGAACTCCCTGTTTTCATTCACAGACTGTGGTCAGATTGGGTGGAGCTAATGCTGCTTCAGCACTTTATCTTTCAGAAACTTGTTTATGAAACATCATCCTGCAAGGTTTTTTTCTATAAATAACTATAATTTCTATAATTTTATAATAATATATGTAACTATATATATAAACCTTCATCACTATACGGCCTAACCCCCCACATTTCTGACTTCACAAAAGCAGATGTCCTGAACATTTCACGGTTTTTTCAAAACGCACTCTCTTCAAACTCAGAAGAATGGTAGCTTTCTGTTGGAGGACTGTTATCTTTCGTTCTGATCCATACATAATTTCTCCGCTGGAGAATAATTTAACTCTCAGACATCCTTTTCAGGGCCATCATTCCTTGTAGCCCTTGTTGGATATATGTTTGCACTGTATTTTCATTAACACAAGTGACAATAAATTATTATACTACATTTGTTGCACCATACCCTTACCTTAATCTCTTAATTTCCTTCACAATTCTTCTTTGCTATCTCAGGTAGTTGTCACGTTAATATTGTCAGGAGGCCTTTAAAGTCAAGAATATTCATTATGGAAGACAACTTCTTTGTTGAAACAAATACATTCTTCCTTACAGTTCTCTGGAGATTTTGACCAGCAAATACCTTTCCAATTGGAACAGCACTTTTTTTTATGGTTTCTTAAACCACATTGTTTTTTTGGGGGGCCATATCCTAAGTATGTGAATGTGGATCTGGCCACAATGGAGTCAGTTGAGGATGTGATAATCCAATGGTGTTATCACTAGATTATTAATTCAGAGACTCGGGTAATGTTCTGAGGATCCCAGTTCAAATCCCACCATGGCAGATGGTGGAATTTGAATTACAATAAGATTCTGAAATGAAGAGTTTAAAGTTGACCATGACGCTATTGCAAATTGTAGAAAAAGTGCATCTGCTTTCCTAATGTCCTTTAGGCAAGGAAACTGCCATCCTTACCTGGTCTGACCCACGAGACTCCAGAATCATGTGAGCAAACAATTAGGGATGGGCAATACATGCTGGTGTTTTTAAAAATGTGCTTTTCATCTCTCTCGATTTGTTGATGAGATTGGACATCTTCGATTGTTCAACTGGGGAGCTTTATTTCACTCATGGTCATGTTACTTGATGATTGTTGCTCATTTATCAATATCTTTTTCACTGACATTGACAGCAGACAGAAGATTGAACATTTTCAGCAGACCTATCAATTCTGTAACTTCTAGGAGAAAGTGAGGATTGCGGATGCTGGAGATCAGAGCTGAAAATGTGTTGCTGGAAAAGCGCAGCAGGTCAGGCAGCATCCAAGGAGCAGGAGAATTGACGTTTCGGGCTTGAGCCCTTCTTCAGGAACTTCCTCAATTTTGACAGTTTGAAATGGTTCTTTTTTGCCAATATATGTTGTCTCACTGAATTCTCACTTTCACTTGAGATTTACTGTGAATCTATGAAGTCTTTTGACAATTATTTTACTGATCCCTGGAACTTTCAATATCGTTTTCAGCTGTGCCTCATGGAGCCTGTTCTCAATGATGACAAGATTCCTTGTAAGAGGTGAGAATGCTCCTATATACAGCATAGTCTTTTTTTTCTGGTCTTTGTACTCAATCCCTTTTACCCAAGGGATTTCTAGCTTTAGTCCTGGAACCTTCTCTTGCTCCTTATGAAATCTTCCTTCTCAGTGTTAAAGACATATTTCTGTCTTTTTCCTGCACTTATTACTGGCTTCTTAGTGAAGGTTTGCCTTTATAGCGCTGAATATACTCCTGTCTGTATGGAGTTTGCACATTCTCCCCATGTCTATGTGTGTTACCTCTGGGTGCTCCGGTTTCCTCCCACAGTCCAAAAATGTACAGGTTAGGTGAATTGGCCATGCTAAATTGCCTGTAGTGTTAGCTGAAGGGGTAAATGTAGAGGAATGGGTCTGGATGAGTTGCTCTTCAGAGGGTCGGTGTGGACTTGTTGGGCTGAAGGGCCGGTTTCCACATTGTAAGTAATTTTATCTAGAAGAAGAAGAATACAGCGCAGTACAGGCCCTTTGGCCCTCGATGTTGCGCCGATCCAAGCCCACCTAACCTATACTAACCCACTATCCTCCATATACCTATCCAATGCCCGCTTAAATGCCCATAAAGAGGGAGAGTCCACCACTGCTACTGGCAGGGCATTCCATGAACTTACGACTCGCTGAGTGAAGAACCTACCCCTAACTTCAGTCCTATATCTACCCCCCCTTAATTTAAAGCTATGCCCCCTTGTAATACCCGACTCCATACGCGGGAAAAGGTTCACACTGTCAACCCTATCTAACCCCCTAATCATCTTGTACACCTCAATCAAGTCACCCCTAAACCTTCTTTTCTCTAATGAAAACAGCCCCAAGTGTCTCAATCTTTCCTCATACGATCTTCCTTCCATACCAGGCAACATCCTGGTAAACCTCCTCTGCACCCGTTCCAGTGCCTCCACATCCTTCCTATAGTATGGCGACCAAAACTGCACACAATATTCCAGATGCGGCCGCACCAGAGTCTTATACAACTGCATCATGACCTCAGGACTCCGGAACTCAATTCTTCTACCAATAAAAGCCAGTACGCCATATGCCTTCCTCACTGCACTATTTACCTGGGTGGCAACTTTCAGAGATCTGTGTACATGGACACCAAGATCCCTCTGCTCATCCACACTACCAAGTATCCGACCATTAGCCCAGTACCCCATCTTTTTGTTATTCTTCCCAAAGTGAATCACCTCACACTTAGCTACATTGAATTCCATTTGCCACCTTTCTGCCCAGCTCTGCAGCTTCTCTATATCCTGCTGTAACCTGCCACATCCTTCCTCACTGTCAACAACTCCTCTGACTTTCGTATCATCCGCAAACTTGCTCACCCAACCTTCTAACCCCTCTTCCAGGTCATTTATAAAAATGACAAACAGCAATGGTCCCAAAACAGATCCTTGCGGAACACCGCTAGTGACGGCACTCCATGAAGAAACTTTGCCATCAACTACTACCCTCTGTCTTCTTCCATCCAGCCAATTCCTAATCCAAACCTCCAACTCACCCTCAATGCCATATCTCCGTATTTTCTGCAGTAGCCTACCATGGGGAACCTTATCAAACGCCTTACTAAAATCCATATATACCACATCTACCGCTTTCCCCTCATCAACCTCCTTCGTCACCTTTTCAAAGAATTCAATAAGGTTTGTGAGGCACGACCTGCCCTTCACAAAACCATGCTGACTATCCTTGATCACATTATTCCTATCCAGATGTGCATAAATCCTATCCCTTACAATTCTCTCTAAGACTTTGCCCACAACAGAAGTGAGACTCACCGGCCTATAGTTACTAGGGTTATCCCTACTCCCCTTTTTGAACAAGGGAACCACATTTGCTATCCTCCAGTCTTCTGGCACTAATCCAGTAGACAAAGAGGACATAAAAATCAAGGCCAATGGCTCTGCAATCTCCTCCCTTGCTTCCCAGAGAATCCTAGGATAAATGCCATCAGGCCCAGGGGACTTATCTATTTTCACCTTTTCCAGGATTTCCAACACCTCTTCTCTACATACCTCAAAGCCATCCATTCTACTTATTTGTGACTCAGTATTCACATCGACGACAATGCCCTGTTCCTGAGTAAATATTGAAGAAAAGTATTCATTCAGTGTCTCCCCAATCTCTTCCGCCTCCACACGCAACTTCCCACTACTATCCTTGACTGGACCTATTCCTACCCTAGTCATTCTTTTATTCCTAACATACCTATAGAAAGCCTTAGGGTTTTCCCTAATCCTACCGACTAAGGACCTTTCATGTCCCCTCCTTGCTGCTCTTAGCTCTCTCTTCAGGTCCTTCCTGGCTACCCTATAACTCTCAATCGCCCCAATTGAACCTTCACGTCTCATCTTGAGATAGGCCGCCCTCTTCCATTTAACAAGGGATTCCAGTTCCTTATTAAACCACGGCTCCCTCGCACGACCCTTTCCTCCCTGCCTGACAGGTACATAATTATCAAGGACACTCAATAGTTGCTCCTTGAACAAGCTCCACATATCATTTACACTCTTGCCTTGGAGTCTACTTTTCCAAGCCACAAATCCTAAGTCATGCCTCACCGCATCATAATTTCCCTGACCCCAGCTATAACTCTTGCCCTGTAGTACACACTTATCCCTCTCCATCACGAGTGTAAAAATCACCGAATTATGGTCACTATCCCCAAAGTGCTCACCTACCTCTAATTCTAACACCTGGCCTGGTTCGTTACCCAGAACCAAATCCAGTATGGCCTCACCTCTTGTTGGCCTGTCTACATATTGTGTCAGGAAACTCTCCTGCACACATTGAACAAACACTGACCCATCTAACGAACTTGAGCTATAGCTTTCCCAATCAATATCAGGAAAGTTAAAGTCCCCCATAACAACCACCCTATTACTGTCACTCATCTCCTGAATCACCTTCCCTATCCTTTCTTCAATGATTCTAGGACTATTAGGAGGCCTGTAAAAGACTCCTAACCGGGTGACCTCACCTTTCCTATTCCTAACCTCAGCCCAAACTACCTCAGAGTAATCTAATCTTTTCTGCTTCCTCAGTTGTTTCCATCTTTCTCTCTGTCAGTAATCACATTTCAGCCAGTGATTGGCTGTATCTTGTTAAAACAATAATGTTTTTAAAATGGTAGATTCACTTTCCTTCAAATAATAATCTTTCTTCTGGCTTTTCTGGAATTTTCTCCAATTAGGTGTTGTCTTCACAAGGAATTCAAATCCACACTGCTGCCACCATGTAATATGACCCTGATAACTACTGCCTAGTACTTGATGATATCTGCCATCTCTGACAGTATGTATCACAGGGGAAGAGTCTTTTGAGGTAGTACCATGATACCAATCCTCCTTTGAGAAAGTGAGGACTGCAAATGCTGGAGATCAGAGTAAAGAGTATGGTGCTGGAAAAGCACAACTGTTCAGGCAGCATCCAAGGAGCAGAAGAATCGACGTTTCAGGCACTAGGCCTTCATCAGGAGTGAGGCATGTGGGCTGGTAGCATGCGAGATAAATGGGAGGCGGAATGGGATTGTGGGGAAGATAGCTGGGAATGCAATAAGTAAATGAAGGTGGGGGGGATTGTGGAAGATTCCTTTGAGACCTTGGATGGAGTTGAGGGGTAGATGTGGATGTGGGTTTTGCACTTCCTGCAGTGGCAGGGGAAGGTGCTGGGAGTGGAGCCCCAAAGGCCCTAAAGGATCCTTCCACATCTAACAGAAATGTACCTATACCTCCACAAATGTCATTTACTATATCCGTTGCTCCCGATGTGATCTCCTCTACTTTGGGGAGACAGGACACCAACTTGCGGATCGTTTCAGAGAATGTCTCTTGGACACCCGCACCAACCAACGCTTCTGCCCATGGCTGAACACTTCAATTCCCCCTCCCACTCCACCAACGACATGCAGGTCCTGGGCCTCCTCCATTGCCAAACCCTAACCACCCGACGCCTGGAGGAAGAACACCTCATCTTCCACCTTGGGACCCTGAAACCACATGGGATTAATGTGGATTTCACCAGTTTCCTCAATTCCCCTCCCCCCACCTTATCCCAGTGCGAAGCCTCAACTTGCAACGCCCTCTTGATCTGTCCATCATCTTTCCCATCTATCCACTCCACCCTCCTGTCCGACCTATCACCTTCACCCCCACCTTCATCTACTCATTGCATTCCCAGCTACCTTCCCCCCAGCCCCACCCCCCCCCCCCTCCCATTTATCTCTCAGCCCCCCGGCCCACAAGCTTCATTCCTAATGAAGGCCTTATGCCTGAAATGTCCATTCTCCTGTTCCTCAGATGCTGCTAGACCTCAGATGCTATGCGCTTCCATCACCACACTCTTGACATAAATCCTCCTTTGTCTACACCATATCTGGGCTCTAAGTATTAGTTCTACCACTTTGGAGTTTTTACATAAAAAACAATTGTCTCAGTTAACGAGATGGCTAATGAATATTGACAGTAAATACTGGTGTGATTATATCACTAGTCAGGCATAATTACAAAGGACTCCTGAAGGTTGTACATCTGCTCCCTATGATGAACTCCACCCAAAGACTCAAGAAAAGCTTCTTCCCCGCTGTTATCAGACTTTGAACTGACCTTTCATGTATTAAAGTTGATCTCTGCATCTTCCCTGTAGCTGTAACACCACATTCTGCAGTCTGTTCAATTACTTTGATGTACTAATGTATCTGGAGTTCCACAGCATGGAAACAGACCCTTTAGTCCAATTTGTCCACGTCAACCAGACGTGCCAATCTAACCGAGTTCCATTTGCCTGGATAGCATATAGAACAATACTTTTCAGTGCATCTTGGTAAATGTGACAATTATAATCAAACCAAATCAAATCCAACTTCCCGATACTGGGTGGAGTTGATGTACCTTTCAGTACTGTGCCTTATACATCAATCAGCACATTGACGAGGATGAGGAAAATGTTGAAACAAGAGAAAAGGCAAATTCTCGCCTTCATCATGGGAAACATGAAGTTAATATTAATCAAATATTCCCAACCTCACTAAATCGGTTCCTCACAGATTTCATCAGCTATGTTTTAAATGGATATCACTCATCTCCAAATCATCAGCTGGTACCACTGCTTCCACTCCTAAAGAGATCAGTGACAGTGGACTGCTCAGAAGTCTTTCATCAGGCTGCATATTATTATTTTTGTGGTTGTACATCAGTTGTATGTCAATGGAGTGGAAGCTTGAGGATGATGGATGATCGTGGCTGATCTAGGGGCACGTTCCTTGCCATAAGTGAACAAACAAAGATGTGCTGCACTTATGCAAAGTTAATCAGAGACACAAACCAGCTCACTCTGATTGGAAATTCCATAAGCAATGTTGACATAATTGTCGGCTCTAGCAAATAATCCATCAATCAATTGTCACGTTCAGTTCTAATTGTAAGTTCTTGAAACTGTTATTGGGAGAGCACTGGAGGATCTGGAGTGATGACAGCAGTAGAATCTTTAGCAACCACTGATAAAGCCTGGTCAGATCTACATGACAGCAGGGTGTAAACACCAACCATCATTGGCTAGCATGCAAGAGAGCATGAGATGATTATTTGGGTAGAAAAGGTGTGCAAGAGTATGGCTGAAAAGCAAGGAATTGGCACTACGTAATGATGCTCATTTGAAGAGTTCAATGGACTGAATGACATCATTCTGCTCCGTAATAATTCTGTGATCTGTGATCAATAGGTACAACAGACTGAGAAACCCATGTTCAGACATTCCCTGAGCTTATCCTCTGCATGTTACACTTGGGTTGCCAGAATTGCCTCTTGTAAGCTACACCTCTCATGTAGAGTGGCAGTTTGTTCATGCTGCCTCTGTCCCAGCTGGTGACAGTTTGCTGCTGCCACAGTGACTTCAGCTAGTGATCTTCCAGAAGATAACAGTCACACTGAACTCGAAACATTAACTCTGCTTCTTTCTCGGCAGGTTGTGCCAAACCTGCTGAGTTTCTCCAACATTTTCTGAGTTTTTTTTGTTGCTGATATTCTTGGTGCTGCTGATGTTGTTGATCATCTTTATTGTCATCTGACGGCCAAGCTGGTTTAGCTTGCACTTCCATCCAAAACTGCTGCTGCACATTTAGGTGCTCAGTACCTCTGGGCCATGAATGTCCATACATACACTGTTTGTGAGGTTGTTTGCTCTTTACCTCTAAGTAAGGCTCTTCCATTTCTGATGTAATATTCCTTTATTTATATCTGCACTTTACAGGTTACTAAATACAGATCTCCAGCCTAGTGTCTAAGACCTCTCTATTCAGAAGTTTCTTCTAACATGATGTCTTCTCATCTATTGATATCAGAGTCACATAATCGGTTACATAATCTTCAGTTACATCTATCATGTCATTTCCTCACAAGTATTGCTCTACTTGGTCTCCATTATTTCAGTCATTTTACATAGTCTTTATAATCATTAACATCGCTATTGACATTATTGCCAATCTCATAATTAACAACATCACCATCTTCCCTCCTGCCATTGAACATTCAGCAGTCATTCTTCAGGGTGTTGACAACATCTTGGGGCCTTCCGTGTCAGGAGATTCCACAATGTTTTGCTACAGTCTTAATGATTTTGGACACTAATTTCTGCCTGTGTAGTGAACTGTGTTGACTGACGTGATGTCAAATCCGCTTTAGATTAAAGGAAGTCTGACAATTGCTTATTCTTCATATCAACTACCAAATATGTGGCAGGGGCTGGGTCTGGGTGGGCTGCTGTTTGGAGGGTCAACATGGATTTGAAGGGCAGACTGGCCTGCTTCGACACTGTCAGGGTTCTATGATTCTGTATGTTTCTGTTGCATTCATCCTGCTACACAATATAAATCTGTTCAAAAATCTTCCATTGATTCTCTCAAACACTGAGATTGCTAATTGAATCTAATCTGCACCAGCTCTAAACTTATACTCAGCCTACAGTAGATATCCGTTCCTTTAATCAGTGCATCATATTCTGGAGTATTTTATACATGCCTTGCCTTATCAGAATATCATCATATTTTGGATCCACATTACATAAAATGTGATAGCTTGGTGTTGCTTCTTACGTGTGAAGTTGTTCTGTAACATTGCAGATTTCCTACTTGTAGTCTGGTTGTGCGTCTTCTGCATTGTCAAGTGGCTGTGATAGTTCTAAGGTCTGTACTACAACTGGCATTGATATGGACTATTGTGATTGAGTACTTGCGTTTCTTCTACTATTTCTGTGTTTTCACTCTCCAAAACATTGCTAGCTTGCAGCTTAGCTTTAAAAACTTTCTGCTTCTTTCTCAGCTGCAGCTCCAAAGTTTGGCAATATTATGCTTTGCCTTCAGACCTTTCCAGCTTGTCCCTTGGCTCTGAAATATTTAAACCAACACTGCTCCCTTAAACCAACATTTTGAGATCCTAGTTGGCCGTATTTTGGGCTGTGCACATACACTATCCCTGCGGCAATTTTTCCTTATCTCTAAATAAGGCTCTTGCACTCCTGATGTACTGTAACATCCATAGGTTAAGGGATATTAAGCACAGTGCTCCTGTGTTTTATGTGCTGTGACACTAATTGCTATCAGCATGTACTTAGAGTAGTTTCCTGCTATAGGCCTCTTTTCTTGACTAGTGTAAGAGTCTATTTAGTTTACAATCATACAGGAAAGCCACTATTGATCTTAACAGAAGATGTTGTTGTCTTAAGTAGGGAAGCTCATGATGGCAATCAGGGACATGTTACATGAGGAATTTAGCTATTGCTACTAAGACTGTTGGGGACGTGTGAGTTTAGGTCTTCACTCCACAGGTTCCTAAGGGTTTGCTATTTTTCTGCACTCAAATACTTATGGCATGAGTAGATTGAGTAAAGCTTAGTGCAGTTTCTAACATTAACCCTTTCAGAACCATAACCTTATATAGTACCCAGTGAAATGACTAAGAGCTCTCTCTTTAATGTCATTTCACCCACTGATATAGGAGCCTTGATACCATCATGGACAGCTGACTCATGAATCTACCCAAGCTATTACAGCATTAGCTGCAGTCATGCTGATCTGATAAACCACATGTTCATAAATATCCAAAATAGTGAATGTAACATTTGAAGCAATGAAATTGACCTGTAAGACAATAACCACTCAGATAATGTTGTGTGAGTAAAAGCCTTTCACACATTAATCAAAGAAACATCTTGAAACTTTCAGGATTGATGAGAACTTTCACATGTTATTTCTTTATCCTCTCCAACATCTTGCTGTATTTTCACTAGCGAGTTCTGGGGATCCTGGGAAACCTGTGAATTCCTCAGCAGGTCAGAGCCAGTGTTCCAACACAATGGCAGTTTCAGTCCATTTAAGCCCTTCCCAAATCCATGCAAGTCTCTAAATTAAAACATCACTCAACAGATTAGTCAGAAATTATTTCTTCCAGATGCTATCTGACCTTCTCGGAATTTCCGGTATTTTCTCTTTACGCTTAAGATTTCCACTCCCAGCCATTTGTTGCCATTATGGTCAACATTCCAGGCCAGTTTCTCAAAGTGGAATCAGTCTCAGCTGAATTCCAAGGCCCAACCCACACCTGAACCATGTTGGTCTTGCAATACTATTTTGAAATATCAGTGCCCAAATTGGACAGCTTGACACCCAATGAGAGGCATCAAGCATTTCCTGGAACTAGAAGCTGTAGAGTTCATGGAGTAATCTTTCAATAAAGTAATAGTAAGCACAAAGCTTGGTGTACTTCTGAATGCCATGTGTTATTGTATTTAGAGTAATATGTCATATAAAGTGTTATAAATAAATCTAAGCCTGAAGACTGTTCTTGACCTTGCTTCATCCTCAACCAGCCTATCTTGAACCCATGTGGGCATAAACACATACACAAAAAAAAGAGTCGTTAGCCCAGGATGTTGGCTATTTCACACACAGAAGCATTGAATATAGAAACAGTGGGGAAGATCTGCTAGCAGTTATAATAGCTGCATTATTTCCATATCTCATGGTATGCTGCCACAGAGTAACGAACCAACATAATTCCATCCCCACAGCCTTGTTCTGTGTCACCCTTTCTCCTTCTGTTAATGCAAGTGGTTGCAGCATTCAGTACAGTTACAGCCCAGAATAACCAGGCATCTAACAGTGATAGCAAAAGCTGCAACGTATGGGGAGAATTTCTTGGTGCAGTAGTGACATTTAATGCAATGAACCCTGCCTTGGCATAACCTTTGAATCCTCAGTCCATTTAGTCTCCTCTCTTACAACTTGCAGTTCTGTTAACTTCCAGAAGACCAGAGACCCAACTCAACTTTATCTCCAGCTCCTGTCAGTGACAAATACAGTCAGAACAATGCCTTCTGCAGCACCTGCTTTTGTAAGTTCTGCTGCAATAGCATTGTACTCAGATGACCAAACCTGTTATTACAGGCACCATGGAAACCTAATGCCGCAGTGCTCGCAGATAAAAACATTCATCCTGACCTCTCCATTTTCTGGCTACCACTGCCCATCATGGAAATGCGTAATTTAAAACTTTCATCGAACAATAATGGTAGACAGAAAATAAAAGACCAGAGTACTCTAGACTGAGCCAGAGCTGATTTCACATGCATGAGAAGTGTGAGAACTTGTTCCCACAAGTGTGAGAAAAAAATTCCCAATAAATTAGTTGAAAGACCCGTGTTATTATTTCTCACTGCATTGAGCTCTAGAGGTCAGTCAAAGAGGAGACAGAGATAAAGGACCGTACACAGACCTCAGGAACAAGGGTACACACACAATTCACTTTAAAGGATGCAGACCTGAGAGTCAGGCTTGACGGGACAGAAACTACTGGGTTAAACTGGCCTAAACTAGTGTCTCTGATTCTTCCTACTTGAATTGATCACACCTTGTCAGTCTTCCATTCATTTCTATACCTAGCTTGCCCTTAATTATTTAGAATCATCAAATCCTTACAGTGTGGAATATGCCATTTGGCCCAACAAGTCCACACCGATAGAGATCTATAAAATCATGAGGAACATGGATAGGATGAATAGACAAGGTCTTTTCCCTGGGGTGGGGGAGTCTAGAACTAGAGGGCATAGGTTTAGGGTGAGTGGGGAAAGGTATAAAAGGGACCTAAGGGGCAACATTTTCATTCAGAGGTGGTGTGTGTATGGAATGAGCTGCCAGAGGAAATGGTGGAGGATTGTACAATCATAGCATTTAAAAGGCATCTAGATGGATATATGAATAGGAAGGGTTTAGAAGGATGTGCTGGCAAATGGGGCTAGAATATCTGGTCGGCATGGACAAGTTGGACCAAAGGGTCTGTTTCCGGGCTGTACATCTCTATGACTCTCTGAAGAGTAACCTACCCAAACCTATTCTACATTTATCCCTGACTAATGCACCTAATCTACACGCCCCTGAATACTATGGGCAATTTAGCATGGCCAATTCACCTAATCTTTGGATTGTGGCAGAAAACCGGAGCACACGGAGGAAGCCCACGCAAACATGGGGAGAATGTGCAAACTCCACACAGTCATCCGAGGCTGGAATCAAATCTGGGTCCCTGGCACTGTGAGGCAGTAGTGCTAACCACTGAGCCACCATTCCAACCTTATCTAGTTTTTGTTATTCACCTCAACAACACCTTGTGGTGGCTAAAAAAAAATGAAAGATAGCTGTTTTATATTTTAAACCCTTTAGAGCTATTTAGAGATGACACTAATTTCGATATATGTAACATCCCTTACCAGAATTGTAAAAACACAGTTCGATGGTGAGTATTCAGGTAATTTCCACTCGGTATCAGAGGGTTTCATGGAGGGTGCATGCCGCTAAAATAGCTGATCACAAGTTTAAACTTCTTCCATGTAAACTTCTACAAGGTACTGATACACATACCACTCAATTTCCCTCCAATCCTCAAATGCTGACAGCTGTTGACAATTGTTAAACCAGACCTAGTACCAACTTAAAGGGAAACAATATTCCTTTCTATGCCTACTGGAACCCTTATTGACCCCTTGCCAAATTTACTTCACCATACAATTTCAACACAAAATAGATATGTCCATTCTCACTCGCCCTTGTCCCGTTATCTAATTTGAGCATTATGATTTTATTTGTACTATGTTTCCTCTGATATTTGATGATTACATTTAATGATTTGTGGAGTTGTGTTGTGCCTGTTAGTGGGCTTTTGCATTTTCTCATAATGGTTTGCAGTTTTCGAGTGGAGGCTGATTTATGGCAATTCAGGGAATTCTTTTTTGCTTGTCTTCTTATTCCACAGATTCCTTCATGATTTCCTATGTACAGTTTGTTCCTCCCTGCACAAACTCACACCCCCACCCTGGCCATAGTAGGTCAGTTTCTCATTGCCCCATCGTTACTTCATGTGTCAATTGTGGTCTCTGCCTCTTGAAAATCAAGCCTTAGATTCATAATTACACTCTTTGTTTGGTTAACTGATGCGAATTCACTGTCGAGGACACTAGTACAACAGACTTGCACACCTTCATCTAACTTCTCCCTGGTAGTTACAATTTAACAAAATGGAGATGGAATCTGCCTGTCTTTGATCTCAGTGAGTAAGAGTTAATCTCTCTGCCACTGTCACTTTCATTCATTTTAGGTGTTTTCATTATACCACTTTAAAGCTGTCATATGACTTAACATTGGGTTTGTCTGGTGTACTCAAATTTCGCATTCCTCCCTTGTCACATTCCCCCATTGAATTTCACAGAATAGCCACTACCTGCTTGTTATTGGCAAATTATGGCACTTTGAAGACATCCATGATGAGATACAACTCAGACTGTTCTATGTAATAATCTGACTCTTCATTGTCATCATTATTTGTTAAAAATGAATTTAAATCTTGACAGATTTGAACTGGATTCAATCCCACTGTTCTGTGCATTTTATTTAATTTATCTTTTTTGTTTAATTTGAATCCTGTTCATTACCAATATGTTGGGTTTGTGCCTTTCCAAAAAGAACACTGAACATAGACTGTAGACAACTTCAAAGACAGTTTACTAAGAAGAAAAAGAATAAAAACCTTCACCTACCAACTCACACACCAAAACACCTCACACCCTCCCCTGCAACCCAGGCAGAACAAACAATACTGACCATTTTCATATTATGTTGCAGCGTAAAGAACAGTTAATCATGTGGCATACTCTTAAAATGTTACCTTCATACACAAAAGGAACCAATATGGATCTCAGCCATTCTCTCTCTTAATGTACTTTGAAAAAAAGCTGTTCGCCTTAATATTGTTTGCATTGTTTCTTATATTCATTTTTGCAACTTGTCCCACCTTCTCTGTATTCCTTTCCTGTTCTTTCTACATCTTCCAGTATACCTCTGCATCCAGTTCTGTAGGTCGGTCACAGGATTTGAAATATTAGCTCCATTTTGCTCTCCACAGATACTGCCTGCCAGACCTGCTGAGTTTCTCCAGCATTCTCAGTTTTCATTTGTTTTAGACTTCTACCATCCACTGCTGTTTCTTTTATTTGTAGAGTCTTTTATTTAATTATATTTTGCATATTTCCATTTGTTCTTCTGTAGTTTTACCCATCAACAGTTTGTCACAGTTTATAAGGTGAGTTCCCATGTCAAACCCTGCTATATGAAAGATATTGTTAAATGTGAAAGGATTCAGAAAAGGTTTACAAGAATGTTGTCAGGATAGAAGGGTTTGAGCTATAGGGAGAGGCTGAATTGGCTGAGGTTATTGTCCCTGGAGTGTCGTAAGTCAAGGGTTCAAAACCTTATTGAGGTTTTCTCAAATCATGAGGGACATGGATAGGGTGAATAGCCAATGTCTTTTTCCAAGAGTGGGAGAGTCCAAAACCATAGGGTTTAAGGTGAGAGTGGAAAGATATAAAAGGAACCTATGAGGCAACTTTTTCATACTAAGGCTGGTGGGTTTATGGAATGAGGAAATGGTGGAAGCTGGTACAATTATAATAGTTAAAAGCCACCTTTATTGGTACATGAATAGGATGGGTTTAGAGAGATATGGGCGAAATGCTGACAAATGGGGCTAGATTAATTTAGGGTATGTGGTCGGCATGGACCAAAGGATCTGCTTCTGTGCTGTGCAAATCTATGACCCTTTAACTCTTCAAAAATCAGACTTATTGAAAATTAAGCTCTCTGTCCTTCTCATGTCAAATATCAAATGCAATCATGTCACTGTTAGATAACTGTTCACTTGCCATTGTTGACTAATTCTAGCTCATTATTCATCACTAAACCTAATATTGCTTGTCTTCTTTTTGTAACAAGAACATCATGTTCCAAAGAAATGCCCCAAATGCATTCAGGAAAATTTCAACCTTTGAGATTCAAGCTGTTCTGTATCTTATGTATGACTGCCTTCTCCTATTAGACTACTTTCCAAAAGAGCTCCCTGATTTCCAATTTATAAAACCCACGACTTTCTCATATTTTGTGGTGAGCAAGTCAGGAAAGGAATATAACACAGGTACTCTTCTTACTTTTAGCAATTACAAAGGGTTTCTCTGAAGCATTTTCTATGATGTTCATCAGTGACACTTCTGATTACTACAGGAACATGTAATCATTAAAGAGAGCTGTTGTCCAATTTATCATTCAGTCCCAAATTTCTAAAATGATATTTTTGTTATTGACTCCTGGGACATGATAAGACATTTTGGGAAATCCCTTTAATCTGTTCCTCAGGCATTGATGATCCATCCAGATTGTGAGCTGATGTTGGAGATCCAGCTGGCTGAGGAGATGTGCCAGTCTGAACGAGCAACAGTCCAGACAGACTGGGAATCTGGTGAGTTAACTACATGAGCTATAGGTAGAACATGACTCTTGCTGGGGTCAGATTCCACAGAGTATCTTTCACATTGGCAGAGGAAGCCAGTTACAATGTGGATGACACACACACACACACTCATCCCACCACACAGATTAATTTTAAATGTTTACAATACCATTCTTTCTCAAAGTAACTCACTCAATGATGGCACATCATGGACTGGATCCTGATTGTCTTCAATAGTTTGAATTGCGAACAATGATTGGTCAACCCATTTTACATTTCTCCAATTTATATTCTTAACGGTTTCATAAAACCTGGTCAAATTGTCAAAAAGCTGCAAACAGCCTTCCTGTTACAATAAAGTCACAATTAATCTCTTATCTCTACCAAGTAAAACTCTGAACAAAATGTCAATGAAGGTAAGGCCTTAACTGATGTGGTGAATTGTGCCTTGATTTCTTACTGAAATGAGATTAATCAGCATCATTGTAATATTATATTTAATTTGGTGGTAACTTCCAAACCTGACACTCTATCACCATGAAGAACAAAGACAACAGGTGTATGAGTTCCAGTGCAAGCCACACACCATCCTGAAGTGGTCTGTATCACTGTTTCTTTTTGGCTAATGGGTCCAGAACTCCCTGTGAACATACCTATTATGTACCACCATCTGAAGAGCATCTAGGCATGTGCAATAAATAGAGACCTCAGCACTTATACTGTACATTAATATAATAAACACTGATGACATTCTCTTCTGTTTTTCCTCTGCAGTGTGTGTGTTGCTGCTCATTAATACATTCGTTTTTGTCTCCTTCCTCAGGATGTGACTCCATGTGGGACAATGTATCCTGTTGGCCACCTGCAGTTACTGGTGCCACTGTGGTACTTCCTTGCCCCAAGCTTCTATTGGCATATGGGGACAAACCAGGTAAACCATTAGTCAGGTCATTGAAGATTGCACTTTCAATCGTATCACTCCATTCCAGGATCCCAGTCCAGGGTTTGGAGCACAAAATATAGGGTGATGTTCCACTACAGCACTGAAGGAGCACTGCACTGTCATAGGGGCTGACATTTGAATGGAATTTTCACAAAGATGGACATCCCCCATTTCAGATCAGAAAATACAATTTTCCCAACAGTGTCTTCCCAACTTCTGAAAGTCAGTCCATTCACACAATTTTGACTTTCCAAGGTTGTGCTGGAGTAGGGCTGACCCTTCAAGAAATATTGTAATGCTGAGAATGAAGGAATACAGAGGCCACTGCTCTTTGTGGGAGCTTCCTATATCTAAACTAACTGCTGCATTTCCTATAACTGTTCCGACATTTCAAAAATATCCTAATTGGCTGTACAGTACTATGGGATGCCTGGCAGTATGAAAAGGTATCATAAGTCAATATTTTCTTTCTTCCGTGTTTATTAATTTTCTGTCATAAATGACCCAGTAATGACATTGCAGAACATGTGACACAGAGAGTATAAACTGATAAGAGAGTTTACGAGCTTGTTCTAGGAACCGGGTGACCCAGGCACATAAGAGTGAGAGGGATGTGGGGCTTGTAAAGACATTCTGTTCCACACATCATGTCCCTTTCACGGCTCTCTTGGCCACTACTGCTGGATAATTTTCAGCACCACTACTCCACCCCCACCCACTTAACTGACCAAGATGTGCCCAGCCCATTTATGTGCCACCTGACCTCCATTGCCAGCTCAATCCTGACACTGGCTGCAGTCCCAACAGTGGGCACCCCTCAGAGGCTACAACTTCAGGCAACTAATAATCCAAACTGAATAAAATTGGAATGTGGCTTCTTATGCAGGAGGACATAACTTCCCTGCCATAGAAGTTACCGCCTCCACGATAAATTCTCAGCCACATTTTTTTAAAACTGAAAACACATTAATTATTTATCTGTCACAGTTCAGCACCTCCTCTGGCACAATACTTTCATGATGACAAACAGGGATATTTCACAGACTGAGACACAAAAGGATAATTCTTGCCAAAACTCGCCATAATTCTTGCTTCCTCGATATGCTTTCAGACCAGAACACTTCCAATGCATTTTGTCCAGAGGATTTGTAAATGAGATGATTCTGACAGCTTGTATAGTATTTATTTCTGAGAAACATTTTATTATATCACTTGACAATGTTTGGACAAACTCTTCAACTGAACAATGGAGTTTCACATGGAACTGTTGAACTAAAGTCAGATGAAGAAACTACTTGCTAAGGCTTGATGTTCAATTTGGGATTTAGAACCTGATGTCTGGATAATTTCTAGGTCACTTCAACACAGCGTTAACTCGAAGTTTAATTCGCCTAACTGGGTGAAGGTGCGCAATTAGTGGTACTGGGGAGGTAGGATCTACTGTGGAGCATGAGCAGTGAAGGCAAGCAGCAGCCATGACAATATATGGTTCTGCCGTGGCAACAAGATTAGAGACCCAACAATTTGATCACACACAGTGAGAGATACCACACACTTGAGAGTAATTGCCAAAATCTTTCAATGAAAGATATTTTAACCTCTGTTGATCCAGCAGTTGTTGTGCAATTTACAAATGGAAAATTTGTCACTAACATTGTGATATTTCATTATCATATCTGTTCTCATCATACTAGGCACAAATATCCCAGTGTAAAATTGCTCTCTGGTTTCCCTTTTCCCAGACTCTCACTTTGAATTCAGTCAAACTTTAACACAAAGTCTCGTTTGCACTGGCTCTCAGACCAACATTGTGGGAATGCTACACTGTCAGTGGTGATGGTACCAAGATTGGGTGTTAAATGGAGACCCGTGAATGACCAGTCAGGAGGGGGCTGGTAGAAGATTTATTAGGACAGACTCCAAAGAAGGCAGAATCCACTGGGATTAGTATTGTGGCGTGAAAGAATCATTTCATGGTGTCAGCAGGATGGAAACCTATGACTATATCAAGTTGACAAAAATGTTTTCCACTCCTTTTAAGGAGTGGAAAAGCTGAGACATCGAGATCCAGCCAAGTTTGTCAGGTGACACAAATGATGATGAATCTTTTTTTCATAGAATTCTTACAGTGGGGGTACGGTGACACAGTGGTTAGCACTGCTGCCTCGCAGAACCAGAGACCTGGGTTCAATTCCCGCCTCAGGCGACTGACTGTGTGGAGTTTGCATGTTCTTCCTGTGTCTGCGTGGGTTTCCTCCGGGTGCTCCGGTTTCTTCCCACAGTCCAAAGATGGGCAGGTCAGGTGAATTGGCCATGCTAAATTGCCCATAGTGTTAGGTGAAGAGGTATGTAGGGGTATGGGTGGGTTTTGCTTTGGCGGGTAGGTGTGGACTTGTTGGGCCGAAGGGCCTGTTTCCTCACTGTAAGTAATCTAATCTAATCTACAGTATAGAGGCAGGCCATTTGTCCACACTGCCCCTCCAACGATCATTTTGACCAGACCCATTCTCCTGGAGTAACCCAGTATTTCCCATGGCTTAGCCTGGGAGAAAGTGAGGACAGCAGTTAATGGAGATCAGAGTCAAAGAGTGTGATACTGGCAAAACACAGCACACAGGCAGCATCGGAGGAGCAGGAGAATCGAGGCTTTGAGCATAAGCTCTTCATCAATGGTCCATCTAGCCTGGACAATATGGACAATTTAGCAAATCCAATCCACCTAACCTGCACATCTTTGGACTGGGAGGAAACCGGAGCACCCCAAGGAAACCCAGGCAGAGAATGTGCAAACTCCACACAGACAGTGGTCTGAGGCTGGAATTGAACCCAGGTCCCTGGTGCTGTGAGGCAGCAGTGCTAACCACTGATGAGTAGATGATCTTATTTGAGCTTTTGATGAGATTTTAATTGGAGTCATTCAACTGGCAACACAGCCTGGGGAACAAATCATGATGGCAGACTCCAGTGCACTGTCAGCAGGTGACTGAGAGATAGAAGCATCACTTTGGCGCATATAATAGAGTCTAGAAGCAGTCATCTGCACTGAAGAACAACAGCCTCCATGATCAGCGGCATGAAGCGCATCCAACAGAGGGTAGTTGAGAGGGAGAGGCATCACTTTGATGCATAAATTACAGCCTGGAAACAGTCACCTATAATGAAGAGCAGATTGTCATGGATCGGGTATCAAGGAGCAGTTATAGCCTAAACATGGCGTTGGTTGTTCCCTCCTTCCCTCATCTTGGAGTAAGGAGTGAAGTCGTTCCTGTCCTCTGCAGATGTGTCTATCCGCTCAAGGATAGATTACCTGTTTGTGTCCCGAGCGCTCTCGGTCAGATCCATCGACGTCAAACCAGTGTTCTTCTCTGACCATGGCCGACTGTCATCTACAGGACGAGCAGTGGGCTGGTAAGGGAACGTGAATTTGCAGGAGCAATAGCTTGTCACAGTAGGGGATTTAAATTTTTCTCAACATAGACTGGGACTGCCAAAGTGTTAACTGCTGAGATGTGGTGGAACTTGTTCAGTGCATTCAGGAAACTTTCCTCAAGCAGTATAAAGATGGTCCTACTTAGGAAGGGCAAAACTTGACCTAATCTTGGGAACTAGGGCAGGAGAGGTGACCGAGTTGACAGTGACCATAGCTCTATTAATTTTAAAGTAGTTATGGAGAGGGACAAAACTGGTTCACAGGTTCAAGTTCTAAATTGGGGCAAGGTGAATTTTGATGGAATTAGACAGGATCTTGCAGGGTTTTTTTTTTAGATTACTTACAGTATGGAAACAGGCCCTTCGGCCCAACAAGTCCACACTGACCCGCCGAAGCGCAACCCACCCATACCCCTACATTTACCCCTTCTTACCTAACACTATGGTGAATTGGCAATTTAGCATGGCCAATTCACCTGACCTGCACATCTTTTGGACTGTGGGAGGAAACAGGAGCACCCGGAGGAAACCCACGCAGACACAGGGAGAATGTGCAAACTCCACACAGTCAGTCGCCTGAGTCGGGAATTGAACCCGGGTCTCTGGCGCTGTGAGGCAGCAGTGCTAACCACTGTGCCACCGTGCCGGTGATTGGAGTAGTTTGTTTGCAGGCAAAAGGGACCTCCAGCAGTTGAGAGGCCTTCAAAAGTGAGATAGCTAGAGTTCAAGATCTATATGTTCTTCTGAGGGTGAGAGGCAAGGTTGATAGGAAGAGGGAACCCTGGAATAGGGAACCCTATTGCTTCTTTGACCAAAAAAAAGGAGGAAGTATGGATAAGGTAAAGGTAGCTTGAATCAAGGGAATCCCTGGAGGTATACGGGAGTTTACTAAAAAAGTAAATCAGGAAGGTAAAAAGGGGGCACGAGAAAGCCTTTGCTGAGATGATTAGGATGAATGCAAAGAGGTTCTTTAAGTATATTAAAGGAAAAAGAATAACCAGAGACAGATTAGAACCCCTCAAGGACTGAAGTTGACATGTATATGTAGAACTGCAGTGATGGGTGAGGTCCGCAATGAATATTTCTCCTCTGTGTCTGTCATGGAGGAAGACATGAAGACTTGGGAACTTGGGCAAATCAGTGGTGATATCTTGGGGACAGTCCATATCACAGCAGAGGAGGTGTTGGACATATTAGGAGAATGTATGAAGGTGGATAAATCTCCTGGTCCTGACCAGATATATACAAGAAGGCTAGAGAAGAAATTGCGAGGGCCCTGGCTGATATCTTTGCATCATTGTTAGCCATGGATAAGGTTCTGAAGACTGAAGGGGAGTGAATGTTGTGCTCTTATTCAAGAAGGGCTGCAAAGAAAAGCCTGGGAATTATAGACAGTTAAGCCTCACATCTGTTGTAGGAAAGTTACTTGAGAAGATTGTCAGGGATAAGATATTGTTATGGACAAGGCCAGACCCCCTCAAAACACCTCGGTAAAAACAATGATTGCAGATGCTGGAAACCAGAGTCCAGATTAGAGTGGTGCTGGAAAAGCACAGCAGTTCAGGCAGTATCCAAGGAGCAGTAAAATCGACATTTCAGGCAAAAGCCCTTCATCAGGAATACAGGCAGAGAGCCTGAAGGGTGGAGAGATAAATGAGAGGAGGGCGGGGGTGGGAATCTCTGCCTGTATTCCTGATGAAGGGCTTTTGCTCGAAACGTAGATTTTACTGCTCCTCGATGCTGCCTGAACTGCTGTGCTTTTCCAGCACCAGTCTAATCTAGTCTCTATCCTCCCCTCAAACCACTTCAAGAAAGTAGCCCAAGATCATAACTTTGTCAGTTTTTTAAGAAGGTGTAATGTGAATATTCCAGGAGGGATGCAGCTAGTCAATCCACTTAGTTTTAAACATAACATAATTTATTTACAAAATAAAACACAAACAAAAGGGAGCAGAATACAGAATAACTCAACCCATCTGAAAAAACAATGATTATCTCAATTTAGTGATGCTATTTCCAACAACCCCAATAACATCACTTGGAACAGAAGGAAAAATCAAACATGGGATCTTACAGGAGAGATGTCAGGGAGGGAGGGAGATCAGCCTGGACCTGCTTCTTTGGGTCTAGCAGCTTTTACAATGCCACTGTGCTAAAACCAAACCAAAGAGTAAACCTGAGCTGAGAGTACTAGCTACTCCCTTTTCATTGTACAAGTGTTTTTTTTTCAAAAACCTGAAAGTCTGTTGCCTGAGGCAGTATCTCTTAGCTATAATCAAACTTGCCCTAAAACCCTTTAACTTAAAACTTTTTGGAGTCTGTGTCTTTCATGATCTATCTGAGCAAAAAGGACACCATAACCTTGTTAAAGAAACAGCATTGTCACAATATACATGCATTTGGAAAGACAGGATTTGATTAGGAATAGTCAGCATGGCTTTGTGCAGGGGAGATCATACCTCGCAAATTTGTTAGAGCTCTTTGATGAGGGAGGTTGATGAGGGCAGAGTGGTGGACATAGTCAATGTGGATTTCAGTAAGGCCTTTGATAAGATTCGACATGGTAAGCCGCTCTGGAAGGTTAGATCGCATGGAATTCTGGGGGAGCTGGCAAATTGGATAAACAATTGGCTTGATGTAGGTAGCAGAGGGTAATAGTAGAAGGATGATTGTCAGACTGGAGACATGTAAATAGTGGAGTGCCCAGGGATTGGTACTGGGCATGTTGCTGTTTGTTATCTATATCAATGATTTGGATGAAAATGTACAGGGCATGATTAGTAAGTTGGCAGATGACACTAAAATAGGAGATGTTATGGACAGTGACGAAGGTGATCAGTAATTGCAGCAGGACCTTGATCAACTGGTAAATAGCCAGAGAAATGGCAAATGGAGTTTAATGGAGATAAATGTGAGGTCTTGCATTTTGGAAAGTCAAATCAAGGTAGGAGTTTCATGGTGAATGGGAGGGCCTTAAGTATTGTAGTGGAACAGAGGGATCTCGGAGTTTAGATGCACAGTTCTCTGAAAGTGGATTCACAGGTAGACAGGTCAGTGATGAAGGCTTTTGGCACAGTGGCCTTCAATCAGGACAGAGAGTATAGAAGTTGAAAAGTTATGTTGCAGTTGTACAGGACTTTGGTGAGGCCACACTTGGAATATCATGGTCAGTTTTAGTCACCTTGCTATGGAAAAGATGTTATTAAACTGAAGAAATTTACAAGGATGTTGCCAGGACTCAATGGTCTGAGTTATACTTGAGAGTGTGGTGCTGGAAAAGCACAGCAAGTCAGGAGAATCCGAGGAGCAGACAAATCAATGTTCCAGGTAAAAGCCCTTCATCAGTTATAGGAAGAGGTTAGACAGGCTAGGAAATTTTCTTTGGAGTATAGGAGACTGAGGGGGGGATCTTATTGAAGTGGCTTGGATAGGGTCAGTCTTTTTCCCAGTTCTGGGGAATCGAGGACTAGAGGGCATCAGTTAAAGGTTAGAGGGGAAAGAATAAAAGAGAACTTGGGGGCAACGTTTTTTACACAAAGGGTAGTGCACATATGGAATGAGCTGCTGGCGGAAGTGGTTGAGGTAAATACATTGACAACATTTAAAAGGCATTTTGACAAATACCATTTATGGATGTAGGCCAAATACAGGGAAATGAGGTTAGCGTTGATGGAAACTTTGGGTCAGTATGGACTAGTTTGGGCCAAAGGACCTGCCTCCATGCTGTAAAATGTTATGACTCTTTGACTCTAAGATGCTGAGAAGCTGAAAGTCAATGTAAATGTTCACCTTTCTTCACCTTTCAAGTGACAGAGATCATTTCAAGGAAGGAATAATGCTCTGTAAGTATAATTGAGAAATGAAACATAGAGGATTCACCAGTAAAGCAATCTCGGGGGGGCTAATTCAAGTATAGAACCTAGTCAATAAGGTGAAGTTAACAGACAACAATTTGCAGTGCAGATGTGCCAGCAGTTTGCAAATGAGGATTGAAGATGTGCTGAAGATGCGTCGGACCTTCAACTTCTCATCAACTGCAATGAGAGGATCCTCATCGTGACCACCCCAAATAGCTGGCTGACCATGCTCAAGCCCCTGGAATGGTAGACGATGCTGCCCTTGACTTACTGAGCAGGACTTTTAACTGAAGACTGACTCCCTTGACTTCACTGAGGTCTACCCCCTTTAGGTGTCTAGGCAAAGGCACATGCTTGGAGTTAACCCAGTGTGTTTTTCACGTACTAGCGAAGGGAACGTCAATATTTGATATGTGGGAGGTTTTCAAAGATAGGTTAAAGGTAGTGCAGGATAGGCATGGCCCATTGAAGGCAAAGGATAGGAAAGGCAAGATTCATGAACCGTGGATGGCAGGAGAAATTGTACGACTAGCCAAGAGGTAAAGGGATGCGTACATAAGGTCCAGGCAGCAAAGAACAGAATGGGCTCCGGAGGAATATTGGAAGAGTCTTAAAGACCAGTCTTAAGTGAGGAATCAAGCGGGCTAAAAGAGGTCATGAAATAGCTTTAGCGAGCAGAATTCAGGAGAATCCCAAAGCATTTTATTCTTATATAAGAAACAAGCGGGTAACAAGAGAAAGAATTGGTCCACTAAAGGATAATGAAGGAAGGCTGTGTGTCGAATGGGTGAGATTCTGAATGATTACTTTGCATCAATGTTCACTGAGGAGAGGAACATGATGAATGTTGAGATTAGAGATAGAAGTTTGATTAGTCTGGATCATGTTGACATAAGTAGGGCAAATATGTTGGCAAGGCTAGAGGTTATTAAGGTGGACAAATCCCCAGGACCGAATGGGATCTATCCCAGGTTGCTGAGGGAGGCGAGAGAGGAAATAGCTGGGGCCCTAACAGATATCTTTGTGACATCCTTAAGTACAGGTGAGGTGCCGGAAGACTGGAAGGTTGCTCATATTGTTCCCCTGTACAAGAACGGTAGTAGGGATATTCTGGATATCCTGTACAAGAAGGGTAGTAGGGATATAACTACAAACCAGTGAGCCTGATGTCAATGGTGGGAAAGTTGCTGGAGAAGGTACTGATGGATAAAATCTATTTATACTTAGAAAAGAATGGGCTTACCAGTAATAGGCAACATTGTTTTGTGCGGGGGAAATCGTGCCTTACCAACTTAATAGAGTTCTTTGAGTAAGTGACCAAGTTGATAGATGAAGGAAGGGCTGTTTATGTCATATACATAGACTTTAGTAAGGCGTTTGATAAGGTTCCCCATGGTAGACTAATGGAGAAAGTGAAGAGATATGGTGTGCAGGGTGTTCTAGCTAGGTGGATAAAGAACTGGTTGAGCAACAGGAGACAGAGAGTAGTAGTTAAAGGGAGTTTCTCGAAATGGAGAAAGGTGACCAGTCTTGTTCCAATGGGATCAGTGTTGGGGCCAATGTTGTTTGTGATATACATAAATGATCTGGAAGAGGGCATGTTGGTATGATCAGCAAGTTTGCAGATGACACAAAGATTGGTGGAGTAGCAGAAAGCATAAGGGACTGTCAAAGAACACAGGAGAATATAGATAGACTGGAGAGTTGGGCGGAAAGGTGGCAGATGGAGTTCAATCCAGACAAATGTGAGGTGATGCATTTAGGCAAGTCTAATTCTAGAGAGAATTATACAATGAACAGAAGAGCCTTGGGAAAAGTTGATGAGCAAAGATATCTGGGAGTGCAGGTCCATTTTACCCTGAAGGTGGCTGCACATGGATAGAGTGGTCAATAAGGCATATGGTATGCTTGCCTTCATTGGACAGGGTATTGAGTATAAGAGCTGGCAGGTCATGTTAAAATTGTACAAGAAATTGGTTCGGCCCCGTTTAGAATACTGTGTACAGTTCTGGTCGTCACATTACCAAAAGGATTAGATTAGATTACTTACAGTGTGGAAACAGGCCCTTCGGCCCAACAAGTCCACACCGACCCGCCGAAGCGTAACCCACCCATACCGCTACATTTACCCCTTTACCTAACACTACGGGCAATTTAGCATGGCCAATTCACCTGACCTGCACATCTTTGGACTGTGGGAGGAAACCGGAGCCCCCGGAGGAAACCCACGCAGACACGGGGAGAACGTGCAAACTCCACACAGTCAGTCGCCTGAGTCGGGAATTGAACCCGGGTCTCTGGCGCTGCGAGGCAGCAGTGCTAACCACTGTGCCACCGTGCCGCCCACTACGAAGGATGTGGATGCTTTGGAGAGGGCGCAGAGAAGGTTTATGAGAATGTTGCCTGGTATGGAAGGTGCTAGCTATGAAGAGAGGTTGAGTAGGTTAGGTTTGTTTTCATTAGAAAAAAGGAGATTGGGGGGACCTGATTGAGGTCTACAAAATCATGAAGAGTATAGACAGGGTAGATAGAGATAAGCTTTTTCCCAGGGTGAAGAACTTAATAATGAGAGGGCACGCTTTCAAGGTGAGAGGTGAAAAGTTTAAGGGGAATACACATGGCAAGTACTTTACACAGAGAGTGGTGAGTGTCTGGAACACGTTGCCAGCAGAGATGGTAGAGGCAGGCATGGTCGATTCATATAAGATGTGTCTGGACAGATGCATGAGTAGGTGGGCAGCAGAGGGATACGGATGCTTAGGAATTGGGCGACAGGTTTAGACAGTATTTTTGATCGGCTCAGGCTTGGAGGGTCAAATGGCCTGTTCCTGGGCTGTAAATTTTCTTTTTTCTTTGTTCTTTCACCTAGTGCAGCTGTGAGATTTACATAGCACAACATCCCAGTTGGCACAAAGTGAAAAAGCATTAAAAGAGCAAGCAAGGATCCTTGAGATGCAGCCTGATCCAGTCACGAGCTGGACACCTGGCCTTGTACACAGAATGTCCATATTGTCTTGTAATGAAATACATTACAGTATCAGAATGAAAGTTGCTGGTGCACTCCAAAGTACAGCACTGAAGTGCAAAGGTGTGCTGTTAGTTGATTGGAGATATCGATCTGAGGAGCTGTGAATGGGGCTGAACATTGCACAATCATCAACGAACTTCCCCACTTCTGTCATAATGATGGAGGGAAGGTCATTGAAACAGGTGAAGATGATTGGGCATGGGACACTAACCTGAGGAACTCCTGCAGATTTGGGATGACTGACCTTCAACAACCACAACCATCTTCTTACTTGCCATCTATGACTTCAAAAAGCCCTTGGATGCCCATTGATCCCAATTTTGCGAAGGCTCCTTGATGCCACACTCGGTCAAATGCAGCCTTGATGTCAAGAGCTGTCAGTCTCATCTCACCTCTGGAATTCAGCTCTTTTGTCCATGTCCAATGAGGTCAGGAGCCAAGTGCCCTTGCAGAACCCAAACTGGGCATCACTGAGCAAGTTATTGTTGAGCAGATGCTGCTTGATAGCACTTTTGATGACACCTTCTACTGCTTTACTGATGATCGAGAGCGATAATTGTTTGGGTTGGATTTGTCCTGGTTTTTATGTACAGGATGTACCTGGGCAGTTTTCCATATCGTTGGTTAGATGCCAGTATTGCAACTGTACTGGAAGAGCTCGACCACAGGAGTGGCAAGTTCTGCAGCACAACTCGTCAGTACTATTGCCAGAATGTTGTAAGAGCCAGTCTCCAGCATCCAGTCTCCAACTATTTCTTGGTATCACATGGAGTGAATCAAAGATTGTCATCTGTGATGCTGGGGACCAGTGGAGGATGCTGAGATGGATCATCCACTTGGCACTTATGGCTGAAGATTGCTGTGATCAGCCTAATCTTTTGCATTGATATGCTGGGCTCTTCCATCATTGAGGACATATTGGCCATCATTTCAAAATTTACACATGATTCATAAATATAGTAAGCAATGAGTAGGTTAGTAACAAAATCTGGATGACCTAGCCTGATGAAATAGGAAATCATGTAGCACTCTTGAAGAAGGAATGAGGAGAGACAATATTTAGGCCAATTTTAAATTATAGAACCATAGGATCTCTATAGTTCAGAAGGAGCCATTTGGCCCATCGAGTCTGCACCAATCCTCAGAAAAGCCTCCCACCCAGAACCCAACCTTATCCCCATAACCCTGCATTTCCCATGGCTAATCCACTAGCCTACACATCCCTGGACATTATGCACAATTTAGCATGGCCAATCCATCTAATTTGCACATCTTTGGACTGTGTGAAGAAACTGGGCACCTGGATAAACCTACTACATAGATATGGGAAGAACATGCAAACTTTACACCTGACGTTGGAGTTGAATCCAGATCCCTGGTACTGTGAGACAGCAGTGCTAACCATGCTACCCAAAGTGTGAAGAGCCTTGCAGATTTACAACTTACAGTTTTTAAAATACCAAGTTGAGAAGGCTGGAACTTTTAGCTTTGCTAATACAAAAGCAAGGAAAATGTGTTAAACATTTATACATTATTCATCCAGCTTCTGTTTAAGCACTGTCTAAAACTTGGCACTGCACTTTGGAAGGGATATGAGGGCCTTGGAGAGAGTACAATGGAGATTTACTGTAATGATACCAAGGCTAGGTGATTCAGTTCCATGAAGAGTTTGAAGAAGTTGGGCTTATTCTGCTTTGATCAAAAACAGTTAATGGGATATTTAATTTGAATTATCAAAAGTTTGAAGGGTTTAGTAGAAAATCAAGGAACAAACATTTGCCACTGGCAGAAGAGTCAGTTTGGGGAAGAGTCAGTAACCAAAAGGTTCGGATTTAAGGTAAACCAGAGATGTGAAAAGAACCAGAGATGATTTAAGGATTTTGTTTTAATGTGAAGAGTTGTTATGATCTGGAATGTGCTGCCTGAAAAGATGGTGAAACAATGTCATAAGCCACTTTCATAAGAAATTGTATAAATAACTTGAAAGAGAATAACTCAATAGAGAAAGAACAACGCATCTAGAATTTTCTCGCAAAGAGCTAGAAATGATATGGAAATGTCAGTGTTGGAATAGGATGGACAAAGTTGTGATTTCAAATAAGCCCGCTAGACTATAACCTGCTATCATGTTACGTCTGAGTTTTCAGTATGCTGCTCCTTCATCAGCTGAAGTGGAGGAAAGCACACAGGCACGGAATTTTTATGCAGAGAAATAATGGTAAAATAATCCAGGTAATTAAGAGTGTCAAAAGATAAATACAAATAGTGTGAATGTGGACAGGCTGAATAACAATGCTTTGCAGGTGATCAAAAGTGTCAGATAGTGTGAGTAAAGTGTCAACAGTTGAATAGCAAGTGAAGAGAAGATCTATGAACCAATTAATAATTGCAAGAAATCAAAAATAAGGTGGTGCTAGAGACAAACCAAATATGGTAGGTGTAAGAGTTACATGATGAGAGTCCAACCAAAGTAACAAGTAATCCAAAACTATACAATCTAATTAAGGTAGACAGAGAATAACAAGATATCAAGGTGATGGGGACAAAACAGCAAAGTAAGGAAGATTTTACACAGAACAATATATTGGGATTACATGATATGAACTGCAGATCACGGTTGAGGCTGTTCTCGTGGGTACGAAACTTGGCTATCAGTTCCTGCTCTGCAATTCTGTGTTGTTGTGTACCTTGAAGGCCACCTTGGAGGATTCTTAACTGAAGATCAGGAATTGAATGTCCTTGACTACTGAAATGTTCCCCAACTGGGAGGGAACACTCCTGTCTGGCAATTGTGGTGCAGTGTCCATGCATCCATTGTCATGGCATCTGCATGATCTTGCTGATATGATTAGATTAGATTACTTACAGTGTAGAAACAGGTCCTTCAGCCCAACAAGTCCACACCAACCCGCTGAAGCGCACCCACCCGGATCCATTCCCCTACATTTACCTCTGCACCTAACACTATGGGCAATTTAGCATGGCCAATTCACCTAACCTATACATTTTTGGACTGTGGGAGGAAACCGGAGCACCCGGAGGAAACATCTGTCCTATATCTATCACTCCTCAATTTGAAGGTATGCCCCCTCATGCTTCCTGTCACTATACAGTAGCACCTCGACTTACGAATTTAATCCGTTCTGCGACCCGGTTCGCGAAATGAAAAGTTCGCGAACTGAATCAATTTTTCCCATTGTTCGGATAGTGTTCACAGCGCACACGCCAAAGACGAACTGAATGAGATCACCGGGGGCCCGAGAGCTTTTGTGTTCAACAAGCGCATAGAAAAGCAGAACAATGAAACCACGTCGTCGCACACGGGCTTTTTGCGCTCGTACCTTCGTTCGTACCTTGAATTTTGTACGTATGTTGAAGCAAAATTTTGTACAATACTGTTCGTAAACTGATTTGTTCGTGAACGGGGTCATTCGTATGTCGAGGCGCTACTGTACTTGGAAAAAGGCTCTCCCTGTCCACCCTATCTAACCCTCTGATTATCTTATATGTCTCTATTACGGCACCTCTCAACCTTCTTCTCTCCAACGAAAACAGCCTCAAGTCCCTCAGCCTTTCCTCGAAAGACCTTCCCTCCATACCAGGCAATATCCTAGTAAATATCTTCTGCACCCTTTCCAAAACTTCCACATCCTTCTTATAATGCGGTGACCAGAACTGTACACAATACTCCAAGTGCAGCTGCACCAGAGTTTTGTACAGCTGTAGCATAACCTCATGGTTCCGGAACTCGATCCCTCTATTAATAAAAGCTAAAACACTGTATGCCTTCTTAACAACCCTGTCAACCTGGGTGGCAACTTTCAAGGATCTGTGTACCTGGACACCGAGATCTTTCTGCTCATCTACACTACCAAGAATCTTACTATTAGCCCAGTACTTTGCTTTCCGGTTACTCTGACCAAAGTGAATCACCTCACACTTGTCCACATTAAACTCCATTTGCCACCTCTCAGCCCAGCTCTGCAGCTTATCTATGTCTCTCTGTAATCTACAACATCCTTTGTCACTATCCACACTCCACCGACAGTAATGTTGTCTGCAAATTTACTAACCCACCCTTCTACGTTCTCATCCAGGTCATTTATAAAAATGACGAACAGCAGTGGACCCAACACCGACCCTTGCGGTACACCACTAGTAACTGAAGTCCAAGATGAACATTTCCCATCAACCACCACCTTCTGTCTTCTTTCAACAAGCCAATTACTGATCCAAACTGCTATATCTCCCACAATCCCATTCCTCCGCATTTTGTACAATAGCCTACTGTGGGAAACCTTATCGAATGCCTTGCTGAAATCCATATACACCACATCAACCAGTTTATTCTCATCTATCTGTTTGGTCACCTTCTCAAAAAACTTAATAAGGTTTGTGAGGCACGACCTACCTTTCACAAAACCGTGCTGACTATCCCTAATCAAATTATTCTTTTCTACATGATTATAAATCCTATCTCTTATAACCTTTTCCAACACTTTACCAACAACTGAAGTAAGGCTCACTGGTCTATAATTACCAGGGTTGTCTCTACTCCCCTTCTTGAACAGGGGAACCACATTTGCTATCCTTCAGTCTTCTGGCACTATTCCTGTAGACAATGATGATTTAAAGATCAATGCCAAAGGCTCGGCAATCTCCTCCCTGGCTTCCCAGAGGATTCTAGGATAAATCCCATCTGACCCAGGGGATTTATCTATTTTCACACTCTGCAGGATTTCTAATACCTCTTCCTTGTGAACCTCAATCCCACCTAGTCTAGTAGCCTGTATCTCAGTATTCTCCTCAACAACATTGTCGTTTTCTAAAGTGAATACTGTCGAAAAATATTCATTTAATGCTTCCCCTATCTCCTCTGACTCCACAAACAACTTCCCACTACTATCCTTGATTGGCCCTGATCTTACTCTCATCATTCTTTTATTCCTTAAATACCTATAGAGAGCCTTAGGGTTTACCCTGATCCTATCCGCCAACAATTTTTCATGTCTCCTCCTGGCTCTTCTGAGCTCTCTCTTTAGGTCTTTCCTGGCTACCTTGTAACCCTCAAGTGCCCTAACTGAGCCTTCACATCTCATCCTAACATAAGCCTTCTTCTTCCTCTTGACCAGAGATTCCACTTCCTTCGTAAACCATGGCTCCCGCGCTCTACAGCTTTCTCCCTGTCTGATAGGTACATACTTATCTAGGACACTCAGGAGCTTTTCCTTGAATAAGCTCCACATTTCTAATGTGCCCATCCCCTGCAGTTTCCTTCCCCATCCTATGCTTCCTAAATCTTGCCTAATCGCATTGTAATTGCCTTTCCCCCAGCTGTAACTCTTGCCCAGTGGTATACACCTATCCCTTTCTATCACTAAAGTAAACATAACAGAATTGTGATCACTATCACCAAAGTGCTCACCTACTTCCAAGTCTAACACCTGGATTATTTTACTATTATTTCTCTGCATAAAAATTCTGCACCTGTATGCTTCCTTCCACTTTATCTGACGAAGGAGCAGCACTCTGAAAGCTTGTGATTTCAAATAAGGCTGTTAGACTACAACCTGGTGTCACCTGACTTTTGAAAGCTACTAGAACAATAATGGGCTGAATTAACACCTTCAGTGTAGCATGTTTCTATACCATTAGTCTTTTTAATGTATTAACTGATTTATGTCACTGAAATCGCAAATCTTTTTACTCTTCTACACTTCTGGTTTCTCACCATTTATAAAATATTTCAGTCAATCAGGGATCCAAAGTAACCCAACATGGAGCCAAATTGAATTCCATTTTCTGTATTTTTGCCCATTCATTAAGTCTGTCAATGACCTTTTGTAATTATTTTCTCGCATATAACTTCCCCTTCTAACTCAGGGGCTCAGAAAATTTACATTCTGCAAACTTCTATTCCTTCATCCAAATCAATTAATGCTGAAAGGTTTGAAAAGCACTTGTCACATCTGAGCAATCAGAGAATGCTCCCTTTACACCTATTCTCCTCCAGAAATTCCCGGAGATCATGAACCAGGTGAATTAAACCCATTCTGCAAACTCATAATGCACATTTCTTGTTGTGAGAAGTTCCACTTCAGAAAACAAGCTCCAAGCAGGTTTACAATTTCATCAAATGCAAGGTAATAAATATTCCCCAATTGTTCATAACACCGGTTTATGAATTTTAAGCAAAGGATTAAAGATTATTAGCGATAGCCCATTACTGAACTTACAGTCTAAGAAGAGACAAGGCTTATTTGAGTGATATCAATATTATCTTTTGTGCTATAAAGTACATTTAGAGAGACAGAGGAGAGATCCACTGCAAATGACTCCTTGATATTACAAGGAAAACTAACCACAGAAAAATACACTTTTAGGGAATGCTTAGTTGTCAAGATGACATTTACAATCCAGATGGGTAAGCCAAAAACACTGAATTTAATGAATGGTTTCTAAATCAACAAATGTATACAGAAAATACCATTTGTTATAGTTTTTACTGAAATGTGAACCAGAACAAACGTACTTATACATAAATGTACAAATGATACATTGTATAGAAAGCTAAATAAATAATTGATACAAGAAAGATACAATAGAAACAACCACAAGCACATCCACCACAATTCTCAAAATGTAGCATAATGTAGCTGCACAGTTCTATGATGTGATGTTCTTTATTCCTACAGGTAGATCAGGAGTCCTATATAGTAATAGATTTCGCCTTTCAATTTATCAGCTCTAATTATTCACTTACAGTGAGAAACAGTTCTGAGATCCCTCTCTCCTCCAGTTCAGGTTACTCCTGGTGGTTTGCAGAGTACCCCTTCAAATGACCAATCAATAGACACTAGTTCACGGCTTGGCCAATTCTTTTGTGTCTTTGCACATTACTTCCAAGAGCAAATGACTTTGCTCATGCAGCAAATGTCTTTATCTGCTGAAAAGAAAAATTAAACCTTTTCTGGAATTGATTCTCTGAACATGTTTCTCTTTTAGTCTCTATTTATTTTCTCTTTATATCTGTATTTGGGCCTTCTTTCTCCAGCTCCTTTGCTTACAGGTCTCCTGCATGTCCACAGTTCTCCTTAGTCTATGGCAGCATAGCATTTAAATGTTACCATTCCTTCCTGGTGCTAACTGCTTCCAACTCAATACAGCTCAGCAGTGTTGTATATAGCAATGGTTCTGATAGGCTTAATGTCAAAGACTGCATTAAGGTCTATCTCAGCTTTGAATATACTTAATGACCGAACCTCAACAATCCTCTACAATAAAGAATTCCATGGATTCAGTACCCTCTGAGAGGAAAGAATTCTCCTCATCTGTCTTAAATGGATAAATCCTTACTCTGAGATTATGTCCTGTGGTACAAGACTGTCCCGCAAGGAGAAACAACTTCTGCACTTTTACTTATCAACCCCCCCCTGAGAATCTTATATATTTAAATAAGGACTAAAGTCTAGTGAGTATCGGCCTAACCAATTCAACTTCTCATAAGGAAATCTCTTCATGCTCAGGATCAGCCTCGTAAGCTTCTCTGTATTGCCTCTAATGACAGTATATCTTTCCTTTGATAAATGGACCCAAACGGTTCACAGTATTCCAATGGAAATACAAGTATTGTTTTAGAAAACCTCACTATTTTTATATTTCATTCCCTTTCAACTAAAAGCCACATTTGCCTTCCCTATTACCTACTGAACTTGGATGCTCGCTTTTGTGATCCATGCATGAGGATTCCCAAATCTCTGTTCTGTAGCTTTCTGCAGTCTTTCTCCATTGAAATAATATTCAGCTCTTCAATTCCTCCTGACACTGACAAAGTGCATGACCTCTCGTTTTCCCACAATATTCCATCAATCCCACAAATTGCCAAGATTTTGCCCATTCACTTAACCTGTCTGTCTCCATATGTAGACTTAGAGTCATAGAGATTACAGCATAGAAACAGACCCTTTGGTCCAACTCATCCATGCCAACCAGATATCCCAACCCAATCTAGTCCCACCTGCCAGCACCCAGCCCATATCCCTCCAAACTTCTTGTATCATCCCCAATACCTGCCCTCCCACTTACTTTTTGTGTTGTCTACAAACTTAGGGATGATATATTCACTTCCCTCATCAAAGTCATTAATATTTATTGTTAATAATAGTGGCCCCAGTAGTGATTCCTGTGGCACATCTGTATTCAATTCCATAATAAAGTTATAGGTTGCCACTATGAAAATGCCCTCCTTATTCCAACTCTCTGCTTTCTGAGAGACTTATCTCTGAATTATGTTGGTGAATACTAGTTTTAAATTCTTCCAAAGATGAAACATCCTGTCAAGAACCCATGGAACCTTGTTGTTTCAATCAAGTTGCCAGTTACTTTTATAACTGGCAATAGCTACAAACCTAACCTTACAACTTCTCTTCAGAAGACACCCTGGCCAGTCAGTCTAGTAAACCTTCTCTGAACTTCCTCCAACACACTTACATCCTTCCTTAAATTTGGAGACCAATAATATACCTAGTTTTTTCAGATTGGCCTTACCAATGCATTCTATAACTGAAGCAACACTGTATTCAATTCCATAATAAAGTTAGCTTTTACTTTGCCAGGTTACTTGCTGTACCTGCATGCTAATGTTTTGTGATTAATGCATGAACACTGCGATCCTCTGCATCTCAGAGCTCAGCAATCTCTCACCATTTAGATAAAATGAACAATTCATATTTTCCCACATTTGCCAGATCTTCGCCCATTCAGTTATATCTCTAGGTAGTCTCTTCATGTTCTCTTCACAACTTACTTTTCTACCTATCTTTATTTCATCAGCAATATTTGCAACCATACTTCAGATCATTCATCCAAAACATTTGTACAGTTTGTAAAAAGTTGAAGCCTCAGCACTGATCCCCATGACACATCACTCATTACATTTTCTAACCAGAAAGAGACTACTTATGCCTTCTTTCTGTTTTCTGCTAGTCAATCAATCTTCCATCCATGCTAATATGTGGCCCCCATGTGACTTTATTTTCTACAATATTTTTTGATATGGTACTTTATTAAATGGAAATTTCCAGGAATTGAAGTATAAAAATCCATTAGTTTCTGTTATTCACATCACATAGCATTTCTTCCTACAAATTAGCCCGTTGTAGAAAAAATGTGAAATGATTAAGTTCTAAATTAGGGCAAAGCAAATTCTGATGGTATTAGACAGGAGCTTGTAGGGGTTGACTGGAGTAGTTTGCTTACAGGCAAAGGGATCTCTGGTAAGCAGGAGGCCTTTAAAAGTGAGGTAGCTAGAGTTCAATGTCTATATGTTCCTGTGAGGGAGAAGGGCAAGTTGGGCAGGGGTAGGGAACCCTGGAAGACAAGAGATATTGAGACTTTGACCAGAAAAAAAGAAGCATGACTCAGTACAGCCACTTGTAATCTAGGGAATCCCTGGAGGTATATAGGGGATACAGGAGTGTACTGAAGAAGGAAATTAAAGGGGGCACACGATAACCTTGGCTGAGAAAATTAGGCTGAATCCAAAGAGGTTCTTTAAGTACATTAAAGGATAAAGAATACCTAAAGAGAGTATAGGACCTCTTAAGGACCAAAGTAGACATGTATGTGTGGAACCACAGGAGATGGGCAAGGTCCCCAATGAATAAATCTCCTCTGTGTTTACTGTGGAGAAAGACATGAAGACTTGGGAACTTGGGCAGTTAGTGGTGATATTTTGGTGACAGACAATATCACATAGAGGCGGGTGTTGGGTGTATTAGAATGTATGAAGGTGGATAAATCTCCTGGTCCTGACCAGACATATCCAAGAACACTGCAAGAGGCTAGAGAAGAAATTGTGGGGGCCCAGGCTGATGTATTTGCATCATCGTTAGCCACAGGTGAGGTCCCAGAAGAATGGAGCAAATGTGCCTCTATTCAAGAACGCATGCAAAAAGAAACGGTGGCACGGTGGTACAGTGGTTAGCACTGCTGCCTCACAGCGTCTGAGACCCGGGTTCAATTCCTGCCTCAGGCGACTGTGTGGAGTTTGCATGTTCTCCCCATGCCTGTGTGGGTTTCCTCCGGGTGCTCCGGTTTCCTCCCACAGTCCAAAGATGTGCAGATCAGGTGAATTGGCCATGCTAAATTGCCCGTAGTGTGAGGTAAGGGATAAATGTAGGGGTATGGGTGGGTTGCGCTTCGGCGGGTCGGTGTGGACTTGTTGGGCCGAAGGGCCTGTTTCCACGCTGCAATCTAATCTAATCTAATCTAATCTAAAAACCTGGGAACTATAGACCATTAAGCTTAATATCTGTAGTAGGTAATTTACTTGAGAAGATTCTGAGCGATAAGATATACATGCATTTGGAAAGACAGAGATTGATTAGGAGTAGTTAGCATGAGATTATGCCTTAAAAATGTGTTAGAGTTTAGATTAGATTCCCTACAGTGTGGAAATAGGCTCTTCGGCCCAACAAGTCCACACCGACCCTCCGAAGAGTAACCCACCCAGACCCATTTCCCTCCAACTAATACACCTAACACTATAGGCAATTTAGCATGGCCAATTCACCTAACCTGCACATCTTTGGATTGTGGGAGAAAACCAGAGCACCTGGTGGAAACCCATGCAGACACGGGGAGAATGTGCAAACACCGCACAGTTGCCCGAGGCTGGAATTGAACCTGGGTCCACTGAGCCACCGTGCTGCCCCAAGTTCTTTGATGAAGTGACCAAGAAGGTTGATAAGGGCAGGGTGGTAGAGTAATCTAAATGGATTACAGTAAGGTCTTTGATAAGGTTCCACATTAACCTGGAAGGATAGATCGCATGGTATCCGGGGAGCTGGCAAATTGGATATACGATTGGCTTAATGGTATGTAGCAGAGGGTAATAGTGGAAGGATGCTTGTCAGACTGGAGGCCCATGACTCGTGGAGTGATTCAGGGGTTGGTGCTGTGCCCATTGCTGTTTGTTATCATTATCAATGATTTGGATGAGAATCATGATATGTTGGACTGAGGTGGACAAAGTTAAAAATCACATAACACCAGGTTATAGTCTAACAGGTTTATTTGGAAGTATTAGCTTTGGGAGCTGTGCTTCAATAGATGTTGTGTGATTTTTAACTTGGATGAGAATGTACAAGGCATGATTAGTAAGTTTGAAGATGACACTAAAATAGGTGGTAGCGTGGACAGTGAGGAAGGTTCTCAGAAATTGTAGCAGGACCTTTATCAGCTGGGGAAGTGGGCCATGAATTGGCAAAAGAAATGTGAGGCCTTGCATTTTGAAAAGTCAAATCAAGGTCAGAGTTTAGTGGTGAATGGTAGGGCTTTAAGGAGTGTAGTGGAAGAGACGGACCTTGGAGTTCAGGTGCACGGTTCTCTGAAAGTAGAGTCACAGGTAGACAGTTAAAAATCACACAACACCAGGTTATAGTCCAACAGACATCTCCAAATCATGACAGGTAGACAGTGTAGTGAAGAAGATTTTTGGCACACTAGCCTTCATCAGTCAGGGCATTGAGTATAGAAGTTGAGAAGTTATGTTGCAGTTGTGCAGGACATTGGTGAGGCTACACTTGGAGTATCATGTTCATTTTTGGTCCCCTTGCTTTGGAAGGATGTTATTAAACTGGAAAGAGTGCAGAAGAAATTTGCAAGGGTGTTTCCAGAACACAATGGTCTGAGTTATCAAGAGAGGTTGAACAAGCTAGGACTTTTTCATTAGAGCGTAGGAGACTGAGAGTTAATCTTACAGAACTGTATAAGGTAATGAGAGGCATGGATGGGGTGAATGCACTCAGTCCTTTTCCTAGTGTTGGGGAATCAAAGACTAGAGGGCATTAGTTCAAGGTGAGTGGGGAAGGATTAAAAGTGAACCTGATGGGCAACTTGTTTACACAGAGGGTGTATGCAAATGGGATGTATGCTGCCAGTGGAAGTGGTTGATGGAGGTACATTAACAACATTTAAAAGTAATTTGGACAAATACATGGATAGGAAAGGTTTAGAAGGATATGGGCTAAATGCAGGTAAATGGGGTTAGCGTGAATGGACATTTTGGTCAGCATGGACCAATTTGGACCAAAGGGCCTGTCTCTGTGTGTAAATCTTTACGACCCTATAATTATGTTCAGGCAAGTTTGTAGATCTGGATAATATGCAGGATATTCCTATACATCCCAATCTTGGTGCAGGTATCAAAGAGGATCTAAGTCTCTTGAAACTTCAAGTTCGTTCTATTGTGGATTATGGTGTATTCCTACTTACTAATGACATTCCCACGATATTAATATCTGGAATGGAGCAAACTTTGAGCTGATGCAAATGTAGATATTGTACACCTAACTCCAGAAAGAGCAATTCTTACCATAGCAGTGGAAGGGAAGTACTCCTTGATTCCAGAATCCTTTTAATTCCTCTTTATATCAGTCTGGTATGTCCATGGAGATGGTGTGTAATGATTCTCAGTAATCTTGGACAGCACAGCTGTGAAGTTATTCAGTGCATCTAAGAGTACTTCATTTTTTCAAGCAGATGTTTTAAATTTTCCCAAGTGCACATTGCTTAAACAGGGGATCACAAATTTTAATTTGTGATCTTTCTGTTTAAGGGCTTGTGGTGATTTGCATCCTCAAAGCTGTGAAACAAATCAGTTCTTCACTCCAGATGGTACAGGGCAGGATGGTACAAGGTAGGATGGTACAGGGCAGGAACGAACCATCATGAGAAGATGCCAACGCATTCACTAGGAAATGAAAAAGAAACATGCACATCCTACAATTGTTTTATATTTTTGAATTTGTTCACTGGCTGAGGCCAGCATTTATTGTCCATCCCAGAGAGCAGTTAAGAATCAATCACATTGCTGTTGGTCTGGAGTCACATATAGTCCAGACTAGGTAAGGATGACAGTTCCGTCTCTAAAGGACATTAATAAATCAGATTTTTTTTTCTGACAATTGACAATAGTTTCATGGTCCTCATTAGACTTTTAATTTCAGATTTTTAATAAAACTCAAATTTCACAATCTGCCATGGCAGGATTCAAACATGGGTCCCTGGAACATTACAATCATCTTTGGATTAACAGCCAACGATAATACCACATCAACCAGGAGAGACGAGACACCATTGGAGATTGTCACCTCAGGGGCAAGATACCTGGAGACATGAGTTGGATCAAAACTTTAAGTGGTTTTGAGAGTTTAATAATTTGGCGGAAGGTGTAAGCTTTGGGGGAGACATGAAATTAATTGTTAGCTATACCTTTACTCTCAAAGTAGCTACTGAGATTGGACATAAGGAGCTGTGTCGTGGTCTTATCAGATTGCATAGAACTGGTACCCAAGGTGTATAGTTCCAGGGCTATCTTGTCTCTGACCAACTCCAATGTTTAGTGCAGGGCTTCGCAAAATATTCTTCTTCTGTGACCCCATCTTGAGGTTTTAAAATTGTCCGGTTATGTGAGGGAGAACTGTGAGAGCAGGTGTACAACTGTCATAACTTGGTCAGGGCTCTGTAGTGGTCATTGTTGCTTCAGAATTAGCGACTTCAGGTTTTCAGCTCTTGACTCCAACTTGGCTTATGGATATTTCTCTCTATCAAACATTCTAGTGAAAGGTTGTGACCTTTCTCTCTACAGATGAGGCCTGATCTGCAGAGTTTCTCCAGTGTACATTTCAAAAGACACTTTTTCAACCCGCAGACAGCTTCTGTGTAAACACTATAATTACACAAATTTTTTAAGAGGTGAAAGTATGAAATTTTATTACATTGCATAAAAGTGATTCAGTTCTTCTACTTGACTGATTTCAAGGTCTCTCATTAATTTCTATACATTTAATAAAATGAAGACTAATAATTGAACTGAACTGCATGTCATGTCATTATGTTTTACCTCCTCGGTTTGTTGAAACTTGGATTTCAGTGTAGAGAGAAGGACTTGCATTTAGATTAGATTACTTACAGTGTGGAAACAGGCCCTTCGGCCCAACAAGTCCACACTGCCCCGCCGAAGCGCAACCCACCCATACCCCTACATCTACCCCTTACCTAACACTACGGGCAATTTAGCATGGCCAATTCACCTGACCTGCACATCTTTGGACTGTGGGAGGAAACCGGAGCACCCTGAGGAAACCCACGCAGACACGGGGAGAATGTGCAAACTCCACACAGTCAGTCGCCTGAGGCGGGAATTGAACCCCGGTCTCTGGCGCTGTGAGGCAGCAGTGCTAACCACAGTGCCACCGTGCCGCCCCTTTTTACAGCTTTGGATATCACAAAGTACTGTACAACCATTTAAGTACTTTTCAACTGCGGTAACCATTTGTAACGTGGGGAACTAGCAACTAATTTCCACAAAGAAAGATCTCAAACATAGCTGTAAAATAAATGACCAGATAATTTAGACTTTTTTAGCATTTTGGCTAGGAAATAAATGTTGTCAATGGCACCAAAACACCTCGCCTGCTTTTCTGGGAAGAGTGACATGGAATTTTTAACATCGACCTGTGAAAGACTCTTGGGTTTAATATTTTATTCCAAATGCAGCACAAGTAACAGTGTCCAAGCCATTGTCCAGGCCCATCATTCATCCCATGAAAGTTAATTGCTTACCTCCTTCATACTTCTCAATGTTCAGCTTTATTTTAGTATTCAGTTTGAATATGACCTTTCTGAGCATGTTTCCTGGTCTTTCCTTTTACTCTTTCACCCTGTTTGATTCTTCATTCCAATTTTAGTAACATAGCGAAGTACAACGTTCAGTCATCTCTATAACTGAAATGAAACAAGATGTTTACAATGGATCCAGCAACTTCTATAAAGAGCAGAATGTTGAGTCACCATCAGAGAAAATAGGAGCAGTAGTAGACCACTTAGCCCTTAAAGCCTGCTCCACCATTCATTATAATCATGGCTGACCCCCCTATCTCAAAGCCATATTCCTTCTTTCTCACCATACCCCTTCGCTCTGATGGTCATGAAACATTAACATCATCTCTCTCCATTACTTGTTGCCTGACTAGCTCTTCATTTCTAACATTTTCTGTTTTTACTTTAGATTTGCAGCGTCTGCAGGATTTTTCTTGATGGTTACTTTTACTGGCATCCCATTGAAATGGAGAGTCTCTTCTGTTTATCACTTAGTCAGCATTCTCAGATGACTACCCCAGGCCTAAGCTGACAAACATTCATTAACACCAAAGCAAACTCCTGCTGAGTGTCTATAATAAAACAAGAAACTGTTGGGAATATTCCAACAGCCCAGGCAGCAGTTTGGAGAGAGAAATAGAGTTGGTATTTCAGCATGACAATCAGAAGATTCATGAATATTTCTTGGCTACTGCCAAGAATTCATCTATTAACCATAGTGACAGAACAAACAAGTTGATCGCTGTGGTAAACTTTCCCATGTCTAACTACCTTAGGCTTCTCATGTGAGTTGATCTAATGATTATGGTAATTTACTGGATCTGTCAAAAATCACTTTGGCTCTCTGATAATGGTTAATTCTGTTACCTTTCAACCCTATTGGAATCAAACCAGATTGGGTGCGAATTTGGTTGTCAGATCAAGTGTACAACTGAAAATTTCAAAATGGCATAATATTTAAGGACGTACAATCCACGGTAACTCACGTTAGCTGCCTGGCTCATCTAAGTTGCTCTGAATTTATAAGGATTTTTGTTCCCAGTCAATCATTATTAACCCCAGTACTAATGATTTTGCTGTAGGGAATGTGAGCAGGGAGTGCACTGATGAAGGTTGGACTGAGATGGTGCAGTCTTACACAGATGCATGCGGAATCAACATGAGCAACATGGAGGATGATGTTGAGGTCAGTAGTTCTTTTCAAATATCTTTATGTCTGTAACCAAAGGTTACAATTTCAAGATTGTCAGCAAGAGAGCTAGGAGTGAGACGAGGAGAAATCAACCTTGAGTGACTGTCTCTGGGGAGTTTGCACATTCTCCCCTTAGGGTGCTGCACTTTCCTCCCACATACCAAAGATATGCAGGCTAGGTGGATTGGCCATGGGAAATTCAGGGTTACAGAGATAGGGTTGGGGGCGGGGGGGGGGGGGGGGGGGGGTGGAGGTTGGTGGTGAGTGTAGATGGTATGTTCTTTGGAAGGCCAGTGTGGATTCAATGGGCAGAATAGCCTGCTTCCACGCTGTAGGGATTCTATGATTCTAATATTCTTTACTCAGAGAGCTGTTAGGATTTGGAATGCGCTGCCTAAGAGAGTGGTGGAGGTGGGTTCCATAGGAGGTGACCAAAGAAAGCAGGATTTATATTTAAAAGTAATGAAGTTAGAGGACTGCGGAGATAGCGATGGAGAGTGGAGCTAGTTGCGTAGCTCTTTCAGGAGCCAGTACAAGCATGATGAATCAAATATGCTTTCCAAGAGGAAAGAGGCCCAGTCTGTTCATTCTTCCTGCTACATTTCTGGATTTACCATTTTAAATCTCATCTGCACCCTCTCCACTGCCTCTTTATCTATTTTACTTTGGCCACCAGCACCGCAAACAGAATTAAAAGGATGGTCTGTCCAAGGTTTGAAATGGATTTAACATACTTTCCAAACTTTTTAACCCTATACCATGAGAACTCAACCTGACTTTAATTTAACTTCTTCATGACCTTTTAAATCTGTGTTACTTTCTTTGCACTCAAGCTTTCCCTTTGGTATTAATTAATTGGTGTTAACTTATTCTTATTTTTTAGTAGGATATATTTTTCTTTGACATGGAAAACTATTTGGAATGTTTCCCATTGATTGCAATATTGTGAACCATTTTATTATCTACAGTTCTATTCTCACAGAACTGGCCTTTCTCCAATCTATTACTCCAGCGCAGATTAATTTATCAGGAAAGTCTGAACAGGCTTGACCTGTGTCCTTTAAGCATTCATACGAGTCAGATGTGATTTAACTGAAACATATAAGATCATGCAGGGACTTGACCGGATGGATGTGGAAAGAATGATTCTCTTCTGGGAGAATCTAGAGCTAGGGGTCATGGTTTAAAAATAAGAGTCACACTTTCAAACAGCAATGAGGGTAAAGATTGTCTCAGAGGGTTGAGAATCTTGGGAATTCCTTTCCTCAAAAGGCAATGGATGCAGAATGTTTGAATACTTTTAAGACAGAGATTGATAGATTCTTGGTTATCAAGGGAATGGAAGGTTATCAGGAATGTGCAGGAATGTAGAGCTGAGGTTAAAATCAGAGCTTATTGAATGGTGGAGCAGGCTTAAAAAGCTTAAAAAGAGTGATTTCCTCTTGTTCCTACATTCATGTTCTTTCTTATACTTACAGAATTTTTAATTACTCTTTTGAAGTGTATCATATTATTGTCACTATTGCCAAAATATCTCCCTTTTTCTACTTATTTTATGACAAAATATCAAATGATGAAATGTTAGCTCAAATGACCAAAGGCTCAGTAAACAAGACAGGTTTTAAGAATTGTCTTAAACAAAGAACAAAAGATAGAGGCAGGGAGGTGTAGGGAGAATTCAAGTGATTAATTTCCTAAGCATCTAAAAACCCAGCCACCCGTAGTAAATCTTCCTTTTTAATGGGCTTCTTACGGACGAGGTTAGGTAAGATCCAGTAAGGATGGAGCTCAATTCCCTTATACTCCTACCTTTTAAAGCCAATTAATTTTGGGATAGTTAAAATCTGCCATGATTCTTTTTTTTAATACTTGTTTCTCTAATTTTATACTATATATATTTTATTTTATATTATTTCATTTATAATGTTTGATATTTCTTTCCTCTCATCCATCATTGCGATTAGGTTGGCTGTAGGTCAATGTCAACAAATTATGCATTGATCCATTGCTGGTTCCACTGAAAGGTGCAGACACAGACTGCATCACCCACTGTTGTACACAGCTCTGACAGCAGCTCTCCGTGACTGCTGCAAAATGTTTTAATTCTCCGGGTGTGGGAGAATCACATTGTTCAGGCAATCAGTATCAGCCAATAAAAAGCATTTTGCTGGCAGTTTTACAGAGTTTTACTGGCACAGGACAGACAAGGGCAGGGGACCCACGTGGAGCAACTCGGCAAAGTGATCATGAACACGAGAATCCTAATTTAATATGCATTGATCCATTGCTGGTTCCACTGAAAGGTGCAGACACCCAATACATCAATGGATCATGCAGCCTCCTTCATGTCCATTCAAAAACAGTAACAAGAGGTCTAAGATTTGCATAGTCTCTCGGGTCTGACGATTTAATACTGAATCATAGAGCATAGAACATTATGCTGCAGGACAGGCCCTTCAGCCTCGATGTTGCGCCAACTCGTGAAAGCAATCTGAAAACTATCTATCCTAGGCTATTCCATTTTTATCCATGTATTTATCCAATGGCCATTTAAATGGCCTTAAAATTGGCGGGTCTACTACTGTTGCAGGCAGGGCGTTCTATGCCCCTACTTCTCCCTGAGAAAAGAAACTACCTATATCTATCACCTCTCAACTTAAAGCTGTGTCCCCACGTGCAAGCCACCACCATCCGAGGAAAAAGGTTCTCACTGTCCACCCTATCTAACCCTCTGATAATCTTATATGTCACCTCTCAATTTCTCTCTAACAAAAACAGCCTCAAGTCCGTCAGCCTTTCCTCATAAGATACCAGCAATGGATCAATGCATATTAAATAAGGGTCCATACCAGCCAGCATTGCAGTAAATCCCTTCTGCACTCTCTCCAAAGCTTCCACATCCATCCAATAATGCGGTGACCAGAACTGTATGTAATACTCAAAGTGTAGCCGCACCAGAGCTTTGTACAGCTGCAGCATGACCTCGTGGCTCTGAAATGCAATTCCTCGACCAATAAAAGCTAACACACTGTATGCCTTCTTAACAACCCTGTCAACCTGCGTGGCAACTTGCAGGGACATATGCACATGGACACCGAGATCTCTCTGCTCATCTAAAGTATCAAGAATCTTACCATTAGCCCAGTACTCTTCATTCCTGTTGCTTCTTCCAAAGTGAATCACCTCATGCTTTTCTGCATTAAACTCCATTGGCCACCTCTCAGCCCAGCTCTGCAGCCTATCTACGTCCCTCTGTAACTTGCAACATCCTTCAGGACTATCCACAATTCCACTGACCTTAGTGTCATCCACAAATTTATTAATCCATCCTTCTATGCCCTCGTCAAGGTCATGTATAAAAAAGACAAACAGCAGTGGCCCAAAGCAGACCCTTGTGGTACACCACTAATAACTGAAATCCAGGATGATCATTTCTCATCCCACCACCTTCTGTCTTCTTTCAGCTAGCCAATTTCTGATCCAAACCGCTAAATCACTCTCAATCCCATGCCTCTGTATTTTGTGCAATAGCCGACCATGGGGAACCTTATCAAATGCCTTACTGAGTTCCACATACACCACATCAACCACTTTACCCTCATCCGTCTATTTGGTCACCATCTCAAAGAACTCAATAAGGTTTGTGAGACACAATTCACCCTTCACAAAATGGTGTTGTCTATCCCTAAGCAACTTGTTCCTTTCTAACCTTTTCCAATACTTTACCCAAATTGAAGTAAGACTCACTGGTCTATAATTACCAAGGTTGTCTCTCCTCCCCTTCTTGAACAAGGGAGCATTTGCTATCCTACAGGCTTCTGGCATTATTCCTGTAGACAATTTTGACATAAAGATCAAAGCCAAAGGTTCTGCAGCGTCCTGCCTGGCTTCCCAGAGAATCCAAGGATAATTCCCATCCGGCCCATTCATTCTTTCCAGAATTGCTAACACCTCCTCCTTGTGAACCTCAATCCCGTCTAGTCTAGTATCTTGTATCTCAGTATTCTCCTCGACAACATTGTCTTTTACCAGTGTGAATACTGACGAAAAATATTCATTTAGTGCTTCTCCACGGACTGCACACACAACATCCCACTACTATCCTTAATTGGCCCTAATCTTTCTCTAGTCATTCTTTTATTCCTGATATACTTATAGAAATCTTAAGGGTTTTTGTTTATCCTGTCTGCCAATGACTTCTCATGTCCTCTTCTGGCTCTTCTTAGCTCTCTCTTTAGGTTTTTCCTGGCTAACTTGTAACTCTCAAGCACCCTAATTGAGCTTTCATGTCTCATCCTAACATAAGCCCCCTTCTTCCTTTTGACAAGATATTAAACTTCTTTAGTAAATCACGGGTCCCTTACTTGACCACTTTCTCCCTGCCTGACAGATATATACTTATCAATGACAAGCAATAGCTGGCCCTTGATTAAGTTCCACATATTTATTGTGCCCATCCCATGCAGTTTCCTTCCCCATCCTATGCATCTTAAATCTTGCCTAATCACATCATAATTGCCTTTCCCCCAACAATAATTCTTGCCTGTGTTATATACTTATTCCTTTCCACTGCTAAAGTAAACATAACCAAATTGTGGTCACTGTCACCAAAGTGCTCACCTACCTCCAAATCCAATAGCTGGCCAGGTTCATTACCCAGTCTCAAATCCAGTGTGGCCTCCCCCCTTGTTGGCTAATCTACATACTGTGTCAGGAAACCATCCTGCACACATTGGACAAAAACTGACCCATCTAAAGAGCTTGAACTATAGTATATCCAGTCAATATTTGCAAAGTTAAAGTCCCCCATAACAACTACCCTATTCAGAATTATCTTTGCTATCCTTTTCTCTACGTCTCTGGAAGTATTCGGAGGCCTATAGAAAACTCCCAACAAGGTAACCACTCCCCTCCTGTTTCTAACCTCAGCCCATACTACCTCAGTAGATGAGTCCTCAGATGTCCTTTCTGCCACTGTAATACAGTCCTTGACAAACAATGCCACAACTCCCCCTCTTTTACCATCTTCTCTGTTCTTACTAAAACATCTAAACCCCAGAAACTGCAACAAACATTCCTGTCCCTGTTCTATCCATGTCACCAAAATGGCCACAACATCGAAGTCCCAGGTCAAACCCCTGCTGCAAGTCCACCCACCTTATTCCAGATAATCCTGGCATTGACGTAGACTCGCTTCAAACCACCTTCCTGCTTGCCAGTGAAACTCTTGAAACCTTATTTCTGACCTCACTACTCTCAACCTCCTGGACACTGAAACTATAATTTAGGTTCCCATCCCCCTGCTGAATTAGTTTAAACCCATCCCAAGAGCATTAACAAATGCCCCCCCAGCAATAATACAGCAACAATATCCATCCTTGTGAGGGGCTATAGGAAAGTGGTTTATGGAATGGTCTTCTGGTCACAGAAATTATCAGAAAATTGGAGAGGGACAAACACATTTTGTTAGAAATATCAATCAAAAAATGTTTACAGTATGTTTTCTGTGTTACCATGGTACCACAATTGACCAGTCTGTTTCTTCTGCTATGTTATATTGTTGAGTTAGTATCCTTTCATTAGGATTTCCTGATCTCTCTAATGATCTGTTTTCTCCAGGGACTATTTCTGCAGGCTGTGAAGATAAGTTACACAGTTGGCCACAGTCTGTCTCTCCTGTTCCTCAGTGTGGCACTGATCATTCTGTGCCTCTTCAGGTAATCATTCCACTAAAATTACAACATATTATATACAATCGGAGAATGTTAGAGGACAGAAACAGACTACCTCTGTTTATTTACTGACATAAGCTATCACACACACTCTCCCACTCATACATTTCACATTCCACCTTATCAATACCCATTCTATACTTATTAATATCCCAGTTAGTCTAATCACGCTTTCCTCATGGCCCCATATCCTTTAATATTCCACCTCATCTCTAGGAAGGTTTGCTTGTTCAGTCACAATCTGTTATAAAAGAGAGACAGGCTAATCCCCAGTCATCTTCAGTTTGGAAGCAATCAACCATCTGAACAGGAGAATGGTAGAGGATAAACAAAGAAAAATTAGGAAATATTGGCTTGAACAGAATAAAATCTATTTGGAAAGTGCAATGTGGAATCAGTTTGTTTGCCTGCACTGGTCAATGTTGGTGTTTATCCTCCCTATGTATCCCCATGTTCCAATATCTTTTCACCTCCTTTTCCCGAAAACTAGTAACCAAGCTCATTGTTAAATGTTGACATGGCTGCACTATGCTTGCAGAAAAGGTCACGCTTTCTCAACCCTTGATGCAAAAACTATCCTCCACTCTACCCAAAACAAAACTCATACACTTAATATGGCTCCAGTCTCTCAGTACTTTGCCCATGCCAAAATATTGAAGATGCTGGAGTACTTTTCTGTGGAAGAGGTAGAAAGACTGAGTTGAGAAATGTCCCAGCTTATCAGATCCACCTCCTGTGAAAAGGTTTGTGCCCACAAATTTTCCCACTAAGGAGGTGGGAGTTTAATTATATTGTTGACCCAGCTTTAAAAATAACTGTTAAGCCTTCAAATCTGCATCTCCAATCATCTCCAGCCAGTTACCACCTTTCACCAAATGGCTTTAAAACCTCCATGCCTCCTTATATCCCCATGTCACTCCATCTCCCCTCATATTTCTCCATACTGCCTGAAATCCTATTTACAGTCCCTACAAATCCCATGGAGAACCATTCATAGAGTCACAGATTATGCACTTGAAAATACCCTCTTCGGTCCAACTCATCCATGACCATGAGGTATCCTAACTCCAGCATTTGGCCCATATCCCTCGAAATTCTTCCAATTTGTGCACCCATTTAGATGACTTTTAAATATTGTAATTGCACCTGCCTCCATCACTTCTGGCAGCTCATTCTATAGATGCACCACCCTCTGAGTGAAAAAGTTGCCCCTTAGTTTCCTTTTAAATCTTTCACCTCACACCTTAAACCCATACCTTCTAGTTTTGGACTCCCCTAGTTTTGGCGGCATGGTGGCACAGTGGTTAGTACTGCTTCCTCACAGTGCCAGAGACCTGGGTTCAATTCCCGCCTCGGGCAACTGTCTGTGTGCAGTTTGCACATTCTCCCCATGTCTGCGTGGGTTTCCTCCAGTTTCCTCCCACAGTCCAAAGATGTGCAGGTTAGGTGAATTGGCCACGCTAAATTGCCCGTAGTGTTAGGTGAAGGAGTAAATGTAAGGGAATGGGTCTGGGTGGGTTGCTATTTGGAGGGTCGGTGTGGATTTGTTGGGCTGAAGTGCCTGTTTCCACACTAAGTAATCTAATCTAATCTAATCTAACCTGAAAAAATTATCTTGACTATTCACTCTATCCATGTCCCTCTTGATTTTATAAGCCTCTATAAGGTCACCCCTCAGCCTCCGATGTTACAGGGATAATAGCTGTAGCCTATTCCTATGGCTCAAGCACTCCAATCCCAGCAACATCTTTGTAAACCTTTTTTTGAACTCTTTCAGGTTTAACCTATAGCAGGGAGACCAGAACCATATGCAGTACTTCAAAAGTTGCCTAACCAATGTCCTGTAGAACCACAACATGATATCCCACTTCAATACTCAATACACTGACCAATAAAGGCAAGTGTACTAAACACCATCTTGGCTACCCTACCCACCTGCGACTTCACTTTTGAGTAATCAATAAAAGCAGACCTCAGAACATCTTCTATGTTCTATGTTCTATGTTTTTTTAAAAAAAACCTCTTAGCAATCTAATAGATTTGTCAAACAAATTCAAAATCCTGAAATTGGGTCCTGCCTGCCATTTTTAAAGTAATTTTGATTTGACCTAAAATCCAGACTTAAAGCATAGGTTAGCATTCTCTCACTGTATGAAGGTTAAACATGGAACAACCAAAACTTCAGAGAGATCTCATCAAGTACTTATTTCATGTTTCGATTCTCTCTGGATAGAAAGTGAAGATGATGATTTAATCATGCGATGAAGAGAATGTAGATTTACGTATTTCATTTAGTTGGGTTAAGGCTGAACTGAACTACGTCTTCCACCTGTGGCTACCATGCGAATATAATTGCCTTGAAAAGAGACTTGTCACTATTTGTCACTATTATGTAATCATGCCAGAGTAGCATGAAAGTTCATAATTACTTGCAATAGTTGCCTATTTCAAGTAAACAGGCATTTCAGATATTCGCTGATAATTGCTGAAATTAATTTGCCAACGCATGTTTGTAAACAGGACAGAGAAGGTGAAAAGTGCAGTGTAAATGAGGATTGGAATCAGGTTAATATTGGCTCCTACTGGAAACTTATTTACTGAAATGCAGGGGAAATAAAAAGAGCCTTTTCCATTTTATAACCCACAAATACTCCTGAATCATCACTGATGTAATGTAGGAGAATATGATAATCAATTTGTGCTCAACAAGCTCCCACAGAGGCGGCACAGTGGCTTAGTGGTTAGCACTGCTGCCTAACAGCACCAGGGTTCCAGGTTCGATTCCAGCCTCGGGCAACTGTCTGTGTGGAGTTTGCACATTCTTCCCATGTCTGCGTGGGTTTCCTCTGGATGATCCAGTTTCCTCCCACAGTCCAAAGATGTGTAGGTCAAGTGAATTGGCCATGCTAAATTGCCCATAGGTTAGGTGTGTTAATCAGAGGCAAATAGGTCTGGGTGGGTTACTCTTCAGAGGGTCAGTGTGGGCTTGTTGAGTCGAAGGGCCTGTTTCCACACTATAAGTAATCTCACCTCAGGTGACTGACTGTGTGGAGTTTGCACATTCTCCTCCTGTCTGCGTGGGTTTCCTCTGGGTGCTCCGGTTTCCTCCCACAGTCCAAAAATGAGCAGGTTAGATGAATTGGCCATTCTAAATTGCCCATAGTGTTAGGTGTAGGGGAATGGGTCTGGGTGGGTTGTGCTTCGGCAGGTCGGTATGAACTTGTTGGGCCGAAGGGCCTGTTTTCATGCTGTAAGTAATCTAATCTAATCATGTACAAAAACTCAGCAATCTATGGCAGCATCTGAGGAGAGAGAAACAGAGTTAATAGAACAAAAACACAAAGAAAATTACGACACAGGAGCAGGCACTCCAGCCTGCTAAGCCTGCGCCAATCAAAATCCTCTATCTAAACCTGTCACCTATTTTCCAAGGTTCTGTATCCCTCTGCTCCCTGTCCATTCATGTATCTGTCTGGATACATCTTAAATGATGCTATAATGCCGCCCTCCACCACCTCCACTGGCAACGTGTTCCAGTTACCCACCACCCTCTGCGTAAAGAACTTTCCACGTATATCTCCTTTAAACATTCCCCCTCTCACCTTGAACTCGTGACCCTTAGTAATTGAGTCCCCCACTCTGGGAAAAACCTTCTTGCGAAGTACCCTGTCTTTACCAAACATGATTTTGTAGACCTCAATCAGGTGCCACCTCAATCTCCGTGTTTCTGATCAAAATAATCCAAAAGTGGCCTAACCAGCCACAACAAGACCTCCCAACTCCTATACTCGATGCTCTGTTGAATAAAGGAAAGCATACCAAACACCTTCTTCACTATCCTATCTACCTGTGATTCCCCTTTGAAGGTACTATGAACTTGCACCCCAAGGTCTTTTTGTTGCCAGGACCTTTCCATTGAGTGTGTAAGTTCTGCCCTGATTTGCCCTTCCAAAATGCAGCACCTCACATTTATCTAAATTAAACCTCATCTGCCATTCCTCAGCTAATTGCCCCATCTGAACAAGATCCCATTGTACTCTGAGATAAGCTTCTTCGCTGTCCACCACACTGCCAATTTTGGTGTCATCTGCAAACTTACTATGTATGTCTCCTCTGTTAACGCTCAAATCATTTATATAAATGATGAAAAGCAGTGGACCCAGCACCGACCCTTGTGCCACAGGCCTCCAGTCTGAAAGGCAACCCTCCAACACCACCCTCTGTCTTCTATCTTTGAGCCAGTTCTGTATCCAAATGGCTGGTTCTCCCTTTATTCCATGTGATCTAACCTTGCTAGCCAGTCTACCATGAGGAACCTTGTCGAACACCTTACTGGAGTACATATAGATCATGTCCATCACTCTGCCCTCATTAATCCTCTTTGTTATTTCTTCAAAAAACTCAATCAAGTTAATGAGACATGATTTCCCATCCCCAAGGCCATGTTGACTATCCCTAAGCAGTCCTTGCTTTTCCAAATACGTGTAAATCCTATCTTTCAGGATTCCCTCCAACAGCTTGCCCACCACCAGTGTCAAGCTCATCAGTCTATAGCTCCCTGGCTTTTGCTTACCACCTTTGTTAAATAGTGGCATCACATTAGCCAATCTCTAATCTTCCAGCACCTCATCTGTGACTATCAATGATTCAGATATCTCATCAAGGGACCCAACAATCGCTGCCCTATCTTCCCATAGAGTTCCAGGGTATACCTGATCAGATCCTGGGGATTTATCCAGCATTATATGTTTTAAGACACCAGCACCACTGCTGTGTAATATCAACATTTTTCAAGATGTCACCATCTATTTCCCCACATTCTAGATCTTCAAAGTCCTTCTCCACAGTAAACACTGATGCAAAATACTCATCTAGTATCTCCCCCATCTCGTGTGGTTCCACACATCGGTTGCCTTGCTGATCTTTGAGGAGCCGTGTTCTCTCCCTAGTTACCCTTTTGTCCTTAATATATTTATAGAATCTATTTGGATTCTCCTTAACCCTGATTGCCAAAGCTATCTCATAACCCCTTTTTGACCAATTGATTTCTCTCTTAAGTATACTCCTGTACCTTCATACACTTCTCTGCTCTCTAAACCTGAGATATGCTTCCTTCTTTTTCTTGACCAAAAAACCTCAATTTCTCTAGTCATCTAGCATTACCTACCGGCCTTGTCTTTCACCCAAACAGGAACATCCTGTCTCTGGAGTCTTGTTGTCTCATTTTTGAAGGTTTCCCCATTTACCAGCCACCCATTTCCCTGCGAACATCTGCCCCAATCAACTTTTGAAAGTTCTTGCCTAATACCATCAATTCTGGCCTTCCTCCAATTTAAAACTTGTCGCAAGCAACAAAGTGCTCTCCCACTGACACCTCAGTCACCTGCCTGGCCTTATTTCCCAAGAGTAGGTCAGGTTTTGCACCTTCTCTAGTAGGTGCATCCACATGCTGAATCAGGGAATGTTCTTGTACACACCTAACAAATTCCTCTCCATCTAAACCTTTAACACTATGGCAGTCCCTGCCTATGTCTGGAAAGTTAAAATTCCCTACCATAATCACCCTGTTGTTCTTACAGATAACTGAGATCCCCTTGCAAATTTGTTTCTCAATTGCCTGCTGACTGTTGGGGGGTGGTCTGTAGTACAATCCTTTTCTTATTTCACAGTTCCATCCAAACAATGTCCCCTGGACATATTCCCAGGAATGTCCTCCCTAAGTACAGCCGAAATGTCATCCCTTTAATGTTATCAAAAATGTCATGCAACTCCCCCCCCACCCCCTCCCCTCTTATCCTTCCTGTAGCATTTGTATCCTGGAACATTGTGCTGTCAGAGCTGTCCATCCCTGAGCCACATCTCTGTAATCGCTATGATATCCCAGTCCCATGTTCGTAACCATGCCCTGAGTTCATCCACCTTCCCTGTTAGACCTCTTGCATTGAAATGAATTAATTTATCAGTCCTACATCATTCTCTATTTTGTCGTGCCTGCCATGACTGTTTGACTTGCTCCTTTTCCCAACTCTGCCAGTCTCAGATTTATCTCTTTCCTCATTATTTCCCTGGCACCTCCTCCCACCACGCCCCTCTCTGCCCCCCACCTTACTAGTTTAAATCCTCCCGAGCCAGCTCTTGCAAATCTCCCTGCCAGTATATTTGTGCCCTTCCAATTCAAGTGCAATCCATCCTTCTTAAACAGGTCACTTCTACCTCAGAAAAGATTCCAATGATCCAAAAATGTGAACACTTCTCCCTTGCACCAGCTCCTCAGCGATGCATTCATCTGTTCTATCCTCCTGTTCCCACCCTCACTAGCTCGTAGCAGCGGGACTAATCCCGATATTGTTGCTCTTGAGGATCCCCTTTTTAAATTCCTGCCTTTTTTTTATAGTCTCCCTTCAGAATCTCACTTTTTTCCCTTCCAAGATCATTAGTTCCAATGTGCACAACGACCTCCTGCTGGTCCCACTCCCCTTTGAGAACATTCTGCACCCTCTCTAAGATATCCTTAATCTTGGTCTCAGGGAGGCAATACACCATTATGATTTTTTGCTGCCGGCCTCAGAAACGTGCATCTGACTAGATAGCCCCCTATCACAGTCGATTGCTTTGAGCCTGACAAACCCCTCTTTACATTATAGCCAGTCTCAGTACCAGAACCGTGGTTGTTCATGTTATATTCCCTTGAGAGTCCATCACTCCCTGTATTTTGCGAAACGGCATACTTGTTTGAGATGGGGATAGCCACAGTAAACCTTTGCACTACCTGTTTCCCTCTCCTACCTTTCCTGGAGGTAAGCCATCTACCTGACTCTTTCTGTGGTTTTTCTCCCTTCCTAATCTATCGCATTCCTCATTGCCTCTAACTACAGCTCTAACCAATTCATGCGATCTGATAGGATTTGCAATCAAAGACACTTCCTGCAGACACAATCATCAGTAACATGGGAACTCTCCCTAATCTGTCATATCTGACAGGAAGAGCACATCACTCTACTAAAAGCCATCTTTGCTCCTTAACAATCTACAGACCCAGAAACCAGCGCCGCTTACTGCTCTAAAAAACACTGCTCCAGACTAACTTAGTATCCATGTTTTATATTTTAAAAATTTGAATCAAGAGACATCTCAAAAAAAAGTCAAAAAAGAGCCTACTCCAGTCACTATTGTAGATTTACAGCATAGTTACACTTAAAAACTATGCACTTAGCTTCTCCTCTGCTGTAAGCTCTCCCACATAGGTTCCTCCAAGGTCAGCTATGAATTTTGTTGTTTGTTAATTTTTCTTAAATGAATTGCAATGTCCAGAGATACTTGAACTGTGCAGATTCAGTGCTGTGTCAGACAACAGTGTAAGTTGCTTTGCCTCCCTTCCTCGTTTTAAAGTTTTGATCTTTTTTCCCCCAAAGTTCCAAAACAATGCAACAGCTTATAAAATAGTAATTACTGCTCCTGGAATTCAAAGTAATCACCTCCAACATCAAAAATATCTCAAAAAAGAAGCAGCTCTTACAGCCACAACTTTTTCCCATCCTTCATCTTGGATTACCCAGAATCGTCATCCGAAATTAGTGAGCAAAGCTCCCATGGGTGGATAAAAATAGTAAAAAAATTGAGTTAACAAGTGGTAGTCAAACTACATGAGCATGCATTACAGACCCCAAAAAGGTGAGAGAAAGACAGAAGAACAATTATATCGGCAACTAATAAATGTGAAGTCATCCATTTCAGTAGGAGTAACAGTAAAATTGACTATTACTGAATGGTAAAAAGTTGCAGCATGCTGCTGTACAGAGGGACCTGGGTGTCCTTGTGATTGAATCACATAAGGTTGGTTTGTGGGTACAGCAGGTAATTAGGAAGGTAAATGTAATTTTGTCCTTCTTTGCTAAAGGGATTGAGTTAAAAAGCAGGGAAGCCATATTGCAGCTGTACAGGGTGCTGGTGAGGCCATATCTGGAATACTGCTTGCAATTTTGGTCTCCTTACTTGAGAAAGGATACACTGGCACTAGAGGGGGTATAGAGGAGGCTAACTAGGTTGATTCTGGAGTTGAGGGGTTTGGCTTATGAGGAGATACTGAGTAGACTGGGATTAAATTCATTGGAATTTAGAAGGATGAGGAGGGATCTTATAGAAACATTTAAAATTATGAAAAGAAGATATAAGATAGAGAGGATGTTTCCAATGGCAGATGAAACTAGGACAAGAGGGCATAGCCTCAAAATAAGAGGGAGCAGATTTCAGACTGAATTGAGAAGGAATTTCTTTACTCAGGGTTGTGAATCTATGGAATAGGAGAAAGTGAGGTCTACAGATGCTGGAGATCAGAGCTGAAAATGTGTTGCTGGAAAAGCGCAGCAGGTCAGGCAGCATCCAGGGAACAGGAGAATCGACGTTTCGGGCATAAGCCCTTCTTCAGGAATGAGGAAAGTTTGTCCAGCAGGCTAAGATAAAAGGTAGGGAGGAGGGACTTGGGGGAATACCTATCGCATTTCCGACACCCCTCCCCCAAGTCCCTCCTCCCTACCTTTTATCTTGGCCTGCTGGACAAACTTTCCTCATTCCTGAAGAAGGGCTTATGCCCGAAACGTCGATTCTCCTGTTCCCTGGATGCTGCCTGACCTGCTGCGCTTTTCCAGCAATCTATGGAATACCCTGCCCAGTGAAGTAGTTCATGCTAATTCTGTAAATATTTTTAAAGCTAAGATAGATTTTTTTAACAATAAAGGAATTAGAGTTATGGTGAGATGGCAAGTAAGTGGAGCTGAGGTCATGAAAAGATCAGCTATGATCCTATTGAATGGCGGAGAAGGCTCAAAGGACCAGATGGCCTACACTTCCACCTAGTTCTTATGTTCTTATGTTCCATCATAGGGAACCATATCAAAAGCCTTACACTTGTCCATGTATATGCCATCTACAGCCCTTCCCTCATCAATCAACTTTGTCACTGCCTCAAATAATCTATTATGTTGATAAAATATGACCTTCCATGCTGCCTCTCACTGATCAGCCCATTTTCTTCCAAATGTAAATAGATCCTATCCCTCAGTATCTGCTCCAGCAGCTTCCCTACCTTTGACATCAGGCTCACCAGTCTATAATGACCTGGATTATCCTCGCTACCCTTCTTAAATAAGGGGACAACATTAACAATTCTCCAGTCCCCTGGGACCTCATCCGTGTTCAAGGATGCTGCAAAGTCTTCTGTTAAGCCCCAGCTATTTCATCTCTCACATCCTTCAGTAATCTGGGATAGATCCCATCCAAACCTGGTGACTTGTCCACTATAATGCCTTTTAGAATACCCAACACTTCTCTTTCCTTATGCTGACTTGACCTAGATTAATCAAACATCTATCCCTAGCCTCAACATCTGTCATATCCCTCTCCTCGGTGAATTCTGACACAGAGTACTCATTAAGAATCTCACCCATTTTCTCTGATTCCACGCATAGCTTCCCTCCTTTGTCCTTGAGTAGGCTAACCCTTTCTCTGGATTAGTGGTGCTGGAAGAGCACAGCAGTTCAGGCAGCATCCAAGGAGCTTCGAAATTGACGGCAAAAGCCCTTCCTCAGGAATAAATGCAGTGACCCTGAAGCGAGGAGGGTGGGGGTGGGGAGAAAGTAGCATAGAGTACAATGGGTGAGTGGGGGAGGGGATGAAGGTGATAGGTCAGGGAGGAGAGGATGGAGTGGATAGTTGGAAAAGGAGATAGGCAGGTAGGACAAGTCCGGACAAGTCATGAGGACAGTGCTGAGCTGGAAGTTTAGAACTAGGGTGAGGTGGGGGGAAGGGGAAATGAGGAAACTGTTGAAGTCCACATTGATGCCCTGGGGTTGAAGTATTCCGAGGCGGAAGATGAGGCATTCTTCCTCCAGGCGTCTGGTGGTGAGGGAGCGGCGGTGAAGGAGGCCCAGGACCTCCATGTCCTCGGCAGAGTGGGAGGGGGAGTTGAAATGTTGGGCCACGGGGCGGTGTGGTTGATTGGTGCAGGTGTCCCGGAGATGTTCCCTAAAGCGCTCTGCTAGGAGGCGCCCAGTCTCCCCAACGTAGAGAAGACCGCATCGGGAGCAACGGATACAATAAATGATATTAGTGGATGTGCAAGTAGAACTTTGATGGATGTGGAAGGCTCCTTTAGGGCCTTGGATAGAGGTGAGGGAGGAGGTCTGGGCGCAGGTTTTACAGTTCCTGCGGTGGCAGGGGAAAGTGCCAGGATGGGAGGGTGGGTTGTAGGGGGTGCGTGGACCTGACCAGGTAGTCACAGAGGGAACAGTCTTTGCGGAAGGCGGAAAGGGGTGGGGAGGGAAATATATTCCTGGTGGCCGGGTCTGTTTGGAGGTGGCGGAAATGTCGGCGGATGATTTGGTTTATGCGAAGGTTGGTAGGGTGGAAGGTGAGCACCAGGGGCGTTCTGTCCTTGTTACGGTTGGAGGGGTGGGGTCTGAGGGCGGGGTTGCGGGATGTGGATGAGATGGATTGGAGGGCATCTTTAACCACGTGGGAAGGGAAATTGCTCTAGTTACCCTCTTGCTCTTATATACGAATAAAATACTTTGAGACTTTTCTTCATACTGATTGTTAGAAGTATTTTATGACCCCTTTTAGCCCTCTTAATTCCTCATTTCAGGTTGGTCCTACTTACCTGATATTCTTCCAAAACTTCATTTGTTATTAGTCGCCTAGACCTTATGTATGTTTCCTTTTTCCTTTTAGCTAGTCTCACAATTACACCTGTCATTCACTGTTCCCTAATCTTGCCATTTCTATCCCTCTTTTTCACAGGGACATGCCTGATCTGCACTCGAATCAACCTCCCTTTAAAAGCCTCCCACATATCAAATGTGGATTTACCCTGAAACAGCTGCTCCCAATCCACATTCCCCAGCACCTGCTGAAATTTGCTATACTTGGCCTTTCCCCAATCTAGCACTCTTCCTTTAGGACCACTCTCGTCTTTGTCCGAGAGTATTCTAAAGCTTACGGAATTGTGATCACTATTCCCAAAATAATCCCCTACTGAAACTTCAACCAACTGACCGGGCTCATTCCCCAACACCAGGCCCCTTCCTGAGTTGGACTATTTCCATACTGCTCTAGAAAGCTCCCCTGGATGCTCCTTACAAATTCTGCTCCATCTAAACCTAAAGTGAATCCTAGTCAATGTTGGGCAAGTTAAGATCTCCCAACACCACCACCCTGTTGCTCCTACATCTTTCCATAATCTGTCTATATATTTGTACCTCACACTCATACTCGCTGTTGGGAGACTTGTAGTATAGCCCCAACTTTGTTACTGCACCCTTCCTATTTCTGACCTCTGCTTATATTGCCTCACTGCTCGAGTCGTCCATAGTGCCCTCCTTCAGCACAACTGTGATATCCTCTCTTACCAGTAATGCAACTCCTCCACACCTTTTACCAGTCTGTCTGTCCCACCTGAAGCATAGATATCCCAGGATATTTAGTTGCCAATCTTGCCCTTCCCTCAACCAAGTCTCAGTATTAGCAATAATATCATGCTCCCAGCTACTAATCCATCTGCTTTACCTACAACACTTCTCGCATTAAAACAAATGTATCTCAGTCCACCTGTCCCTTTGTATTCATCATCTGCTCCCTGCCTACTCTTCCCCTTCGTCCCACCTTCCCGAGAACTGGTCCCAGTGTCCCAAAAATTTGAACACCTCCCTCCCATCTCTCAAGCCACTCATTCATCCTGCCCATTCTTTCATTTCTACACTGACTAGCATCCTGAGATTACTACTTCTGATGTCCTACTTTTTAATATGACTCCTAAATTCTGCATGTAGGACTTCATCCCATTTATTACCCATATCATTGGTGCCTATATACACCATGACAGCTGACTATTCACCCTCCCCCTTCAGAATGTCCTGCAGCCGATCTGAGACATCCCTGACCCATGCACCTTGGAGGTAACATTCAATTTGTGAGTCTTGTTTTCAACCGCAGAACCATCTATCTACTCCCCGTACAATTGAATTCCCTATGACTATAGCCCTTCCACTCTTTTTCCCTCACTTCTGTACAACGGAGCCAGCCACGGTGCCACGAACCAGGCCATCTCCTCCAACAGTATCCAAAGCAATGTACCTGTTTTGGAGGGACATGACCACAGGGGACACCTGCACTGTCTTCCTACTCTTTCTCTGCCTTATGGTCACCCATTCCCTTTCTTCCTCACCAATCCTAATCTGTGGTATGACCAACTCGCTAAACATGCTGTCACAACCTCCTCAGCATCGCGGATGCTCATAAGTGAGTCCATACGCAGCTCCAGACTTGTCATGCGGTCTAACAGGAGCTGCAGTTAGACACACTTCCTGCACATGAAGGAGTCCCTGAGCTCCCACATTGAGCAAGAGAAGCATAACATGGGTCTGAGATCTCCTGCTATTTGTACTGTTAAACTTAACTTAATCCAACTAGAATATCAAATAATAAATAAATGAAATTTTAAAAAACATTACCAATCACACCACTTACTGGCCAAAAGAATACACCACAGAGTCTTTTTTTTTTGGCTAGAGGCAGGGGGCGGGGGTGTGGGGGTTGGGGGAGTGGGGGTGGAGGTCAGAGAACTCCTTGTCTTGGGTTTAGCCGCTGCCCAAATATATTAGTTCACTCACCTTCCCAGAGCTCAATTTGACTGCTCCCACTCAGCTCCTCGCCCTCACCGCTCCCACTGCTGCTGCAAAAATGGGGGCTGCTGATTCCACAAGGTAAGTATTTAAATGGGAAATTTAACTTCCTGGCAGCCCCTGGTTCTTGTTCTCACTGCTCCCACTGCTCCTGCAAAATGTTTCAAGTCCAGTATGACTCTTCTTCTGAAGGTGGTGGAGGTGGCATGTGGAGTCCTGCTGCCTTCCAGTGTCTATTGTATATGGATCTGGAAATGTTAATACTCGCTGAACACCATAAGCACACTGTCATGAGAACTATTGAGGCAAGTAACTAAGGGCTGTGTTGGAGTCAGACCAAGATGAGAACCACCAAACAATCTCTCTCAGACATGGCATTTCCTTGTCACATGTAAATAGTTATGGAAATATAACAAATAATGGTTTATTCTCTATAAGAGAACTCTCTTTGGTTAGACCTAAGAGGTCTATCCTCCTCCACACTAGACAATATGGGCCCTTGAGGTGCATTTATCTAGACTTTATTGGTGACAGTGCTGAGAAGAATATCCACTCAGACTAAGTCTGTGATCGGAACCCTACCACCAATTGAGGCTCTTAACTGGATAATTAATGCATGCTTAAGGACCTCATCCCACTGCATCTGTTTTTAACCTAGCAGCAGGTGGTGGGCTTGAGAAGCATAACAACCAGAATCTGTATGTTTGTTTGCAGGCTTTGGGCAGGGACCCTCATTTGAAGGCATTCAACACCTGATTGAAGGAACTAGTACTGAGGTGGGGGTGAATCCACGGAGTGCTATCTTCCTGCTAACACTTCCTTCACTCGTCCCAATATGACCTCCCTCCCTCACCATCACCTCTGCCACGTGTGTTGTCCTCTTTGACATGGTAGTACAAGCAGCAACCACCATCATCTCCACTAGAGGTACTATGAGCACATAAACATAGCTGATCTCTGATTAGATATCAAATCCCAAGATGGGACTTTTGGCCAGCCCCAACCACCTAGGTCCTTGATCTCCTAGAGGATGGCCTGGTGCTGTCCATTTGAATGCTGAATGTGGTGTGATGGAACTTCTAAAGAGTCAAAGTGGGATCTCATGATTCTCCACCTGCCAACCAAAACCACAGTTGTCTCCATAAGATTCTATCCACAGATACCAGCACTTGGAAGTCTTTTATACTTAAAGCAAAAAAAAGTGCTGTTGCTATAGAAAGAGTAAGCACAGAGATAGTCAAAATTTATTTTTTGTGGAAGAGTTCCTCACCTTTTATTGTGAAGTTATTGGGAACCATTTCTCAGTAGTAGGAAATACACAGGGGTTAAAGTTAAGTTTGTACTGTGAATATAAGTGAAACTATTAATCTACATTAAACCTTAGTTTATCCACCAGCAACACATACATCACTCATACCTTGATAGCAAGCACATTTATTTTTACCATCCACTGCTATAATAAATGCAGCAGGTTGAATGAGCATGATTTAAATCTTTAATGAGATTTAAATTGTCACGAACTTGAACCTGGCCATTGCTGAAAGCCGAAGGGTTCTGTCGAGTGCATCATTGACATCTCTGAGAATTTTGTTTCCATTTGTTTAATTGAATTTCAGGATATGGATGTCAGTAACAAGGGCAAGATTCATGACCCAATTCTAACAGCAGGGTGGAAAATGGAATTCCCTCTTCCAGTAATCTAGCCTTGAGTTATCAAGATAGGCTCGAACCTTTTTCACTGGAGGTTGAGGGATGACATTATAAAGATTTGTAAAATCATGAGGGACATAGTTAAGGTGAATAGCAAGGATCTTTTCACTATGATGGAGGAGTTCAAAAATAGGGAGCACATTTCTAAGATGAGAGGAGAAAGACTTAAGAAGGGCATGAGGAGAAACCTTTTTGCACAGAGTGGTTCATGTGTGGAATGAACTACCAGAGGACCAGTGACCATAAATCTATTAATTTTAAAATAGTTATGGAGAGGGACAAAATGGTCTACAGGTTCAAGTTCAAGCCTGGAGCAAGGTGAATTTTGATGAAATTAGACAGGATCTTGCAGGGAGTAGTTTGGAGTAGTTTGTTTGCAGGCAAAGGAGCTTTGGCAAGTGGGAGGCCTTTAGAAGTGAGATAGCTCAAGTTCAAGGTCCAAATGTTCCTGTGAAGGTTAGCAGGAATAGGGAACCTGGGATGATGAGATGTTGAGGCTTTGACCACAAAAAAGGAGACATTACTCAAGTACAAGCAACTGCGATCTAGGGATTTGGCACAACAAGTCCACACCAACCCTCTGAAGATTAACCTACCCAGACCCAATCCCCTACCCTATTGCTCTACATTTTGCCTGACTGATGCACCTAACCTACACATCCCTGAACACTTTGGGCAATTTAGCATGGCTAATTCACCTAACCCGCACATCTTTGGACTATGGGAGGAAACCAGAGCACCCAGAAGAAACCCACACAGACACGGTGAGAATGTGCACAGTGGAGGAGGTGTTGGACATATTAGAATGTATGAAGATGGATGAATCTCCTGATCCTGACCAGATATATCCAAGGGCCCTGCAAGAGGCTAGTGAAGAAATTGCGTGGGCCCTGGGTGACATTTTTGCATCATTGTTAGCTATGGTGAGATCTGGAAGGTAACGAGTCTGTGCCCTTATTCAAGAAGGGCTGCAAAGAAAAACATGGGAACTATCGACTAGTAAGATAAATTACTTGAGAAGATTTCAAGGAATAAGGTATACATGCATTTGGAAAAAACAGGGTTTGATTAGGAGTAGTCAGCATGGCTTTGTGCAGGGGACATCATGCCTCACAAGTTTGTTAGAGTTCTTCGATGAAGTGACCAGGAAGGTTGATGAGGGTAGGACAGTAGATGTAGTCCATATTGATCTCAGTGAAGCCTTTGATAAGGTTCAACATGATAGACTGCTCTGAAAGATTAGATTACATGGAATCCAGGGCAAGCTGGCAAATTGGATACATGATTGGCTTGATGGTAGGAAGCAGAGGGTAATAGTGGAAGGATTCCTGTAAGACTGGAAACCTGTGACTAGTGGTGTGCCTCCTGGGTCGGTGCTGGGTCCATTGTTATTTGTTATGTATATCAATGATTTGGATGAGAATATACAAGGCGTGATTAGTAAGTTTGCAGATGACACTAAAATAGGTTGTATCATGGACAGTGAGGAAGGTTATCAGAAACTGCAGCAGGACCTTGATCAGCTGGGGAAGCAGACCGAGAAATGGCAAATGGAGTTTAATATAGATAAGTGTGAGGTCGTGCATTTTGGAAAGTCAAATCAGGTAGGAGTTTCATGGTGAATGGTAGCACTTTTAGGAGCATAGTCAAAGAGACGGATTTAGAGTTCAGCTGCACAGTTCTCTGAAAGTGGAGTCACAGGTAGACAGGGCAGTGAAGAAGGTTTTTGGCACACTGGCCTACCATTAGTCAGGGCATTTGGTATAGAAGTTTGGAAATTATGTTGCAGTTGTACAGGACGTTGGTGAGGCCACACTTGGAATATTGCAAGCTTTAGTTACCTTGCTACTGGAAAGAGTGCAGAGAAAATTTGCAAGGATGTTTCCAGGACACAAGGGTCTGAGTTATAGGGAGAGGTTGGACAAGCTAAGACTTTTCGTTTAGAACATAGGAGACTTGGGGTAGGGAAGAGTGATCTTGTGGAAATGTATAAAATCATGCGAGGAATGGATAGGGTGAATGCACTCAATCATTTTCCCAGTGTTGGGGAATCAAGGACTGGAGAACATTAGTTTAAGGTTAGAGGGGCAAGGGTAAAAGGGAACCTGAGAGGCAAATCTTTTACACAGAGGGTGGTACACATATGGAATGAGCTGCCAGGGGAAATGAGGTGGGACACATTAACAACATTTAAAAAGCATTTGAACAAATACATGGGTAGGAAAAGTTTAAAAGAATCTGGGCCAAGTGCAAGGAAATAAAGGTAGCATGGATGGATGGACATTTTGGTTGGTATGGACCTGTTTGGGTCGAAGGGCTTGTCTCCATGCTGTAGGACTCTATGACTCTAGGAAATGACGCATGCAGGTACATTTGCAAATTTTAAAAGACATTTGGATAAGTTCATGAATAGAAAAGGTTTGGAGGAATATGGGCCAAATGCAGGTAAGTGGGACTAGTTTGGTTTTGGAACATGGTTGGCATAGCCTAGTTGGACCAGTGAGTATGTTTCCATGCTGTATGCCTCTATGTTGAGGTTTGTGCAAATGAAAAATTATAAAGCTAAGATTAGTTGATTTTGGTTATAAACGCAATGGATAGATGGAATTAAAATACAGCATGATCTGTTTGAATGCAGAAAAGTCAAGGGTTTGAAAGGCTGGTGATTAGTTAAGCTATAGAATGAGGAATTCAGGTCAAACTCTGTAAGGGTGATATTTCTTCTTAATCCTGAACAATATTACTGATACACTTTTTGCAATCATTTGATAGCTTCATGTACTTCAGCTTTTTAAATTTTGTGGTTTGTATTTCAAAATGAATTTCACTGGGATTTGTCCTTACCTCTGGATTAACTAGTCTCATAGTGCATTTGCTAATACAGTGAGACACCCTGTCAGGATTCATACATTTGCCCTCCTACAATTGAACCCAACTGGAGGTACCAATGTGAGCAGTGAGAATGAATGTGAATGATCAGAATCAACAGGGTGTGAAGCAGGTTTATTTCAGTACTTTGGGGAAAGTAATGTTTAACTCAACTTTAACCATTAACTCAATGGAAATACAACACAAAAGAGGCTAATGAGGGTTTGTGAAAATTGCTCACAACTGTACATATCAGGAAATAAACGAGGTGCAGGTAACAATGGTTGATGATTGCCAGTCATTGTGCACACAACGATATCCTTTACATTGTATCATGTTCCCTCAAAATCTGCTAGCAAGAAAGGTTTAGTTTCCACAGAGTGGTATGCAGCTAATTAAGTATCATCACTGCAGTGTAGTAGCTAATATGCACATAATAAAGTCCCACAAAGAGCAATGCAATACTGGCCTGAAAGATGCTCTGTCAGTGCTGCCCTGAACTGTCAAGTATCGTGGGAGGGTCTTGATTCCACAACTTGCTGTTTCAAAGGTAAGAGTGATACGTTTAACTGTGGCTAAGACAATCATGTTCAGACAAGGTACCTGCATGAAACTAAACAGTTGATTCAAATTTAGCTTAAATTGTATACAACCGACCTACTCTTTGCTCCCTACAGAAGACAGGGGACTAAAGGCCACAACATCTGCTTCTCCACACCCAGCCACATTACATTTATGTACTTCTGTCACACAGCTGTGAATGGTTTCAAACTAAACTTCTGAACACCTGTTAAAAAATCGCTCAAGTATTTCTGTTGCAAAGATGAAGTTACAACAGAAACCTTTGAAGCAACCTCACAGCCCAGGTGACAGAAGGGCAGCATTTATAATAGAAACATTACTTCCTTGATATCTGCAGTTTGTTTTTGAATCATATGAGCTCTTTAATTTCAGACAGAATATCGCGAGCCATATAATTTCCTTCAAGCATTATGTTTCTCATAATCTAATATAATGTGCATTTTTCTGATTTAAATGTATTGCTTACACTGTTAGATTTTCTTTGCAATAATTTGTGCACTAAGTATTATTTACATATTTTCACCTCATATCCCATCTCCATATTAAGAATGACTGAGTTGGCATCTGGATTTTCATTCATCTATCGTTGTGAGTACTGGTTTTCTCATTGATATGTTTAGCACGTGAAGTGCAAGTGCATTGCCAATATATTTCATTCATCTCCAAATGAGGATTTGTTTTCAGAGAATTCATTCACTTGTGTTGTGCTGCTTTTTTGTTGATGTACTTTTTGCTATTTGCAAAAGGAAAATGTGTCTTGGCCACAGAGGTAACTTTGTTTAAAAATTTCCCATTCTGTAAACAATCTCTTGAATTGAGTAGTTCTCAAACAGCTCCGAGGACAATCTGAAACTGTAATTTTCTATGGAGCTGCTCTTTGATATAGAAAAGCATTCTTTATAATTGGCATTGCTGGAGCAAGAGGGAAGGAAACGTCGCTCAAGAGACTGCATGCTGATAATTAAATTGACTTTGTTCTTCTTTTCACAAGAGAGAAACAGTGACAGCTATTATTTGCTTGCACTTGAAGGGAGTTTGAAATAAAAATCATCCCATGTACTCTTCTTCACTTTAGCAGTCGAGATTGAAGTGAATTATTATTATTATTAATAGAAAATGATATTCTTTCCTTCACTTGGTGTTTCATTAAAGTCACCAAATGTTTTCAGGATGTCCACTCAGATCCTATGTAATCAACTACAACTTGACCCTCGTGATGATGTACTTTCAATATCTAGGATAAAGATCGAGTTTTGTGACCTTCCAACTGAAGCAACAAGTGTTTATTCCAATCTTGTAAATATAAATGCTGATATTTTTCAAATATTGAGAATGAGGGGAGAGGGTGTAAGTTTTGATATCCTCCAACAAGTAGGAGAGGTCAGGGATGTTAGTCAAAATGGTAACAATATGAAACTTAACTCTAAACTGCTATCAATGAATCAAATTCTAACTTAACTTTGGCAGATATTGCAATTTCCAAGTAACCCACTCTAAAGCAGCAGGTCAGTGGTTATAATATGTTCGAGAAGCATAGTACCTCATGTTCTGACAGCTATTTAGGTCTAACAGCTGTCGGCTGAGTTTCACACAAAGAAAGTGTGAGTTCCTGCAACTAAAGATCTTTCAACCTATCTTCAGGGAGGAGGAGCTCCAATGCTACCTTTAACCCCTCTTGTCAACCTCTCACCCATGCCTCTTCACTATGATCCAATCTCTCTCCCTCCTCATTTCCTCCCTTCCCCCCTCATCCTTCCCTACAACTCCCATTCCCTAATACCATCATTCACAATGACCTCACTCCTCCATAACCTCGCTTTCTTACAAACTCTTCTCACACCAACCCCCTCACCCCATGACTTCTTCCCACTTGCAAACTTCCACCCTCCTCCAGGCACTGTCAAATAACTTTGATTCTTCTCTGTCAAACCCTGTAAATCTTATGATCAGTTTACAATTGTTTCCTGATCCAGAAAGATTGGAAAGTGGGATCAAGGGATATGGATCTGGTGAGATCAAGGAATATGGTAGAGTGATGGGAATGAGAGTTACTATGTGATTGAGGGATATGATGGGATTGATGGATGTGGTGAGATTGTGAGGTATAGTGGAGAGGTAAATTGAGGATATGGTGGGATTGAGGGATAATGTGGGAAAATTCAATTGAGAGAGCTGGTGGGAAATTATTGTTGACAGAAATTAGATTTTTGAGATGAAAAACAGATTGGAGATTTCTCAATTTAAGGCATTATTTTTGTTTATAACATTTCTTTAACTTAATACTTCTTTACTGTCTTTGACACAGAAAGCTCCACTGTACCAGAAACTATATCCACATGAACCTGTTTGTCTCCTTTATTATGAGAGCCATTGCAGTGTTTGTTAAGGATGTGGTACTCTTTGGCACCGACTTGAACCAGTGCACCCTATCCACAGTAAGTGAAGCTTTGTGGGGATCCTGAGAGAGAATTCACAGTGAGTTTAGAGTTCAGGCACTGTGAACTCTCTGGAGGGATCCTATTAATCATCAGTCATCATAATCAGTGTCAGGATAGACTTTATATTTAAACAATAAAACAGGGTCAGATTTACCCTCAGTTCCTCGGAATGGCACCATAACATTCAAGGGGGCAAGCTCTCAAGTTCCCCCCCTAAGGCAGGTTAAGGTGGTGGGATCAGTCCCAGTTTACATGCGGCCCAAATGACATACTTCACTCGCAAAGATGAACTATCTTCATAGTAAATTGAAAAGGAGGTTGCTTCCATTTACATCTGAAACTTAAGTATTAATCTTGGTACACACCTTTTTGAGCTAGATCAGATGGAATGCTGAAGGCCTATCCCTGTACTCCTCCTAGTTCTTTGTGCCCAAGGATAGCCAACAAGCTGCTAATCAAACCTGCTACACCTCTCCTTGTTGTGGGATTCTAATAATTGCACTCACCCCGTCACCCCAACTCCCTGGGGATTTTATTATTAAACTTTCATTGTCACTAGATGTCTTGATATACAGGAACCTGACCCACATTCCCAGGATGTTCACTTTTCGTAATGTAATCCAACATGAATAGGAAAGGTTTGGAAGGATATGTGCCAGGAGCAGGCAGGTGGGACTAGTTTAGTGTGGGATTATGTTTGGCATGGACTAGTTGGACCGAAAGATTTGTTTCCGTGCTGTATGACTCTAAGACTATGACTCTATGAGCAAAATGTAACTTTGTATCATCTTAATGTAAATTACTTAAAATTAATCTGACGTAAAAATTGTCAACTGTCACAAACTACGAGAAGACACCGATTAGATTTTAACTCTGCAGTATGCTTCTTTTGCAAATCACAGACTCCCGGACAGAAGTCATCTCATTGTCAGGTTTAGCTTCTCGTCTAGTTGGGAGGCCTCTAGAAAAGCATGCAGGACTGGGCTAGTCTAATCTATAATCCTGAGGGCTAGGGGGTTGGAAGGAGAAGTTGGGGAGATCATATGATCCTGAAGGCAAAGGAATAGGCTGTCTGATGAAGTGGAGGGGACTTTTTTTCCCAGGCAGGGGCATTTGAGTTTGTGGGCATGAAGGAAGTTACATCCCCTGTAATGATGTTAAGTCAGGATATTGCTAATATCCCGCCCTCTTTTAAATTACAAAGGGGCTTTACAGGGTGGGCACCAACAGGTTGCTTCCCTCTGGCTGGGAATCGAGAACTTGAGGGCACAGTCTCAGGTTAAGAGGCTAATCATTTTGGTTTGAGATGAAGAGGAATTCCTTCACTTAAGAGCTGTGAATCTTTGGAATGCTCTGTCCCAGAGGGTTGTAAATACTCCAATATTCTCCTGTATTCAAGGCGAGAATAGACAGATAATTAGTGTCTAGAAATCATGCGATTTAGGGAGTGGATGGGAAAGGGGAACAGAGGCCACAAATCAGCCCTGATCATATAAAATGGGGTGCAGTTTGATGAGCCATCAAGTGTACTATTTAGGGTGGCACTGTGGCTCAGTGGTTAGCACTGCTGCCTCACAGCACGAGGGACCAGAATTCTACTTTTGGTTGACTTTGTAGTGTTTGTATGTTCTCCCCATTTCTGCATGGGATTCCACTTGGGTGGTCTGTTTTCCTCCCAAAGTCCAAAGATGTGCATTTAGATGGATTGGCCATGCTAAATTGCACCATAGTGTCCAGGGATGTACAGTTTAAGTGGGTTGGTCATGGTTAATGTGGGGTCAATCCATCTAACCTGCACATCTTTGGACTGTGGGAGGAAACCAGCACATCCTTGCTGACATGGGGAGAATGTGCAAACTTTACACAGAGTGTCGCCTGAGGATGGAATCAAACTACAGGTGGGGGGACTGGCTTAATAGACATGAAATATGAATAAATAAAGACAAATAAAATAAGTGATTCCATATCTGAGGCAAAACCTGGGTTCCTGGCATTGTGAGGCAGCAGTGCTAACCACTGAGCCACTGTATCATGCGGAATGATGCAAGTCCCTCTAAACAGTATCTACAGGTGGAGGGATTGGCTTAATGGACATGAAATATGAATAAATTAAGACAGATAAAATAAATGATTCCATATCTGAAGCAAAACCTCAGGAGACTCCATTTCTCAGTGAAGATGACAGCTACCACCTACAGCTTCCTGATACAAACCTGTATCAGGTAGACAGGCATTGCCAACAGCCAATAAGGTGTCTGCCCTGGGATGGCCACCCTCTTCTCTTGGGAAGCAGTCACTTTGCACCTGAACAATGTCCTCTGCCTACACAGGGACCCTAAGTGTCCACCACTGTCATTTGCTTACCCTTTTCATTATGTATGTTTTTCAAATATTTTCAGGCTCTCATTAATGTTAGCTGCTAAATTATTCTAATATTCCTTTTTGCCGTGGTAGTCCCTTCCACAGAACACAGCACTGTATGTTGTGAGATCAACATCTTGTACAATAGGTGTTTATGTGTTGGTGTTAGCTATAAGAGTTCGGTGTTCAGGGAAGGGCATGTGGTCTTGTTTTAAAGCACCGTATGTGGCTGGGGGAGTAAGCCAGTGTATTGGGCACACATCTGCTGCATTTATATTGCATCCAAGACTGTTACAGCTCCATATGAAACACGACTAGTAGAGCCTCTAGGAGGGAATTAATCTATGCTTCCACTTCACTCAACATCCATCACCAGTAAATTATCAAATGTAAATGTGGACCGTGGTCCAAAAATGGGGGCCGAGAGCTACTATCGCTCAGTACTTAGATCAAACCATCCTGTACTAATAGAGATCCCACATAATGTCAGCATGGGGAAGATTACGCATCTTGTGCTGTTGCAGTGTAACTAATAAGTATTAAATCTCAGAGCCAAAGAGACCATATCCCATAAATAACCTGAGCTGACACCTCATTCATAGGGTGAAGTGCAATAGGTGGTCAAAGTTAGAAAAGCTGATCCCTTAAAGAGTCAGCTAAGTTTTGTATTTAAGAATCCCCCAGGAGGGCTCTTGTAGCAGAATGGTAGTGTCCCTACCTCTGGGCTGTCAAAACACAGATTCTACTCCAGAGATGAAGAATAATGTCTCTGAACAACTTGGTTGGATAATATCTAAGAATTCCCCAGGGCTTGAGGGCAGAGAAATAATCCAGAGGGGAAAGATGGAAATGAATGTTTGTGTTGATTTACAATAAAACCGCTGTGAATTGCAAAGTTCTTTGCTTCTATTTCAACATATATACTATTAACTATGGGGAGTGATTTACAGAATACTGTATGCAGGGGTGAGTTTGTGTATAAGGGGTCAGGATTGAGGAGTGAGGAAAATGTCTGTTTCTATTCTCCCCAGCCATCGTGCAAAGCTGCAATTGTCTTCTTCCAGTTCAGTATCACAGCAAACTTCTTCTGGCTGTTGGCAGAAGGCATGTACCTATACACACTCATCGTGGTCTTCTTCAATGAAAGGGAGTATTTCTGGTGGTACATCGTGATGGCCTGGGGTAAGGCATTTTCTTTTTATTCATGGAATTATGTAAACATAGAAAAAAGCCAATCAGGCCCAATCTACCTCTGCGGCTTTTTGAAAGAGCTACCTGCTTTATTGTTTGCATGGGTTCAGCCAACTTTATTTTCCCTGGTAATGTATCTTGATTCAAATTGCTTTCCTTTAAAACTCATTTATAGAATTGTAGATCCACATGTTCTCTTAATCTGGTAAAACTTCCAGATGTCTAGATAATCATGCAACACCAAGACTGCCATGCCATCATTACAAAATGCTGATGTCTCATTACACTCAGTATTCATATGGCCTCACTTCCCTGACTCATTCCCCATTTTTCCTTTACAACTATTTATCCATTCCTCTTTTAAAAGTTACGATTGCATCTTCTTCTATTTCCTTTAAGGTGACACATTTCAGATCACAAAAAACCCACTGAATTAAAAATAAATTCTCCTTATCTTGCCAGGTTTTTTTTTGCCAATTATTATGAATCCTTGTCCTTCTGTTATTGGATCTCAAATCAGGAAAAAATATTTTCTTCCACCTTCCTCTAACCAAATGTTTCAAAATTCTAAACACCTCTGTCAGCTCCCCACTCAACCCTTTCTGCTCACAAGAGAACAATCCCAAGTTTGCTAATTTCTTCACATAACTGAACACCTTTATCCCTGAAACTATAACGGTAAATCTCCATTGTATCAGTTCCAAGGACTTAACATCCTTAATATAATGCGGTGCCCAGAGTTGAGAATAAAATGTAGAAAGTTGAGGAGCATTTCATTTGCCTTATTTCCTGTAGTGGCAGACCATGGTCGGAGGTAGCACAATATGGCCTAAATATGGCTGCAATAATAGAATTGGATCGCCTGATCCAGCATTAAAGTGAGGTCAAAATTTAGCACAGTGGTAGCTTTGAGAAGGAGGTAACTGAAGGTAACAGGGTAAGTTTTAAACAGATAGTCTTAAAAATTAAACACGGTGTTCTGTAGAACCAACTGCTGAAGATGTCTGTAAGACCCAATCTAATAAATGTCTAGGAACAGACAGCCTGAAGTTTGTAACAAGCAGTTAAAAGAAAAGTATAATCCTACAGTAACAGAAACAAATGATAAGGATGGGATTATGTCTTGTAAAAACCTTGGAGAATAGACAGGTTCATTGATGCATGAAAGTGATTGAGTTTTAGTTATCACATTAGTTAAAAGACTTGCTGTAGAAATATTTAGAGTAGGGTCAGTAAATTTAATCTTAGACAGTATGTGATTAGAATGAGTTAAAGTGCAACTCCAAGATAGAGTAGCAATGTTTACCTGACCTTCCAAGGGCATGTGGGACAGAAACTGCTCACAACTCAATGGCTAAAAAATTCTAACATCAGGTCTAATTATTTAACTTTACTGGAATGAGTACTACACATTTTGTAACAGTTAGTAAAAATTAATATCCTTGTGTATGTCCAGTAATGAGGTTAGTAAACAATATTATAGAACTTAAAAGGTCTTTAAGTGATAGGTACAGGAAGAAAGAAACTGCTCCCAACTTGTTTGCTAAAGAATTTTAACAGTAGTTGTAACCATACAAATTGATGTTTAACTAACTTTATACCAGAACTAATGTTACAAATCTTATAGAAATTAGTAAGAATTAACATTGTTTTGTGTCTCCTATTATTAGGACAGTAGGAAAGTATGTATTAGAATTTGATAGTTATGTCAATGAATAGAACGAATGACAGAATTCGAGCAGTCCTTGGAAATAGGTAAATCTGGGAAATGAAAGACAGTATAACCATTAACTTTGTAATGTAGATTAGTGGGATACAATGTAGGATCCCAAGCCCTAATGATAAATATCATGAGACCATGGGGAATTTAGAGCTGTCCATACGGGTGTCCATCATTGATCAGATGTATCATAGGATTGGATGTATGGATTAAGGAGATAAGAGCAATGACAAAGTTGCATGCAATTATTGTAATACAAATGTATAAAAAAATGCTATATCCCACTAGGAAAATCAGAGTGTCATTGACTGCTCCTCTAGTTTGAGCTATAATCAAAGAGGGGGATTAAGGCCTGAGGTGCAAGTCAGATGTGGAGCAGTCTCTGGCCTCTCCCACGTGTGTTAAAGAGCTCTAATGAAGATTGAATGTACTGCTAAACACAGAACTCAAGACTCTTCTTTGACATCTCTCCCCAACATTTCTTTAATCCTATCATCACTTCGTGTAACTTGATTTTCTTTAGTCACTTCCACTGTGAAGGAATAGATTCATTTGGAAAATAGTAGACTTGCCAACCAATTGCAACAGTAATATTCACAATGGGCAAATTCACAGTGATGCAAATGATAACTATTTCTGTTTCACTAGGTGCTCCACTGCTGATCACTATCAGTTGGACACTTGCCATGCTACATTATGACAATATCGGGTAAGAGAGAACATGCCTATCTATGAATTAGAGCAATGTGGGAGGTATCTGTTTCCATTTGACTCTTAGTTCAGATATCAGTTTCCCTCCAGTGTCCAGTCCAGAGGTGATTCTCCTTGTGTGAGTTTGGATGATGAATGTTGTCTGTTATCGGATATTAAGCCATTGAGGTTTTCAAAGCTGAGACCGATCCTGACTGCACACCTGCCCAAAAGTAAACCCAGCTCTGTATACAAATATACCGCTTTTTAGTTCAGAGGTTTGCTCCTGGTATCAACTCAAGATTCAGAAATTGTAGTTTGCACACAGCATCTTTACTTGACTCTCAAAAGTCAATTTACACTAAATAAGACTGACACTCACATGTATGTAAGGGTGCCTGCACTTGTCTGAGAATCAGGACAGAGGGAGTGATCAGTTCTTTCTGCTCTCCAAGTAATTGATCGGATTGCTTCAACCTAAGCTTACTATTGGCATGGTGTCTCAGTGCTTAGCACTGCTACCACACAGCACTAGGGACCCAGGTTTGACTCTAGCTTTGGGTGACTGTCTCTGTGGAGTTTGAACATTCTCCCAATGTCTGCATGGGTTTCCTCCAGGTGTTCCGGTTTCCTCCATAGTCCAAAGAGTACAGGTTACGGTAGATTAGCCATGGGAAATAGTTAATTGTGTCCAGGGATGTGTAGGTTAGGTGGATTAGCCATGGTAGATGCAGGATTTAGGTGGAATGCTGTTTGGATGATTAGGGGCACACTTGAATGATCGAGTATGATTTCCTCAAGGTACAGTTCTTAAACCTCTGCTTGCAACCAGCAGGCTAGGCTAAACCTGCCTAATCAAGGCCCACCGCTTGGCAAGTTTTCTGTTGGCAGCCTCATTCTGTTTTTTGATCATTTTACAAACCATTCCCCCAGCCTTCACATGATTAATGAAACAATAATCATATCACTGTCACCTTATCAGTTTCTAAGCAATCAGCCCACGTGAAGCATTTATTATAACTTTAACAATAGTTTTAATCTTATCAATTCAGTAATTAATCTGATCTAAAGCACTCTCTTGCAAGTTTCTGTTCGTTCAGTTACTTTAACATTCGCAGTTACATTACGTTAATCATATTACAGGCTTGGAACCAAGATAGGAATTAAAGACTACTTAACTTTGATTTCAGAAAACAAACCTCACATTACAGATTCAGCCCATTCCACTCCATGCTATTCTATTATTTATTTTTTATGTACAATAAGTCATCAGGCACCATACCATTCATGTAGGTAGTGAGAAAAAGGGTTGCTTACATCATAGTGGTAATGTCCTGGTCTCTAGACCAGAAGGTAAAGATTCAAATGTCAGAGGTGTGTTTTGACCACCCACACACCAGTGATACTCTATCTCAGGATCAGGAACCCTGGTTAATTGTTCCCACCCTCTAAATTACCTGTGGTCATTGTCGCATGCATTGCACACTGATCATTTTGTTGAAAGTAGTTCATGTAGCTATTCTGGGAGTTACACAAGATTATTTTCATATTACAAAAGTTAAAAATAAAGTTTTTTCACATTTCCTTCAGGTGCTGGGATTCAATTGACTCTCCATATTTTTGGATTATTAAGGCTCCGGTTTCTCTGACAATTTTGGTGAGTATTTCTCCATATACTTGTGTCGGCATTGACATTGACATTTTCAGTCAGGGTTGTATGACAGTTTTCATGGTATTTTCTCTGTTGCCCATGTTACTGGTCTCCATAAGGATCTCACATTAGTCCTGTCTCAGAGGGAGAGCAAGAACTCCTCATGTCTGCATGCCAGGTCAGTCTGCGATTAGTGGCTGGGAGATGCATGGACAAAGGATCATTTCTGTCTGATTTTCCTCCTGTTGTCTCAACTTATCCCCAAGAGATTGGAAAGAAAGATATTTCTATAGAGCTTTTTTATGTCTCTCAATGTCCCAACAAGCAAGGAAGTAATTTTGAAGTTTAAAAGTAAAGTTGTCTTACCAGACCATTGAGAGAAAGTGAGGGCTGCAGATGCTGGAGATCAGAGCTGAAAATGTGTTGCTGGAAAAGCGCAGCAGGTCAGGCAGCAGGTCAGGCAGCATCCAAGGAACAGGAGAATCGACGTTTCGGGCATAAGCCCTTCTTCAGGAATGAGGAAAGTGTGTCCAGCAGGCTAAGATAAAAGGTAGGGAGGAGGGACTTGGGGGAGGAACTTTGGAAATGCGATAGGTGGAGGGAGGTCAAGGTGAGGGTGATAGGCCGGAGTGGGGTGGGCGCGGAGAGGTCAGGAAGATGATTGCAGGTTAGGAAGGCAGTGCTGAGTTCGAGGAATTTGACTGAGACAAGATAGGGGGAGGGGAAATGAGGAAACTGGAGAAATCCGAGTTCATCCCTTGTGGTTGGAGGGTTCCCAGGCAGAAGATGAGCCGCTCTTCCTCCAACCGTCATGTTGCCATGGTCTGGTGATGGAGGAGTCCAAGGACCTGCATGTCCTTGGTGGAGTGGGAGAGGGAGTTAAAGTGTTGGGCTATGGGTGGTTGGGTTGGTTGGTCCGGGTGTCCCAGAGGTGTCCTCTGAAACGTTCCGCAAGTAGGCGGCCTGTCTCCCCAATATAGAGGAGGCCACATCGGGTGCAGCGGATGCAATAGATGATGTGTGTGGAGGTGCAGGTGAATTTGTGGCGGATATGGAAGTGTCCCTTGGGGCCTTGGAGGGAAGTAAGGGGGGAGGTGTGGCCGCAAGTTTTGCATTTCTTGCGGTTGCAGGGGAAGGTGCCGGGAGTGGAGGTTGGGTTAGTGGGGGGTGTGGACCAGATGAGAGATTCACGAAGGGAGTGGTCTTTTCGGAACGCTGATAGGGGCTGATTGGTGGTTTACCTGATGGTAACCTCAGCCAATGCAGGGTATTGATTCCATGCTGTTGGCATCACTCTGCATTGCAAACCAGCTGTCCAGCCAACTGAGTTAACCAACCCCTATTTTTGAAGTGGGGTCACTATTTTAGTGGAGGAAATGTGTCATGTACCTTTCACACAGCAAGCTCCAATAAACAACAAAATGGTAAGAACAAGATGAGTGGTTTTACATGTATTAATTGATGGGTAAATGTTGGCTAAAACAACCCGCCATACTCAACTCCAAAATTACTCCATGAGTCCTCTTTTTATGATCACCTGAGGGAGTATAATGTCTCTTTTGAGAAGCCTCTGCTACATCGATGACTGTATCTGCGCTGCCTCGTGCTCCCACGAGGAAGTTGAACAGTTCATCCACTTTACCAACACCTTCCACCCTGACCTCAAATTCACCTGGACCGTCTCAGCCTCCTCCCTCCCCTTCCTAGACCTTTCCATTTCTATCTCGGGTGACCGAATCGACACGGACATTTACTATAAACCGACCGACTCCCACAGCTACCTAGACTACACCTCCTCCCACCCTGCCCCCTGTAAAAATGCTACCCCATATTTCCAATTCCTTCGTCTCCGCCGCATCTGCTCCCAGGAGGACCAGTTCCAAAACCGTACAACCCAGATGGCCTCCTTCTTCAAGGACCGCAATTTCCCGCCAGACGTAGTCGACGATGCCCTCCACCGCATCTCTTCCACTTCCCGTTCCTCCACCCTTGAGCCCCGCCCCTCCAACCACCACCAGGACAGAACCCCACTGGTCCTCACCTACCACCCCACAAACCTCCATGTACAACGTATCATCCGCCGCCATTTCCACCACCTCCAAACGGACCCCACCACCAATGATATAGTTCCCTCCCCTCCCCTATCAGCGTTCCGAAAAGACCACTCCCTCCGTGACTCCCTCGTCAGGTCCACACTCCCCACCAACCCAACCTCCACTCCCAGCACCTTCCCCTGCAACCGCAAGAAATGCAAAACTTACGCCCACACCTCCCCCCTTACTTCCCTCCAAGGCCCCAAGGGACACTTCCACATCCGCCACAAATTCACCTGCACCTCCACACACATCATCTATTGCATCCGCTGCACCCAATGTGGCCTCCTCTGTATTGGGGAGACAGGCCGCCTACTTGCGGAACGTTTCAGAGAACACCTCTGGGACACCCGGACCAACCAACCCAACCACCCCGTAGCCCAACACTTTAACTCCCCCTCCCACTCCACCAAGGACATGCAGGTCCTTGGACTCCTCCATTGCCAGACCATGGCAACACGACGGTTGGAGGAAGAGTGGCTCATCTTCTGCCTGGGAACCCTCCAACCACAAGGGACTCGGATTTCTCCAGTTTCCTTATTTCCCCTCCCCCTACCTTGTCTCAGTCAAATCCCTTGAACTCAGCACCGCATTCCTAACCTGCAATCTTCTTCCTGACCTCTCCGCCCCCACCCCACTCCAGCCTATCACCCTCACCTTGACCTCCCTCCACCTATCGCATTTCCAAAGCCCCTCCCCCAAGTCCCTCCTCCCTACCTTTTATCTTAGCCTGCTGGACACACTTTCCTCATTCCTGAAGAAGGGCTTATGCCCGAAACGTCGATTCTCCTGTTCCTTGGATGCTGCCTGACCTGCTGCGCTTTTCCAGCAACACATTTTCAGCTCTTACCAGACCATTGGGCTACTCTCTCATTAGAGAGAGAGAAAGCGAGAGAGAGAGAGAGATGATTGGTGGCTTGCCTTATGGTAACCTCAGCCAATGCAGGGTATTGATTCCATGCTGTTGGCATCACTCTGCATTGCAAACCAGCTGTCCAGCCAACTGAGTTAACCAACCCCTATTTTTGAAGTGGGGTCACTATTTTAGTGGAGGAAATGTGTCATGCACCTTTCACACAGCAAGCTCCAATAAACAACAAAATGGTAAGAACAAGATGAGTGGTTTTACATGTATTAATTGATGGGTAAATGTTGGCTAAAACAACTCTCCATACTCAACTCCAAAATTACTCCATGAGTCCTCTTTTTATGATCACCTGAGGAAGTATAATGTCTCCTTTGAGAAGCCTCCAGCAGTGTAACTGTCCCTTAGTACTACATTGCATTACCAGCCTGGAGCTAGCCTTAGTTCCCTGGATTTGTACTTAAAGCCCACAGCTTTTGGCTCCAAATCTACTACTAAAGCACAGCTAACTTGTTCAGTTACAAATAGGAGGTCAGCAGATGACAGGAAAACATTTGAAATGGCACTATCACAGCTTAGATAATGCATTAAAAGTGTGAGGTTAGAATCTGTCTGTATCCCAATCTTGAGTCAGATTGGTTCTATTTCCAAAATGGAATTTTCAAAATATTACATGGATTGACTGCCTGCAGATTGTGCATTTAGAATTAAATTAGAATGTATCTGCAAATATAATTCTGCAAATACAAATTTACCCCATAGACATATATCTGTTTGTGCAGGCGTGTGTGTGTGTGTGTACACGTGTATGCGTGTGTGGGAGAGAGAGTGTAGTGAGGTGACCTGGAATGTGACATGAACCCAGAGTCCCGGTTGAGGACATCCTCATGGGTACCAAACTTGGCTATCAACCTCTGCTAGGCCACTTTGTGTTGTTGCCTATCCCAAAGTCTGCCTTAGAGGATGGTCACCTGAAGATCTGAGGCTGAATGTCCCTGACCACTGAAGTATTCCCCGACTGGGAGGGAACACCCCTGTCTGGTGATTGTTGCGTGGTGTCCATTCATCCATTGTCGTAGCGTCTGCTTGGTCTCACCAATGTACCATGCCTTGGGGCGTCCTTGCCTGTAGCGTATGAGGTAGACAACATTGGACGAGTCACGTGAGTATCTGCTGCATACATGATGAGTGGTATCTCCACATGTAATGATAGTATCTGAGTTGACACTCTGACATATCTTGCAGTGGCTGCCATGACAGGGTGTTGTGGTCAATGTCGTCCTGAAGGCTGGGCAGTTTGCTGCAAACAATGGTCTGTTTAAGGTTTGGCGAGAAGTAGAGATGTAGGAAAGGTCTTGGCAAGGTACTTATCATCATCGATAATAAGAACATGGCGTAGTTCTTTGGCTCCCAAGAAGTACTGAACAACGAAGGGTACCCTATCGGTTGCAATCCATGTCTGTCTCCTGCAGAGGTCATGGTTTTTCCTGTGCATGTTGGAACTGGCAATCAATGAGTTGAGGATTGTACCCTGTTCTTATTAGGACATCCTTGAGCACCTTAAGGCGTCTGTCGCATTCCTCCTTATGTGAACAGATCCTGTGTATGCATAGGGCTTGTCTGTAGGGGATGGCTGTTTTTAACATGTTTAGGGTGGAAGCTAGAAAAGTGTAGCATTCTGAGGTTATCTGTGGGTTTGCGGTACAGTCCTCACTGAGGTGCAAATTCTTGATGGAGATACATGTGCCCAAAAATGAGACAGATACTAAACAGTAGTCCATGTTAAATCTGATGGTGATATGAAACTTGTTGATATCACTGTGTAGTTGTTTCAGTGACTCCTCGCCATGGGTCCAGAGGAAGAAAATGTCAGTGTATCAGGTGTATGATGTTGGTTGGAGGTCCTGTGCAGCAAAGAAGTCTTGTTCGAATTTGTGCATGAAAATGTTGACATATTGTGGCTGTTCCATGTGTCTGGATGAAGAACTGGATGTCAAAGGTGAAAATGTCGTGGTTGAGGATGAAGTAGATGAGTTGTAGAATTGTCCTCAGAGATTGGCAGTTGTTAGTATTGAGTACTGAGGCCGTTGCTGCGATGCTGTCATTGTGGGGGATGCTGAAATGTTGATTGTGATGAGGAATGTTACCGATTCAACTAGTCCGTAGGCGCTGAGTTTCTGTAAGAAATCTGTGGTGTCGTGACAGAAGCTGGGGGTCCCCTGTACAATGGGTTTCAAGATGCTTTTGATATAGCCAGAGAGTTTCTCACACAGGGTCCCCTTGCCTGATACAATGTGACGTCCAGGTGTGTTAGCTTCATTTATCATCAGAAGGCAGTAGAAGTCCCCTTCACGAGAAGTACATGGGATGAGAGCACGTAGGGAACTCTGAAGGACTGGATCAAAAGACTCGATCAATGTGTTTAGTTCTTTGGTCGGATTGGCTGGTAGTTGCCTGCAGTGTTCTTCGTTGTTTAGTTGTCGGTATACTTCCTTGCAGTAGTCAGTTCTATTCTGAATGACAGTCGCTCCTCTTTTACCTGTTGGTTTGATGACAATGTTGCAATTGGTTTTGAGAGTATGGATGGTGTGTTGTGATCGGGTAATGTTTTGCTCTACCTTATGGATGTGGCTGATGAAGCCCAGGACAGCAGCCCTCCGGAGGTGTCCAAATGACTCCTTCTTTGGCCACTTCTTCACGGATCTCTCTGGTGACTGTTCCGGTAACCTTTTTTTTGTAAAACCTGAAGTTATCTCGAGAATGTCACTTAAAAGAACTTCTGGGATTTACATATTACTGAACCGAAACCTACAACTCATTCTAAAAGATGAAAGACTTAACAACAATTTAAGTTTGTTCAATATATCATTTCAGTTGCATGTCACTGTAATCTTTTGCTATAAATTCTGTGTCTTATGGTCTTGCTCTACAGCTATCTGATAAAGGAACAGCTAGGGCTTCCAAATAAACCTGTTGGACTATAGCCTGGTGTTGTGTGATCTTTAATTTTGTCCCATAGCTGTAGTTGTATTCTAACCATCATAATGTACACTGGCCTGTTCTGCACATCACAAAAATAATGCTTTGGAGAAGACGCTTTGGAGAATGTGCAAAGGCAATCTATATTTATGATCCTAGAACAGAAGTTACACCATATAGGAAAGGTCAGGAAAGGCTGGGACTGCTTTCTCCACAAAAAAAGCTAAGAAATGACCCATTATAGTTCTGGAGGAGATGTAGAGAGTAGTTAGGCAGAACAGAACAAAGGAAATATGAGAGTCACTGAAAGATTCAGTGGGCTCTCAGGAGGAATCCCTTTATTCAGTGAGTAGCTAGAATGGCAAATGGAGTGGTTGAGGTGAATAACACAGAAACATTTTGGGGAAGCTAAAGAAGTAGAAAAAGAGAATGGATTAAATTAATATTATAATATATTAATATTATATTATATTATTATATTAATATTAGAAGGACCAAAAGACCAAAGAGTTTAGAGTCATAGGGATGTACAGCATGGAAATAGACCCTTCAGTCTAACTCATCTATGCCAACCAGATATCCTAAATTAATCTCGTCCCATTTGCCAGCACTTGGCCCATATCCCTCTAAACCCTTCCTATTCATAACAACAGGAGGTGTTCATTCTATATGCAGGTTAAATTGATTCCCTCCAAAATGGCCAACAACATCATCATGATGTCATGTGATCAGACTCTTAAAGTGACGGAGAGAAAGTGAGGACTGCAGATGCTAGAGGTCAGAGTCAAAAAGTGTGGCTTTGGGAACATTCCTAATGAAGGGCTTATGCCCGAAACGTTGACTGTCCTGTTCCTCGGATGCTGCCTGACCTGTTGTGCTTTTCCAGCATCACACCTTTAAAATCTTAAAGTGACAGTCCACCATACGCAAAAAAATGCACAACATCCCTCTCCCTTTAAATTTTCCACTGATAACGAGAAAGTAGAATTTTGCTGCTGTTTGCAAAGATGTATCCTTGTCCAGGAGGGGAAAGTGAGGACTGCAGATGCTGGAGATCAGAACTGAAAATGTGTTGCTGGAAAAGCGCAGCAGATCAGGCAGCATCCAAGGTGCAGGAGAATCGACGTTTCGGGCATGAGCCCTTCGTCAGGAAGGGCTCATGCCCGAAACGTCGATTCTCCTGCTCCTTGGATGCTGCCTGACCTGCTCCGCGTTTCCAGCAACACATTTTCAGCATCCTTGTCCAGGAGCATGTCTGAAACAGCCTTCACTGCCAGAGCTCAGGATAGAGGTTAAAATCACACTGTGAACTATTAGGGCAAAATCTTAATTTTTACAAAGTTTTTAAAGATTTTCTTCTTAAAGTGGGGGGAACACTTCTAAATTAAATGTTGTTAACATCTTCAGGAGCAGAATTGACTAAGGACAGTTATAACATGCCTGAATGCTAATATCATTCAATGTGACTTAACCACAAAGTATGCAAAGGTGGCTTTACACAAGGGCCATCAAACCAAGCCCTTGCTTAACTTAAACGTGTCGAGGATCCTCTCCAAAACAAAAATTGAACACATTGTGAAACTAGAGTTAGTCTAACAATTTCCTTTATAGTTAAACACTGACAGTTGCTTTACGTCAGGCCAGAAATGCTGAACTCAATAAAACGGAGTGTTCTCTTTTTCATTCAGGTGAACTTTATCCTATTCATCTCTATCATCCAGATCCTTATCCAGAAAGTGTATTCATCGGACAACAGAGGAAGCGAGTACAGGCAATACCTGTGAGTACTGAGTGTCCCCTCAAGACGACACTGCAACACAAAACCAATTCTGATCTGGGCCTGGCTTGTGCTGCCGTCATTGACATTCTGCTGTCTATTGTTTCTAAGACTGAATCCCTTATTCCAGCTTCATAAACATGTGAGGCTCACATTTTGAACATGTTGGTAATAGTGTACATATAAATAGACAAATTAAGAGCAGGAGTAGGCCATTTGGCCCCTCAGGTCTGCTGTACCATTCAACAAGGTCATTCCTGATCTGGTTGTAACTTCAAATCCACATTCCTGCCAATCCCTGTCATATTGGTCACAATGGTCTAATAATCAGTTGTTTGCCAAAGATTAATTAACTGTGTGAGTCATAGTTCTAAAGTTTTACTGCGCAGAAAGAGGCCCTTCAGTCCATCATGTCCACACCAGTCATCAAGCACTTATTCACTCTAATTTCATTTTGCTACACTTGGCCCATAATCCTATATGGTATGGCATTTCAGGTATCAGAAAGCAGACAGTGGGGGTAAAACCATCCTTCTCAGAATGGCAGCTTTGGTGTTCCACAATGCTCAGTATTGGGACCACAACTTTTCACTTTTCATTAACGATCTAGATGAAGGAACTGAGGGGATTCTAGCTAAGTTTGCAGACGATACAAAGATAGATAGAGGAACAAGTAGCATTGATGAGGCAGGGGGCCTGCAGAAGGATTTGGACAGGTTAGGAGAGTGGGCAAAAAAGTGGCAGATGGAGTACAATGTGGGAAAGTGTGAGGTCATGCACTTTGGTTGGAAGAATAGAACCATGGACTGTTTTCTAAATAGAGAGAAAATTCAGAAGTCTGAATTGCAAAGGGACTTGGGAGTTCTAGTCCAAGATTCTTGCAGGTTGAGTCAGTAGTTAGGAAGGCAAATGCAATGATGGCACTTATTTTGAGATAACTTGAATATAAAAGCAAGGATATACTTCTGACGCTCTATAAGGTCCTGATCAGACCACCTTTGGAATATTGTGCAGTTTTAAGGCCCATATCTCAGGAAGCATGCTCAGAGGAGGTTCACGAGAATGGTCCCAGGAATGAAAAGTTTAACACATGAAGAATGTTTGAGGACTCTGGGTCTATACTTCATGGACTTGAGGGGGATCCAATGGAAACATACAGAACACTGAATTGCCTGGACATAATAGATGTTGGGTCGATGTTTCCATTGGTAGGAGAAACTAGGATCCGAGGGCACAGCCTTAGAGTAAGACCTTCTGGAACGGAGATAAGGGAAGAGTACCAGAGAGTGGTGAATCTATGGAATTTATTGCCACAGAAGGTTGTGGAGGCCAGGTCATTGAGTATATTTATGACTGAGGTAGTTCTTGAGATTCAAGTGGATCCAGGGTTACAGGGAAGAAGCAGGAGAATGGGATTGAGAATTGAGCCATGATTGAGTGGCAGGGCAGACTCGATGGGCTGAATGGCCTCATTTCTGCTCCTATGTCTTATGGTCTCTTACAAACACTTCTTAAATGTTATGATGGTCACTGTCTCTACCAACTTGTCAGGCAATGAATTCCAGATACAACTACTATTGAGTGAAAATAAATCCTTAAATTCCTTCTGAAGCTCCTGCCTTTTACCTTAAATCCATGCCCCAGTTATTGATCCCTCTATTAAGGGGAAATATTTCTCCCTATCTAACTTATCCAGCTATGGTACTCCAGCTATGTCATATACAGCTCTATCATAGCCTCCCTGCTCTTATAATCAATGGAACAACTGATAAAGGCAAGGATCTCAAATGCCTTCTTAACCACCTTATCCACCTGTCCTGCTGCCTTAAAGGATCTGTGGGCATGCATGCAAAGGTCCCTCTGATTCTCTGTACTTCCTTATGTTACGAAATGGAGTAAACCCCTCAGCTAATTTAAGCAAAATTAGCAAAACTTTCAGCAAAACAGAAAAGATTCACCCAGTGCTGTAATCTTAAAATTTGAGAGGCAGTGTCCAGAGGTCACTATTTAAAGTAAATATTAACAACTTTATTCCTTAAATCAAACAGAGAATATTCGAACCAACAACTATTTACAATTCCTTTCTCTTAAACTATCTTTTATCTCCCAATCTACAATACTGGTGCTATAAAAATGCCGATTAAGATTTACAAAAAAAAATCACTCTTCAAAACAAGTCATCTTTACTGAGTCTCCTTTGTAGATATTCCTCTGTAGATTCTCTCCAGGTTGGCCTCAATGTTCTGCTGTGCAAACTCCTTCCCCAGACAGGTACCTTTCAGAGAGCTCTTGAGCCAGCAGTCTCTATGGCAGTTCTCTCTCAACTGCTCAAAATGTCGTTTTATACCCCAAAACATCGGAACGTTTCATTGGTTTTAATATTATCAAAATACTAAATTCAAACTTGATTGGATTTTGTTATCTTGGGACATAATTTAAACTGATTGGTTGAATTTGTTTTTTTTGTCTCATAGTAACCCAGCTGCTGCTTGCTGTGTCAACCAAATGTTACATTGTTACTTTGTTCAGAACATTTTGTGCTGTGACAGGCAGGCCTTGCTAGCTTTTCAACTCTCTTAAAGGTACAGCACCTCAACACCTTCATAACACGAGGATCCTATGTTTCATTGTGTACGCCCTTGCCTTATTGTCCTTCCAAGATGCATCACTTCATCCTTTTCAGAACTAAATTCCATTTTCCACTGTTCAGCCCCTCTGACCAGTTCATTAATATCATCCTGTGGCCTGTATTTCCTTCTTACTATTCCCTACACCATTAATATGGTGTATATGGATTTCAGTAAGGCATTTGATAAGGTTCCCCACGTAGGCAATTGCACAAAATATGGAGGCATGGGATTGAGGGTGATTTAATGGTTTGGATCAGAAATTGGCTAGCTGAAAAAAGACAGAGGGTTGTGGTTGATGGGAAATGTTCATCCTGGAGTTCAGTTACTAGTGGTGTACCGCAAGGATCTGTTTTGGGGTCACAGCTGTTTGTCATTTTTATAAATGACCCGGATGAGGGTGTAAAAGGATGGGTTACCTAGATTACTTACAGTGTGGAAACAGGCTCTTTGGCCCAAGTCCACATTGACCCTCCACAGAGAAACCCACCCCCCTATATTTACCCCTGACTAAACCACCTAACACTACAGGCAATTTAGCATGGCCATTTCACCTAACCTGCACACCTTTGGACTGTGGGAAGAAACTGGAGCACCCGAAGGAAACCCATGCAGACACGGGGAGAATGTACAAACTCCACACAGACAGTTGCCCGAGGCAGGAATTGAATCCGGGTGCTGTGAGGCAGTAGTGCTAACCACGGATCCACCGTGTAAATTTGCGATTGACAGTAAGGTGGGTGGAGTTGTGGATAATGCTGAAGGATGTTGCAGGTCACAGAGGAACATAAATAAGGTGCAGAGTTGGGCTGAGAGGTGGCAAACAGAGTTTAATGCAGAAAAGTATAATGTGATTCACTTTGGAAGGAGCAACAAGAATAAAGAGTACTGGGAAAATGGTAAGATTCTTGATAGTGTAGATGAGCAGAGAGATATTGGTGTCCATGTACATAGATCCCTGAAAGTTGCCACCCAGGTTGATAGGGTTGCATACGATGTGTTAGCATTTATTGGTAGAGGGATTGAGTTTTGGAGCTACGAGGTCATACTGCAGCTGTATGAAATTCTGGTGCGGCTGCAGTTTCAGTATTGCATACAGTTCTGGTCACCACATTATAGGTAGGATGTGGAAGCTTTGGAAAAGGTTCAGAGGAGATTTACAAGGATGTTGCCTGGTATGGAGAGAAGGTCTCATGAGCAAAGGCTGAGGGACTTGAAACTGTTTACATTAGAGAGAGGAAGGTTGAGAGGTGACTTGATTGAGACATATAAGAGTATAAGAGGTTTAGATAGGGTGGACAGTGAGAACCTTTTTCCTTATATGGTGATGGCTAGCACATGGGGACATAGATTCAAATTGAGGGGTAATAGATGTAGGACAGATGTCAGAGGTAGTTTCTTTACTCAAAGAGTAGGAGAGGCGTGGAACGCCCTGCCTGCAACAATGGTAGACTCGCCAACTTTAAGGGCATTTAAATGGTCAGTGGATAAATATATGGATGAAAATTGAATAATGAAGGATAGATAGGCATCAGACTGGTTCCACAGGTCAGTGCAACATCGAGGGCTGAGAGGCTGTACTGTGCTGTGATGTCTGTATTCTATGTTGTATGTTCTACTAAGTTTCATATCAGCTGTGAATTTACTGACCAAACCTCCAAAATTAATATCTAGATCGTGAATGTGACCTACAAACAGCAAGGGATCCACTGGGCACAGGCTTCCACTCACAAAAACACGCTTCAACCACTACCCTCTGCCTCCTGTCACAAAGCAAATTTTGGATCAAATTTGTGAAATTGCCCAGGATTCCAAAGGCTGTTGTCTTCTTGGCCAGATTCCCATATAAGATCATGTCAAAAGGCTAACATATAGATTGTATCAACTGCGTTACCCTCATCTACACACATAGTCACCCACTCGAAAAATCAATCAAATTTGTCAGATATGATCTCCCTCTCACAAAGCCATGCTGATAATTCTTAATTAATCCTCACCTCTCTAAATTAGATTAATTGTGTCTCTCAGAACTTTTTTCAAAAGTTTCTCCACCACAGATATTAGACTCACTGGCCTGTAGTTTCCTGATTTATTCATACCACCCTTAGAACATAGAACAGTGCAGCACAGGAACAGGCCCTTCGGCCCACCATGTTTGCAGCAATCATGATGCCATTCTGAACTCATCCCATCTGTCCATATGTCTCTATTCTCTTTCTGCTGGTTCACATATCAGTCTAAACTCCTCTTAAAAGTTGTCATATATGCTTTTGGCACCTCACCTGGCACTGTATTCCAGGCACTTATTACCCTAGGTGCAAAAAAACACTTGCCTTGCACATTTTCTTTAAACTTTCTCCCTCTCACCTTAAACCTGTTTGACATTTCCACCCTAATGATACACCCTACCAATGTTTCACATAATGTTTCTATCAGGGTGCATCTCAGCCTCGAATGCTCTAACAAATCCAAGTTTGTCCAATCTCTCCCTATAGCTATTACACTCCAAACCAGGCAATATCCTAAACCTCCACATTCTTCCAATAGTTTGACAATCTGGACTACAAATAGTCCTCCAAATGTGGCCTAACTATAGTTTTATACAGTGGCAACATGACATGCCAGCTTTTATATCAATACCCTGACTGATGAATTTCAGTTACATCACACTGCAAATCTTTGCTATAAATTCTGTGTTACGATCAAGTCCTCCACTATCACCTGATGAAGGAGCGTCGCTCCGAAAGCTAGTGTGCTTCCAATTAAACCTGTTGGACTATAACCTGACTGATGAAGGCAAGCATGCTCTACACTTTCTTTACCACTTCATCCACTTGTGTTGCCACGTTCAGGGAGTTTCAGACTTGCACCCTAAGATGCCTCTGTATATCAATGACTGAAAGATCCTGCCATTTATTGTATACTTTCCTCTTGTATTTGACCTCCCAACATGCATCACCTCACAATTGTCTGGGGTAAACTCTACTTGCCATTTCCAACTTTGGAACGGATCTGTACCCTGCTGCAGCTTTATACAACTTTCCTCACTGTCCACCTTCTGAAATAATCTTACCATACCAGTCCTCGGGTACCCCTCCTGTGGCCAGAAGGATTTGAAAATTGCAATTTCCTCTGTTGCATCCCATATCAGCCTGGGATATATCTCACCTGGGGATGTATCCAATTTATAGCCCATTAAAGCCACTAATACTGTGAATAACTTCCTCCCACACAACATTGAGACACCACATCCTCTTTTACCCCAACCCTTTAACTCACTCGAAGATTCTATATTTGAATGTGTTGTGGACAAGCCAGACACCTTCCGCCCCACCACCACCACCACCACAAAAAACATTTCCAGGAGTGATGCAACTAGCCCAACCATTTAGTTTTAAACAAAACAAAATTTATTTGAAGATTACCAAATGAAACACAAACAAAAGAAAACAGAATATAGAATACCTAACCTATCTGAAAACCCAACAGATTATCCCAACTTAATGATGCTGTTCCAACTACTTGCAATAATCCCAATCCCCATTTGTCATTCCTTGACAAAAAAAAAGTTAGAATCAAACACAGGGTCTTTCAGGAAAGATGTCAGACAGAAGGGGGATCAGCATGGATGCTTCTTTTGGTGTAGCAGCTTCACAACTGACTGCTTGCTAAATCCAAACCAAACCCAAACTAGAGAAAAGCTGAGCTGGGAGATCAGGTCACTCTCATTTCATTGCACAGTGTTTCTTTTTTAAAACGTGGAAACCTTTTCAAGTAGATCAACCCCAGATATTTCAGAACCTGTGTCTTTACAACCTCCTGAAAAGAAAAACAAGAACAATATAACCTTGTTAACGGAGAAGCATTATCACAAATATTGAGCTGCTAATTCTGTCTCTTCCTTAACCATGTCTCCATGGTAACAGTTACATCATATCCACATAATTCAATAAACATCCCCAACCCATCTTCTGCCTGACTCACCAAAGGTTTCACATTAAAGTAAATGGTTACTCTTTGGTATTTGACTGTGCACCATCTCCTGTTGTACCTCTACTCTGTGTCTCATTCTCCTTTTGAATTACTTTAAACCACCAGCAAGGGAACATCGAACATGAAACAGTACAACACAGGAATGGACCCTCGACACACGATGTTGTGCCAAACATGACACCAACTTAAATGAATTCCTTCTGCCTGCCCTTGGTCCATATCCCTCCATTCCTTCCATGTGCTTATCTAAAAGTCCCTTAAACACCCCTATCATGTCTCCATCACCACCCCTGACAGTGCCTTCCAAACTCCTACCACTGTGTAAATAAACTTGCCCCTCACATTTCCTTTGAACATTTCCCATCATCTTAAATGCATGCCCCTTAGTATTTGACATTTCAACACTGCGAAAGAGATTCTGACAGTCAACTCTATCTATGCATGCCATAATTTTATAGACTTCTATCAATTCTCCCCTCAGCCTCCATGGTCCAAGAAAACAACACTAGTTTTTCTAGCCTCTATTTATAGATCATACCCACTGATCCAGGCAGTATCCTGGTAAACCTCTTCTGTATCCTCTCCAAAGCTTCCACATCCTTCCTGTTATGTGATGACCAACATTGGGTGCAAGACTTTAAGTGCATCCTAACCAAACATTCATAAAGATGCACATGATATCTTAACTCTTGCACTCAAACTAGGAGTCGGTCCCATTCCAATTCAAGTGCAACCTATTGAACTTGGACCGGTCCTATGTTCCCCACTAACAGACCCAGTGATTCATGAAACTAAAGTGTTCTGTCCTGCTCCAACTCTTCAGCCACACATTCATCTGTTCTATCTATCTATTCCTATACTCACCAACAAGTGGCATCTGGAACAATCCAGAGATTACAATCTTTTTGAGGTCCTGCTTTTCAATCTGCACCTAGCTTTCCAAATTCTTGTTGCAGGACCTCATACCTCTTTCTACCCATGTTGTCAATACAAATGTGAGCCACAATCTCTGCTGATTTGCCCTTTCCATTCAGGATGCAACACACTATTCTGGAGCCTCATGTGACTACAGAAAAAACTGTCTGTATCTTTGACTATTGACGTCTTTCATTACTATTGCTCTTCCTCACTTTCTCCTCCCAGCTTATACAGCTGGATTCAGACTGTATTCACCAGAAAAAAAAACACTCTTACCATTTAGATTAGATTCCCTACAATGTGGAAACAGGCCCTTCGGCCAAACAAGTCCACACCTACCCTCTGAAGAGTAACCCGCCCAGACCCATATCCTTTTGACTAATGCACCTAACACATTAGGCAATTTAGTATGGCCAATTCACCTGACCTGCACATCTTTGGACTATAGGATGAAACCTGAGCACACCCACGCAGACACTGGGAGAATGTGCAAAGTCCACACAGTTAGTCACCCGAACCTGGGACCCTGGTGCTGTGAGGCAGCAGTGCTAACACAGACAATTTGTTCTTGAGTGAGATGAGCTCTGGGGCTTTCCTGACTGCAGCCTGCCTCCCCTCTTCTGACCGATGGTCACCCATTCCCTCTCCAGCTACATTTCTAAAACTGTAGAGTGACCGTGTCTAAAATATGTTATCCATATCACCCTCAGCCTCAAGGAGGCAGTGCACCACCTCTGACTGGTAGCATTTCCTGTACATTTAGGCCTTCCAGGCTGACAGAACTGTCTCAAATGTTCTACATACTGCTGGCTATACAAGATACGGGAATGAACTCCTCTGCCCTACATCAAGTTAACCAAAATTAAAGCAAGTACAACAATCACTTAAGTGTCTTGTACCATTAATTCTAAACTGTAGGTTTGTAAAAAGTATAGTTTTTTAGGCCTTTACTGACAAACCAGCTCCCTCTCCTGTGCTGGTAAATTTTGATTTTCCCTGTGCTAGCTTAAAGATTTGAGTTGTTAGAAGTTACTTGAGTTGAAACATAGTCCCTAACAGCAGCAGCTCAACAAGCAATCAACTCATTTCCCTTCGATGTCACTTTCACACTTCTTTCAGCTGAGGGGTCCAGGACAGGGTTCTCTCAAGGGTCTGTCTTGCTCCTACAAGGTACGTGAGTGTTGGCCTCTCTTTATTCACAGCCACATTTTCTCAGGCAGATCTGATTCCCCAGCTCTGGGTAAGGAAATGAAGATAAAAGTAAGTCTATTTAAAACAATAAGAAATAAGAATTAGGATCAGGTGTAGGCCATCTGGCCTTTCGAGCCTGCTCCGCCACTCAATAGGATCATGGCTTATCTTGTCATGGCCTCAGCTCCACTTACCTGAGCTCTCACCATATCCCTAAATTCCTTTATTGTTCAAAAAAAATCTATTTTAGCTTTAAAAACATTTACTGAAGTGGTGCCAACTACTTCACTGGGCAGGGAATTCCATAGATTCACAACCCTCTGAGCGAAGAAATTCCTTGTCAATTCAGTCTTAAATCTGCTCCTCCTAATTTTGAAGCTATGCCCGCTTGTCTTAGGGTGGAAACATTCTCTCTATGTCTATCTTATCTATTCCCTTCATAATTTTAAATGTTTCTATAAGATCCCCTCTCATTCTTCTAAATTCCAGTGAATATAATCCCAGTCTACTCAGTTCCCCCCTCATAAACCCACCTTCTCAACTCCAGAATCAACCTAGTGAACCTCCTCTGCACCCCCTCTAGTGCCAATACATCATTTCTCAAATTAGGAGACTAACACTGCATGTAGTACTCCAGGTGTGGCCTCACCAGCACTCTGTACAGCTGCAACATAACCTCCCTGCTTTTAAACTCAATCCCTTTCGCAATGAAGGACAAAATTCCATTTGCTTTCCTCATTACCTGTTGCTTCTACAGACCAACCTTCTATGATTTATGTACAAGGACACCCAGCTTCCTCTGTATAGCAGCATGCTACAACATTTTAGCACTAAAGTAATAGTCCTTTTTGCTTTTATTCCCATCAAAATGGATGACTTTGCATTTATTAACATTGCATTCCATTTGCCAGACCTTTGCTGACTCACTTAAAGTATCTGTATTCCTCTGCAAAGTTTCACAGTCTTCTGTACAGTTTGCTTACACACTCATCTCAGGGTCATCTACAAACTTTGACACACTACACATGGTTCACAACTCCAAATCATCTATGTAAATTGTGAATAATTGCGGTCCCAACACCGATCCCTGAGGCACAGCACAAGTCACTGATTGCCAACCAGAATAGTACTCATTTATCCCCACTCTTTGCTTCCAATCCTCTATCCATGCTAATACTAGACCCATATTGTGCAGCAGCCTCTTGTGCGGCCCCTTGTCAAAGGCCTTTTAGACATCTAGGTACACTACATCTACTGGGTCCCCATTGTCCACTGTGTATATAATGTCTTCATAGAATTCCAAACGATTAGTTAAGCATGACCTGCCTTTCATGAACGCCCTTTAGGGGCAGCATGGTGGCTCAGTGGTTAGCACTGCAGCCTCACAGTACCAGGGACCCATGTTCGATACCAGGCTTGGGCGACTGTCTGGTGTGGAGTTTTCACATTCTCCCCGTGTTTGTGTGGGTTTCCTCCGGGTGCTCCGGTTTCCTCCCACAGTCCAAAGATGTACAGGTCAGGTGAATTGGCCATGGTAAATTGCCCATAGTGTTAGGTGTATTAGTCAGAGGGAAGTAAGTCTGGGTGGGTTACTCTTCGGAGGGTCTGTGTGGACTTGTTGGGCTAAAGGGTCTGTTTCCACACTGTAGGGAATCTGGATCTGAAACCCATGCTGCGTCTGCCGAATGGGACAATTTCTATCTAGATGCCTTGCTATTTCTTCCTTGATAATAGGCTCAAGCATCTTCCCCGCAGAAGTTAAGTTAGCCGGTCCAGAATTTTCCATCTTTTGTCTATTGCCCGTTTTAAACAGTGGCTTCACATTTGCTGTTTCCCAATCTGCTGGAACTGCCCCAAAGTCCAGCGAACTTTGGAAAATTACCACAAGTGCACTTGTTATTTCTCCTATCATCTCTTGTAGTACCCTGGGATGCATTCCATCAGGGCCAGGAGACTTATCTATCCTTAGCTGAATTTTCTTGCCTAATATTACCTCTTGGTTGATAATGATTGTTTCAAGGTCCTCACTTGCCTTCGTCTCTTTGTCTATTACTAGCATGTCATTTGTGTCCTCCGCTGTGAAGACTGACACAAAATGTTGACCCATTCAATGCTTCAGCCATTTCATCATATCCCATAACTAAATGCTCCTTCTCATCTTCTAAAGGACTAACATTTACTCCAGAAACGCTTTTTTTGTTTTATGTATTTATAGAAACATTTGCTATCTGTCTTTATATTTGTGCTAGTTTTTTCTCATGTTCTATCTTACTTTTCTTCATAGCTCTTTTTGTGGCTTTCCCAATCTTCTAGTTTCCTGCTGATCTTGGCCGCTTTGTATGCCTTCTGTTTCAATTTGACAGCCTCCCTTATTTCCTTAGACATCCATGGCAGATTACCCCTTCCTTCTCACTAGAATATACTTCTGCTGAACAATTTGAAAAATTGCTTTGAAAGTCCTCCACTACTCATCAACTATCCCACCACAGAATAAGTCATGTGGTTTTCGGTCTACTTTAGCCAACTCCTGCGTCAGCCTTTAGAAGTTTCCCTTCTTTACTTCATAGAATCCCTACAATGTGGAAACAGGCCATTTGGCCCAACAAGTCCACACCAATCCTCCGAAGGGTAACCCACCCAGACCCATTCCCCTGCCCTATTACTCTACGCTTACCCTTGATTAATGCACCTAACCTACACATCCCTGAGCAAGATGGGCAATTCACCTAACCTGCGTGTCTTTGGATTGTGGGAGAAAACGAGAGCGTCAAGCGGAAACCCACACAGATACAGGGAGAATATGCAAGCAATGTTCAATACCTGAGGCTGGTATTGAACTCGCATCCCTGGTGCTGTGAGGCAGCAGTGCTAACCACTGAGCCACCATGCTGCTCAGGACCAGTTTAAGCACAGGATCCTGGTTTTGGATTTTATCTTCACACTCTCCACCCGTATTTTAAATTCAACCAAACCATGATTGTTCCTTGCAAAAAGATCCCTAACTATGAAGTCATTAATTATTCCTGTCTCATTACACATAGCTTGCTCCCTCATTGGTTCCATTACATACTGTTCAAGAAAACTATCGCAGATATATTCAATTAACTCCTCCTCAAGGCTACTCTGACCAAGCTGGTTTGACCAATCAATGTAGATTAAAATCACACACGATAATTGTCATACAGAGTGATTGAGAAAGTTATATATTTTCAGTGCATTCAGTATACTACATGAATTTACACTATTAAAATGTAAGCCTTAACACTAATCTTGGAGCCAGGTACCCCCAAACTCAGTGTGAATCACTGGTGCTAAAGCACACAGAAATCCAACTCATAGAACTCCTACAGTGTGGAGGCAGAGCATTCAGCCTATTGATTCACCGACCCTCCCACCCTCCACAACTCTGCATTTACCATGGCTAATCCTAACATTAAAGACAATTGGTCAATCCATGTAGCCTGGAGAAAACCAGAGCACCCAGGAGAAACCGATGCAGATATGGGGACAATATGCAAACTCCACGTGGACAGTTTGCTGAGGCTGGAATTAAACCCAGGTCCTATGGCACTGTGAGGCAGCAGTGCTAACCATGAGCCACCATGCTACCCATTGGGAGAGATCTTCCTGGGATTCATTCCTGATGGATCAGATCCCAAACTGATCCTAATTAAAATAAATGGAGCTTCCCCAGGACTCAAATAGCCCTTTCTATGAGTGATATCAATGGAAAGGAGATCCAAATTCACAGCTTTCACTGGGTTATCCAAGATTCATTTTAAATCACAAATATTTTAAACTAAGCAAAAGGAAACTCATTTCTGATTACGTTATTCTTTTCCCATTTAATTTAGTTCCATGGGTATAAGAACTCGTAAATAATTTTATATCAAATAGTTCCATCTGAAAATATAAGATCCAAAATTAATTGCTGTTAATTGTTTGATATCTTTTATTCAAAGGAGACTAGCGAAGTCCACTTTACTGCTTATCCCATTGTTTGGGGTAAACTACATTATCTTTGTCTTTGTCCCTGACCATCTGAATGTCTACTTCCGACTGGTGTTTGACCTTGTTCTGGGATCCTTCCAGGTGAGTGTTCTGACAGTCTTGAATGGCATCAGTCTTTTAAGAGGCATGTGAATGGAAAGGAATTATAAATGTAACTTTGGTTAACAGTGATTGAGCAAACAGTATAAGAACAGGAGTAGCTGTTGTGCTATTTGGTTAGATCATGACTGATCTGTATAGCAACCACATGTTGCTCATATTATGTCGCTGCTATTAACACAATTCAACTCTTAATCTCAAAATCAACAGTTGAATTAAATTGCCAAAATAGAACATTGTTGTTTTAGAAGGTACCTTGCCTTAAGAAACGGTGCTGCTATGAATGAATATGAAGTGCAATGATCGAAGTGTGTTCAATGGTCTCAGTCTGGATCTATCAGGCATTAACCAAATAGAATCTGGGTAGAGATGCTGTTAAAATCAACCTAAGGAATCTGCCAACATTCCATGATCTGCTGCCTCAAATAAAAGCAGATAATGTTGAAAGTGCTTCTCAGGTTTAGCAACATTTGGGGAGGAGAGACTGAGTTAATGTTCCAGGCTACGACCTTTTGTCAGAACTCAGTTATTCTCTACACAGATGGTGCCAGACATAATAGGTATATTTTCTGCTGTAGTTTGTCCTTTTATCATCCACTCCATTTGAGTACAAGAGTTGGCAGGTCATGTCACAGTTGTAACTTTGGTTCAGCCACATTTGGAATACTGCGCACAATTCTGGTCGCCACACTACCAAAAGGATGTGGATGCTTTGGAGAGGGTGCAGAGGAGGTTCACCAGGATATTGCCTGGTATGGAGAGTGCTAGCTATGAAGAGAGGTTGAGTATCTTAGGATTATTTTCATTAGAAAGATGAAGGTTGAGGGGGGACCTGACTGAGGTCTACAAAATCATGAGAGGTACAGACAGAATTAATAGCAAGAAGCTTTTTCCCAGAGTGGGGACTTAATTACTAGGGGTCACGAGTTCAAGATGAGAGGGGAAAAGTTTAAGGGAGATGTGCATGGTAAGTTCTTTATGCAGAGAGTGGTGGGTGCCTGGAACGCATTGCCAGCAGAGTGTGTAGTGGCGGGCACGATAGCGTCATTTAAGATGTATCTAGACAGATACATGAATGGGCAGGGAGCAGAGAGATACAGATCCTTAGAAAATAGATGACAGGTTTCGATCGAGGATCTGGATTAGCACAGGCTTAGAGGGCCAAAGGGCCTGTTCTTGTTCTGTAATTTTCTTTGTTCTTTGTACTTAGCTTCAGTAATAGACTGCTACTTTAATCAGTTTTGAGCAGACAACAAGAATTCTAGAATGAAGCCAATGGCAACAATCTTTGGAGGAGCCGGTGTTGGACTGGGGTGGACAAAGTTAAAAATCACACAACACCAGCTCATAGTCCAACAGGTTTACTTGGAAGCACCAGCTTTTGAAGTGCTGCTTCTTCATCAGGTGGTTGTGGTCCTGCTCCACAACCACCTGATGAAGAAGCAGTGCTTCAAAAACTAGTGCTTCCCAAATAAACCTATTGGATTATAATCTGGTATTGTGTGATTTTTGAGTTTAAATAGGCAGGTTGCATTCCAAAATTAATTGAGCAGGGCAGCACCAGTAGCATATTAGTATAAACATTAATCAAACTTACATCAGGTATTAGTATAAATTAGAGGGACGTGATAGATAATAGGTATTATCACATGACTGTTAATGGAGAGGCCCAGGTAATGTTCTGGGGATCTGAGTTTGCATCCTGCCACAGCATATGGGAGAATTTGAATTCAATAAAAATCTGGAATATGAGACTCATGATGACCGTGAATCCATTGCCGATTGTCAGGAAAACCTTGTCTGGTTCACTAATGTCATTTAGGGAAGGAAACAGCCATCCTTACCTGGTCTCACCTACATGTGACTTCACATGTGGTTGATCCTTAACAGCCCTCTGGACAATGAGAGATGGGTAATAAATGCTGACCTAGCCAGTACTGCCCTCATCCCATAAGTGAATTAAAAAAAGTGCTAATCAATCCTCAGAGAGATATTAATTCAAGCACTATTCAATACACGGTCATTTTTTATATGTGCCGCACATCATCTTAGACATATCATCTTAGACATTAACTGGACCTTCTTGCAGGATTTAAGAATTTGAGTGGGGAGAAACCATTCATAATTACTTATGATTTTGACTGATGCAAGGCACACATGGGCCTAATCTATTCATCTACAGGATAAACATTCATCTTTAGTGTATCCAGTGCAGAGATCCTCACACTGAATCAGAAAGTTGGGGCTCGGCTCAAAATGACTGTTTGAAAGTTAATTCATGATTTACCTGGTATTGGTCATTTTCATTACAACCAGATTGTGACACTCTATTCTCTGTTCCCAGGGTTTCATTGTTGCAGTCCTCTACTGTTTTTTGAATGGAGAGGTAAGATCAACAACACAATAACCTATCAATGTTAGTATTCTATTGATTATGACTGCATCCCAGTGTTCAACAAGTGATATAGCAGCAGACCATCAGGGAATCTTGCTTATTAGGAGCTTTCCAAGATATCATGCTCTATGTGGTAGCACGTGAATCCCCAACATACCATGTCACCTCCTGATTGTACAAGACTCTATTGCATTCTCTCATCCTTTATTGTAAAGCTAACTTGAGTTTTAATTTTTTGAACATTGGTGGCACTGCCTTCAGTTGCCTTGCCCCTACTCTGCAAAATGCTCCCTATACCTTTACACCTGCATACCTCACTTTCAGCTTTGAAGATACTCATGTGGTTCACTGGCATATTTCCTCGAATCATACAGTGTGGAAACAGGTCATTTGGCCCATCGAATCTGTACCGACCTCCCAAAGGTAATCTCACTAGACACAGTCTCCCACCCTATTCCCATAACTATACATTTGCTAATCTACTAGCGGGTACATTCCTGGACACTGTAGGGCAATTGACCATGGCCAATCCACCTCATCCATTCATTTCATAATATTTCTTTGAAGCATCTTGTGACATTTATTGCTATTTAATGTTGCCATTTAAGTTTATGTAGTTGTTTTTTGTGGAAGTTTCCAGAGTTAGGCCCATGGAGGTGTGAAACTGATCTGTTATTTCACAGCAAGAATGTCTAAGCTACTTATCTTCATAGAGTCATAGGGATATATAGCTTGGAAAAACACTCTTCAGTCTAACTTTTCCATGCCGACCATATATCTTAGATAAATATAGTCCCATTTGCCAGCATTTGGCCCATACCCCTCTAAACCCTTCCAACTCAAAAACCAGCCTCTACTACTTTCTGTCACAGCTCATTCCATACACACATCACCTTCTATGTGAAAAAGTTGCCCTTAGGTCACCTTAAACCTACACCCTCTAGTTTTGGTCTCCCCCACCCCAGGGAAAAGACCTTGTCTATTTACCCAATCCATGCTCCTCATGATTTTATAAACCTCTATAAGGTCACCCCTCAGCCCCTGATGCTCCAGAGAAAATAGCCCCAGCTTATTTAGCCTCTCCCTATAGCTCAAACCCTCCAACCCTGGCAGCATGCTGGTAAATCTTTTCTGCATCCTTTCAAGTTTCACAACATCCTTCCTGTAGCAGGGAGACCAGAATTACACACAGTATTCCAAAAGTAGCCTAACCAATGCCCTGTACAGCTGCAACATGACCCCCAAACTCCTATACTCAATGCACTGACCAATAAAGGCAAGCATACCAAACACCTTCTTCACTATCCTATCTACCTACTTCTCCACTTTCAAGGAACTAGGAACCTGCACCCCAAGGTGTCTTTATTCAGCAACGCTTTCCAGAACCTTACCATTAATTGAATGCATTTCCATATCACCTCCCTCTTTAACATCCCAGGTTAGCAACTTGGAGATTGGCATTACACTACATTGAAAGTAATTTCTGATTCACAACATATTGTTATAATCGCAGCTGCAGATTGACATTGCAGATGCTAATGAAACCCGTGTTGATAGATCACACATTTTATTACTTAACCAGGTGGTCTTTCACTGAAACACACAAGCAATGCTGCAGATCTGGCTTTAATAATAATACTGTGCAAAAGAAAAGTTGTTATGATAGAATAACTCAAACTATTTATAATGCAATTTGGAAGATTTCAAAACTCACAGCAAAAATTCAATATCCCATCTATCCCAATGGCATTCTTCTACAGTATTCAGAGACCAGTGAGAATTTCCTTTTCTATTACATCCAAGGGTTTGATTTAACTCATTCCCAGTTTTGAGAATTTCTTCCTTGAGTGTTCGTACAACTAAGCTTAGACTTTCTCAGTATTGAATGACCCTTTGGGGTTCTAACAGCAGTTCTGATCTGGACCTTTCAAACTAAAACCCTTGCAGTGAGGTAAACTCTTTCTCAACTTTTCTAAACTAGATTCTTTCTCTGTGAGGAAGATTCATGCTACATCTTCAACAAGGACATCTGCGAATTGAAACTGAGAGTTTTCCCAGCTATGAGTGTTTCCCCAAAGCAAAAACAAAATTAATACCTGATCCTGCTAACTGAAAGTAAGCTAATGCTCTTCAATGTTTATTCTGTTCACTTGTAAAACTCTCCCAATATAACAAACTCCCATTACCACTCCAGGAAGTCTCTCTCCCATACTTGTTTTAAAACAAAATCATGGCTGACAAGTTAATCATTAAAGACTGTCAAATACACAGACCCAAATCTCTACACTGGTTCAAAATCCAAACTCTAAAATAAATGATATTAACATATTTATAAATCTCACACTTTGTATCATGATATGTTCTGAAACAAAACTTAAGTCTTGTTTGAACTGACTTAAATCTGTTCACAAACAGGAGCGAACCAGAGTCATACCATTGTGGATGAGACAATTCTAGCGAATTCATCTCCTCCCAATCTGCCCTAAAGATCAACCCCATAGGGTCAGTACAGATCAAAAATATATTCCCCAAGCTTAGACATTAAAACTTGGACAAATATTTCCCTTCATTAGGCTTCTGGATAGATTGACATTATTGCATGTTACAATGAGTTAATAATTGAGAGATACAACAGAATACAATGCCTTGCAGCTTCCTGTAAATGTCTTTGCATTTGGTTGTTCAGGTACAAATGGAGCTAGGCAGAAAATGGCGGCGATGGTGCACTCAGTGGTACCTCTCAGCTGATTCAAGGTACTGTCCCCCTTCCATGGAGAGTCACACCACAAAAGAAGGCACGCAGCTCTCCATGGTGTCCTGTTACAACTCCCAAATCCAAGCTATCAATAATGACCAAGCTGACTCAACCATTGCCTGAGGATATTGAGATGAAAGGACAGTTGGATTTTCGTCTTAAGGGTAATCTGTATATTTCAATTCAAGGGCCAATTACCCAAGTGCTCAGTATTGGTGGTCATCTTGTTTATCACAAACATCACAAAATTGGACCAAATAAAAGTGTCCAACTTCATTAATATGTGTGGTTGCTGAGCAAAGCTACATCACCAAGCTGTCTGCAGTCAGAAAATCTTGTGTTAAATGAAGAATAATTTGTATAATTCAGTGTTTTTATTTCATCAATATCCTGATGTGCTGGAGAGAATAATTTGGCTTTAAACTCACCAAAATATAGCTGCAATATCAGCAGATAAATGTAGAATAGGCTTTTGTGAGACTTCTCAGAGCATGATTAGACCCATATTAAAACAATAGGCCCAGAAATGTTGCAGAAACATTGTATGTTCCACTTCTAACATGAATCCTCACATGGTCCCTATTTCTTATGCAGCCATCAGCCCTTACTGACAATGGTCTGCTGTTCTCCAGTCTCTCACACAAGGACCATTCTTTAAATATGACTTGTTGAGTGGGAAATGCTCTGTGATATTTCAGGGAGGTGACAGGATGGGATGCCACGCAGACAATGCCCTGGCATTGATGCCAAAAATGCATCCAAACAAAATGATAATAACAAGATCTAAGTAAAAAACTGCAGATGATATTCCTTTTGAGTATGCTCTGTTCTGGTGTGAGGCTCAGTGATGAAAATTTCTTTGAGTTTATTCTTCTACAGAGTTGCTCACCTCATTTCACAAAACCAGACAGAGGGAGAGTAAGGATCAACAGTTGTTTTCAATTCATTCATGGGATGTAGGCATCACTAACTGCCTTGAGAAGGTGGTCAGCTACCTTAAAAGTTAGAGAGTCATACATATGTACAGCATGGAAACAGACCCTTCGGTCCAACTCATCCATGCCAACCAGATATCCTAAATTAATCCAGTCCCATTTGCCAGAATTTGACCCATATCCCTCTAGTCTCTTCCTATTCTATCCAAATGCCTTTAAATAATATAATTATACCAGCGACAACCACCTCCTCTGGCCATTCATTCCATACCCGTACCACCCTTTCTGTGAAAACGTTACCCCTTAGGTTCCTTTTAAATCTTCTCCTCTCAACTGAAACCTATGCCTTCTAGGTTTGGACTTTGCTATCCTGGGTGAAAAACATTGACTGTTTATCATGATTTTATAAACTTCTATCAGGTCACCCCTCGGCCTCCGATGCTCCAGGGAAAATAGCTCCAGCCTATTTAGACTCTCCCTATAACTGAAAACCCTCCAACCCTGGTAATATCCTTCCTTTAAATCCTTTCTGAACTCTTTCAAGTTTCATGGCTTTCTTCTGATAGTAGGAAGTCCAGAACTGAACACAATAGTTAATTAAGAACAAAGAAATTTTACAGCCCAGGAACAGGCCCTTCAGCCCTCCAAAACTGATCCATTGAAAGTACTTGAACTATAGTATTCTCAGTTAATATTTGGAAAGTTAAAGACCCCATAATAATTACACTATCGCTCTCGCTCCTTCCGAGGGTCATCTTTGCTATCCTATCCTCTAATCTCTGGAACTATTTGGAAGTCTACAGAAACTTCCCAAAAGGGTAACCTCTCCTTTCCTGTTTCTGATCTCAGCCTATACTACCTCAGTTGATGAGTTCTCAAATTACTTCTCTGCAGCCATAATACTGCCCTTGACTAACTCTGCCAATCTCGCTCCTATCGAGAATCATCTTTGCTATCCTTTCCTCTGAATCTCTGGAAGTATTCAGAGGCGTATAGAAAACTCCCAACAGGGTAACCTCTCCTTTCCTGTTTCTAATCTCAGCCCATTGTACCTCAGTTGACGAGTCCTCAAATATCCTTCCTGATACCGTTATACTGTCCTTGACTAACAATGCCACATCCCCACCTCTTTTACCATCTTCTCTGTTCTTACTGAAACATCTAAATCCCAGAACCTGCAGCAACCATTCCTGTCCCTGCTCTACCCATGTCTTTGAAATGGGCACAACATCGAAATCCCAGGTACCGACCCACATTGCAAGTTCACCCATCTTATTCCGGATGCTCCTGGCGTTGAAATAGACACACTCCAAACACACTTCCTAATGAAGGGCTTTATGGTTGAAATTTCGATTCTCCTGCTCCTCGGATGCTGCACGACCTGCTGTGCTTTTGCAGCACCACACTCTCGACTCTGGGCTCCAGCATCTGCAGTCTTCACTTTCTCCACACTTCAAACTAATGTTTGCTTTCCGATGCTTTCTTGCGACTCTGAAACCTTATTTTGGACCTCCCTACTCTCAACCTCCTCGACACTCTAACTACAATTTAGGTTCCCATCCCCTTGCTGAATTTGTTTAAACCCAGCATTTGCAAATCTCCCCCCCAGGATATTGATACCCCTCTTGTTCAGGTGAAGACCATCCTCTTTTGTAGAGGCCCCACCTACCCCAGAAAGAGCTCCAATTATCCAGGAATCCAAAACCCTCTCTCCTGCACCATCCCACATGTTCAACTCCTCTCTCTCCCTTTTCCTCACCTCACTAGCATATGGCATGGGCAACAAACCAGAGACAACAACTCTGTTTGTCCTATCTCGAAGCTTTCACCCTAGTTCCCTGAATTTCAGCCTTAAATCGCCATCTTACCTATGTCATTGGTGCCTATGTGGACCATGACTCGGGGCTGCTCCCCCTCCACCTCAAGGATCCCAAAAACACGATCAGAGACATCATGAACCCTGGTACCTGGGAGGCAACATACCAACCGTGAATCTCTCTCATTCCCACAGAACCTCCTGTCTGCCCCCCTTAACTATGGAGTCCCAAATGACTAATGCTCTGCTCCTCTTCCCCCTTCCCTTTTGACCACAGGGACAAAACTCTGTGCCAGAGACCTGTGCCCCATTGCATGTCACCACCACCCCCAATAGTATCCAAAATGATATACTTGTTGAGGGGAACAGCCACAGGGGATCCTTGCGTTGCCTGTCTGATCCCTTTCTGTCCCCTGACATTAACCCATCAACCTTCTTTTTGTACCTGAGGTGTGACTACCTCACTGTTACTCCTCTCAATAAACCCCTCCACCCAGCTCCATCCAGCTCCAGAACTTCATCCAGCTCCAGCTCCAGTCACTAAAGCAGTTTTCAATGAGCTGAAGTTGGGTGCGCTTCATGCAGATGCAGTCAGCAGGAATACTGCCACATTCTGCAGGAAGAACATTCAACTGCCCGAACCGCCATCCCCACTAGTCACCTTATCAATCCAGCACACAGAAACCTTTTTTTTTGTTCAGAAGAGGAGGATGGGTGGGAGACACTACCCGAGTAGTGTTTCGGGTAAAGGATCCGGCCAAATATAAAGCCTCACTTACCCAGCAGTCCCTATCCGCTCCTGCTCAGCGTGCGCTCTGCCTATACATGAGGTAAGTTTTTAAACTTTACTTCTACCTTCCCATTGGACCTCTGGTCCTTGCTGTCACTCCTCCCACTGCAACTGCCGTCGAGAAAATGAAGAACACTGAACTCCCAAAGTAAGTTTTTAAACTTTATTCCTACATTCCTGTCAGGTCTCTAGTCCTCGCTGTAGCTCCTCTCACTGCAACTGCTGCTAAGAAAATGCCATTAGAGCCTGGTGAAAGGCAATTATGATACAATTAGGCAAGATTTAGGATGCATAGGATGGAGAATGAAGCTGCAGGGAGTGGGCACAATTAAAATGTGGAGCTTATCCTTGATATATGTGTTAGACAGGGAGGAAGTAGTCGAGTGAGGTGACTGTGGTTTACTAAAGAAGTTGAATCTCTTAAAAGAAAGAAGGAAGCTTATGTGAGGGTGAGACATGAAGGCTCAGTTAGGGCACTTCAGAGTTACAAGTTAACCAGGAAGTACCTAAAGAGAGAGTGGAGATAAGCCAGGAGGACATATGAGAAGTCTTTAGCAGGTAGAATCAATAAGATTCATAAAGCTTTCTGTAAGTATGTCAGGAATAAAAGAATGACTAGAGAAAGATTAGGGCCAGTCAAGGACAGTAGAAGGAAATTATGTGTGGAATCCAAGGAGATAGGAGAGGTGTAAATGAATATTTTTTATCAGTATTCATACTGGAAAAAGACAATGTTGTCGAGGAGAATACTGGGGTGCAGTCTATTAAACTAGATGGGACTGAGGTTCATAAGTTGGAGGTGTTAGCAATTCTAGAGAGTGTGAAAATAGATAGGTCCTCTGGGTCAGATGGGATTTATCTGAGGATTCTCTGGGAAGCTATGGAGAAGACTGCCGAGCCTTGGTTTTTGACATTAATGCCGTCATTGTCTACAGAAATAGTGCCAGAAGAGTGGAGGATGGCAAATGTTGTCCCCTTGTTCAAGAAGGGGAGTAGGGACAACCATGGCAATTATAGACCAGTGAGCCTTATTTCAGTTATGGATGAAATGTTGGAAAAGATTATAAGAGATAGGATTTATAATCATCTAGAGAGAAATAAGTTGATTAGGGATAGTCAGCATGGTTTTGTGATGGGTAGGTCATGCCTCACAAACCTTACTGAGTTCTGTGAAAAGGTGAACAAACAGATGGATGAGGGTAAAGTGATTGATGTGTTGTATATGGATTTCAGTAAAGCATTTTGGTAAAATTCCCCACGGTGGGCTTTTGCAGAAAATATGGAAGTATGAGATTGAGGGGGATTTAGCGGTTTGGATCAGAAATTAGCCAGCTTAAAGAAGACAGAGGATGGTGGTTGATTGGAAATGTTTATCCTGGAATTCAGTTATTAGTGGTTAACCACAAGGATCTTTTTTGGAGCCACTGCTGTTTGTCATTTTTATAAACGACCTTGTTCAGGGCGTAGAGGATGGGTTAGTAAATTCGCCGATGACACTAAGGTCTGTGGAGTTGTGGACGGTGCCGAAGGATGTTGCTTAGATTACTTACAGTGTGGAAACAGGCCCTTCAGCCCAACAAGTCCGCACCAACCCTCCGAAGAGCAACCCACCCAGACTCAATCCCCTACCTTTACCCTTTCACCTAACACTACGGGCAATTTAGCATGGCCAATTCACCTAACCTGCACATCTTTGGACTGTGGGTGGAAACCGGAGGAAACCCACACAGACACGGGGAGAATGTGCAAACTCTACACAGACAGTTGCCTGAGGCAGGAATTGAACCTGGGTCTCTGGTGCTGTGAGGCAGCAGTGCTAACCACTGTGCCACCGTGCAGGTTACAGTGAGCCATAGATAAGCTGCAGAGCTGGACTGAGAGATGGCAAATGGAATTTAATCCAGAAAAATGTGGGGTGATTCACTTTGGAAGGAGTAACAGGAATACAGTATAGCGGGGTAATGGTAAACTTCTTGGCAGTGTAGATGAGCAGAGAGATCTCGGTATCTATGTACATGGATCCCTGAAAGTTGCCACCCAAGTTGATGGTTTGTTAAGAAGGCATACGGAGTGTTGGTAGAGGGATTGAGTTTCGAAACCATGAGGTCATGTTGCAGCTGTACAAAACTCTGGAGCATTGCGGCTGCACTTGGAGCATTGTGTACAGTTCTGGTTGCCGCATTATAGGAAGGATGTGGAATCATTAGAAATTATGCAAAGAAGATTTACCAGGATGTTGCCTGGTATGGAGGGAAGGTCTTATGAGGAAAAGCTGAGGGAAAGAAGAAGGTTGAGAGGTGACTTAATTGAGACATATAAGTTAATCAGTGGATTAGATAGGGTGGACAGTGAGAGCATTTTTCCTCAGATGGTGATGGCTGACATGAGGGGACACAGCTTTAAATTGAGGGGTGGTAGATATAGGACAGAGGTCAGAGGTAGTTTCTTTACTCAGAGAATAGTGGGGGTGTGGAACACCCTGCCTGTAACTGTAGTAGATTCGCCAACTTTAAGGGCATTTGAGTGGTCATTGGATAAACATATGGATGACAATGGAATAGTGTAGGTTAGATGGGTTTCATATTTGTTTCACAGGTCGGCACAACATCGAGGGCCGAATGTTCTATTTTCTATGTTTAATGCTCCAAGAGTGGCCTCGTACGTCCTGTGCATTTGCAAAATGACCTTCAAACTCCTATACTCAATGCACTGACCAACGAAGGCAAGCATACCAAATGTTTTCTTCACTACCATGTCTACCTGTGACTCCACTTTCAAGGACCTGTGAATCTGCGCTCCAAGGTCTCTTTGCTCAGCAAATTCCCAGGACTTTACCATTAAGAGTAAATATCCTGCCCTGATTTGCCCTATCAAAATACAGCACCTCGCATTTATCTAAATTAAACTCAAAATGCCACCCCACGGCCCATTTCCCATCAGATCAAGGTGCTGTTGTACTCTGAGGTAACCTCCTTCACTGTCTACCACACCACCAATTTTCATGTTATCTGCAAACTTAGTAACCATATCTCCTTTATTTCTTGAACCTTCATAGTCCTTCAAGTGCAGGGACACCACAATGTTGTTGCAAAGGGAACAACACAGAAGAGTGAGCTGGAGTTGCAGATCACTGAGGTTTTTGTTGAGTAGGAGGCAGTGCTGTGGGGTGGAAATCAAAAAGTGGAGCAGGCAACAAAGTGGAGTGAACCAAAGAGACTGAAGCTGAGAGAAAAGACTGAGACTGTGACGCAGGGGAGTGAGTTCACAGTTGCCAATCCCAAACATTAGAAATGTCCCACAGAGTTCAGAACTATAACTGGGGATCAGCAGGAAAAGAAATAGCAAACCTGTTCGGATGAGATCACAGTGTTTTAGATAAGAAGCACATCAGCTTCCAAAGGCACAGAACAGTGGGTCCAAGGAGCACAGCGGGCAATTGATATTTAGTTCCAAGAACGAGGAGTAGAAATTAAAAGTAAGTTTCTTGCTTCTGGAGGTGACAGTTCCCTGTGAGACCTGCCAAATTTGCCAAATGCCTTAAAGAGTTTGATGCTGAGAAATTCAACCTATAAATTTTAAATGAACCAATAAATGGAAAGCGAAAGAACCTGTCAAATTCACTGAAATGTGGCAAGCTGATCGATGGAATGAGCAACACTGGGAAATGCCCTTCCTGTTAATGGCACTGGGGGAAGAGCCTGCTGTACCTCTTGACATGGGCAAAATGTCACAGAGTTGGAACTGGATCTGAACATGATTTACCACTTAAGTGTCACTGTTGACATTCCAGTGGACATCTGAGCTGCCAACATCTCCCCATCCCCCCATGACTGGATCATGACCTTTGACAAAAGCTTCCTGATCAGCCCTTCAGATCTCCAGATCTATCCACTCAATGGTATAATAGTGGAATTTAGGAAGGTTTGGAATTAAGGTCATTTTTCTGTTGCTGGAGGAAAGTCTTTGTTTGACAACTAAGGATCATCAGGAGGCAAGTAGAAGTCTTTTGAGAATAAAATTAGGGTCCATTTAATCAAGGTCTAGGCGTTGTTTAGCAGGAAACCAGGGGTCATTTAAAAAGAGAATAAAGATTGTTACAGGATGGTGTCGTGATCCAACATCACCCCCACCAGCGACACAACTCCCCCCTTCCCCAGTGACTCAACATGCCCCCTTCCAGTAGCGACCCAACTTTCCCCTTTGCCCAGTGACACAATCACCTCCTCCTGCAGTGACCCAGCCTTTTCCTCTCTCCCCAAGGGAACCAGCCGCTCTGTCCCCCAGCAACCCAGCCTTCCTCCCCGTCTCTGTGACCCAATCATCTAGTCCTGAATCAAACACCCACCCTCCCTACTACCAGCCAGGCTCAAATTCACCACCCATCCCAACCACCCTAAACACTGCCCGTTTTGCTCCCTGCACCCTAGCAACCTACCTATTTTGCATCCTATCCCATAGCCATACCCTACCTTACTGATATTCTGACACCCTACCCAACTGACACTGTACTTACCTGGTACCTACCTTTTCCCTGACGATCTTGTTCCCCATTATCACAGCACCCTACCTGTACTTAGTGTTTGACAGTAGCTGTCAAAGCAGCAGCCTGTAATTCTGGACCTTTAAGTGTCAGATCACAGCAGCCAGCTGCCATGAAAAGGAAGTGAGGTTTGCTTTCCCTGACAATTTTGCACTCCAACCAAACTGTCAGAATGGAAGTACAGTTCTGCATTTCTAACGGCATCCTGATCAGAATCTTCTCTTAGAAAAGTGCAGTTCCCTCCATCAAAAAAACACAAATTGAGTGTCCAATGACATGAGATTCCTACTCCTTGTAAAATCCAGTCCAAATGTGGTGTCACAAAGTCCATTACAATTGTTGTAAGTCTTGTTGTAAAGCCATTGTACCATTCACCTCCTATCAGATTGCTGCCCTTGCTTTTTCCATCTCTGATATGAATCCATCCAGAATCCATCCATCCATGTGAAACCTCTCGAATAAGATTCTTCAGTGATTACTGCTATCAGCCTTTTGATAAATCATCTGAAATTCACAACCTGGTTACATCTGAAGAGTGCTTGCATCGGTGCATCATTCATATGCTATGTTATTGATGTAACTGCAGTCACACTGTGTTAGAAGAAACTGTATTATCCAATTTAGCCATTGGGGTGGCACAGTGGCTCAGTGGTTAGCACTGCTGTCTCACAGCACCAGGGACCTGGGTTCAATTCCCACCTTGGACGACTGTGTGGAGTTCGCATGTTCTCCCTGTGTATGATTAGATTAGATTACCTACAGTGTGGAAACAGGCCCTTAAGCCCAACAAGTCCACACCCACTCTTCTGAGGAAAGGTCGCTGGTACCGAAACATTACCTCTGCTTTCTCTCCATAGATGCTGCCAGACTTGCTGAGCTTTTCCAACAATTTCTGTTATTAATTCTTTACTTACAGCTTTGGCATATGCATACATTCTCTGAAGGCCCCATTGGAGTTTCTGGCTCCTTCCCATTCCCTTGACATAACCATGTAACATTGATTTTACCACATTATGCGTCATCAATATATACATTGTTGAAGTTATTCCCATTATTCCACAGGGATATTATTGTATTATTTTACTCAGGTGAGTTAAAGTAGGACCATGCAGATCACGAACTTAGGTATTCAAACCTGAATTTGAGCACAGTTTCCCACTGCCTCAGAATTCCCAGCTCACAAAGTTCTGTTGTCACCTGTACCCTCATTTGTTTGGAGTTACTCAGGCTCCCATCCTAAAGGCTTTGAGCAATTTCATGTCCTGTAGAACGGTTTCCAAATTTAAGCACTCTTCCTGTCACAACAAGGAGCAATGGTTTGTATATCATACAATCCCTACAGTGTGGAAGCAGGTCATTCACCCTATCAAGTATGCACCAACCTCCAAAGAGTATCCCACCCAGACCTGTAACCTTGCATTTCCCATGGCTAATCCACTGAGCCTACACATCCCTGTTCACTGCAGGACAACCTAACCTGCACATCTTTGACTATGACAGGAAACCTGAGCACCCGGAGGAAACTCGTGCAGATACAGGGAGAATGTGCAAACTCCACATAGATAGTAGTCCAAGGTTAGAACCAATGGCAGGTCCCTGGTGCTGTGAGACAACACAAATTACTGAGCCACAGTGCTGCCATCAATGAAGAACGACATGGTTCCTTTCCTAAACACCCATTTAGAAGATTTAGTCCGCCAAACACTGTGCGTCCATAGATTTGATTAAATTTGGGTCAACAATAATGTAGGAGAAAGTGAGGACTGCAGATGCTGGAGATCAGAGCTGAAAAATGTGTTGCTGGAAAAGCGCAGCAGGTCAGGCAGCATCCAAGGAGCAGGAGAATCGACGTTTCAGGCTCCTTGGATGCTGCCTGACCTGCTGCGCTTTTCCAGCAACACACTCAACAATAATGTAGCGTAATTCCCAATCCACAGTCTTAACAAATAAAACAGCTGCTGGAAGAACAGGATTGATGCCAACTCCTAATGAACATTAAATCTTGAAAATGCAAATCAGTTTACTTTGATTCCTGACTAATTTCTCTCAATCCACTATCACATATGAGCAATAAGGGTCATAGAGATCTATGCCACAGAAAAAGGCTCTTCAGTTCACAACAATGGAAAACGGCCACCCAAACATATCTGTTAAAAAGAATGTTGCTGCTGCTTTTAGACATCCTTTTCCTCACCTAATTATGGCGTCAAAGAGAATAAGTCTCATAAGGTTTATATACTGATCTTGAAATGGTAAGGAAGCCACATCACTGACTCAGGCCTCAAACAAGGCATTAATGACTGACGAATCTCATCGGACCATAAACTACAACAGACAAACTGAAACTGATACAGAAGTTGGCAGCTAAACAATGTTTGCAAGGAAAGTTCCTTTCTCACTGGTGTGGAGAATTTCTTTGACTGTCTCCAAGGAAAATGTCTAAATAAACAACTGTCACACAAATACATTAATCATTCCTCAAACAGTCAGTTCTAGAATACACAGTCACATTGGTCCAAATCTTCCTAGGCTCCCTACTTCCAACTCAGTTCAGACATAAAGCTTTATCTCAAAGCAGGATCCATCTCAGCAGGCACAGCTCAGCAATAATGCAGGCAGCAGTATTCTGGCCATTTAATTAATAGCTGAAAATGTGTTGCTGGAAAAGCGCAGCAAGTCAGGCAGCATCCGAGGAACAGGAGAATCGACGTTTCGGGCATAAGTCATTTAATTAATAGCCAGCAGAGTATTTTGTATAATTCTGCCTTTATTCTGAGCTTCAAACGTATGTCCTAGTCATTGCTAAGACTGATTATTTCTATCTCCATTGCCCATCCATGCCCCACCACCGAAATATTTACCTTTATTCTTCACATTTCCAGACTTGATTTCTAAAATGTTCTACTTACTGGCTGCCATTCTTCTGGAAATCCAATTGTTTCAAGATACAACATCCTGTATCCTGTCTAGCACCCTATCCCCACTCATTGTCACCTGCCCACACTGCTCACAATATGATATGTTTAAAATCCTTGGCCTTACTTGTAAATTTTATCATGGTCTCAGTCTTCCTATCTTAACTTTGCAATCAATATTCTCTGCAGAATCCATTATTCTAGCAGCATTGGACTTCGGTACATCCTCCCTCTCTTCACCACCATCCTTCACCCTCCCCCCGGTCCCTGAAAGGGAACTATCTCTCCTGTTTTCAATCATAATAACATTCCAAAAACCTTTACTCAGCTCTCAATTACTCACCATTGTCTCTCCTCCTTGACACTTGGGTATTTTCCTTTGTTAAAAAAGTTTTGTGTAAATCATATAACAACAGAAATGCTGGAGCAACTCAGGCCATGTAGCACGTATGCAAAGAAAACAATGTCAACAGTGAAAACAGAGTCTAGTACAACTCTTCTTCAGAACTGACTTCGGACGCAAATCATTAACTGTCTCACCCTCTGCAAATGCTAGACCTGCTGTCTATCTCCAGCATTCTCTGTTTTTATTTCAGATTTCCACAATATTTTGCTCTTATTTATCTGTGAACGTGATGTCCTGGAATGACTTGTGATGTAATCTTAAGGGTTAAATAGTTGCTGTCAGCTCAGAGCTACAATCTCTGGGAATGGACTTGGGGACTGTGGCATGTGCAAACAATGGCTTTTCATATGGAAAAGTAATCAGAACATGTACTCAGATTAAGCAGGCATGATATGTACTGGAACTGTGACTCTATGATGTCTAACACAGCAGCACAATGGTGGCAGTCTCAAAGTAGCACATATGTGAAACTTGGTTGCCAAGAAATTTCATCTCAAGAGTTCGGCCTGTGTAAAGGTCAGAAGGGATATCTGACAAATCCATCTCATTTACATTTTAAAAAAAATTTTCATTTAACCTTTTTTTAAATCAACCTGTTCAGAGATATTATTGCACACCCCTGGAGTAGATGGGACTGGAACCCAGGTCTCCCAGTCCAGGTGTAGGGACACTACTACTGGCCAACAAGGGGAGCCCCATATCATTCATCTTTAGGCCTGATGGGTAAAATGAGGGCATCTGTGAGACAATCCGGACTCGAGGTGTCTATGTTTAAGTCTGTTTCCAGATGAGCGTTTTAAGTATTTTGAATCAACCTGGTCAGATATGTTGTACACTTCCGGTACAGATTGGACTTGAACCCTACACTGAACCACATGAGCCCTTCCCAAATGAGCTTGTGATAGATATTCAGAGATTATATGATACATTTCGAGTCTGGTATGACTCCTGAAGTGGCACAAAGAAAATTAGCTTGACAGCTTGTTCTGTGTCCCTCAAGTATTACCTTGATTGAATCAAATGTATTTTATCTGCAAATTGCATGTTTTTGGTAATGTAGAGAAACAAAGGAAAACTGAATTCTAAATGTATGTAAGAGAAGGGACATGACACAATTAGTTCACATCGTGAATGTGAACTGTTTGACTATCTTTAATCCCTAAAATAATTTGTGTTTTTGTTCTTTGATAATTAATAGCATCAAGATGAGGAAACTGTCACAGAAAGTCACTCCCACTTAAACAGGTCTAATTAAAGTGAAACCTTTGCAAACATTTTGTATCATACAGGAATATTTAAATAAGTATTGCAAAGAAAGCAATTAAAAGATTAAGGTCAATAATTAAAACTTCACCTTATATATTCAAAGTTTGTGAGAAGATTTGTAGCTCGGGTGCTCGTTGCTGTGGTTCTGTTCGCCGAGCTGGAAGTTTTTGTTGCAAACGTTTCGTCCCCTGTCTAGGTGACATCCTCAGTGCTTGGGAGCCTCCTGTGAAGCGCTTCTGTGGTGTTTCCTCCGGCATTTATAGTGGCCTGTCCGTGCCGCTTCCGGTTGTCAGTTTCAGCTGTCCGCTGTAGTGGCCGGTATATTGGGTCCAGGTCTATGTGTTTGTTGATGGAGTTTGTGGATGAGTGCCATGCTTCTAGGAATTCCCTGGCTCTTCTTTGTTTCACTTGCCCTATAATGGTAGTGTTGTCCCAGTCAAATTCATGTTGCTTGTCGTCTGCGTGTGTGGCTACTAGGGATAGCTGGTCGTGTCGTTTCGTGGCTAGTTGATGTTCGTGGATGCGGATTGTTAGCTGTCTTCCTGTTTGTCCTATGTAGTGTTTTGTGCAGTCCTTGCATGGGACTTTGTACACTACAGCCAATATATCGGCCACTACAGCGGACAGCTGAAACTGACAACCGGAAGCGGCAGGGACAGGCCACTATAATTGCCGGAGGAAACACAATAGAAGCGCTTCAAAGGAGGCTCCCAAGCACTGAGGATGTCACCTAGACAGGGGACGAAACGTTTGCAACAAAAACTTACAGCTCGGCGAACAGAATCATCCTATATATATATATAACTCCACATATATATTAAATAGTGAGATTATAAAATAGATGTGAGAGAGTTGTTATGGATGAGAAGAACGATTTGCATTTATATAACGATTTTCATAATCATCAATATCACAAAGCCCGTGGCAGCCAATAAGGTAATTTTGAATATTTGAAAGAATGGTTTGCAACAGATAATTTGTGCTCAGCAAACTCCCACAAACAGCAACTTTGCCTTTGTGATATTAGCTGAGGCTTTAATGTTGGCATCAGTCAGGATAATTCTCCTACTCTTCTTTGAAATTGCACCATGAAAGATCAAACAATAGAAGGATCATCCAGTGGGGCTTTGTTAGTGAAGCTAAGAAGGGGATGTTAATGTTATTTGGGTTGTACTATAGGCCCCCAAATAGTCAATGGCAATTAGAGGAATAAATACACAGGGAGACTGGGGAGACTTGCAGGAGCAACAGGTTTGCCATAGCAGGGAATTTTAGTTTTCTTAACATAGACTGGGTGCCATTGGGTTAATGGCTTAGATGGGGTTGAATTTGTTAAGTGCATTCAGGAAAGTTTCCTCAAGCAGTATATAGAGGGTCCTACTTCGGAAGGGGCAAAACCCAACCTACTCTTCAGAAATAGGGCAGGACAGGTGACCGAGGTGACAGTGGAGGAACACTTTGGGACCAGTGACTATTTTAAAATAGTTATGGAGATGGACAAAACTGGCTCACAGGTACAAGTTGTAAACTGGGGCATGGTGAATTTTGGTGGAATTAGACAGGAGCTTGCAGGGGTTGATTGGAGTAGTTTGTTTGCAGGAAAAGGTTCCTCTGGCAAGTGGGAGGCCTTTAAATGTGAGATAGCTACAGTTCAAGGTTCCTGTGAGGATGAAGGGCAAGGTTGACAGAAATAGAGAACCCTGGATGACAAGAGATATTGAGGCTCTGACCACAAAAAAATGAAGGAGGCATGGTTCAGGTATATGCAGCTGCAATCTAGGGAATTCTTGGAGGTATATAGGGAATACAGGAGTTTACTGATGAAGGAAATCAGGAGAGTGAAAAGAGGGCACCGGATAACCTTGGCTGAGAAGATTATAGTGTATCAAAAGAGGTTTTTAAAGTATATTAAAGGAAAAAGAATAAGTAGAAAGAGAATAGGAACCCTCAAGGGCCGTAGTGGGCATGTATTGTGTGGAACTATAGGTGATGGGTGAGTTTTCTCCTGTGTTTACATGGAGAAAGACATGAAGACTTGGGAACTTGGAGGAAGTTAGTGGTGATATCTTGGGGAAAGTCCATATCACAGTAGAGGAGATGTTGGACATACGAGGATGTATGAAAATGGATAAATCTCTTGGTCCTGATCAGATATATCCAAGAACGCTACAAGAGGCTAGAGGAGAAATTGTGGGGGGCCTGGCTGATATTTTTACATCATCGTTAGCCACAATGAGGTCCCAGAAGACTGGAGGGTAGTGAAAGTTGTGCCCTTATTCAAGAAGGGCTGCAAAGAAACACCTGGGTACAGACCAGTAAGCTTAACATCTGTGTAATTTGCTTGAGAAGATTCTGAGGGATAAGATATACATGCATTTGGAAAGATAGAGTTTGATTAGGAGTAGTCAGCATGGCTTTGTGAGTGACAGCTGATGCCTCACAAATTTGTTAGAGTTCTTTGATGAAGTGAACAAGAATGTTGATGAGGGCAGAGTGGTAAACGTAGTCTATATGGACTTCAGAAAGGATAAGGTTCCTCATGGTAGGCTGCTCTGGAAGGTTAGATTGCATAGAAACCAGGGGAAACCGTCAAAGTGGTTTGATTGTAGGAAGCAGAAAGTAATGGTGGAAGAATGCTTGTCGGACTAGAAGCCTGTGACTAGTGGTGTGCTTCAGGCGTCGGTGCTGCACCCATTACTGTTTGTTGTATATATCAAAGATTTAGATGAGAATGTACAAGATATGATTTGTAAGTTTGCTGATGACACTAAAATAGGTGGTATCATGGACAGTGAGGAAGGATATCAGAAATTGCAGCAGGACCTTGATCAGCTGGGGAAATGGATCAAGAAATGGCAAATGGAGTTTAGTATAGATAAGTGTGAGGTCTTGCAATTTGGGAAGTCAAATTAAGGTAGGAGTTTCATGGTGAATGGTAGGGCAGATCCATTAGAGTTTTATCTGTTTCAATCAGATCTCCTCCTGTTCTTCTGAACTCTAGGAAGTACAAGCCAGTCAAACCAATCTCTCCTCACAAAATAGTTCTGCTATCCCCAGTATCAGCCTTTGCTGCAGTCTCTCTCTGGCAAGAATATCTCCTGCTCAGTGGTAAGATCAAAACTGTGTACATGCTCTAGGTATGCTGTCACCATTCTACTATTCAATTCAATCACAGTTTGTCTGTCTTATCTTAATTGCTCTCTGAACCAGTAATACCTTTGTCCAACAAAAATTAAAAAATCTCAGTTTTAAACTATTCAATTGACCCTGAACCTTGAACAGCTTTTAGTACATCTATACAAGCTGATTTATTAGACAAAAGAACATCTCAGTAATTATATCTCTTAGGAGACACCCAGTAAAGTTATTCTGTTTCATATTACTGTCTCTGCTTGCTTTGACTATTTCGTGGTAATTGGTGCTATTTTTAGTGGCTTTTAACTACAGGGTGTTGTCCTTCACATTACTGTGAGAGCTGCTCTTTACGTCTCTCCTTTGATTTCCCAAGTCACTGGCATTAACACTATACAACCACCTCTAGCTCTGCACTGTGGCACACTCATTCCCCCTGCAGCATTATGAAGACATTTCAAAGCTTGTTTGCTGTCTGATTGTATCTGGTTGTTGAAATTCCTGTGCCTGGATCTATCTCCTCCTCCCTCACTAACAGTCATTCTATTTATAATCTTACAATGGGACAGATTGCAATGGGTAGACAGAAGGATGAGTAGCTGCAGGGAGAACAAGTCCCAGAGCAAATATTTTTTAAATCTCTTCGAAAGAAATTTGTCAAGCTTCAGAATGGACTGCAGCCTCAAGTTTGGTGAAACCAAACCTCCAGCTAAGCGTCAATGCAGTTTCCCAAACCATGCCCAGGCCTCCAGCTAACAATCTCTTGGAATGCAAGCTTTCAACCAGGGTCCAGGCTTTGAAGCAGTTACATCCCAATTTCCAGTTAGCCTGATTCCAGAAACAAAGACCCTCCGGACTCCAGGCTTAGATTGTCAATCGACTCTCATTCAAAACTTCCAGTCAACTGGGTCAAAAGTCAGTTGGCCACAAACACTGGGAGAAAGTGAGGACTGCAGATGCTGGCGATCAAAGTCGAATGTGAGGTGCTGGAAAGGCACAGCAGGTCAGGCAGCATCCAAGGAGCAGGAGAATCGATTTTTCGGGCATCAGACTTTGGAAAGGCTGATGCCCAAAATGTCGATTCCCCTGCTCCTCAGATGCTGCCTGACCTGCTGTGCTTTTCCAGCACCACACTGGCCTTAAACACTGGTTGACCAAAAACAACTTTGATTTATATTGCATCTTCAACGCAGTAAACATCTCATGGAGCCATTAAAGGAACACTTTGAAACTGTGTTTGAAACATGTAACTGTCTGCCACTCAAAAGGATATAAATAATTAAACAGTTGGTTAAGGGGAAGGCTTTGAGGAGATTCTATAAAGAGGTTTAAGGAGGAAATTCCAGAGTTTAACATCTTGGCAGCTGAAGACATGGTAACTAATTGAAATCAGATATATTCAAGATATCAAAGTTAGAGGACTGCAGAAATCTGGTGGAGATTAGAGGTTGGGAGGGACAAGGCCATGTAGGAGTTTGAGAATGAGAACTTTACAATCAAGGGCATTATTTAACCTCAGCCATTGTAGGTCAGTGGAACAGAATTTCATGCAAATACAACCCAGAGCAACTTGGGGCACTCAGTCTTGCTGAACGCTGTTCACAGACTCAGATAATTCAGTCAAGCTGTGGGTTTTAGACACTCAGTGATTTATGGACTGATTGCTTCAGCTCTTTCTGGAGCCAATCCAGAACCAATATCATAACAAGTTCAATGTCTGGTTATTACTGCCATTCCATCAACAAATCTGAATCTTTTGCCATTGAATCAAAATTCTACCAATGATCCTCAGACTTATTCTTAAATTCAACTGTGCCATACCCTTGCAAAATAGAAGACAGATATGCAGAAAATGTTTGAAAGTATCTTTAAATGGATTCCTCACCAATCCGGCTGAATTGTGGTAAAAAACATAACATTAAAAACTATGACCATTTCAAGATACAGCAGTGTACTGTAAGAGGGAAACTTTAGAAATTAGAATGTCTAACTAATGAACGTGTTCCTAAAAAGACAACCTTTCAAATAAAGCGTGCTAAATGAAAATCACTTTTTAAAAAATAAGTTCAAGGGATGTGGGTGTCACTTGCTTATCCCTACACGTAGTTCTTCTACAACACGATGGATGCATTCTTGTACGACTCTATGTTATAGAAAAACTGCATTTTAGAAACAGTGCTAGGGGTATTCACAATGTAATTACTTTATAGCCAACACACATTTTAAAAGCATGCGCTTTAGAACCAATTCGCCAATTGTATTACAGCGGATTCACGTTATTGAAATGCACACTATAGCAGAATGACCTGTATTTGCATTTGAGAAGGTGGTGGTGAGCTGTATTATTGAAACACATGCAGTAAATTCTATGTAGATACACCCACAAGTGCTTTTAGGGATGGAATTTGAGGATTTTTACCCAACAATAGTAAAAGAATGACAAGATAGTTCCAAGTCAGGATGGCGCATGGCCAGGAGGCGAACTTGCATATTGTAGTGCTTCCCTGTCCTATTGTCGAAGGTATTGTCAAAAGTTTATGGGTACATTGAAGCAGTGCAGCTTGTAGATGATACCCACCAATATGTTGGTGGTAGAGGGATGGAACGTTGATGGTCGGAGATAGAGTGCAAGTCAGGCTGCTTTGTCCTGGATGGTGTCAAGCTTCTTGAGTGTTGTTGGAGCAGCATCAACTCAGGCGAGTGGGAGCATTCTGTCACACTCCTGACTTGTGCCTTGTAGATGGTGACAGGCTTTGGGAGCATATGAATTGCCACAGAATTCTATGCCTCTGAATTGCTCACAGTATTTATACAGCTCATCTAGATTAGACTAGATTACATTAGATTAGATTACATTAAAGTGTGGAAACAGGCCCTTTGGCCCAACAAGTCCACACCGACCCGCCGAAGCGCAACCCACCCATACCCCTTACCTAATACTACCGGCAATTTAGTTATATATCTTATCCAGTTCAGTTTCTGCTCAATGATAACCCTCAGATGTTGATATTGAGGAATTAAATGATAAAAATACCATTGAGTGTACAGGCAGATGATTAAATTTTCTACTGTTGACGATAGTCATTGACTGATAAACATATGGTGCAAATATTATTTGCCACATGTTAGTTAGATCGGAATATTGTCTAGGTTTTGCTGCATTTGGACACAGGCTGTTCAGTATCTGAGGTGTTGTTAATGGTGCTGAACATAGTGCGATCATTAGCAAACATCCCCACTCCTGACCTTATGACAGATCATTGATAAAGTAGCTGATGATGGCTGGGCCAAGGAAGTCCTGTAGAGTGCCAACAGCTGCAGCCATTTGTGCCAGGACTAATTCCAACAAGCAGAGAGGTTAACCCCTATTCCCACTGACTCCAGATTTGTCAGGGCTCCTTGATACCACACACAATGGAATATTGATGACAAGGGTGCACATTCTCTCCTCACCACTGGGGTTAACCTTTATGTCCATGGTTCTACCAAGACTGCAATGAAATCAGAAGTAGAACCCAAACTGCACACAAGTGAACAGCTTATTCCTTTGCACTGATTGACAGCATAGTCAAAATCATCTGACATAACCTTGCTAATGATCAAAGATAGACCTATTGGGGACTCAGTAACTAGAGGCTCAGATAGAAGGTTTGTAGGGAATAAGTGAGACTCGCGATTGGTGTGTTGCCTCCCAGGTGCCAGGGTCCATGATGTTTTGGATCGTATCTTTGGGGTCCTGAAGGGAGAGGGTGACCAGCCTCATGTCGTTGTCCATGTAGGTACCAACGACATAGGTAGAAAGGGATAGGATTGTAAGGCAGGATTTTAGGGAGCTATGGTGGAAGCTGAGAGCTAGAACAAACAGAGTTGTTATCTCTGGATTGTTACCCATGCCACGTGATAACGAGGCAAGGAATAGGGAGAGATATCAGCTAAACATGTGGCTGCTTGAATGGTCAGGAGGGAGGGTTTCAGGTTTTTGGATAATTGGGGTTCATTCTGGGGAAGGTGGGACTTGTACAAAAGGACTGTCTTCACTTGAACCAGAGGGGTACTAATATCCTGGGTGGGAAATTTGCTGGTGCTATTTGGGTGGGTCTAAACTAGCTCAGTAGGGGGATGGGAACCAGACGTGTAGCTGCAGTGCACAGGAGGATGAGAGTAGAAAGGACAGGGACAGGATTTCAGGGTCACACGAATGTGCTGGCAGACAGTGAAGTGGTTTGAAGTATGTTTACCTCAACGCCAGAATTATCTGAAATAAGGTAGGTGAGCTTGCAGCATGGATAGGTACCTGGGACTTGGATGTTGTGGCCATTTTGGAGACATGGATAGAGCAGGGTGAGGAATGGAAATTGCAGGTTCCAGGGTTTAGATCTTTCATTAAAAACAGGCAAGGCGGTAAAAAAGGGGAGGCGTGGTCTTGTTAGTCAAAAGAAGTATAACGTTGGCTGAGAGAACTTTTGATGAGGACTCATCTACTGAGGTAGTGTGGGCTGAGGTTAGAAACAGAAGAAGAGAGATCACATGCTTGGAGTTTTTTATAGGCCTCCGCAGAGTTCCAGGGAGGTGGAGGAGAGGATTATCAACATTACTCTGGGTAGGAGTCAAAGGAACAGGGTGGTCATTATGGGGGACGTTAACTTCTCCAACATTGATTGGAAATGTTATAGCTCGAGTACGTTGGATGGATCAGGTTTTGTCCAATGTGTATAGGAGGGTTTCCTAACACAGGAAATTGAAGGGCCGACAAGAGGGGAGGCCACACTGGATCTGGTGCTTGGTAATGAACCAGGCCAGGTATTTGATTTAGTTGTCAGTGAGCACTTTGGAGAGAGTGGCCATAATTCAGTTACGTTTAGTTTAGCGATGGAAAGATTAGATTAGATTAGATTAGATTAGATTACATTACAGTGTAGAAACAGGCCCTTCGGCCCAACAAGTCCACACCGACCCGCTGAAGCGAAACCCACCCTTACCCCTACATTTACCCCTTACCTAACACTACGGGCAATTTAGCATGGCCAATTCACCTGACCCTGCACATCTTTTGGACTGTGGGAGGAAACCGGAGCACCCGGAGGAAACCCACGCAGACACGGGGAGAACGTGCAAACTCCACACAGTCAGTCGCCTGAGGCGGGAATTGAACCCGGGTCTCAGGCGCTGTGAGGCAGCAGTGCTAACCACTGTGCCACCGCGCCGCCCACAAAGGGATAGGTACATGCCACAGGTCAAGAGTTATCGATGGGCCAAGAGTAATTATAATGCAATTAGGCAAGAATTAGGATGCATAGAATGGGGTAGCAAAATGCAGGGGATGCAGACAATCGAAATGTGGAGCTGGTTTAAGGAACAGATAGTGCATGTCCTTGATAGGTATGTCCCTGTCAGGCAGAGAGGAACTGATAAGGAAAAGGAACCGTGGTTTACTACAGAAATTAGAGCATGGATCAGTACCTGGTGCTATGATGTTGTGGCCATAACGGAGACATGGGTTTCTCAGGGGCAGGAATGGTTGCTGGATGTTCCAGAGTTTAGAGCATTTAAAAAGAATAGGGATGGGGGAAAAAGAGGAGGGGGTGTAGCACTACTAATCAGAGAGGGTATCACAGCTACAGAAGCTTCCATTGTCGAGGAAGATCTGCCTACCGAGTCAGAATGGGTGGAAATTAGGAACAGCAAGGGAGCAGTCACCTCGTTAGGGGTTTACTACAGGCCCCCCAATAGCAGCAGGGAGATGGAAGAAAGCATAGGTTGGCAGATTTTGGAAAAGTGTGGACGCAGTAGGGTTGTTGTAATGGGTGACTTTAACTTTCCAAATATTGATTGGAACCTCCTTCGAGCAGAAAATTTGAATGGAGCTGTTTTTGTAAGGTGTGTTCAGGAGAGTTTCCCAATTCAGTATGTTGACAGGCCAACGAGGGGAGAGGCCTAGACTTGGTGTTCGGAAACGAGCCAGGGCAGGTATCAGATCTTGTGGTGGGAGAGCATTTTGATGATAGTGACCACAACTGCCTCACATTCTACATAGCTATGGAGAAGGAGAGGATTAGGCAAAATAGGAGGATATTGAATTGGGGAAGAGGAAACTATGATACGATTAGACATGAGTAAGGAAGCATGGATTGGGAGCAATTGTTCCATGGTAAAGGCAATATAGACATGTGGAGACTGTTTAAGGAACAGTTGTTGCAAGTGATGAATAAATATGTCCCTCTGAGACAGGCAAGAAGTGGTAAGATAAAGGAACCTTGGATGACGAGTGGTGGAGCTTCTTGTCAAAAGGAAAACGGTAGCTTACATAAGGTGGAGGAAGCTAGGGTCAAGCTCAGCTCTAGAGGATTACAGGCAGGTGAGGAAGGAGCTCAAAAATGGTCTGAGGAGAGCCAGGAGGGGGCACGAGAAAGGCTTGGCAGAACGGATTAGAGAAAGAAACAAACTTTGTAGTGAATGAAACTTTTGAAGAGCAGGTATGCATGCTGGAATGGATAGAGATAGAGGAAGCTGATGTGCTGAAAATTTTGTCAAACATTAAGATTGACAAGTCGCCAGGCCCAGACCAGATTTGTCCTCGGCTGCTTTGGGAAACGAGAAATGCAATTGCTTCACCACTTGCGAAGATCTTTGCATCCTCGCTCTCCACTGGAGTCGTACCTGAGGACTGGAGAGAGGCAAATGTAATTCCTCTCTTCAAGAAAGGAAATAGGGAAAGCCCCGGCAATTACAGACCAGTAAGTCTCACATCTGTCGTCTGCAAGGTGTTAGAAAGGATTCTGAGGGATAGGATTTATGACCATTTGGAAGAGCATGGCTTGATTAAATGCAGTCAACACAGCTTTGTGAGGGGCAGGTCATGCCTCACAAACCTTATCGAGTTCTTTGAGGATGTGACTAGAAAAGTTGATGAGGGTCGAGCTGTGGATATGGTGTATATGGACTTCAGCAAAGCATTTGATAAGGTTCCCCATGGTAGGCTCACTCAGAAGGTCAGGAGGAATGGGATACAGGGGAACTTAGCTGTCTGGATACAGAATTGGCTGGCCAACAGAAGACAGCGAGTGGTAGTAGAAGGAAAATATTCTGCCTGGAAGCTGTGGTGAGTGGTGTTCCACAGGGCTCTGTCCTTGGGCCTCTATTGTTTGTAATTTTTATTAATGACTTGGATGAGGGGCTTGAAGGATGGGTTAGCAAGTTTGCAGATGACACAAAGGTTGGAGGTGTCGTTGACAGTATAGAGGGCTGTTGTAGGCTGCAGCGGGACATTGACAGGATGCAGAGATGGGCTGAGAGGTGGCAGATGAAGTTCAACCTGGATAAATGCGAGGCGATGCATTTTGGAAGGTCGAATTTGAAAGCTGAGTACAGGATTGAGGATAGGATTCTTGGCAGTGTGGAGGAATAGAGGGATCTTGGTGTGCAGGTACATAGATCCTTTAAAATGGCCACCCAAGTGGTCAGGGTTGTTAAGAAAGCATATGGTGATTTGGCTTTCATTAACAGGGGGATTGAGTTTAAGAGTCGTGAGATCTTGTTGCAGCTCTATAAAACTTTGGTTAGACCGCACTTGGAATACTGCGTCCGGTTCTGGTCGCCCTATTATAGGAAAGATGTGGATGCTTTGGAGAGGGTTCAGAGGAGGTTTACCAGGATGCTGCCTGGACTGGAGGACTTATCTTATGAAGAGAGGTTGACTGAGCTCGGACGTTTTTCATTGGAGAAAAGGAGGAGAAGAGGCATAGATAGAGTCAATAGCCAGAGACTATTTCCCAGGCAGAAATGACTAACACGAGGAGTCATAGTTTTAAGCTGGTTGGAGGAAAGTATAGAGGGGATGTCAGAGGTGGGTTCTTTACACAGAGAGTTGTGAGAGCATGGAATGCGTTGCCAGCAGCATTTGTGGAAGCAAGGTCATTGGGGACATGCATATGATCACAGAAATTTGAGGGTGCGTACATGAAGATCAGTGGTCGGCACAACATTGTGGGCTGAAAGGCCTGTTCTGTGCTGTACTGTTCTATGTTCTATGTTCTATGTTCTTGTTATAAGAAGAAGAAAGAGGCTTATGTGTTGATGAGGCAAGATGGCACAGATGAGGCGATGGAGAGTTACAGATCAGCTAGGAAGGATTTAAAGAGAGAGTTAAGAAGAGCAAAGAGAGGATACAAACAGTCTTTACCAAATAGAATAAAGGAGAACCCTAAAGTTTTCTATAGGTATGTGAGGAATAAAAAGATGATTAGGTTAGGAATAGGGCCGGTCAAAGACAGAAGTGGGAAGTTGAGTGTGGACCCTATAGAAAGCGGAGAGGTGCTAAATGAACATTTCTCATCGGTGTTCACTCAGGAAAAGGAGAATATTGTAGAGGAGAAGAATGAGGTACGAGATATTAGACTAGAAAGGATCGAGGTTCGTTACACACAGGTGTTATCAATTCTAGAAGAAGTGAAAGTCGACAAGTCCCCAGGGCTGGTTGGGATTTATCTGAGGATTCTCTAGGAAGCTAGGGAGAAGATATCAGAGCCTTTGGCTTTGATATTTGAGTCGTCATTGTCTACAGGTTTAGTACCTGAGGACTGGAGGATTGCAAATGTTGTGCCCTTGTTCAAGAAGGGCAGCAGAGATGAACCAGGTAATTATAGACCAGTGAGCCTTACTTCTGTTGTAGGAAAGGTTTTGGAAAGGATTATGAGAGATAAGATTTATAATCATCTAGCAAGCAACAATTTGATTTCAGATAGTCAACATGGCTTCGTTGAGTTTTTTGAGGAGGTGACCAAGCATGTAGATGAGGGTAGGGCAATTGACTTGGTATACTTGGACTTCAGTAAAGCCTTTGATAAGGTTCCACATGGTAGGTTGATGGAGAAAATGCAGAGACATGGAATTGAGGGTGATTTAGCAGTTTGGATTAGAAACTGGCTTTCTGAAAGAAGGTAGCGAGTGGTGGTTGATGGAAAATATTCAGTCTGGAGTCCAGTTACTAGTGGTGTGCCACAAGGATCTGTTTTGGGACCACTGCCATTTGTCATTTTTATAAATGACGCAGGCATAGGTGGATGGATTAGTAAATTTGCAGACGGCACTAAAATCGGTGGAGTAGTGGACAGTTTGGAAGAATGTTACAGGTTGCAGGGAGACTTGGATAAGCTGAGAGGTGACAAATAGAGTTCAATGCAGCTAAATATGAGGCGATGCACTTTGGGAAGAATAACAGGATGGCAGAGTACTTGGTCAATGGAAAGATTCTTGGTAAAAGGTGCAGAGGAGATTTACCAGGATGTTGCCTAGTCTGGAGAGAAGGTCTTATGAGGAAAGGCTGAGAGACTAGGGTCTGTTCTCATTGGAAAGAAGGCTAAGGGGGGATTTGATAGAGACATCCAAGATTATCAGAGGATTAGATAGGGTAGACAGAGAAAGACCTTTTCCTAGGAGATGATGTAAGCTTTTATGAGAGGGCATAACTACAAATTGAGGGGTGATAGATTTCAGACAGATGTCAGAGACAAGTTCTTTATGCAGAGAGTGGTAAGGGTGTGGAATGCCCTGCCTGCTAAGGTATTCAACTCAGCCACATTAAGGAGATTTAAACAATCCTTAGATAAGCACATGGATGATTTTGGGATAGTGTAGGGGGACGAGCTGAGTATAGTTCATAGGTCGGCGCAACATCGAGGGCGGAAGGTACTGTTCTGCGCTGTATTGTTCTATGTTATATGTTCTATAATTAAAAATCACACAACACCATGTTGTAGTCAAACAGGTTTATTTGGAAGCACAAGCTTTCAGAGCACTGCTCCTTCATCAGGTGGTTTAAAGTGATGAAGGAGCAGCGCTCCGAAAGCTAGTGCTTCCAAATGAACCTGTTGGACTCCAACCTGGTGTTATGTGATTTTTAACTTTGTCCACTACAGTCTAACACCAGCTCCTCCAAATCAGGACAATAATTGATAGGGTACATTTGTCTTTTTTCTATGTACAGGATATATCTGGGCAATTTTCCACATTGTCAGGTAGATGCCAGTGTTGTAATTGAACTGGAACAGCTTGGCTAGGGGACTGACAAATTCTGAGCCTCACGTCTTTAGTACTTTTGCTGGAATGTTGTCAGTGCTTATAGCCTTTGGTTCACTTTTTATTACTCCAAGCATTTCTTGATATGATGTGGAGTGAATTGAATTGGCTGAAGACTGGCGTCTGTGACACTGGAACTTCCACTCAGCACTTCTCGCTGAAGATTGTTGAGGATGTTTCAGTCTTGTTCTTGGCACTGATGTGTTGGGTTCCCCCACCTTTTAAGAATGGGGATATTTGTGGAGTCTCCTTCTGAAGTGAGTTTTTAATTGTCCACCACCATTCATGACTGATTGTGGCAGGACTGTAGAACTTAGAATTGATCCATTGATTGTGGGGTCACTTAGCCGTGTATTTTGCAGGCTTCCTCTACTGTTTGGCATGCAAGTTAGTCCTGTGCTGTAGCTTCAAAAAGGTTAAAACCTCATTTTCAGGTATGTCTGGTGCTGTTCCTGACATGCCATCCTGTATTCTCTATTGAATTAAGGTTAGTTCCCTGGCTTGATATAATGGTTGAGTGGGGAAATGCCAGACCATGAGGATATTCAAGTATCTGTACCTAGGTACATTGTACCTAAGATGGTGCCATAAGTGGCGACACTGCAAACTTTTCACTGCACATGACAATAAAGCTAATTCAATTCAATTATAAATTGAAACAAAAGCAGAAGTTGCAAGAAAAACTCAGCAGGTCTGACACTATCTGTCAAGAAATCAGAGTTAATGTTTCAGGTCCAGTGACTCTTCTTCAGAACTGATTGTAGTTGGGAAAAGTTTGTCTATTTGCAAGAGAAGAGGTGAGGGGAGGGGTCAGGAGTAAAAGGTGGATGAGATAGAGTTTAGAAAGAGAGAAAAATAGATGGGCAGATAAAGGAATGGGTAAAGGTCAGCCTGGGAAAATGAATTGCTGCTGATGGGGATTGTTCGTGGCTAACAATGGCTTGTTTGTGGTAGCAACCCAAGTGATGACAAGAGCTGGTCTGTGGGGCTTGGTGGAAAATGAGGTGCTGTTCTTCCAGCTTGCGCTGAGCTTTAATGGAGCAATACAGCAAGCCTGAGACAGAGGTGTTACTCAGGGAACAAGATGGTATGTTGAAGTGGCAGGCAACTGGAAGTTCAGGGTCATTTTTACAGACAGAATGTAGGTGTTCTGCAAAGTGGTCACACAATCAGTGCTTCATCTCCCCAATGTAGAAGAGACCACATTGTGAACAGTGAATGCAGTAGACTCAATTGAGTGAAATATAGATAAGTTGTTGCTTCAACTGGAAGGTATGTTTGGCCCCTTGGGTAGTGAGGAGGAAGGAAGTAAACATTCTGTGATTACATGGGAAGGTGCTGTGGGGGTTTAGGGAGTAGAGTAATGGACCAGAGTGTCCTGGAGGGAAAGGTTCCTGCAGAAGGCTAACAAGGGAGGGGAGGGGAATATGTAGCTAGTGATGGCATCCTATGGAGATAGCAGAAATAATCCCCTGCTGGTGGATGCTGGAGGGATAGTAGGTAAGGACTGTTGTGGGAAGGAAGGGAGGACATGAGGGCTCAAGTGTAGGCGATGAATCGGACATGGCTGAGTAGTCTGTCAACCATGGTTGTGGGCTATCCTCGGTTAAGGAAGAAGGTGGACATTTTGCAGGCACATGTGTTGAAATTGGTAGGATTAGAACAGATGTGACAGAGACGTAAGAACTGGGAGAATGGAAAGGAATCTTTGCAGGAAGCAGGATGTAAAGGTGTAAAATTCAGTTAACGGTGGGAGTCCGTTGGTTTGTAGTGGATATTGATAGTCAGCCTATCACTGGAAACAGAGATATCATGGAAGGGAAGGGAGGAGTCAGACATGGATCAGATGAAGGTGAGAGCAGTGTGGAAATTGGAAGCAAAATTGATAAATATTTCCAATTCCAGATGAGAGGGAGAAGCAGCTCTGATGATGTCATTGATGTAGCAAGAATAAAGTTGTGAGGAGGGCCACAAGTAGGATTGGAACCAGCAATGTTCCGCATACCCCACAAAGAGACAGGTGTAACTGAAGCCCATGTACCCATGGACACACACTCAACCTGAATAAAATGAGAGGCGCTAAAAGAGAAGTTGTTAAGGTGAGGACAAGTTTGGCCAGGTAGAGGAGGGTGGTGATGGATGGGGTTAGTTCAGGCTGCTTTTCCAAGAGGAAATGGAGAGCCCTAAGAATATCCTGATGAGGGATGGATGTGTAAAGGGATTGCATGTACATGGTAAAGAGGTTATAAATTGAAGTAGCATACAATTCATCTGTTTCTGATGGTCTATTCCAACACATGGTTACTCTGTTCTCCCCTAAAAAAATGTAATAGGGGGTCATGTTTCTGACCAATGATTCTTACATTAAAAACTTACTGGCTGCCTTGAACCTAGCAAGCCCCTCATTAACTTATAATTCTCACTAACTCTTAATAACTTACTATTATAACTCTTCCTACTTGCCTCCACCTCACCACTTCCCACTCATTGGCTCTCTTGACTCTCTTACTCACTGTTGCTCTCCACCCTTCCACTCGATACTCCTACCAGCCCCCTCAATACTCTACTTGCTCTCTGAACATGAGAGAGAGGGAACAAGCAAGGGAGCAGTGAGTGATTGGGAAGGAAGAGGTGAGGAAATCGGTAAGGAGGAGGGACCAAGAGTGTCAACAGAAGGGAGCAGTGAGCAGGAGGGAACATGATATTCGGAGGAGGGTTATGGTAAACAATAATGTTAAAATAGAGGCAACATAATTCAGGGAATTTCTTAATTTACAACAAAAGTTAAAACAAAAACAAAGTGCTTTTCACTTTTGAGATAAATTATCCTTTGTCTTATGCAGTCTGTTTTGACTTAATTATAATTGCACAACCTGAAAGGAATCCTCAATTGAAACTTTGATTTTTATGTGAGATATCTTAATGCAGAGTCTTTCTGGCTCAGCACATTGATAGGCTTACAGCAAAATCTGCTTTTCCCTGAGTGGTTGAAAATGTGTTCATTTCAACACAGAATATGTGCCCAGCAAAGATAATCGTTACCAAATGAGAAACCTCTGACATAAAATATGTGACTCCAACTGTCCAAGTAAATAAATACAAAATGAGAGCAATTGCAGGAAATGAAATGGAAGGAATTTGCTTTGTCAGAAACACACTTCACATGAGAATCAGAACAATCAGTTGACTCAGGGCTGAGTCACAATCAAGCAGAATGAAAACATATGGATGTTAAGTTTAGAATCTAGTCTGAATCAATATCTGTCTTTACTTCAGTCATTGATGTTAAGCGTAATATCAATTTGTAATGTGGAGCCCAGTGATGCAAACTGCCTTTGCTACATCCGATATTAATTCCATCAGTTAATTATATCAGTCTATCTTATATTGTCATGCTGTTTAATGTTATCAATTCTACCAGTACAATATCTAACTGTATTAATAAAGAAGTGTTGGCTCATGATTTATGCTCTGACTTACTCTTTAATGACTTTGGTAACAAAGGATTAATTTGATCGGCGTACACTTATTCTAGTTTAGTAGTGCAAATGTTAATGTAATTGCACTTGTTAAATTTAATCCAGCTCAAGCAATGTTCCACTGGATCAGAAACACACTGTCCTGATGAGAAGTCAAGATGAAGGAATTAATTTATCTGGCCTCAGTTGATATCCCTTAGTGTAAATGTCTATCTTCTTACAATTGTTCATGGGCAGCCTCCACAGCAACAGATAGGGGTCAGTTAACATCTCTGAGATTATGCTTAACTGTATCTCTGCATTGATCCTATGTTGTCCATTGCCTTTAACACAAATGTATCAATTGCATGTTTAAAATGAAACTTAATCCAGTGTCAATCGATACAAGTCGTTCTACTACAATGCGCATTTCATTTTGCAAATTCATTATAATGTGACAGTCTTTCTAAAGTGAGAACCTTTAAAGCGTGAATTGGTTATAATGCAATTCTCACCGCATTATATTAAATTGTGCTGCTATTACACGATTTTTGTGTAAAACGGGATTGTGTGAGAGCAGAAGTACTGTGTTATAGCAGAACCAACTGTACTTGCCAAAGACAGTCCCAACCAACTATCGACTATTGTATGTCGGTGTTCCTTATTTTCACTCCTGAAAGGCCTAATTCTCTCTGATTGTCCATGGCCAGGAGAAACAGTTTGTCTCTTGACACCTTATCAATTTCACTTGATGTCTTGAAATTTGTGATAAAAATATGCTTTAGCTTTCTAAACTGAAGAATATAAACCTTAATTTTATTATTTTATGGGTTTTGGCTGTTGTTGGCAAAGCTAATATTTGCTTCCCTTCCCTTATTGCCCTTAAGGAGGTGGTAGCAGGCAGTTCCTCCTGAACTGCGATGGTCAACTTGGTGCAAGTACCTTCCTGAAGAAGGGCTTATGCCCAAAACGTCGATTCTCCTTCTCCTTTGATGCTGCCTGGCAGATTTCTTTCTCAAAAGGGCACTAGTGAATGAAATAGGTAGTTTGCTGGAATCATTAACAATTTGATGTCCACCATTGCTTTCAATTCCAGATTTATTAATTACTTACATTTATTGTGATAGTGGGATTTGAATCCTTTATTTGTAATCTATAATAAAGGGAGTCAGGATTATTACTGGAAGTTGGAAATGTGGTATTGAGGCCAAAATCAGATCAGCCATGTTTTTTATTGAATGGTGGAGCAGGTTGGAGAGGTCAAATGGCCTACACCAAATCTGTAAATTAATAACTTTACTATTTTAAGCTTCCATCTACACAGTGGCTATAAATATTATCTGTTTTATGCCATCAACAAATTTGGATGTGACTTTACATGAGTCGCTAATGAATACAGCAATTATTGAGGCTTTGAGACAAATCACCGCAAGTCAAATCCAATTAATTAACTGCCAATTATCCCTATTCTCTGTCTCCTGCCATTCAGTCAAGTCCTTAACTAAGTCAATCATTTGCTTTCAAATCCATGAACTTTAATTTTAACTAATAGTCTCTCAAGAAATGTATTAAATATCTTCTAGAAGTTCATTAAGATAATGCCTGGCAGCCATTCCCATGCCCACAGTTTTATTCCTCTTTTCAAAAAGAATCACTCAGGATTGTCAGGTATTTAGTCATTCTCTGTCTGTGTTGTCTGTGTCTTCTCTGCCATCCTCGAACTAACTTTCAGCTTCTCATTTTTCTCATCAAACATTGAGTCTGCTTTTTTTCCATTTACCCTCATCATCTATTTTCCTGTTTCCTGTTTTACAGTCACTTCCTATCCCTTCTCTTCCTGCCTTCAAGCTTCATTCTTGATCAACCAGTCAGGAGGCTCTGTGACTGAACCAAAACATGGCTGATAGGGGATGACAGTGCCCCCACCGAAAGTACACATACATACAGACACCCACACTGTCTCACCTACAAACACGCACTCTCCTACACATTCCCCTCCAACGCAACCAGTATATACTCATTCCCACAAACGCACAGGCACTCACACACTCTAACATCTTTCCAACCCCCCTCCATACATACACTCTTTCCCATACATATACACTCTCACACATCTTCCCACATATGCTCACACACACATACTCTCACCCACACAAACACACTCTCTCCAACACATGCAGAAAGACACACACACATATACACATAATTTATTCACTCCAAACCATCATGGCAATTCTACAGCTATCACTACACTGCCGCAGACATTTTCTCTTTCAGTAATCTGACTATCTGATATCCATTTCCTGTCTCCTTTCGAATCCATTTCCTAAATGTCCGGGACAATTTCAAATTAAATTCTGTTTCCCCCTGTTCCATTTACTTCTGAATGATGTTTCATCTACAATTTAGTTGTTCCTTTTGGTTATGCTCCTCGTGCATCCCATACCCCTCTCCACTTCTTACATTTCCTATCTCTCCTCCTTATGTAATTTAATTCCCTACATTAACTCACTTACATATGCCTAGTTCCACCATGACTTTGCCAACTCTGAGATTTCATTTGTCAATAAAGATGTCCTGGAATTCTTATTTCCTTCAATCTGTTCACAAGATTGTTGAAAAAACCTCAACTGATTCATGTTCAACTTTGGGATCATATAAGATGTGGCACAGATGGTGCCATTGCAGGCAATTTAGATCAAAACTCCACATGCTTTTCATCGTCATTTTCCCCAACCTCTCAAGACAATCCATAAGTCATAGGAGCAGAAATAAGCCATTAGCCCATCATGCCTGCCTTGCCAATCAATGAGATTATGGTTGGTCTGATAATCCTCAAATCCTTTTCCTGCCCTTTCTCTTTAACCCTTGACTTCCAAAAAAACTATTCATAGCTTTCCATCTGGGGTTTGACTACTACCTTGGGTAGTTTTAACAAGACCTCCCCTGTTTTTATATTCCATTCCCTTTGAAATAAAAACCAACATTCCATTTGCCTTCCCTATTAACTGCTGAACTTGGATGCTAGCTTTTTGTGATTCATGCACAAGGACTCCCAGTTGTCTCTGTGTGACAACTTTCTGCAGACTTTCTCCAATGAAATAATATCCATCTCCTCTAAGTTTGTGAGAAGATTTGTAGCTCAGGTGCTCGTTGTTGTGGTTCTGTTCACCGAGCTGGGAATTTGTGTTGCAGACGTTTCATCCCCTGTCTAGGTGACATCCTCAGTGCTTGGGAGCCTCCTGTGAAGTGCTTTTGTGATGTTTCCTCTGGCATTTATAATGGTTTGTCTCTGCCGCTTCCGGTTGTCAGTTCCAGCTGTCCGTTGCAGTGGTCGGTATATTGGGTCCAGGTCGATGTGTTTGTTGATAGAATCTGTGGATGAGTGCCATGCCTCTAGGAATTCCCTGGCTGTTCTCTGTTTGGCTTGTCCTATAATAGTAGTGTTGTTCCAGTCGAACTCATGTTGCTTGTCATTCGCGTGTGTAGCTACTAAGGATAGCTGGTCGTGTCGTTTCGTGGCTAGTTGGTGTTCATGGATACGGATCGTTAGCCGTCTTCCTGTTTGTCCTACGTAGTGTTTTGTGCAGTCCTTGCATGGGATTTTGTATACTACAAGGTCCATCTCCTCTATTCTTCCTGCCAAAGTGCATAATCTCATAGTTTCCCACATTGTATTCCATCTGCCAACCTTTTACCCACTTGCTTAACCAGTCAATATCTGTACACAGACTCTTCACTTTATTTATACAAGGGAGGCAATGTTCTAGTGTTATTATTGCTAAATTATTAATCCAGAGACTCAAGTAATATTCTGGAAATCTGTTTGAATCCCACCATGGCAGATGGTGGAATTTGAATTCAGTGGGAAAACAAGTTCTGAAATTAAGAGTCTAATGATAATTATGAATCCATTGTCAATTCTTGGGAAAACCCATCCAGTTCACTAATGTCCTTTAAGGAAGGAAACTGCAAACCTTACCTGGTTTGGACTACATGTGACTCCAGACCCACAGTAATGTGGTTGATTATTAAACTGCCATCTGGGCAATTAGGGATGGGCAATAAAATGTGGCCAGCCAGCTCACGTCCTCCAGGTGAATAAGAAAAACGTCCTCTTCATCCTTACCACTTGCCTTCTCACCTATTTTTAGATCATTCACAAACGGTGATAATACGAGTATATTCCTAAACCAAGTCATTAATATGTATTGTAATAATTGTGTCCCCAACACTGATCCCTCTGGCACACCATAGGATGGCATCCTGAAAATTTTCCCCTTGCAGATTCATAGAGTCTTAGACTCTTACAGCACAGAGACAGGCCCTTTGGCCCAAACTGGCTGATGCTGACAAAAATGTCCATCCACGCTAACCCCATTTCCCTGCACTTGGGGGCCCATAACCTTCTAAACCTTTTCTATCCACATATTTGTCCCAATGCCATTTAAATGTTGCCAATGTAGCCGCCTCAACCACTTCCGCTGCCATTTCATTCCATAATTGTATCACCCTCTGTGTAAAAAAAGGGTACCTCAGGTTTGCTTTTATTCTTTCCCCTTTAACCTTAAACTGATGCCCTCTCATCCTTGATTCCCCAAGTCTTGGAAAAAGACTGAGTGCATTTGCCCGACCCATACCTCTCATGATCTTATACACTTCTATAAGATCCCCCCTCAGTCTCCTATGCTCTAAAGAAAAAAGTCCTAGCCTGTTTAACCACTCCCTATAACTCAGACCCTTGAGTCCTGGAAACATACTCGTAAATTTCTTCTGCAATCTTTCTAGTTTAATAAGGTTAATTGCACCTATTTCTATCATTGCGATAAAATACATCTTAAAGTCAAATGCCTAATTCTATTAATTTTGTTCCTTTGTGGTTTATCCTCTACTACCGAAGACTAGTCATACCCTTCAATTCGGCATAAAACAGAAATTTAGATGGTCTAATGGCGCAGTGATAGTGTCCCTACCACTGAGCCAGGAGGTCTGGGTTCAGGTTGTAAGTGACTCAGATGAGTGTCACAATGTGTCTGAACAGTTTGATGAAATAACTATCAGACCAACCATAACTACAAAGGTGGCAGTAAAGTGACCAAATAACAAGCTACCAGTGGTTAGAATCCAAATGCAAATAAGACTTAATGATAGCCATTGGACACTGAGGCTGATATACATTAGGTACCAATGGTGGGTGAGTCCACTCGACATGGAAGAAAATAGTTTCTGAAGAGATTACAACTTTAACGACATTACTGCACAGAGTCAGACGTATATCTGAAAGCAGCAACAGTGAAAAGAACTGCATTTCAGAAGTAAACCTTCTTCTCAGAATTGGTAAGTGGTGAGAGTGCATTGGCCAAAATTTCACAGACATTATGGAATAGATTCAAATAAGACAATCTCCATTCCCCAATTCAATAAACATGGTTCCCAAGTGGGAGCCAGGGTACATACTGAAGAATGAAAGTGGACTGCCAGCTTTTTTTTATCTTTTATCACAAATACATCTGACAGATTTTCACCAAGCACTTGCACAGAATAAGGGTTTAACTATAAAAGATGACCTTTTGAGTTCAGCCTCCTTTTCGGTTCAGCCCCACTTACAAGCCCCTGCCAAGTGTCAGGCAATGGAGCTGCCTTTGCATTGGCAGGCTTCACCCACAACACTCTAGTACTTAACAATAAGCCAGACTGCATATGACTGAGAACACAAGTGTTACCAATATGCAGCTAACAAGATTCTGTCCTTGAGCATAATTCGCACAGGCGAGTGAGTTAATGAGTAATCATAATATGCTAATGAATACAAAACAGGGTCCTGACTATGAAGAAACACCAACCCACTGGAAAGGTTCCAAAAACTTACTTGCGTGTGGGAAGTGCATAGTTGCCACCTGCCCACTTCCATCCCCCATCCCACATCTTTGCTCCCCCTCCCCCACCCCCCCCTAGAGAGAGATAATTTTGCATCTGTTTAATATTGAATTTCACAGACAGAGAATTTGAGAGAAAACATCCCACAGCCTTCCTCAAAGAAGAGAAAAAGCGAAAACAGCCTTTGCTCATAGCTGGATGATGAGGACAATGACTGGGGTGGATCAACCACACTCCCCTGTCTGCAACAGTGGATTAGTGGAGGTCTAAAGAGATTTAGGATTTATGTTCACAGTGTGTTATATACCAATCAGAAAGTTGTCATTTTCACAGAGATTGTCAGTGCTGAGGTGTGCTGATTAGAAAGCCCACCCTAACACTCTGGAACATCATCCTAATTGTCATAAATATGATAAAAATGAAAGCATCCTCCAGCCCTCATCCCTCACCTTTCCTACATACACTCCCCATCCCCCCATTCAAAGCAATTTCCCTTCACTCCACCCTCCAACACAATCTGTCCTATCCCCCATATCAACCAATACCCCTCCACCAATCCTCATGAGCCCTTATACTCTCTCTGTGCCTGTAAGATTTTCACGTTCACTTTAATTGTAAGACTCAAGTTAATTACAATTACAGACTAAGTTGAAAGAGACAATTTAAAAGGTCCACTAGACTTGCATAGTTCCAAGATCCATTCCAGGTATAAGCACCTTTTCACAAGTTTAATAGAATTAATTAAGTTTATCGAAACAAGCCCAAGAAAATGATCCTCAATAAATGCAGTGATCTTCAATCAATATACTTCAGAACACCAGTGCATGGTCACTGCCGGACTGGACATACATATCTTGTTGTCTAAAGCTGTTCCTCTGTCATCGGTCCTCTTACAGTGTGCACTGGTTCCATTATTCTATCCCTTTCAGGGTGCTGGTGCCTGACCAATTAAACAGATTAGATTTGGGTTACACCACTGACCCCACTCAGAACCATAAGATGGCTGCAAGGCTGACATAATTGATTTGAATTTACATTCATCAAGCAAACATGGTTAATTTAGTCTGACACAATCCTTTTGAGATGTAGTTTAAGCATTACAATGTAATTCAGCATTACAAATTCTTACATCCTGACAAACCTTTCTGAACAAGATTTAGCACTGATAGTTTGCTGGCTGCATTAGATAGTAATGTTTGGCATTTCATCACTTGTACAGAACCTTTAGTGAATATTCAACCGATAACATATTAATGTTATCCAAAAGTAATGTCAGATACAGAATGCAATGTTCATAGATATATTTCAATTTATGACTATCTAGTTCTAACTGTACTCTTCTTCTAAAAAGAAAACTTCATCATATGTGACAACCTATGGTACTACCATGTTTCTATTCTACAGAGAAGCAACGAACCCTTTTGATACAAAGTCATGTGTGTAAAAGCTTTAAAAAACATTCATCTATAACTTCCATTAAATATTTACTTCTACTAGTCCAATGGAAGTGTTAATCCAATCAGACTCGCTAAGTATCAATAGTAGATGCAGCAATATAGAACATAGAACATTATAGCGCATTATTGGTCCTCAATGTTGCACCGACCTGTGAAACCAAATGGAAACCCATCTAACCTACACTATTCCATTAGCATCCATTTGTTTATCCAGTGACAATTTAAATGCCCTTAAAGTTGGCGAGTCTACTAGTGTTGCTGGCAGGGCATTCCACACCCTTACTATTCTCTGAGTAAAGAAGCTACCTCTGACTTCTGTGCTATATCTATCACCCCTCAACTTAAAGTTATGTCCCCTCTTGCTAGCCATCACCACCCAAGGAAAAAGGCTCTCACCGTCCACCCCGACTAATCCTCTGATCATCTTATATGTCTCTATTGACACCTCCCAATCTTCTTCTCTAAAGAAAACAGCCTCAAGTATCTTAGTCTTTCCTCATAAGACCTTCCCACCATACCAGGCAACATCCTGGTAAATCTCCTTTGCACCTTGTCCAATGCTTCCATATCCTTCCTATAATGCAACGGCCAGAACTGTATGCAATACTCCAAGTGCTGCCATACCAGAGTTTTATACAGCTGCAGCATGACCTCATGGCTCTGAAACTCAATCCCTCTACCAATAAAAGCTAATACACTATATGCCTTCTTAACAACCCAATCATCCTGGGTGGCAACTTTCAGAGATCTATGTACATGGAGCTCTCTCTGCTTATCCATACTGCCAAGAATCTTACCATTCGCCCAGTACTCTTTATTCCTGTCACTCCTTTCAAAGTGAATCACCTCACACCTTGCCACATTAAATTCCATTTGCCACCTCTCAGTGCAGCTCTGCAATTTCTCTATGTCCCTCCGTAACCTACAACATCCTTCAGCACAGGATGAACATTTCCTATCAACCCTCACCCTCTGTGTTCTTTCAGTGAGCCCATTTCTGATCCAAACCATTAAATTGACCTCAATTTCATGCCTCAGTATTTTCTGCAATAGCCTGCCATAGGGAACCTTATCAAAAACTTTATTGAAATCCCTATACACCACATTAACTGCTTTACCTTCATCCACCTGTTTGGTCACCGTCTCAAAGAACTCAACAAGATTTGTGAAGCACAACCTACCCTTCACAAAACTGTGTTTACTATCCCTAATCAAATTAATCCTTTGTAAATGATTATAAATCCTACCTCTTATAATCCTTTCCAACACTTTACCCACAACTGAAGTAAGGCTCACTGGTCTATTAATACCAGGGTTGTCCCTACCCTCTTTCTTGAACAAGAGGAGAATATTTGCTATCCTCCAGTCTTCTGTCACTATTCCTGTAGACCATGATGACATAAAAATCAAAGGCAAAGATCTGCAATCTCCTGCCTTGCTTCCCAGAGAATCCTAGGATAAATCCAATCTAGCCCAGGGGATTTATCTATTTTCACACTTTCCAGAATTGCTAACACCTCCTCCCTATGAAGCTCAATCCCGTCTAATCTAATAGCCTGTATTACAGTATTCCCTCAACAACATTGTCTTTTTCCAGTGTGAATAGTGATGAAAAATTGAGTGCCTCTCCTATCTCCTCATACTCCACGCCCAACGTCTCACTACTGACCTTGACTGGCCCTAGTTATTGTTTTATTCCTGACATACGTATAGAAAGCTTTCGGGTTTTCTTTGATCCTACCTGCCAGACTTCTCATGTCCTCTCCCGGCTCTTCTTAGCTCTCTTATGTTCTTCCTGGCTAACTTGTAACTCTCAAGTGCCCTAACTGAACCTTCACATCTCTTCCACACGTAAGCCTCCTTTCTCTTGACAGGAGATTCAACTTCTTTATTAAACCACGGTACCCTCACTCGACCACTTCCTCCTTGGCCGACAGGTACATATTTATCAAGGACACACAGTAGCTGTTCCTTGAACAAGCACCACATTCCAGTTGTGCCAATCCCCTGTACTTTCCTTCCCTATCCTATGCATTGGGTGGCATGGTGGCTAGCACTGCTGCCTCACACCGCCAGAGACCCAGGCTCAATTCCCGCCTCAGGTGACTGACACATTCTCCCGTGTCTGCGTGGGTTTGCTCCGGTTTGCTCCCACAGTCCAAAAATGTGCAGGTTAGGTGAATTGGCCATGCTAAATTGCCCGTAGTGTTAGGTGAAGGGGTAACTGTAGGGGGGTGGGTCGGTGGGGACTTGTTGGGCCGAAGGGCCTGTTTCCACACTGTAAGTAATCTAATCTTGCCTAATAGCATACGCAAAGAGTTATTGAGAAATAGACCTCAAAGTAAAGCCTTCAATTTTATGACCTCAGACATGCTTCAATAATTTTGTTCCAATTTCAGCCAGGATATCTCAAAATGTTAAGAGCCCCAGTGAGGAGAAATGACCTGGCTCCTATTCTTTATTCACTCACTACATTGTTAGCAACAAATTTTACTAATGATCCCTTCCCTTGTGGACCAAATGAACTTCTGTTTTAGAAGGAGCCAATTTTAATCAGGTTTTCTTCAACTAACAAAAAGAGTATGTTTTTTCATTAACAAACATGAGAACTAGGAATGCACAAAATGGATATAAGAGTTCAAAAAGATAATAGTTAAACAAACAGAACTTTTAGTTGAAAATTGTGGCTGCTGCAATGGAGATTACCAGGCATGTTAATGTTGCTAGCTGAACTGTTGTTTTTTTGAGGTTCTTGTGTTCGTAGGCTGATTGAAGTTCCTTTGTCCTGATTCCTTTCTTTCGAATTGATTTGTAGCCCTAAAAGCATTTAGCTGCATCACAGGGCTAATGAGGGGAAAGTTTTTAACTGTGACCTTCACAGCAATCTAATGCTCAAACATAAGATGGTATGCAGGGAAGTGTTCAGTCACTTTTTAACCTCTGTATTCTTCAAAGGGAAAGCACAAAACGTGTCTAACATTTGAAACATAATCCACAGGAAGTGGTTTGCTGTTGAGCAGGGAATCGTCAGACCCTCGGTATCTTGATAGTCACAAGTGATCACAGCCCAGTCTGCTTGAAGTTTCCCTGATAATTTTTAAATGTGACATTCTAGGAGCTTCTCACAACATTGCTGGATGGTCACTGAATTTAAATCCTCAGAAAATACTTTTTGGACTTAAGGGCTAAAAATGCCCACAATATTTTCGGATTCCAACTGATTGTAACACAACGAAGAAATGATTTCCCTGATGTATTGTTATTTCAATAGACATAATGAGTACTTGGCTTTTGGAAGAAGTAAGTAAATTGGAAAACTGTCTTGGTAGTACAAGGACCACTAACAATAAAAAAAAAATACAGAGACTGTAGAAAGAAAGAACTTGGTCAGGGAGATCAGTGGATATGGAATTAGGAGAGATGGAAAGCCAGTGGCTGATATCGGGAGTATGGTGAGGAAGCAGTCTGATTCTATGGAGTTGTTTATTCTCATTGGGGTAGCAAGGTTCAGTAAGTGAGTGAAGAAGAGCTTGTACTTGGCATTGTTATGCCAAGGAAATTGATAACTTTTGGTGAACAAATGCACTCCATTAGCTGGGCCAAGCCAACTGAATTAAATCTGTAAAACAAGCGTGACCGCCAGTCTTGTTAGAACATTCAAACAGTCAGAATATCTCGTTGGAGTGGATTAATCATCTGTCCCCTGTCCTAACTGCATTAAACCGGGTTCCATTTGGATTTGAGGGCCATCGATATCTAAGATTAGCAGTCAGCTATTCACAGGAAGTCTTATGAAGGTTTATTAAGAAGAAGCAGCTTAGATTTGTTACAATAGTTAAGAAGACAGGAAATCTCAGGTCTTCTGAATGGTACCTGCTCTTGCAGCTAGGTAAGTAGTTAATGGCAGAGCCCTCATCAACCTGCTCCTCCTTCTCTAAGGATGCATAACAGATCTCCTCCTTGTAGGTCCAGTCCTACATGCAAAACAATGATGTGCAAGGCCTAGCTAGCCACTGCATTTTAAACACTAGTGAAAAGGATATGTAGGATGGTCACTAGAACTTTAAACTTTAGTTGGTGGGGAGTATGACGGTAAATATGTGTGCAGGAGGGTTTAACTACATGGCATGCTATGAAAGAAATAAAAAGGAAGGATAACTCAGGCGATATTAGATTACATTACATTACAGTGTGGAAACAGGCCCTTCGGCCCAACAAGTCCACACCGACCCGCCGAAGCGCAACCACCCATACCCCTACATTTACCCCTTACCTAACACTACGGGCAATTTAGCATGGCCAATTCACCTGACCTGCACATCTTTGGACTGTGGGAGGAAACTGGAGCACCCGGAGGAAACCCACGCAGACACGGGGAGAACGTGCAAACTCCACACAGTCAGTCGCCTGAGGCGGGAATTGAACTCGGGTCTCAGGCTCTGTGAGGCAGCAGTGCTAACCACTGTGCCACCGTGCCGCCCACAATTTATTATTAATGAAGATGTTGGAATTCATAAAGAGAGTACAAAAACTAGCAAATGGGCACTTTACCTGAATGCTTGTGTCATTCGTAACAAGGTTGATGAGTTAATGGCACAAATCATCGTGAATGAATATGATTTAGTAGCCATTATAAAGACATGGTTACAAGATGGTCACAACTGGGAGTTAAACATCCAGGGGTATCAGACTATTTGGAAGGACAGACAAAAAGGTAAGGGAAGTGGTGTAGCTCTGATATTTAAGGGTAGCGTCAGGGTGGTGGTGAGAGTTGACATTAGTTCCCTGGAGAATAAGGTTGAATCCTTTTGGATAGAAAAGGAACAGGCAGACAGTGCAGGGATCACCTGTGGCCATTCCCCTCAATAATAAGTATACCATTTGGATACTGTTGTGGGGAGGAGCAACTTACCAGGGAAAAGTCATAGTGGCCAGGTCTCTGGTACTGAGCCTGGCTCTATGGCTGAGAAGGGAAGGGGGGAGAATAGAAAAGCGCTAGTGGTAGAAGATGCAACAGTTAGTGGAACAGACTGGAGATTCTGTGGCCATGAAAAGGAAAGTATGTTGCCTCTCAGGTGCCAAGGTCCAGGACGTCTCTGATCAAGTCAACAAGATTCTGAAGGGGGAAGGTGAGCAACCATTTACCATGACATGGTGTACATTGGCACCAACAACATAGCCAGGAAAATGGGTGAGGATCTAAAAAGTAATTTCAGGGAGTTAGGTTGGAAGCTAAAAAGCAGGACAAGCACAGTAGTAATCTAAGGATTACTACCCATGCCCCAAGCTAGTGAGGTGAGGAAGGGGAGCGAGTGCAGCCAAACACGTGGCTGGTGCAGGAGGGATGGCTTCAGACACATAGATCATTGGGGTACCTTCTGTGGAAGGTGGGAGCTGTACATGAAGGACATACAAGCAATTAAGCTGGAAGGGCAAGAGTATCTTGGGTGGAAGATTTGCTAGAGCACGTCGGGAGGGCTTAAACTAATTTGGCAGAGTTATGGGAACTAGAGCTACAGATCAGAGGAGAAAGTAGTTGTTGAACAGGCAGAAATAGAATGCATAGAGTCTGTCAGGAAGGATACACAGTTGATAGGGCAACGGAATGTGTAAAGTGTATCTGTTTCAATGCAAGGAGTGTGATGAATAAGAGTGATGAACTTAGAGCATGGATCACTACTTGGAACTACAATGTTGTGGCCATAATGGAGATATGGATTTCACAGGGGCAGGAATGATTGCTGGGTGTTCCAGGGTTTAGATCTTTGAAAAAGAACGGTGGGGGGGGGGGGGGTGATAAAAGAGCAGGAGTGGTATTGCTAATTAAAGAGTGCATTACAGCTGTAGAAAAGGAGGTTGTTGAGGAGGGTTTGTCTACTGAGTCAGTATGGGTGGAAGTCAGTAACAGGAAAGGAGCAGTGACTTTATTAGGTGCTTTTTATAGACCGCCCCCCAACAGCAGCAGAGAACAGTTTGTACAGCAGATCTTATAAAGATGCAGATTAATAAAGTTGTTGTAATGTGTGATTCAAATTCCCCAATATTGATTGGAACCTCCTTAGTGCAGATGGTCTGAGTAGAGCCAATTTTGTCAGGTGTGTCCAGGAGATAGGCCGACAAGAGGGGAGGCCATTCTTGGATTTGGTGCTAGGCAACGAGCCAGGTCAGGTGACAGATCTCTCAGTGGGAGAGCATTTCGGTGACTGTGACCACAACTGCCTCACCTTTACCTATAGCCATGAAGAGAATAGGAGCAGGAAGTATGGGAAGGTATTTAATTGGGGAAATTATTAGACAGGAGCTGTGGAGTATAAATTGGAACAATTGTTCTACGGGAAAGGCACAACAGAAATGTGAAAGCTGTTTAAGGATCACTTATTGAGAGTGTTGGATAATATTGTCCCACTGAGACAGGCAAGGAATGGTAAGGTGAAGGAGCCTTGGATGACAAGAGAAGAGAAAGCTTACTTCAGGTTGAGGAAGCAAGGATCTGTCACAGCTTTAGAGGATTACAGGGTAGCTAGGAAAGAACTCAAAAATGGACTGAGGAGAGCCAGAAGGAGACACGATAAAGCCTTGGCGGGAAGGATTAAGGAAAACCCTAGGGCATTCTACACTTACATGAGGAATAAGACAATGAGCAGAGATAGGGTAGGGCTGTTCAGGAATAGAGGAGGGAACTTATTCCTAGAGTCTGAAGAGGTAGAGGAGGCCCTAAATGAGTTTTTTGCTTCAGTATTCACTAGGGAGAGGGACCTTGTTGATAGTGAGAACACCGTGGACCAGATTAATAGACTTGAACAGATTGATATTAAGGATGTGGATGTGCTGGAAATTCTGGGAAGCATCACGATAGATATGTCCCCAGAGACGGACCAGATATATCCAAGATTACTACAGGAAGCGAGGAATGAGATTGCTGCGCCTCTGGCAATGATCTTTGCATCCTCACTCTCCACAGGAGTAGTATTGGCTGATTGGAGGGAAGCAAATGTTGCTCCTCAAGAAAAGGAATAGGGAAATCCCTGGGAATAAAAGACCAGTTAGTCTTATGTATATGGTAAACAAGGTACTGGAAAGGATTCTGAGAGATAGGATTTATGACTATTTGGAAAAACATAGTTTGATTAAAGATAGTCAGCATGGCATTGTGAGGGGCAGGTCATGCCTCACAAGCTTTATTGAGTTCTCTGAGCACACAACGAGATAAGTTGATGAAGGTCGAGCAGTGGATGTGGTATATATAGATTTCAGTAAGGCATGTGATAAGGTTCCCCATCGTAGGCTCATTCAGAAAGCTATGAGGTAAGAAATACAGGGAAATTTGGCTGTCTGGATACAGAATTGGCTGGCCGAAAGAAGACAGCGAGTGGTAGTGAATGGAAAATATTCTGCCTGGAGGTCGGTGAACAGTGGTGCCCAACAGGGATCTGTTCTGGGGCCTCTGCTCTTTGTAGTTCTCATAAATGTCTTGGGTGAAGAAGTGGATGGGTGGGATGGTAGGTTTTCTGATGATACATAGGTCGGTGGTGTTATAGATAATGTTGAGGGTTGCTGCAGGCGACAACATGACATTGACAGGATGCAGAGCTGGGCTGAGGAGTGACAGATGGACAGATGGACAAATGTGAAGTGATTCATTTTGAAAGGTCGAATTTCTTGACAATAGACAATAGACAATAGACAATAGGCAATAGGTGCAGGAGTAGACCATTCTGCCCTTCAAGCCTGCACCGCCATTCAATATGATCATGGCTGATCGTCCTTAATCAGTATCCTGTTCCTGCCTTATCTCCATAACCCTTGATTCCACAATCCTTGAGAGCTCTATCCAACTCTTTCTTAAATGAATCCAGAGACTGGGCCTCCACTGCCTTCTGGGGCAGAGCATTCCACACACCCACCACTCTCTGGGTGAAGAAGTTTCTCCTCATCTCTGTCCTAAATGGTCTACCCCGTATTTTTAAGCTGTGTCCTCTGGTTCGGTACTCACCCATCAGCGGAAACATGTTTCCTGCCTCCAGAGTGTCCAATCCTTTAATAATCTTATATGTCTCAATCATATCCCCTCTCAGTCTTCTAAACTCAAGGGTATACAAGCCTAGTCGCTCCAGTCTTTCAGTGTAAGGTAATCCCGCCATTCCAGGAATTGACCTCGTGAACCTATGCTGCACTCCCTCAATAGCCAGAATGTCTTTCCTCAAATTTGGAGACCAGAACTGCACACAGTACTCCAGGTGTGGTCTCACCAGAGCCCTGTACAGCTGCAGAATAACCTCTTTGCTTCTATACTCAATCCTTCTTGTTATGAAGGCCAGCATGCTATTAGCCTTCTTCACTACCTGCTGTACCTGCATGCTTACCTTCATTGACTGCTGTACAAGAACACCCAGATCTCTCTGTACTGCCCCTTTACCAAAATTGATTCCATTTAGGTAGTAATCTGCCTTCCTGTTCTTGCCACCAAAGTGGATAACCATACATTTATCCACATTAAACTGCATCTGCCATGCATCTGACCACTCACCTAACTTGTCCAGGTCACCCTGTAATCTCCTAACATCCTCCTCACATTTCACCCTGCCACCCAGCTTAGTATCATCAGCAAATTTGCTAATGTTATTACTAATACCATCTTCTATATCATTAACATATATTGTAAAAAGTTGCGGTCCCAGTACTGATCCCTGCGGTACCCCACTGGTCACCGCCTGCCATTCCGAAATGGAGCCGTTTATCACTACTCTTTGTTTCCTATCAACCAACCAACTTTCAATCCAAGTTAGTACTTTGCCTCTAATACTATGCGCCCTAATTTTGCTCACTAACCTCCTATGTGGGACTTTATCAAAAGCTTTCTGAAAGTCCAGGTACACTACTTCTACTGGATCTCCCTCATCCATCTTCAGAGTTACATCCTCAAAAAATTCCAGAAGATTAGTCAAGCATGATTTCCCCTTCATAAATCCATGCTGACTCTGACCCATCCTGACCATTTAAATGCTGAATACAGGGTTAAAGATAGCAGTGTGGACAAACAGTGGGATCTTGGGATCCATGATCCCTCAAATTTGCCACCCAAGTTGATAGGGATGTTAAGAAGGCATATGGTGTTTTAGCTTTCATTAAAGTTTATTGAGTTTATGAGCTGCGAGGTTTTGCTGCAGCTCTATAAAACCCTGGTTAGACCACACTTGGAATATTGTGTCCAGTTCTGATTGCCTAATTATAGGAAGGATGCAGATGCTTTAGAGAGGCTGCAGATGAGATTGACCAGAATGCTGCCTGGATTGAAGGACTTGTCTTATAAAGAAGGGTTGAGTGAACTAGGGCTTTTCACAGGGAGAGAAGGAAGAGAGATGAATTGATAGAGGTGTACAAGGTCATGAGAGGCATAGATAGAGTAGATAGCCAGAAACATTTCCTCAGGGCAGAAATGGCTGTCACGAGGCGGTCATAATTTTAAGGTGATTGGAGGAAGGTATAGGGGAGATATCAGAGGTAGGTTCTTTACGCAGAGTGGTGGTGCGTGGAATGCACTTCCAGCAGTGGTAGGAGAGTCAGAGATTAGGAACATTTAAACGACTGCTGGACAATCACATGGATGGCAGTAAATGGAGAGGTGTGTTGGTTAGGTTGATCTTAAATTAAGATAAATGCTCTGCACAACATTCACAAGTCTGAAGTGTAAAGAGACTTGAGAGTTTTAGTCCAAGTTCTCTCAAGGTAAACTTGCAGGTTAAGTCAGCAGTTATGAAGGCACCTGCAATGATGGTGTTTATTTTGAGAGGACTTGAATATAAAAGCAGGGATGTACTATTCTCCTCTATAAGACTCTAGTCAGACCACATTTGAAGTATTGTGCGCAGTTTTGGGGCCATATCTCAAGAAGGATGTATTGGCCTTGGAGCGTGTTCAGAGGATGTTCATGAGAATGGTCTCAAGAATGAAAAGCTTAATGTATGAGGAACGCTTGAGGACACTGGGTCTATACTCGATGGAATTTCCAATGATGAGTGCCTATATAATCAAAACATTAACAGGAATGCAGAGTACTGGGCTAATGGTAAAATTCTTGGCAGTGTAGATGAACAGAGAGATTTCAGTGTCCAGGTGCATAAACCCCTGAAGCTTTCCACCCAGGTTGATAGGATTGTTAAGAAGAAATATGGTGTGTTGGTGTTTATTGGATAGGGGATTGAGTTTCAGAGCCATGCGGTCATGAGGACACTGGTAAGGCTGTACTTGGAATAGTGCTTGCAGTTATGGTCACCATCATTATAGAAAGGGTGTGGAAGCTTTGGAGAGGGTTCAGAGGAGATTTACCAGGATGTTACCTGGTATGGAAGGAAGGTTTTACAAGGAAAGGCTGAGGGAACTGAGGCTGTTTTGGTTGGAGACAAGAAGGTTGAGAGATGACTTAATCAAGACATATAAGATAATCAGAGGGTTAGATAGGGTGGACAGTGAGAGCCTTTTCCCTTTGGTGTTGAAGGTTAACACAAGGGGACATAGCTTTAAATTGAGGAGTTATAGCTTTCGGATAGATATCAGGGGTAGTTTCTTTATTCAGAGAGTAGTAGGGCCGTGGAATGGCCTGCCTGCAACAGTAGTAGACTGGCTGATATTAAGGGCATTTAAATGGGTATTGGATATACATATGGATAATAATGGAACAGTGTAGGTTAGATGGGCATCAGATTAATTTCACAGCTCGGGCACAACATTGAGGACCGAAGAGCCTAAAGTGTGCTGTAACGTTCTATGTTCTGTGTTCTATACAGAATACTGAAGGGCCTGGACAGAGTGGATATTGGGAAGATGTTTCCATAGGTAGGAGAGACTAGGACCTGAGGGCAGAGCCTTAGATTAAAGGGAAGACCTTTTAGAACAGAGCAACTTCTTCAGGGAGGAAGGTCATTGAGTATATTTAAGACTGAGATAGATAGATTCTTGAGTATCAAGGGGATCAAGGGTTGCAGGGAGAAAGTGGGAGAATGTCAGAGCAAACTTGATGGGCTTAATTTCTGCTCCTATGTCTTATGACCTTATGGACAACGGGGACCCAGTAGATGTGGTGTATTTAGATTTCCAAAAGGCATTCGACAAGGTGCCACACAATAGGCTGCTGCATAAGATAAAGATGCAGCCAAAACAACCAAAACAACTGTCCTGTTGTAGTCTGTAAACGTTTGGAAATCTGCCAGTTTTACAGAACCATCAGGCCCTCGTGTGGTGCCATCAACAAACTCATATGCTGGCTGCAGAAGCAGAATGCTCAGTTAAGTTCAGAATTAATTACTGCCTTAAATATTGTACTGGCATGTTGGTATTTCTCTGTGTCAATATGAAGAAGTGAGAAGTGAATGGAATCATCCTGGATTTCTGATTGTCAGCATTCCTTAGGAATTCAGTCCCTCCCCTCACTCAAACTGCCAATTAAAATTCAGCAAATAGATTAGCTAGAGGCATGTATGGAACAGGACTGGGACCAGGACCACTTCAGGATTCTATCTCAAAAAGGAATACCAAGGTAGAAGGGCAAGCAAGGAAAATTGGAGAATTATTGTTTCATGGAGCATAGAACATAGAACAATACAGCACAGTTCAAGCCCTTCAGTCTTCGATGTTGTGTCTTTTATCCTACTCTAAGATCAAGCAAACCTACATACCCTTCAATTTTACGATCATCCATGTGCCTACCCATGTGTTGCTTAAATGTCCCCAACATATCTGACTCTACTACCACCTCTGACCGTGCAATCCACACAGTCACCATTCTCTGTGTGTAAAGAATCTACCTCTAACATCTCCCCTAAACCTTCCTCCAATCATCTTAAATATATGACCCCTCACTATAGCCATTTCTGCCTGGGAAAAAGTCTCTGGCTATCCATTCTATCTATGCCTTATCATCTTGTACTCTTCTATCAAGTCACCTCTCATCCTTCTTCACTCAGCCCTAACTCCCTCAAACTTTCTTCATCAGACCTGCTGTCCAGTCTAGGCAACATCTTGGTAAAATTCCTCTGCATCCTCTCTAGATCTTCTACATCCTTCCTACAATGAAACGACCAGAACTGAACACACTATTCCAAGTGTAGTCTAGCCATGACTTTATAGAGCTGCAGCATAACCTCGCGTCTCTTAAACTTAACCCAGCTGCAAATGAATGCCAACACTTCGTATGCCTTCTTAATGACCCTATCAGCCTGGGTGGCAACTTTGAGGGATCTATGGATGTGGACTCCAAGACTCCTCTGTTCCTCCACACTGCCAAAAATCCTACCTTTAACACTGTATTCTGCATTCAAATTCCACCTTCCAAAAAGAATCACTCCACACTTTTTCAGATTGAACTCCATCTGCCACTTATCAGTCCAGTTCTGCATCCTATCAATGTCCTGTTGCAACCTACAACAGCCCTCCACACTCTCCACAACTCCACAAACCATTGTGTCATCAGTAAGATTACTAACAAACAGTTCCACTTCCTCATCCAAGTCATTTATAAAAATCATAAACAGCAGGGATTCCAGAACAGATCTCTGTGGAACACCACTGGTCACTGAACTCCAGGCTGAATACTTTCCATCTACTACCACCCTCTGTCTTCTATGGGTCAGCCAATTCTGTATTCAGTCAGCTAAATTTCCCTGTATCCCATACTTCCTTACTTTCTGAATGAGTCTACCATGGGGAACCTTATCAAACACCTTGCTAAAATTCACATCCACCACATCCACTGCTTCATCGATATATTTGGTCACATCCTCAAAGAATTCAATAAGGCTTGTGAGGCATGACTGCCCCTCATAAAGCTATGTTGACTATCTCCAATCAAGCTATGCTTTCCAAATAATCATAAATCCTGTCTCTCTGAATCCTTTCAAATAATTGACCCACCACTAACATAAGACTGACTGGTCTATAATTCCCAGGGTTATCCATATTCCCTTTCTTGGACAATGGAATAACATTTTCCATCTTCTAATCATCTGGTACTACTCCAATGGACAGTGAGGATGCAAAGATCATCACCAAAGGCGCAATAATCTTTTCCCTCACTGCCCATTATAACCTTGGGTATAACCCTTCTGGCCCAGGTCACTTATGTATCCTCATGTTTTTCAAAATTTCCAGCACATCTTCCTTTTTAACATTAACCTGTTTGAGCATATAACGACACGGTTCTTCTCACTAGTGAATACTGAAGCAAAGTATTCATTCAGGACCCCTCCTACTTCCTCTGACTACAGGCACAAGTTCCCTCCATTATCTCTGATCAGCCTTGCCTCACTCTGGCCATCCTTTTGTTCCTCAATAAGTGCAGAATGCCTTGGGGTTTCTTTATCCTACCTGCCAAGGCTTTTTCATGCTTCCTTCTAGCTTGCCTCAGATCATTCTCCATTTCCTTCCTGGCTACCTTGTAATCCTCTAGAGCCCTGTCTGATCCTTGTTTCCTCAACCTTAAGTAAGCTTCCTTCTTCCTCTTGACTAAATGTTCCACATCTCTTGCCACCCAATGTTCCTTCACCTGGCCATCCCCTCCTTGCCTCACTTGCTATTCAGCACTCATAGCAAGTGTTCCCTCAACAATCTCCACATTTCTATTATGTATTTACCTGAGAGTATATGCTCTACAGTAATGCCTAATAGCATTGTAATTCCCTCTCCCCAATTAAATACTTTCCCATACCATTCGATCCTATCCCTCTCCATGACTATAGTAAAGATCAGGGAATTGTGATCACTATCACTGAAATGCTCTCCCACTGACAGATCTGACACCTGACCAGGTTCATTGCCAAGCATCCAATCCAATATGGCCTCCCCTCTAGTCAGCCTACCTACATATTGTGTAAGGAATCTGTTCTGGACACACCTGACAAAACTGCTCCATCCAAACTATTTGCACTAAGAAGGTTCCAATCGATATTAGGGAATTTGAGGTCACCCATGACAACAACCCTGTTACTTTCCAAAATCTGTTTCCCAATCTCCTCCTACATGTCTCTGTTGCTATTGGGGGTCTGTAGAAAACTCCCAATAAAGTGACTGCTCTTTCCTGTTCTGACTTCCACTCAGTAGACAAATCCTCCTCGACGACATCCCTTTCTGCGGCTGTGATAGCATCTTTGATTAGCAAAGCCACTTACCCACCTCTTTTACCTCCCTCCTTATTCATTTTGAAACATCTAACGCTGGAACATCCAACAACGATTCCTGCCTCTGTGATTTCCAAGTCTCCACAATGGCCACAACATCGTAGATCCAAGTACTGATCCATCTAATTCCATCATCCTTATTCCTGACACTTCTTGTATTAAAATAGACACATGTCAGGGATTCAAGATGGTGGCAATCTGAGAAGGTGGCACTGCAGAGCTTGGCATCGTAGCACAAGCAGGACGGCCCTTTAACTCGCCCAACCCAGGCCATAGCAAAATCATGGGACTCCGGAAAGGTCGTGGAGTCCCAAGAAACTTCTAAAAATTAATTTACCCGTGTTTCCAGCTGTTCAGCCAGAAAGGGAGGAAGACGATCCGAGATCGGGTCTGCAGTTCAGCCTGCAGGATCCTCGGAGTTGATTGCCTTCCAGGCCCTGGTGAACGAGCTCTCGAAATCTTGCGAGATGCTAGGGAAACAGATTTAAGAGAAGTAGGCTCCAATCTCTCTCATGCTGCAGAAGCATGAGCAGCACCTGGGAGACCTGGAGAAGAGGACGGATGAGGTGGAGCATTGGATAACAGTGGTGGAAGCTGATGCCAGTTCATCCAAGGATAGGATCCAAGCCTTGGAGACGCAGATCCGTAATTTGCGTGACAAAGTGGATGATCTTGAGAACAAGGGCAGGAGAAAAAACATTTGGATCATTGGGCTACCTGAAGGTAAGGAGGGTGTGCGGTCTGTGGAATTTGTTGAGGACTGGCTGCCAAATTTCCTTCACTTGGAGGCTGGCATGAGAGGATTAAAGATAGAGAGGGTTCACCGGGTCGCAGCACAGAGATCGGGTCTGGGTCAAAGTCCTCGTCCTCTCGTGATGCGATTCCATTATTACAGGGATAAGGAGAGAGTCATGGAGGCTTCCAGAGTCCAGGGGAAGTATCCAAAGGTCCTAATTTACAAGGAGTCTAAGATCATGTTCTTTCAGGACTTCTCAGCGGTGATGATCCAGAAACGAAACTCTTACGACCAGTGTCAAGAGAAGACTGATGGAGCTTGTGATTCAGTACTCCCTGGCAGTGCTTCAATTCGCTTTAGATGGATCCATACATCTTTTTGACACATTGGAGAAGGCAAGAGACTTTGTGGACAAACTAACCTAATTTGAACAATTTTAGTATGTATAAATAGTGTTGTTTGGATATGTGTTTAACATTCTGTAAAAGAAACGGAGGAAGTCCGGCTGGAGCTTTATCTTTCTTCTTTTTTCCACTATTGATAATAATTTGGTTTAAACTATGTTTGGTGGTGATTGAGATGTACATTTTCAATTTCTGAGTTAGGATGTACCAAAGGATGGGTGGGGTATTTATTCCCCTTTTTTTAAAATATGCGTTTTTTATTCATATTGGTAATCTATGGGGTGTTTATTCTTTTCTGCTTGTGTTTGCAGTGCGGCTCTAACTGGGAGAAGTGAACGTGGTTGGGATGGTTAGATGCCTACTTATGAGCAGTTTGGGATGGGTAGTTGCCCCCTATGGGCAAGGGGTGAGTTCCCCTACTCTGCGCTGTTAGTGCTTTATATGTTGTTTTTTTTTTGGTTTTTGCTGTTTTTAATTCTCAATAGTTTTGTAGACTTGTTAAATGTAGTGGTTTTAGTTTATGTAGTATTTATATTTGGTGGATCATGTGACACTAAGGCTCAGCAATTTGTGGTTTGGGTTCCTCCTGTCTGGAATTTAAATGTTAGTGTAGAAGATTATGGCTAATGACTTGATTAAATGGTGTACCTGAAATATCAAGGGAAGTCACTCACCAATTAAGAGGAAGAAGGTATTTTTGAGTGTTAGAAAGGAGAAGGTGAATATTTCTTTGTTACAGGAGACACATTTAGATGTCAAGCAACATCTGAAATTATAGCAGAATGGCTTTGACTGAGTTTATTTTTCATCATTTAATACCAGAAGTAGGGGAGTGGCTATATTGGTTAGGAAGAATCTCCCATTTAAGTTGTTGGAGTGTGTTAAAAGACACACAAGGGAGCTTTGTAATTCTTAAAGCCTTGATAAATGGGGAAGAATATTGTGTTTTAAATGTTTATTGCCCTCCAGCTCAGCCCCTTAAATTTTTCGTAGACTCTTTTTCTAAACTGATAAGTCTCGAGAACCGGCACATCATTATACAGGGATATTTTAACTGTTTCATGGTCCCAGAGTAGACAGGTTGCCCAAAGGTCCCTCAATACCCTCTGTACAAACAATTAGGTCTATGTGCGGAGTTAGAGTTGGTTGGGGTCTGGAGGCATCTCCACCCTATAGGTAGGGATTTTACGTTTTTCTCCAATCTGCACAGATGTCACACCAGGATTGACTTTTTTCTGACCCCTGCAGTAACCCTGGATTTGGTGGCATCTTGTACGATTGGTAATATTACCATGTCTGATCATGCTCCAGTGTACCTTATGGTTAAGATTAAGGATATTACAGTGGGTTCGAGGTACTGGAGAATAGATCCCTTTATCCTCAAGGTTAATAAGTTTGTGGAGTATTTCTCGAGGGAATTTCGGGCGTTCCTAGACATCAACATAGACTCAGTTGATAGCTCATCCATTCTCTGGGAAACTGCCTAAGCCTATAGGCAGTTATTTCATATTCCACCAGTAGGAAGTGGCAACAACGTCTCCTTGAAGCATGGTTGAAGGCAGCCGAGAAAGCCTACTTTGACAGACCCTCGTTGGTCAAACTACAGAGGATTGTGGCGCTGCTGTCTGCATTAAATTCCGTGCTCACACAGTGGGCAAAGAAGGAGCTGGTTTTTGCAAATATACGAGCATTGTGACAAGCCAAGCAAATACTTAGCGTATCTTGCCAGAAAGAGGAGTCCCCCACAAGCCATTACAGTGATTAGGAAAGGGTCTGGGAACCTAACGTGATTCTAAAAAGAATAATGTGGCGTTACAGAGATTTTACTACAAGTTATACCGATCTGAGGATTGTGAGGAGGGGCAGGCCAAAATGGGATCTATTTTAGGAATCTGAAGCTCCTGGGTGTGACTCCCAAGCAACAGTCCTTTCTCAATGCCCTGTTTTCAGAGAAAGAAGTGCAGGAAGCTGTGAAGGAGCTTCAGAGTGGAAAGGCGCCCAGTCCTGACAGACTTCCCAGTGAATTCTATAAGGAATTTATAAGAATGCTGTCAGGCCTAATGCTCAATATGTTTAATGATTCATACAGTCATGATTGTCTCCCACCATCTCTGATAGAGGCCAATATTTCACTTATCCTTAAAAAAGGGAAGGACCTGGAAGATTGTGCTTCTTACAGGCCCATCTCGCTCTTAATATGGACTTTAAAATCCTCTCTAAGACTCTCGCGTTAAGGCTGGAGACTGTGTTACCTTCTATTATTAAAGAGTCTCAGACGGGCTTTATAAAGGATCGCAGATCCTCTAATAATGATAGGAAGCTGCTTAATGTAATTCAAGTATGCCAACAACAGTCAGTACAGGGATTGGTGATTTCTCTAGATGCAGAGAAGGCATTTGATCGAGTTGATTGGCCGTATCTTTTCTATACTGTAGACTGGTTTGGTTTGGCCGAAGTCTTCATAAGATGGGTAAAGGTTCTCTATGGTGGCCCTTTTGCAGCGATCAGCACCATCAACATACGATCAAGCAATTTTAATATTTTTAGGGGCAGCCAGCAGGGCTGTCCCCTTTCACCATTGCTTTTTACGTTGGTGATTGAACCATTGGCAGAGGCCATTTGTGCGGATCCCAATATATCAGCTCCAGAAGTGGGGTCAAAATTACATGAGATTTTGTTGTATGCAGACGATGTCCTAATTTCTTTGACAAATCCAGCAATTTCAGTGCCTCGCCTGATACAATGCATTTGCGCATTTGGTGCTTTTACAGGGTACAAGATTAATTTTGCGAAATCAGAGGCTATGCCTATGGGTGCTTTATGAAGGAACTAGCTCTTGAGGGCAACTAAAGATTCCCATTTAGGTGGTCACGGGGTGGGGTTTGTGTATTTGGGCATATTCATTACTCCAGTTCTGGATCGGCTTGTTCAAAGCAAATTTTATCCAATTATTTGGAAAAATTAAACAAGATCTTCAAAGATGGGAGGCACATCCAGTCTCATGTTTGGGTCAGATAGCGCTTATTAAGATGAATATTCTCCCTCATTTGTTAAACCCTATACGATGCTCCCCCTGATTTTTCAATACGCAAACACTCAGGAGGCTGAATGGCTGGTTCGGCTCCTTTATTTGGCATCGTAAATGGCCCCTCATTAAATTATCCAAACTGCAACTGCCTCACAGATTGGAGGGAGTGGGCCTTCCAGACATTAAAAATTACCAATTAAGCTTGCTTTTGTCCTACGTGAGTGGTTGGGTTTGTGGAAATCCTCTTTCAATATGGCTAGATATCGAAGCCTACCAGGCAAGGTGCCCCCTTACTAGTTTGGTGTTTTTTGGTCAAAATGAGGACAGTTAGGGAATATTGCCAGAACTCAATAGTCTTCAATACTGTTAAAGCATGGAGGGCAATTTGGCAGAGGGAAGGCAATATTGACAAAACATCTTTGTTTACACCTTTAGTGGGTATTCCAGGTTTTCAACCGGGGATGACAGATTCAGGATTTAAACATTGGGCAGCTCGGGGTGTGTCTTCCATGATCGATTTATTTGAGAAAGACGTAATGATGTCCTTCGATCAGTTAGTACTGAAGTACGAGTTATCTAATAGAGACCTCTTTCATTTTTTTCAAGTTAGGGATTTTATTCAAAAAGAGACTACATTTTTGACTGATCCCTGCAAATCCAACATAGAGAGGGGGGTGCTAAGTGCTAAGAGTACACTTTCTGTCAGTAATTTATATCATCAGTTGTGGAGTCCCCCCTCAGATGAGTTCGATCGACTCTGCAGGATGTGGAAAAGACAGCTGTGTGTTGAAGTCTACTCAGAGGCATGGGAGGATATTTGGGAGAATGCAAGGAAGATATCAATTTGCAACCCCTGCTTTACAGTTGATGATTCTCCACAGGGTCCACTTGGCTCCGGACAGTTTGTCAAAATTTAAACCAAGGGTATTTTCAGCATGCCCCAAATGCAAGATCTGTACGGGGACTCTTACCTATTGTCTTTGGTCTTGCGATAGGCTTCAAACATATTGCTGTGGCGGGTGCAATGAAGAGGACTTTGGGTGTAAGAGTGGAGAAGGACCCTATTTCTCTCCATTTGGGCCTGCCCACTGTATTTCCTGCAGATACGCATAAGAAAAACTTTTCAATATTCTCACGTTCTATGCAAGAAAGAATATCCGGATATCCAAAAACGGATATCCAAAAACGCTTCAGGCCTGTCGGGTTGGCGGAACATTGTTATGGAGCCTATTCCTCTGGGTTTTCTCACAAATATGGTACACCACAAAACTGAGAATTTTTACAAGACATGGCAGTCCTTTTTGGAATACCTTGACACAGATTTATCTGCCACACTAACAAGGGCATTTATATAGCAGTAACGATTGGGTTTTATGAGTCCAATATCCAGGGAGGAGGAACTGTGAACGTATGAGCGTTTTGTTTGGCTGGGCTGTGTTATTGCTATTTATTAGTTTGTTTTTGGTTATTTATTTATTTAGTTAAATAGCCAGTTTGTTTTTTTTATTCTACATTTTTCTATATTTGTTTATACATTTGTACATGAGGGTGGGTTGGGGATTTTTGGGGGGGCAGTTTTGTACTGTTTTGAATTGTGTTGTTTTGTACTTGCAATATTAAAAGATCTATTTTTTCAATAAAGATATATTTTTTAAAAAGACACATGTTAACCCATCAAATTGACTGCAACTTTGCGCTATCAACTGCCTATCCCTCCTCACAGACTCTCTGCATGCTGTATCTGCCTTTTCACCAGTTACCCCATCCTCTGATCAATAGCTATGATTCCCATCCCCCGACAAATTAGTTTAAATCCTCCTGAAGAGGGTTCCTTTTTTTTCTATTTCATAAAAAGCACAATCAAATTACCCTAACCTCTCCTTCTCCCATAATTAATACAGCAACATTTCTAAATTAACTTGCCCTGTTGATGGAAAACCATGATCAATAGAATTTAAAATTCTTTACATACCGTTATTGCTCCCAAAACTATCCAACCCTTTCTACCACTCAACGTCCCAAATGCAAATCCCTATATCTCCCCAAACACACAGTCCTCTGAAAACACATTCCTCCCAAAAGACAGACTCCAACACATATGCTGCTAACTCAAACCTCCTAACACATGCCCCCAACGTAACCTTTCCCATAGTACACACTACCTGAACACACCCTGCCATCACACATCCTCTGAGTACATCTGACCAATGAATTAGGCCCACAGTAGACTATTCATCCCCTTAAGGCTGCTCCATCATGACTGATCTGATTTATTCACATATTCCCCCTATATCTGATAACCTTGCTTTAGTTTCCAAACCTATCTACCTCTGGTTAAAAATACTTGACTTTGCTTCTGCTGCCTTTAAGGGAGAGAATTCCAAAGATTCTCAACTTTCTGAGAGAAAAAAAATTTCCCAAATCTGTCTTAAATGAGCGATCCCCTATTCTGAAATAGTGATGCCATGGTTCTAGATCTTCCCACATGAGGGAACATCCTTGTCGCAAGCACCAGAAAAGTCTCTGCAGGATCTTATATGTTTCAACCCTCCCCCGCTCCGCACAGATCTCCACAGGACACGTACCCACTAAAGCCTATGGGTAAATCCTATATGACATCACAAACCCTTTAGCACAGCATGTCAATGTCCTTGATCTGGTTTTCTGCTCTGCTTTCACTCTTGTACCACTGTTTGTTTTCACTCTTGTATTACTGTCTGTCTTCACTCTGGTATGATTCTACCTTCACAACGATGCCTCTGTCTGCCCCAGTATCTGTTCCAGTTGGCCATCCTGAAATCAGTTTAACAGCTTGCCTTTGACTTGGTTTAATGGTCTTCACTTAAAACTCAACAACCTGAATAAAAAGTGATTGTGTGATATGCAAATGATCAGAACTGTCCTGTCAATCTACCATTGGCTCTTCAATCAAAGCATAGTTCAAAGATCCAACAGAAGGACCAATCATATTGGATTCCATGAATCATTTAAGTTGAATGTCTGCCAGAATCCATTCGGTTAACTGACGCTCAGGTAAGGTGAACTCATAACGGGTGGACATGTGCCATTTCATTATTTAGATTCAATATTTGCTGATGAATTCTGTATAATATAACCTGATATTTGTGTTTATTTAAAAACATTACCATCGGCTAGTAATTATTAAAAGTATTATACAAATATTCACAAATATTTGATTGGTAATGCCTCACTGGTCATAGTGGCTAATAAAGAGAATAAGAAGATCCCATATTTCATTCCCAGTCAATGCTGAAGTTGCTGGAGTTTGCTAAGTAGCAGCAGAAATGGCAGCACTGTCCAAGAGAGAAAACCTAGAGAGTCCTGCTCCTCAGAACTAAAGTTTTTGTATATACCTGTATGTATATAAGTGTACATGTACATGTGAAGGATATGTGTGTATATGATATGTATGTGTGTGCAGAAGTCAGTCCATATGTGGGTATGGATCCAAGCACATGTATGTGTGCGAGTGTGCATGCGTATGAGTACGTGTGTGTAAAGATATGACTCTTTGCATGGGGCATGAGTTTATATATGTGAGGAAGGAGTGGGTGTGCACCTCAGTTGGTGACAGAGTTGTGCTGGAAGGTGTCACCCCATTGAAGGGCCTCTTAATTTTGCCACAATTTATGCCATGTTGAAGGGGACAGCAGCTGGAATGGCCATAACAGCTATCACACTTATACATGATATTTGTAACCCTTTATTATCACACATTCTGCACATCCATGTTGAAGCATTTGATCTGCATAGAAAATATTGTTTCATAAAGCCAGAGTCACACTCCATAAATACTGCCTGTAGTATCCCTTCCCCTCATCCAGGAAAGAAACTAAGCATATTTTACCCACCTCAACACCTTTAGAAACTGCTAGGACAAGCCATTCTGACAATTCTTTCACTTCTCTCCATTGTACCTATGATTGGGGCATCAGAGAGTAAGCAGAGCCCTGACAATGGGAAGCCTATAATTGCCCCTTCTATCTGATAAGGAACTCCCAGACAGTCAATTCTCAGCAGCTGTGGGTCCTTTACAAGTCCTTATCAGCAAAAGTCCCAAATGTTCCATACCAACAGAGCCAGGGTTGCACTGTGTCCTCAGGAACCTGTCCTACCCACCAAATAAGGCCTACTCGAAGAAAATAAGGTACAACTCAGTAAATATGACCCAGAAGAAAAAGATCTGGATGAGAACACAGGTATGTGGGCAGCATGGTGGCACAGTGGTTAGCACTGTTGCCTCCAGCACCAGAGACCCGGGTTCAATTCCTGCCTCAGGCGCCTGACTGCATGGAGTTTGCACATTCTCCCTGTGTCTGTGTGGGTTTCCTCTGGGTGCTCTGGTTTCCTCCCACAGCCCAAAAATGTGCAGGTTAGGTGAATTGGACATGCTAAATTGCCTGTCGTGTTAGATGAAGGGACAAAATGTAGGGGAATGGGACTGGGTGGGTTGCGCGCCGGTGTGGACTTGTTGGGCCGAAGGGCCTGTTTCCACACTGTAAGTAATCTAATCTAATATTTTGTAACTCTCAGAATTTTGACCATTGGACTCTGATGTCCAGGGCACCTGGAGTGGAAATTTATCAGTTATGGGACAATGAGTTGACAGACAGTGTGCTGCTAAAACAACGGAGAAAGGCATTAGTGGTCAGGGCGTGGGATCAAGTGGGATCTTTACTCCACTTGTTATAGATAACCAACTTTCCTAACAATAAGCAGGATGGGACAATTGGCAGATGATTCTATGGTTTATGCATCAGAGAAAATTCAAGATCATTTCAATTCTCTGTAAGAGGGCTGGAATTCCAAAACTGTCTGGACTATATTTACTGCATTAAATTATGTATCCTTACATGTTTTAATAACGTTACATCAATAATGCATCACCTTAAGTTCTGTGATCAGTTTTCTAAAAGGTATATACACAACCATAAGATGGGGTTTCATCTTCAAAACAATTTTCAACAGAGATTCCACATAATATTCAAACCAAGCAGGGTTCGTGGGTTTTTGAGGAGGAGTTTTTGGTACTGCAGCAAAAATCAGTTTTAAGGCATATCAAACATTTATTTGTTCAATCCTGGAGCATTCAATTCTGTGTAGGGTCCTTACATGGCAAGAGAGAAGGACAAGATTGAAGAGATTCAAAAGATGTGTAGCAAGATTAAGACTTGAAATGGTAATCATAAAACAAAGCAGGGAGAAGAACACGCTGATGGTATTTTATAAAAGAAGTGAACGGGGTGAGGATTGACAGAAACAAGTACCTGGTGCTCTCCAGCAAAAATGCATCATGACGTAATCTTCCACACAAACTACAAAAACCATCTGTTTTCACAACAGTGTCTCAACAATCTTCTTTCCCAAAGTGAATCTCAAACTGCAAAAGCGAACAATCACAGCCCCATCACTTGAAATTTCCAAGACCATCATTAGGTTCATTACATTTATAAGTTTCCATTACAAAGAAATCTTTTGTCTCTTCCATCACAATAAGATGGCACAATGGCTCAGCAGTTACCACTACTGACTCATCGCCAGTGACATGAGCTTTGCCTACTCTTGGTCACTGTGTGGAGCTTGCACATTCTCCCTGTGCTGCATGGTTTGCTCCGGGCGCTCAGGTTTCCTCCTACAGTCCAAAGATATGCAGGTTAGATGGAATGGCCATGCTAAATTACTCCATGTCCACGGATGAGCAGGTGGGTTAGCCATGGGAAATGCTTGGTTACAGGGATAGTGTATGGGGGTTGGGTCTGGGTGGGATGGTCCTCGGAAGGTTAGTGTGGACTTGATGGATAGAATGGTCTGCTTCCACACTTTAAGGATTCTATCAGGGCAACTATCTCAGTTCATGCCTAGCTTAGCAAATGCCACTGATATAAATGTTGTTGGAACACACACATTAATCTATGATGCAGACACAAGTAAAACAGAAGTGAAAGATGCAATTTATACAGTCAGGCTAAGGGGGTCAATCAGACTTGAGACATGATTGCTTCAATTAATGTCCCATACACTGAGATGTCAACTCCATCAGTGAGTGGAGGAGTGAGAGAGGGAGACAAAGTGAATGGAATTACAATCCAGAGGATGAGCAGGTTCCTAAAAATGTGAGGGAACATGACAAGGTGGGCAGAGAGAGTCACTATTGGAAGCTCTTGGTCCCTGAATGCATTATCCTGCTGCAAGTGTTTACCATCATAGGACCCACATCCTGAAGATAGAGCATCTTCACTGCTTCAAGTTTGTCGCAAATGCAACATTTAAGAGTGGTGTCCATTAAACACAGTTCCTTCAGTCCTCTGCCAGGTTTCCTAGATGTCATGATGACTCCTTCATTCTCAGCAATGCTGGAGCTCAGCTTTTGAGTTTACTTGAACACCTTCATGGATACTGGATGACAAGGTCTGTATGTTGAAGGCATGTCTCCTGTGTAAAACCCCCTTAATCATCTCATCAATGAGAGAACACCTTTAACCATCTGCAGAGTCCATCCAGACATGCCCATGTACAACTTACTTTTCCATTTCGTCAGTCTCTATGCTCAATCCAATTCAGGTCAAGTAGTAAAGAAAGACTTGCATTTGTATAGCATCTTATACCTTCTCAGAAAAATTCAACTAACTGATCGGCAATTCTTTGTTTAAACAGTTGTCAGTGTTGTGACCTACAAAACAGGCACTCAGTCTATGCACAGCAAGAACTCTGTATATAACAAATCAATAAAGGACCAGACATTTTGTTTCAGTGATGTGGTTGAGGGTTAAATATTTGCCAAGACCCTCTGCTCTTTCTCAAAGTTATTTTTTTTTATTACCCTTTCATTGGATGTAGGGTTGCTGGAAAAGCCAACATTTTTTGCCCATCACTAATTGTTGGGACAAAGTGGTGGTGAGTTGCTTTCTTGAGCTGTTCCATTTTCTTTGGTCAGGGGCACCACTGTGCTTTTAGGAAGGGAATTTCAGGATTTTAACCCAGACACAGAACTAGCAATAAAGGAACTGCAGGCACAGTTCCAAGTCAAAACGGTATATGGTTTGGGAGGAAACTTGAAGATGATAGTGTTACCGTTGCCCTTCTAGGCTGGAGAGGTCATGGGTTTGGAAGATGCCTTGGTGAGTTGCTGCAGTGCATTTTCTAGCTATACACACTACTGCAACTGTGTGCCAGGTGGAGAAAGTGAAAGTTTGAGTTGGTTGCAGATGTGACAATAAAGTGGAGAGCTTTATCCTGGATGGTATCTCATGGGATCTTTTCTATTATTTGAAACAGCAGGCAGAGTCCTGCTTTTAAAATCTCCCCAGAAGATAGTGTTTCCATCAGAGCAGCACTGTTTTGGTCCTGCACTGAAGTGTCAGTCAGGATTAAGTACCAATTCTCTGAGTGGAGCTTCAACACACAACCTTCTGAGCCAGCTGAGAGTACCAGCTACTGAGTCATGCCTCACTGTGACGATGTTGCCCCTTTAACAAGGTTATGTTGTCCTTAGGTTTCTTCCAGAGGTGTTGTAAAGGCAGAGGTGTTGATTCACCTGGGAATGGTTATTTTGAACAGTGGCAGGGGAGTTCAGTTTTTTTTCTAGTATGTTTTAGTTTTAGCATGCAGTTGAAAACTGCTGAGGACTTACAGAAGTAGCTACAGTGAAAGGAGGTTCCACATTTCAACAGAAGTCTTGCCTGAACTTTCTCTCTGAAAACACTCCTGCCTCAAAGAACCTTGAATTTATCTTTTGCCAAGAGGTATTGCAGGGAGTGGAACAGCTTCGTTAAATTGGGATATTGTGTTGGTTGGGTTACCAAATAAGTTAAGGTATTTTAAATTCTGTTTTCTTTTAGAACATAGAATAGTACAGCACAGTACAGGCCCTTTGGCCGTTAATGTTGTGCCAACCTAAGATCAAACTAACCTACATACCCTACATTTTACTATCTTGCATTTGCCTATCCAAGTGTTGCTTAAATGTCCCTAATGTCTCTGACTCTACTACCACAGCTGGCAGTGCATTCCACGCAACCACCACTCTGTATAAAAAAACCTACCTCTGACATCCCCACTAAACTTTCCTCCAATCAAATTATGCCTTTCTGTTTGTGTTTCATCCATAATGTTTAAATAAATTCTGTTTTGTTTAAAGCTGAGTGGTTTGACCAGCTGCATCACTCTTGGAACATCCACCTTACATCTACCTTTACAAAAATAAAAAATTAGGGTCTGGGCTACTTTCTTAATGTTTTGAGGGAGTCTGGCTGGTCCATAACATTCGCAAACAAGACTGAACCTCCAAGAAGAAAATAAGAGAACTGGGAGTTCACATGCACAAATCTTTGAAGGATAAATTGGTAAGATAGTTGAGAAAAACGTACATGATCCTTGGCATTCTACATTGAGTCATAAGAAACAAAAGGGAATTTTGTTTACACAACTTTACACATGCCTAATTGGTGTCTGCTAGAATATTGTGCTCAATTTCAGACACTGCAAATTTGAAAGGGCATTTTACTGCAAGTCCAGAGAAGATTTTCCAGAATGACAGGATAATAATGCTTGGGAGGACATGATACTCAAGAAACATCTCCAACCGTCTCCAATACTACCTCATTACTCCACTCTATCACCACCAAGAGCTTGGATGGAACTTGAACTCAAGGTCATTTGGTTCAAAACACAAGGGTGCTACTATTGAGTGACAGCTGATACTACAATCTTGTCCCTGCTGGTTTCAGAGGGAGTATTCTAGCTCCTCATTCATCGCTAGGAACATACTCGAGAGTGAAAATGGACAGAGATTCAATTCTGACCTTCATTCAATATTCCAATGGACAAGTAATTTTTCAGATGAAATTTATAGCTCTTACATCTCCCTTATCATATCAGATCTTTCTGTTCTGTTTCTGATATATTTTGACATTTGTTGACCAGCTTTTCATAGAAAAAATATTACTTGATTTGTAAACCAAAATACATTGACAAAAAGTTTTGTTTTAATCATTGCAGTGGAAAATAGGTAAAATGCCAATGAGACAAATATTGGACTAAGAGCTACAATGTATGTCTGGTGTTAAACAACTCATCTCATCAAGCCGGGAAATCTTTAATGCAAAGCACTAAAGCATGAATTGTGTCTCAGCTGTGTTTGTACAGAGACAAAATCAACAGGCAGGACCACATGCTGGTAGTTAAACAAAAGCTGAAGAGTCAGTCAGAAACAGGAGTTTCAAGAGAAACTGTGGCCAAGCCTCAGAAGCATGTGGACAGTAGGGTAGTGTGACTAAGCATGATTGTCCCTCATTAGGTCTTCTAGCATTTTGTTTTGTTCAGTCTGGACTAATATTTACCACCCCCTCTAATTGTCCTTGAGTAGTGGGGTGGTGAGCTTCCTTCTTGAACTACTGCAGTCCATTGTAGTTTCAACACACTCCCAGTCCTACAACTCTCCAACTTGTCTGCATTCCTCTAATCCTCGAATATTAGAACATAGAACATAGAACATAGAACAATACAGCACAGAACAGGCCCTTCGGCCCACGATGTTGTGCCGAACTTCTAACCTAGATTAAGTACCCATCCATGTACCTATCCAAATGCCGCTTAAAGGTCGCCAATGATTCTGACTCCACCACTCCCACGGGCAGCGCATTCCATGCCCCCACCACTCTCTGGGTAAAGAACCCACCCCTGACATCTCCCCTATACCTTCCACCCTTCACCTTAAATTTATGTCCCCTTGTAACACTCTGTTGTACCTGGGGAAAAAGTTTCTGACTGTCTACTCTATCTATTCCTCTGATCATCTTATAAACCTCTATCAAGTCACCCCTCATCCTTCGCCGTTCCAACGAGAAAAGACCGAGAACTCTCAACCTATCCTCGTACGACTTCCTCTCCATTCCAGGCAACATCCTGGTAAATCTTCTCTGCACCCTCTCCAAAGCTTCCACATCTTTCCTATAGTGAGGCAACCAGAACTGCACACAGTACTCCAAATGTGGCCTAACCAAAGTCCTGTACAGCTGCAACATCACTTCACGACTCTTGAATTCAATCCCTCTGCTAATGAATGATAATACTCCATAGGCCTTCTTACAAACTCTATCCACCTGAGTGGCAACCTTCAAAGATCTATGTACATAGACCCCAAGATCCCTCTGTTCCTCCACCTGACTAAGAACCCTACCATTAACCCTGTATTCCACATTCTTATTTGTTCTTCCAAAATGGACAACCTCACACTTGGCAGGGTTGAACTCCATCTGCCACTCCTCAGCCCAGCTCTGCATCATATCTAAGTCCCTCTGCAGCCTACAACAGCCCTCCTCACTGTCCACAACTCCACCTATCTTCGTATCATCTGCAAATTTACTGACCCACCCTTCGACTCCCTCATCTAAGTCATTAATAAAAATTACAAACAGCAGAGGACCCAGAACTGATCCCTGCGGAACTCCACTTGTAACTGGGCTCCAGGCTGAGTATTTACCATCTACCACCACTCTCTGCCTTCAACCGGTTAGCCAGTTTTCTATCCAATTGGCCAAATTTCCCTCTATCCCATGCCTCCTGACTTTCCGCATAAGCCTACCATGGGGAACCTTATCAAATGCCTTACTAAAATCCATGTACACTACATCCACTGCTCTTCCCTCATCCACATGCTTGGTCACCTCCTCGAAGAATTCAATAAGACTTGTAAGGCAAGACCTACCCTTCACAAATCCGTGCTGGCTGTCCCTAATCAAGCAGTGTCTTTCCAGATACTCATAAATCCTATCCCTCAGTACCCTTTCCATTACTTTGCCTACCACAGAAGTAAGACTAACAGGCCTGTAATTCCCGGGGTTATCCCTATTCCCTTTTTTGAACAGGGGCACAACATTCGCTACTCTCCAGTCCCCTGGTACCACCCCCTTTGCCAGTGAAGACGAGAAGATCATTGCCAACGGTACTGCAATTTCCTCTCTAGCTTCCCACATAATCCTAGGATATATCCCGTCAGGCCCGGGGGACTTGTCTATCCTCAAGTTGTTCAAAATGTCCAACACATCTTCCTTTCTAACAGGTATCTCTTCTAGCTTACCAGTCCATTTCACACTCTCCTCTTCTACAATACGGTCCCTCTCGTTCGTAAATACTGAAGAGAAGTACTTGTTCAAGACCTCTCCTATCTCTTCCGACTCAATACACAGTCTCCCACTACTGTCCTTGATCGGACCTACCCTCGTTCTCGTCATTCTCTGGTTTCTCACATACGCATAAAATGCCTTGGGGTTATCCTTGATCCTATCCGCCAACGATTTTTCATGCCCTCTCTTAGCTCTCCTAATCCCTTTCTTCAGGTCCCTTCTGGCTATCCTGTATCCCTCCACTGCTCTGTCTGAATCCTGTTTCCTCAACCTTATGTAAGCCTCCTTCTTCCTCTTTACCAGACATTCAACCTCTCTCGTCAACCAAGGCTCCTTCACACGACCATTTCTTTCCTGCCTGATAGGTACATACATATCATGGACACGTCGTATCTGCTCTTTGAAAAAGTTCCACATTTCCACCACATCCTTCCCTGACAGCCTATGCTCCCAACGTATGCTCCTCAAATCCTGCCTTACAGCATCGTAATTTCCCTTCCCCCAATTATAAAATCTTCCTTGTTGTGCGCACCTATCTCTCTCCATAACCAAGGTGAAAGTCACAGAATTGTGGTCACCATCACCAAAATGTTCACCCACTAACAAGCCCACCACTTGTCCCGGTTCATTACCGAGTACCAAATCCAATATGGCCTCCCCTCTGGTTGGACAATCTACATACTGCGTTAGAAAAGCTTCCTGGACACACTGCACAAACACCGCCCCATCCAATCTACTTGATCTAAAGAGCTTCCAATCAATATTTGGGAAGTTGAAGTCGCCCATGACTACGACCCTGTGGCTTCTGCACCTTTCCAAAATCTGTTTCCCAATCTGTTTCTCCACATCTCTGCTGCTATTGGGGGGCCTATAGTAAACACCCAACAAGGTGACTGCACCTTTCCTATTTCTGACTTCAGCCCATACTACCTCCAGAGGCAGATCCCCCTCAAACTTCCTTTCTGCAGCCGTTATACCATTTCTAATTAGCAATGCCACCCCCCCCCTCCTTTTTTCCCACCCTCCCTAATCTTACTGAAACACCTGTAACCAGGAACCTCCAACAGCCATTCCTGTCCCACATCTATCCACGTTTCCGTGATGGCCACAACATCGTAGTCCCAGGTACCGATCCACGCCTTAAGTTCACCCACCTTATTTCTGATACTCCTTGCGTTGATGTATACGCACTTGAGCCCATCTCTGTGTCCGCTAGTAGTCCCTGTCAGTGCTACCTTCTCCACAGCCCCCCTACAGTCTTGGGCATCCTGACAAACAGCTAACCTACTTGCTGGACTACAAGTCCGGATCCCATCCCCCTGCCAAATTAGTTTAAACCCCCCCGAAGAGTGCTAGCAAACCTACCCCCCAGGATATTGGTGCCCTTCTGGTTCAGGTGCAACCCGTCCTGTTTGTACAGGTCCCACCTTCCCCAGAATGCAGTCCAATTGTCCAAATATCTGAAGCCCTCCCTCCTACACCAGCCTTGCAGCCACGTGTTCAACTGCACTCTCTCCCTATTCTTTGCCTCACTGTCACGTGGCACCGGCAACAACCCAGAGATGACGACTCTGTCTGTCCTAGCTTTTAGCTTCCAGCCTAACTCCTTGAGCTCTTGAATGACCTCCCCACCCCTCTTCCTACCTATGTCGTTGGTGCCAATGTGCACCACGACTTCTGGCTGCACACCCTCCCCCTTAAGGATTCTGAAGACACGGTCTGCGACGTCTCGGACCTTGGCACCCGGGAGGCAACAAACCATCCGTGAGTCTCGCCCATGTCCACAGAACCGCCTGTCCGGCCACAGAACCGCCTGTCCGAAATATTCTCAATTTCAATCAACCTGCTAGTGTTTCCCATTCCTTCACTACATCCGACTTTACATTCTGGGATTCACTCTTTAAGTTTCTCCATTGTTCTACCTTTTCCTTCTCTGTTAAACCTATCCTTTGATCCAGCATCTTTCCAAACATCTCATTACATGGACTGGTATCAAACTTGTAAAAGTCTCTGATGAAGCACCTTGGTGTATTTGATTGCATTAAAGGCGCTATATGATTGCAAGACATTGGTTTCATTCCTCTCCATGACCACTAGTTGTGAAATTAAGCAGTTTAGCAATTCATAGCTGGCCTTATCTCTCCAGATATTTCCAGTCACTGTTTCTGAAAAGAGTCATGCTTGGGAGAAACATACAAAATTCGGAAGTGCCCTGTTCAGATCACAAGGGGTTCCAAACGTTGTACTCCTGGGTTTTGCAACAAATACTCAGTACGGGCAATACATTTCCTGTGGAAGGCAACCTGCATGAGATCCCCTTAGAGTTTGTGCCTTTGGAAGTGAATGAGTCTCTTAAGCACTTGTGACAGTGTAACATTCTTATTTATGCCTGAAATGACAGAATGAAATTAATTTAAAAATGAAGAGAGTATATTCAGGTTAACATGTCTGGTTGTGTTTCTATCTCTGGTTTGTGAATTTATAGCCCCTTTCTGCTGTTACCACTCATGGAAACATAGACAATGAGCATAATGAACAAGATGAGCAGAAAAGTTTCATTTCAACATATAAATAACAAAATAAGTGCTTCAAATGAATAGATAGTTCAATATTTATATATTTTGTGTCCAGAGCAGAAGTGAAATCATAATTGTTTACATGGGCAGCATGTAACAAGAACATAGTGAAATTAGTTAATCAGTTGCATTTAGCACAACATTATTAGATATATCTCCAGAGACATCAACTAAAACCTAATGAGGTGATTATGCTTCAGGATGCTCTTCTGTTAAGTATATTTGTCTCCCTGTTGATGAGTAACTACCTGAGTCAGAACGACCAGTCAGAGGTTTGTTGCTGGCCTTTGATTACTAAAGTACACACTGTTTATACATTTTTGTAGGATTTTTAGGAACTTTTAGGAAGAAAAAAATCATCAAAAACACCAAAATAGAGGAAGACGAAGCAATGATCTCATTCGACGTAACAGCACTTTTGCAAACCTTGCAAATCCTATGCTCTGTAGTTTTGCAAACCCCTACCCTTGGAAATGACCTTGCCTATTCACCATATCCATGCCCCTCATGATTTTATAAACCTCTATAAGGTCACCCTTCATGTTCTGACACTCCAGGGAAAATAGTCCTAGCCTATTCAGCCTCTCCCTTTAGCTCAAACCCTTTAACTGTGGCATGATTCTTGTAAATCTTTTCTGAAATCTTTCAAGTTTCGCAACATCTTTTCTTTAGCAGGTGACCAGAATTGAACACAGTATTCCAACCCCTTTTCTCTGAGAGAAGCTCAGTGCTGAATCCCAGACCTCTCAACTTTTCTGTTCTGCAGAGAAGCCAGCCCATCTCACAGCCCAATCTCTACCTCCGGTTTGAAGACTAGGCGTGTTTGCAAAGTCTGGAGTCAACAAGTAGAGACAAGCTGAGATGTTTCTACATCTGTGTAAACAAATCGTAGCCAAGTTACAAATGGTGCTTGGAATACTCCAAATATTTAAAGCTGTAGGATCACATTAAGGAAGCAAGATGAACAATCAACACTCATTATCCTCAGACTCAGAATGCAGATTTTTATTGATCCTTTTAAAAAGCTCTTAGTCAGAGAACATTAAGTAATTCTATTTGCTTAAATATTTAATGTTTCCAAACGTAAAGTATGTGAGGTATTTTAATGTTTTAATTTTGTCCAGCATTTGGGAAAGAGAAAACAAGGGAAACCGCATTTATTGTGGGACTAGGGACAAAGTCACACTAACCGTTAGGTACAAAGCAAGGTGATGCTGTGTATAAAGCAGATGTCTTTGAACTGACAGTCAAAGGCCCAGGCTCTGGGTCACAGGTTCAAATTCCAGCAGCTGGGGGATTTCAAGTTTCGTTAAATAAAACTGGAATTCATAGAATTATAGAACCCCTACAGCATGGAAGTGGGCCATTTGACCCATTGAGTCCACACTGCTGAGCATACCACCCAGACCAACCCCTATGGCCCTGTAACCCTGCAATTGTCTATGGCTAATCCACCTAACCTACACATCCCTGGACACTGAGGCAATTTAGCACCGCCAATCCACCTAATCTGCACATCTTTGGACTATACGAGGAAAGTGGAGCACCTGGAGGAAACCCACACAGGGAGAACATGCAAAGTCTCAGTAATGATAAACTTGAAGTTGCTACCCTACCTGGGTCATTGTAGTTCTCTAAAGGACAAATGTCATTCAGAGACAGAAATCAGACTTCAAATACATTGCAAAGTAGGGTTGATTCTGCATCACCATCTGAAAAGGGCAATTAGATATGGGCCAGAAACTCAGGCCTAATCAATGATGGCGGCATCCTCTAATTTGTTTTTAAATCAATCTCTCTTCTATTGTGAGAGGTGGAGATGCCAGCACCTAATAGAGTGTGTAACAGGGGCAAAGTCCATGAAATCAAGAGGTAGAGTATCACCATCCTGAATGTAATCCACATGCAGTTCAATACATGGCATCCACCCTGCTGCTCCTGATGGGACAAAAATGTCTTTTTCTGTCTGTATTGGCTTCCCACTACTCCAACAAACCATCAAGAGGGATCTAAAAGATCATCAAGCTGCAGGCTTCAGGCTTTGCATCAATCTGCTACCCACTCCAGATTCAGTTCTTGAGTTCTGCTCTGTTTCCTTTTCCATCCCAATTTTCAGCTTCTGTCATCCTCCTACTATACTGCAGAGTTTCCCTCTTTCCAGCACATAGCAGCTCAAAAGGCCAATGTCCGGTTTGTCCTGTCCAGAACTAGGCAATCCTGCAGCTCCAGTCCTCTGAAGTAGCAACTGAAGTGCTGGGGAGAAGCAGCCCCCAAGATTGAGAGTCACCATTGCTCCCTCAGCCCACGTTTGACCTTTCACCCAAACAATATTGCAGCAGATGGTCAAGCTCCATTCAGCAACGGCAAAACTCCTGATGTGGTGCATATTGTTTCTTATCTGGTTGTGAGCTCCATTAAATGTACATCTGGTATAAATTGAGTCTATTTTTTGTCAGTTCTGACAAAGGGTTATTTGACTTGAAACATTAATTTCGCTTTTCTCTCTCAGATAATTCTAGACCAGCTGAGTTTCTCCAGTACTTTCTACTTTATTTCATACTTCCAGCTCTGGAAATCATTAGTTTATTAAATACTTAAGGCCACATATACAGCATAGTCACTGAACACTCTTGTCTATGATATAGAGACATCTAACCATAACAACTGGTTCGCTCCTTCCAGGGACAACCTTTATCCCCTGATAGGTGGAGCTTATCGCGTGATGTCAGTTAACTCTTTCAGATAGAAACTATCTTGTACAACACGGAGCAATCAGGAAATGTGGGAGACATGCAGAAGATGAAAAGAACACAACTGCACAGGGAGAAATGGAGAGAGGGACAAATGACCAGCAATCAAAACATAAGAATGGAGACACAATTAGAGGAGTTGATTAGAGTAGTTTGTTTGCAGGCAAAGGGACCCCTGGCAAATGGGAGGCCTTTAAAAGTGAAATTGCTAGAGTTCAAGGTCCACATGTACCTGTGACAGGTGAAGGGCAAGATTGGCAGGAATAGGGAACCCTGGACGACAAGAGATATTGAGGCTCTGATCAGAAAAAAGAAGGAGATGTGGCTCAGGTACAGTCAACTGGGAATAAGGGAATCCCTGCAGGTATATAGGGAATACAGGTGTTTACTGAAGGAGGAAATCAGGTGGGTGAAAACAGGTCACAAGATAGCCTTGGGTGAGAAGATTAGGATGAATCCAAAGAGTAATTTAAATATATATTAAAGGAAAAAGAATATCCAGAAAGAATAGAGTCCCTCAAGATCCAAAGTGGACATGTATGTGTCGAACCACAGGAGATGGGCGAGGTTCTCAAGGAATATTTCTCCTCTATGTTTACTGTGGAGAAATACATGAAGACCTGGGAATTTGGGGAAGTTTGTGATGATATCTTGGGGACAGTCCATATCACAGTAGAGGAGGTGTTGAGTGTACAAAGGTGGATAAATCTCCTGGTTCTGATCAGATACATCCAAGGGCACTGTGAGAGGCTAGACACGAAATCGCTGGGGTCCTAGCTGATATTTTTGCATCATCGTTAGTCACGGATGAAGTCCTGGGAGATTGGAAGGTAGCAAATGCTGTGTCATTATTCAAGAAGGGCAGTAAGAGAAGCCTGGGAACTATAGACCAGTAAGTTTAACATTTTGAAAAGATTCTGAGGGATAAGATATGCATGCATTTGGAAAGACAGGGTTTGATTAGAAGTAGTTAGCATGACTTTGTGAGTGGGAGATCATGCCTCAAAAATTTGTTAGAGTTTTTTTGTTGAAGTGACCAGGAAGGTTGACAAGGACAGGGCAGTAAAGGTAGTCTATACGGATTTCAGTACGGCCTTTGATAAGGTTCCATATGGCAGGCTGCTCTGGAAGGTTAGATTGCATGGAATCCAGGGTGAGTTGGCAAATTAGATACAAAATTGGCTTGATAGTAGAAAGCAGAGGGTAATAGTGGAAGGCTGTTTGTCAGACTGGAGGCTAGTGACTAGTGGAGTGTCTCAGGGATCAGTGCTGGGGCCCATTACTGTTTGTTACCTATATCAATGATTGGGATGAGAATGTACAAGGCATGATTATTAAGCTTGCAGATGACACTAAAATTGGTGATATCGTGGACAGTGAGAAAAATTATCAGAAATTGCAGCAGGATCTTGATCAGCTCAGGAAGTGGATCGAAAAATGGCAAATGGAGTTTTATATAGATAAGTGTGAGGCCTTGCATTTTGGAAAGTCAAATCAAGATAGGAGTTTCATGGTGAAGGTGAGGGCCTTAAGGATTGTAGTGGAACAGAGGGATCTTAGAGTTCAGGTGCATCATTCTCTGAAAGTGGAGTGACAAGTAGACAGGGCAGTGAAGAAGGCTTTTGGCACACTGACCTTCATCAGTCAGAGCGTTGAGTATAGAAGTTGGGAAGTTATCTTGCAGTTATACAGGACGTTGGTGAGACCACACTTGGAGTATTGTGTTCAGTTTTGGTCACCCTGTTACAGAAAGGATATTACTAAACTGGAAAGAGTGCAGAAGAAATTTACAAAGATGTTTCCAAGGCTCAAGGGTCTGAGTTATAGGGAGAAGTTGAACAAGCTAGGACTTTTTTCTCTCGAGTGTGGGAGACTGAGGGGAAGTCTTATAGAAGTGTATAAAATCATGACTGGTATGGATAGGGTGAATGCACTAAGTATTTTTCCCAGAGTTGGGGAATCGGAGATGAGAGGGCATCAGATTAAAGTTAGAGGGAAAGGAATAAAAACAAACCTGAGGGATAACCTTTTTACACAGAGGGCGATATATCCATGCAATGAGCTGCCAGTGAAAGTGGCTGAGGCAGGTACATTAACAACATTTAAAAGCACAAATACATGGATAGGAAATGTTGAGAAGGATATGGGCCAAATGCAGGGAAGTGTGGGCAGATATTTTGGTGGCATGAACTAGTCTAGACCAGAAGGGCCTGTCTCCATGCTGTAGGACTCTATGACTCCATGACTCTAGAGGAAATGCGAGACAGCTAGCAAGCGTAGGGTGAAGGGTAAGAGTCAATCCTTCTGGTTGTCTGTTTGGTCGTTGGATACATGTAAGTCAGAGGATCAGCTGTAAGACACAATGTGTTCAGTGACATCAATTGTGGAAATTCCAAAATTTAGTGAAGTTTTTTTAAACTGCACCCTAGTTTTATTTATTTCATTTTCTGGAGGGGCCACTTGTTTATCTTCTTCAAGTTCCCACCATCTCACAGAACCCTACTAGGGAAAGAATATGCCCCCAAAAATTCTCGTTTCCCATTTTCATAATGAAAGGCCAGTTTGGAAACACTCTTTTCCAGGAAGAGAAGGTGTCTTTTAATTTCAAAGATTTTTTTAAGCCATTCAGCATGAGGACATTTACACACAGTTTGATAGTTAGTGATTTGAAACCTGACTGTGGAGTCCTGGCTAAGTCTAGTTGGGCATCAGTACAATTTAGAGTTAGCCCACGGGTGTGTGTGTGTGTGTGTGTGTGTGTGTGTGTGTCCACATAATGAGACCATCTCATGTTTCCTTGTACGCAGGGATTGAAGGTTTCTCTGTGTATTGGAAGCAGGACAATCAAGACTTCACCAAGCTGCCAAACTGGAACCATGTCTGTAGAAGACGACATCAGGAGCCAGTTCTCATGCTCGATATGTCTGGATACATTTAAAGATCCAGTCACCACAGAATGTGAACATGACTTCTGCAGACCCTGTATAACAGAGTATTGGGACAGGGAGGAAACATCCATCTGTCCATTGTGTCGACAGTATTCCTCCGGCATTTTGAGAACTAATCGAACGCTAGCTTGTGTGGTCGAGATACTACAGTCAAAGAAAGGGAACAGTTCGGAAGAAACTGAGTCAAGTGGTGACAATAATTTTGGATTCCTGCTCCTCGTCATTCTCATCTTCGTGATTGTGCTCCTTTGGTCACTGAGCCCAGATGCCTCTTCTCTCGGGTTCTACCCTAAGGATTATGACATGTGTCCTCAGCACAAGGAGAAACTGAAGCTTTTTTGTGAAGATGACCAAGAGTTAATTTGTCTAATTTGCAGAGACTCCAACAAACACAAGAACCATCGAGTTTATCCCATCAATGAAGCCGCTCGATACTATAAGGTAATTTAGAAGTGCAGAATAGAGGGACAATAGGAAAGAGAGTTCTGTATTTGTATAGTGCTGAACTTAGGGTGACCACACCATTTGAAGAGCAGCTCTCGCTCAGTACAGCTCTCAGGTACCAAAGGGGGTTAAACTCTTGAGTTAGACTTGAACCCACAACCTCTTGACTCAGACACAATAGTGCTATTGTTGACATAATAATAAAACAGGAAAATCTGGGATAATAAAAATACTTCAGTACATAGTCCGTACAAACAGATATTATAGCCATTTATTAATATAACAGCCTTAACAGCCTTAGCAACACAGACATCATTCATTCAAATCCCACCCATGCTGAATTAATCTGAAATGGCCATTTGTGGTAGGTGCTAGAGTACAACCATTAAAACAGTTGGATTGTTGGGAAAAACCCAAATTATTTCCTGTTGTCTTCACAATGGCAGCATTCTCCATTTACCTGGTCTGATCTACACATGACTCCAGTCTCATAGTAACTGATCAACTCTGCTATTTCTTTCAGGACATTTAGTAAACAATAATCACAGCCTTTCCGATGCTGCCTCCATCAAAAATACAAAAATGGCAGAATGTGTCACCAACATAAAGAAAACAATCTTTGGGCTCTTAGTAATGGAGTCATACAGCACAGAAACAGGCCCTTTGGCACATCCTGTCTATTCCAACCCACAAACACCAAACTATACTAATCCTATTTACCTGCACTTGGTGCATAACTTACCATGCCCTAGCATTTTAAAAGTATGCCCAGATGCTTCTTACATGTTATGAGAGTACACACCTCTACAACCCTCTCAGGCGGTGCACTCTATATTTCTACCACCCTCTGAGTAAAAGCATTTTTCCTCAGTTCTTCTCTGAGCCAATTACTCCTCACCTTAAACTTATGCCCTCAGGTCTTAGACACGGGAAAAAGGTTCTTATGATCTACTCTGTCTATGCCTCTCATAATTTTGTACACTTCAATCTGATCCCCTTTTAGCCTCCTCCGCTCTACGGAAAACAAACCCAGCTTATCCAATCTCTCCTCAAACTAAGACTTTTCATCCCAAGCAGCATTCTGGTGAATCTTCTCTCCATTGCAGGTACATTCTTCCAATAGTGGTATGTCCAAAACTGCACACAATATTCCATCTGTGGCCAAACCAATGTTTTATTAAGTTGTAACAGGTTGTCCCTGCTCCTATATTCTATGCCCTGGATAGTAAATTCATGAATTCTGTATGCCTTCTTCACCAATCTGTCTACCTGACTTGACACTTTCAGGGATCAAAACACTTGAATACCAAAGACCCTTTGTTCTTCAACACTCTCTCGGGACATACAATTTATTGTATATAACCTTCCCTTATCAGGCCTGCCAAGCTGCATTACCTCATACTTATCAGGATTAAATTCCATTGCTCTGCCCAATTTATCAGCTCATCAATATCAGACTGCAGCCTGAGACCATCCTCCTCACTATCAACAACACCCCCAATTTTGGGATGGGAACTGGAGCTATAGATCAGAGGATGGGGTAGCTGGTGAGCAAGCAGATATAGCGTGCAGAGAGTCAGTGAGGAAGGATAGACAGTTGATAGGGCAAAGTTGCAGTCAGCGAGATAGGTTGAAGTCTGTCTATAACAAATGTCAGGATTAAGGGTGATGTACTATAAGTATAAATTAAAAATCACACAACACCAGGTTATAGTCCAACAGGTTTAATTGGAAGCACTAGCTTTCAGAGCACTGCTCCTTCATCAGGTGGATGAAGGAACCACCTGATGAAGGAGCAAAGGGCCTGTACTGCGCTGTATTGTTCTATTTTCTATGTTCTATGCAAACGTACAAATTATATCTTGTATATTCACTGGGCCAGAGACCCGGGTTCAATTCCCACCTCAGGCGACTGACTGTGTGGAGTTTGCACGTTCTCCCTTGTCTGCGTGGGCACCCTCCGGGTGCTCCGGTTTCCTCCCATAATCCAAAGATGTGCAGGTCAGGTGAATTGGCCATGCTAAATTGCCCGTAGTGTTAGGTAAAGGGGTAAATGTAGGGGTATGGGTGGGTTGCGCTTTGGCGGGTCGGTGTGGACTTGTTGGGCCGAAGGGCCTGTTTCCACACTGTAATGTAATGTAATCTAATCTAATCACAATCAAGTTGCTAACCTACATAACAAACAGCGAGGGCCCTAGCACTGATGCCTGTGGTTCACCACTGATCACAAGCTTCCAAACACAAAAGCAGTCCTCTGCCATCATAATTTGGAGATGCCGGTGTTGGACTGGGGTGTACAAAGTTAAAAATCACACAACACCAGGTTATAGTCCAACAGGTTTAATTGGAAGCACACTAGCTTTCGGAGCGACGCTCACCTGATGAAGGAGCGTCGCTCCGAAAGCTAGTGTGCTTCCAATTAAACCTGTTGGACTATAACCTGATGTTGTGTGATTTTTAACTCTGCCATCATACTTTGCCACCTATTTGTAAGCCATCATAGTCTCCAAATATCTGTTCAATGATTGCAGTTTCCCCCTTCATTGCCCAATTATTCCAATAATTACTGCACGGAACCATTGGTTTTGGATTGGAATGAAGTGATTCTGAAGGTTGAAGCCATTTTTGCCAACAATGTTTACTCCAGCATGAGGAACACTCTATATGTACTTGAGGATGCTGATTACCAGTGAGTTCTGTTGACATACCATCTTAACTCAAATTATAAAATTTAATTCATCAGACATAAAGAAAAGATTTTAGATGGTAGATAACAGAGACATGGATCTCACAAGGGCATGAATAGTTGTTGGATGTTTAGATCTTTTAAAAATAACAGAAAGGGGTAAAAGAGGAGGGGGGAGTAGCACAGTTAATTTGAGAGTGCATCACAGCTGCAGAAAGGGAGGTAATCGAGGAAGGCTTGTCTATTGAGTCAGTATGTGTGGAAGTCAGTAACAAGAAAGGAGCAGTCACTTTATTGGCTGTTTTCTATAGACCCCTCCAAGAGCAGCAGAGAGATGGAAGAACAGATTGGACAGCAGATCTTGAAAAGGTGCAGATGTAACAGAGTTGTTGCTATGGTGACTTCAATTTTCCCAATATTGATCGGAAGCTCCTCAGTCCAAATGGTCTAGATGGAGCCGATATTATCAGGTGTGTCCATGAAGGATTCCTGATTCAATATGTAGAAAGGCCAACTAGATGGGAGGCCATATTGGATTTGGTGCTAGGCAACGAGCCAGGCCAGGTGTCAGATCTCTCGGTGGGAGAGCATTTCGATGATAGTGACCACAACTGCCTCACCTTTACCATAACCAGGGAGAGGGATAGTAACAGACAGTATGGGAAGGTATTTAATGGGATGAAGGGGAATTATACTGTTATTAGACAGGATCTGTGGAGTATAATTTGGGAACAATTGTTCTACAGGAAATGCACTACGGGGAATGTGGAGGCTGTTTAAGGAGCACTTGTTGCCAATGTTGGATAACCTTGCCCCACTGAGACAGGCAAGGAAAGGTAAGGTGAGGAAGCTTTGGATGACAAGAGAAGAGGAGCTTCTTGTTAAGAGGAAGAAGGAAGCTTACTTAAGGTTGAGGAAGAAAGGATCTAGTTCAGCTTTAGAGGAATACATGGTGGCTATGAAAGAACTCAAAAATGGACCGAGGAGAGCTAGGAGGGGGCACGAGAAAGTCTTCGTGGGAAGAATTAGGGAAAATCTAAGGGCGTTCTACACTTACTTGAGGAATAAGAGGATGATCAGAGAGAGTGTAGGGTTGATCAGGGATCATGGAGGGAACTTGTGTCTGGAGTTTGAAAAGGTAGGGGAGATCATAAATGAATTTTTTACTTCAATATTCACTGGACAGAGGGACCTTGATGATAGTGAGAACACCGTAGACCAGGTTCGTAGGCTTGAACAGATTGATATTAAGAAGGTGAATGTGCTGGAAATTTTAGGAAACATCAGGATAAATAAGTCCCCATGTCCAGACCAGATATATCCAAGGTTATTACAGGAAGCAAGAAATGAGATTGCTGCGCACTGTGATGATCTTTGCATCCCCAATCTCCACAGAAGTAGTATCGGATTATTGGAGGGAGGCGAATGCTGTTCCTGTGTTCAAGAAAGGGAATAGGGAAATCCCTGGGAATTACAGATCAGCCAGTCTTACGTCCGTGGTAAGCAAAGTACTGGAAAAGATTCTGAGAGACAGAAATTATGACTATTTGGAAAAGCATAATTTGATTAAAAATAGTCAGCATGGCTTTGTGAGGGGCAGGTCATGCCTCACAAGCCTTATTGAATTCTTTGATGATGTGATGAGACAGGTTGACGAAGGTCAAGCAGTGGATGTGGTATATATGGATTTCAGTAAGGCATTTGATAAGGGTCCCCATGGTAGTCTCATTCAGAAAGTGAGGAGATATGGGATACAGGGAAATTTGGCTGTCTGGACACATATTTGGCTGGCCGAAAGAAGACAACAAGTGGTAATGGATGGAAAGTATTCGCCTGGAGGTTGGTAACCAGTGGTGTCCTGCTGGGATCTGTTGTTGGCCTTTGCTCTTTGTAGTTTTTATAAATGATTTGAAAGAAGAAGTGGACAGATGGGTTAGTACGTTTACCAATAACAGAAAGGTTGATGGTGTTGTAGATAGTGTTGAGGGCTGTTGCAGGCAAGACATTGACAGGATACAGAGCTGGGCTGAGAAGTGGCAGACGGCTTTCAACCTGGATAAATGCAAAGTGATTCATTTTGGAATTTCAAATTTGTATGTTAAGACAAGATTCTTGGCAGTGTGGAGAAACAGCGGGATCTTTGGGGTCCATGTACATAGATTCCTCAAAGTTGTCACCCAAGTTGATAGAGATGTTAAGAAAGTGTATGGTGTTTTGGCTTTCATTAACAGGGGGATTGAGTTGAAGAGCCATGAAGTCTTTCTGCAGGTGTATAAAACCCTGGTTAGACCACTGTTACTCTCACCTCACCTCACCTCACCTCAGCTGGAATTCAGCACTTTCATTCATGTTTGAACCAAGGCTGTAATGAGATCAGGAGCTGAGTGCACCTCGCAGAACCCAAAGTGAGTGTCACTCAGGAGGGTATTGCCATATTTTATACTCATTAAGGTTCCTACAATTCTAAGTAATCTGTGACCTCCTGATATCTCCCTGAATGACAATACCATATTTAAAATTAAAAAATATGAGAAACATTAAATGAACCAAGAAGATAGAAACCCTGGTTTTCTTTATTTTTTTTCAGAGATGCTTAAAAGAATGCAGACTAAAACCAATACAGACACTGTGACATTTGACCTGATAATTCATTAGAAAAAACAAGTTGTGTCTGGATTGCCAACATTGTACCTATATTAAGAAAGGAGGTTTAAAAAAAAGGTTCAGGGTTCTAATGATGAATTAGCTCAGTTGGCTGGATGGCCAGTTTTACAATGCAGAGTGCTGCCAAACAGTATGAATTCAGTTCAAGTTCGGATGGCAGAGCAGAGAGCAGAAGAAGCAGAGCCTGCTGGGAAGGTAAGAGTTTCTATAAAGGGTCCTATCTTCGCGTGCCAGCAGCCTTTTCAAGTTCAGGTGGTGGAAGCAGAGACCAGAAGAAGCAGAGCCTGCTGGGAAGGTAAGGGGAACTATAAAGGGTTCCATCTTTGTGTACCAGTGGCGTTTTTCAGGTTCGGGCGGCAGGAGCAGAGAGCAGAGGAAGTGGAGCCTGTTGGGAAGGTAAGGGTTTGTATAAAGGGACCTACCTTCACGTGCCAGTGGCGTTTTCAGGTTCATGTGGCGGAAGCAGAGAACAGAAGAAGCGGAGCTTGCTGGGAAGCTAAGTGATTGTTTGTTTTTTTAAGTGGGTGCGATCTAAACCCAAAACCCTACACCGCAGGACCTCCCTCCCATTCACCTCTTCTAACCTTAATAAGAGTCTGTACACTTTCTTTTTTCTCTCTACCTTGTTTAGTACTGTGTGGGCTTTAAGAGTAGCTGGATATGGATGTTAGAGCAGTGACATGTTCCTTCTGCAGAATGTGGCAGGTGAGAGATACGACATGTCTCCACTGGCCACATCTGCTGGAAGTGCACCCAACTCTAGCTCCTTGAAAACAGAGTTAGGGAACTGGAGCTGGAACTGGAACTGGATGAACTGCAGATCATATGGGAGACTGAGGGGGAAATTGAGGTTGTTCAGGGAGGTGGTCACTTCTCAGGCGCAGGATAAGGAAAGCTGAGTTATAGTCTGGGGGCAGAAAGGGAACGGACAGACAGAGCAGGGATCCCCTATGGCCATTCCCCTCAGTAATAAGTATACCATTTTGGATACTGCTGGTGAGGAAGGCCTACCAGAGGGAAGCCATAGTTGTCAGGTCTGTGGCATTGAACCTGGTACTGTGGCTCATAAGGGAAGGGGGGAGAATAGAAAAGCGCTAGCGGTAGCAGAATCAACAGTTAAACGGATTGTTAGGAGATTTTGTGGTCAGGAATGGGACTCCTGGAAGGTATGTTGCTTCCCAGGTGCCAGGGTCCAGGATGTTACTGATCAGGTTTACAAGATTCTGAAGGGGAAGGCTGAGCAGCCAACAACTGTGGTACATATTGGCAACAATGACATAGCCAGGAAAGGGATTGAGGATCTGAAAAGTGACTACAGAGAGATAGGATGGAAGCTGAAGAACAGGACAAGTAGAGTTTGCTACCAGTGTAACAAGACAGTGAGGTGAGGAACACTCAGTGAGTGCAGCTTAACATGTGGTTGCGGGGCTGGTGCAGGAGGGAGGGCTTCAGATACTTAGACCATTGGGATGCCTTCTGGGGAAGGTGGGACCTGTACAAGAAGGACGGGTTGCACCTGAACTGGAGGGGCACAAATATCCTGGGTGAGAGATTTGCTCGAGTGGTTTGGGAAGGTTAAAACTAGATGGGAGGTGGGTGGGAACCAGAACTACACATCTGAGGAGGATGTAGTTGTAGATGAGGCAGTGACAGGATGTAGAGAATTTATTGGGAAGATTTTTCATGTGATGGAACAAAGGGATCTGTTAAAGTGTCTCTGCTTTAATACAAGGAGTGTCAGAAATAAAATTGATAAACTTAAAGCATGGATAAGTACTTGGGACTATAATGTTGTGGCCATAACAGAGACTTGGATTTCACAGGGGCAGGAATGGTTTAGAACATTTAAAAAGAACAGGGAGGATGGAAAAGGGGAGTGGGTGTAGCTTTGCTAATCACAGCTACAGAAATGAAGGTTGTCACGGAAGGTTTGTCTATTGAGTCAGTATGGGTGGAAGTTAGGAACAGCAAGAGAGTAGTCACCTCATTAGGGCTCTTCTAAAGACCCCCTAATAGCAGTAAGGAGATCGAAGAACTCATAGGCCGGCAGATTTTGGAAAGTGCAGAAGTAGCAGTGTTGGTGTTATGGGTGACTTCAACTTTCCAAGTATTAAATTAGATTCCCTACAGTGTGGAAACAGGCCCTTCAGCCCAATAGGTCCACACCGACCCTCCGAAGAGTAACCCACCCAGACCCTTTGACCAATGCACCTAACACTATGGGCAATTTAGAATGGCCAATTCAGCTGACCTGCTCGTCTTTGGACTGTGGGAGGAAACCAGAGCACCCGCAGGAAACCCACACAGCCGGGGAGAATGTGCATACTCCACACAGACAGTCGCCCGAGGCTAGAATCAAACCTGGGATCCTGGTGCTGTGAGGCAACAGTGCTAACCACTGAGCCACTGTGGAAGGCCTACTTTGGATTGAGCCATCTTTGTCAGGTGTGTTCAGGAGGGTTTCCTTACTCCGTATGTAGACAGACCAACGAGGGGAGAGGCCATTTTGGATTTGGTGCTCAGCAATGAGTCAGAACAGGTGTCAGATCTCACAGTGAGAGAACACTTTGGTGACAGTGACCTCAGCTGCCTTGCATTTACCACAGCCATGGAGAGGGAAAGGAGCAGTTACCATGGGAAAATATTAAATTGGAGTAAAGGATATTATGATGCTATCAGACAGGAGTTGGGAAGTACTGACTGGGAGCAATTGTTCCACAGAAATGGTTACAAAAGATATGTGGAGACTGTTTAAGGAGCAGTTGTTGTGAATGATGCATAAATTTATTCCACTGAGACAGGCAAGAAGAAGTAAGATTAAGGAGCCTTGGATGACAAGAACAGAGGAGCCTCTCATCAAAAGGAAGAAGACAGCTTACAGAAGCAAGGGTCCAGCACAGCTTTAGAGGATTACAGGCTTGCTAGGGAGGAGCTCAAAAATAGACTGAGGAGAGCTGGAGGGAGAGGAGGAACAAAAAAGGCTTGGCTGGAAGGATTAGGTAGAACCCAAAGGTATTTTACTCATATAGTGGGCGGCACGGTGGCACAGTGGTTAGCACTGTTGCCTCTCAGCGCCAGAGACTGGGTTCAATTCCCACCTTAGGTGACTCTCTGTGTGGAGTTTGCACATTCTCCCCGTGTCTGCGTGGGTTTCCTCCGGGTGCTCTGGTTTCCTCCCACAATCCAAAAATGTGCAGGTTAAGTGAATTGGCCATGCTAAATTGCCCATAGTGTTAGGTGAAGGGGTAAATGTAGGAGAATGGGTCTGGGTGGGTTATGCTTCGGCGGGTCAATGTGGACTTGTTGGGCCAAAGGGCCTGTTTCCACACTGTAAGTAATCTAATCTAATCTAATCTAATTAGATTAGATTTTTAGATTACTTACAGTGTGGAAACAGGCCCTTCGGCCCAACAAGTCCACACCGCCCCGCCGAAGCGCAACCCACCCATACCCCTGCATTTTACCCCTTACTTAACACTACGGGCAATTTAGCATGGCCAATTTACCTGACATGCACATCTTTGGACTGTGGGAGGAAACCGGAGCACCCGGAGGAAACCCACGCAGACACGGGGAGAATGTGCAAACTCCACACAGTCAGTCGCCTGAGGCGGGAATTGAATATGAGTCATAATATGAGTCATAAGAGAATGATCAGAGAGAAGGTAGGGCCGATCAGGGATAGTGTAGAGAACTTGTACGTGGAGTCTGAGCAGATAAAGGAAGCCCCAAATGAGTTTTCTGCATCAGTTTTCATGCAGGAAAGGGACCTTGTTGTGAATGAGAACTTTGAGGAATGGGGAAGCAGGCTTGAACAGATCGAGATTGAGGATGTTGAGTGCAGGACATTTGGGAAAACATTAAGATTGAGAAGTCCCCAGAGCCAGACCAGATTTATCTTCGGTTGTTCTGGGAAGCAAGAAAAGAGGTTTCTTAGCTGTTGGCAAAGATCTATGCTTCCTCACTCTCCACGGGAGTTATATTGGAGGATTGGAGGGAGTCGAATGTTGTTCCTCTTTTCAAGAAAGGGAATGGGAAATCCCTGGCAATTACAGACCAGTCAGTCTTACGTCTATGGTCAGCAAAGCTTTGGAAAGAATTCTGAGGATTAGGATTTATGACTATTTGGAAAAACAAAGGTAATTAAAGGCAGTCAGCATGGCTTTGTGAGGGGCAGGTCATGCCTCACAAATCTTATTGAGTCATTTGAAGAGATGACGAGACAGGTTGAAGAAGGTTGAGCAATCGATGTGGTGTACATGGACTTCAGCAAGCATTTGATTAGGTTCCACATGGTAGGTTCATTCATAAAGTCAGGAGGTATGGGATACAGGGAGATTTGTCTGCCTGGATTCAGAATTGGTTGGCTGACAGAAGGCAGAGAGTGGTTATAGATGGACTATATTCTGCATGGAGTTCCGTGGTGGCTGGCGTCCCACAGGGCTCTGTTCTTGGGCCACTGCCCTTTGTAGTTTTTATAAATGACTTGGATGAAGAGGTTGAGGGGTGAATTAGTAAGTTTGCCGATGACATAAAGATTGGAGGTGCCATTCATAGTATCGAGGGCTATTGCAGGCTGCAGCACAAAATTGACAGGATGCAGAGCTGGGCTGAGAAATGGCAGAGGGAGTTCAACCTGGATAAATGCGAAGTGATGCATTTGAAAGGTCGAACTTGAATGCTGAATATGTACTTAAAGACAGGTTTCTTGACATTGTGGAGGAACAGTGGGATCTGGTGTTCAAGTGCATAGATCCCTCGAAGTTGCCACACAAGTGGATAGGGTTGTTAAGAAAGAATATGATGTTTTGGCTTTTATTAACAGAGGGATCGAGTTTAAGAGCCATGAGGTTTTGCTGCAGCTCTACAAAACCCTGGTGAGACCACATTTGGAATACTGTGTCCAGTTCTGGTCGACCTGTTATAGGAGGCTTTGGAGAGGATGCAAAGGACTGGAGGGCTTGTCTTGGAGGAGAGGTTGACTGAGCTCGGACTTCTCTCTCTGGAGAGAAAGAGGAAGAGAGGTGACCTCATCGAGGTGTACAAGGTAATGAGAGGCACGGAGAGAGTTGTGAGTACATGGAATGCGTTGTCTGCGGTAGTGGTGGAAGCAGAGTCACTAGGGGCTGCTGGACATGCACATGGACAGCAGTGAATTGAGGGGAGTGTAGGTTAGGTTATTTTATTTTAGATTAGGATTAATCCTTGGCACAATATCATAGGCCGAAAGGCCCGTACTTTTCTCTGTTCTATATTCTAATGTTCTAATTCCTATACCTGTGGAGGTTACCATGAAAGACTTTCCTTCTCAACCTTTCCCCTCGCTTGTAGTGTGGTGACCTCAGGTTTAACCATCACCAATCAGTCATCACTAACTAGTGAGAGAACAGCCCTATGGTGATTTTACCTCTTAACTATAAATCTGACACCCACTGACCTCCAGACCTCCCCTTATCTAACTTTTGAACCCTGTCAAATTAATCTTCACTGACTCAAATCCCCTGACCTGCCCCTGCCTGATCCATTACATCCCCATCAACCTATGAGCCCCTTTGTCCTGATTCTCCCTCCCTGACCTTACCAGTGGTTCCCTTCCCCTGCCTCGCCAGTTACCTGCCACACCATTCTTTTATCCACTTGCCTTCCCATCCCCTTATCCAGTTACCCACTCATTCACCTGTCATTGTACCCTGTCAGATATTAGTCAGTCATGATCATCCACCTGCCACTCTACCCTATCATGTTTTCAAAGAACCTTTTAAATCTTTAAACTTGTTGACTTGCCAAAATATGCCACAGAGTGTTGTAAAACTGGGGTAGGGCTTAGATTCCTCTGATAATCCTACAGTATGAGAATACAGCTGGTTGGAGCAATACTGCAAACATCTGAAGCCTCTGGCATCGGGATTTGGGGCCAGAAATGCAGAGCTTGGACACAGGGTAAGAGAGTAGGTCTGAGAGCAGAAATCCAACAGTGGTAGCAGCTCTCAGAAGATTCAGACTGACCAAAAGTGGAAAATTGCTGGATTGTTGCTGGGCCAAATGATGTTCACATAACATTAATAATTAGAACTTTAAAATCAAATTCACTATTTCTAAATGTTCAAAGTAAACATGCTGTGAGGGCAATCAATACTGAGGAGGGGTGTTACAACTTATTAAAATATATTAATCAACTTGCAGAATTGGTTTTTAGTTAGCAGATTAATTTGAACATAGATTATTGTGAATTACATAGTTTAGCACAGGTTAACAAAATCTTTCTAAAACCAAAAAACCAAAAGCTAAGGCAAAGAATAACTAAAAGTAAACTAAAGGCAAACTAAAATATAGGAGAAAGAAGATCTCAAACAGAAACAGAAATTGCTGGAGAAACTCAGCAGGTCTGTGAAGAGAAAGCAGTGTTCTGAAGAAGAGCAGTGTTCTCTCTCCACAGATACTGCCAGACTTGTTGAGTTTCTCCAGCACATAGAATAGTACAGCACAGTACAGACCCTTCAACCCTCGATGTTGTGCTGACCATTTATCCTACTCTAAGATCTAAATAACCTACACACCCTACATTTTACTATCATGCATGTGCCTATTCAGAGGCCATTTAATGTAATTAATGTATCTGACTCCACTACCACTGCTGGCAGTGCATTCCATGTACCTGCCACTCTCTGTGTCAAGAATCTACCACTGATTTCCATTTTTTTTCAAAGACTGAGGTTTATTTAAAAGGGGTAGAATTGAGAACCAGAGAAATTTCGTTGTGGTTCTGTTCGCCGAATTGGGAATTTGTGTTGCAGACGTTTCGTCCCCTGTCTAGGTGACATCCTCAGTGCTTGGGAGCCTCCTGTGAAGCACTTCTGTGATGTTTCCTCTGGCATTTATAGTGGTTTGAATCTGCCGCTTCCGGTTGTCAGTTCCAGCTGTCCATTGTAGTGGTCGGTATATTGGGTCCAGGTCGGTGTGCTTAATTGGGCAATTTAGCATGGTCAATTCACCTAACCTGCACATCTTTGGACTGTGGGAGGAAACCGGAGGAAACCCACCCAGACACGGAGAGAATGTGCAAACTCAGCTGACACAGACAGCTGCCCAAGGTGGGAATTGAACCCGGGTCCTTGGCGCTGTGAGACAGCAGTGCTAACCACTGAGCCACCATGCCGACCATTTAGCATGGTCAATTCACGTAATCTACACATCTTATTGGAATGTGGGAGGAAACCCACACAGACACGGGGAGAATATGCAAACTCTACACAGTCGCCCGAGGCTAGAATCAAATGCAGGTCCCTGGCACTGTGAGGCAGCAGTGCTAACCATTGAGCCACCATGCCACCGCACAATTAAATCTGGAATTTAAGGCTGGACTCGGTAATAATAAACATGAAACTTCAGATTCGAAAACTCTTCTGGATCAGTTTAAAAAGAGAATCTAGTTTCTTTCTCTCGTGTGATCCCTATATAATTAGCAATAAGAGTTACTCTTAACTAAGGGAAGGATAAGTAAATATTTGCCTTCCCAGTAACAGCAACATCCCACTTGTCTCATAGTCGATCCCTTGGGCCATCCTCCAAGGCAGAAATGTCCCACTTTGAGTGACTTTTCTGCCATTCATGATAATTACAGGTCGTACTGATTGAATTTCCAGCCAAACTGACCTCTCTAAAAGTTCTGTTTCTATAAACATAGACTGAGTATCTATATCTCTATAACAACACCTTCATGGCACTGACACATGTACCACCTGGCATCATGGATTGAAAAACTTCTCTTAAAATATTGACAAATTGGAGCAGGCCTTAAACTCCAAGCCTGAAGCCAGAACTTAACTTTGCCATGGATAGCTTTCAATTTATATCTATTACAAGTTATTCATATGCATGTTTAAACATTGCTAGACCTTTTCTTATGTCCACTGTTATATTGAGAAGGTGGGAGAATTTATCAGGTTCCCACCCATCTATTTGCAGACTGACTTAAAGGTCAGTAACCAAGGGCCATTTTCTCTAAATAAAGTAAAGAATTGATGGGAAACCTTTGTGTCCAAAGAGCGGTAAGAATGTGAGATTTACCATGGTGTAATTGAAGTGAATTGCTCTTTTTTAGGGAAGTCAGATAAATACATTAGGAATGAAAGGATAGAAGGTCATAGATGACATAGCAAAGACAAATGGTGAAATTTGAATTCGAATGAAAAAATCTGGAGTACAGAACTAATAAAATTGTGATCATATCCCACCATTGTCATTTGTGCGGGTTGCCTATCCTGCTGCAGCTTATTAAAGTTCAGTGTTGAACGCTGCTGCTGTGTTAAAATTCCAACACAACAAGCTTATTCTGGGTGGCACGGTGGCTCAGTGGTTAGCACTGCTACCTCATAGCGCCAGGGACCCGGATTTCATTCCCACCTCGGGTAACTGTCTGTGTGGAGTTTGCACATTCTCCGTGGGTCTGCGTGGGTTTCCCCTGGGTGCTCCAGTTTCCTCCCACAGTCCAAAGATGTGCAGGTTAGGTGAATTGGTCATGCTAAATTTCCATAGTGTTAGGTGCATTTTTTAGGGGTAAACGGAGGGGAATGTGTCTGGGTGGGTTGCTCTTCGTAGGGTCGGTGTGGACTTGTTGGATGTGAAGGATCTGTTTCCACACTGTCGGGAATCTAATCTAATACAACTAACACATAGCAATTGTTGTAAAGACCCAATTGACTCATGATTTGGAGATGCCGGTGTTGGACTGGAGTGTACAAAGTTAAAAATTACAGAACACCAGGTTATAGTCCAACAGGTTTATTTGGAAGCACTAACGTTTGGAGCGCTGCTCCTTCATCAGGAGGTTTTGGAGAATAAGATTGTAAGACACAGAATTTATAGCAGAAATTTACAGTGTGATGTAACTGAAATTATATATTGAAAAAGACCTGGATTGTTTGTTAAGTCTGTCATCTTTTAGAATGACCATGTTGGTTTCAGTTCTTTCATATGTAAATAGCAAAACCTTTTTAAAAAGTTACATTCTCAAGTAAACTTTAACAACTGGGGTGGCACAGTGGTTAATACTGCTGCTTCACAGCGCCAGAGACCCGGGTTCAATTCCTGCTTCGGACAATTGTCTGTGTGGAGTTTGCACATTCTCCAGGTGCTCCGGTTTCCTCCCACAGTCCAAAGATGTGCAGGTTAGGTGAATTGGCCATGCTAAATTGTCCATAGTGTTAGGTGGATTAGTCAGGGATAAATATAGTGGGGCGGGTTTCTCTTCGGAGGGTCGGTGTGGACTTGTTGGGCCAAGGGGCCTGTTTCCACGCTGTAGGTAATCTAATTGGTGTCATGTCGGCTCAGATAATTTATTGAAGGTGTTCACTTCTCTCTGTGAGGCTGTCTGTGCCACAATGGTCAGACTGATTCTAATCTAAAAAATTGATTTATATAATCTTACATGGATTCATGCAGTAAACCTTTTCCATAACTTCTGTGTCTTACAATGTTATTTTCCACAACCACCAGATGAAGAAGAAGCGCTTAAAAAGCTAGTGCTTCCAAATAAACCTGTTGGACTATAGTCTGGTGTTGTGTGATTTTTAACCAATTGGTTTATTAGGGAAGGAAATCTTATGCCTGACCTATTTGTGAATCCAGACCAACAGCAATGTGTCATTGACTCTTAACAGTCCTCAGGGCGATTTTGGCATAGCCAGTAATGTCCACATCCCATGAATGAATTAAAAAGCAGAAGAGGCTTAGGTGAAGCATAAAATAGGGATAGAAATGGTCTGCTGATTTGCCTGTTTCATATTGTATGATTGTAGACTACTTTGATGAGACTCCACTGGAGTACTGTGTATACCTCCACTCTCCTTAGCTGAGGAAGACTTTGCCTTCCTACAGTGAGTTCAACAATGGTTCACCAGGTTTATAGCTGTTAGGAGAAGGCTATCCATGAGGAGAATGGACATATAAACTCTGGAATTTAGAAGAGCAGTGATCTCACCTCATCGAAATAGATGACATTCATAGAAAATTTGACAGGATAGATGTTGAGAAGCAGTTTCCCCTACCTTAAGAGTCCAAACTTAGGGGCACAGTCTCCAGATAAGGAGTGGCCATTTAGAACTGAAAGGGGAAGAGATTGGTTCATGAGGAGGATTGTATATCTTTCAGGAGTACATTACCAGGGTAGAAAGAGAATTTGATACAGGGGTATTACACCAGGGCAAGAAGATAATTTAATGTGGGGTATGGCACCAGGGCAAGAAGAGGATTTGATGTAAGAATATGGCACCAGGGCAGGAAGAGGATTTGTTGTAATGGTTCAGCCCTGAACAGGCATGGTTCCTGAGCCTATTTTGCCATTCTGTAATATAATCATCGATTTGTAACAAAACCCCATTGCATGGTAGCTTCCTCAGGCCTTCAGTTAACTTCATCAGTCCCTGATGTAAGCCTTATGCCTAAAACATCGATTCTTCTGCTCCTCTGACCTGCTGCCTGACCTGCTGTGCTTTTCCAGCAACACACTTTCGACTCTCATCTCCAGCATCTGTAGTCCTCACTTTCTTCAATTACCAAAGACCAAATATCAACATCCTTCCCATTCCTGTAGAAGGCAGGAGTTGGCAGGCAGAAGGTGCATAACATGTGAGGGAAGGTAGAGGATACCATGTACAAAACTTGCTCTCTGTTAGTCTTATCCTGACAGGTAGGTGTTGAGTATCCATCCAGCCTTGGACCAGTTGAGGTACTTCAACAGCTTCTTAAGGGCATTCTCTCTCCATCACTGTTACCTTGTTAAGCTGTATCTGGGCTTGAGATGGGATCCAGCTTGTTCATGTCTCCCGTGCCCCAGAGTGAGCAGCCCCAACCTCCCCTCCCCCATCCCTGTCCCAAGCCATCTCCAGTTAGACCCACCTGCCTGAGTGGTGCCAGCAAGGTGCTTCCACTTTGCTTGAACTCCAGACTTGCCCATTGATTTGCTCAGGTCTGGCTTGACTTTGAACCCAGAAGTGGCCATCAATCCTGATGATTCAGTCTGGGACTACAGAGTTACCAGGTGGATATCTTCCCTCACAACTTCAGATAAGTCATTGTCTGAACCACACACAATTGTGTTGTGACTTCACAGAGATAAAGTCAGGACTGAGTCTCAAGTCAATAGACAGAAGCACAATATCTAGTTTAAAATCTCACAATGCTCTGATTTGTTTGTGATGTCTGTGCTTGATATTTTAATTATCAATGACTCCCATTTCTCTAGATTCTGAGTTTTCGCCATTTAGAACATACTTTGACTATCTTCATTAAGTCAAAAGGAGATGATTGAACCCTTTCCATTGTGCACAGTTTCTTTCTTCAAAAATTTCTGTTCAGTTCAGACTAAGATCATTGTAGTACACCAACAGTCTCATGCTGTCAATTAGAGAACTTGCCTATTTTCCCTACTCTCTGTCACCTACTGCAGAGCTAATTTCTGAACTAAGGCAATAAATTGCCTTCAAATCCAATGAGCTTTGCCTTTGGCTAACAATTTCATATAAGAGATTTCAAATACCTTCTGGAAATAGAGATAAATAACAATCACAGACATTTCCCTGTCCCACTACTTTAAGAAATGTTAACTTTTTCAAAGATTTCAAGTGGGTTTTTCAGCCATGATCTAACCTATGCTGGTTCTATCTGAGCAACTGAAAATTTTCACGGTTGTTAACAATGCAAATTTAATCAGTGATGACAGTAATTTCTCGAATACAGATGTTAGTCTAACTGCTCCTTAAATATCCTCTTCCATTTCCAATCATTCCCAAAACAAGAGAACTTTGGGAAGTTCTGAAATATTCTCACTTACATTCCACTTTTTTTAATTTTAATCTGTATATGGGGGAGGGGACAATAATTCCCTGTTGCATTCTCCATGGTACACCTTGTGCAATCAGGATCAAGTTGCTGACCATTTATTCTTGTGGTTTAATTTGTTTGAGTTTTAAATTCAGTAATTCTCTGAATTCCTGATGTGTACCACCCCTCAACATCATAGCTGCTTTCTCAGTAACATCCAATTTCTTTCATTATTATTGTATTTGTAACTCTTATTTTGGCAGGTAACTGATAACCACAAGCAATTTAATATTACATTCCTTATCACAGAGTCATGGAAATGTACATTACAAAAACAGACCCTTCGGTCCAACTTGTCAATGCCGACCAGGTGTCCCAAATTAATCTAGCCCCATTCCTATTCATATACACAGTCAAATGACTTTTACATGTTGTAATTGTACCAGCCTCTGGCAACTCATTCCATACACGCACCACCCTCCACATGCAAAATTTGCTCCTTCGGTCCCATTTAAATCTTTCCCCTCTCACCTTAAACCTATGTCCTCTAGTTTTAGGCTCCCCTATCCTGGGGAAAAGACTTTAGTTATTCACCATATCCATGCCCCTCATTATTTTATAAACCTCTATAAGATCAAGCCTTTGACAACATTCTGGGGAAAAAAAGCCTGAGCTTATTCAGCCTTTCCATATAGCTCAAACTCTCCATTTCTGGCAACATCCTTGTAAATCTTTTCTGAACCATTCAGGTTTCACGACATCTTTACTAATTGAACGTTTTTAATCCATCCAGGGGGTGTGGGTGTCATTGGCTGGGCCAGCAAATGTTGCCCACCCCTAATTACCCTTGGATGGTGTGTGACTTAGTAAGGAACTTTCAGGTGGTGACCTACTTGCTGCTCTTGGCCTTCTTGGTGGTAGAGGTCACAGGTTTGGATGGGGCTGGCAAAGGAGCCTTGGTTAATTATAATGCATCTTGAAGATGATGCACACTACTGCTATTGATAGTGGAAGAAGGACTGAATGTTAAAGGTATTAGATAGGGTACCAATCAAGTGGGCTGCTGTAACCAGGATAGTGCCAAACCTCTTGAGACAGAAATAGAAATTGCTGGAACAGCTCAGCAGCTCTGGCAGCATCCATGGAGAGAAAGCAGAGTCAACATTTCAGGTGTAATGACCCTTCTATAGGACCTTTCTTTAGAACAAAGTTTCTTGAGTGTGGTTGGATCTGTACCCATCCAGGCAAGTGGAGAGTATTCCATCATACTCCTTATAGATGGTGTACAAAGTTAAAAATCACACAACACCAGGTTATAGTCCAACAGGTTTAATTGGAAGCACACTAGCTTTCGGAGCGACGCTCCTTCATCACATGTATTTGTTCAAATGCCTTTTAGATGTTGTTAATGTTGTACCCGCCTCAACTATTTCCGCTGGCAGCTAATTCCATATGCATTCCACCCTCTGTGTAAAACAGATGCCCCTCAGGTTCTCTTTTATTTTTTTCCCCTCTTATCTTAAACTGCTGCCCTCTGATCCATGATTCTCCAACCCTAGGAAAAAGACTGAGTACATTCATCCTATCCATACCTCTCATGATCGTATACACTTCTATAAGATCCTCCCTTGGTCTCCTGTGCTCTAAAGAAAAAAGACCTAGCTTGTTCAACCTCTCCCTATAACTCAGACCCTTGAGCCCTGGCAACATTCTTGTATTTTTTTTTTCTGCATTATTTCCTGTTGATTTCCTATAGCCAGATGACCAAAACTGAACACAATACTCCAATTGCGGCCTCACCAATGTTCTGTACAACTGCAACAAAACTTCCCAACTTCTTTACTCAGTGCCCTAACTGATGAAGGCCAGTTACGTGCCGCAGTATTCCTAGCCTCGGGCCTGCTCTTATAGCCATTGTGTTTATGTGGTGAGTCTAGTTGAAGTTCTGGTCAATGGTATCCGCCAGGTTGTTGATAGTGGGAGATTCAGTGATGGTAACACTATTGAATGTTAAGGGGCAGTGATCAGATGGTCTCTTACTGGTAATGGTCATAACCTGGCATTTATGTGACATGAATGTAATTTGCCACTTGTTAGCCCATGTTGGATATTGTCCAGATTTTGTTGCATTTGAACATAAAATGCTTCAGTATCTGAGGAGTTGTGACTGTTGCTGAACATTGTATAATCATCAGCAAATATCTCCACTTCTGACCTTATGATGGAGGGAAGGTCATTGATAAAGCAGCTGAACATTGTTGAGCCTAGAACATTACCCTGAGGAGCTCCTGCAGAGATGTCTTGGAGCTGAAGTGACTGATTTCCAACATCCACAACTATTTTCCAATATACCAGGTTTGCTTCTAACCTGAGGAGAGTTTGCCCCCAGATTTCCATTAATTCCAGTTTTGCTAGGGCTCCTTGATGCCATATTCGGTCGAATGCAGCCTTGATGTCAAGAGCTGTCACTTTTATTCATCTGTGGAATTCAGCTCTTTTTTTCCATGTTCGAACCAAGGCTGTAATGAGGTCAGGAGCTGATAGGGTCAAAAATCAATGTTGAGCACTCCCAAATGTATACTGGTGGGCCACCAGCTCTGCTGAGTCTGTTGTGCTGGTGGAATAGGACATATCAGGGATGGTGTTGGTGGTGTCTAGGGAATTGTCTTTAAGTATGATTATGCCAAGCTATTGACTGAGTAGTCTGTGAGACAGATCTCCTAATTCTGGTATTATCCCCCAAATGTTATTAAGAGTACTTTGCAGGGTTGGAAAAGCTGTTTCTGTCGTGTCTTTTCTGTTAGGAGAACGTGAGGACTGCAGATGCTGGAGATCAGAGTTGTGAGTGTGGTACTACACTCTTGTGTCTTTTCTGTTGTCTAGGTCAATGCTGGGTGACCCATTCAGTTTCATTTTTTTGAGGCATCGTCATGATTGATACAACTGAATGGTCATTTCAGAGGGCAATTGAGAGTCAACCACATAGCTTTAGGGCCGGAGTCACATGTCGGTGAGGATGGTGATTTCCTTCCCAAGGCACATTAGTGAACCAGATGGGTTTTTCGACAATCGCCAATGGTTTCCTAGTCAACAGAAGATTCTTAATTTCACATTTTCTTTATTGAATTCAAATTCCACCATCAACCATAGTGGGATTTGAACCCAGGTCCCCAAAACATTTTTTTTTTTAGATTACTTAAACCCAGAATTGAAAACAGAGATGTCGAAGAAGGGAAGGGAAGAGTCAGAGATGGGGCAGGTGAAGGTGTGAATGAGGTGGAATTTGGAAACAAAATCGATAAACTTTTCCAATTCAGGACGAGAAAGGGAAGCAGTGCTAGGAGTAGAGAGGTTTCCTCTGATTCCTTAAGTTCCCTGTTTTGATACCACACTTGGTCAATCCAGCAGTCACCTTCTTCCCTTGCCCTCTGGAGTTCAGCTGTTTGGTCTATATTTGGTCAAGAATTGTATCAACACCAGGAGTTGAGTAGCACTGTCGTTCCCGAGTTGGCCATCAATGAACAGGTTATTATTGACTAAGTGCTGCTTGATAGCACTGTTGACAACACCTGCATCCCTTTGCTGACAAGTGGGAGTAGACTAATGGAACTGGAATTGGCCTTGCTGGATTTATCCTGCTTATTTTGTGGACAGGATATAATTGGATAAGACTGAATTACTACGTCGATACCAGTGCTATCTTTGTACTGGAACAGGTGGTGAAAGGGCACAGCATTTAGAGCACACTTCTTTTGTACTGTTGTCAGAATGTTGTCAGATCCTATCGCTTCTTTTTTCTTTCAAATGGGCTTTATTATTTGGGGTGGTCAGTTTTCTCTCTCTACCTCTCAATCTCTCAACAGTTGATGTCAGACTCTGTCCTGGGATTGCTCATGCTGTCCCATTTGTGATTGAGTTTGCAGCAGCTGTATATGGGAGGTTGGTGGGGAGGGGGGTGGGGTCTTCGCAATAGATGTGATTCTGTTGCTCACCATGCCTCATAGTACACCCCTCCCCCAAGTCATTGGTCTTGCCCTCAAGTTTGATGTGCTGTGCTTCACTCTCACTGCCCATCTTGCTGAGCTCACACTTCACCTCCTCATCCAAATGCATCTTCTGCAGAACCTTGGAGAAGAGGTGATTGATAGTACTGCTCTGGCTGATTTATTCTGGCTGGAACAGAGAGCAGGCTCCTCTCTCCTTCATCTCCCTGAGTTCCGCCTGGTATGGGCTACCTGCTAACTGTTGTATTTCCTGAAGCACTGCAGTTTTTTTGCTGGCCTGCATTCTTCTCACACACAGGTATTCGTGCTGCTGTCTCTTTGTCTTTCTATCTTCCTCGTTTTCACTTTCTTTTGAGAGTTTCTTTTGCTAGTTGTCTTATGCTAATTGGCTGTGCTCCCCTATCATTGAGGATAGGATGTTTTTGGAGTTTCCTCTTCCAGTGATTGCTTTAGTGACTACCACCATTCATGGCTGCAATGTGGCAGAACTGTTTAGATCTGATCTGTTGATTGTGGCATTGCTTAGCTCTGCCTGTCATTTGCTGCTTATGCTGTTTTGGTATCAGGTTGACAGCTCATTTTTAACCATGCCTGGTATGTCTTCCTGCATTCTTCATTGAACTAGGGTTGATCTCCTAGCTTGATGTAATGGCAGAGCAGGAGATACACCAGGCCATGGAGTTACGGGTTGCAGTTGCATACAATTCTGCTGCTGCTGCTGCTGATGGTCCACAGCCCCTCATAGATGCCCACTCTTGAGTTATGTCTGTTCAAAATCTATCCATGCACATTGGAACTGCCACACAACACAACAGAGGGTGTCCTCGATGTGAAGATAGGACTTTGTATCCAAAAGAATTGTGCAATTGTCAGTTCCACTGATATTGTCATGGATGGAGATATTTGTGACAGGCAAATTGGTGAGGTCAAGCGATTACTAAAGCTGGATACTTTAAAAATGTCAATGTTACCAGGCAGAGGCAACATGGTTTGTGAAAGGGAATTCATGGATAACCAATTTTTTTGAGTTCTTCAAGGAGGTAACATATACTATGAATAAAGGTAAACCAATGGATGCACTGTACTTGGATTTCCAAAAGATATTTGATAAATTGGCATATCAAAGTTTATTGCAGAAAATAAGAGACTAAAGAATTAATAATAGAAAATAATGAAATGGCAGATGAACTTTGCATTTCTTTACACTAGAAAGGATAAAAGTAACATCTCAGGTGAATTTCTGGAACAATTTGGAAATGGGGTTGTATCCACAGGAGTTTAGAGGTTAAGAGGTGGCTTGAATGAAAAATAAAAGATCCTGAGAAGTTTTGACAGGGTGAATTTGGAAAAGATATTTCGTCTTATGGGGCATTCTAGAACTAGGGCCCACTGTCTAAAAATAATGAGTTGCTCATTTAAAACAGAGTTGATGAGAATTGTTTTTTCTCTCAACAGTCATGACTTGTTGGAACTCTCTTCCTCAAAAGGCAGTGGAAAGAGTTACTGATTATTTTTATGGCAGAAGTAAATCAGTTTTTGATGTCTAATGGGGTGAAAGATTATTTGGAAATAGGTGTGAATGTGAAGTAATCAGTTGAGCAATGACCATATTGACTGGTGAAGCAGGTCTGAGGGAATGAGCAGCCTAGTCCTGCTCCTAATTCATAAATTTGTATGTAAGTACATCTTTCCCACTTGTTGGTTCCTTCACCGCATGTCGCAGTCCCAAACTAGAAGCAATGTCCTTTAGGACTCGACAAACTCAGTCAACAGTGGAGATACAGAGCCACTCTTGGAGAGGAGCATTGAAATCCTCATCCAGAGTACAATCTGTGCCCTTCAATGTATCATCCAAGCCGTGGTCAACATGGAGGATTGTGGATTCACCAGTGATGACGGTCAGCCATAATTATCATGTGGTTTGCTTGCCCATTCATATGTGACCTGTTACAATAAGATTCCTTGGGGCTTTGGGGTCAATGTCGAGGATTCTAAGGTCAACTTCATCTCAACTATATTCTACCTTGTCAAAAATCACACGACACTGAGTTGTAGTCCAGCAGGTTTATTTGAAACTGCAAGCTTTTGGAGCCTCCACTTCTTCCTCAAGCAGCCAGGTGAGAGAGAAAATACATCACACTATAACCCGGTGTCCTGTGATTTTTGACTTTGTCCACCTCAGCCCAACGCCAGCACCTCCACATATTCTACCTTGCTAGCATGTCTGGTTGATTAGAAGAAAGTGAGGACTGCAGATGCTGGAGACCAGAGTTGAAAAATGTGGTTCTGGAAAAACACAGCAGGCCAGGCAGCATCCGCGGAGCAGGAGAATTGACGTTTCGGGCATAAGCCCTTCTTCAGGAATAAGGCTGGTGTGCCAAGCAGGCTGAGATAAAGTTGGTTGATTAGAAGGACAGGGATAGTGATGGTGGTGCCTGGGACATTGTCTGTAAGGCACTATTATGTGAGAATGACAATGTTGGTCAGCTGTTGAACAGCCCTCCAAGCTGTGGGGATGTTCGTAAATAAGATTTTGCAAGGTCAACAGGACAATATCTCATTAGTTCCACACTTCTGGCTAGTTCATTCAGTTTCATTCCTTTTAATCAGACTTTGTAGCAGTTAGATATAAATGAATGGCTTGTTAGGTTATTTCAGAGTCAACGATATTGCTATGGATTCAGTGTCATGTGGAAATCAGACCAGATGGGATGGCAGATTTTAGTGACCAGTTGGGTTTTTGTAACAATGTTCAGTGATAATATCACTACATTACACCCACCCATGTCTGCCATTTCATTTGACTCATTGACAATATCACTTTCATCAGAGACAAAAATATGGGACTATATCACTCATGACCACTCAGTTTTCTAAATATACTTATAACAGGTCTATGATGTAATTTCTACACAACTCGAACCATTAAGACTTGCAATTCCCTGTATGCAATCTTGACGTGAATTCCTTGGTTAGTAATTTATATTTTGCAGATCAGTGAAAGCGATACTAAGAGGTATTTTATTCTCAGCATGAACTGACTGCAATGTTGGAATCGCTGAAAAGAAAGCTCATCCATCACCAAGTAATAAAGTCCAACTATGAGGAGAATCTGACACAGTTGATGGTGCGTGAGTATTGAACATGGCTGTGGCCAGCTTATGAAATGACTAGAATGTAATACTGATCTTAATGGCTGATCTATTCACACCAAACTCTCACAAAGTGTCAATGATGAATCAGATACCATGGCTCAAACACCAGTGTGTTATGTTTTCCTGCATGCTTTGCTGAATTACTCTATCAATCAAACTCATATTCTGCAGCTTCATAGTCTTCTTTTCATGGGTCATATTTAATTAATATTTACAAATCACAGCACGCAGTGGGCACAGCGGTCTGGGGGATGGATTGATGAGAAATTGCTATGTGCTGCCAATTTCATTCATCATTTTTATGAAGAAATTAGTGATCATTCCAACTCCTGATTGTTAAGTAGTGACTTAGACTACAAAATGTAGATTACAAGCAAAAAGTAGCATCAAGTCTGACGGCATCTATGGAGGGAGATACAGAATCAATACTTCAGGTCTCTTACCTTTCATTATAATTGAAAAAACTCCGCTATTGTCTACTGCTCTCCTTGTCTCAGTCAGTCTCCACTGCCTCTGGCTTCTGTCAGTTTCTGTTGCCCCTGGCCTCTTCCAGTTTCTGTTGCCCCTGACTTCTGTCAGTTTCCACTGGCCCTAGCTTTTGTCAGTCTCCACTGCTCCTGGCTCCTGTGGGCCTCCGTTCCCTAATTCCTGGATTTTATCATCTGCATGTACCCCCCACCCCAACCTCTCAGCCTGCTTCCTAGGCTCACTTTCCAGCTTCCCCAACCTCCCATCTTGTTCCAGGCTGCTAGCTTGCAGCCTCAGGACTCTATCATCTCCAGGGTGAGAGTGAGTCCTGCAGTCAGTCTCCAGATCTTTCAAATGAACCTATTGGACTATAACCTGGTGTTGTCTGATTTTTAATGTTATCCACCCTAGTCCAACACCAGTACCTCTACATCAAGTCTCCAGATCATATTTCCTGTTGCTGGTGAAGCAGAACATCTGAAGTCCGCTATATATTCAGGTGTGAACTTGTTCTGGGTTAAGTTGACTTGTTGGTTCTGGTTAGCCGCCATACAAACCAAATAACTCTGGTCAGAGAAAGGGGAGACATTGGTGCATTTTTCTGCTGATTCCAAATGTTTTTTCTTTTGGGGGTAGCGATCTAACAGGTTTAAAGCAAGTATAAAGACAGGGAAATGAGGAACAGACAGTAGGGGAGAGACAAGAATTGGAGTAAAGGTCAGCAATGGGAAGGAAAGCAGAAAAGATTAAATGACTGAAGGATTAATGTTGTGAGGCAAAAGAGGACAGGAAAGAATAAAGCGAAGAGTTAAAAGATGGGTCCAGTGGAGATATAAATGATAGCAGCAGAATAATTACTTTTTTCAGATTAGATTCTCTACAGTGCGGAAACAGGCCCTTCAACCCAACAAGTCCACACTGACCTCTGAAAAGTACCCAGACCCATCTCCCCCTGACTAATGTACCTAACACTATGGGCAATTTAGCATGGCCAACTCACCTGGTCTGCACATCCTTTGGGTTTGGATTGTGGAAAGAAACCAGAGCACACCAGCACAGACACCAGGAGAATATGCGAACTCCACACAGACAGTCGCCCAAGGCGGGAATTGGATCTGGGTCCCTGGCACTGTGAGGCAGCAATGCTAACCACTGAGCCACTTTTCTGAAGCATCTGTTATGGTCTAAAACTGCCGAGCACAATGTAGGGTCCAGAAGGCTGTAAAATGTCTAACTGAAAAATGAGATGCTGCACCTTGAGTTGTGTCGAGATGAAGGAGACCTAGAACAGAGGTTAGAGTAGGAATGGGCCAGGAATTATAATGGCAAGCAACTGGAAATTAGAGGCTATGGATTTTGAGACAAAGGCCATGACTGAGAGGGCTGTGCAAGAAAATTGGGTTAACGGAGCAAACCTTCAGCCTTGAACACCCCTACTCCCCCAGCACACATAATCACCTTTGGAAAATGAATGTTGTGCATTAGAATGATAGACTTATTTTATATGGGAAAGGGGAATATGATTAATCTGATTGTAAATTCTCAATGTTCTATACTTTTCATAGGATATGCACAAGCAAAATGCACATTGTTACAATTTGGGCAAGCTAAATTAAATTATTTACTGGTTTGAAGCTTTGAAACAGTCATGTTGATGTACAAATATGTGAAAACTGTTGCTTTAACAGAAAAGTGGCACAGTGGGGCGGCATGGTGGCTCAGTGGTTAGCACTGCTGCCTCACAGCATCAGGGTTCCTGGGTTCGATTCCAGCCTCAGGTAACTGTGTGGAGTTTGCACATTCTCCCTGTGTTTGTGTGGGTTTCCTCCGGGTGCTCCGGTTTCCTCCCACAGTCCAAAGATATGCAGGCCAGGTGAATTGGCCACGCTAAATATAGTCAGAGGGGAATGGGGCTGGCTGGGTTACTCTTCGGAGGGTCAGTGTGGACTGGTTGGGCTGAAGGGCCTGTTTTCACACTGTTGGGAATCTAATCTAAAGAGGAATATGTGAAAGGCAGCAATGCAATATATGGAAATTTACATGTGTCAGTAAAAGCAAGGTACTGTGGATGTTGGGCATCTGAAATAAAACCAAAAAGTAAATCCAAAGTAGATCATATTGATCATATTAGACTTGAGTCATTAACTCTATGTCTCTCTCCACTGATGTTGCCAGACCTACTGAGATTCTCCAGCACTTCCTGTTTCTATCATGGATGTCAGTATAAGTGGATTCAGGACGTGTATTTAATTTGATTATATTTTAACCTTTAATTCTCACTGCTGAAGTCTGTATGTTTAATGATGTTGTCTCAAAAATAGTTACCTCAGCTTTTTGTAGGCCACCTCCTCTGCTTCCCTCCCACCCCCCCCCCCCCCCCCCCCCCCCCCCCCAACATCCACTAAATTTTGCTACTGTAGTTGTCTGCCCACTGGTTGCCCTGATGATCAAATAATGACTTGTTATTTAGCAATGAATAAATATTGCATGAATCAGGAACTGTAGGATTGCTGATGCCCATGTAACTATATCACAAAATGAATACCAAGCACTTAGCTGCAAATGGCAAAATTTGATTATGATCCTTACTTAACATTGAAAGAAGCTTGCATTATATAGCTCCTTTCATGCCTTATGATCACCCCAAAACACCACAGACTTTAAGTTACTGAGTTAACAATAATTAATTGATCTTGTAATGTGTCAATTCTGTCATGGAAGCCAATACAGTTATCACTTTGTACACAGCAAAAACACACTATAAGCAAAGTGATCATGATAAGATAATCTTTTCATTCACGTGAATTGACAGGTACCTATTGGCTGGGAAACAAAAGAGGCAATAGAGTCAGGCATTTGCATCCTCGTTTGTTAATTTCTGCAGTAAGCATCCTAGGATGAGAAGGCATTATAAATAGTGTTCTTTTCAAAACAATATTTTGAACACTTTTGTTTATTAGTAATAAAATTATTAGAGATGGACAAAAACTTTCATGTGTACTTGACGTGAAGAATCATTCCATGAGGCTAGGAACAGTTGACTTGCCTTCTGTTTGGCTGTCAGACAGTAGTGTGGTACATGGGTCACCCAATAGCAGGATTGTGATTGAAGGCACTCGTTCATGCATTGACACCAAACTGATCAAAACTGGGTGAGTGGCATCCTGAATCCAGTTGGGCAATTTACCCCCAGAAGATCCACTGTCATTTTTCTCCTTGCTTTCTCTTTCTCCCTCTCTGTCCCTCCCTTGCTCCCTCAACCACCCACCCTCCTCGGTTTAACCCTGTGTGCTGTGGTTACTTTCTGTAGGATGAAGTGTCTCTGACAGAGCAGAGAATTGGGAGGGTCTTTGTACATCTTCATGAGTACCTGAGAATGGAAGAAGAGAATATTATGCAGGAACTCCACAACGATGCATGGCAGCGATTCACTGTGCTGGAAGAAATCATCATGCAATTGACTTTCGAGTCCACCTCATTATCAGACACTATTCAAGCAGTCAGTGAAGATCTGATTCAGGAAGATGCCATACTATTCTTAATGGTTAAGTATTTTATACCAAGTAAGCTATTCATTGTCCCAACATCACCTGCACCATTGAATACCACTCCTGTTCACTGTGAATTTGCTTGGTTCTTGTGAGATCACAGATGTGTGCTGGTGATGCTTCCCTCTCTCGGCCCTCTCACGGTATTAGGAAAATGCCATTTGGAAGTTAGAGTTATCTACAGGGGGGAGAGTGGAACAAAGGAAAAATATTATTCACGACTCATGTCTCACACATGCCAACACTTGACTCCAGAAATCCTGGAGTAGAAAAGGGAAGAAGTTGCACCTATTTGTTGGCAGCCTATGCCCTATTTGTACCCACACTTAGCTATAGATTACATGATGGCCTGGTGTGCCATTCACCAGGAAAAACACCACTCATAGGGGCAATCACATATATTTCTGAAAAACCTTTTAAGACTTCATTGCGGTTGTGCTTTATAAAATTCTTGAATTTACAGCTTCATCTGAGCAAAGTGTTCTGAGCTGAGGCACCAGTTCATTGTGAGCTCTTGAGCAGTGCTGACATTTGGCAATATCCTTTCTAACTCTTATATTAGTGCATGAATTCAACAGTCTGCTAAATTCAAACAAAGAGGCAAAAGTGAGGACTGCAGATGCTGGAAACCAGAGTTTAGATCAGAGTGGTGCTGGAAAAGCACAGCAGGTCAGGCAGCATCTGAGGAGCAGGAAAATCAATGTTTCAGGCAAAAGGAATTAGAGGCAGGAAGCCTCCAGGGTGGAGAGATACTTGGGGGAGTGGGACTGGGGAGAAGGTAGCAAAAAGTACAATAGGTGAATGGGGGTGGGGATGGAGGTGATAGGTCAGAGGGGAGGATGGAGTGGATAGGTGGGAAGGGAGATGGCAGGTAGGACAGGTCATGAGGACAGTGCTGAGCTGGAAAGTTGAAACTTAGGTAAGGTGGGGGAAGGGGAAATGAGGAAACTGGTGAAGTCCACATTGATGCCCTGGAGTTGAAGTGTTCCGAGGCGGAAGATGAGGCGTTCTTCCTCCAGACGTCGGTTGGTGAGGGAGCGCCAGTGGAGGAGGCATGTCCTTGGGAGAGTGGGAGGGGGAGTTGAAATGTTGGGCCACGGGGTGGTGGGGTTGATTGGTGCGGGTGTCCCAGAGATGTTCCCTGAAGGGGTTGCACAGTGGCTCAGTGGTTAGCAGTGGTTAGTGGCCAGGCACCCGGGCTTGGTTCCAGCTTTGGGCAACTTTGCACATTCTCCCTGTGTCTGTGTGGGTTTCCTCCAAGTGCTCCGGTTTTGTCCCACAATCCAAAGATGTGGAGGTTAGGTGAATTAGCTATGTTAAATTTCCTGTACTGTTCAGGGATGTGTAGGTTAGGTGCATTAGTCAGGAGTAAATCTAGAGTAATAGGGTAGGGGAATGAGTCTGGGTGGGTTATTTTTGTTGGGCCAACTGGCCTGTTTCCATCTTGTAGAGATTCTATGAATAATGTTTCATATTGAAATTCATAAGTCCATTAGAGTTCATAAGATATAGGAACAGAATTATGCCATTTGGCCCATCAAGACTGCTCTGCCAATCATGCTCCTCACGCCATTTTTCTTGCCTTGTCACCACATCCCTTCAACCCATTACCAATTAATAATCTGTCTAACTCCTCCTTAAATTTACTCACTGTCCCAGCATCGACTGCACTTTGGGGTAGCAAATGCTACAGATTCACAACTCTTTGGGAGAAATAGTTTCTCCCCAACTCTGTTTAACATTTGCTACCCCTTATCCTAAAATTATGACCTCTCATCCTAGAAGGCCCCACAAGAGGAAACATCCACTTCACATCAATTTATCTACACCTTTTATCATCTTGAATACCTCCATTTGATCTGCCCTTGAAGATCTCAACCCCCTGGGAGGGGTCTTTCGGTTCCACGATCGGCCAAATAAACAACAGAAGTATGGTCTGCTACAGCAAGATTTCACTCTTTAATGAGTAATGGCCGGGCACAGGTTTGTCCAGCAACATAGAGATTAAAGGCTTCTGTGTTTCTTGGAGAAATGGCACAACTTCACTTGGAACAAAGGCATTTTTATATGTTTCTTAAGAAATAGTACAGCCTTAATTGCAGAGTAAATCCAATAAAGTATAATAAAATGACATAATGGACAGCAGGGTAACCCAATGATATTTCCTAGGAAACAAAGTTGTTTACCACACATTATCTCTTCCCACTTGCATTTCAAGGTTAGCTAGGGTGGTTAGTAATATCCTATCTAGCTTAGTTAATTCCATACTATGAAGGGTCCATTGTTCTGCTTTATCTTTGATTAAGTTAGCTCAGCATAGCAGGAGTGCAGCCTTTAGCAGGGTGAGAAGCCATTTTAAACATAGTGTTAATTTGTAGCCTGGAGCCATTTTATTATGTTACTTTATGTTACTTGCATTGAGGAGCCATTTTGTAGTTAGTAAAATCATGCATAAAATGGTTGCTCTTGAAAACAGCCTAAATCCAGATTTTAGATCCTCACCCTCATTCTTCTAAAGTCCAGAAAGTATAGGCCTAAAATATTCAATCTCTTTTCATACAACAAATACCTCATCTCTGGGATCAATCTAGTGAACCTCCTCTGAACTGCCTCCAGTTAAATGACTATTTTGTTCTCATGAGCCAACACAAACATACTTAATCCAAAGCACATTTGGCATTTCTACCAGTCTTGGTTAAGTTTCTTGTGGGTGCCAGTCTACTAGACAGGACTGAATGGACAATATCTCTACTAATGATCATAAGCTTGCATGACTACAGTAGGGCCTCATTGTCTCAGTGCAGAAAAATATCGAAACCACAGAATGTGGAGACCGACACTTTGCATCTAAATCATCTGCATCCATCTTGGAGGTACTGAATGAGGACAATGTAGACAGAGCTTTATCCTGTATCTAACTCTGTGGTGGAGCTGCTTGGGTGTGTTTGATGGGAAAGTGTAGAGAAAGCTTGTCACTATACTGCTGCACTTCAGATGGTGTAGGCACACAAGCAGTGCTGTTAGGGAAGATGTTCCAAGATTTTGACCCAGCAACACTGAAGGAATGGAGATAAATTTCCAAGTCAGGATGAATGGATTAGAGGGGAAATGGCATGAGCACACCACCACCTACCTCTCATGCCCTTGTCCTTCTAGATGGTAATAGTCATGGGTTTGGAAGGTCCTGTCTGAACAACCCTGATGAATTTCAGAAATGCAACTTATAGATAGTACACACTGTTACCACTAAGTTGCAGTGTAGACAAACAAGAGGCTGGAAGAACACAGCAAGCCAGGCAGCATCAGGAGGTGGAGAAGTCAACATTTCAGGTGTAACCCTTCTTCAGGACTGGGGAAGGGTGTAAGGGGGAGCTGCATCTTCCCTTAGGACTGAGGAGTTTAGATTTGATCTTTTCATTGTGAGATTGTTTAGCCATGTCTACTGCTTGATGCTTCTGCTGTTTGACACCCAAATAGTCCTGTTTGGCACCTTCACAAAGGTGACTTCATTTTTAGGTTTGCCTGATGCTGCTCCTGGCATGACCACCTGCATTCTGCATTGAACCAGGACTGATCCCCTGGCTAGATGGTAATAGCGGGAGAAACACAATTTCATGAGATTGGTGATTGATTGTATTTGAGTACAATTCTGCTGCTGTTCATGGCCCACAGGGCTTCATGAATACACAGTCTTGAGTTTGAGATATTTAGTACAGAGATAGTACTACACAACGCAATGCAAAGTTGGCTCAATGTGAAATCAGGAAGCTGTCTTCACAAGTACTGTGTGTTGGTCACGCTTAGCAAAATTGTCATAGATAGATGCATCTGCAGCCAGTAGATTGCTAAAGATGAGGTGAAGTACGATTATCCCTCTTGATGGTTTCTTTACCACCTGTTGCAGGCCCAACCTAGCAGCTATGTCCTTTAGGACCCGACCAGCTTGATCAGTAGTACTGCTGCTGAGCCACTCTTGATGGTGGACATTGAAATCCCCCACCGGGAGCACATTCCCTGTCTTTGCCACCCTTAGTGCTTCCTTAAAATGGCATTCAACATGGAGGAGTGTGGACTCTTCAACTGAGGTGGTTTGGTATGTATTCTGCAGGAGGTTTTGTTGTCCATATTTGGCTTGACTCTATGAGATTTCATGATGTACAGAGTCCTTGGAGACAATTCCAAGAACAATTTCCTGGTGATATGAATACCACAGTGTCACCACCAATGCTGGGTCTGTCCTGCCAGTGGGATAGGACATACCAAAGAATGATGATTGTAGTGTTGAGGACACCATCTGTAAGAACACAGCAGGTCAGAAGTGCTGATTCCTAATGAAGGACTCTTGCCCGAAGCATCGATCCTCCTGCTCCTTGGATGCTGCCTGAACTGCTGTGCTTTTCCAGCACCACACTCTCGACTCTGATCTCCAGCATCTACAGTGCTCACTTTCTCCCACTACCTGTAATATACAATTCCATGAGTATATCTGACTGATACTTGACCATATATAGCTCTCTTAGTTTTAGCATTAGCCTCCAGATGTTATAAGGAAGTTTTAGCACATCCAACATGGCTGTGTTTGCCCTTTGTGGTTATTGGTACCAAGGCCAATGCTAGGCAGTCCATCCAGTTTCATTCTTTAAGTCATTTTAGTGATTTTGATATAACTGAATGGCCATCTCAGAATTAGCCACGTTGCTCTGAGTTTGGAGTCACATGCAGGTTAAACTGGGTAAGGATAAAGAGCAACTTAGGTGGTGAAGCAGAGTGGTTTTATGAAAATTAAAAATAGTCATCACTAGAATTTTTATAAAAATTAACCAACCACCCTGATCGATGTGAATACAGATCCTCTGAGTATTACCATCACTAGCTCAGCAATACCATAAAGCCACCTTCCTTGATCCTGTGCAGTAAGTGAACCAAAATTACTGTTCCTTTCAGTGAGCCTGTTAGACGCCTATTGTCTATTCACACATCCTCTTGAGATGATCAATTTATTCATATCTGTGTTTTTATCTTTCAGAAACTGAAAACTACACAAGAGAGGTAACTCCATTTTGACACTGACTTTCTATTTGTTTGGACTTGTCTGAGTTGTCTACCTAATATTTTAACATTGAATTCCCATTTCTAGAATTAAAATGACAATCTCCGATCCCAGGGATGTGTCAGTAAAGATAGATGGTGCCAAATATAAATTTCTGATGCTGTACAATTCCTGGAAAAAAATGGTCCATGAGATTGGTTTTAATACAGGTGAGGAAATTATTTGCAAAAAAAAATTTAGATTTTGCAAAACATGGTTTTGAGAATCTTCCTTTCTTTACCTCCAGACTCCTAGTGTTTTATTTGCCATTAGACCACCACAATGTTCAGTTTTACAGGGGGTCCCCAAGTTAGAAGTGTCCAATGTGATCTCATACAGGGGTGTAATTTTAAAGATCTTCTATACAAATGGTAGATTGTTGAGTAAAGTTAAATCTCATGGCATCCAAGGAGACCTAGCTAATGGGATATAAAATTGGCTTGACAGTAGAAGTCAAATGCGTAAAAGTAGAGGATTGTTCTTCAGACTGGAGGCCTGTGTCCAATGGTGTTCCAAAGGGATTGGTGCTGAGTCCACTGTTATTCATCGTTTATATAAATGAGTTGGATGAGAATTTAGGAGGTATGGTTAGTAAGTTTCCAGGTGACACCAACATTGATGGTACAGTGGACAGTGAAGAAGGTTATCTGGGAATGCAGAGAAATCTTGATCAACTGGGCCAATGGACTAGGAATGGCAGATGGAGTTTAATTTAGATAAATGCAAGGTGTAGCATTTTGGTAAGGCAAACCAGGAGCTGGGCTTACGCAGTCAATAGTAGGGCCTGGGAAGTGTTAAAGAACAAGGGAATCTAGGACTTACTGCTCCTTGAAAATGGTGTCACAAGTAGACAGGATGGTGAAGAAGTTGTTCAGCATGCTTATTTTATGATGATGCTGCTACTTGAATAAGATTATGTTGTTCTTGGTCTTTATTTTCCAGGAGGTCATAAAGACACAGGTTCTGAAAATTTAGGTTTTAAGGGTTTTAGGGCCAGTTTGATTATAGCTAACAGATACTGCCTCAGGCAATAGGCTTTTAAGTTCAAGAAAAACTTGTATAATGAGATTAAAAATTACATAATACCAGGTCCAACAGGTTTATTTGGAAGCACTAGCTTTCAGAGCGCTGCTCCTTCATCAGGTGGTTGTACAATGAAAGGGGGAATGGCCAGTTCTCCCCAAGCTCAGCCTTTCTCTGGTTTGATCTTTAGCAGTCTGACTGTTCACTGAAAACTGTCAGTCAGCTTGAGACTGCTGATCCAAGAAATAGCTACATGGAAGAAGGTGTTCCATACCGAGTCCCTCTGCCATCACTCTCTCTCCCGTAAGGCCCTATGTTTGAGTTTACCTTTTGTGACAAGGGGATTGTTACAAGTATTTAGGACAGCATAATTAAGTTGGGATAGTCTGTTGGGTTTTTGGACAAGTTAAGCTATTCTATATTCTGTTCTCTTTTGTTTGTGTTTCGTTCGATGATCTTGCAAATTAATTTTGTTTTGTTTAAATAGTTTTGGGCCAGCTGCATCCATCCTGAAATATCCACCTGTTTAAAACAGCTAGCAAAGTTAGGGTCTGGGCTACTTTCTTGAAATGTTTTGAGGGGGTCTGGCCTCATCTATAACAGATTGGAGGTCCTTTGTGAGATTTGTTCTGTAGTTCGATTTGGGATTAGGGTTGTTGGACTCTAAGGCAGTGAGTGGTAGGTGTTAGTATCTTTTGTTCCGAGTGTTGAATTTGATTGGTTTAAACAGAGCTTGGGATAGCAATGGCTCTTTCAGTCACCAAGAGCTTTCTGGGGATGGAAGAAGTGACTTTTGGGGTTTTATAAAAGATGATTAAGGCTAAGCTGCTAGAATTAGCAGATAATGTGGAGTTGGAGCTGCCTCCTTCCATGAGGAAAGGAGAGAGAATTATAGCAATGGCTCAGAATTTCAATTTGCTGGAAACGCCAAGAGAATCCCTAGAGGTGGCAAAAATTCATTTGAAAATGAAGCAGCTGGAGAGGAAGGGAAAAAACAAGGAATGGTTATTGAATGCTCCAGGGGTTAGATGCTTCAAAAGGAATAGGGGGCAAGTAAAAGAGGTGGAAGAGTGGTATTGCTAATCAGGGATAGTATCACAGATGCAGAAAGGGAGGTCGTTGAGGACGGTTTATCTATAGAGTCAGTATGGGTGGAAGTTAGAAACTGGAAAGGAGCAGTCACTTTATTGCGGGTTTTCTACAGACCCCCAAGTAGCAACAGAAACGTGGGGGAGGACATTGGGAGGCGGATTTTAGAAAGGTGCAGAAATAACAGTGTTGTTGTCATTGGTCCTGACTTCAACTAATACTGATTGGAACCTCTTTAGTTCAAGTAGTTGGATGGAGCAGTTTCTGTCAGGTTTGTCCAGGAAGGGTTCCTGACTCAATATGTAGCTAGGCCAACTAGAAGGAAAGCCATATTAGATTTGGTGCTTGGCAATGAACCATGTCAGGTGTCGGATCTCTCGGTGGGAGAGAATTTCAGTAATAGTGATCACAACTCCCTGACTTTTACTGCTCATGGAGAGGGATAGGAGCAGATGGTATGGGAAAGTATTTAATTGGGGGAGGGGGAATTACAATGCTATTAGGTGGGAACTGGGCACATAAATTGGGAACAGATGTTCAGGCAAATGCACAACAGAAATGTGGAGGTTGTTCAGGAAGCACTGGCTTCGAATGCTGGACAGGTTTGTTCCACTGAGGAAGGGATGGTAGGTTGAAAGAACCTTGGGTGACAATGGATGTGGAACATCTAGTCAAGGAAGAAGGAAGCTTACTTAAGGTTGAGAAAGCAAGGATCAGACAGAGCTCTAAAAGGTTATAAGGCAGCAAAGAAGTAACTGTAGAGCTTAGGAGAGCATGAAAAAGCTTTAGCAGGGTAGGATTAAGGAAATCCCTAAGCCATCCTATACTTATGTGAGGAACAATAGGATGGCCAGAGTGACGGTATGGCCGATCAGTGATAGTGGAGGGAACTAGCGCCTGGAGTCGGAGAAGGTAGGGGAGGACCTTAACGAACACTTCGCTTCAGTATTCACTAGTGAGAGGAACCTTGACGTTTCTGAGGACAGCGTGAAACAGACTATTATGCTCGAACAAGTTGATGTTAAGAATGAGGATGTGCCAAAAATTTTGAAATTCATGAGGATAGATAAATCCCAGGGGACATATGGCAAATACTCTAGGTTACTACAGGAAGCAAGGGAAGAGATTGCTGTGCCTTTGCATCTTCCCTGTCCACTGGAGTAGTGCCAGGTGATTGGAGAGAGAAAAGAGGAAAGGAGACAGAGGAAAGGATGAAAGACAGGGTGTTTGAACTTCAGAAATTGGCACTTAGACAGGAAAGGCAGCATCCAAGGAACAGGAGAACAGGAATCCTGAAGAAGGGCTTATGCCTGAAACGTCGATTCTCCTGTTCTTGGATGCTGCCTGACCTGCTGTGCTTTTCCAGCAACACATTTTCAGCTCTGATCTCCAGCATCTGCAGTCCTCACTTTCTCCACTTAGACAGGAAAATCAGATTAAAATGATGGAGGTGAAGGCTGAAGGTAAGCTTAGTGCAGAAGAGCAAAACTGTGGTAGCCAAAGGCCTGGTGAGAAACTATTTAAGTATATTCAAGCATTGCCTAAATTTGATGAGAAGGATGTGGAAACCTTTTTCATCTCAAAAGGTGGCTAAACAAATGCAGTGGCCAATGACCATGTGCATTTTGTTGATCCAAACAAAATGTGTAGGTTGAGCTAGTAAGGTATTTGTATCACTATCAGAGCTGGTAGCTGGGGCGTATGAGGAGGTGAAGAAAACCATCTATATGAGCTTGTGCCAGAAGCCTGCAGACAACGTTTCAGGAATCTAAGCACGGACCCTGGTCAAACCTCCATTGAATTTGAAAGGATCAAACAAAGTAATTTTGATAAATGGATAAGGGCACTAAAAAAGAGCAAACCTATGACTCTCTTAGAGAGATGATTATTTTGGAGGAATTCAAAAATTTACATCCTGAAGCAGTGAAAACCCATGTGATAGAGCAGAGAGTTAAAACAGGAAGCTGAAATGGCTGATCAATATGAGTTGGTCCATAAGTCAAAGTTTGGCTTCCAAAATCAATTTCAATCCATAAGGGATAGAAATTGGGGTAAAGAGAAGTCCTCACATGGAAAGGGAAGGTAGATCTTGGTGAAGATCATAAAGAGGAAAAGGAAAAAGTAAAAAGGAAACCCTGTGGTTAACTTTGAACTGGATGGGCAACAGATGCTGCCCAGCCACTAATGATCACATTGCATAGATAGTTTTAAAGTTGGCTTGGGTAAAAACAACACCACCTCAAATTTTGCTGCTGACACAAAAAGGGGTTGACTAGTGGCAAGACAGATTGTAAAAGAAGGTAGCCAAGTACATCTTGATTTTTGTTACAAGTACATCTAACAAACATCCGACTGTAATCGAAGTAGTTTTTTGGCAGGCAAAATAGTAATAGTAATGCAGGGTCTAGGAAGTCAGAAAAGGGAGAAAAAGATAACTTTTGTGAAATAGCAACAGGAAAACTAAGATTCAAAACTGTCTGTGAGCAACACCGGAGCATGAATTATTTATTGAATCTGAAATATCTTTAAATTTGATGGTTTTCATTTAATACGAAGACAAAGTGTAACGTGCGTATGGATGAGTTTTATAACTGCAATAATACAGGTTAAAAGGCAGATAAATCCTACAAAAGCTAACTTCCTGAATTGGATAAATTGCATAATGTCAATTTAATAAATGGGACATTTCCCTCTTTTCATTCTGTCTGTTCTGTTTTCTGCTCTTCTACAGTGCCATTGAGTCTAGATCCTGACACCGCACACTGGAACCTCCTAATCTTCGACAACATGACCAGTGTCACGTACAGCCACAACCTGAAGAAATCAGCCTCTAAACCCTCACGATTCAGCGCCCATCCCTTTGTTCTGGCAAAACAAGGGTTCTCATCAGGAATACATTACTGGGAAATCTTTGTGGGTTGCAAGGCTGAATGGGTCTTGGGGGTGACCAAACAATCTGTAGAACGTAAGGCACCAATCTCATCTCAAGCTGGTTTATGGACCTTAGAGAAAAAAGGCAAACACTATGTGGCCTGCTCTGTGCCTCACGTAGTAATCTTTTCCAGGTTTAAACCCAGAAAAATTGGAGTTTACCTTGACTATGAAGCTGGGCAAGTGTCCTTTTACAATGCTGACAAAATGACCCTGATATACACTTTCAGAGATAGTTTCACAGAGACACTCTATCCTGTATTTAGCCCAGGTGTTAATTTCACACCACTGAGAATACTCCATCTTAATCCTTGAAAGGGTGTAAAGTAAATGCAGTGACAAAAAGCCAGCAAACATTTGAAGGTGCCTGTGTGCCTATTGAAGATAATATAAACTGTGTCCATAAATCCAGATTACAGCAGCATGCAACTCAACTAGAAATATTTCACATTTCTTATATTAATCTGTTTTAAAAAAAAAGTACTTTGTTTTTGCATGTCTCTTTCTGTCCTTGCATCCTAGATATTTACTCCATATCTCTCCTCTCTGACACAGAGAGCAGGCAGGTGGTGTATCCCTCAGCTCTGCCAATGGCATTCTGTCACAGCTATTGGGAGTTGTGCAAAGAAATGAATGGCTTGATCTTCAGTTTCTCCTCTTTGACCGAAGGGAAGTGTCAAGCTTTGGACTGTTGTGTCCTCCTGGACCCGAGATCTGGAAATCATGGAGTAAAGAATCATATGCACACACCAAGCACTTTGCACTCATTCTGCACCTATAGATCAGTTCTCCAAAGGGTCATTTCCCTTAAAACAGTATCTATTGGGCATCTTGTAGCTCCTGTCTGGAATACAGCTGCATAACATTAAACAAATGATGTAAAACACTGAAAACCAGACAATGAATTTGATAACTTGTTACACATGGGTATTGTGGTTTGGATAACTGCAGTATTTTAGTGCGGCACACACGTAGAGGTAACATTTTAAAGTGACTTTAATCAATAAAATATCCATGTATGCCTATGCTCAGCATTCTCCCATTTTGATCCTTGCCATTTATTTGGCAGTGCATGGCAGTATCATTCAAACAGAACCTCTTATTGAATTAGTATCAATCTGAAGGCATATCAATGCTATCAATTCCCTTCATCTTGAATCATTTGTTTCCACTGGAATCAGTGCGGGCAGCAGGCACATCTCCAGATTAGCTTCCTGGACTGGACTACACCAAACTTATGAGCTGAAACTGTTAACTACCATTATGGTGACATAATTTCCTGCAAAATGAAAGGAAGCTTTTTGAATTTAAATTTCAAATGGATATTTATTGACATTTACTTTAATTACATCATAAGCAATAAACATTTCAGACGTTTATTGGCCTTCCCCACTGGGAGTTGTTCTAAGCGACAATGAGTTTATTATCTGTTTTACTATTCTCACCTGAGAATTAGAATGAGCGCGGTATCTTGTATAAAAACAATTGTTCCGTACAAGAGTTTTGTGTCAAACCTTTCTTACTGATTAAAAAAATGAGAATGCTTATTTGCTGACTGAATGGCAGCTACTAATTTCGGGCAAGGGTTCTGAAATTGAACATCTGAGACAACGACTGGGATTTGGCTATGAAAAAGCAGGCAATGTTAGAGGCAAGAGCTGCTGGGGGAGGGGGTTGATAGATGTAAATTTGCAGGAGATGCTGTTAGCTCAGGCCCACGTCCACATCACACTGAGATGCAATGTCACAGCGGCACAATGGTAACTTGAGTGGGGGCTTTCCACATAATTTCAAAACAAGTGATTGAAAGGTTTCATGGATTGCAGTGTACAAATCAACCTGGTGGGTAAGACTACCCTTTTACCACTTGGCACATTGTTTGACACACCCTTTCAGACACAATATGCTGCATTCATATTAATAGACTCACATTTTCACTACTAATGGGTATCTTACTTCTTGGTACCCTGTAACTGGATGCAGGGATTGAGAAGGTGATATAGGCTGTATTGTGAAGATGTATCGGAGTATAAGTCATACTCAGATCCAGTTTAATGTGGATTAGTATGAGGTTATTCATTTTGGCCGGAAAAATAAAAAGAGCAAATTATTAGATTAGATTAGATTACTTACAGTGTGGAAACAGGCCCTTCGGCTCACACAAGTCCACACCGCCCCGCCGAAGCGCAACCCACCCATACCCCTACATCTACCCCTTACCTAACACTACTGGCAATTTAGCATGGCCAATTCACCTGACCTGCACATCTTTGGACTGTGGGAGGAAACCGGAGCACCCGGAGGAAACCCACGCAGACACGGGGAGAATGTGCAAACTCCACACAGTCAGTCGCCTGAGGCGGGAATTGAACCCGGGTCTCTGGCGCTGTGAGGCAGCAGTGCTAACCACTGTGCCACCGTGCCGCCCACAAATGGGAAATTGCTAGGAAGTACGTCAATACTGAGAGATTTAGGCATCTTTGTGTATGAATCGCAGAAAGTGGGTCTGCAGGTGCAGCATTTACTGTCTGGCAAGTAGAATCCTGGCATTTATTGCAAAAGCTGAAAAATGTGTTGCTGGAAAAGCACAGCAGGTCAGGCAGCATCAGAGGAGCAGGAGAATCGACGTTTCCGGCATATGCCCGAAACGTTGATTCTCCTGCTCCTTGGATGCTGCTTGACCTGCTGCGCTTTTCCAGCAACACATTTTTCAGCTCTGATCTCCAGCAACTGCAGTCCTCACTTTCTCCTGATTTATTGCAAAAGGACTGGATTATAAAAGTAACGAAATGTTGTTTCAATTATATAAGACATTGGTGAGACCACACCTGGAATACTGTGTGCAGTTTTGGTTTCCTTACTTGAGGAAGGATATGGTGACACTGGAAGCAGTTCAGAGGAGGTTCACCAGGTTGATTCCAACAATTAAAGGGCTGGAATTCAAGTGTTTGAATAGCTTGGGCTTGTACTTGCTGAAGTTCAGAAGAATGAGGGGGGAATCTGACTGAGATATATAAAATGCTAAAGGGGATTGATAAGGCGGATGTTGAATAGATGCTCCCCCTTGTGGGACAGTTTCAAAAGAGGTCAAAGATATAGATTGAGAAGAGGTAGGTTCAAAACTGAGATGATGAGAAACTACTTCTCTGACGGTTGTGAATCTGTGGAACTCACTGCCCCAGAATGTAGTGGAGGCAGAAGAATAGATACAAGAAAGGAATAGATATGTTTCTGATGAAAAATGAGAAAATGGGCTGTGTGAACCAACAGGAAAGTGGAGTTGAGACCAGGATAAGATCAGTCATGATCATGTTAACTGCTGGGGTGGGCTCGAAGGGCTCCTATAACACCTTAGAGCAGATGATATCTCCCCTGACAAACAACAAAGCTGGTGATCGCTCTGTCCTATACTCCTGTTCGGCTATTCAGTTTTACATGGTGTATGTGAAAAAATACGTACAGTCTATGTAGAAAAATGGCTTCAAAGGTTGATTTAAGCATTATCATTCATGGTATTTAAAATGATTGATGAAGTTATCAGCATTGATTTTATGCCCATCAGAATTGTTTGCCAACATGGCTTGGAGTCTCAGCTGAATTCCAAGGGCAAGTGGTGGCAGCTGGCAATGTTCATTAGCAGTTCTTATAGTGAAAGAGTTTGTGCTTGATGCTGTCTTGTGTTTGTCATTCCTCCTGGAAGGTGGCTTAGTGATGGGGATGATGAAGAGGGCTGAGTGGTAGTTGGCATGGGGGATCGTGTATTCCATGAGGAGATTCTCTCAAATGAGGAGAAAAAACTGAGAGGGAGGACGAAATGGGAAAACAGAGTTGGCATCATCCACCTCCTGGCCAACTACATGATGGAAAAGCAGCGGATGGCAAAGGGCATTGAGAATAGAGACTGTCACTCCAGATGAGGGCATGCAGTAATCATAGAATCACTGCAATGTGGGAGCAAGCCATTCGGCCCATCGAGTCCACATTGACCCTCCAAAGAGCAACTGTAACCCTGCAATTTCCCATGGCTAATCCACCTAGCCTACATATCCCTGGACACCATGGGCAATCCAGCTAACCTGCACATCTTTGGACTGTGTGAGGAAACCGGAGCACCCAGAGGAAACCCACACAGACAGGGGGACAACATGCAAACTCCACATGTGGATTCAAAACAGGTCCCTGCTGTGTGAGGCAGCAGTGCTAACCACTGTGCCACCCCCAATGGAAAACAGATTGAGCTACCTGCAGAGATGTTGACAGACAAGTGCTGCTAAGGACAGCCAATTTGTACACCATGAAGTTAGGTCTGGTTACATTGGTAGATATCTGATGTCAGCTTGTCTGATGGTCACTCTGTGGCCTTCACAAACTTTGTCCAGACTTATTCCAGGGCCTCTCTGTTGACGGGGATGTAATCTCCTAATCAGCTACACTTCACTAAATCAAAGCAATACCTTTCTGAGAAGAACCAAATAGTAATCAATTTTCTAATCAATGCAGAGACTCAGGCTAAAAGAGCGAATGGGGGTCTCATAATGTCAGAAGTGGGATGTTCACTGATATTTTCACAATATTCAGCACCATTCACAACTCCTCGAATAATGAAACAGCCCACATCCAAATACAAGACCACCTGGAAAGTAAGCAGGTTTGGGCTGATAAATGGCAAGTAATGCTATGTGCTATAAAAGTGTCAGGTTGTGATCATCTCCTACAAGAGACAAGATAACCATCTTCTCTTGCTGTTCAATGAATAGCATTACCATTGCTGAATCCCCATTATCACCATCTTGGGAATCCCCCTTGACCACAAACAAAACTGGACTAGCCATTTAAAAATTGTGACTACAAGTGCAGATCAGAAATTGGACATTCTGCAGTGAGTAACTTACCTCCTGATTCCCCAAAGTCTGCTCACCATCGACAAGGCACAAGTTGGGAGTGTGATGGAATATTCCCCACTTTCCCCTGGATGCTGCAGCTCCAACAACATGCAAGAAGTTTGTCAGCATCTGGGACAAAACATCCACTTTATTGGCACCACATCCACCAACAATTTAATTGTGCAATTTCACCACTTTTTTAAAAATTATACATTCATGTGATAAAGGCATCACTGGCTAGGCCAACATTTATTGTCCATCCCTAATTGCCCAACACATTGTTGTGGGTCTGGAGTCACATGTAGACCAGACCAGACCAGACCAGGTAAAGGATGGCAGTTTCCTTCCCTAAAGGATATTAGTGAACTAGATATTTTTTTTGACAATCAACATGGTCACATTAGACTCTTAGTTTCAGATTTGTATTCAATTCAAATTCCACCAATGCCAGAATTTGAACCCAGATGCCCAGAATATTACTTGGGTTTCTAGATTCACAGTCCAGTGATAAAATAATCACCTCCCCTGTTGCAGAAATTTGGACTGGTATTTACCAGATGCCTTGCTGCAAGTCACAAAGACTCCTCTGGCAGTACCTTCCAAGTCCGAGATCTGTCATTGGGGAGGACAAGAGAATGTGGGAACACTACAAATTCCCCTTTAAACCACTGACTTGGAAATATATCATTATATTGTCAAAGTTAAAAATCACAACACCAGGTTATAGTCCAAGAGGTTTACTTGGAAGCACTAGCTTTAGGAGCACTGCTCATTCATCAGGTGGTTACCACTGTCTGTGAATCAAAATCCTGGAACTCTCTTCCTAACAGTACTATGGGTATGTATCTATCCCCAGATGAACCCAAGTCACTCATGAGGTTGCCTACATCCCTTGAATGGAGGTGGAAAAGATTATGAGAGACATGGACAGGGTGGATCCCAGCTATTCCCCTTAGTCGAAGGATCAATAATAAGGGGTATAATTTTAAGATGATAGGCAAATGCTTTGGAAGGAATTAGAGGGAAAAAAAACTACCTGGAAGGGCTGCAGAGGCGGGAAGTCTCACGTTTAAATAGATGTGAATGAGCGCTTGAAATGTCAGAACATTCAAGGCTATGGGCCAAGTAGGGGAAAGTGGGATTAGCGTAGACGGACTGGCGCAGACTCAATGCAGCAAAGGACTGCTTCTTTGGCAATGACTCTAAGATTCTATGAATCTAGAATGAAAAAGGAATCATCACTGAACTCGAATTCTTGTTTATGCCATGGGCACAACTGTGTCCTCATTGGCCAGAGTGTCTGCAGTTGCTGCTCCCAGCTTGATGATGAGTGAGTTCAGACAGCAGGTTTCCTCCAGGCCACAGCTTGATTCAGGGATCAGCTATCCGGTGGCTCTCTAACTGATACACACGGCACCTCCTCCTGTGGCAAATGACAGCACAGCTATCACCTCAAGTCCTATGTCCAGTCATGCAGTGATCGATGATGGCTGCTGGCCGTTATTTAATGATCCAGTGCAACATTATCCTATGAGCAGAGGTCAAAGGTGGATGGCATTTGGCACCCATTCTAGTTCCAATTTCATGTGACTGCTGGGTCGGGTTAAAACAAAACAAAGATAGCAACCAGTTCCGAAAACCCACCAGAGACTTACTTCCATCCTTCACCTCCACTGTGTTGGAGGCTAGTAACTGAAACAAAAGAGTGTCCTGTCACCTGTGGGTTTTAAAATCAAATGCACTAACTCAGTAGGACAAGATCCAGCATAATTTCTTTTCAGATCACTGCAGTTGTCGGGACAGGTGGAATCGAGGAATCATTGAATCACTCGAATTTAGTCGGACTTCCCAGCTCTCGGACCCTGCGGACTCCCCATTATATTATTTACCCAGAAACCTGTGCGTGTGTCGGGAGAAGGAGCACGAGACGGCTGTGGTTAGTGAGGCGGGAAACAAATTGATTCGAAGACAACAAAGGGAAGCATCTTTTTTTAAAAAAACACTTTTAATCTTAACAACTCTACTTTTAACCGTTCGATTATTTAGAAACGTGAAGACTTCCCAGATATTCGTAACTTTCGCTATTTGTCGAATTCTTTCCTCCGCTCTTTTCTGTCAGTGTCGCCCTGTCCTTCTTGTCTCGATTGTCTGTCTGCCTCTGTCTATCAGTATCTGCGCGATTCTCTCTATCAGCGTCTGCGCGATTCTCTCTCTCTCTGTCTATCAGTATCTGCGCGATTCTCTCTATCAGTATCTGCGCGATTCTCTCTTTCTGTCTATCAGCGTCTGCGCGATTCTCTCTATCAGTATCTGCGCGATTCTCTCTGTCTATCAGCGTCTGCGCGACTCTCTCTATCAGTATCTGCGCGATTCTCTCTGTCTATCAGCGTCTGCGCGACTCTCAGTATCTGCGCGATTCTCTCTCTGTCTATCAGCGTTTGCGCAATTCTTTCTCTCTATCAGCGTCTTCGCAATTCTTTCTCTCTGTCTATCAGTATCTGCGCGATTCTCTCTCTCTGTCTATGAGCGTCTGCGCGACTCTCTCTCTATCAGTATCTGCGCGATTCTCTCTGTCTATCATCGTCTGCGCGATTCTCTCTCTCTGTCTATCAGCGTGTGTGTGATTCTTTCTCTCTGTATATCAGCGTCTGCGCGATTCTCTCCCTCTGTCTATCAGCGTCTGCGCGATTCTCTATCAGCGTCTGCGCGATTCTCTCTATCAGCGTCTGCGCGATTCTCTCTCTCTGTCTATCAGCGTCTGTGCGATTCTCTCTCTGTCTATCAGCGTCTGCGCGATTCTCTCTCTGTCTATCATCGTCTGCGCGATTCTCTTTCTCTGTCTATCAGCGTCTGTGCGATTCTTTCTCTCTGTCTATCAGCGTCTGCGCGATTCTCTCCCTCTGTCTATCACCGTCTGCGCGATTCTCTCTCTCTATCAGCATCTGCCCGATTCTCTCTCTGTATCAGCGTCTGCGCGATTCTCTCTCTATCAGTATCTGCGCGATTCTCTGTCTCTGTCTATCAGCGTCTGTGCGATTCTCTGTCTCTGTCTATCAGCGTCTGCGCGATTCTCTGTCTATCAGCGTCTGCGCGATTCTCTCTGTCTAACAGCGTCTGCGCGATTCTCTCTGTCTATCAGCATCTGCGCGATTCTCTCTGTCTATCAGCGTCTGCGCAATTCTCTCTCTCTGTCTATGTGTCTGCACGATTCTCTCTCTCTGTCTATCAGTGTCTGCGCGATTCTCTCTCTCTGTCTATGTGTCTGCGCGATTCTCTCTCTCTGTCTAACAGTATCTGCGCGATTCTCTCTCTGTCTATCAGTGTTGCGCGATTCTCTCTGTCTATCAGCGTCTGCGCGATTCTCTCTCTGTCTATCAGCGTCTGCGCGATTCTCTCTGTCTATCAGCGTCTGCGCGATTCTCTCTCTCTGTCTATCAGCGTCTGCGCGATTCTCTCTCTGTCTATCAGCGTCTGCGCGATTCTCTCTCTGTCTATCAGCGTCTGCGGGATTCTCTCTCTCTGTCTGCCTCTTATCAGCGTCTGCGCGATTCTCTCTCTCTGTCTATCAGCGTCTGCGCGATTCTCTCTGTCTATCAGCATCTGCGCGATTCTCTCTCTCTCTGTCTATCAGTGTCTGCGCGATTCTCTCTCTCTGTCTATCAGTGTCTGCGCGATTCTCTCTCTCTGTCTATGTGTCTGCGCGATTCTCTCTCTCTGTCTATCAGTATCTGCGCGATTCTCTCTCTGTCTATCAGTGTTGCGCGATTCTCTCTGTCTATCAGTGTTGCGCGATTCTCTCTGTCTATCAGCGTCTGCGCGATTCTCTCTCTCTGTCTATCAGCGCCTGTGCGATTCTCTCTCTCTCTATCAACGTCTGCGCGATTCTCTGTCTCTGTCTATCAGCGTCTGCGCGATTCTCTGTCTCTGTCTATCAGCGTCTGCGTGATTCTCTCTCTCTGTCTATCAGCGTCTGCGCGATTCTCTGTCTCTGTCTACCAGCGTCTGCGCGATTCTCTCTCTCTGTCTATCAGCGTCTGCGCGATTCTCTGTCTCTGTCTACCAGCGTCTGCGCGATTCTCTCTCTCTGTCTATCAGTGTCTGCGCGATTCTCTCTCTCTGTCTATCAGTGTCTGCGCGATTCTCTCTCTGTCTGCCTCTTATCAGCGTCTGCGCAATTCTCTCTCTCTGTCTATCAGCGTCTGCGCGATTCTCTCTCTGTCTATCAGTGTCTGCGCGATTGTCTCTCTCTGTCTGCCTCTGTCTATCAGTGTCTGCGCGATTGTCTCTCTCTGTCTGCCTCTGTCTATCAGTGTCTGCGCGATTCTCTCTCTCTGTCTGCCTCTGTCTATCAGTGTCTGCGCGATTGTCTCTCTCTGTCTGCCTCTGTCTATCAGTGTCTGCGCGATTGTCTCTCTCTGTCTGCCTCTATCTATCAGTGTCTGCGCGATTGTCTCTCTCTGTCTGCCTCTGTCTATCAGGGTCTGTGCAATTGTCTCTCTCTGTCTGCCTCTGTCTATCAGTGTCTGCGCGAGGGGCCATAATTTTAAGGTGAATGGAGGACGGTATAGGGGAAATGTCAGAGGGAGGTTTTTTACGCAGAGCGTGGTGGGTGCATGGATTGCACTGCCAGTGGTGGTAGCCCAGTCAGGGAAATTAGGAACGTTTAAGTGACTGCTGGACCAGCACCTGGACAGCAGTAGATTGAGGGGTGTGTAGGTTAGGTTGATCTTCGATTAAGATGAATGCTCGGCACAGCATTGTGGGCCAAAGCATATACAGAGAACAGTACTATACATAGTACTATACATAGAACAGTACAACAGTACTATGTTGTACTGTTCTACGTATAGTATGTTTGCAGATGACACTAAAATAGGCAGAATCATGGACAGTAAGGAAGGCTGTCAGAAATTGCAGCTGGGGAAATGGGCCGAGAAATGGCAAATGGAGTTTAATATAGATAAGCGTGAGGTCTTGCATTTTTGGAAAGTCAAATCAAGGTTGGAGTTTCATGATGAATGGTACAGCCTTAAGGAGTGTTGTGGAACAAAAGGATCTTGGAGTTCAGGTTCACAGTTCTCTGAAAGTGGAGTCACAGGTAGACAGGACAGTAAAGAAGGCTTTTCGCACACTGGCCTTCATCAGTCAGGGCATTGAGTATAGAATTGGGAAGTTATGTTGCAGTTATAGAGGACGTTGGTGAGGCTGTTAAGAAAGTGTATGGTATTTTGGCTTTCATTAACAGGGGTACTGAGTTTAAGAGTATCCCTGCAGCTGTAGCTGTATAAAACCCTTGTTAGACCACACTTGGAATATTGTGTCCCGTTCTGGTCACCTCATTATAGGAAGGATGTGGATGCTTTAGAGAGGGTGCAGAGGAGATTTACCAGGATGGAGGGCTTGCCTTATGAAGAGAGGTTGAGTGAGCTTGGGCTTTTCACACTGGAGGAAAGAAGAAAGAGAGGTGACGTGATAGGGTGTACAAGGTAATGAGAGGCATAGATAGACGAGATAGCCAGAGACTTTAACCAAGGGTGTTCTTGCAACTTTCCAAGATTTGCTGTCCAATCTATTTTTCCATCTCTCTGCTGCTATTGTGGGGTGTCTGTCAAAAACTTCCAATAAAGTGACTGCTCCTTTCCTGTTACTTCCACCCCTACTGACTCAGTAGACAAGCCCTCCTCAACAACCTTCTTTTCTGCAACTGTGATGCACTGTCTCATTAACAGTGCTACTTGCCCTTCTCCTTTATCTCCATCCCTGTTCTTTTCAAAAGATCTAAACCCTGGGACATCCAGCCCCTGTGAAATCCATGTCTGTGTTATGGTCACAACATTGTAGTTCCAAGTACTGATCCATGCTCTAAGTTCATCACTCTTAATCATACCTTCTACATATTTCATCCAAATCTTTGATATAGATAACAAACAGTGGGCCCAGCATCAACACCTTAGACATTCCACTAGTCACATGCCTCCAGTCCGACAAGCATCCTTCCACTATTGCCCTCTGCTACTGACCATCAAGCCAATTTTGTATCCAGTTTGCCCTGGATTCCATGTGATCTAACCTTCCAGAGCAGCCTACCATGTGGAATGTTATCAAAAGCCTTACTGAAATCCATATAAACTATGAGTACTCCCAGCCCTTGTCACTTCATGGTCACTTCATCAAAGAACTCTGATGAATTTGTGAGGCATGATCTGCACTCACAAAGCCATGATGACTACTCCTAACCAAATTCTCTCTTTCCAAGTGCATACATATTTTATCCCTCAGAATCCTCTCAAGTAACTTACCTACCACAGATGTTAGGCTTACTGGTCTATAGTTCCCAGGCTTTTTGCAGCACTTCTTGAATGATGGCACAACATTCGCTACCCTCTGGTCTTCCAGGACCTCATCCATGGCTAATGATGATGCAAAAATATCAGCCAGGGTCCCCGCAATTTCTTTTCTAGACTCTTGCAGTGTTCTTGGTTATACCTGGTCAGGACCAGGAGATTTATCCACCTTCATACATTCTAATATATTCAACACCTCCTTTACTGTGATAAAGACTGTTCCCCAAGGTATGACCAGTATCTTCCCCAGGTTCCCAAGTCTTCATGTCTTTCTCCATGGTAAGTACAGAGGAGAAATATTCATTGAGGACCTCCACCTGCAGTTCCTCACATACATGTCCACTTGGCCCTTGAGGGGCCCTATTCTCTGTCTTGTTAATCTATTTCCTTTATTATACTTAAATTACCTATTTGGATTCACCTTGATCTTCTCAACAAGGCTATCATGTGCTCCCTCTTTGTCCTGCTGATTTTCTTCTTCAGTACACTCCTGTATTCTTTGTATACTTCTAGGGATTCCCTTGATCCCAGCTGCCACATCTCCCTTTTTTTCTGGTCAGGACCTCAATATCTCTTATCATCCAGGATTCCCTATTCTTGCCAACCTTGCCCTTCACCCTCTCAGGAACATATCAACCTTGATCTGTAGCTATCTCACTTTTAAAGGCTCCCACATGTCAGAGATCCCTTTGTGTGCAAACAAACAACTTCAACCAACCTCTGCAGGCTCCTGTCTAATTCCATCAAAATTTGCCTTGCCCAAATTTAGAACTTGAACCTGTGAACCAGTTTTGGCCCTCTCCATAACAATTTAAAATTAATAGAACTATGATCACTGGTCCCAAATTATTCTCCTACTATCACCTATGTCACCTGTTGTGTCCTATTTCCCAAGTGTAGATCAAGTTTTACCCCTTTCTGAGTAGGAGTGTCTATATGCTGCTTGATGAAACTTTCCTGAATGCACTTAACAAATTCCACCTCAACCAAGCCCTTAATGCTCTGGCAGTCCCAGTCTATGTTAGGAAAATTAAAATCCCTTACTCTGACAACCCTATTGCTCCTGCAAGTCTCCAAAAACTCCCTGTATATTGTTCCTCTTATTCCCATTGACAATTTTGGGGCCTCTTGTACAACCCCAATAACATCACCATCCTCTTGGTATTTCTTAGCTCCGTCCACAAAGCCTCAATGGATAATCCTTCAGTTATTTCATCTCTGATTACTGCTGTGATACTTGCCCTAATCAAAATGCAACTCCCCTCCCTTCTTTCCATCACCTCTGTCCTGCCTAAAACACCTGTACCCTGGTACACTAAGCTGCCAGTCCTGTCCCTCTCTCAGCCATGTTTCTGTAATGGCTATTATATCCCCCTCCCATGTACCTTTCCACATTCTGAGTTCATCAGCCTTACATGTCAGCCCTCTCGCATTGAAATAAATGCAATTTAATCCAACAGGATTAAATTCAGCCTGTGTTCCAGCCTGACTTGTCTCTTCAATTTACTCTTTCTGATTACTGAATCTCCTTCAGGCCTTGCACTTGCCTCCCTGCTGTCGAGGATTCCACTTCCCTGCAAATCTAGTTTAAATCCTCCCTTGCAGTACTAACTAACCTGGCCACCAACGTATTGGTCTCCGTCCAGTTCAGATGTCATCTGCCATATCCTCCTGTTCTTACTCTCACTCACATATGGCACTGAAAGTAATCTGGAAATTATCACCAACGAGGTTCTGGTTTTAAAATTTTTTCCAAGCTCTCTATGATCACTCTGCAGGACCTCATCTTCATTTCTACCCATGTCATTTGTGCCAATGTGTACAATGACATCTGGCTGCTCAACCTCCCTCTTAAGAATGTTCTGCAGCCACTTTGAACCCTGGCACCTGGGAGGCAGCACACCATCCTGGATTCCCGTTTGTGGCAACAGAATCTCCTAAGTGTCCCCCTAACTATCGAGTCTCCTTATTACTAAGGTCCTGTCTACCTTTGCCCTTTCCCACTGTGTCCCAGAGCCAGTTCTAGTGCCAGCAACTGCTTTCCTCTGAACGGCCATCCCACTCAACAATATCCAAAATGGTATACTAGTTTTCAAGGGGAATGGCCACAGGGGTTTCCTGCATTCTCTGTCTATTTCCTTTACCTTTTCTGGTGGTCACTCAGCTACTTTCTGCCTGCACCTTGTTTTAAAAAATTCTCAAGGTCAGGTTCGTAGGAGAGTAGTCTGACACAGAACAAACGACCAAGAGGCGAGTCTGCTAGAATATGGGCATTTTATTCCCCGCAGCGTCGCCACAACCAGGTCTCATACAACGGGTCTGGCTTATACTCACTCTACATGTTACCGGAACTGGGAGCCGTCAGTTCTCGTAGAGCGGTTGCCAACAACCCACGCTCGGCGGTTAAACGTAACCCCGGAGCAGACTCACCGAACTGGAGACTTTTCCAGCTGATATACTCTTTTCCAGATATAAACATTCATGTGAACAGCAGAGCAAGGCTAAAAAACACATTCCATTCTGGTTACATACAGATAAGAAGATTCACACGGGGAGGTGTGTAATAAGATTCACACGGGACTAAGCAACACCTCCATTCCGGTTAGATTCACACATGTACCGGGACATAATTTTTAACCGTTTCACCACATTCCACTGCTTGGCCCAATACATGTGTTACACTATGATTCACACATGCATTGGGACATAATTTTACACCACACACCTTAGGTGTGACTATCTCACTAAAACTCTTATCTATGAAGCACTCAGCATCCAACATGGTCTCCCAGGAGCTGCAGCTGGGTGCGCTTCCCACAGGGTAGTCATCAGGGACAATGGAAGTCTCTCTGAGCTCCCACATTCTGCAGGAGGAACATGTGATTGCCCAAACTGTAAAACTAAAAAGGAAAGTTAAAAGAGCTTCACCTGAGCTTGCCTGCACTTTTTGCTGAGCCACTGCTGACTGAAGCTAAAGCCTTACTACTTAGTTTTCTACCAACAAATTTTGCATTAGCACATCTCTTTACTACTCCACGCTTTTGTAGATTAAATGAGGAGAGAAGGATGGAATCACTACAGTGGTAGGCTTTAAGCACACCTTGAAGGTCTGTACCTGGGGGTGGGGGGAAAGGGGGGGTTTTGGTGTCTCTGTTCCATGATCGGTCAAAAAATACTCACAATTGGTCTGGTTCATTAAGACTTCATTCTTTATTTTTTGTTATGGCCGGCCATAGATCTTCTAGAAACACAGAGGTTATACACTTCTGTGTTCCTCAGAGGAGCTGCACGCATGGCTTAAAACTAAGACGTTTTTATACTTACAGAGACATAAAGATGTACAGCACGGAAACAGACCCTTCAGTCCAAACTGTCCATGCCGACCAGATATCCCATGCCAATCTAGTCCCACCTGCCAGCACCTGGCCCATATCCCTCCAAATCCTTCCTATTCATATACCCATCCAAATGCCTTTTAAATGTTGCAATTGTACCAGCCTCCACCATTTCCTCTGGCAGCTCATACCATACATGTACCACTCTCTGTGTGAAAAAGTTGCCCCTTAGGTCTCTTTTATATCTTTCCCCTCTCACCCTACACTTATGCCCTGTAGTTCTGGACTCCCCGACTCCAGGGAAAATACTTTGTCTATCTATCATCTCCATGCCCCTCAAAATTTTGTAAAGCTTTATAAGGTTACCTCTCAGCCTCCGACGCTCCAGGGAAAACAGCCCTAGCCTGTTCAGCCTCTCCCTGTAACTCAAATCCTCCAATCCTGGCAACATCCTTGTAAACCTTTTCTGAACCCTTTCAAGTTTCACAACATCTTTCTGATAGGAAGGAGACCAGAATTGCACGCAATATTCCAACAGTGGTCCTGTAGAGTCGCAACATGACCTCCCAACTCCTGTAGTCAATACTTTGAGTATTTATACTTCTGATAAAGGAAAGCGTACCAAACGCTTTCTTCACTATCCTATCTACCTGTGACTCCACTTTCAAGGAGCTATGAACCTGCACTCCAAGGTCTCTTTGTTCAGCAACATTCCCTAGGACCTTACCATTAAGTGTATAAGTCCGGCTAAGATTTGCTTTCCCAAAATGAAGCATCTTGCATTTATCTGAATTAAACTCCATCTGCCACTTCTCAGCCCATTGGTCCATCTGATCAAGATCTGAGCTAACCTTCTTCGCTGGTAACCTCCACAGGCCATAATAGTACAGTACATTCAGACAATTACCAATCAATTTATGATATAGTTTTTATTTGACAGTTACTGGGTCCAATGATATTTCCTGGGAACCAACTTTGTTTTCCAACGGTCAGGCCACCCTTATCTCACTAACCGAATCTTTGCATCTGCACTTGAAGGTCAGTTAGGATGGCCAGTAATGTCTTATCTAATCTAGTTATTTATATGCTGTAAAGGAAGCATTGTCTGCTAATCTCTGTTAAAGCAGACTGTGTTTAGTCAGTTATGCAGCTATAGCAGAGTTAAAAGCCAATTTATGCAGCTTTTAGCAGAATTGTCAATTTGCAGCCTACAAGCCATTTTGACATATTATTTGCATTGAGAAGTCATTTTATTGCCACCTAAGTTAGTAAGAGCATGTGTTAAGTTCCTGACAACAACTAGTTACCTCAGCCTATATTCAGGTTTCAGATCCTCATCCTTGCAACCAGGTCTATAACAACCTGCTCTTCAGTGCAGGTGACTGCTTGTCCTAAGAGGGTGCCTTGCTGAAGTCCTCCTTCAGGTAGTGGTAACTGCACTGATGCAAGTCTTCACCCTGACAGCTAGTCCGCATTGTCACAGTCCTCTGCTGGTCCGATGAGATTGTCTGTCTGCCTCTGTCAGTCAGTGTCTGTGATTGACTGTCTGCTTCTCTGTCTTTCTGTTAGCATCTGCAATCGTCTCTCTGTATGCCAGTGCCTGTGTGATTCTCTCTATGTTTCTGTCAGTGCCTGTGTGATTGTCTCTCTCTGTCAGCATGTGTGCGATTGTCTATCTGTCTCTGTCTGTCAGAGTCCGTGTGAATGTCTGTGTCGGCATCTGTGCGCTTGTCTCTGTCAGTGTCTGTGTGATTGTCCGCTTTTCCACCTGTCAGCGCCTGTGTGATTGACTGTCTCTCTCAAAGTCTGTGTGATTATCTGTCTCTCTCTGTCAGCATCTGTGGGATTGTCTCTCTCAGCATCTGTGTGTTGTCTCTCTGCCTCTTTCTGTCAGCGTCTGTACGCTTGTTGCTCAGTCTCTGTCAGGGTCTATGCAATTGTCTCTCTGTCTCTGTCTGCCCGCTTCTGTGCAATTGTCTCTCTGCCTCTGTCGCTCTATGTGATTGATTGGCTGTCTCTCTGTCTTTTGGTCAGCATCTATGCAATTGTATGTCTGTCAGCATCTGTGTGATTGTCTCTCTGTCTCTCTGTCAGCGTCTGTGCGATTGTCTCTCTATCTCTGCCTATCAGCATCTGTGCAATTGACTGCCTCTGTCTCTCAGTGTCAGTGTGATTGTCTGTCCCTCTGTGTCACTGCCTGTGCGATTGTCTCTCTCTCTCTCTCTCTCTCTCTCTCTCTGTCAGCATCTACGTGATTGTCTGTCAATGTCTGTGTGATTGTTTCTCTGCCTCTGTCTTTCAGTCAGCATCTGTGCACTTGTCTCTCTGCCTATGTAAGGGTCTGTGCAATTGTCTTTCTGCTTCTGTCAGAATTTGTGTGATTTTTTTGTCAGTGTCTATGCGATTGTCTTCCTGTCATAGAGTCTTAGGGATGTACAACATGGAAACAAAGCCTTCGGTCCAACTCATTTAGGCGGACCAGATATCCTAACCTAATCTAGTCCCATTTGCCGACACTTGGCCCATATCCCTCTAAACATTTCCTATTCATATACCCATCCAGATACCTTTTAAATGTTGTAATTTAACCAGCCTTCACCACTTCCTCTGGCAGCTCGTTCCATACACTCACCACCCTTTGCGTGAGAAACTTGCCCCTTAGGTCCCTTTTAAATTTTTCTCCTCTTACATTAAACCTAAGCCCACTAGTTCTGGATCCCCCCAGCCCAGGGAAAAGACCTTATCTATTTACCCTGTCCAGGCCTCTCATGATTTTATAAACCTCAGCCTCCGACACTTCAGGGAAAACAGACCCAGCCTATTCAGCCTATCCCCATTGCTAAAACCCTCCAACCCTGGCAACGTCCTTGTAAATCTTTTCTGAACCCTTTCAAGTTTCAACATCCTTCCGATAGGAGGGAGACCAAAATTGCACAGAGTATTCAGAAGTGGCCTAACCAATGTCCTGTACAGCCACAACATGACTTCCCAGCTCCTATGCTCATTGCTCTGACCAATAAAGGAAAGCATACTAAATACCTTCTTCACGATCCTATCTACCTGCAACTCCACTTTCAAGGAACTATGAACATGCACTCCAAGGTCTCTTTGTTCAGCACAATTCCTCAGGACCTGACCATCAAGCGTATAAGTGCTGCCCTGATTTGCCTTTCCAAAATGCAGCACCTCACATTTTTCTAAATTTAATTCCATCTGCCACTGCTTGGCCCATGACTCATCTGATCAAGATCCAGTTGTAGTCTGAGGTAACCTTCTTCGCTATCCACTATACCTCCAACTTTAGTGTCATCTGCAGACTACTAAGTGTACCTACTATGTTCACAACCAAATCATTTATATAAATGGTAAAAAATAGTGGATCCAACATCGATTGTTGTGGCACACCACTGGCCATAGGCCTCCAGTCTGAAAGGCAACCCCTCCACAATACTCTTCTCCATTTGAACCAGTTCTGTATCAAAATGGCTATTCTTCCTGTATTCCATGTGATCTAACCTTGCTAATCAGTCTACCATGAGGAACCTTGTCAAATGCCTTGCTGAAGTTCATATAGATCACATCCATCGCTCTGGCCTCATCAATCCTCTTTGTTACTTCAAAAAACTCAAACAAGTTAGTGAGACATGATTTCCCACGCACAAAGGCATGTTGACTATCCCTAATCAGTCTTACCTTTCTAAAGACATGTAAATTCTGTCCCTCAGGAATCCCTCCGACAACTTGCCTACCAGTGATGTCAGGCTCACCGGCTTTCTTAAATAGTGGCACCACGTGAGGCAACTTCCAGTCTTCTGGGACCATACTATTTATGATACAAATATCTCAGCAAGAGGCCAGGCAATCACTTCCCTAGCTTTCCACGAGTTCTAGGGTGCACCTGATCAGGTCCTGGGAATTTATCCACCTTTATGCATTTTAAGACATCCAGCACCACCACCTCTGAATTATGGACATTTTTCAAGATGTCACCATCTATTTCCCCACATTCTATGTCTTTCATGTCCTTCTCCACAGTAAACACTGATGCAAAATACTCATTTAGTACCTCCCCCATCTCCTGTGGTTCCACACAGAGGCCGACTTGCTGATCTTTGAGCGGCCCTATTCTCTCCCTAGTTACCCTTTTGTCCTTAATGTATCTATAGAATCCCTTTGGATTCTCCCTAACTCTATCTGCTAAACCTCTCATGCCCTTTTTTGCCCTCCTGATTTCCCTTTTTAGTGTACTCCTACTGCCAATATACTCTTATAAGGATTCACTCAGTCTCTATTGTCTGCACCTGAAATATGCTTCCTTCTCTTTCTTAACAAAAACCTCAATTTCTCCAGTCATCCAGTATTCGCTGCACCTACCAGCTTTGCCTTTTACCATAACAGGACTATACTGTCTCTGGACTCTCGTTATCTCATTTTTGAAGGCTTCTCATTTTCCAGCCATTCTGCTTCTCATTTTCCAGTAAAGACCTGCAAACATCCACCCCCAATCAACTTTTGAAAGTTCTTGCCTAATACCATCAAAATTGGCCTTCCTCAATTAAAAATTTCAACTTTTAGATCCAGTCTTTCCTTTTCCATCAATATTTTAAAACTAATCGAGTTATGGTTGCTCACCCCAAAAGTGCTCCCCCACTGTTACCTCAGTCATTTGCCCTACCCTGTTTCCCAAGAGTGGGTCAAGTTTTGCACCTTCTCTAGTAGATACGTCCACAAACTGAATCAGAAAATTTTCATGGACACACTTAACAAATTCATTTCCATCTAAATCCTTAACAGTATGGCTGTCCTAGTCTATGTTTGGAAAGTTAAAATCCCTACCATCACCACAATTATTCTTACAGATAACTGAGATCTCCTGACAAATTTGTTTCTCAATTTCCTGCTGCCCATTTGGGTGGGGGTTTGTGGTGGGAGGTCTATAGTACAATTCCAGTAAGGTGATCATCCCTTTCTTATTTTTCTGTTCCACCCAAATAACTTCCCTGGAGGTATTCCCAGGAATAGCCTCCCTATATACAGCCGTAATGCCATTCTTTAACAACAGTCTGTCAGCGTCTATGTGATTGGCCATCTCTGCCAGTCAGCGTCTGTACAATTGTATCTCCGTCTCTGTCTGTCAGCGTCTGTGTGATTGTCTTTCTGTCAGTGTCTGTGGGCTTGTCTCTCTTTCTGTGTGCCTGTCTGTCAGCATCTGTGCGTTTGTCTGTCTCTGTCAGCGCCTATGCAATTATCAGTATCTATGTGATTGACTGCCTGTCTCTGTCTGCGTCTGTGCAATTATCTGTCCTTCTGCACCTATGTGATTGTTTCTCTTTCTCTGTCAACATCAGTGAGATTGTCTGCGCCAGTGTGATTGCCTCTCTGTCTTCCTGTCAGCATCTGTGCGTTTGTCTCTGTCTCTACCAGTGTCTCTGCGATTTTTTATCTGTTTCTATCTGTCAGTGTCTGAGATTGTCTGTCTCTCCACCTGCCAGCGTCTATGCGATTGACTGTCTCTCCACCTATCTGTGCCTGTGTTATTGTCTGTCAGCGTCTGTGTGATTGTCTGTCTCTCTGTCTGTCTTTGTCACTGTGTTTTATATCTGTCTGTCTCATGGCCTGCATTTCTTGCTCTTGGCTGGAGAGTAGGGGGCGCCCCTGAGCCATGCTAGGGCAAGATTCTTATACCTTCCTGGCTCCCCTCTCGAATTTTCCAAGGACTTGATCAATCGGGGTATCGAGTTAATTAGTTTTTTCGCCTCGAAATGTTAATGTTTTTCAATGGTTTACTAACTGTGAACCCTTTGTGTCTGCTTTGGGGACTGGATATCTGGTGTTTGGCCCAAAATATTTGGTCTTTTGTTTTATTGAGTTACAATTGCCCCGTGCCCCCCAGTGTTCTTTTGTTTGTCAGGAGATGTTGAACTGCGTTTTCACAGTTGCTAATCTGTTCTGGTGATTCTCTGATTTTTAATTAACTGGGCTTGAATCTTGCAAGAGCCTGGACAGAATTGTCTCAATTAGTTTGTATGTCTTGGTCAGAGGTTTTCCAAAAACCTTGGTCTTGGGCCAATTTCTGTACCCTGTTTAATTCAGTTGCTGTGCTTGTATGTTTTTGAATGATTTTGTTCTATTTTAGCAGTTGCAGGCTTTTGGAGCGCTGCTCCTTCATCAGGTGGTTTTGTCAGTGCTCCAAAACCTGGTGTTGTGTGATTTTTAACTTTGTACACCCCAGTCCATCACCGACACTCCAAATCATAATCTTTATATGTTTCTATTAGATCCCCCCTCATTCTTCTAAATTCTAGTGAGTACAGCCTCAGATGATTCAACACCTCCTCATAGGGTAACCCCCTTATTTCCAGAATCAACCTGACAGAAATGCTGGAGATTAGAGTTAAGATGCAAGTGGTGCTGGAAAAGCACGGCAGATCAGGCAGCATCTGAGGAGCAGGAAAATTGACGTTTTGGGCAAACGCCCTTCATCAGGAATCCAGAATCAATCTGGTGAACCTCATCTGCACCGCCTCCAAAGCCAGTATATCGTTCCTCAAGTAAGGACACCACAACTGTGCACAATACTCCAGATATGGCCTCACCAACACCTTGTACAATTGCAGCAGAGCCTCCCTGCTTTTAAATTCAATGAAAATTGAATCTCTCTCGCAATGAAAGCCAATATTCCATTTGCCTTCCTGATTAGCTACTGCACCTGCAAATCAACTTTTAGCGATTCATGTGCGAGCACCCCTCAATCCCTTTGCACAACAACATGCTACGGTCTTTCACCATTTAAATAATACTCTGACCTACTATTTTTACTTCCTAAGTGGATAACCTCACATTTACCAACAATGTACTCTATCTGTCAGACACTTGCCCACTCACTTAACCTATATAAATCTCTTTGCATCCTCTGCACAGTTTGCCTTTCCACTCAATTTAGTATCATCAGCAAACTTATATATGTTACACTGTCTCCTTGTCCAAATCATTTATTTATACCATGAACAGTTGCGGGCCCAACACCGACCCATGCAGCACCCCGCTCATCACTAATTTCCAACCAGTGAAACATACATTTATTCAAACACTTTGCTTTCCCTTGGTTAACCAGTCCTCTATCCCCACAACTTCATGCATTCTATGCCTTCAGACTTCTGAACAATATGTCCACCATTTGCAGTTGGACAGCATTTCTTAATCCAGGTGGTGCCAAGTACACTAGAAACCAATTTAAAATTATCAGTCAAGCATATAATGCTGCCTTTTTGCCCATGCTTGAAGCTGCATACATTAATACACAGGACCCTGTTTTATGTAGGCAAAAGAAATTCATGCACATATTTTACCTTTTACATGGGAGAAAAGTGGGTCATGAAGACTGCCAAACTCTGTTGTATTCTCATGATATCCTGACCAATCAAATCTACCTGTCTGGTTTGAGAACTAGATTGACAATTAACTCCTTTCCTTACGACTGGTAAGTGATGGAAATGGAAATGTTTAACTGGAAGAAGGAGGCTGTGGAAAAGTATGAAAAGGAATACTTTGCTGACAAGCTGAGGAATTGAAGTATTGAAAAAGCAGAAATCATTGGAAGCACATTCTCATTCCCAGAAGGTAGTGGAGGCTGGTTTTTTGAAGATAGTCGAGGTTGAATTTGAGAGATTTTTGATAGAGAAAGGGACTCAAGGATTGTAAGGGGTAGATTTCAAAAACTCAAGCCAAGATCCAACATTAGTTTATGAAATGGTGGTGCAAGCTTGAAGGGCTGAATGGCCCAGATTGTTCCCAGTTTTCAATGTTGTATTTTTAGATTTGAATTATGAGATCAGTTAAAATTTAATGTTTTAATCATATATAAGGAGCAAGAGGGTAACTAGGGAAAGGGTTGGTGCACGAAAGGACAAAGGAGGAAAGATATGCGTGGAATCAGAGAAAATGGGTGAGATTCTTAATAAGTACTTTGCATCGGTATTCATTGAGGAGAGGGACATGGCGGATGTTGAGGTTGGGATAGATCTTTGATTACTGTAGGTCAAGTCGGCATAAGGAGGGAGGAAATGTTGTGTGTTCTAAAAGGCATTAAGGTGGACATTCCCCAGGTCTGGATGGGATCTATCCCAGATTACTGAGGGAAGCAAGAGAGGAAATAGCTGGGGCTTTAACAGATATTTTTACAGCATCCTTGAACATGGGGGAGGTCCCAAGGTACATCTCTGACTCTGACTCTGACTGGAGAATTGCTAATGTTGTCCCATTTTTTAAGCAACAGGGATAATCCAGGTAATTGCAGACCTGTGAGCCTGAAGCTACTGGAGAAGATACTGAGGGATAGGATATATACCCATTTGGAAGGACATGGGCTGATCAGTGATAGGCAATATGGTTTTGTGCAGGCAAGGTCATGTTTTACAAAACTAAGAATTATTTGAAGAGGTGACAAAGTTGATTGATGAGAGAAGGGCTGTAGATGTCATATACATGGACTTTAGGCATTTGATAAGGTTCCCTATGGAAGGCTGATGAAGAAGGTGAAGTCGCATGGGATCAGGGTGTTCCATCTAGATGGATAGAGAACTGGTTGGTCAACAGGAGGCAGTAATAGTGGAAGGGAGCTTCTCATAATGAAGACTTCTGAGTAATGGTGTCCCACAGGGATTTGTGCTGGGACCACTGTTGTTTGTGATATACGTAAATAATTTGGAGGAAAGTGTAGGTTGCCTCATTAGCAAGTTTGCAGATGATACTAAGATTGGTGGAGTAGCAGGTAGTGAAGGGAACTGTCAGAGAATGCAGCAGAATACAGATAGATTGGAGAGTTGGGCAGAGAAATGGCAGATAGAGTTCAATCCGGACAAATGCAAGGTGATGCATTTTGGAAGATCCAATTCAAGAGCGAGTTATACAGTAAATGGAAAGGTCCTGGAAAAAATTGATATATAGAGAAATCTGGGTGTTCCTGTCCATTGTTCCTTGAAGGTGACAACGCAGGTCAGTAGAGTGGTCAAGAAGGCATACAACATGCTTTCCTTCATCAAACAGGGTATTGCATACAAGAGTTGGCAAGTCATGTTACAGTTGTACAGGACTTTGGTTTGGCCACATTTGGAATACTGTGTACAGTTCTGGCCGCCACATTACCAAAAGGATGTGGATGCTTTGGAGAGAGTGCAAAGGAGGTTCACAAGGATGTTGACTGGTTTGGAGGGTGCTAGCTATGAGGAGAGGTTGAGTAGGTAAGGATTATTTTCATTAGAAAGAAGGCAGTTGAGGGGGGAACCTGATTGAGGCTTACTAAATCATGAGGGGTGTAGACAGGGTGGATAGTAGGAAAGTTTTTCCCAGAATGGAGAACTCAATTACTAGGGGTCACGAGTTCAAAGTGAGAGGGGAAAAGTTTAGAAGAAATTGTGGAATACATGGAAAGTTCTTCACGCAGAGGATGGTGGGTGCCTGAAATGTGTTGCCAGCGGAGGTGGTGGGGCAGGAATGATAGCCTCAATTAACATGTATCTAGACAGATACATGAATGGGCAGGGAGCAAAGGGATACAAGTCCTTAGAAAATAGGTGGCAGGTTTAGATAGAGGATCTGGATTGGTGCAGGCTAAGGGCTTGTTCCTGTGCTGTAATGTTCTTTGTTCTTTAATATGCCTCATTGCATGCCAATGTCAAGTTACATTGAGAACCAGTCAACTTGGAGAGTTTTGGAGGAAATTTGTCTGAGGATTTTCTTTTTTGCAAGGAGTCAGATCTTATCAATTGGTATTGCCTTCCCCTTTGGCTTTTCCTCCATCCGATATTGATTTTTCAATTGCTCCCTTCTCCTGGCTTCTGTTCTGAACTTGCACTGGAAGTTTCCATTACTGGCAAAGAATTGTCAGTGGCAATAGTACTGGGACAATGGAGCTCTCTGCACCAACCCATTTTAAAAAATTGTGAATGTAATATGTTTTTAAAACCTATTGCAGATGGACCCCTGTTTCTTTTCTTTTATATTTTATGATACATTTTATTTTGAAAGTTTATGCACAGTATTTAGATTTTTTCCATCTGTTATTTTGATTAAGAAAATGTCCAAAGGAACCAAAAACTGCTTTTAACATTGATTCCAGTGGGCACCTGAAGTCATTTCACTTAAAGTAGTGATTTTCAGGAATGCAGCAACAATGTAAAATAAATGTATCTGTATTTATGTCCTCTTGCTCTGATCTCCCATAGGAGAAATTATCTTTTTTACATCCACCCTCTCAAAGCCTTTCATAAACCTGAAGACCTCTATCAGGGCACACCTTAGCTTTCTTATTTTCTAGGCCAGAGACCTCACAAATATGAGCTGGAACGTTCATTTCCAGATATTTCGTCACCATACTAGGTAACATCGTCAGTGGGCCCAAGGGCGAACCTCACAAATATGTTCAACTGAATTTTCTGACAGTTATCACCCCTCAGATATTGTTGGAAATCTTCTTTCTACCTTCTCCAATACTTTGATATCTCTGTTATTAACAGAGATGTCAATATTACTGTGCTCTGTGTTGTCTAAACAAGCTTATTTACAATTTCAACATAACTTCTCTGCTTTTCAATTGTATCCCTACACAAATGATGTAAAAGGATAGACCAGATCTAAAAGTTGAAGTTCTAAATTGGAGAAAGGCCAGTTTTGACGGTGTTAGGCAAGAATTTCGAAAGCTGATTGGGGGCAGATGTTCGCAGGTAAAGGGATGGCTGGAAAATGGGAAGCCTTCAGAAATGAGATAACGAGAATCCTGAAAAAGTATATTCCTGTCAGGGTGAAAGGAAAGGCTGGTAGGTATAGGGAATGCTAGATGACTACAGAAATTGAGGGTTTGCTTAAGAAAAAGAAGGAGGCATATAGACAGGATAGATCAAGTGAATCCTTAGAAGAGTATAAAGGAAGTAGGAGTATACTTAAGAGGGAAATCAGGAGGGTAAAAAGAGGACATGAAATAACTTTGGCAAATAGAATTAAGGAGAATCCAAAGAGTTTTTACAAATACATTAAGAACAAAAGGGTAACTAGGGAGAGAATAGGGCCCCTTAAAGATCAGCAAGGCAGCCTTTGTGTGGAGCCGCAGAAAACGGGGAGATACTAAATGAGTATTTTGCCTCAGTATTTACTGTGGAAAAGGATATGGAAGATATAGACCGTAGGGAAATGATGGTGACATCTTGCAAAATATCCATATTACAGAGGAGAAAGTGCTGGATGTCTTGAAATGGTTAAAGGTGGATAAATCCCCAGGACCTGATCAGGTTTACCCTAGAACTCTGTGGGAAGCTAGACAAGTGATTGCTGGGCCTCTTGCTGAGATATTTGTATCATCAATAGTCACAGGTGAGGTGCCTTAAGACTGGAGGTTGACAAACGTGGTGCCATGTTTAAGAATGGCGGTAAAGACAAGCCAGGGAACTATAGACCAGTGAGCCTGACCTCGTGGTGGGCAAGTTGTTGGAGGGAATCCTAAGGGACAGGATGTACATGTATTTGGAAAGGCAAGGACTGATTAGGGATAGTCAACATGGCTTTGAGCGTGGGAAATCATGTGGGCGGCACGGTGGCACAGTGGTTAGCACTGCTGCCTCACAGCGCCAGAGACCCGGGTTCAATTCCCGCCTCAGGCGACTGACTGTGTGGAGTTTGCACGTTCTCCCCGTGTCTGCGTGGGTTTCCTCCGGGTGCTCTGGTTTCCTCCCACAGTCCAAAGATGTGCAGGGTCAGGTGAATTGGCCATACTAAATTGCCCATTGTGTTAGGTAAGTGGTAAATGTAGGGGTATGGGTGGGTTTCGCTTCGGCGGGTCGGTGTGGACTTGTTGGGCCGAAGGGCCCGTTTCCACACTGTAATCTAATCTAATCTAAAAAAAAGTAACAAAGAAGATTGATGAGGGCAGAGCAGTAGATGTGATCTATATGGACTTCAGTAAGGCGTTCGACAAGGTTCCCGTGGGAGACTGATTAGCAAGGTTAGATCTCATGGAATACAGGGAGAACTAGCCATTTGTATACAGAACTGGCTCAAAGGTAGAAGACGGGGTGGTGGTGGAGGGTTGTTTTGCAGACTGGAGGCCTGTGACCAGTGGAGTGCCACAAGGATCGGTGCTGGGTCATCTACTTGTCATTTATATAAATGATTTGGATGTGAGCATAAGAGGTACAGTTAGTAAGTTTGCAGATGACACCAAAATTGGAGGTGTCATGGACAGCGAAGAGGGTTACCACAGATTACAACAGGATCTTGACCAAGTGGGCCAATGGGCTGAGAAGTGGCAGATGGAGTTTAATTCAGATAAATGTGAGGTGTTGCATTTTGGGAAAGCAAATCTTAGCAGGACTTACACACTTAATGGTAAGGTCCTAGGGAGTGTTGCTCACCAAAGAGACCTTGGAGTGCAGGTTCATAGTTCCTTGAAAGTGGAGTCGCAGGTAGATAGGATAGTGAAGGCGGCATTTGGTATGCGTTCCTTTATTGGTCAGAGTATTGAGTACAGGAGTTGGGAGGTCATGTTGCGGCTGTACAGGACATTGGTTAGGCCGCTGTTGGAATATTGTGTGCAATTCTGGTCTCCTTCCTATCGGAAAGATGTTGTGAAACTTGAAAAGGTTCAGAAAAGATTTACAAGTATGTTGCCAGGGTTGGAGGATTTGAGCTATAGGGAGAGGCTGAACGGGCTGGGGCTGTTTTCCCTGGAGCGTCAGAAGCTGAGGGCTGACCTTATTAGAGGTTTACAAAATTGAGGGGCATGGATAGGGTAAATAGGCAAAGTCTCGAGGGCATAGGTTTAGGGTGAGAGGGGAATGATATAAGAGAGACCTAAAGGGCAAATTTTTCACAGAGGGTGGTATGGGTATGGAATGAGCCGCCAGAGGAAGTAGTGGAGGCATGTAGAATTGCAACATTTAAGACGCATTTGGATGGGTATATGGATAGGGAGGGTTTGGAGGGATATGGGATGGATGCTGGCAGGTGGGACTAGATATTCGGCATGGACAGGTTGGACCGAAGGGTCTGTTTCCATGCTGTAGATCTCTGACTCTATAAATGAATCTCAGTGCTTTGTGTCGGTTTTTTTTTGCCGAGATCACAAAATTTTGTGGATCTGTTCTTCCTCTTTCCCACCTCCTACCTCCCAACCACCACCACTGTGCCCCCATTATGTACAAATTTTGAAATTGCACTTACAATTCCTAAATCAGAATTGTTTATTTAAATGGTGGACAATGCACGTGGGCGGCACGGTGGTTAGCACTGTTGCCTCACAGCGCCAGAGACCCGGGTTCAATTCCCGCCTCAGGCGACTGACTGTGTGGAGTTTGCACATTCTCCCCGTGTCTGCGTGGGTTTCCTCCGGGTGCTCCGGTTTCCTCCCACAGTCCAAAAATGTGCAGGTCAGGTGAATTGGCCATGCTAAATTGTCCGTAGTGTTAGGTGCAGGGGTAAATGTAGGGGAATGGGTCTGGGTGGGTTGCGCTTCGGCAGGTCGGTGTGGACTTGTTGGGCTGAAGGGCCTGTTTCCACACTGTAAGTAATCTAATCTAATCTAAAATGCAGATCATCACTGCTCATCATCTGTAGTTTGGATAACTACCTTTAGCCCCTTTCTTTTATTTCTCCACTCACTATGGATATTCTGACTTAAATCGTGACTCCATCATGTGGCATCCTACTTAAAACCTTTTAGAAAAACTAAATATAACAAATGTTCTTTTCTACACTTTACGTCAAACAAATTCAGTAAGGTTGATGTATAATCTTTCCTTTTGAAAATGATATTTTTCTTTTGAGTAAAATGGGTTTTTCTATTACATCTTTGAACTCGGATTCCATAATTGTTCCAAACAATGATAAGTTTATTGGTGTGAGATTTCCTGGACGACTCCTATCTCCCTTTCTAAGGAAGAATAGTAGCTTTATGCCAGATCATTGTTAGTGTTCCTTTTTGAATTATTTCTTTGTAAATATTTAATAGTATTTTTATTACCTCTTTGCTAACTTTTAATATGCGCAGATAAAACTTACCCAGATCAGGGACATTATTCTCTAATTAATTCAGTTTATGAATTATTTAACTCTTATTTTAAATGCCCTAATATATTTTTGATTGCTTCTCATATCAGGCTCCCCCTCCCACATCACTTGATCCATGAGTATTTTCTCCTTAGTTGCACTTTTGAACATACTGATTTAAGAAATGATTGTAGAAATGACACATTGTAGAAACTCCATTCCCTCTACCTCTTTTATGACCATTTCTTGCCAGTTTATTTGGGGTTGGTTAAAGATTTTTCTGATTTTTATTCTCTGGGAAAAATGCTACATGTTTCTTACTTTACCACTGATTACAGATGGTTGCCCTGCAAACAGTTACTGCTCTAAAGATTGTTAATTGGCTGGAGCTAAGATTTCCCGTCTTCTGAGGAGAAATTCCTCCCCCTCTGAGCGGCTTTCTGATCTAAACAGCTTCACTGGCACCAGTATGCAGTTTGTGAAGGGTAACTGGGAGTCTAGGCAAGTCCAGAAGAGGAGGCCCCAGCAAAGAGGAGGAGGACATTAAGAAGTGGAAGATCAGTTCCAAATGTTGGGGATAGCAGAGAACATACAGAGATGGAACCAACCTTTGTTGGGGTTTCCCAGTCAGAAAAGGGGTCCTGTGAAAGGGACAATGCAGTGCTTCCCATCTGACATACCAGTGCTGATTTGTAGGGGGTGCATGATCACAGTTATCAAATAGAGGCAGTCAACAATTTGTAGAATTTTATTTGTTTATTGAGAAGCTGCATTTTAATGTGGCATGTTTAAATTGGCAAAGAAAAGAAATATAAATGCCAGGACAGATGAGAATGCTTTACCGACCCTAGAGCCGATCTTTAGAATGGAGGAGTAGAAGCAGCACACTCCCATGTTTCATTGGTCCTACTCCCTTTTGTAGTATTCTCTGGTAGTCTTTGGTAGTCTCATTTAGTGTTTCCCCTATCTTCTCGGACTCCACGCACAAACCTCCCACTATGATGCTTGATTGGCTCTAATCTTTCTCTTGTCATTCTTTTATTCCTGATATACCTATTGAAAGCTTTAGGGTTTTTCTTAATCCTGTATGCCAACGACTTTTCATTTCCCCGCCTGGCTCTTTAGGTCTTTCCTGGCTAACTTGTAACTCTCAAGCACCCTAACTGAGCCTTCATGTCTCATTCTAACATAAGCTTTCTTCTTCCTCTTGTCAAGAGATTCAATTTCTTTCATAAACCACAGCTCCTCATGGATCTCTGGACCCTGCTAAGTCAAGGATATGAGGCAAAGGTTTGCTTATTTTGGAGAGGGAGATGAGAGGTCTGGAAGGATGAACATTAAAGTCCAAGAGGGTGGGAAGGAACTGTGGTGCATTGGCAGTGCCCCCAACGCATTAGGGATTCTGTCTGAAAATTGTAGCCCACTTCCTTCCGGCAATTTAAAAATGTTTTTAAAAGTCTGGCTATCACACCAAACTACTTTGTGGCATCTACAGGGCAATTCGTGGGTTAATGAAGCTTTCACCAAGTTCACAACCTTTAAATAATTTATTTACAGACAGTGGCAGGCTGTTAATTTTAGCACACACTCCTTGCTTCATGGAGTGTGCTTGGATATGGTTGGTGGCCTGGGTAGCCAACCTATTTTACATGCACCCCACTGGAGACACAGCTGGTTGGGGCATCTAATACACAGTCCACAGCATAGAAAAGGTGGAGGGTGACAGAAACCGAATAGGAAAAGAGACACTGAGAGAGACATGCATATGGTGTGGAGAATGTGAAGATACTGTGTGCAAAAGGAAAGAGAAAAAGACATACTGGGAAAGGGCAGACCATTTGTTTTGCCTGATGTGCAAATTGAATAATTTATTATATGTGTCTCTTTTGTTTTCATCTTAAACTAATACAAATTCAATCTTGTAATCACCAACAGATAGGTGGGAAGTGATCAGAGCAGGTCACCAATAGTTAGTCACATTGGTTGCACAGTATGTATTTATTCCCAACTTGCAAACTTCATCACAGACTCAGTTCTGACTTTGCACTGCCATTAGGCTATGCTGCAGAGTTAGGAGATGTTCTTTCAACATACACACAGGGTTTCCAATGGTGGTCTTTGTGCTCTGTCATCCTGTCCATTCTCTTGATGAAATGGTTACATTGACCAAGTGCATAGGGTCCCATCCAGATTGGCGTGCGCTCACTGGACATAGTCACAATGTTAAATATCTAGGATGATCGAGATGAGATGGCCTTGCAACACTTCTAGTGTAATGAATTCCAGGGACAAAATCTGAGTTACTGCACACATTAAGGTTAATGCTTATTGGTCAAGTCATCGCCATTTGAGTTGGTACATACATCTGTGTGTGTGATTTGATTGTACCTACACCTGCATCTATTTGTGTAGTCTGCTTTTGTGGGCACAGAATCTGGAAAAGATTTTTGTTGGTACCACTATGCCAGTATATTCTTTGATATTCACCAGATGATCTGGTTAGTTCATGCTTTGTGTTGATGATTTAGTCAGATGTATTCATAAGTTGAGATTTGTTCATAATTGATCTTCCAGTGTTGATCAGATTTTGTCCTGATTTTTAATAAGTTTTTTGAACAGATCTAATGTGTTTAGTTTGTGGAAGCCATCATTGCCTACAGTAATTTTAATGTCTTGTTTACCTCATTTGAAAATGGGGGTGGGGAATCCTGAAAACATACAAAGTTATACTTGATTGTTGTCTCATCCCACACCAGTTTTAGATTACATTACAGTGTGGAAACAGGCCCTTCGGCCCAACAAGTCCACACCAACCCGCCGAAGCGCAACCCACCCATACCTTTACCCCTTACCTAACACTACGGGCAATTTAGCATGGCCAATTCACCTGACCTGCACATCTTTGGGAGCAAACCGGAGCACCCGGAGGAAACCCACACAGACACGGGGAGAATGTGCAAACTCCACACAGTCGGTCGCCTGAGGCAGGAATTGAACCCAGGTCTCTGGTGCTGGGAGGCAACAGTGCTAACCACTGTGCCACCGTGCCGCCCAGTTGTTCTTCAGTATGTGGAAGGATTGGGGGGCTTCAGTCAAATGTTTAAAATCCACATAATTGCCGTACTACATTCTCTATCTGATGTAAATGTGCTAATCAAATGACAAGGATCGTTAAAGCAATCATATCTTTATTTGAAGACACAGATTGAGCTAACTGGGAGGCTGTGTATGCACGTCTAACTTTAACTGCTGCTCTTGTCAACTGAGTTCAGAGTCCTGGACAATGACTGACAGCAAGTTCAGATATTTTTCTGAAGTCTACGTGTAAGTCATACTGCAATAATTGTTGGACAGTTGAACAGTACTTTCACCAAATCTGAACATCTGGATCATTTAGAAATGGTTTTGAAAAAAATTGATAAGACCAAAACTGAGGGCGTAGTATTTTTCCATGGTTTATCTGGAAGAGAGAGAGGGCTTCAGCAATATTTTAAGGTTTTTGCTCCCAAGTGTATTTCAAAGATCCCTGGTGTTTAGGTGTAGGCATTCCATCTATAACTTCTGTTGAAGCTTCTCCGTGTTGATTTCAATCTTTCAATCAAACTCTCGACGAAAGTGAGGACTGCAGGTGCTAGAGATTAGAGTCGAGAGTGTGGTGCTGGAAAAACACAGCAGGTCAGGCGGCACAGGAGGAGCAGGAAAATCAATGTTTTGGGCAAAAGCCCTTCATCCGGTATGCTCTTGATCTGTGGGCAGTGTGCCCACCCTTTTGTAAAATTAGAACCAACTCTTGAATAAAATGAATTTTCACTTCAGCTGCATCTTGTCTCCACAGAAAGCCAGACTCATTTAGCTTATTTATTAACCAATTCTGCCATCCAGTGGTCTATGCTATTAATTTATGTCAAACCAAGAATGAAAATTAGATTGTAGTTAGACTCATAGAGATGTACAGCACAGAAACAGATCCTTTGGTCCAACTCGTCCATGCTGACCAGATATCTAACGTAATCAAATCCCATTTGCCAGCATTTGGCCCATATCCCTCTCAGCTCTTCCTATTCATATACCCATCTAGATGCCTTTTAAATGTTCTAATTCCTTCCACAAGAACTACAACAAAAACAGGATTAAAACAAACAAAAATGAACAAATAGAAATTAGTTTTCCAGAATTCTGAGCTCAAGTTCTTTTTTTTTGTGGAAACAGGCCCTTCGGCCCAACCAGTCCACACTGACCCTCCGAAGAGTAACCCACCCATACCCATTTCCCTCTGAATAATGCATCTAACACTATGGACAATTTAGCATGGCCAATTCACCTGACCTGCACATCTTTGGACTGTGGTAGGAAACTGGAGCACCCGGAGGAAACCCATGTAGCCACGGGGAAGCTCTTGAGTTCTTATGGCAGTGAAATTGGTTGTGGTTTTCATATTTATGATAATGGTCTAATAATCAATCACTCATCAGAGGATAAGTCTGAGAGTTAGTTTATATAAAACAGTAAAACACATTATAGAAGTTAGCAGACATTATATCATCCAACTGATTTTTGTGTTCAGTTTGTGATCCCACTGCAAACTAACTGCAGGCAGGGTTATAATATTGTACACACTTTGGAAAATTTACATTTGTGGGGGAAGGTAGATCCAGGATGGAATTCACATACCATAAATTTAATCAATCTCAGAAAAATTACTGGGATTTTTTTTATCAATTTTTTCTTTGGGTATGTCAATCAAATAACTTGTCTGGATCCATAATCTCTGAATTTACCTCTCCCTGAATCTGCCATTGTTATGAAGTTGTATTATGGCATAGATTCCAGACCAGACTGACTTGTACTTTTAAGACAGTTTCATAAGATTACAAAAGGCAATGTTTCAGTAAAAATGTACCCATCATTCTCTGTGTGCAATAGAACAAGTGTGGCCAGACACCTGTATTCATGTAATGTTCAGTAATATCAGTAAGTATAGAATGCAAACAATATTTGCACGTTTGCAAGATTGTATTCTTGTAAAGACACCTGTACATTTGCAATGCCAAGCTGACCAAGGCGACTGGCCAAGTGCTGGAAAATAGAATTAGAATAATTAGGCAGTTTTTTTTGACTGGGATGGATCTAATGGGCTTGAACGGCCTTTATTTAATGCTGTAGATCTGAGTTTGATCTGTGCAAAAAGAACCCTGGCCTGGACTTTCCAATGGCCAGTTAGATGTTTCTGCAGTGGAGATTGGAGTGTTGGATGCGGACTCTGTGGAATCTGAGCATTAAAGACTCCAAGGAAATTGCTAGAAACTGCTGGGCAAATATCTGGTGCCTGGAATGCTCTGGATTTTTCCATTTAAGTTTGTGAATTTGGAGGATTCCAATGTAGTTAAGTAAATAGTCATAGAGTCAGAGAGTCATAGAGCATGTACAGCATGGAAACAGACCCTTTGGTCTAACCTGTCCTTGCCAACCAGATATCCCAACCCAATCTAGTCCCACCTGCCCAGCACCCTGCCCATATCCCTCCAAACCCTTCCTATTCATATACCCATCCAAATGCTTCTTAAATGTTGCAATTGTACCAGCCTCCACTACTTCTTCTGGCAGCTCATTCCATACACGTACCACCCTCTGTGTGAAAAAGTTGCCGCGTAGGTCTCTTTTATATCTTTCCCCTCTCACCCTAAACCTATGCCTTCTAGTTCTGGACTCCCCTAGCCTAGAGAAAAGACTTTGCCTATTTACCCTATCCATGCCCCTCCTAATTTTATAAACCTCTATAAGGTCACCCCTCAGTCTCCGATGCTAGAGGGAAAACAGCCTCTCCCTATAGCTCAAATCCTCCGACCCTGGCAACATCCTTGTAAATCTTTTCTGAACCCTATCAGGTTTCACAACATCCTTCCGATAGGAAGGAGACCAGAACTGCACACAATATTCCAACAGTGGCCTAACCAATGTCCTGTACAGCTGCAACATGACCTCCCAACTCCTGTACTCAATACTCTGACCAATAAAGGAAAACGTACCAAACGCCTTTTTCACTATCCAATCTACCTGCGACTCCACTTTCAAGGAGCTATGAACCAAGGTCTCTTTGTTCAGCAACACTCCCTAGGACCTTACCATTAAGTGTATCAGTCCTGCTAAGATTTGCTTTCCCAAAATGCAGCACCTCGCATTTATCTGAATTAAACTCCAAGTGCCACTTCTCAGCCCATTGGCCCATCTGGTCTAGATCGTGTTGTAATCTGAGGTAACCCTCTTCGCAATCCACTACACCTCCAATTCTGGTGTCATCTGCAAACTTACTAACTGTACCTCTTATGCTCACATCCAAATCATTTATGTAAATGACAAGAAGTAGAGGACCCAACACTTGGTCACAGGCCTCCAGTGTGAAAAACAACCCTCCACCACCACCACCCTCTGTCTTCTACCTTTTGAACCAGTTCTGTATCCAAATGGCTAGTTCTCCCTGTATTCCATGAGATCTAACCTTGCAAATCATTCTCCCATGGGGAACCTTGTCGAGCTCCTTACTGAAATCCATATAGATCACATCTATCGCTCTGCCCTCATCAATCCTCTTTGAGTTTTTTGAGGAAGTAACAATCAAGATTGTGAGATATGATTTCCTACACACAAAGCCATGCTGACTATCCCTAATCAGTCCTTGCCTTTCCAAATACATGTATGTCCTGTCCCTCAGGATTCCCTCCAACAACTTGCCCACCACTGACGTCAGGCTCACTGGTCTGTAGTTCCCTAGCTTGTCCTTACCACCCTTCTTTTTTTTATATAGATATTTTTATGAGAAATTTAACATTTTTACAAGTTTACAAAAATAAACAAAACTCTCAAATATAAACATTGAAATACAATTAAATCATATATACAATAGCCAAAATTTAACAAAAGAAGAAAGAGAAAAAAAAATACCGAGGAAAAAAAAACAAAACTCAACTATCTACTAATCTAACCTATAACTAACCAGAGTGTATATTTAAGTCTCTTACATGCTCAGAATGTGTTAACATCAGATGTAATAAAACCCATATTTGTGCGGGATTCCTCTCCCATGGGGCCCCGGACCAGCCAGGTTTGTAATTTCAATTAAATAAAAGCCCTTGTTAGGATATTAACAAGGCAGCCCTTCTTGAATTATTTATGTAATTCAAGAAGGGCTGCCATATTTTATAAAATAATTCGGTCTTTCGGTGACCATATTTGTAAGGAAGTCAAGGGGAATACATTCCATAATTAATCTGTGCCAATTTGAAAGTCCAGGGGGGCCCTCAGCCACCCAGTTCACCAAAATATTTTTCCTTGCACAGAAAAAAAGAATAGAAAATAGTCTCTTCCCGTACATGTCCAGGGAGGGAAAGTTCGAAAAGCCCAAAAGGAGAGATACAGGGTCCACTTTAATTTCCGTTCCTAAAATTTCTGTCAGGGTACTTGCTACTTTAGTCCAATATCTACGGATCTTATGACAGGTCCATAGGCAATGTACAAGAGTGCCCACCTCGATTTTGCATTTGGGACACATTGGAGATGCTCCTGCCTTAAATTTTGCCAGTCGAACCGGTGCTATATGGGCCCTATGAAGTATCTTCAGCTGGATACCCTGGGTTCTAAAAAGATAGTAATTCTTCTAGCGTTTTTCCAAATATCATTCCACATTTCTATAGAGATTTCTAGTCCCAAATCCTGATCCCATGTTTTAAGCAGATTATCCATATCTCCCGATACTTCATCATGTAGTAAATGATAAATAGTACTGACTATAGTACTGACGGAAGATACCCCCACTGGTCGTAGGACACTACATTCTCTATCTGATTTATAAAGACTATCTAATAATGTAGTCTTCTTCTGTATATAATCTCGAATTTGGAAGTATCGAAAGAGGTCTCCATTAGATAATCCGAATTTCTGACGCAGCTGTTCAAAAGACATTAGGACCCCATCCTTAAATAGGTCCCCTAGACATGAGATACCCCTGGATCTCCAGAGTTTAAAAGTGGCATCTGTAAACCCCGGTTGGAATCCCCATGCTCCCACTATCGGTGCATAGGGGGATGTTTTATGTGAATTGCCCTCATTTTGCCGCATTATATTCCAAGCCTTAACTGTGTTTACTATTATAGGGTTTTTACAGTGATCTGTAATGATTTTCCTCTTGTCTGAAAATAAAAGGTTAATAATCCAGATTGATTGTGGATCAGACAAGACCCAATCAGCTGTGTAACTTAATAGGGAACTTAACTGATATTTCCTAAAGTCTGGGAAGTCCAATCCTCCCCTTGTCTGTGGAAGCTGTAGCTTCTTCAGCTTAATGAGGGGCCGTCTATGATTCCAGATAAAGGAACCCAGCCAGCCATATAATTTACGTAGAGCCGTCCTTGGCAGCATCACCGGAAGCATTCTCATAGGATATAGGAGACGGGGCAGGACATTCATTTTGATTAGTGCTATTCTACCCAACCAGGAAATTGGAAGGTCTCCCCATCGCTGGAGGTCCTGCCTTATCCTTTCCAGTAAATGCACAAAATTAGCCTTATACAACTGACCAAATACTGGAGTAATAAAAATGCCTAAATATAAGAAGCCCTCCAGGGACCAACAAAAGGGAAAAAGGGATCCGTCCAATAAGTGGGGTGTCATAGCAAGGCCACCCATTGGCATAGCCTCCGAGTTTGAAAAATTAATTTTATAGCCTGAGAATGCGCTAAATGTATTAATAACTTGGATTAGGCGAGGTACGGACATCAGAGGATTACTGAGGAATAGAAGAACATCATCTGCATAAAGGGTAATTTTATGTTTACCTGTACCAATCCTCGGGGCTGTTATATTAGGATCAGCTCGTATAGCTTCTGCTAGTGGTTCAATTATTAGCGTAAATAACAATGGCAAGAGGGGACATCCTGACCACACTGAAGCTATCCGAACCTAATCCATTGGTAACCACAACTGCTTTGGGATCACTATACAATGTTGAGACCCATTTGGTAAACACCTGTCCAACGCCAAACCTTTCCAATGTGTAAAACAAATATGACCATTCAACCCTATCAAATGCCTTTTCCGCGTCTAATGAAACTACTACTCCTGGTATCTTTCCCTGAAGGCAGGCTTGAATCATATTCAAAACCCTTCTAATATTATTGGATGATCTACGGCCCTTAATAAACCCCGTCTGATCCTCCTTTATAATATGTGGCAGTACCCTTTCTAGTCTCAGTGCTAACATTTTAGAAAGGATTTTAAAATCTACATTTAGCAAGGATATTTGTCTATATGATGTACAATCTTCTGGATCCTTTCCTTTTTTAAGGATAAGAGAGATATTTGCCTCTTTCAGCGAAGGCGGGAGACAGCCCTGACTATATGCATAGTTATACATGTCCATAAGTGGACCAGCCAATATTTCTGTAAATTCTTTATAGAATTCAGCTTGAAAACCACCTGGGCCCGGTGCCTTACCACTCTGAAGTTGCCTAATTGTATCAAGTATTTCTTGGACTGTTAGAGGAGCATTTAGGACCGATACCTGTTCTGGAGTTAGGCCTGGAAAAGTCAAATTTTTAAAAAATGACTGCTGCATCCTCATCCTATCTTCACAATCCTGCGATTTATATAACTGAGAATAAAATTCTCTAAAGATCGCATTAATCTTTTTATGATCATGAGTCAGAATACCCGTACTTTCCTTGATAGACGTAATAATCTGAGGGGTCTTTTTTTTCTTTGCAAGAAATGCTAAGTATCTACCCAGTTTGTCGCCATATTCATATAACCTTTGTTTTGCAAATAATATTTCCCTCTTAGCCATTTGAGTAAGCGTAGTGTTTAGAGCTGTCCTAAGAGCCGTATTCCTTTGCAATTTAATAATAGGTCTATCACTGTATGCTGTTTCAGCTGCTTTTAAGCGAGCTTCAAGCAGATGCTGTTGTTCTCCCTTCAATTTCTTCTGGGTCGCTGAGTAGGAGATGATCAAACCTCGCGTGTAAGCTTTGATGGTCTCCCATATCATTGATGGGTTGCTAGCTGTACCTGAATTAATTTCTAAAAAAGTTTTTAAATTCTTGAGAGAAGTACTTTACAAATTTACTATCTTTCATTAGGAAGGGGTCCATACGCCAATGCCGAGGGGATGTTCCTCACCTTAGTTTCCATATATACAGCAGCGTGGTCGGAAATTGCTATACTACTTATTTTACAGGATGATATAGAATTTAAAAAAATCGAGGGGGCAAAAAACATATCAATTCTAGTATGACATTTATGTGGATTGGAGTAGAAAGAAAAATCTCTGCCCTGTGGATGAAGACATCTCCATACATCTACTAATCCTAATTCTTTGTTCAGATCCATCAGTTGTCTAGATCTGGGAGATACTCCTGCAGTACTCTTGGGAATCCTATCTATTTCCGGATCCATAATACAATTATAGGGGGAGACTTTAATTGTATGACGGGCACCAAAAGCCATCAATTTTGAAAAGGCTTCCGTTATAAATTTAAAGGGGTGTGCCGGGGGTCGGGGGGGGGGGGGGCAGTACAAATTTAAAATCCCACATTCCTCTCCATTTATAAGGGCTTTAATCAAAATATATTGTCCAGATTCGTCTTTTATCTGCTTTAGGATTTTGAAAGGGAAATTCTTCCGAACAAGAATAACAACTCCCCTGCTTTTTGAGGTAAAAGAAGAAAAAAATGCCTGATCAAATCCACCCTGTTGTAATTTCAAGTGTTCTTTATCCGACAGGTGTGTCTCCTGTAGGAGAGCTATATCAACTCTTCTTCGCCTCGTCGAATGCCTTCCTCTTTCGGACCAGAGCTGTGGAAAAGTCCTAGAATAACATGATCTTGGATCCTTTATAGATCATAGCTTGGGGGTCTTTTCCAAGATTTCTAGAGGCTTCTAGGAGTATCTGCCTCTCCTTGTAGCTCTGCAGCCGGAACAGGACCGGGCGTGGGCGCTGGTTCAAGCCGGGCCCGCGTATTGCGACCCGGTAGGCCCATTCCACCCTTACCTGGCCTGATCCAGCTTCCAGATTTAAAAGCTGTGGCAGCCACTTCTCGCGGAACGCTGTAAGCTGGCCTTCCTCTTCCCGTTCGGGAAGGCCCAGCAAACGAATATTTTTTCGACGACCTCGATTATTGAGGTCATCAGTATGATTCTCTAAGGTCCGGACTCGCTGTTCGAGAGTCCGGACCTGATCCACGGCCGATTTCGCTGTAGTTTCGGAGGTCGCGGCCTTTAACTCCGCCCCTCCGACTCGGTGCTCGATCTCCTTAATGTCTCGGTCGTGCTTCTGCAGCGCGGCCGAGAGTGAGTCCCATCGACTTCGGGACTCCTCGATAAAAGCATCGATCTTCGCGTCCAGCTTGGAGATCATCTCCACAAGGCTTGTCACTGTAGGTAAGTCCCCCGTGGCGGCTGTGGACGCCTCTGCTGCAGCTGGAGAGGGTGGGGGAGGGGTTCCTGCTTGCTGAGAGCTGCGGGCTCCCTTCCCTTTGGTCATTTTTACTAAATATTAAACTGTTTAAATGTAATACTAAGCAACTAATTAAATTAAATAGCTATTATGAATGATTTGGTGAGTGTGATGGGGGTGTGTGACCCACTTTACCCAAGTCTTGGGAAGAGCACTATAGACTCAGACTTGCTGGGTCGCCGCCATCTTGGATCCCCCACCACCCTTCTTAAACAGTGGCGCCACGTTTGCCAGTCTTCCGGCACCTCACCTGTGAATATCAATGTAACAAATATCTCAGCAAGAGGCCCAGCAATCACTTCTCTACCTTCCCACAGAGTTCTAGGGTACACCTGATCAGGTCCTGGGGATTTATCCACCTTTGCCCATTTCAAGACATCCAGCACTTCCTCCTCTGTGATACAGACATTTTGCAAGATGTCACCATCTATTTCTCTAAGTCTAAATCTTCCATATCCCTTTCCACAGTAAATACTGATGCAAAAAACTCATTTAGTATCTCCCCAATTTTCTGCAGCTCCACACAAAGGCCGCCTTGCTGATCTTTGAGGGGCCCTATTGTCTTTAATATATTTGTAAAAACCCTTTGGATTCTCCTTAGTTCGATTTGCCAAAGCTATCTCATGTCCCCTATTTGCCCTCCTGATTTCCCTCTTAAGTGTACTCCTACTTCCCTTTATACTCTTTTAAGGATTCCCTCGATCCATCCTGTCTACACCTTACATATGCTTCCTTCTTTTTCTTAACCAAACCCTCAATTTCTTTAGTCATCCAGCATTCTCTATCCTTACCAGCCTTTCCTTTCACCCTGACAGGAATATATTTTCTCTGGATTCTCGTTATCTCATTTCTGAAGGCTTCCCATTTTCCAGCCGTCCCTTTGCTTGCGAACATCTGCCCCCAATCAGCTTTTGAAATTCTTGCCTAATACCGTCAAAATTGGCCTTTCTCCAATTTAGAACTTCAACTTTTAGATCTGGTCTGTCCTTTTCCGTCATTATTTTAAATCTAATAGAATTATGGTCACTGGCCCCAAAGTGCTCCCCCACATACACCTCAGTCACCTGCCCTGCCTTATTTCCCAAGAGTAGGTCAAGTTTTGCACCTTCTCTAGTACCACCTCTCTTCTCCACACACTTAACAAATTCCTCTCCATCTAAACCCATAACACTATGGCAGTCTCAGTCTATGTTTGGAAAGTTAAAATCCCCTAGTCAAAAAAAGGTTACACAATTAAGACCCAGACTAACTTCTGGCCAAATATTAAATTGACCCTCCAACTTACTATCCTACAACTCTAACACGCACAGACCTGATACCATACCCTTTCTCTCACAACAGACAGCAGACCCAGCACCTCTTGCTCTGCTCAGAATGCAAGTGTCCTTTGACCTGTATCTGACACTGCCAGACTCTATAGACCCCACCTTCCACACTGTGGACACTGCACATCTTTTCCCTACTCTACATGACCTAACCCCGCCACCCCCCCCCCACCCCCCCCCCCCCCCCCCCCACCCTCCCCAACCCTGCCAGACCCTGCACTGCCATTGGACCTGATATCCCCACCTGTATTAGTCTTGTATCCAACACAGCCCTGGACTCTTGACACTAACACTGGCCAGTGTCAATATGAAACAATGTCTCCCCCCTGTCCTGACCTATTCTAAATGCTCCATCACTTACTTGGCTCTCTTTTCAATTTGTGCCTTGGCATCCTACCCATCTTATCCTCTATCCATCTGGCACCGTAACCTCACACTCACTTTACCTACTTCCATTTTTATAAGATCTGTTAAAGGTGGCTGTCTGTGATGCTGAATATTTGAATCATAGACTCACTGCCACATACAAGGAGGCTAACAAATAGGAAACCATTATTATAACAAACCTGTCGTCTAACGTGGCAAACTGAAACTTAAACTACACCCTCTTTAAATTCAAAAACACACAAATTCATTCACACAGGGTACTCAACCGATGAGACAGTTTTTTCAGAAATATCCATGTGTGGAAGATATAGCCAAATTGCCTTAAAGTCTGTAGACCAACATCATAACCAAAAGGGTTGGAATTCTCACTGTTCATTTATGGTTTTTCATGATGAATGATGTCGACTGTGGTGATCCTAACTTTTTAAGCCCATCATTTGGATCTAGATCTTTGTTAAAATCAGCAGTTCCGCCTCTTTGTAAAGTCTTTCATTGTTATTTCTTTTCCAGGCAGATAGAGAGAAAGAGCTGAAAATGTGTTGCTGGAAAATCGCAGCAGGTCAAGCAGCATCCAAGGAGCAGGAGAATCAATGTTTCGGCCATGAGCCCTTCTTCAGGAATGAGGAAAGTGTGCTAAACAGGCTAAGATAAAAGGTAGGGAGGAGGGACTTGGGGGAGGGGTGTTGGAAATGCGATAGGTGGAAGGAGGTTAAGGTGAGGGTGATAGGCCGGAGTGGGGGTGGGGGTGGAGAGGTCAGGAAGAAGGATTGCAGGTTAGGAAGGTGGTGCTGAGTTCGAGGGTTGGGACTGAGACAAGGTGGGGGGAGGGGAAATGAGGAAACTGGAGAAATCTGAGTTCATCCCTTGTGGTTGGAGGGTTCCTAGGCGGAAGATGAGGCGCTCTTCCTCCAGCCATCGTGTTGCTATGGTCTGGCGATGGAGGAGTCCAAGGACCTGCATGTCCTTGGTGGAGTGGGAGGGAGAGTTGAAGTGTTGAGCCACGGGGTGGTTGGGCTGGTTGGTCCGGGTGTCCCAGAGATGTTCTCTGAAACGTACCGCAAGTAGGCGCCCTCTCTCCCCAATATAGAGGAGGCCACATCGGGTGCAGCGGGGCGAGATAGAGAGAAAGCCATCCAGTTGCACAGAGTTCAAACTCCTTTTTTTACTCAGTTCTGTGACAACCTGTCCTCATCCAACCAGTCTATGAGCTGTAACTCAGCAGTTCCATTTTGTTTTCCAAAGACATTTGATGCAACTCTCAAAAGTATCAAATCTAGTTTCAGCAAAAAAACCTTTTTAAAAGTTAAACGTTTCCTTCAGGTTGCTTTTCCAAATAAAAGAGGGACAAGACCAAGTAGCATTTAGAGAAGCAAAAATGTCAGTTTCCTTGAATTTTCCCTTTAAAAAAAGGTAAACCTGAAAATTTGTAGTATATCAGCATTATCAGAAATTCTTTCCAAATGTCAGCAACACAGTGGCTTTGACAAGTTTATTAAAGAAAGGCAAGAAATTTGAATAGATAAAATGATGCAGAGTATCTTCACAACTTGAAAGCTGTACACGCTCCCTCACCAGCATTAGCAGCACCAAGTTATGATAAACCATTTAAACCGACTATTGTTAGCAACGTTGGTGTTGAACAAAGAACAAAGAAAATTTACGGTCCAGGAATTTACGGCCCTCCAAACCTGAGCCGATCCCAATCCACTATCTAAACCTGTCACCCAATTTCTAAGCATCTGGATCCCTCTGCTCCCCACCTACTCATGCATCTGTCCAGATGCATCTTAAATGAATCTACCGTGCCTGCCTCTGCTGGCAACGCATTCTAGGCACCTACCACCGTCTGTATAAAGTATTTGCCATGTGTATCCCCCTTAAACATTTCACCTCTCACCTTGACAGTGTGACCTCTCGTTATTGAATCCTTCAACCCTGGGGAAAAAAGCTTATCTCTATCTACCCTGTCTATACCCTTCATGATTTTGTAGACCTCAATCAGGTCCCCCCTCAATCTCCTTTTTTCTAATGAAAACAGCTCTTATACTCAATACCCCGTCTGATGAAGGCAAGCATACCATATGCCTTCTTGACCACTCTACCCACCTGTGCAGCAACCTCCAGGGTACAATGGACCTGAACTCCCAGATATCTCTGCTCATCAACTTTTCCCAAGGCCCTTCTGTTTACTGTATAATTTGCTCTAGAATTAGACTTCCCAAAATATATCACCTCACATTTGCTTGGATTGAACGCCGTCTGCGACTTCTCCACCCAACTCTCCAGTCTATCTATATTCTCCTGTATTCCTTGACAGTCCCCTATGCTTTTTGCTACTCCACCAATCTTCATGTCATCTGCAAACTTGCTGATCATACCAACAGTTCCCTCTTCCAGATCATTTATGTACTTCACAAACAACAGTGGCCCCAGCACTGATCCCTGTGGAACACCACTGGTCACTTTTCTCCATTTCGAGAAACTCCCTTCAACTACTACTCTCTGTCTCTTGTTGCAGTCTTGTTTCAGAAGAATGAGATGGAGACTGGATGGCAGTCAGTTTTTTTTAAATAAACTAATTTCACAACAACAAATATTCAACTGTTGGAAAATGGCCAGAGATTTGAAGGAGGGTCAGTTTAGAAGAAAAGATCCATTCAGGACCCCATATTGATTATTTTCAGGCTGTTAAGCAAAGTAATTTGAAAAAGCCCCAAGTTATTTCTTAGAATTCAGTGTGATCAATCAGTCAGTTAGTCTTTGTCTCTGTCTTGGGGGAGACAAAGAAAATTACATCTTGTGAACCAAAAGGAGTTGTTGCGATCTTATCAGTTGAGGTTGGAATGAATTTCAATTGGGTAGATTACATAGAAAAACATAGAAAAATACAGCGCAGTACAGGCCCTTTGGCCCTGACTGCCATCCAAGCCCACCTAACCTACACTAGCCCACTATCCTCCATATGCCTATCCAATGCCCGTTTAAATGCCCATAAAGAGGGAGAGTCCACCACTGCTACTGGCAGGGCATTCCATGAACTCACGACTCGCTGAGTAAAGAATCTACCCCTAACATCTGTCCTATACCTACCACCCCTTAATTTAAAGCTATGCCCCCTCGTAATAGCTGACTCCATACGTGGAAAAAGGTTCTCATGGTCAACCCTATCTAAACCCCTAATCATCTTGTACACCTCTATCAAGTCACCCCTAAACCTTCTTTTCTCCAATGAAAACAACCCCAAGTGCCTCAGCCTTTCCTCATACGATCTTCCTACCATACCAGGCAACATCCAGGTAAACCTCCTCTGCACCCGTTCCAGTGCCTCCACATCCTTCCTATAGTATGGCGACCAAAACTGCACACAATACTCCAGATACGGCTGCACCAGAGTCTTATACAACTGCAACATGACCTCAGGACTCCAGAACTCAATTCCTCTATCAATAAAAGCCAGTACGCCATATGCCTTCTTCACAGCACTATTAGATTACTTAGTGTGGAAACAGGCCCTTCGGCCCAACCAGTCCACACCGACCCGCCGAAGCGCAACCCACACAGACCCATTCCCTACATTTACCCCTTCACCTAACACTATAGGCAATTTAGCATGGCCAACTCACCTAACCTGCACATTTTTGAACTGTGGGAGGAAACCGGAGCACCCGGATGAAACCCCCACAGACATGGGGAGAATGTGCGGGAGGCGGGAATTGAACCCGGGTCTCTGGCGCAGTGAGGCAGCAGTGCTAATCACTGTGCCACCGTGCCGCCCACTAGTAAAGTGCATAACTGTGAAAAAGGTTGAATTGTTCCTTTGTTTTGTTTATGACAAGAAGTTTGTAAATTGTCTAATACACAATGTAGTTTTATTTCCTATTCCTTTATGTGATAAACTTGTTATTTTGTTAAAAGTGCAAACACAGTCTCTTGTGAATACAGTCAGTTGCTGAGTAACCAAACTTTAAAAAAAAATTATCAATCCAGGTTTCGCACGGAGATCTCAATATCTAGTTTTATTGTTAGCTGGGATCACAACATCATTTATTCCTATGCTGTGCTTTGTGTCCAGTAACTAATCTTTACATTAACTTCAATGCCTTGTTTTGTGCTCTGACAATATGTGTCATCTTCTCAAATGTTTTTAGAAAATCCAAGTACAATACACCTCATTGGTTTTCCTGTTATCCATACGACTATTATATAGATTGGGTGGGGTGTAACTGCTACATTTAGACCCACTTCTTCTAGCATCATTACAAATGTATTGTATAAAATTATAAAACAGAAGCAAGGATCATGTTTTTACCTTTAACAAAGATTAATATTTATCATAAATAAATTGTTTACTTTAACTAGAATTGATTATGAATCAACAACATATAACTCTACTAGTGAGTTTTGAGAATATTTGTAGCTTAGGTTGAGGTTCTGGAAGTAGGTTTGCTCACTGAACTGGAAGGTTTGTTTTCAGATGTTTTGTCACCATACTAGGTAACATCATCAGTGAGCCACTAGTGAAGTGTTGGTGTTATGTCCCACTTTCTATCTTTGTGTTTAGGTTTCCTTGGGTTGGTGATGTCATTTCCTAGTTTTTTTTCTCAGAGGGTGGAAGATGGGGTGCAAGTCCATAGGTTTGTTGATAGCGTTCTGGTTGGAATGCCATGCTTCTAAGAATTCTCGTGCATGTCTTTGTTTGGCTTGTCCCAAGATGGATATGTTGTCCCAAAGTGGTGTCTTTCCTCATCTGCATGTAAGGATACTAGTCATGTCTTTTTGTGGCTAGTTGGGCTCACTGATGACATCACCTAGAATGGTGATGAAACATCTGAAAATGAACCTTGCAGCTCAGTGAGCAAACTTACATCCATAATTCTACGAGCTAAAACTTTAATCTTGTCATAAAACATTTTATATATTTGTACATAGACACAGAAAAAAAGGTTTTATAAGTAGAGGGAAAGACAGGGGAGACATTTCAATGGTTCCTACCCCAGGGTTCACTAAGATGATCTTTTTTGCTCGTCAGAAGTTTCTGCTCCTCAATCTTCCTTCTCCATCAACATTCAGTAGACACAGGGCGACTTATTCACACTTATAAAGGTCTTGGAATTATTGGTTAAAAGCCACAACTTACAGCAACTAAACAGAGGAAATAGACCACCTTTCTTCAGGCTTGAGGTGTTTTTTACTGCAGAGAAATGGATTGTGCCTTCCTTTTCGGAGATCCAATTGATTCAGACCTAAACATTTTGTTCAGTAACCTGACAGGTAATCACACAGATGCTGGCAGGCAGAGTCCTTTGTCAGCGACAACTGGTCACTATTCCACAGACCAATCTGTATATTTGTTGCCAGCTGTATCTCAATCTGGCCACAGTCCTTCACTTCACCTCAGCTGTTACTAAACCTTCCCCATTATTTGAACAAACAGCAGTACGAACAGCACGTATAAGGAAGATTGGAACCCTGATTTCAAGAAGTGCAGTATTCCTTTACACAGTCCTTGTTTTTTTTAAACAGTCATTTTTCCATTTCAGCCCACAATCAAGCATACAGAAGAATAAAAAGAATTTGTTTTCCCATATGAATTTGCTAGAGAGAAGGAAATGGTGTTTGATCAGAGGTTAAGATCAATAAAGGTTGTACAAATGTTTGAGAGCTTTCGGGAAGTGATTCTCATGGAAGAATTCAAATATCATGTCAATTTAGGGATAAGATCACACCGAGGACAATAAAGTCTGTAAAACCTAGGGAGCTACGTAAATGGAAGATGATTATAAATTAATTCACAAGCATACATCACAGTTACACTAAACATGTCCATACAGTGGTCCATAATTATGAAATTATGTACCTCATTTAGCATCCTTTCATTTTAAATTAAAGCACTTAAGAAAACTGACAACAGGGTTTTAATTTGAATAAGATCTAAGATTAGTTTAAAAGACAATTATTTCTGTAAGTAAAAATGATAGTTGTTGTGGTTCTGTTCGCCGAGCTGGGAATTTGTGTTGCAGACGTTTCGTCCCGTCTAGGTGACATCCTCAGTGCTTGGGAGCCTCCTGTGAAGCGCTTCTCTGATGTTTCCTCCGGCATTTATAGCGATTTGTACCTGCCGCTTCCGGTTGTCAGTTCCATCTGTCTGCTGCAGTGGCCGGTATATTGGGTCCAGGTCGATGTGCTTATTGATTTGAATCTGTGGATGAGTGCCATGCCTCTAGGAATTCCCTGGCTGTTCTCTGTTTGGCTTGTCCTATAATAGTAGTGTTGTCCCAGTCGAACTCATGTTGCTTGTCATCTGAGTGTGTGGCTACTAAGGCACATCGACCTGGACCCAATATACCGGCCACTGCAGCAGACAGCTGGAACTGACAACCGGAAGCGGCAGGTGCAAATTGCTATAAATGCCAGAGGAAACATCAGAGAAGCACTTCACAGGAGGCTCCCAAGCACTGAGGAAGTCACCTAGTCAAGGGACGAAACGTCTGCAACACAAATTCCCAGCTTGGCGAACAGAACCACAACAACGAGCATCCGAGCTACAAATCTTCTCCCAAACTTTGAAAAATGAGAGTTATTAGATAAAATATAGATCCAAAGAGTAAAAGTCGATGTAAATGAAAACTACTACAAACACAAAAGTAACATGATTCCATCATTGTTGCAGGTTTGTTACCCTGTTAGGATATTCTGTTTCTAAAGTGAAGGTACAGAAAACTTGAAACTGGAATTTAGCAGCTGAAATGGCTTCCATAGTTGAGTTTTCTCACAGGTGAACTGAATAGTACAGATTCTGGGAGTGACTTAAGAGACCTTTATTATACTTTAATGACACGGAGGGTTATAGTCATTTCTAGCCTGCTTTAGTAGAACTGCTAGAATCAGAGACCTTAGATGGTTAACATTCTTTTCCTCAACTGTTGTGAACCCTTTCGCTGATGTTGTCTCTCAAAGTTCCTCTTGGGTGTTCTGTTTAAAATGTATCTCAGACTGCTCTTCTTTGGAATATGGGACTCGAAATGTTAACTCAGGTTCTCCCTCTCCTGCTATTGCCAGATGTATTGAGTTACTCCAGCACATATTGACTTCCATGTCAGACCTCCAACATCCACAGCATTTTGCTTTTAAATTAATTGTTTTTCTTAATGATATAGTCAGTGATGTGAGGATTCTTGTGGTACCATAATAGTTTCCTTATTTCTGAATCAGGAAGCCTGGATTCAAGTCTCACCTACTTCAGAGGTATATAATAATATCTCTGCACAGGATGACTAGAGAATATCCATAAATCGGGATAAGATTCAAGAGTGAGAGTGTGCTGGCAGGTGACATGAATTTCCATCCATGCAATTTGCGAGTGTGAAGGTATTAATTAACAGTAATGCTATACCTGTGAATAGCATTGATTTAAAATGTGATCTGGTTGGTGGTATCGAACCTTAACATTGTCTATGGAAGCCATATTGTGGATTTTTTGCTAGAAAAAGACTTGGTTTGAGATAAGGTATTGGCCTCTCCAAAATGGTTTTGGGAAGGCTTCTGAGACATCTGAAACAAAGGACTTTTTCAAGGAGTTGGACAAGTTTGTTGGTGCTATACACAATAATAAGAGTAGGCCATTCAGCACCTTGATCCTATTCAACTATTTGATAAGTTTGGGCGTCAGCTCCTTTTTTTGTCTGCTGTACATAACTCTTATCATGTGGATATTAGTTAGATTTTAAATGACATCATTAAATATATTTAATGTTGCAGCTTTTATTGCTTTCTGAGGAAGAGACTTCTTAACTTTTAAACTTTGTCTCTCTCATTGTAGACTTCCCCATTAGGGGGATCACCTTGTCGGCATCCATCCTGTCAAGCCCCCTCACTATGCTGGAGAAAGCGAGGACTGCAGATGCGGGAGATAAGAGTGAAGTGTGTGAGTGTGTCAGGCATAAGCCTGCTCCTCAGATGCTGCCTGACCTGCTGTGCTTTACCAGCACCACCCCCTCACTATCTTATGTTTCAATAAGATCAACTCTTATTCTTCTAAACACTAAGGCCCTTTCATCATAAGATAACCTCTTCATCCCAGGAATTAGTCAAGTGAACATTCTCTGAACTATTTCTGATGTAATTATACCTTTCCGTAAGGAGATCAAAACTGTATTTAGTACTCCAGATTTGATTTCAAAAGTCCTGTGTGGTTATAGCACTTTTCTATTGTTCCCCTTGCAGTAAACACTGATATTCTATTTACCTTCTTAAACTCTGTCTCCGGTTATACATGCTTTTCCAGTCTTCCTGTTAAAGTTGACAGTTCACATTTTCTCACAATATACCCCATCTGGCAAATTGTTGCCCACTTTCTTAACCTAACCACATCTATTTATTGACTGTATGTTCCCTTGAGGACTTGTTTTCGTATCTGTGTGTTATCAGCAAACAGCTACCATAAAGTTAATTCCTTCATCCAAGTCACTGATAGATTGTAAATAGTTGAGGCCTCAGGTCTGTGGCATTCCAGTAGTTACAGCTTGTACTGGAAATGATCATTTTATCCCTACCCCCGTTTCGTCTTAGCTAATTGTTTCTCTATCCATAATCATGCCACTGCTTACACACTTCATATTTTGTGAGTATCCTTTGAGTTTATCAAATTTTTTTGGAAAGTTAAGTGCACCACATCTACAAATAGCTTGTAACCTCTTCAAATAACTCATTTGTCAATCATGATTTGCTTCAAGGCTAACAAAGTTAAATTGATCAGTAGGTATTGCTCGGTTGAGGTACAAGAGACAGACCCTGATTCAAGCAGCTTTTTTCAGATGGTGTGTTTTGAAGCAAAGGTTGATTGTTGCGATTTTGTAAACATTTTAATGAGAAGAGGTCAGCTGATGAGAACTCTGACTGTCGAACATGGAGCTACATCACTCCTTGTTAGTTTCAGATTCTTCAAACCCTATTACATTATGTGGAAGACTCAGCTTAGGTCAATTAAAAAAAACTCAAGTTTCCTAGCCTATGTGAGGATGTGGTTGAATTTCACTTATCAGGAAACCTACAACCTTCAACAACTATATTTGATGGAACACTTACTTGGGATCTATTGGATTGAATTTGCCTAAGATTAAATCCGGACACAGGTATCTCCTGATAACCACGGATTTGACCAATCAGTTTCTAAAAGTAACACCATTGTGAAACATCATAGCAAACATGTAGATAAAAGGCAAATGCAATTTCTGCTAGCTTTTTTATTTGTACGGGATGAGAGCATGTCTGACTAGGCCAGCATTTATTACCCACCCCTAAGAGTCAACAAAATTGCTACAGGTCATATAGGTTAGACCAGGTAAGGATGACAGTTTCCTTTCCTAATGTACATCAGTGAACCAGATGAGCTTTTCTAACAAATGACAAATGGTCTCATGCTATGAGTTTCCAAAAGAAATTCAGTCTGATCATATTAGGTGCGAAGAGCCCTCCTCACTGAAGTCTGTTCTTTCTGTGCTGTCTCTGTCCCTTCTCGTATCAGCCAAGGATTTGACTACAGGATAATTCGGCATTTGTTCTTGACAGTCACAATCTCTTGGGCCAACGGGCCTTTTTCTATGGCTGTAAATCTCTACGACTCTAATCTGTGACTGAGCTGAATTGGAGAAAGCAAAAACCAATTAGGTTTTCTCAATGTGTAGATCCACTTCCTGTCAAATTTACCATCTTTAAACAACTCTGCAAACCACCATGCATCATAGAGATGTACAGAATGGAAATGGACCCTTCGGTCCAACCTGTCCATGCCGACCAGATATCCCAACCCAATCTAGTCCCACCTGCCAGCACCCGGCCCATATCCCTCCAAACCCTTCCTATTCATATACTCATCCAGAGCTTTGATGAAATTAGGTAAAAGCAGTAGAAATTAATCAGTTGAAGACATCATGTCAATTGGGATACTTATTTTGTGGCTGGAGATTTAGATTACATGGAAAGATTAAAACAACCATCCGGCAGCATTTGGTTTGCAGATAAAAGCTAGAAAAATGCTAAGTTGCAAAAGTATGTTCACTATTCCTTGATATGATATAAATATGGGAGATATGATATAGAACTCATCTTGATCAAAGCACTTCGATTAGACTGGCTCACCATAGTCAATGGTCCTACTATGCTAAGTCCTTTTCACCTGGAGTGCACACATCCTATTTATTTGGGCAATAGACCTAATCCCAATGAGGTGTATTCAACGAAAAATTATGATGTAACTTTCCATCTTCAGGGAAAAACTAGCAAGGCTGAACTCTTAATTAAAGTCTCCTGATACACTGAAACACATCAACCACTGTTCAGTAATACTTTCAACAATGCTCAGATGCCAAGATCAGAACTCTGTCAGAAAACAATAAACTTTTCCACCAGTACTTTTGCTTGATAGATGGCACAGAATCCTGCTGAGTGGCAGTTTGTTATAAGACACAGTTCTCAGACAATCACGTGAAATTAGAAAAATCCTAAGAAGGGTTGCCCAGTGGACAGTGAACCGAGTAAGAATGGCAGTTCTTAGCAGCTGCTATGCAAATGCTAACAATTGTTTATGTTCATCTTGAAGAATGTGTAATATTTATTCTGTACCTTAACTTATCTTTCATGTTTGATGGGATTACAGACAATTTAAATCTCTATATAAATTTCAAAAATAATCATTAATGAAAGTTAGGCAGTTGTGTTTCATTTAATTTGAAATGTTAACCATTTATAAATAGGTACAGTATTTTCATACAGTAAATTGTGCAGATCACAATCTGTAAATCAAAAATAAAAACAGAAGCATTCATTTATTTTTTTGTTTTGTTTTGCACTAACTCACAGCCCACATGTACAGACAATATTACTCTGCTCAGCAAGCAATACAGCAAAGAGAAATCTCCATCCAAAATATGGAAGGGTCGCAACCCAGAGCGACCTGGATACAATATCACAACCTTCTGTAATTATTATTAAGTAATTGGAACAAAACATGCAGTTTATAATATACAGAGAAAAAATCTTTACATCAAAAGTTGGAGGGGGGAAGGAGAGACAGAGAGAGATGAGTAGAAAGACAGAGACACAACAGAAAACCTTTTATACAGTTCTCCAGCTGGTATCTCACTGCGTACAGATGCCTTCTTTGAGCATTATTAACATTACAGAGAAAATAAAAGAATCCATGAATCCACACAGAAATGACATTGTACAATTTAATTTTCTGTAATTACATTCAAATGTTTGGTATTCTGTTCAATCATTTTCAAGGGGAGAAAAAAGTACCTACATGCATCCCTGCCGCAGCTGTTTCTGTATCTATTTACTAAAAAAAATTGCACTCCTCAGTAAGAAGGAAAATTAATTCATACAACATATTGTATTCTGTTTTGATTGAATCCAAATTAGACTTAAATACCAGATTGTTTTAGATCTGAAAGTGTGCTATCTACCCGGAGTGTTTAATTACCATTAAAAGTTTGATAATCTTAACTGCAAATATACATAACTATATTTAAAATCAGAATGAAGGTGTACATGTACATTTCAATAAACAACTTTATGAAACTTCATAGAGCTTGTCATAATTCTGGTAAAGATCTAATAATTGATGTCCATGGACTATGTATTGCACCTTGCCCCAATATTTAATTTCCTCCCTTAACTCTACGATGAATGTGGGAAAATAAGCCAGTTCAAATACTGAACTTTGGAATGATGAAAGGGAAGCAACTGATGATTCGTAAGATATTTGCAGATATGTATTTACTAAATTACATTTCAAATCATGGCACTTTTGTAATAGTAAATTCCTGAATGCTTTAAGTAGCTTACCAACACTGCATATTACAAGGTTTAACCAGTTTCTCCATGGTGATTTGTTGATATATTTTAAGACACATTGTTCGTCTATACAAACTTGATTTTATAACTCCCTCCTTGATGGTCCCCCAGCCTTTTTTTTGTGCTAAGATAAAAGTTGTTGGACTTCCATTAATATGGATTAGGTTTCCATTTTATTTAAAAACCAATAACGGCATGGTAAGTACACTGAATTTACTTTGTGTGTACTTGCATCTTAGAAACCAAGAAGTTAGAGCATTAATGCCTCAATTTCTTTCGGTTAAAGAGGGAGCTTCAGAACTTCATTAGTGTAATTGGAAGGATATTTGTTGCTGAGGGTGACTGTTCTCTTTATATCAGGACCTGTAACTGCCAATTGTCGTAAATTATAGCAATATATAACAGCAATTCAGTGTTCTGTAAACACGCTAGAAAGTAAATTCATTCACACTTATAAAATGGTCTTTCTGTTACCCTGTTGAGGGGCAATTCCCACTGCTTCATTAGCATTAGGAGTGCATAATTCATACTGACCACAAGTTGGGTTAACAAAAGTAATAGCCATTTCTTCATCACAAACTGCAAGACCCAGTAACGTGTAAATGTGTGCCTTCATAACAAAAGTATGTAGGTTTTAACTGGTCAGTGTTGAGCTAGCTAGATACTGACATCAATTGTAGAGAATTACAGTGATACTGGGTAAGTTAGCAAGTTCCTGGTATTTTAAAAGCTGTAGGCTGGAGGAAACATTCAGCCAACACAACTTAACTCCAAATTAGGTATTAGTTAGTCGAATTGTGATTAATTTAGGATACAAACCAAACTGTGCTGTTAATTGTGAATTTTGTCATATAGAGTCAAGAAAAACAATACAACTATTTTCCATGTTTTTTTCTGCATTACCACAGTGGTAGCTTTGCAAAAGGATCTCTGGCCTGTGGTGCTGTCAATTGCTTTGATACTTCATGTGGATCTGCATATGCTTATGCTCTGCTCCATGTGGCTCATGGAGTCTTTGCATCTGTAACATCTATCTCCCTAGCAGCTTTATGAGGCTCGTCTCTTCATATTTCTCCTCACTAACCCCTGCAAATCCACTTTCTTTTGTCTAGAGTTCAACGAAAGCAGCAGACAGCAAATCCAAATACTCATCCTTAACGTTTAGCTGTGCTGTCCTAATCTAGATTTGTAAATAAGATAGTCAGCATACTTTACACGCCATCTTTTATCAATATAATGGTGGGTTTCTACTATTGGATTCTGTATTACAAAAATATTATAGGCATGTGGCAAAAGACTGATTTTTGTGTGTATTCAGATAACGTGTACCATTTCAATCTTATCCACAATATATACATGGTGAAAGTGAGAGTTAAGTTGTGTGCTGTTGGAATTTCCAAGGAAGAGCATTTGAGGAATACTGGATTAGTGCCTGACACGGTGACATTTATTTACAGCAAATCGTTTGTGCTACAAATTTAATATTTTGCTTTTTCTTTTTCTGTGAAATACACCAAGAGTTACAACTGTTTATCTCCTAATGAGAACACTAGTCACGATTATCATTCCACTATATAAAGGTTAACGATAAAGTGCACTCATGTACAGGAAATGCAGATGACAAACTTTCAGTGTAAGAATTCTGTGAAATAATGTGCTGTTGTACTTAAGGAACTGCACATTGTGGTTAAATATGTTTCTTTTTTGCCTATCCTTGTGCAAATGCTAAAATGACTTCATATAACTTTGTTAATATGAAGTGCATTTAGGGGACATTTCCAAATATGAATGGAATTACATGGCAGTGAAATAGACATAACATCACAAAATCAGCAATAGAATAACTCATACAATCAGAAAGGAAACTGAGAAATGGAAGGAAGTGAATAAAAGGTACGAGTAATAAAGGGAGAGAAAATGATGTTTTGTGGAGGTGAATTCCTGATATTCATTAGGTAGAGAAGAGTTGTGACAAGCAGAAGTGAAACATTTCACATTGGCAAGATCTGGAGAATCAAGAAAGAAAGGCATGAACTTCATTCCACAGCAACTGTGGTTCAGTTTTCAAATCAAGATATCAAGACCACCACATTCTGCTTAAAATGAAGGATGTAAAAACGAGCAGGAGTAAGGAGATAACTGAAAAACATGATGCAAAATAAATTTAAAAACAAATTTAGAAATGTTCATTGGAAAAAAATTACCCAGCTTACTTTAAGACATGAATACACTATTAAAATTTACAGATTTGAAGAACTAGTTTTGTTTGAGTTTGTTCTGTTCTAACCAGATATTGCAAGTGAAATTTCTAGGTTGGGACCCTACATCTTATAAAGCAAGTGGCATTTCTGAAACAAATAGAGGAAAAGAAGGATTCAAAAATGAATGGGCAGCTTATTGATCAGGGCAATCAAATCTGACCGAGGATTACTGCCCAACAAATTTTAAAATAATACAGGTTACCAACATGACAGTCGTGTTAATAGGCATCGTGTTTCTTCTTTTCAGGTCAGCACATTTCAAATCATCAAATCATTTGCTAACAAAATTTCACAATTCAGGCAGTTCTGCTATTACACGTCTTTTGTTAACGTGAATTGGTTGTAACGTTATTAGGTGAATAGGGAATGGTATTTCTAAAGCTTGAACTTTTAAAGTATGTGTTGGCTATAATGCAATTAGATTGCCAACACTAAGTGTTGCTAGTATTGCATGATTTTTGAATAGTGCAGGGTTGCACAGGAACACAATTGGAAGAACTGCTTGTATCGGGAATACAAGTTGCAAAGGTCTACATAACATTTCTCGAAGTGTTTTTTTGCAACTTTTTAGAACAGTTATTGTGTATTAGAAATGTTAAGGCAATTAATTATGTTTCCAGTTGCTGAATGGCAGACGCAGGGTGTGAATTGTGAAAATGCTCCAGTGTGGACATTAAAATTACAAATACATTTCTGTATGAGTGCCTGGTCTTCTTTTCAAGATGGAGAAGCCAGAAATAAAAAATGGAAAGCAGTCTGGTAATGTTCACCCACTCATCTGGGGAGATGGCACTGAAAAACCCAGAAGAAAAGGTGTCATTTCCCTTTCTCCAGGGTTTCTGTGGCTCTTCTGTTAAAGATAAGCCTAAGGAGTGGGAGAATGCCACTGGAAAATTAACTCCCATATTCTTTGCTTTGGGAATGTCCCCTTATATTCATAATTTTAACAATAGTTGCACCTGGTTTAAAATAAAGTTTTAAAAAATTACCTGATGTAAGTTGACTTAACTTAAAATACTCTTAAATATTAACAACTACAGATCAGTAGAGAGCAAAACTTCATACAACATTTACAGTATTAAACAGAATAACCTCGCAGCTGAAGCGAACACTCACTGTGTATCGTTGAAGGTAAATTAGTCCTGATCCCATGCTAGTGCAGAGAACTGATTTCAAGATAAAATGCAGATTGGTGTCTGAGGTTCAATGTAATGCACCCATTACATAAAAATCATAGTAAACTGAATACAAGCTGTACAAATCACAGCAGTATCTTTGAAAATAAATGTCATTATCTGCACCTTATTGTAACTTGTGTGTCAGACTTCTTTAAAAAGCTAAAATAAAATTAGTCATAATTATGCTAACCTTCCTATGTAAAATAAGAGCATAAACTGATCTGATGCATTAGTCTAAACATTCATCACTTGAGCACGCATACTTGATATTCGTATTACCTTTCTCGTTCTTGACATTTAAACTTTTATACAATAGTTAGAAAAGTTAGAAACTACTCATAATTAAGCAACGGAATGGAACTGAACCCACTAATGTTTTTTTTCTGGCTTATTTCATATGTAAGTGGAAGCAGCTTCATTGTACAGTGCACTGTGTGGCTACATGTGCAAGGGGTTTAATTGCAAACCTGCTCACAATATGGGATTTATAATCTAGAGAATTCCCTTTATACATTTGATTCTACGAATGGTCTCTTTGGTTTTAAAGGTGACGTTTGCCCTTGTCGCGAGTCTCTGGAGAGCTGCCGATATATACTGTCCTGGTATGCTTGGGCAACAGGCAATGTTCTAGCCACCTTCACATCTGGGTACGAGGGAGCCTGACTAACCCTCTCCAAAATCTCTGCCCGGGATCCATTAGTCAGCTTACCATGGGAGACACATATATCGTCGTCTATCAGATGGCCATTTTGGGCATTGTTAGTTTTATTGAAGAAAGCAATATTACTGACTAGGGGTGGACTATAGGAACCAGACTGGGGAGACATTCCTCCAGAGGAGGTGGGACTGGTGATGACAGTGTCAACAGATGACACAGCCCACGTCCGGCTCTGCTGGTGCATGTGAGTATATTGCTGTGTCCGTGCTGTTTTATCTATTATCCCCATGAAAGGTGTGGTCCTGGAACGACCAGAATCTCCAGGGTAACCCTGTGTTGGAGAGATGGGAGACTGTTCTTCACAAGATCGGCTTTCATAAGTGGGCTTGAGTGGAATCTCCATCTGTTGGATGGATGCAGAAGGACGGAATGAAGACACAATATTGGAGCTAGAAGAAAGGCTATTGTTAGAGGGGGAGAAACGAAGGCCAGTGCTTTGAGAATGGAGCAATGGTCGAGGTGTTGGTGGATGAGGTTTAATTTCTGGAGGATTCACAGTGAGTGCCCTCCTGATCATGTGAGATACATCTGGAGATGCAATCTGGCTGGACGGAACAGAAGATCTTTCTAATTCATGCTTGGAATGGGAAACAGGATAATATGAAGCAGATTGACTGCGACCAATTTGAGGGGTTTGGCCATACCTCATTCCTCCTCGAAAGGCAGAAGAGGGTCTTTGGTTGTGATCCTCTTTAGTCATTACTGCTCCTGGATGCTGGCAAACATTGCTTATTGCACCAGCGCTTAGACTGGCTTGCACATGCTGCACAGGTCTACTGTCTGCCACCGCTCCACCCATTACAGGCTGGTAAACCAAGCGACTTTGAGTAGGAGTCATATCAACTGAAGACGATTGATGCTTAGTGCTCATGGAGTGGGGCCCCTGGTTATAGGACCCACCAAGTATAACAGCACTAGAATGTACTGCAGAGCTCGGCTGATTAGTGCGTACAATTTGGGCCTTGGCTGGCTGTAATCTAAGCCCTTGTTGGGGTAAACCTGATGGTGGTTGAGATAACTGATAGGGTCTTTGGGCCATTTTGGATAAAGGAGACTTCGGCCTACCTGGAAGCTGACTTATAGCGGGTTCCTGTTGATACCGAACTGGTGAGCCAGACTGAGGCCTATATATACTCATACTATCTGCAGGAGGGCTGGATCTGTACTGTGGGGCTCTACGCAATGGTGAAGGAGGGGGACTAGACTGATATTCTTTGCTTTGTCCACCCACTGGGGGGGGGCTAAAGCGATATGAAGACCCTTGATGAGCAGGGGAGGTAGGCGGAGGGCTAGGCCGATAATGAGAATTCTGGTGAGTAGGTGAAAGTGATGGTGATGTAGATTGGTAGACCTGTCGTGTTGGGGAGGAGACTGAAGTGGTTGGTCTGTAGTCAAAAACCTGGTGGGAGTTGAGAGGCGAGCTGGATCTGTAGCTGGGCTCACGGTGTGCTGGGGAAGAAGGTGGACTTTGGATGACTGGCAGTCCTTGACTAGATCTTGCTTCTGTCTGTAGGCCAACAGAGACATTATCCAACTCTTGCTCCAAATATTCTTCATCATATAATTCATGCATAGAGTCTACATCTTCTCGCTGAGTCTGTTGCTGTTGTTGTTGTTGGGCGTACTGCATTTGCTGACCATACTGCATTTGTCTGAACTCCTCTTCTACTCGTATCAACAAACGTTGTATTTCACGGTTATTTGGACAAAGTTTTACGGCTTCATGCAAATCTTCCAGAGCAGCTGGAAATTGTCTGCATGAAAGAGAAAAGTGTATGTAATAATTATGCTCCTACTTTAAAGATATTTAAAAGTTACCTTCAATCATTCCAAGCAGATAGCCCTCAAAAGGACAAAAGATAACACACCCACTTTCCAGAGAACTCCCAGCATTTGTCAAACCTTCAAGGGGATTTTCCTGTGTTTCTGGGGTTAACTTTATATTATTCTGCATATTCTACAAACTTTCGGTCAATGAACTGCCTGGGTTCCCACAACTGACGAGATGACACTTGGGTATTTCTTTACACCGGCTTTTGTTTAAGCATATGCAATGAAGCCATTTCCACTGGTGGCAAACAAATTCTCTGAACAATACATTACATTGATTTTCATACCTTTATGCTACTTTAAGAGTAGTTTACACATACAGGTAGCTCTCCCACGATGCCGTAGTTGCATTCCAATGAAACCTCAGTTAATAGAAAATCACTTAATAGAAATAATAGGGCCGGAGCAGACCAGCAAAAACTATCATTGATGGTCGCTCAAAAATCACCCAAAAGTCTAAAGCAAAGTATAGCACAGCTTGAATGAAGGTTGAAATCATATTTATTAATGAAACAAAAGTAAATTAACACGGTACATTTAAAAAATGTAAGAATGCTATTCTGTATAGAGTACCTTTCACAGAAAGCTGCTTAATCAGCAGCTGACATGTAAAAGGCAAGGGAGAGGCAAGAGTGGACATTGGAATGCTGGGAAATGAGACTGGAGACGAAGTCATGGGGAACAAAGAAATGGTGGAGAAATTGAATGGCTACTTTGTATCATACTTCAAGGCAGAAGACACCAGTAGCATACCAGAGCTTCAAGACAGTCGGGGGCAAAGATGAGTGTAGTGGCCATTACTAAGAAGGTGGTACTGGGGAAGCTGAAAGGTCTGTCTGAGGATGACTAAATCACCGAGACCAGAAGGAGGAGGAGACTGTAGAAGTATTAATGGTGATCTTTCCGGAATTACTAGAGTCAGGAAGAGTCTCAGAGGATTGGAATGTGACTAGTGTAACACTCCTGTTTTAAGAAGGGAGGGAGGCAGAAGGTCAGCGTGGCTTCATCAAGGGGAAGTCAAGCCTGACAAGTCTGTTAGGAGGAAACAAGCAAGTTAGACAAATGAGAGCCAGTGGATTTGCATAGGTGGCTGCTAAGTAAGTGCCTCTGGTGTTAGGGGAAAGGCATTGGCATGGATAGAGGATTTGCTGACTGGCAGAAGACAGAGAGGGAGAACAAAGAGGTCTTTTTCAGAATGGCAGGTGGTGACCAATGGAGTTCTGCAGGGATCAGAATTGGGACCATAATTATTCAAATTAGAGTGGTGCTGGAAAAGCACAGCAGGTCAGGCAGCATCCGAGGAGCAGAAAAATTGATGTTTTGGGCAAAAGCCCTTCATCAGGAATGAGGCTGTGAGCCTCTGGGATGGAGAGATAAATGGAAGGGGGTGGGGCTGGGGGCAAGGTAGCTGAGAGTGCAATAGGTAGATGGAGGTGGCGGTGAAGGTGATCGTTTGGAGAGGAAGGTGGAGCAGGGTGGGAAGGAAGATTGACAGATGGGACAGGTCATGAGGACGTCCTGAGCTGGAAGGTCAGACTAGGGTAAGTGGGGGAGGGGAAAATGAGGAAATGGCATGGGGTTGAAGGGTCCTGAGGCGGTCAAGGCATCAGGTGGTAAGGGAGTGGTGATGGAGGAGGCCCAGCACCTGCATGTCCTCAGTCGAATGGGAGGGGGAGTTGAAATGTTGAGCCATGGGGCGGTGGTGATTGATGCGGGTGTCCCAGAAATGTTCTCTGAAGCACTCTACAAGTAGGCGTCCAATCTGCCCAATGTAGAAGAGATCGCTTTGGGAGCAATGGATACAGTAAATGACATGTGGAAGTGCAGGTGAAACTTTTAACGGATGTGGAAGGCTCCTTTGGGGCCTTGGTCAAGGTGAGGGGGGAGGTGTGGGCTCAGGTTTTGCAATTCCTGTGGTGGCAGGGGAAGGTGCCAGGAGGGGAGGGTGGGTTGTTAGGGGGGGTGGACCTGACCAGGTAGTAGTGGTGGGAATGGTCTTTATGGAAAACGGATAAGGGTGTGGGGGGAAATGTATCTCTGGTGGTGGAGTTCGTTTGTAGGTGGCGGAAATGGTGGAGGATGATGCAATGTATGCAGAGGTTGGTGGGTTGGAAAGTGAGGACCAGGGGTTCTGTCCTTGTTGCGGTTGGAGGGATGGGGTTTGAGGGCAGAGGTGCGGGACATGATGAGATGCACTGGAGGGCTTATTCATGTTATAGATTAACAATCTGAACAAAGGAACTGAAGGTTTGCAGGTAATACAAAGATAGGCGCAACAATAGTGTGGAGGAGGTGGGGAGACTGCAGAAGGACTTGGTAAGGCTACAAGAGTGGGCAAACAAGTGGCAGATGGAACACAATATGGGAAAGTGAGAGGTTATGCATTTTGATAGGAAGAATAGAGGTGTAAAAGGAGTTTTCCTGATGAAGGGCTTTTGCCCGAAATGTCGATTTTGCTGCTCTTCGGATGCTGCCTGAATTGCTGTGCTCTTCCAGCACCACTGATCCAGAAGAGAGGTGTAGACCATTTTCTAAATCTGAAGCACAAAAAGACTTAAGAGAATCCTGAACTAAAACTCCTAAGGTTAACAAGCAGATACAGTTAGCAGTTAGGGAGGCAAATGCAATATTTGCACTCATTTTGAGACAGCTAGAATACAAGAATAGGGATAAACAGCTGAGCATGTATAAAACTCTGTATTTGAAATATTGTGAGCAGTTTTGGGCCCTGTATCAGGAACAACATGTTGGTGTTGGAGGGCTCCAGAGGAGGTTTACAGAATGATCCCAGGGATGAAGGGTTTATGATATGAGGAGCAGATGAGGACTCTGGGTCTGTTTTCTATGGAGTTTAGAAGGATGAGGGGGAATCTTATTGATACTTACTGACAGGACTGGATAGCGTGGATGTGGTGAAGATGTTCTCACTAGTAGGAGATACTAGGACCCAAGAGCACAGCCTCCGATCCTTTAGAACTGAGATGAGGAGGAATTTCTTCAGCCAGAGGGTGATTTATCTGTGGAATTCTGCTCCTATATCTTATGGTCACATTATATACCATCTCCCATCAAAGCACGCATATTTTTGAGTTAATAGATGCTGTCAGACCTGTTTAGTTTCTCTTGCATTTTCTGTTTCAGATCTCAAACATCAAGAGTTCTTTGTTTCATTTTAATTGCTTCTTTGGGGAGGCTACAGAAATGATTAATTAGAATGGTTCAGAGGGTGCAGGGTTACTTTACGTGGGTAGGAGAGAGAAACCGACTCGTTCTCCTGATGAGATTTAATGAAGGTGTTTAAAATCATAACAGCTTTTGGCATAATAAATAAAGTTTCCAGTCATTGAATGGTCAAGAACCAAACAATGCTAATTAGAGGTGACTGGCAAAAAAGCCAGATATGGTGGTCCTGGAAAAGCACAGCAGGTCAGGCAGCATCCGAGGAGCAGGAAAACTAATATTTCAGGCAAAAGCCCTTCATCAGGAGTGAGAAGCCAGAGTTTGGACATTAGGAAACCTTTTCTTATGCAATATTGCATAGGACTGTGAGTACAGTCCCAAAGACAAGTTGGATAAATAACTGAAGGAGTAAAAATTACAATGATATGGAGAAAATGGGGAAATGGGATTAACCAGCCCCTCAAAAGAGCTGGCACAATTTTAATGTTATCACAATTCTGCCTGTTTGTAATCTAAACTGCCACTCACATGACCTGTCTAAACCTCTTTGCAGACTTGTTCTACCATATAGCTGTGAATCTTGGCAAACACAAGAGACATTGTTACTCTTGGTCCCTTCATCTAAGTCATTCAGATACACTGTCAGTAACTGAGCACCCAGCATTGATCCCTGTGGCACACCTGACAATTTCTCATTTATTGTTCAATTTTGCTTCTTGTTTGTAAACCAAACCTCTATCCATACTAACAAATCCATGTCCCCAATTCATGCACCTTTATCTTGCAAATTAACTTTTCATTTGTTACCTAAATCTAATCAAAATCTAAGAGAAAAAGAACCGAAAACTTAAGAATAGACGAATCTGTTTTTAGAAGTAGAAAACAGTGAAATTGACATTATCCTGAGTTCTCAGGTTTGGATTTTCCATGCACTGAACAAAGTGAGCTCTAGCTTTTCCAGATGGGTCTTGCTCAACCTGGAAGTCACTATGGGAGATGTTCTCCATTATCTAAACTAATTTAGTACTAAGATTTCTCTAAAGGATGTGGACACTTTGGAGAGGGTGCAGAGAAGGTTTACGAGGATGTTGTGTGGTATGGAAGGTGCTAGCTATGAAGAGAAGTTGAGTAGGTTAGGATTATTTTCGTTGAAAAAAGGAGATTGAGGGGCGACCCTGATTGAAGTATACAAAATCTTGAAGGGTATAGACAGGGTAGATGGACATAAGCTTTTTCCCAGGGTGAAGGATTCAATAACGAGAGGTCACACTTTCAATGGGAGATACACATGGCAAGTACTTTACACAGAAGGGTGGTAGGTGCCTGGTAGGTGCCAACAGAGGTAGTAGAGGCAGGCACGGTAGATTCATTCAAGATGCGTCTGGACAGATGCATGGGTAAGTGGGGAGCAGAGGGATCCAGATGCTTAGGAATTTGGTGAGAGGTTTAGACAGTGGATTTGGATTGGCTCAGGCTTGGAGGGCTGAAGAGCCTGTTACTGGGCTGTAAATTTCTTTGTTCTAAAGGAAATTTCCCAAAGGAAACAAGCTACACTCCAAGTTTGAGAAAATGTAGCTGCAAAAGAGACATCAATGAATATTCCTTGGGATGAGCTTCTCAACTACCAGGACTTAAAGACAAAGAACCATGTTAAATGAATTATTGGGTCAGTAAGCCAAATACCCTTATTATCATTTTAAGCATTCAATATGGAGGCTTTTGTCATTATATTTTGACAGAATCTTAGGTTTTCTAAATCAGCCCTTTTAAATCCATCCCATGAAATAGAATCCTTCATGTTAGTCACTGATAGTGTCTGATGGGCATATTGGCATTTGGAATTAGGAGACCTAAGACAGACAAGCAGGAGGCTGGAGGAACACAGCAAGCCAGGCAGCATCAGGTGGTGAAGAAGTCGACGCTGACTTGCTGATGCTGCCTGGCTTGCTGTGTTCCTCCAGCCTCCTGCTTGTCCACTTTGGATTCCAGCAGTTTTTCTGTCTCTAACTGGGAGACTTGGGAGGCAGAGATTCAGGGCTCAGCAAATAGTGAAATGAAATGCAAAGCCTACAAATAATGAAATTCAAACTGATAAGCAGCAAGAAGGCTTTGACTACTGGAAATGGACATCTTGCTGGAATGAGCAAGAATAGAAAAGTACCTTCAGATTGAACTGTTCCTGATACACAGTTGGAGTGTGCTATTAAAGGAACCATGTTACATCAAGTCATAACTTCAAAGTTATGAAATTTCAGTGAAGTAGCAGCATTGATATTGGTTACAATTGTTACAGCATTTCTATAACAAATGTTATCTGATTAATGTAGAGGCATAGTTAAATACTGTAATAAACTCAGAAACAAAAACAGAAATTGCTGGAAAAGCTCAGAACTGAGGAAGGGTCACCCAACCTGAAACGTTAACTCTGACTTCTCTCCACAGACACTGTCAAATATGCTGAGCTTTTCCAGTAATTTCTGGTTTTGTTTCTGATTTACAGCATTTGCAGTTCTTTAGGCTTTTATACTATAATAAATGCAATGTCCTCCATTGCAGAAAAATTATAAACTGAAGCATCAACAAAATTCCTACTCAAGATGAATTTTAGAAATTTGATCTTTACTGGAGAGCACTTGTTGGAATAAGATTTTCAGTATCAGTTCCAAGTCTGGTCAAAGTCATTAGTAATTCTTGTCATTCAAGTAGCTTTAACTTGTTGAGATTAAAAGCTATTTACAAAATGGCTCTATCTTCAGTTCTACTGCAGATTTTATTTTACATTTTTGCCTCTTTTAGAATTGAACCTATTTTATCTCAGTTATGGTTTTCTCTGGCTCTGTGGACCTGCCTCAGTTTAAGGGACTCAATTACACATAGTTTTTCTTCTGGGGGATAGTGGATAGGTGTGGAATGGATTTGGGTCCACTGACTCCAGACGCAGATTTAAAATTATTCAAAATTCAAGATTACTGCATTCAAAATTATGAAGAGTTTTCATAAATCAGGTAGGGGTTACAAACTCTGTAAACTGGGTAAAGTAAGCCCAAGACATACGTTTAAAGTAACTGCAAATGAACCATAGGGAAATTGATTATCTTTTTACTAAAATATTTGTCAACATCAGGAAGGATTATATTCTCAAGGAAATTCCAAAACATAATTTGGCATGTACTTGAAGGACTTATTTGCAGGATTAGGAGATAGAAACTTATGGGACAGCCTTTTCAATGAAATAGCATGACAGATCTGGCTTCCTTCACTATATAAAGTTCTACCACTTTCAGAAGACAGATAGGAGGCTCTGTGGGAACAAGAGAACAACACTCACAGTTGGTGTGTTGACTCCCAGGTGTCAGGGTGGGTGATGTCTCAGATCATGTTTTCAGGATCGTGTTTCCTTGAGGGGGGAGGGGGGAGCAGCTCCAAGTCATGGTCCACAGAGGTACTAATGACGTAGGTAAGAAAAGGGATGCAGATTTAAGGCATAAATTTAGGGAGCTAGGATGGAAGCTTAGTGCTAGAAAAAACAGAATCTGGTTTGTTGCCCGTGCCATGTGCTAGCAAGGCGAGGAATAGGGAGAGAGAGGAATTGAACATGTGGCTACAAGGATGGTGCAGGAGGGAGGGATTTGGATACCTGGATAATTGGGGCTCATTCTGGGGTTGGTGGGACTTCTACAAATACGATGGTCTACACCTAAACCAGAGGAGTACCAATATCCTGGGCAGAAATTTGCTAATGCTCTTTGGGAAGGGTTAAACTAATTCAGCAGGGGGATGAGAACCTAAATTGTCGTTCCAGTGTCCAGGAGGTTGAGCATAGTGAGGTCAGAAATGAGGTTTCAAAGTAGCAAACGTTCACTGGCAAGCAGGTTTGAAGTATGTTGAATTCAACACTAGGAGCATCTGGAATAAGGTGGGTAAACTTGCAGCATGGATTGTTACCTGGGAGTTCGATGTTGTGGCCATTTTGGAGACATGGATAGAGCAGAGACAGGAATGGTTGCTGCAGTTTCCAGGATTTAATTGTTTCATTAAGAACAGAGAAAATGGTAAAAGACGGGGAGGTGTGTCAGTATTATGGCAGCAGAAAGGATGTTTGAGGACTCATCTACTGAGGTCGTATGGGCTGAGGTTAGAAACAGGAAAGGAGGTCACCCTGATGGGAGTTTTCTATGGGCCTCCGAATAGTTGCAGAGACGTAGAGGAAAGGATAGCAAAGATAATTCTGGATAGGAGTGAGAGTAACAGGGTAGTTATTATGGGGGACTTTAACTTTCCAAATATTGACTGGAAATACTATAGTTCGAGTACTTTAGATGGGTCAGTTTTTGACAATGTGTGCAGGAGGGTTTCCTGACACAGTATGTAGACAAGCCAACAAGGGGCTAGGCCACATTGGATTTGGTACTGGGTAGTGAACCCGACCAGGTGTTAGATTTGAAGGTAGGTGAGCAAGTTGGTCGTAGTCACCACAATTCGGTTATGTTTAGTCATGGAAAGGGATATGTATATACCGCAAGGCACGAGTTATTGCTGGGGGAAAGGCAATTGTGATGTGATTAGGCAAGATTTAGGATGCAGAGAATGGGGAAGGAAACTGCAGGGGATGGGCACAATTGAAATGTGGAGCTTATTCAAGGAACAGCTACTGCTTGTCCTTGATAAGCATGTACCTGTCAGGCAGGGAGGAGGTGGTCGAGTGAGGGAGCCATGGTTTACTAAAGAAGTTGAATCTCTTGTCAAGAGGAAGAAGAAGGTTTATGTTAGGATGAGATTTGAAGGCTCAGTTAGGGCACTTGAGAATTACAAGTTAGCCAGGAAAGACTTAAAGAGCCAGGAGAGGACGTGAGATGTCGTTGGCAGATAGCATCAAGGAAAACCCAAAAGCTTTCTAAAGGTATATCAGGATTAAAAGAATGACTAAAGATGAGGGCCAATCAAGGATAGTAGTGGGAAGTTGTGTGTGGAGTCCAAGGAGATAGGGGAATTGCTAACTGAATATTTTTCGTCAGTATTCACATGTTGTCGAGGAGAATACTGAGATACAGGCTACGAGACAAGGCTGGATTGAAGTATGAAAATAGATAAGTCCCCTGGGCTAGATGGGATTTACCCTCGGGGCGGCATGGTGGCTCAGTGGTTAGCACTGCTGCCTCATAACGCCAGAGACCCAGGTTTGATTCCAGCCTTGGGCAACTGCATGTGTGGAGTTTGAACATTCTCCCCGTGTCCGTGTGGGTTTCCTCTGGGTGCTCCGGTTTTCTCCCATAGTCCAAAGATGTGCAGATCAGGTGAACTGGCTATACTAAATTGTGTTAGGTGCATTAGTCAGACGGAAATGGGTCTGGGTGGGTTACTCTTCGGCGGGTTGGTGTAGACTTGTTGGGTCAAATGGCCTGTTTCCATTCTGTAGGGAATATAATTCTCTGGGAGGCGATTGCAGAGCTTTTGGCTTTGATCTTTATGTCGTCATTGTCAACAGGAATAGTGCCAGAAACCTGGAGGATATCAAATGTTGTCCCCTTGTTCAAGAAGGTGAGTCGAGACAACCCAATTACAGACCAGTGAGCCTTATTTCGGTTGTGGGTAAAGTGTTGGAAAAGGTTATAAGAGATAGGATTTATAATCATCTAGAGAGGAATAAGTTGATTAGGGATTGTCAACATGGTCTTGTGAAGGGTAGGTTGTATTTCACAAACCTTATCGAATTCTTTGAGATGGTGACCAAACAGGTGGATGAGGGTAAAACGGTTGATGTGGTGTATGTGGATTTCAGTAAGGCATTTGATAAGGTTCCCCATGGTAGGCTGTTTCACAAAAGATGGAGGCATGGGATTAAGGGTGATTTAGCTGTTTGGATCAGAAATTGGCTAGCTGAAGGAAGACAGAGGATGGTGTTTGATGGGAAATGTTCATCCTGGAGTTCACTTACTAGTAGTGTACCGCAAGAATCTGTTTTGGGGCCACTGGTATTTGTCATTTTTATTTGTCATTTGACCTGGATGAGGGCGGAGAAGGATGGGTTAGTAGATTTGCGGATGACAGTCGGCAGAATTGTAGATAATGCAGAAGGATGTTGCAGGTTACAGAGGGTCATAGATAAGCTGCAGAGTTGGGCTGAGAGGTGACAAATGGAGTTTAATGTGGAAAAGTGAGGTGATTCACTTTGGAAGGAGCAACAGGAATAAAGAGTACTGGGCTAATGGTAATTTTCTTGTAAGTGTAGATGGGCAGAGAGATCTCGGTGTCCATGTACAAAGATCCCTAAAAGTTGCCACCAGGTTGATAGGGTTGTTAAGAAGGCAATACAGTGTGTTAGCTTTTATTGGAAAAGGGATTGAGTTTCTGAGCCACGAGGTCAGGCTGCACTTGGAGTATTGTGTACAGTCCTGATCACCGCATTATGGGGAGGATGTGGAAGCCTTGGAAAGGATGCAGAGAAGATTTATTAGGATGTTGGCTGGTATGGAGGGAAGGTCTTATGAGGAAAGGCTGAAGGACTTGAGGCTGTTTTCAATAGAGAGAAGAAGGTTGAGAGGTGACTTAATTGAGACATTTAAGATAATCAGAGGGTTAGATAGAGTGGACAATGAGAGCATTTTTCCTCAGATGGTGATGGCTATCACTTGGGGACATAGCTTTAAATTTGAGCGGTGTTAGATAATAGGACAGATGTCAGAGGTAGTTTCTTTATTCAGACAGTACTGGGGGCATGGAATGCACTGCCTGCAATTATACTCGTCAACTTTAAGGGGATTCAAATGGTCACTGGATCAACATATGGATGAAAATGAAATAGCGTAGGATAGATAGACCAGATTGGTTCCACAGGTCGGTGCAATATCGAGGGCTAAAGGGCCTGAAATGTGCTGTAATGTTCTATGTTTCCTCATCTCCATTCCCCCCACCTCATCCCAGATCCAACCCTCCAACTTGGCACCATCCTCTTGAACTGTTCTACCTGTCCATTTTCTTTCCCACCTATGCGCTCCACTATCTGGTCTGACCTATCACCATCACCAACCGCCCTGCATCTACCTATCGCCTTCCCAGCTACCATCCCCCCAGTACCATACACCCCTCCTATTTATCTCTCAGCCCGCTTCCCTCCCCCTACATTCCTGATGAAAGGCTTATGCCTGAAACGTTGATTCTCCTGCTCCTTGGATGCTGTCTGAGCTGCTGTGCTTTTCCAGCGCCACATTTTTGACCGTTGATTACTAATGGCTACCAGTTCGGTCCAGAAAGAGAAAGAGAAACTGTGGGGTGTCATTTGTTTGGGTACTGTATTTTGGGTACTTAAAGATTTTTCAAAATGCAGGACTGGAATTAATTTTTCAAACTTTTATTTTTAATTAACTAAATCTTCTTTTCCCTCAATATGTCTTTTTGACCTAATTTGATGTTTTTCTCTGTTGTTCCTCTTTTTCTTTTTCAATCCTAAATTTAGTGAGATATGACTGTTGTTGCTGATGCTCATGAAGATCCCCGATGTCCTGTCACTCTGTTAACAGATCGCACTCCGAAAAAGTTATGCAAAAACATTTCAAGCTGAAGATTGCAGTGAAACACCTTGCTCAAGAAGGAGAAAACTACCTGTTATATTTTGGTACAGAAGATATAAAGCAGCTGAAGATCATACTGATTAAAATGTGGTGACAAAACATGGTCAGCAGAAATAAATGTTCGTGCACGAAGGGCACCTCAATATCTTTTGAAAGCTAGTGCTTCATTTCCTTTGCTGAATTAAAAACAGTTTGCTCCTCCCTCTCCTATTTACCTGCTGCTTCGCTTTGCTCTAGCTCTGGCGTAATATGCCTCATATGCCTTAGGTTTCAGCTCCAGGGCTTTGGTTGCAAACTCCTCCGCCATCCCAAAGTCCTACAAGAAATAACACATACATAGTAATAATTTGGGGTACTGTTTCAAACAGGGAAAAGTTCTTGTAACAATATACTGAAAACTGTGTTGATTAAAGTGATTTTCTATCGCCCTAATTTTTAGGCAATGATGCCTCTGTGAACAACAACGTAATTGTAATTGCACCAGAGAGTGAAGGTACTATGTTTTATGTGAAGGACAAAATTGAAATTCACAACTTTCAATTGATCCACAATTCTGAATTCCGACACATGGTACAGTGGAGATTATCATCACTACTGGTATTCAGTTTCAGAATCAGCTACTTAGTGCATCATCTGCATTCTTTGCAGCTTTCAGACATCATGAACATGAAAAGTAAAAGGAAAGTTTTATTTTAGATCATAAGACAGGAGCAGAAATTAGCCCATTCAGCCCAAAGAATCTGCTCTGCTATTCAATCATGGCTATAAAGTTTCTCAACCCCAATCTCCCATTTTCTCCCCGTAACCCTTGATCCACTTGACAATCAAGAACTTATATATCTCAGTTGTAAATATACAATGACCTGGCCTCCATTGTCTTCTGTGGCAATAAATTTCATAGATTCACCATTCCCTTGTGAAGTAGTATTTCCTTTTCTCCCTTCTAAAAGGTCTTCCCATTACTCTAAGGTTGTGTCCTTGGATCTTCATCTCTCCTACCAATGGAAACACCTTTCCAATATCCATTCTGTCCAGACCATTCAGTATTCTGTAAGTTGAAATTAGATCCCCTCTCCCCGATCCTTCTAAATTTCATCGAGTATAGATGGGGAGTCCTCAAACCTTCCCATATGTTAAACTTTTCATTCCTGGGATCATTCTCGCGAACCTGCTCTGAACCCGCTCCACAGCCAGTACGTCCTTCCTGAGATATGGGGCCCAAAGCTATGCACAATACTCCAAATGTGGTCTGATCAGGGCCTTATAGAGCCTCAGAAGTACATCCCTGTTTTGATATTCAAGTTGTCTCAAAATAAATGCCAACAAATGCCTTCCTAACTACTGATTCAACCTGCAAGTTTACCTTGAGAGAGTCCTGAATGAGAACTCCCAAGTCTCTTTGCACCTCAGACTTCTGAATTTTCTCCCCATTTAGAAAATAGCCCATGCTTCTACCCTTCCTACCAAAGTGCATGACTACACACAGCACTCCATCTGCCAGTTCTTTGCCCACTCTCCTAACCTGTCCAAATCCTTCTTCAGCCTCCCCAACTTCTCAATACTACCTATCTTTGTATCATCTGCAAAGTTAGGGAATCTAAGCTAATCTTAAAAAAAAGTTAGTCAGCTTGCCCTCAGTTCCTTCATCTCAATCATCATTGTATAAAGTGAAAAGTTGTGATCCCAACACTGTGCCTTGCAGAACACCACTTGCTGAGAAAGATCCTTTTATCCACACTCTGCTTTCTGCCAGACAGCCAATCTTTTATCTGCGCTAGCATGTTGCCTGTAACACCATGGGCCCTTGTCTTATTCAGCAGCCTCCTGTGCGGCATCTTGTCAAAGGCCTTCTTTAAACCCAGGTAAATAACATCCATCAGCACTTCTTGGTCTAACTTGCTCATTATTTCCTCAAAGAATTCAAGCAGATTTGTCAGGTATGACCTCCCCTTGATGAAACCATGCTGACTTTGCCCTACATGTCCAAGCATTCAGAAATCTCATCCTTCACAATGGATTCCATGGCAAAGTTAGGCTAATCAGTTTGTAATTTTCCGTCTTTTGCCTTACTCCCTTTTTAAAAAAATGTCACATTAGCAATTTTCCAGTGCTCTGGGACCCTCCCTGACTCCAGCGATTCCTGAAAGATCATGTTAACCCCTCCACTATCTCTTCAGCTATTTCATTTAGAACTCTTGGGTGTAGTCTATCTGGTCCAGATGATTTCTCCACCTTCAAGGCATTCAGTTTTTCTAGCACCTTCCGCTTGGTGATGGCCACCATCATCAACTCTGGGGGCGGCATAGTGGCTTAGTGGTTAGCACTGCTGCCTTACAGCACCAGGGTCCCAGGTTCAATAGCAGCCTCAGGTGACTGTCTGTGTGGAGTTTACACATTCTCTCAGTGTCTGGTTTCCTCCCACAGTCCAAAGATGTGCAGGTCAGGTAAATTGGTCATGCTAAATTGCCTATAGTGTTAAGTGCATTAGTCAGAGGGAAATGAGTCTGGGTGGGTTACTCTTCGGAAGATTGGTGTGGACTTGTTGGGCCAAAGGACCTGTTTCCACACTGTAGGGAATCTAACCTACCCCCTCACTCTTGTCTTCCACCATGAAGACTGACGCAAAGTAATTATTCAGTTCCTCAGCCATTTCCTGAGGAACTCTCCAGCATCATTTTCCAATGGTCAAATGTCCACTTTTGTCTCTCTTTTGCCCTTTATAAATCTAAAGGAACTTTTACAGTCTTCCTTTATATTACTGGAAAGCTTCCCCTCATGTTTAATCTTCTCCCTCCTTATTTCTATTTTGTTCCTCTCTGTTAGTCTTTGTAAGCTTCCCAATTCTCTGGTTTCCCACTGCCCTTCGCCACATTATATGCTTTCTCTTTTGCTTTTATGCTATTCCCGACTTTCTTAGTCAGTTATGGTTGCCTCATCCTCAATGTACCATACATCTTTTTCCTAGGAATGATTATTTGCTATGTCTCTTGAATTACTCCCAGAAATTCCTGCCATTGCTGTTCCACTTCTTTCTTGCTAGGCTCCTCTCCTTATCGGGCATAAGCCCTCCTGAAGAAGGGCTTATGCCCGAAACGTCGATTCTCCTGTTCCCTGGATGCTGCCTGACCTGCTGTGCTTTTCCAGCAACACATTTTCAGCTCTGATCTCCAGCATCTGCAGACCTCACTTTCTCCTCTCCTTATCAATAGTTCTCAGCTCCTCCCTCATGCCTCTGTAGTTGCCTTTATTCAGCTCTAATACTGTTACTTCTGATTTCTTCTCCCTCAAATTGCAGAGTAAATTCAATCATAGTGTGATCAGTGCCTCCTGAGAGTTCCTTCACCTTAAACTTCCTTATCAAGTCCGCCTCATTACATAAAACTAAATCCAGTATTGTCTGTTCCCTAATGGGCTCCACCACAAGCTGCTCCAGAAGAATTCCTTTTCTTGCAAACCACTACCAACCTGTATCGAAATCCCCCATGATCACTGTAACTTTGCCTTTCTTTCACACCTTTTCTATCTCCTGGTGTATCTTACGCCCCAGCTCCTGACTACTATTTGGAGGTCTGTACATAATTCCAACCACATTTTTATTTAATCTTTGTGGTTCCTCAGTTCTACCCACACAAATTCTACACCATCTGACCCTAATTTGTTTCTTACAATTGATTTAATTTCTTACTAATAAGGCAACTCCATCCCTTCTGCCTACCTGCCTATCTTTTCGATATGATGTATATCCTTGGATATTCAGCTCCCAGTCCTGATCCCCTTGCAGCCATGCCTCCGTGATGCCTACCATGTCATACCTGCAATTTCGATTTGCACCACAAGGTCATTTACCTTATTCCTTATTCCTGCGTGCATTCAGATGGAATATTTTCAATCCTGTATTAACTGTCCCTCTTCTCACTGTCATTTGTTTGTCCAGTGTCCTTGATGTTTGATTGCTAACCCTTCCCAAACATTCTGTCCTAGAGACTTTAATAACCTCTTCTCAGTTCTCCTTCCCTGTCATTTCTTTCATGTTTTTCTATGCAGTTGAATCCATCCATACCTGCTGCTCTGTTCCCCACTGAGGAAAGATTGATTGATTCATCCAGATGGAGAAAATGATGGCACAGGCCTGAATCCAAGCAATTTTAGCAGTGGAGGAATGGGGCAAGTTCTCATTTGCACATCCATAGATCTGTAACTGCTTCCTAGCCACTCTATCCATGCCTCTCATAATCTTATACATCTGAATCAGATCCTTGTAAAACATTCTGTGCTCTGCAGAAAATAACCTGAGCCTAACCAGCCTCTCAAAACTAAAATGCTCCAAACCAGGTAACATGTTGGTGAATCTCCTTTGTCTCTGTTTTAGCACAATCACATCCTTCCTTAAGTGTGGCGAGGAATCACACATGGTACTCCAGTTGTGCGCTAACCAAGGTTATATACAGTTCGAGCATAACGTCCCTGCTATAATAATCTCTGCTATAACTGATAAAGGCAAATGTCCTATAAGCCTTCTTAACCACCCTATTAATCTTCCTGCCACTTCAGGGATCTGTACACAAGTATCCCAAGATCCCTGTTCTTATGCCATTCACTGAGTATTCCCCTGTCTTGGTACTTCTTTCAAAGTGCATCACCTCAATTTTCAGGGTTATATTCCAACTGTTTCTGATCTACGTATCTGACCAATTTCTCTATATCTCCCTGTAAACTAAAACCTTCTTCCTCACTATTAACCACCCAGCCAATCTTAATGTCATCAGCAAACTTACATATCATCCACGCCACATTCTCATCTATATTGTTTATATGTATCACAAATAATGAGACCCAGCACTGATCCCTATGGTACACTAGAGCACACCAGGCTTCAGTCACACAATTAGCCACCTCCTATCACTAATCCAATCTTTGATGCACCTTAAACATGTCTTTACTTTCTTTACCTTCTCCCATAGGGGACCTTGTCAAAGGCTTTGCTGATATCCATATATACTACATCAACTGCACTGTCTTTATCTACACATCTGATCATCTCAAAATATTCAATCAAATTTGTTAGGCATGACTTCCTTCTGACAAAGCCATACAAACCATCCCTGATCAAACATTTTCTCTCTAAGTGAAGATTTTCCGATGTTCACTGAATGTTTTCCGATGGTTTCCCTACCACTGATGCAAGATTTACTAGTCTGTAATTATCTTTACCATCCTTCTTGAAAAATGGAACCACATTAGCTGTCTTCCAGTCCGCTGGTATCTTCCATCTGGCCAGAGAGGTTAAAAATTTGGGTCAGAGCTCCTGTGATTTCCTCCTTCACCTCCTACAGCAGCAGCCTGGGATACAACTGATCCAAGTGTGATTTGTTCACTTTTAAGCCTGCTGAAACCCCCAATACCTCCTCACTCATTCTACCATTCTGCCCAAGAACCTTATAGTTTTCCTCCCATGTGAAGTCAAAAGTGAGGTACTCATCTAATTCCACATATAGATTGCCCCCTTGGTCTCTAATGGCTCCTACTCTTTCTTGGTTATCCTTTTCCCCTTAATTTACCTACAGATTATATTGGGATTCTTCCTAATTTTACTCACCAGTGCTTTTTTCATGGCCCACCTTTGCTCTAATTGATTTCTTACATTTCCTCCCATTTTTTATGCTCCACTCAGGCCTCATTGAGTTGCTACCTTTACAACTGCTAAAACCTTTTCTTTTCCTCCTTATCCAGCTCTGAATATTCCTCGACATCTATGGTCCTCTTTGGCCTGTTACTCCTATCTTTCACCATAAAGAGAACATGTTGGGCCTGTTCTCTTCCCATTTTCTTTTTGAATATCTTCCTACTGTTCTGCTGTAGGTTTTCTCACAAATAGCTGTTCCCAGTCTATTTTAGCTACATCCTGTCTTACAGAGTCAGAGTTATACAGCATGGAAACAGACCCTTTGGTCCCACCAGTCCATGACGACCATAATCCTAAACTGAACTAGTCCTACCTCCCTGCTCCTGCTCCCTATCCCTCCAAATCTTTCCATGTACCTGTCCAAATATCTTTTAAATATTGTAATTATACCCACATCCACCACTTCTTTTGGAAGTTCATTCCACACATGAATTTACACTCATTGTGTAAAATATTTGCCTTTCAAGTCTTTTTTTAAAATCTTTCTCCTCTCACCTTAAAAACGTGCCCCAAAAATCTGCCGTCGCCTAATCCAAATCCCTCGTTTCCAGACCATCTGTTTCCTTTTCCATAACATACTTTGTTGTGGTTGCTTTCACTAAAATCATCACGCACTGCCATCTCCAACACCTGTCCACCAACACCCAGCACTGTGCACTGCTCCTTGTTGGAGCTTCTGTGTTAAAATAAGTGTCCAGTGAGACAGTTGATGTGCTAGTTTTAAATTTCCCACTATTCTCTAGATTCAGAAAAGGTTCCATTATATTGAAAAACAATGAATGTTAACGCCTTTATTCATAAAGGGAGGAGCGCAGAAACAAAACTACAGACCAGTTAGCTTAATTGGTCAGAGTTAACAGAATTGTGAAAAGGAAATCACGAATAACCAATTTGTTGGAGTTTTTAAGGAAGAAACGTACTGCAGATAAAGGATATCTTAGATGTGTTGTCTTTAGATTTCCAGAAAACATTTGACAAGGTGCCACATCAAAGGTTATTACAGAAAATAAAAGCTAAATTTATAATGAAGTGTACAACCTGTTAAACCTGGTAGATTAGATTATTTTTTTTAGATTAGATCACTTACAGTGTGGAAACAGGCCCTTCGGCCCAACAAGTTCACACCGACCCTCCGAAGAGCAACCCACCCAGACCCATTCCCGTACATTTACCCCTTCACCTAACACTACGGGCAATTTAGCATGGCCAATTCACCTAACCTGCACATCTTTAGACTGTGGGAGGAAACTGGAGCACCTGGAGGAAACCCACGCAGACATGGGGAGAATGTGCAAACTCCACACAGACAGTTGCCCGAGGCAAAACCTCCGTTTCAAACTGGCAGAAATACATTACAAGATATTTTGTAGTTTAATTTATAAAAGCAGTTCATTATTATCATGTGCAAGCATTATTATCAAGTTCCCAAACACAGAAAATATCTTACATTTTTTCCCATAATGTAATTTGTCAATAAGTGTACTAGGGATTCAAAAGTACATCAATATGATCTAGTCTCTGATCTCAATTATGTCCTTGAGTAAGTTTTTCAGTATAAAAACCATGGAGACAGAGATGGATGGATTTAATGCAGTCCTGGGTTTGAAAGCCAATGGCAAGTTAAAACAAAACTTGAGAGGCACATCATATAACGAGTGATTTTTGAGAAGATTTGTAGCTAATGTTGATGATAAGTATGTAAGTTAGCTTGCTGAGTTTGAAGGTTTGTTTTCAGACATTTCATCACCATATTAGGTAACATCATCAATGAGAGTCTCCGGTGAAGCGCTGGTTGTATGTCCCGCTTCTATTTTTAGGTCTTGGTTTCTTAAGTTGGCTGATGCCATTTCCAGTTCTTTTTTTCAAGGGAAGGTAGATAGGATCCAAATCGATGTGCTTATTGATGGAACTCTGGTTAGAATGCCACGACTCTAAGAATTCTCGTGTGTGTCTTTGTTTTGCATGTCCTAGAATGTGGGTGTTGTCCCAGTCAAAGTGGTGTCCTTTGTCTGTATGTATAGAAACTAGTGATAGTGGGTTATGTTGTCTGGTGGTCAGTTGGTGTTCATGTCGCCTGGTGGCAAGTTTCCTGCTAATTTGATCATTGCAATGTTTTTTTACAGTTCTTGCATGGTATCTTGTAAATGACATTAGTTTTGCAGGTGGTATCTAATGGATCCTTTAGGTTAATTAGTCACTGTTTAAGTGTGTTGGTAGGTTCTTACTCTTATGATTTTTTATTTTTAGATTTTATTTTTCCCTACAGTATGGAAACAGGCCCTTAGGCCTAACAAGTCCACGCTGACCCTCCGAACAGTAACCCACCCAGAACCATTCCCTTACCCTATTTACGCCCGACTAATGCACTTAACACTATGGGCAATTTGGCATGGCCAATTCACCTGACCAGCACATCTTTGGATTGTGGGAGGAAACCGGAGCACCCGGAGGAAACCCACACAGACACAAGGAGAATGTGCAAATTCCACACAGACAGTTGCCTGAGGTGGGAATCGAACCTGGGTCCCTGATGCTGTGAGGCAGCAGTGCCACCCACTGAGCCACCGTGCCACCCATCTGGAAGTCATTTCTAATACGTCTTTGATGTAAGATAATGTGGCTATAGTTTGTGGTTTGATTGTGTCTGCTTGTTTGGGTCTGTTTCTGAGGAAGGGCAGATTATGTTTATTAGGTACCCATTTTTATTGAAAACGTTGTATAGATATTCTTCTGCTTTTTGCAGTTCTTAGGTGCTGAGTATGACAGAGCTCATTGAAATAATGCCTTGATGCAGCTTTGTTTGTGGGTGTTGGGATGATTGCTTCTTAAGTATTTGGTCCGTGTGTGTTGTTTTTCTGGAGACGCTGTTTTGATTAGATTAGATACCACCAGCAAAACTAACATCATTAATGAGATACCATGTATGAACTGTAAAAAAACACTACATCGGACAAACTAGCAGGAAACTTGCCACCAGGATATATGAACACTAACTGTCCATCAAACGACATAACCCATTATCACTAGTTTCTATACATACAGACAAAGAAGGACATCACATTGACTGGGACAACACATACACAAACTTGGACAGACGAAACAAATACATGCACGAGAAATTTAGAGGCATGGCATTCTAACCAGAACTCCATCAATAAACACGATTTAGATCCTATCTATCTTCTCTTGAAAAAAAAAAACAACCAAAATGACATTACCCATCTTAAGAAACCAAAACCTATAAACAGAGATGTGGGAGATACCATCGGCGCTTCACCGGAGACTCTCACTGATGATGTTACCTAGTATGGCGACGAAACGTATGAAAACAAACCTTCCAGCTCAGCAAGCTAACTTACATACACACCATTTGGTTGTAAAAGGATGCATCCTACTGAAGAAACCTTAAAAGATAGGGGGATAAATTCACATGCAATTTTATGTTAAAGAATTCTTTCAAAATACCAAACTCATTTATTGATCCCAACATGCTATTTTTAGGCAGTCATCCCTTTTGTTAGTGCATATGCTTCAATATACATTCAGCATCAAAATACTCCCTGTTATAAATTCAAGTCCTCTACATAAATGATTTGGATGTGAGCATAAGAGGTACAGTTAGTAAGTTTGCAGATGACACCAAAATTGGAGGTGTAGTAGACAGCAAAGAGGGTTACCTCAGATTACAACAGGATCTAGACCAGATGGGCCAATGGGCTGAGAAGTGGCAGATGGAGTTTAATTCAGATAAATGCGAGGTGCTACATTTTAGGAAAGCAAATCTTAGCAGGACTTATACACTTAATGGTAAGGTCCTAGGGAGTGTTGCTGAACAAACAGACCTTGGAGTGCAGGTTCCTTGAAAGTGGAGTCGCAGGTAGATAGGATAGTGAAGTTTGGTATGCTTTCCTTTATTGGTCAGAGTATTGAGTACAGGAGTTGGGAGGTCATTTGCGGCTGTGCAGGACATTGGTTAGACCACTGTTGGAATATTGCGTGCAATTCTGGTCTCCTCCCTATCGGAAAGATGTTGTGAAACTTGAAAAGGTTCAGAAAAGATTTACAAGAATGTTATCAGGGTTGGATCTTTGAACTATAGGGAGTGGCTGAACAGGCTGGGGCTGTTTTCCCAAGAGCTTCGGAGGCTGAGGGGTGACTTTATAGAGGTTTACAAAATTATGAGGGGCATGGATAGGATGAATAGGCAAAGTCTTTTCTCTGGGATCGGGGAGTCCAGAACTAGAGGGCATAGGTTTAGGGTGAGAGGGGAAAGATATAAAAGAGACCTAAGGGGCAACTTTTTCATGCAGAGTGTGGTACGTGTATGGAATGAGCTGCCAGAGGATGTGGTGGAGGCTGGTACAATTGCAACATTTAAGAGGCATTTGGATGGTACATGAATAGGAAGGGTTTGGAGGGATATGGGCCGGGTGCTGGCAGGTGGAACTAGATTGGGTTGGGATATCTGGTCGGTGTGGACAGGATGAACCGAAGGGTCTGTTTCCATGCTGTACTCTATAAGTACTCTATGACTCTATAAGTTTGATCATAACTGAAACTGGAATGGAAGCTCTCAAACTTTATTTTATTTAATTTATAATACTCTGCAACCAATTCAACTGAATAAATGTGGTATAGTACTGCAGTGATAGTTGACATGTTGTTGAAGCCATCAGTCAGCTAGAGTGACGAGAATGGCTGTGTTAGACAACAGCCATGGCCATAATTTCCACCTGTACCAAATCCCAAATGACTGATTTAAGTTGGTTTATAGAAGAGAGGGGACCATCAAACTCAGTTTCCTTTTCAAAACCCTGACCAAGAAGGTCAATTTAAACTCTGACCGTGATAATTCAAGAAAGGATGCAGTTACAATTATTATAACCTTGAATAAAATCCATTAATATAAAATGTGTCAGAGCAATCATGTATGAGAAAATCATCTACAGTATTAATTGCTAATTTCGTCAGCAAGCAACTCCTTTCAGCAAGGGATGTCAGAGACCAATAGAGTAGACTCAGTCTATATATAAAAGCTGGTGACAACGAGGCAAAAACCACTTTTGAAATAAATTAATTCCTAAGGTACGACATTGCAAATAATAACCACAGCTTTAGAGAAAAAGGTAAACTCCTGTCTCTCAGGTTGGAGTGTTGCTCATGAATACACTATAGAAGCCAACCCTTGATTTCTGAGTCTTAGCACAACAGCCCTCAATTGTAACCAGTGTTTGCTGACTGCTTGTTTTTATTAGTTGTACTTGTTTTTATTTGTTGCTATGAATTGGGGCAGCATTAGTACATGGTTGCTGCACCCAGATGCAGGTCCTGATTGGTTCAGCATGTTGTGAGAACTGAACACTGACACTGAACCTTTGATAAAAAAAATTCAAAAACTGACTAGCACTTGATTATTTTTCTTACGCTTTAAAAATAATTATTACTTTTAAGAAAATGTTTGCAAAGGCATCATGCATTACTGATGACATATGCGGAAGAATTTAGGATGCAGAGCTTTGGTGCAGAGCTGCATGGAATTATTGAGAACTAAGGTACTGAGGTCAGTGCAGACTGATATACTGGGGCCAGAAAGGCATAACATGACCTGTGCATCTAAAATATGTACACCCTATTCTTAACCTACTTATTGGTCTGAATCATTTTCTGTTATGGACATAACATATACTGATGGACATAAAATTGATACACTGAAGCTTGCATACATGAAAAGTAGCTGTAATGCATGGCAAAATCTTTTATCGTGATGTAAAGCATCATCTGTGAGATCAGGGCACTTCTGTTTTAAGGGAAGCACCCTGCTCTTCCTATTTACCAAAGAGGCCATTGGACATACATTCATTTTCCTCCGACATCGTGAGAGGTTCAGCAACAGGGACACCTTCAGCTCCCGAAAAGTCTTCAAATCTTCTCCGAACCCTTCTCGTGGGAATTTCTTCAATGCATACTGGTATCGCTGAGCTGCTTCCTTTACCTTTCCTTTCTGATCAAAGGAGAGAAGAAAACATTTTTAGAAACATTTTTAGGCTTTACTAAAATACCAACTTCAATAAAATATATTATGAGGCTTGTTAACTAGGAAGTTGAAATTAAAAGTAATTAATTGGGATTAAAATCTGATTTTGGGGATTAATTAGAATCATGATTAATTAGGGTAAAATCTCAGGACTAACTAGAAGATATATTGGGATCTCTTCAAGGATTACCTAGAGGCACTTTTAGGTATTAACTGGAGACCTCACCTCATATTTCAGATTTTGCACAACATGCTGATGCCACAAAATAAATAAGTCCATACTGTCCCAAGGTGGACTGAAATCAGCTTCAGTTACTCTCAATGTGATGGAGGGGGACCAAAAGTAATTTATCAGAGGACCTACTTCAACTCTCATTACTTGGTTTTACTTCAGAGTCAAAAAGTATGGTGCTGGAAAAGCACAGCTGGTCAGGCAGCATCCGAGAAGCATCAGTCGACATTTCGAGCATAAGCTCTTCATCAGGAATGTAGGGGAGGCCTAAGGGGGCTAAGCGATAAATGGGAGGGAGGTAGGGCTTGGGGGTCGGGAAGGTAGCTAGGAATGTGATAGATGAAGGTGGGGGGGGGGGATGATGTTGATAGGTCGGAGCGGAGGGTGGAGTGGACAGGTAGGACAGTTCAAGAGGGTGGTACCAAGTTGGAGGGTTGGATCTGGGATAAGGTGAGGGAAGGGGAAATGAGGAAACTGTTGAATTCGACATTGTTCCTGTTTGGTTGGAGGGTCTCAAGGCGGAAGATGAGGTGTTCTTCCTTAAGGCTTCAGGTGACTAGAATTTGGCGGTGGAGGCCAAGACTTACACGTCCTTGGCAGAGTGGGAGGGGGAGTTGAAGTGTTCAGCCACAGGGCTGTGGGGTTGTTTAGTGTGTTAACACCAGAGATGTTCTCTGAAATGTTCTGCAAGTTGGGTTCCTGTCTCCCCAATGTAAAGAGGAGACCACATTCAGAGCAACAGACACAGTAGATGATGTGTGTGAAGATGCAGGAAAATCTCTGTTAGATATGGAAGGATCCTTTGGGATCTTGGATGGAGGTGAGGGAGCAGGTGTGGGCGCAGTTTACACCGCTTGCAGTGACAAAGGAAGGTGCTGGGGGTGGCATGGACTGAACACGGGAGTCACGGAGGGAATGCTTGCTGTGGAATGCAATAAGAGGTGGGGGAGGGAAATATATCTCTGTTGGTGGGGTCTGTTTGTCGTTGGCGGAAATAGGAGAGGATGATAGGGCGGAAGGTTAGTATCAGAGGAGTTCTGTCCTTGTTGCAGTTAGGGGATGGGGTTCAAGGACAGAGGTGTGGGAAGTGGAGGAAATGCACTGGAGGGCATCGTTGACCATGTGAGAGGGGAAATTGCAGTCTTTGAAGAAGGAGTCCATATTCTATGGTGGAACTAGTCCTCCTGGGAGCAAATGGCGCAAAGGTGGAGGAATTGGGAGTAAGGGATAGCATTTTTGCAGGAGACAGGGTGGGACGAGGTGTAGTCCAGGTAGCTGTGAGACTCAGTGGGTTTGAAGTAGATGTCCGTGTTGAATCAGTCACTAGAAATGGAGTTGGAGAGGTCCAGGAAGGAAAGGGAAGTATCCGAGATGGTCCGAGTGAACTTGAGGTCAGGGTGGAAGATGTTCATGAATTTGATGAACTGTGCAACCTCCTCATGGGAGCTCGAGGTGGCGCTGATACAGTCATCACTGTACAGTAGGTAAGGGTAAATGGTGCTGCTGCAGCTGGGGAAGATGGACTGTTCCACGTACCTGATGAAGAGGCAGGCATAGCTGGGGCCCATGCAGGTGCCCACAGCTAGCCTTTTGGTTGAGGAAGTGGGAAGATTCGAAGGTGAGGTTGTTGAGGGAGAGGACCAGTTCAGCCAATCGAATGAGTTTTACTTCATGCCATGTTATTCCAAAGTTAAACTGCATAACATGCATCAGCCACTTTACTTTTGCATCTGAAATAGGCTGCCTGATGCCTTGATAATTCCAAATAATAATTTAAATTTGGACTTATAATCGTAGTGTGCAATCTTTTTCCAGGATCACTCATCTCATGCTGTGATACAGTGCTGCTAATCCCCATGACATCTATTAACATCCTGAACAGAGGCAGTAACCCATTGTACAATGAAACCAATTATCATGAAAAATAATAATCTTAAAACAACAAGAATACTAATATGAATGGGACAACAAATCACACAGAATATTAATCAATTTGCAAGACTGAAATTCCTAGATGTGAGACAAAAACTTGTATGGACTTTTTCCTTATATTCACTGATAATTCTCCAACATGTTCAGACAGGCTGACTTACTTTGATGTGTGTTACTGATGATGCCAGCATTTATTGCCTATCTCTAATTTCTTTTGAACTGAGTGGCTTAGTCAGCCATTTTAGAGATCAAGTCAGTTAAAAGTCAACTACATTGGTAAAGAGTCTGTAGTTACATGAAGGCTAGACCAGGTAAAGGACAAAAGACTTCCTTCCCTAAAAGACTTTAGTGAACAAAATGTTTTTTTTAAGCAACAATCATTGATAATTTCCTGAACTTTTCCTCTAATTTATATTCTACTAACTGAAGTATTCCATCTCCCCAGTGCATTGGCCTGGATCTCTAGATCATTAGTCCAGTAACACCACTGTCTTCCCAAACTGCTTCACCCTGAAGAAGTACAAATTTCCCTGTGGGTCCCAACCTAGCTCAGTCTCTCATTCGCATACTAACCTTGCTATCTTTGATTATAATACTGTTCCAACCAAGTTCAACTCTGAGCAGAATTTTGTAGCTCCATTTCTTTAACTACATATTTCCTCTGAATTTACATAATTTGCCTTAGTATATTATCAATATTTTATCCCCTTCTAGTCTGACTTTAGAATCTTCACTCTCATGTTCCTTTCCATTGTCATTTCACGTTGCCCTTCACTTCTTGACTTTCAAATGCATTAGATGATATTTCAAATCATCTACTTCACTTCTTTCAAGCTTTAAAAGTAATCTATTTACATGCTACTAAAACATTAGAGGCTCTTTGGAACAGATTGTTGTCACTCCTAAGTTACGTCACACCTGTAAAGAGGATCTCATTTCATCTTATGTCCAATTCTAATGGTTATTTAGCCAAGACATAAACTGATTAGGGATAGTCAACATGGCTTTGTGCATGGGAAATCATGTCTCACAAACTTGATTGCATTTTTTGAAGAAGTAACAAAAAAGATTGATGAGGGCAGAGCAGTAGATGTGATCTATATGGACTTCAGTAAGACTTCAACAAGGTTCCACGGGAGACTGGTTAGAACTCATAGAAGAGAACTAGCCATTTAGATACAGACCTGGCTCAAAGGTAGAGGTGGTGGTGGTGGTGGAGGGTTGTTTTTCAGACTGGAGGCCTGTGACTAGTGGAATGCCGCAAGGATCAGTGCTTGGTCCACCACTTTTCATCATTTATATAAAAGATTTGGATGGGAGCATAAGAGGTTTAATTACTAAGTTTGCAGATGATACCCAAATTGGAGGTATAGTGGACAGCAAAGAAGGTTACCTCAGATTACAATGGGATCTTGATCAGATGGGCCAATGGGCTGAGAAGTGGCAGATGGAGTTTAATTCAGATAAATGCAAGGTGCTGCATTTTGGGAAAGCAAATCTTAAGAGGACTTATACACTTAATGGTAAGGACCTAGGGAGTGTTGCTGAATAAAGACACCTTGGAGTGGAGGTTCATAGCTCCTTGAAACTGGAGTCATGAATAGTAATGCTTTCCTTTATTGGACAGAGTATTGAGTACAGGAGTTGAGAGGTCATGTTGCGACTGTACAGGAAATTGTTTAGGCCACTGTTGGAATATTGCATGCAATTCTGGTCTCTTTCCTATTCGAAAGATATTGTGAAAGTTGAAAGGGTTCAGAAACGATTTACAAGGATGTTGCCAGGTTTGGAGGATTTGAGCTATAGGGACAGGCTGAACAGGCTGGGGCTATTTTCCCTGGAGCATCGGAGGCTGAGAGGTAACCTTATAGAGGTTTACAAAATCATGAGGAGCATGGGTAGGATAAATAGACAAAGTCTTTTTCCTGGAGCGGGGGAGTCCAGAACTAGAGGGCATAGGTTTAGGATGAGAGGGGAAAAGATATAAAAGAGACCTAAGGGGCAACTTTTTCATGCAGAGGGTGATACGTATATGGAATGAGCTGCCAGAGGAAATGGTGGAGGCTGGTACAATTGCAACATTTAAAAGGCATTTGGGTGGGTATATCAATAGGAATGGTTCAATGGATATGGGCCGGGAACTGGCAAGTGGGAACTAGATTGGGTTGGGATATCTGGTCAGCATGGACGGATTGGACCAAAGGTGTACTCTATGACTCTGTCAGATGTTTTTGGAGTTACAGTTTATCTGCATCATTTTCTGTTTTTACAGCCTGATATTAATGCAGCCAAAAGCTGAAGCAAGTAATTTTCATTACAATTAGCTCAATGAACCTAACGAATGTCCAAGCAGCACTGAGAACAGAATGTAAAAATCTAATTACTTTTCTCCCTTCCCGCTCTACAAGGTTTCATTCGAAAGAATCAGGCTAAACGGCCACTTTGTGAACAAAGCTCCATATCATCATGTCAAACTACTGCCAAAAAAATTAATATTACATAGTATCTTTAACATGGTAAAACATCCCAAGGGACTTCACAAAAACATTATTTAACAACCTTTGGCACTGATTTAAATAGAGAAATATTAGGTCAAGTGAACAAATGTTTCAGCAAAGCAGCAGGTTTTAGGGAAGTCTTAAAGGAAGACAAGAAAAGTCGAATGGCAGAGAAAAGGATTCCAGAGGTTAGGTGCAAGGTACTTGAAGAAACAGCTTTCAATAGCTGAGCACCACAAAATGTGGATGGATAAGAGACCAGAACTGGAGGAGTGCTGGGTATCCAGAGGATTCCAGGGCTGGAAGATATTACAGACAATCCTTGAAACACAGCCATCTATTTAAGAAGGTAACTTTTATTACTCAATCTGCCCAATATGTCTCTGTTCTGCTTCTTACCCCAGCTAGATAGTTGCATATTTGGACAGGATTTAGAGAAAATAGAGGAATAAATAAAACTGATGAACATGTGTTAGAGCCATGGAATTCAGTTTGTTTAATGGGTTAACTCTGGAACAATATTGGTGAAAAGAAAAATATTTTTATAAAATCACCAAATCTTCAGTATTCCAAGTTTATACAAGTTATTTGCATAAAAATTAGTATTCTTGTGAATTGCCCTGATGAGTACAAGACAAATGCTTTGACAAACTGTCTTTTTCAGCAATGCCCAAACTGACTTTCAAAAGAGGAGATGATTATTATGAAGACATTCTCCACCTGCAAAAAAAAGCCACAGCTTTGGTTTTTATTAATTTATGGGATATGAACATCATTGGCTGGGTCAACATTTATTGTCCATCCCTATTTGCCCTTAAGAAGGTGGTGGTAGTGAACTGCTTTCCTGAAACTCTCCAGCCCATGTGCGTAGGTACATCCACAATACCATTAGGAAGGAACTCCAGGATTTTGACACAGCGACACTGAAGGAATGGGGCAATTCATTTCCAAGTCAGGATGGAGAGTGGCTTGCAGAGGAATTTGTAGTGGTGATGTTCCCATGTATCTGCTGCCCTTGTCCTTTTACATGCTCGAGGTTGTGGGTTTGGAAGGCATCTTGGTGAATTTTGACAGTCTATCTTGTAAATAGTAAACTGTTGTTGGGTCTTGCTGCAGTTGACCATGGACTGCTTCAATGTTTGAGAAGGTGTGAATTGTGTTGAACATTGTGCAATATTCAGTGAACATCCCCACTTCTGACCTCATGATGGAGGGATGATTATTGATGAAACAGCTGAAAATGGTTAGCTAAGAACACTTCCCTGAGGAACTCCTGCAGAGATGCCCTGGAGTTGAGATGATTGATCTTCAACATCTACAAGCATCTTCCTATGTGCAGGTAACAGTCCAACTACTAGAGAGTTTTCTCTCTGATTTCCACTGACTCCAGTTTTGATAGGACTCCTTGGTGCCACATTAAGTCAAATGTGACCTTGATGTCAAAGGCTGTCACTTTCTCCTCACCTCTGGAATTCAGCTCCTTTGGCCATTTTTGAACAGAGGGTGTAACGAGGTAAGGAACTGTGTGATCCTGGCAGAACCCAAACTGGGTATCAGTGAGCAGCTTATTGCTTACCAAGTGCTTCTTGATAGTACTGTTGATGACCATTTCCATCACTTTACTGATGATTGAAAGCAGACTGAAGGGGCAGTAATTGGTTAGATTAGATCTGTCTTACATTTTGTTCACAAAATATACCTGAGCAATGTTTTACATTGTCAGGTAGATGCCAGTTTTGTAGCTGGACTGAAACAGTTTGGTTAGGGACGCAATGAGTTCTGTAGTACAAGTTTTTAGTACAATTTCTGTGCTGTTGTCAGGTCCCATAATGTGGAGTGAGGTTAAATTCCACAGATCCAGATACATGTTCAATTCTCCAAAAGATTGTCATAGTCAAAAAGTGTGATGCTGGAAAAATACAGCCAGTCAGGCAGCATCCGAGGAGCAGGAAAATTGATATTTCAAGCATAAGCTCTTCATCAGGTCTCTCCTGCTCCTCAGATGCTACCTGACAGGCTGTGCTTTTCCAGCACCACCCTTTTTGACTCTGATCTCCAGCATCTGCAGTCCTCACTTTCTCCTAAAAGAATGTCAGTCTATCCAAATCATGCAAATTACTCAAACCAGAAAGTCTGTTTAGGTAGCCCAGGATGTGCACCATAGCAAAGAGATAGAAATCCTGGCAATGATATAAATTGTACAGTTATTAAAAGCAATGATTTTTTTTCCTATCTGATTCATCTTCCTTTGTGTTAAGAAATGGAAGTTTAAAGCTAAACCATCAGATGTCAGGCTTGTTTAAAAGACAAATAGATGGATGATTATCTGACATCAGGTGCCAAGGAGCATGCTAGAGTGTTCTAGGAATTATACTCCTATGGCCTTTATTTTGCAACTACCATAGTGGAAAAGCGCACAGGAATAGTGTAGGCTTATCCCATGGCTCCTCTGCAACAGGTTGGTGCTCTGAGTTTAAAAAAAAGACCTTTTCCCATGTCCCTTCCATATCGTTCCCTTTCCTTTAATATTTCTTCAATTAGGTACTAAATAAAGGGAGAAAAATGCAGACACTCCTGAGAGTTTCCTAATGTTTAGTTGGCACTCTCAGGTAGTCAGATTGTCTGATGCAAGAAATCACAGGTACATTCATGTCATACCACTCTATGAAACACCACGTTATCACATTAACTTGCTGACTCGCTCCATGTTCGTTTACTTAGAACAATGCTAAATTTCAGTTTTGGTAACAGTTTGTCTTTAAACATTCCACTCGCCCTTTGATGCAATTTTGTTTAACACTTAAGGGTGCGTATTCAGATGTGATCCAAATTCTACGTGTATTTTGGGAATTCGATCTTCACAAGTTTAAATGAAAGGCAACCTAATGACTCTAACCATTTAAAAAAAAACTTTGCCTCATTGTTCTCACCTTTAAATCTCTCTCTCCTTCCACCTGAAAAGTGTGCGCCTTAGTTTTGAAATCCCCTATCCTCAGGAAAAGACAACTATCAAAAGCTCTATCTATACCTCTCATTACTTTATAAACTTCTATCAGATGCTCCAGTGAAAAAATGTTCAAGCCTTTCTTTACAACTCAGACCTTGCATACCCAGCAACATCTGGGTAAAGCTTCCAGAAGAGACCTCACAAATGTCCTGTATAATCTCAACATGACCTCTCAACGTCTATACTCAAAGGACTATACAATGAAGAAAGCGTGCCAAACACCTTTTTAACCACCCTGTCTACATGTGATGCAAACTTCAAAGAATTATATACCTGCACCCCCCAGGTCCCTCTGTTCTACAACGCTACCCAAGGCCCTACAATATAATTGTACAAGCCCTACCATTGTTTGTTGTACCAAAATGCCATACCTTGCATTTATCCAGATTGAACTCTATCTGCCATTTTTCAGCTCTTTGACCCATTTGATCAATATCTCTTTGTAATCTTAGAAAGCCTTCTTCGTTGTGTACAATGCCATCAATTTTGGTGTTGTCTGCAAACTTACCAACCACACCTTCTATATTTTCATCCAAATCATTTATATAAATGACAAACAAAAGAGGACACAGAACTGATCCTTCTGGAACATTGCTGGTTCGAAAAGCAACCTTCCACTATTACTCTTTGTCTCCTACCATATCCAATTGGCAAGCTCACCCTAAATCCCATGTGACCTAACTTTACTAATTAGTCTACCATGCAGAACCTTGTCAAAGGCTTTACTAAAATCCAAATAAACATCATTTACTCCTCTGCCATCATCAAGCTTTTTAGTAACTTCCTCAAAAAACTAAATCATGTTTGTGAGACACAATTTTGCTTACACAAAACCATGCTGACTATTCTTAATCAACTTTTGCCTCTGTAAATGTCCATAAATCACCTCCAACAACATACCTACAGGTCTACAGTTCCTTGTTTTCTTCTGACAACCTTTCTTAAGCAACGTACAACATTAGCCACCCTCCAGTCATCAAACACCTCACCCGTAGTTATAGGTGATACAAATATTTCTGCAACTGATCTCGTAAATTCCTCTCTTACTTCCCACAATGTTCAGTAATACATTTTAGATTTATCCAGCTTTAAATTCTCTAAGACCTCCTGAACTTCCTCTTCTGTAATGTGAACTGTTCTTAAAACTTCAAAGTTTATTTCTCTGCATTCTCTCAACTCCATTTCTTTCTCCAATGATGTGAAATATTCATTTTGTGTCTCTTCCAGCTCCTGGGGTTCAACATAAAGGCAACCTCCTCGATCTTTAAGATGTCCTACCCTCTTTCTAGATACTCTCTTGCTCTTAATGTATTTGGAGAATCTCTTTGGATTATCCTTAACCTTATCTGCCAATGCTATCTCATATCCCCTCTTTGCCTTCCTGACTTCTGTCTCAACTGTGCTCCTACACACTTTATATTGATTAAGAGAAGCAATTGAACCAAGTTGTCTATATCTAAAATACGATTTTCTTTTATTCTTGACTAGAACCTCAATATCTTTATTCATCCATTATTTCTTAATCTTATAAGCCTTACCCTTCCCTCTACCAGAAACCAAACACCACTGAACTCTCATCATCACATTCTTGAATGCTTCTCACTTATCAGATGTTCTTTTATCTGTGAACAGTCTATTCCAATCAACGTTTGAAAGTTCTTGTCTCATACCATTAAAAATTGCCTTACACCAATTAAAAACTTTCACTTTTATGGAGGACTTCTCCTTTTCCATAACCATTTTGAACTAGTAGAGTTATGATCGCTAGACCAAAGTGTTACCCTGCCTTATTGCCCAAAGAAAGTCTAATTTTGCTTCTTCTCAAGGAGCAGCATCCACATATTGATAAAGAACATTTTCTTGAACATATTTGACAAATTCTTCACCATCCAAACAGTATGGTGGCCCCAATATTAAGAGTCCTACAGCACAGAGACAGGCCTTTTGGTCCAAATCGGTCCATACCTGCCAAAATGTCAATCCATGCTAACCCCATTTCCCTGCACTTGGCCCATACACTTCTAATCCTTTCCTAGCCATGAATTGCTCCAAATGCCTTTTAAGTGTTATTAATGTAACAGCCTCAACCACTTCCGCTGGCAGCTCATTCCAGATTTGTATCACCCTCTGTGTAAAAAAGGTTGTCCCTTAGGTTCACTTTTATTCCTTCCCCTCTAACCTTAAACTGATGCCCTCTCATCCTCAATTCCCCAACCCTGGAATAAAGACTGAATGCATTCGCCTCTTATAATCTTACACACTTCTACAAGTTCCCCCCTCAGTCTCCTACACTTTAAAGAAAATAATCCTAGCTTGTCTAACCTCTCCTTACTACTCAGACTATTGAGTCCAAACAACGTCCTTGCAAATTTCTTTTGCACTCTTTCCAGTTTAACTTCCTATAGCAAGGTGACAAAAACTGAATGAAATACTCTAAGTGCGACCTCACTAGTGTCCTGTATAACTGCAATGTCACTTCCCAATCAATGTTTGGAAAATTAAAACCCCTATTATACAACCTTATTATGCCTACATATATCTGAGATATCCCTGGATACGTGTTTCTCAATTGCCCTTTTACTATTGGAAGGCCTAGAGTGCAATCTCATCAAAATGATCTTTCCTTTCTTTGTAATTTCTACCCACATATTTTCACTGGATGATTTTTCAGAACTATCTTCCCTAGCTACAGCAGTAATATATTCCTTAATCAAAAACACCACATCCCCTTCTTTCTTGCCTCCTTTTCTATCCTTCCTATAGCATCTAAAATCCACAACATTGAGCTGCCAATCTTGTCCATCTTTCAGCCATGTTTCTGTAATAACTAAGACGTCCCAATCCCATGTTCTTAAACATGTCCTGAGTTCATCAGCCTTGCCTGTAAAACCTCTTGCATTGAAATAAATGCAATTTAGTTCTTCAGAGTTACTACACACTCTGACTCTTTCATCTTTCTTTTCTAAATGACATGCTCTCTTCACATTCAGAACCTTCCCCAATCCTTCTATTTACACTGCTACTTAGAATTCTTCCAATCCTCGTCACTATCAGTATAAAGTCCTCCTTAATGGCACGAGTAAATCTCCCTAGTAAGATTTGGTCCCTTTCCAGTTTAGGTTAGACCCGCCCTTTTTGAACTGGTCTTTTCTATCCCAAAATACATTCCAATTCTCCAAAAACTTAAATCTCTTTAGCTCTTTAGCCATTGATTAATTACCTTTAGCCTTTTGTTTCTTCCCTTGTTTGAGTTTTGGCATTGGGAGTAAACTGGAAATTACTACTTTTAAGTTTTTTTAAATTTTCTAGCTAACTTCCAAAATTCACTCTGTACTGATTTAATCTTTTCCCTGAAAATGTCATTCCTACCAACGTGAAAATAATTACTGGCTTCTCAATTTCACCTTTAACAATATGATTAGATGAAATTCCCTACAGTACAGAAACAAGCCATTTGGCCCACCAACTCCACACTGACCCTCCAAAGAGTAACCCATCCAGACCCATTCCCCTACATTTACCCTTGACTAATAGGCAATTTAGCATGGCCAATTCCCCTGAATGGCACAAGTTTGGATTGTGGGAGGAAACCGGAGGAAACCCACGCAGACACCAGGGACAATGTGCAAACTCCACACAGTCACCCGAGGCGGGAATCGAACCCAGGTCCCTGGCGCTGAGGCAGCAGTGCTAACCACTGAGCCACCGTGCCTACCCTCGGTGCTTGAAATGTTTAGAGACATCCTTAATTCTAGTACCAGGAAAGCAACAAACCATCCTAAATTTACACTCACTCAGTACAGGTAGCTCTTTAAAACTCATTCTGATTATTCTGGATTGTGTATATTAGCAATTGAAAATTGTTTTGAAACATATGATTTGGGGCTGGAAGGTTGCTCAGTGGTTAGCACTGCTGCCTCACAGTGCCAGGGACCCGCTTCGATTCCAGCCTTCGGTGACTGCCTGTGTGGAGTTTGCACATTCTCCCCGTGTTTGCGTGGGTTCCTCCCACAGTCCAAAGATGTGCAGATTAGGGAAATTGGCCAAGCTAAATTGCCCATCGGAATGTGTCGGTTAGATGCATTAATCGGGGCAAATATAGGATAGGGGAATGGGTCTGGGTGGGTTACTCTTCGGAGGGTCGATGTGGACTTGTTGGGCTGAAGGGTTGGGCTGAAGGGCCTGTTTCCACACTGTTGGGATTTGAATTCTAATTCTAATCTGAGAAAGGCATGATAAAATATTGCATACTTGGCAAGCAAGAAAAACTGATACATTAAACCTCAAATTTTGTATGATTCTGTCCTCCCTCAATTTTGCTGCAAAATGGGAACACGATGGAGTAAAGGCAGCCACTGACAGAACAAGATTGACATCATAGTAAGTTGATATAGAGGCTTTCTGAAGCACAGAATTACTTGAAGAAATGGCAGCAGGTTTCATCAAACAACATTATCAACTAAAGGCACTCTAAAATTACAATTTAAATGATTGTTTAAATATCTAAATATTAATTTATTCAGTTATAGATATTTTAATCAACTTGCTCAGACATGTTACGACATACCTTTCGAACAGGTGGGACTTGAACCCGGCCTTCTGGTCCAGAGGTAAGGATACCACCTCTGCACCACAACAGCCCCGAAATGATTCACTTATATACTTTAAAAAGGCATTTCAACTTCTTTCCAATAAGGAAAGTGCAAGTGGAAATTTGGACACTGGCAATGAGCACAAATTAAGGCTGTTCTTTGTGTGCATGTAATTAAGAAAGATATGGTAGTAATGGATCAGGCACTTTTTGCACATATCTAAGGCCCATTCCAATATTTTGACTTTTGACTGTGGCAGCCAAATGTAGAGTGATGTCATTTCAGATGAAAGCTGGCCACACAATTTGAAATGACACTATCTCTCTCCAGAAGCCTTCAAGAAATATAGTGCAGAGGAGCATGATAACATAATGAAGGAAAGATTATAAAATTTAAGGAAATTGAAGGAAGAGAAATGACACAAACATTAATAAAGCAGAAAATTAACTTATGCAGCTGTTGAAAATTTGAACAATCTTAGATACCATAGAGGTAAAGGGGAATGCCTCGGCCAGCTGTACTGTTTGGCCCTTAACACCAATTAATTCTAGTTTGTCCCACCTTGTAAAACATGTCTCCTTCTTCCATCAGCTTGCTCAGGAGGATGATCATGATGTCTGGTTTGGAGGTGGCCATTGCCCACGTCGCTGGACCTGTAGTGCACAGGATGCATGAGGGGTAAAACACACATAATGCCAGGGTAGGAAACTATATGAAAAACACCTATAGGAGTATGGTGGTAGAGAACAACTTTATGTTTAGGTATTGTGCCACATAACTATCATTTAAAATGGTGTCATCCTGATTTATTTGGTACAACCAAAAATATTCATAACCCATTAAAAACACATTTGCTTAAAGCATCTTTCACATTAATTAGCTGGTACATGAGTGGAGGAGAGCATTTTTTTGATTCATAAGAAAATCACTTTCAGAAAAGTGAATTGGGATGTCTTTATTTTACAGAAAATGACAGCGTTAATTAATCCTAGTTATGTATTAGATGAAATTATGGGGATTTAATTTGATTCCAAAAATGTAACTCAACTACTAAACTGTAACCCAAAACTGCTACTGCCGTTAGCTAGGGTGCGTGAGGTCAGATAGTATCTGACAATATTCTTTGGATAGTTGTAAATATTGTGCTATTTCCTATATATCAGCTTTCTGTGACCTGTCAAATTGATGTGCAACTTATACAATGTGCAAGCATTTTGAATTTGAAGTCTTTCATTATGGATTTATGTCAAACAAGAAATGGAAATTGAAACATTTAATTTTTCAATATTTTCACAAAGATCCTGGAAGTAAAATATCACTGCTTTGACTCAGCTTCACATTCTGCTGAATGCAGTGTTTGGCGCACCAGTCCCCTGTGCCAAACCTCTTTATGCACTATTTTAACAATGTTAAAAATCACACAACACCAGGTTATAGTCCAACAGGTTTAATTGGAAGGATTTTAAACTTTGTACACCCCAGTCCAACACCGGCATGTCCGAATCATATTTTAACAATATTTGAGATTTTGGAGAAGATTTGTAGCTCAGGCTGTCAACTCGCTAGGGTTGGGGGCGGGGGGGGGGGGGTTGTTTCAGATGATTCGTCACCATGCTAGGTGACATCATCCATGAGCCTCCGGCGAAGTGCTGGTGTTCTGTCCCGCTTGCTTTTTATGTAACCTGGTTTGTTATGGTGGGTGATATCGTTTCTGGTTCTGTTTCTGAGACGTTAGTAAATGGGGTCCAAATCTATGTGTTTGTTAATGGAGTTCCAGTTTGAATGCAAGGCAATATTTAACTGTTTGACATACAAGCCATAAAGCTGGCAATAAAAGCTATGAGATTCAATTAAATAGATTGTAGCTCAGTCCTGAGGGGAATATACAAACTGCAAACAAAGATAGGTAGCAGTGATGGGAGACAGAGAGATTTGCAACGTTTGGCAGAAATACATTAGACTGATATTTCAATCCCAATTTAGGCAAAGATAGATTTGTGAGTTAACAGGTCTATTTGAAAGAAATCTGGTCATCGTTCAATTAAACCAAATAAGACATGGCCAGTAATAGGTACAATGCTTATTCTGGTGCTATCCAGATAGGTTTGATCACAGAAATTGTTCCAAACTGTGTAAGTGAACATGTTCCAAAGATGTGATCTGTAAACTATGCAAAATAATGAAATGGCAGGAATTGCAGCATAGATAACCAACATAATTACAGCATGTTTGGTGAATTTTACACTTGTTAGTGATGATGTGGTGGAGGTGGTGAGTGGAGGAGGAGGAGGAGGAAAGTGAGACATCATGTTTCTTCATTGGTTACCTAATGTTACGAGACTGCACTGGTAATTTAGTAACCTAGCAAATATAAAGTGTTACTTTGCTGTACTTTAATGTAACTTTGGTTTATTTAGTGTAAAACAGACTTATAATATATACATTAAGAAGATTTTGTTTTTTTTAGAAGAGCAAATTAAATTATGCGCACAGTTCACTCCTCATTATAGCAGGGCACAAGATTAAACATTATTCTTTATCATTGGCCTGGTATTCTACCATAAGCACTGTCCTATTATATTTCCTTTTCACAGGATTATAACTGCAGTAAATCAATTTTATAGCATGTCATTTTGACACCAACTAATATTAAAAGTAGGCATATTGAAACAAGAAAATGTACTGCATTCTCAAAAATATTCCTAACCTGGATTTAATGCCAACAGCACTGAAAAGATTGTAACACAGCTAAGATATAATTAAGGCATAGCCAGTTGTATTTTTACAGTAATTGTGAGGCTAACCATCTTCTCATGAAAAACAACACTTTCAAATAAACATTCAGCTGATTAAAAAAATTACAAATTACACAGTAAAAATGGGTTATTTACCAAGGCATCTAGTTTAGATTTGGCTAGCAAGTCAACATTATAATTTGTTTCAGTGACGTCCTTACAAGTGTTTCAAACAGCAGATGTAATGATTACTTTTACAAGGGCTTTTAATGACTCAGTCATACACAGTTGTCTGTGTAAAGGTTGCTCTTCGAGTTTCTTGAACTTATATGAAACAATTCTGGATGAGATTGTGTTACGTTATTTATGGGAGTGTTTGGAACAGAGACAAATCTCAAGGATTTAATCACTGGCTCTTTAGATCCAAGTCAGTTTCAAACCCAGTCATCATCAACACAGTACTGCATAAATTAAGTGATGAATTGCCTAACACAAGTGCCTGGTTGTGTCATGCTGTAATCTCTGGGGTCATAAGGATAGGGACATATACTGTAGTCATTGTTCTCAAAGTTATACGAATATTCTGTAATCTGAATCCATTTAGATCTAAGGCATGTCACCTATTTTATATTCAAAGGCTTTTTTTCAAAATTGTGCAGAGGATCCTAGCAGGGTTTAGAAATCAGTAAAGTGTATGTAAATATAGGAGGGACAAGAAATGAGACAGATTGGGGAAGAAGGAATAGTAAAGTTTTCTGGAATTCTCTTTGTAGATTAAGCAGTTACTAAAATTGATTAAAAAAAACTGAAGAACAATAAAAAGAGCTTCCATTTACAGACTGCCTCCTCATTTACTTAGGACCAGCCCATATTCTTTAAATGAAGTGTACTGACTATTGTAGTGTTCGTAAATTCAGCAGCCTATTTGTAGAAAACTATAATTGGTTGGTTAGAATAGACAACAGCATTATGATAAACATGGCATCAATACAGTGAGACAAAATATGTCCATAATGTTCACTATTACAACCAATCCAGAAAGAGAATTTATAAACCAAGTCACGGTTTACTGTGCTACTATTTATCAAAAAAGTTGTCCTCTACAACAATCCTATTGGTTGCTTTCATTAGGAGTAACTAAATAAAAAAACGGTTTTCATGCTGTCCAGAATGAACTGGAGAAAGGCAAAAAGAAAATCAAATCAAACCTCGAGGACGACTTGGGAGTGTTTGACAACCTTTCCAAGTGATGAATAAATTATAAAAAAGGGGAACAGGGTATAAAAAAATTGTGAAGATGAAAAACAAAGAACAAAAAAAAGCAGTGAGCAAGCAGCAAAGCCAGTGCACCAGCAAATCATTGTACAAAAACATAGCCAAGGCACAGTGTCTGAAGCAGATGCACATAAAGCTGTCTAAAGCATATGGGTTACATCTAGAAGCAGCTGTTCCAAAGCTGGAAGAATCCAGTGGACACGGGACCTTGGTCTCAAGACATTTAAAAAAAACAAGCCCTCACTGCTCTAACTTACATATAATACATGCACAGAAGCAAAGTCCAAAAAAAAGCATCGATTAGTTACACATTTTGATCTAACATATGTATGATTGACATTGAGGACCCCACATAAACCTAAAATAGTAATGGATTAAATTTTCTCTGATCCCACCTTTACTACTTCTAACCATTTTGCACAAAATATGTCTACCAACATTTAATGGCTACTTTTGGCTTTGGAAATATTGCATGAGTGAGTTCAGATTTGTCTTCTTGTACGATCACTGTCACTAAAATATACAAAGTCATTCAAAAATAAGTAGTGAGGACACTGAAAAGGAGACCCCAGAAGTACAGTAAGAAACAACTTACTAGTTAATGGACAAACAGAAGATAACCAGAAGTAGAATATGATCAGTAGAGTAACATCAAAGGCTAACACAAATAAAAATGCATATCTTTTTCATCAGTAGAGCCAAAGTAAAGAACTGTTCATTCACCCACTCATTCCTAACAAAGATATAATAAAAAAATTGTTGACGTTCGTGAAGTCACCAGCATTCAAATATTTGGATGTGAAAGTGACAACTATTTTGAATCAACCTTAAAGTGAAAAGCTTCTAAGTAGTTTTCAGTGTACAGAACTCTTTATAACCCCATAAATTAAGAAAGAAAAGAATAATATTGACTTTTTTTTTGCTTCAGGAAAACCAAGCTATGGTTGGTTTCGCTTTCTCTATGGCCTAACCTGCAGGATGGATATGTAATTCACTAAGCAATTTGTCAGTTTTCTAAATATTGGTTTTATGTAACTATCTGCTAAGCTCCTGAGTCAAAAAAAAAAGTCTCAGCATCAATTTGATGCCCAGAGCTTGCCAGTGAGCTTAAATTTAGGGGTCACAAGCTAAAGGTCAAAGACTGCTGTGGAGCGCTAACCAAGTTGTACTCTAACAGATTCTTGCTCTCAGTTCTCAAAATTTTCAAGTCTCAAAATGGGATCACAATTGGAAAAGAACTGAAAAGCACTGTTCCAAATATTCTAACATTGTCAATATATATTTGGTAATGGAAATAATTATCTAGCTCCATTTATCGCACTAAAACTTCAAGAATGATAATAAACTTGCCATGACATATAACATATTTAAATGCACAGTGTTCAATGTGGGCTGAATTAATACTAAGGTGTCACAAGGTTATAATCTAGATGATCAAATCCTTTCAGAAATTGCATTGGACATGGTATCTGCTTGTTAAGTTTAAAGATTTATGCTGAAGAATATGATGCTACTTTAGTGGAGTGTTGAACTGCATAAAGAGAGATCAGCAGCCCTGTTTTAGTTTCTTTAGAGATCTTCACATACACAGTTTCATCTTAAGACTGCTCATCTGACAGGATAGCACAGGAAAGCATCTTCATTCTATTAGAAAGGGTTAAACATGGATTGGTGTTTTCTAACAACTTTTAGGCCATATGGCCTAGAAGACAAGCAGATGATTTGAATGGAGTTGGTCCCACTCTCTTCATTATAACTTATTTCAAATTAAATGAAAATTTTAAAAATGCAATACTGATAGCATATGCTGCACATTTAAAAAATAAAGAATTCATTTCTTGGGAAACAGTTGCAAAGCTGTGCTGATGATATTTCTGAGAGTTCAGTAATGGAGTCTTACACAAATTCTGCTTTTGCCATTGGTCACATGCATTGGTTGACTTCATAAAGACTCAAAATACTTAGATCAACTAAGATAGGTAATTTTGATTCATAACCACAACGATCCAGGTGAATAAGGGCATGTATACATGGATAAATCTTATTAAATGAGGCGGTACTTGGGGTGTTGTGTTCAGTTTTGGTCACCTTGCTATAGGAAGGATGCTATTAAACTGGAAAGAGTGCAGAAGAAATTTACAACGATGGTATCAGGAATCAATGGTCTGAGTTATAGGGGGAGGTTGGACAAGCTCGGACTTTTTTCTTTAGAGCAAAGGAGACTTGAGGGGGGCCCGGGATCTTATAGAGGTGTGTAAGATCATGAGAGGCATGGTTAGGGTGAATGCACTGTCTTTTTCCATGGATTGGGGAATCAAAGACATCAATTTAAGGTTAGAGGGGAAAGAATAAAAGGAAACCTAAGGGGCAACATTTTTACACAGAGGGTGTTACAGATATGGAATGAGCTGCCAACGGATGTGGTTGAGGTGGATACATTAACAACATTTAAAAGGCAATTGGACAAATACATGGATAGGAAAGGATTAGAAGGATATGGGCCAAGTGCAGGGAAATGGGGTAAGTGTGGTCATTTTGGTCAGCATGGACCAGTTTGAGCCGTCTCCGTGCTGTAGGACTCTATAACTCTATCTATGACGTTTTCTGAATTCCGTAACTTAGAATCAGCAAATTCAGAATCAAGTTTCTATCAGTTAACTCTGTCACACTACTCCCATGAATGCTGCCATTGTAAAACTGTGACACAATCATTATGTAGTAGCAATCTGCCCAAGAGCAGGTCCTCTGGTCATTTATCCCTGACTTGCAGTCTTGTGCTTTCCTCTTCAGTTGCTTTTAAGAGCCTTCCATTTAAAGTTTAACAAGCTTTGTGACTAGCGACTAGGTGAAGATGGTTTTCTCTTGCTTGTGCGCGCTTAAGGGAAACATACTTTTTCTTCCTGAAGGATCCTCCACCTTTAAGTAGCCATTCACCAATACTCTATCCAAAATCTGTGAATCCCAGTTTTTGACTGATTGTGCTTAATGAACCACAGGCTGAAATTTTCAGCAGGCTTATATGAATCCTATATATGAAACACATGGTTGGGGAGGTCTACTTAACTATTCATAAAATTATAATTCATCAGATTTGTGAAAATCTGTGAAATATATACTTGATAAACATATTTTGGTTATACAGCAATGCAGACACTGTGGAAAATATGTTTTTGATGTCATGTAGTTTTTTTCACATAAAGCTCTGCTGCCCTAATGTATAACATATATGATAATGGCTTAAATGCAAAACATTGGCTTTCTTTCATACACATAAAGCTTACATCATTAAGATGACGAAAAATAAGACAATAGTTTCTTTACATAGTCCCATTTTAAATACTTAGCTTTGGTCTAACAGTTCTTTAATTACCAGCTTAACTTTCACGCACATTTGTTAACCTGTTAATTAGTACATTAAGTATTGAACACTAAAAGAGTATAGTATGCAACAAAACCTTCATATAAAATGGCAACATTGACAGGTGGTTCACCAAATAAGACTTGCACAACATAAAAACCGTGAATGAATGAAGTTGTAGATGAAAGACAAATGGATTCTCAAAGCAGCATTTCGCAATTAATGATATAGTTTGAGGGGAAATTGTAAATCGAGTTTCTAAGATTTTGTTCTTTTCGCAGAAGTAAATTCAAGATAAATGTTACCATGTGCATGGGATCATTTCTAATGCATTCACATCATCAAGTATTCCATATCTAGAGATCTGACAACAATGATTTTATAAAACAGGACATAAGATAGGCTAGCAGAATGGGCAGATAATTGGTAGCTGGAATTTAATATGGGAAGGTGTGAGGGGAAACAATTTATATAAAGTTATAGGAAGAGTTAATGACATAGCTCAAAAGAATGTACAAGGGTGGCAGGGCACACAGTGAGAAACTAGCAAACTCTTGTGATATCTTGGGATTTATAAAGTAACTGCAGTGAGTGTACTTTTAGTACTCATTGGAAAGAGTCATTTTGAACTATACAGTTATTTCCTGTACTCTCTAGAAACCTGCATCTTCTGTTTCCACGATCAACCAAATGAACTATAGCATTTGCCAACAACTTGTCCCTTCAGATATATTGAGGATCTCACCATGCTGTGCCCTCGACTAGGATGCTATCAACATCACCCAAACCCACAAGAAAAGATGCAAACATATATCATATAGGTGATTGCTATGGGGTTAGTAATGGTCAGCCAAAAAGTTTCCAGTTCAGTATGAATATTGAAAATGATGGGACACAGCATAGAAAGCGAATAACACTAAAATTAAAATATTGCCAACAAGGTAATAATTTGTAAAGATGATATACCATACATTGGAAATACAACCTACACTTACCTTTCTTTTTAACTATGGTTCATGAGCATTAATCATAACAGTGATCTTTGTTGTTGCTTACATATAGATAAATTGAAAGGGACTTCAGGAATTTGCAAAATAATTACCTGAATGGCAATGTGTGTCGTAATCAAAAACTGCAAGTTTATTGTCACCTCTTCAGGAATCACCAATGCCATTAGTAAAAAGAAACTCCACAACCGGAAAATAGAATTCTGCCTTTTACAGAGAGGTATTAAAAACAAAACATAAAAGCAAGGAAGTAACATTGAATTTGTCCAGAAGTTTGATTGGAGTTGTTGAGAGCCAGAGATAGCGTAAAGCAATGACTCATGAGAGTATTACAATCAAGAGGATATTTCAAAATAAAGGATTTAAGAAAATGTATCTTAAGTTAAGGAAAGAATCAAATAGAGATTTCTAGAACAGTGAGAGTTTTTAAAAGGGTAAATAGCAATTATCATTATTGGAAGAATGAAGAGTGAAGGTGGAATACATTTTCTTCCCCACAGTGTCAATGAAACAGGGGAATCTTTACCACAAGTGGCTCAGAAAGCATAGACTGTCAATATCATTTAACAGTGAACTAGACAAGTATTTGAAGAAAAATACAAAGAAAAGGAGAATGAAAAGCAGAAGCAGGAAGAGAGCTCTAGTTAAACAGCTGAAGTATGATACAGTACTAGAAGTTGTATGTTTCCATTGAAAGCACCATTCTGACTAGGTTGACAGCAATATTCAATATAGCCTACTTTTAAAGTTACTTTTTTTTAAAAACAGGTAAGAAGATCAGTAACAGGCTCCTCAATAAGTGAGTGAATGCACCATATACTGTTGCATTGAGCACAAATGTGAGGAACATCTCACTTTTAATTCCCAGTTAATGTTGGCAGAACAGGGATACAACAATTAGCAGCAGAATCTTCCTTTATGCAACGAGGGGAAACATAGGAGTGACAAGTTGAGTATTACCTACTTGAAAATAGTCTTATTCCCTTGGCTGTTGAGCTAAGACATTTTCTAGAAACTGGGAGAGGATAATTAAGCTTGGTTGTGGTTGCCTCTCCTATCAAATTTATTAGACAAAAGTGAGGACTGCAGATGCTGGAGATTAGAGTTGAGTGTGTGGTGCTGGAAAAGCAGTGCAAATCAGGCAGCATCCGAGGAGCTGGAGAGTCGACGTTTCGGGCAAAAGCCCTTCATCAGGAACATCCTGCTGTGCTTTTCCTGCACCATACTCCCATATCAAATATATTGTCAGCGCTCATTTCCTGAAAGCATACATTTAAGATTGTTAGTGTCTGGAGACATATATCCTTGTAGGACAAGTAAAGGTAAAACTGAGGAAGCAAGGCTACAGTTCGCACTGTAGTCTTGAATATACTGTTACACTTCAGCTGAACACTTTACAAGAAGATTGATTACATCTATAAAGATTATCTATTAATCCACAGAAAAGCAGCACAAGCAAAGGCTTTAAGGAACCCAGTATATCATATAACTGCTGCTCTGGACAGTGTCCTGGATACTGATGAAAAATGCGACAGGGAAATGTGTTAAGATTTGTTGCTTTGTCTGGACTGTCCTAAGTATGCAGTCTATAGATAATCTCAGTGAGCATTCTGCTTTCCTGCTTACCAACTTGGAGCAAGAGATTGAACTTTAAAGAATTGCTCTGTGTTGAAGTGAAGTCAATAGTCAACCTGTTGGTCAATCTGTTTTAACTGTGCAACATTCATTGGATCTGGATTTAGACAGCCAATAATGCAAGAGCTCCCTGATTCATGACTTTCTACTTACAAATAAAAGATTGATTACTTTCAAACGCATGAATTGTAGATGTTTACTAGAGATCACTAAACATAAGAAGCCAACCCTAATGTGTGATAGACATTTAACTTAATTCAACTATATCATATTGAACAATAATTTCTGAGTAAAGATGAGACAGCATGAGGTTCATTCAAAACTTCCAGTAACAAGAATTGAGGGATTCTCTGGTACGAGTGAACTCAGAGGCATGAAGCAGCAACTAGTGCCAAATACTTAACTGGAATTTTCCAAAAGAGTAGACTACAAAATTCATGAGAAATTATGAAAAAGGGCTCCTAACTAGTGAAAGCTGTAAACGAGAGAAAAACTCTGAAGAAATGTACAAAACATTAGGTGACATAGAAGAGTTTAATCATGGTTTCCTACAATCATGCAAGATAGGGGAACAATTGGGAAAAGAAAAGTTCTTAACCAATGTCAGCAAGTGCTTCCTTGCAGAAATAATGATTATTTTGTGGAATGGTCTTCTGGGTGGGATAATGAAGGCGAAATATTTGAACTTATTCAAAGAGGCATTCAGATGTTGTGATGAGAAGATCGTGGCAAGTGGACTCAATGACCTTCTTCAACTCTTGTGTGTTCTTGTGCTCCTTTGTGATATTTCTGGTTCTATTCAAGCCTGAACAAGTCTACAAAATAAAACTATAATGAAGATACAACTCATCCCATCACTTAAAATCAATTAGAAAAGTTTGAAGTTAACTGGATACCCGAAAGAAAAGAAAAGGCACAAATAAATTCAAAGGAAACCTTGTAGAAGCACAAAGATGAAGTGGCCTGTGACAGATATGTCGGCACTGATGAAAGGTTTTGCACTTCGGTATATCAAAAGAGTGAAACTTATTGTGGCATCCAAGAGAATCTTTTGCAGCAATTGAAACAGATTTTTGTGGACCTTGCCATGACAGAATCAGATTCCAACCCCACTCTTTGCCCACAGTAAGAGAAATTGTCCCACAAGGCTGTGATGCAAGAAGGAATGAACTTTCATTTATGTAGTTCCTTGTCAGGTGCTGATAATGACCCAGAGGGCTCCACATAAATTAATTGATTTTCAAGTGTAGTAACTGTTGTTATTTAGTGTGAAGTCATAGTAATAGCTAACAAATTTACTCTGCAAATACTGATACTTTTGGTAAACACTGGCCTAACCCTCCAAAAAAACCATGTACTCAAAGGAGAACAGTGCTATTGTTGCAGATAATATTTTATTAGTATACAGCAACAGAACTAATGTGTTAGTAAGTCAACAAATACAGAAAAGTACAGAAAGCAAATGACAGAGGGACAGAAATCTTATGATCTTGTAAATCTAATGATACGTCGAACTGGTACGTTGATTTCCATCCGAATGCTCAGCATGGTGTTAAGTATTAGATCAGATTATACTGAAGGAGGTACTAAGAGCAAAGAAGTGTCCAAACTTTTGTCCATGGGTCACATACAGCTCCCAAGTCTGCGAAAACAGTTCTCAAAGCCCAGAGATTCAATTATATTTGTGCTTATTCCGTTTATTGTCTGATATGTCTTTTTCAACTTTGTAGGCAGAAGATTGGAACGGCTGTGTGTAGTAGTGTTAGCCGATGGTGGATAAATCTTGTATCCGAATCACAATTTGTTGGCATCAAGGCTGCAGGGCAAACATGTTAGTGGTCCATGCATACTTGAAGCTTGGACACTCTTTAGGAATAAAATAACAGCAGGAAGTTGGGAATAGACAGGAACATCAATTTATGCCTGGGCAAGTAAACAACAATGAATAAAGCTGGGAATTATTACCATTCCCAGAACCATGTATTCTTAAAGCTTCTTTTTCCTAGTGATGTAGCAAAGTAGAACATTTTTCATTCTGTTCTCTCTGAACCTTCTCCAAATGTTTGGAAATTTAAGACATTACAGTCAATCCAAAATAGAGTTGTACTATTAAGTATTTAAAATGTCCAATATATTTTATTCCAGATTTAAAATCTAATTTAACGTTTAAAAAAAAACTGACATGTACTGTTGATAACTTTGACATGATAGGCAACATTGGACATGCTTTTAAACAATCTTGAATTTTAGTGACATTACTTTCAATAAGTTGCCACTAAGTGGCTTTACTTGTCTTTTCTGAATAGCTTGCCAATTATTTAGTTAACACTGCATTCACATTGTCCCCAGCAAAATGAAATAGCTGGGAATTGCACATACAACTATTCCAGAAAAGTCTTCCTTGGTTGTAGTGAATTTGTGGCATGAATCCAAAACATTCTGCTTAAGTGTCTCCATGCATGTTGGCATCCTTTTACTTTGCCTCATTGGAAAACTCTAACTGTTGTTTCATTTTATCAATGGCAACATGCATGGCATTTTGTTTTGTTGTAACAGTGTTATTTCACAGGAATACTTTACTACACCAGTGCAAACTTATTCAGGAGGACATAGGAGAAAAAAAAAGGAAGATTTATATTTAAAAACATTTACTTAAAAACTGGAAAACAAAAGCTGTCGGACTGCTGGAAATCTATAACAGTTTTAAATTCCTGTGGTGTGATTTGGTTGGAGGAGGATCATTTGGACTCAGCTGTCAAACATAAAAATTCATAAACGTGTTTCATCTGCACAGACTTTCTAAACAGGTATTTTGATCTGAAAATCCCCATTATAATAAAATATAAGCTGCTCTACTTATTTCAGGCGTAAGATGCAAGATAAGCCAGCATCCCATTTACTTTCTAGCTTTACAAATAAGCTCCTCCAGGTTTTCACATCAGAGCATGCCAGACTAATCTGGAATATCAGCATCCACATTACCATGATTTACAATATTGAAATACAGTGACTTCAAGGTCAGTGCAGTGTACATCACAGTGAGATGCATGAAATCGGAGTCTAATTTAGCATTGATGATGTTACGTTCACAGGTTACTCTTTAAATGTGACACCAAAGGCTGTACATGCTGCTCCATATTAATGTTCCCAAAATAGAAAAGTAATCTATGAATATTAAATCGATAGTATCTGAATGAACTATCTGAAAATGCATGTGGCAACTCTTCGAAATATCTCCCGCAGAAATGAATAGAAACTTGCTTTCCCCCTAAAAAATCATTTCAAACCTAGTCTTCCACGTTAATGAAAAGTGTATCTTTTCCGATATCAGAAATGGCACTCATTGCAGGGAGGAGGGACTGTCTCTAAGACGCCTACCTATCTTGGCTCCTTTCTTCAGGAGGGTGACCACCACAGCTGTATTGCGGCACCCCACTGCTCTGTCCAAAGGTCTCATGCCACTGTAGTCCACATGTTCAATCATTGCTCCATGATCCACAAGGTATTGCACCTGTCACCATGTGTAAGAAAAAAATACATGTCAAGGGCTTAAAGAGTCTGGTAATTGTAGATCAAAGATCTATTATTTTGGTCAGGAAATATAGTATTTATATAAAACATATATATTATAAAATATATATTACATTAGAAACTTGATAACCCCAATTTTCATTGCAGAGTTTTGAAATTAAAGGACATGAGAGAGGGACCATAAATATATAACAGCAACTGGGGTCCGAAAACGTCTCCCCACAAACACACAAGAAATGGTAGCATATCAGGGAAGAGTCACTGAACAGTATTCTAGATAGCTGCAGGGTCAATGGTCGAGATAGCAAGAGAGTTAACAGTTGACCATGTGCAAGTCCTGATGTACCTGACTTACATGGGAGACAGTCCAAAGTTTAAACTTCTGATGGGCAATTACCCGGCATCCGGAATCCTCCTAAAAAGTCACCAACACTAAGTCAAAGTCAGAGTCTTCAGAGAGTTTTCACTTACTGATCTGAACAATTACCCAAGAAATGGTAGAGGATTAAAATCTGGTACCTGAAAAAGGCATGCCACCACTAACTCTTCCTCCACATCTTCCAACCTGACCTGATCTTGTCACCCGACACCCACCATAACTCACCAAAATACTCTCCAATCCAACTCCCCAATCTGACCCTAATGACCTGACCTCACTATGTGACTCCCCAATATAACCTCACCACATGATCCATCTCCAATCTGACCCCTATCCGACCTCATGCATCACTACCACCATACCCTCTTGCCATTTCACCCACCATCATATGATCCAGATGTCTGCTTGTCCATGTGCTACCTAATCCAGATACTACACCACAACTTATCGACTTAGGATACTCCCACCTCCTTACTCCACTCACCTACATGGATTCATTAAGAATCATTAAATAAGATTGACTGTTAAATAAGAATCATTAAATAAAGATGTTATTAAAATTTTAAAGAAATACAAAAATGAGTCAATGAAAATTACATTAATTATTTAAAAGAACAAAAATAATAAAAAGCTGTGTAATATATGAAAAATGTGAGAGAAGTTTCATTAAATTTACCAGTGCTATTCAAATCTTTTTGCAGCTTGTTGCTGCCCTTAAATGGTGTCATAGGAGCCTGGCCTTGTTACCCTTGCACTGTATTGAGGCATACCTGACTCGCTGGGTTGGGAGGTCTAGTGAGTGGCCAGCAATAGGAAACTGGTTGTAAGAAGCATTGACAGGTAAGTGGGCAGACGTTTCCTATAATTGACATCAGTTGGATGTTCTGGATCCAAGTATCATGAACTAATTGAACCAGCGTCTTAGATTTGGATCTTTGAAACAACCACAAAGCTTCAGTGGTGTTTTTTACAACCTCGCTTCTTAAAAGTCCTTAAATTCTGTCTGTACAGTACATCTTATTAACAAAAATCATCTTTCCCTTTCTGAATATTTTGGTTCTGAATTAAGAGTTTAGAGAAAAAAAGTATGAATAGTATTTCTCATCAATGTCATATGTAATGAAAAAATAATGCATTGGTCATTACACAGCTTGAGAATGTTGTTACACTATCTCTCCCTGAAACACACAAACATATTTAGAACCCCATTACAATAGCTTGTGAATTAGGGTTCAAATGAAACAGTGCTGTTTAAGTTTCAAATTTGAGCACAGTTGCCTACTAGGCCAAGGATCTAGTTAGAAGTACTTGCTTCTATGACACTGTACATAGCTAATCAGTGTCAAGAAGCACAAAAGTACTGCTCTTTTTGATAGCCAAGTCTGACATTTTTGCACAGTTGAAAGGAAATGATGGCTTTTACAATTTTACCTCATTTAATAATAAAGCAGGTTAGTAGGGCTTGAAATTTGAGAAAAAACATTCTAATAATCTATAAAATGAAGTAATCTAGCCTCACTGTACTTCCTAGCTCCTATCTCTAAGAATTGAGAAGGAACATCTTCAACCAGAGGGTTGTTAATCTATGGAATTCCTTGCCTAGGAAAGTAGTTGACGCCACTTAGCAAACGTTTTTAAAGCTAAGGTAGTTTTTTTTTGAAAAATAATGGAATTAAGGGATATGGTGAGAGCATGGGTAGGTGGATCTGAGTCCACGAAAAGATCAGCCAAAGTCTTATTGAAAGGTGGAGTAGGCTCGAAGGGTTGGATGGCCTACTCCTGCTCCTAGTTCTTATGTTCTATCCTTCTACTCAATCTTGGCTGGAAAAAAAAGCAGAGAAAAATTCTAGGATATCAAAAGTAAAGTACAATGAACATTTGTAATTGAAGAATGTTAACTTATGCACATATCTGAGATACTTACAACATCAGCATCACCATAAAATGCAGCAAGATCCAGAGGTGTCCGTCCATTTTTATCTGCGTGGTCTGTAGCAGCACCTCTTTCTACTAGGGACTGAACCACTGGCAAGTGACCCTTCAGACAGGCCCAGCTGAGGGCAGTTAATCCCTCTTTATCCATTAGTGAAAGTGCTGCTCCTGTTGAACACAGAACATACAATTAAGAGACATTTTGTCTTCTGGCATGGCCTTCATCACTAAGATTGCAAGAGCCTTTCTTTAACCTCAGATTCTGAATAACTAACACTAAAAGCACCACTGACTTACTCGGGAAAAAAAATCAATTTAAGCAAAACTCAGATATACACAGAAAATACTTTCAATAGCACTTCTGAACTGGCATTGATTATATGCTTTTTTCTCAGGCCATTTGAAAATGTGATCTAACTCATTGACATTACATTACAGTGTGGAAACAGGCCCTTCGCCCAACAAGTCCACACTGACCTGCCGAAGCGCAACCCACCCATACCCCTACATTTACCCCTTACCTAATACTACGGGCAATTTAGCATGGCCAATTCACCTTACCTGCACATCTTTGGACTGTGGAAGGAAACCGGAGCACCCGGAGGAAACCCACGCAGACACGGGGAGAACGTGCAAACTTCACACAGTCAGTCGCCTGAGGCGGGAATTGAACCCAGGTCTCTGGCACTGTGCGGCAGCAGTGCTAACCACTATGCCACCGTGCCGACTAATGGAATGTTCATAATCAACATGTTCTACAAACACAGCGTTGCATTTTTTGTATTTCATACATAAACAAATTCTAAAGCCTGAATGAGGATTTCAAGAAAGGCTAAATTGCTGACACCACCACTACAGACAGTGCAATCTCCAAGCACTTAAGCTGGAACTTTACTGCCCCACCCAGTGGCAGCATGGCAGGCAGGAAGGGCTGTCGAATTGAACAATCCATTGCATGTCAGCAACATTGCTCCCTCTGGCTATTACCACAGTTGCAGTTAGGAGAGACTGAGGGTGGAATCTTACTCCCTGGCAAAATGATGAGAACATATCTTGTTCAGCAATCAAACTGTTCAAGTTGATTGACTTTCAATTGAATTTTGCATGACACACAATTAAATAGCCACCTCCAGGATTTGTATCCAGTTAGGTGGTGCAGGCAGGATGACCCGTTAGACGTCCTGCTGAGAACTATTTTAAAGGGTCATTAGCAGTAGTAGAGAGGATTTTGTGGGTTGCTCATTTTCAGACATAAATGGTGGAAGATAATGGGTGACAGATGGAGAAGTGCATGTCACAAGGTAATGCTGGAAGCAGCATGTGCATGGAGACAGTGATCTTGCCAGACAATTGTAGTAGTTCTGTCAACTTCGCTAAATTTTAGAGAAGGTGAGCATTGCGAGTTGGTGAATATGGATTCAGTGCTGGATGTGATTAAGGTGAGTGCTATGTAAGACTCAAACAGTAGCTAGCGGTCGCCTTTGAGGCACAATACAGGTACTTTCTGCTGAAAGTCACTGCATTTAGTATTTCACTTTAATGATGGTATGTTTTCATTAGTGGAATTTTTGTTGATGGTTGTAAAATTCTTCACAGGACATTACAGTACCTTATCCTCCTGGCAACACCTTACCCTCACTGATTTGAAACCTCTTTCATTGCCAGACAGCTGCCAAAGACCTGCAACAGGGACATCTCTATCCACCAGAGACATGTGCTCAACAGCATCCATCGAGAGGCTGCCACCAGACTCACTTGAAAAATGGCCTGCATGACACTTCATGGCTGGGCTGGTCACCTCACAGCTTCTGTGACAATCCTCAGGATGTCAATAGGATTGAGGTTGGCTTCACACCACCTCCACCCAAAGTGGCAACCAAAGTGAAGGGGCCCCAGCAGCCATGAGAAGCAGCACCATTACACAGTGAGCTGGGGTGGGATTTGGAGATAATGGCAATCAGCAAAAGGAGACACCCAGTACCCCCCACCCCCCAAAACACACACACACACACACACACTTAAGTTACCAATACTGGAATTTAGTCATTAAAAGTATTTTATGTCACCTCAGGGAGTATAGGTATAATATTTTTTCCTTCCTAATGGAACCGAAATCCAGTTTCACAGTCAATGTTTCACTTAAAGTCTTTTCATCTGAAGTCCCAACTTTCAGCAATGTAACCCTGACTTTAAGTGAGGACATCCTGTACATGAAGCCACACAGAAAAATGTCTCCTCAGATTGCATAACCATTCAGCAGTCACTTGAAAAAAGGCTGACTTAACACTCTTCATCCCACAGTAACCCCCTTCTTAATGTTGTACCAACTCGTGGGTGGCACGGTGGTTAGCACTGCTGCCTCACAGCGCCGGAGACCCGGGTTCAATTCCCGTCTCAGGCGACTGACTGTGTGGAGTTTGCACGTTCTCCCCGTGTCTGCGTGGGTTTCCTCTGGGTGCTCCGGTTTCCTCCCACAGTCCAAAGATGTGCAGGTCAGGTGAGTTGGCCATGCTAAATTGTCCGTAGTGTTAGGTAAAGGGTAAATGTAGGGGTATGGGTGGGCTGCGCTTCGGCGGGGCGGCGTGGACTTGTTGGGCCGAAGGGCCTGTTTCCACACTGTAAGAATTCTAATCTAAAAAACTTGTAAAGTGAATACTGTAGTCCAAGAATTAGAACTTTGTCTTTTTTCATTGCAACACAAGAAAGCTTACAACCTCAAGGAGAGGCTGGACTGGCATTATTGGTCATCCTTCCACCAATGGAAGAAGATGTAGTAAGAATCGGTAAGGTAGCAGCAGTGTGAGCTGCTGTTGAGATCGGGGTGCCTCAGAGACTGATTACAAGAATGATGTGTCACACATGCCTTGGATCTATCTATGCAGTTATTTTTATGAAGATGAAACTCTTCACAATCAGCATTTGAAATCTCTTAGATTTACATAAAGCACTGACAATTGTGTTTTTTTTAAATCTCCTGCAGGAACACTTCCGAAGGCTGTGTGAGAGATGAGGGAAGAGTCCATTCTCAGTGAAAAGCATTACCTGGAGCAAGTTTCATTAGGAATCACACACACCTTCTGCCTGTGAAATAATACTTGATGGGCCCAGTATCACAGATTTATAAAACACTGGCACCAAGTGAATAACACTTCATAGGGGAGCAGGTGCTGCAGGAAGAGTCAACTAGACACCTCCCAAAAGAGGCCTGAGGAAACAGCTATATTCCCCACCTTAACACACATGCTGACTTCAAGACATATAAACTTAAATAGGTGATTGTTGAGCAGTGAAGAGCGTGTGCAGTGATCTGTTAAAACTCCCAGAGTCAGTCTGCTTCCTTTAAGGTAGAAGAATCCATCTTGGCCATAAATGTCACACTGTCTCCAATATCTGAGCACTTTGCCAACTCATGTAGAGTTATATGTGGCAGGCTAATGAGTAGATGCAGACGCATAACAAAGCCCTTTAAATTATGGTGCTGATGTTGAGGGATATTGAGCTTTGATTCAAATGCAGCCAAATGTGCACACTTGGTTACCAGGGAAGTGCAGGTCAGCCCTGAGAGGGGATAAGTAGATTGGGACAGTGCCCCATTAGTGGCTTTCCTCAAGGCAATGCAAGTCATTCTCCTTTCCTTTGATAGAGACACAGGACCACAGGTGCCAAGACAATGTATATGAATCTTGAACCTGTACTTCTTGTCGAGGTGCTCATTAAATGAGGCAGGCTCCTAATATGCTCTCTTTGCACCACACTTAAGGAGAGCAGATATGTTCCTAAGGCAGGAGGTACAGTAAGAAGACCTACAACACTGGCTAGTAACCTGACTGGGGGAAATGGTCACTGCTCAGGTAGGAAGCCAACTGCATGGGTGCATCAAAGTGGCAGAATCTCAAAAACTTGCCAAAAACTCAAAACTAACGAAAGCTAGGCTGTAGTAGCCAGCAGTGTGGAAGGGAACCATTAAAGAGGAATGGATTTGAACACAGCTGGGATTCTTTTAATGACTAGGCTCATTCATTGGACCAATGACGGAAGGTAATGATGACCCATTGGTTTCCTGCTTAGAGGCAGCCTCCAAATAGGCACGGGATTCCATGTGCCGGGGGGGGGGGGGGGGGGGGGGGGTTGGTCCAATGAAACAAAAGTGCTGGCCGGGAACCAGAAAGGTTATTGGCCCAATTACCTGCCTTCCTCCAAGAAATGTGTTGCTCGTTCTCATGGCAGTCTTTCCTGAGAAAACCTGCCCAGAATGGGGACAATGTTCAATGAGACATACTAACATGTAAATATCCTAATTTTCCTGGCATCCTCTTCTCAATCGCCACCTTTGTTGTGGAACTACTGACTCCTGAACCCATGATTGGGCATTCGTCTTGAGTGTCCACTTTGTTGTATCAATCACTTTTAGTGATAAGTGATAAACTTTTATTTCAAAGAATGATATGTTATTTCCCAAGAAGTGCCACGATGCTGTTTATTTGTATCCCATATTGAACATGGGAAAAGTAAAGGAATGGGACTCCTGAATGACAATGTCTTCTTGTGGTGAGTAGCCCGATTTGCATGAAGTGAAAGTATGTGAATCTATATTGGGAGTGGCAGGGTATCAGACAGTTGTGGATAGCATGAGTATCAACTGTCCTCAGTTGAAGTCTGCCTTGCTGAGGGCATCGCAGATCTCATTCCCATGGATCTTTGTCAACTAATACTTCACAGCCAGAGCAACCACAGCACAGGCAGATTGCTCCGGGTGCACGTCTTCCTCCTCCTCTGAGGATGCAGAACCAGTCACATACTGAGGATGGGAAATGTGGTGTTTCCAACTTAAGTAAAGATTATAAGGGTACGAAGATTGAGTCAAAGTGCATTGGGAAAATAGGTTTTAAAAAAAGTATAATGGTAGATCTATAAAGGAGATTATTCATAATTCTCATCAACGGTATATTTTACTGAGAAAGGAGAAAGTTAAGAGAATAATGCACCATCTGTGGCTAACTTTAAAAAAATCAGGATGGTATTAAATTGAAAAATAAGGCTTACTTAAGGCATAAAGTTTATTGGCAGGCTGAAAGATTGGGCTAATTTTAGAAATCAACAAAGGATAACAAAAATACAAGAGTGGCTAAAGTAAGCTTTGATCCCTCAGAAAATAAGACTGGTGAATTAATAAAGGGAAACAAAGAAATGGCAGAGATGTTGAACATGTTTTGTGCGCCTTCACAGTAGAAGACACAAAGAGCATCCCAAGAGCAGTAGAACATCAATGGGGAAAAGAGAGGGAGGATCTTAAAACAATCATGTTAATGAGAGAAAAAACTACTAGGAAAGCTAATGAGACTAAAGGCTGACAAGTTCCTCAGTCTTGATAACTTCCATCCGAGGGCTTTAAAGAATTAGCTGCAGAGATAATAGATACATTGGCTATAATCTAAGAGTCTGCAAATTCTACAATGGATTGGAAAACATACGTAACAAGTCTGTACAAAAAAGAAGTGATACAGAATGCAGAGTAGTATAGATAACATATATCATTGTGAAAATACAAAAATCCTTTATTAAAGAGGTAGTAGAAATTCATAAAATTAACAGGAAGAATCAACATAGTTTTGTGAAAGGGAAACTCACTACAGTCCTTTGAGGGATTAACAAGAAGGGATAGATAAAAGGGAACAAGTAGATGTAGTGTCTTTGAATTTCAAGAATGGATTTGATAAATTTATACCCAAGGGAAAAAGAATCTAAAGATAAGGAATCTCTCACTTAAGATGATGAGAATTTATTTCTCTCAGAGAGTCATTAGCCATTGAAATTCTCTTTCAAAAAGACCAATGGTCATTGAATATATTCAAGTCTGAGTTCAACAGAAGTTTGAAGGTTGTCATGAGTCATAGGGAAAGGCAGGGAAATGCAATTATGGTTAATAAATCTTAATAAATGCCGCAGCAGACTTGAACAGCCAACTGCTACTCCTATTTCTTATGTACTTACAGATCAATCTGTATGAGCAGCACTTTGAGGAAGCGCTTTGAATGGCCACATAGATGCAATCAGGGAATCCTGCAATTCAGGCTATTCCTAAGCTGCCTAAGATTGATTGACCAGAATGGAGGGAAAAGTGGCATATTCAGGCCCTTCTCTGTTACTTGCATTCTGCAGTTATGGGTGTTGATTGTGAAAGTCTTTGCACATTTGACGCTAAAGCCTGGCAAGATCTGGAAGCAGAAATTTTCAGGGCAACTGTAACCTTCACCACTTCAGGTCCAGGATGTCCACACGTTGTTGAGGCCTGAGGTCATCTTCTGAAAGGCTGCACATATTTCCAATCAGCTGCCATGACAGGTGCAGCTTTCTACCATAACGCTCTAAAAGGTCAGGAAAGTTGAGTCATTGCTGATATATCTTCACACTCTCAAGAATCCGATGATGGCAACACTTTTGTCTGCTGCTGTATTGCTGTAATATCTGAGGCTAGCGGTGCCCCTCATTCTGTTGCTCCTCCTCTGGGATTCAACAGATCAGTGAATGCATGGACTCTATGTCTGGACATCGGGTGGCGACGGCCTAGTGGCATTATTGCTGCACTGTTAATGCAGAGACCCAGATAATATCCTGGGGACAGGGTTCAAATCCCACCATGGCAGTCAGTGAAATTTGAATTCAATAAAAATCTGGAATTAAGATTCTAATGATGACTATGAAACGATTGTCAGAAAAACCATCTGGTTAACTAATGTCTTATAGGGAAGGAAACTGTGATCCTTACCTGGTCTGGCTGGCATGTGATTCCTGACTCACAGGTATGTTGTAGATTCTTAATTGTTCTCTGGGCAATTAGGGATGAGTAATAAATGCAGGCCCAGCCAGCAACACCCTCATCCCATGAATTAATTAAAAATAAAGCCATTCAATTCAGCTGGCAATAAAGCCCAGTTGGTTATTGGCAGTTTATGCTATTACATGGCACCTGAACTGACACCCACTTGTTGATTATATCATCCATCTAGAATAGCAATTCCTCATCAGAGAGCTCTGGCTATGTAAGTGAGCATTCTTACTGCTTTTACCTTTATATAGCTGACTCAATGTCAGTTCCAATTGACAATAGCTTTGCACAGTGCAGCATCTTCAGCTACGTTGCTGGGGTGCCGACAAAGCTGTGCATTCCTCTTAAAATCTTAGTGGAACATAATGATTGAGACTTACTGCCCTTTTTGGCACTCTAATTGGTCTATTCCTGTCAGATGGGTACCTGCTGTGAGCATTAGCACAAAGATATAGGAAACATCTCCGAAGCCACTCCCTTGTGTTTGTGGCACAAGCACATCAATGAAATGGTACCAAACTTCAGTTTCTGAAGTCTATCTCATATTTTTATCTCAAGGTGTTGCTGCTCTCAGTGCTATCCTGTTGTTAAGACTGGCCCGTTCCTTGCTATTTTCCCTCTTTAATCTGATGATTTCATGTCCATTTAAGTCAATAACCTCCTGTTGTATATGCACTGTCTCTAACTTGCTGAGGGGTATAATCCATGTATCATTGGGAACACACAAAAATGTTTTTTCATTAACATCATACAAGTCCCATTGGGCATTTCGCCCAATTGGTTGTCAATTTCATTAGCAATCCAGTCCTGGGAAAGCTGGACAGAGGTGGGCAAGTATTTAGAATACCTGTCTGATGGTAATTTCCATGATTCTTCCAGCCTGCTTGGCTCATTCCAACCAATTTGGAAAGCACCCAGTCTTAGTGTCTGACAAACCATGCTCTAGTAAAATCATAATTTTTGAGATGCCGGGGTGATATTCTGGATGGGCTTGATGTTAGGTTAGCTCAAGGAGAGGCAGTTGCACAGAAAAGTTTAGGGATTGAATTCCAGACCCGAGAGTTGAAGGCACAGCCACCAATAAAGAGGTTAAAATAAAGAGGCCAGAATTAGAGCAGTATCGTGGGAATGCAGAATATTTCAGAGATTGGGAGAGGTGAGGCCAATTAAGGTTTGAAAACAAGAACAAGATTTTTAAAATTAGGCAAAGTAGGTCTATGAGGACGGGTACTGGATGAAATGGGTACATTGCAGGTTAAGACATAGACAGCAGCAATTTGGAAGATTTAGAATAAATTCTCAAGAGGTTGTGAGTCTTTGGAATTCTCTTCCTCAAAAGGCAGAGAATGCTGAATATTTCAGTATTTTAAGGCTGAGATAGATCGAATCCTGATTACCAAGGGTTGATTTGGGGTATTTAGGAATTGGGAGCGTGCAGGAACGTAGAATTGAAGTTAAAATTGGATTTTATTGATTGATTAAGCAGACTGGAAGGGCTGAGTAGCCTAATCTTGTTCCTTGCTTGTAGATTTGCACAAGTTATTAAGTATATAACATTGGAGCAGGCACTGTAATGTTTTTTTCTGGAGGTCACAGCAACAGATAATTAAGGGGAGAAGTCGTGCAACATGTGGAATTAGCAGTTTTAGAGGTGACATGATTATGTGGTCATGGTTAAGCATGACATCAAGTTTGCAAACTATCTGATGAGGCCTCAGAAAGCTGCGAGGGAAATAACTCACATCAGTGACTTAGAACGGTGGTTGTAGTGGGGACTGTACATGATGGCTTCAGTTTTTTCCAATACACTGTTGGACAACATGTCTGATCATCCAACACTGATTATTGGAGAAACAGTCTGACAATATAGAGAAGTGATGAATTTGAGAGAGGTGGTGGGGAAACATACATGATTATTGTTAAACCACATGCAGAAAATGACACTGTTTTAGGAGGATGTCACCAAGTGGCAACATGCAGGTCTGAACTAAGCACAGAAGAATTGGGGCAAGAGTGGGAATACAATCACTACAGATGATTTCCTGATTGTGATCAAATAGATAAGAATGGAGCAGGCAAATACAGAACCATCCAACAGATCAACCGTGTCAAAGGGCTGCAACAGATTGATGAGAACATTGAGGGACAATGTTTGAGACAGGATATCACTGCAACTTTGATAAGAACTAGTTTTGAACAGAACCAGGGTGGAAGTCTGACTGGCTTTCAAACAAGGAGCTCCAGTAAAGTTGGAAATTTGGGCAGCAAATACTCAAGAACTCCACTGATCTATTCCCATTTAACTTGGAGCTGAACATGTTTTGATACAAGTGTGCATTTGTGATTAACATATTTCCAAAGCAACATTGTCTATTTTGCAAACTTGAAGAATTATGGAAAAGATATTTCAGAATCTCAATCTCTGAAGCTAACCTTGAGCAAGCAAGAACTCCACAGTATCCAGATGCCCCTCCGACGCTGCCATCATGAGTGGCGTTCTACCCTGCTTGTCTGCCATATTTGCATCTGCACCATGTGTTAACAGCAAATCCACGATCTGGAAACACATACGACATGAATCCATTTACTGGCAGGTATCTGAGACAACTTTAACAAACAATACATGATAAGAATTCTTACAAATAGGTGAGGAGAATGCAGAAATAGGAGCAGGAGTAAGTCACTTAATCCTTCTAGCTTGCTCTGCCATTTAAAAAATCATGCCTAATCTGATACTCCATATTCCTGCCTGATAATCTTTCACCCTCTTGTTCATCAAGAAACTGTCCATTTCTGCTGAAGAAATATTCAAATATTGCTTCCAAAATCTTTTGAGGAAGAAAATTCAAAAGAGTTAACTTGAATGAGAAAAGGTTCTTATCTGGATTCACCAAGAAGAAATATCTATTCCACATACACATTGCCAAGACTTCTTGGGATCTTCTATATTTAAGTGAAGTTGCTTCTTACTCTTCTAAACTCCAGCAGATACAAGCCAACCTGTCTAATCTTCACTCATAAGACAACCCATCCATTCCAGGTTTTGGAGGAGTTGAGAATGTGTTGCTGGAAAAGCACAGCAGGTCAGGCAGCATCCGAGGAGCAGTGGAATCGACATTTTGGGTTGGAGCCCTTCATCAGGAATTCCAGGTTTTGGGCTGGTAAACCTTCTCTGAACTGTCTCCAATGCATTTATATCCTTCTTTAAATAAGGAGACTAATATTGTTCACAGTACACTAAATATTGTCTCACCAATTTCACCTAATATAATTGAAGCACAAACCCTTTTACATTCAGTCAGAGACTGACATAATGTGCTCACCTGCCAGTGTCCTTGTCTTACTGCACTGAATAGTGGGACAATCCCCCGTCGGTTGGACTGTGACACTGCTGCTCCTTGTTCCAACAGTAGTCTGCACACTTCCAGCTTGCCTCGTCCAGCGGCAGCAGTCAATGCTAAGAACAGATAAACACAATTTCTGGGGTACATAGAAATTTTGGGGAACAAGGTTATTCAACTCAACAAATCTACCCAGGTTTTGAAGGATTTTAGATCCACCTCCCCACCTTCAAAGCACATTATCCATATAATTATACTTATTGATAAGTATCTGCCTGCTTCCTGAAATATTATCTATTATCTGGTCCAACAGACTTCCCGTTAAATTCATTCCTCTTTGAACAAAAATGTATTGTCTGACTTTGTTTTACTCTTAATGCTTTTTTGAATTTTTGTTGTCAGTTCCTTGACTCTCTTATCACAGTAAACCAACACTTATAGAAAGGACACATAGCAATAGTCATACAATTGAGTCATTACTTTAAATTTCAGCTGCATGTTTTCTGTGTGTTTTCAAAAGAAAATCTATAATATTTTGACTGTTGATAATGGAGTAAAATTATGGATTTGGATTGAACAAAATTAAAATGACAGTACTTTACATTTGTCTTAATGAGAGAAGAATATGGTGCTAGCGTAGCAGGAAAGAAAACGGTTAGCAATATAGATAGGATATAAATAGATAAAGAGAAAGTACTTGATAAATTCATAGACCTCAAAATAGAAAAGTTATCTCATACTGAGAGGATACATTTTCAGATTATTAATGGAAATAAAAGTGGAAAATACGGAGGCTCTGGCTCCAATTACCAGTCTGCATTAGATATGGGAGTGTTGTCACATGCCTGAAGGTTTACACACATTACACTCTTGTCTGAGAAAGGAGAGGAATAAACCCAAAAACTACAGACTTATTTAGGCTCAGTTGTACAATAAATCTTGATCTGGAACATCATTAATTTATACCTGTAAATGTATGGATTAATTGATTAAACACAATATAAAATTGTTTTAGGCAAAATACATTGACAAACTTGATTATTTTCTTTGATTACACAGTGGAAGTGACAGATGAGCACAGTTGCAGGTGAACTTCAGATATGGACGTTCAAGAAGCATTTAACAAAGACTACATCACAGACTAATGAGAAATGTTAACACCCTCTGAATTATAAAGGGCAGTGGCATCATGGATACTAAATGTATAATGGGACAAGAAGTAGACAGAAGTGACGAATGGCTGTTCTTCAGATTGCAAAAACCCCCAGGGTGGTATTAAGACCATTGCTTTTTCTGACACATATTAATGATTTGAAGTTGGGTACACAAGTATAGTTTCAAATATTTCAGCTAACACAAAACGCTGCAGTCTGAAAAGCAACCCTCTGTCACGATCCTCTGTCTTCCACCTTCAAAACCATTCTGTATCCAAATGGCTAGTTTTCCCTGTATTCCATGTGATCGAACCTTGCTAACCAGTTCACCATGAGGAACCTTGTCGAACGCCTTCCTGAAGTCCATATAGATCACATCCACCGCTCTGCCCTCATCAATCCTCTTTGTTACTTCTTCAAAAAACTCAATCAAGTTTGTGAGACATGACTTCCTGCACAAAGCCATGTTGACTGTCCCGAATCAGTCATTGCCTATCCAAATACATGAGTCAAGAGTGCAGTACTGGAAAAGCATGGCAGGTCAGACAGCACCTGAGGAGCAGGAGAATCGATGTTTCGGGCAAAATCCCTTCATCAAGAAGTCCTCACTTTCGCTTAAATTCCTCAAATTCATGTAAACCCTGTCCCTCAGGATTCCCTCCAACAATTTGCCTACCACTGATGTCAGGTTCACCGGTCTCTAGTTCCCTGGCTTTTTCTTACCACCTTTCTTAAACAGTGGCACCACATTAGCCAACCTCCAGTCTTCCGGCACCTCATCGGTGACTATCCATGATACAAATATCTCATCGTAGGGCCTAGCAATCACTTCCCGAGCTTCCCTGCTGCAATTTCTGATAACCTTCCCCACTGTCCATGATACCACCTATTTTAGTGCCATCAGCAAATGTACTAATCATACCTTGTACATTCTCATCCAAATCTTCGACATATATAACAACAGCAATAGGCCCAGCACCAGCCCCTGAGGCACACCACTAGTCACAGGCCTCCAGTCCAACAAGCATCCTTCCACTATTACCCTCGGCTTTCTACCATCAAGCCAATTTTGTATCCAATTTGCCAGCTTGCCCTGGATTCCATGTGATTCAACCTTTCAGAGCAACCTTATCAAAAGCTTACTGAAATCCATACCTCTATCGCCCTGCCATCGTCAACCTTCCTGGTCACTTCGAGTCATAGGGATGTACAGCATGGAAACAGACCCTTCAGTCCAACCCGCCCATGCTGACCAGGTATCCCAACCCAATCTAGTCCCACCTGCCAGCATCCGGCATATATCCCTCCAAACCCTTCCTGTTCATATACCCATCCAAATGCCTCTTAAATGTTGCAAAAGTACTAGCCTCCACCACTTCCTCTGGCAGCTCATTCCATACACATACCACCCTCTGTGTGAAAAAGTTGCCCCTTAGGTCTCTTTTATATCTTTCCCCTTTCTCCCTCTAGTTTTGGACTCCCTGACCCAGGAAAATCATGCCCCTCATGATTTTGTAAACCTCTATAAGGGCACCCCTCAACCTCTGAAGCTCAGGGAAAACAGCCCCAGCCTGTTCAGCCTCTCCGTGTAGCTCAAATCCTCCAAACCTGGCAACATCCTTGTAAATCTTTTCTGAACCCTTTCAAGTTTCACAACATCTTTCCGATAGGAAGGAGACCAGAACTGCACGCAATATTCCAACAATGGCCTAACCAATGTCCTGTAGAGCTGAAACACAACCTCCCAACTCCTGTACTCAGTACTCTGGCCAATAAAGGAAAGCATATCAAACGCTGCCTTCACTATCCTATCTACCTGCGACTCCACTTTCAAGGAGCTATGAACCTACACTCCAAGGTCTCTTTGTTCAGCAACACTCCCTAGAACCTTACCATTAAGTGTAAAAGTCCTCCTAAGATTGCTTTCCCAAAATGCAGCACCTTGCATTTATCTGAATTAAACTCCATCTGCCACTTCTCAACCCATTGGCCCATCTGGTCCAGATCCTGATGTAATCTGAGGTAACCTGCTTCGCTGTCCACAACACCTCCAATTTTGGTGTCATCTGCAAACTTACTAACTGTACCTCTTATGCTCACATTCAAATCATTTATGTAAGTGACAAAAAGTAGAGGACCCATCACCGATCCTTGTGGCACTCGACTGGTCACAGGCCTCCAGTCTGCAAAACAACCCTCCACCACCGCCCTCTGTCCTCTACCTTTGAGCCCGCTCTGCATCCAAATGGCTAGTTCTCCCTGTATTCCGTGAGATTAACCTTGCTAACCAGTCTCCCATGGGGAACCTTGTCGAATGCCTTACTGAAGTCCATATAGATCACATCTACCGCTCTGCCCTCATCAATCCTCTTTGTTACTTCTTCAAAAAACTCAATCAAGTTTGTGAGACATGATTTCCCACGCTCAAAGCTATGTTGACTATCCCTAATCAGTTCTTGTCTTTTCAAAGGAAAAACCATGAAGTGTCAGACACCCCAGATGGGACATTTCATCAAAGAACTCGAACAAGTTTGTGAGGCAAGATCTCCCATGCACAAAGCCACGCTGACTACTACTAATCAAACCCTCCCTTTCCAAATGCATGTATATCTTATCTCTCAGAATCATCTCAAATCACTTACCCACCACAGATTAAACATACTGGTCTATAGTTCCCAGGGTTTTCTTTGTTGCCCTTATTGAATAATGGCACATTTCCAACTCACCAGTGTTCCAGGATCTCACCCATGGTCAACATGGCTAACATGGCATGGTGGCTCAGTGGTTTGCACTACTGCCTTATAGAGCACCACCGACCCGGGTTTGATTCCACCCTCGGCCGACTGTCTGGGTGGAGTTTGCACATTCTCCCCATGTTTGAGTATGTTTGCTCTGGATGCTCCGCTTTCCTTCCACAAAAGTGTATTAATCGGTATAAATAGAGGATAGGGGAATGGTCTGAGTGGGTTAACTCTTTGGAGGGTCTGTGTGGACTTGTTGGGCTGAAGGGTCTGTTTCTCCTCTAGCCTCTTGCAGTGTTCTTGGATGTATCTAGTCAGGACCAGGAGATTTATCCACTTTCATACATTCCAATACATCCAACACCTCTCTACTGTGATATGGTCTCTCCCCAAGATATCACCACTAAATTCCCCAAGTTTTCAAATGTTCTTGTCTTTCTCCATAGTCAACACAGAAGAGAAAGATTCATTGAGAACCTCATCCCTCTCCTGCGGTTCCACACATATATGTCCACTTTGGTCCTTGAGGCACCCTATTTTCTCTCTAGTTATTCTTTATCCTTTAATATACTTCTTTTCTCCACCAGCACCCTATATCCACTACCCTACCCCCACCCCGACACTCCACCCAAACTATAGCATAAATGCTGTCCCCTCCACACTTCACTTCAGCTCTGGTGAAGACTCATCTAGACCAGTGTTTCTCAACCTCTCCGTATTCAACGCCCCCTTCTTATCCTTGAAATCAGGCAAAGCCCCCAAATCACCAAGTCTGTTTTTGCACATATGACTGCAATACACTGCAGTGCTGAAACCGGAAAACTTTTGTGAAATATGTTTTATATATAAAAATAAATGTTATCATTTATTACTGTTCTTACTGTCCACCTACTTTTGCACACAGCAATGTCCTTCAAGGACACTGCAGTCTTCCAAGTGATTGGTAAGCTCTCTACAAAGTCGTTCAGTGCCCCCTTGCCACCCTCTTTGACTTCAACGCCCACCAAAGGAAGGCAAACGCCCCTCAGAGGGTGCTTCCACCCCCGTTGAGAAACACTGAGCTCGACTCAAAATGTTAGCTTTCTCTCTCTCCATGGATGCTGTCTGATCCGCTGTGGTCTCCAGCATTTGTTATTCTCAGTACAAATTCTATCATCCGTAGTAATTTGCTCTTCAGTTTAAAGAGAAATTTGATATAGAGGTATTCAAAATCATGAAAGTTTTTAATATATCATTAAAAAGGAAAACAGTTTCCAGGGCAGAAAGATCAATAACCAGAGCAGACAGAATTAACGTGATAAGCAAAAGCAGTGTTTTTGTTTGTGCTGAGATATGATTACATGAAATGCACTCCCCTGAAAGGATGTTAGGATATGGTCCAATATGAATAACACTCAAAAGGCAATAATGAAAGAGAAAAAAGTAACATGGTTATGGGACTGATTGGATAGCACTTTCAAAATACTGGCACAGGCATTATGGCAGTCTGGGAAAAGTTTTAAAACTTGAAGTGGCTCACTGGCTGGACTGCCATACTGAAGTTAAGCGTCGACAATTATGAAATTAATCAAATTCAGGGATATAATAATTCCAGCCAAATGTATCCTAACCGCTGCAGTATATTATATAGCTCAGGTGGGACCAGATCCTTGACGTAGTAAATATGTTGGGATTGGAAACTAATAAAAGCTTCGAAAACCAGAATAAAGTATATCTATGTTGGCCATTTTATGATGTTTTTCAATAAATTTGCTCTGTGCAGAAACCTAACATGGGCCCCCATCACACATTGTAATTGGTTTGTTGGTCACAAAGCCAGCCTCTTACCAAAAATAATGAATTAACTCATTCTACTGTATGGATAAACAAAAAGCAAGAAAAATCCCTAACGCCATTTCAAAGTGTAAGTTCACTTTGTGGTTAACTTATAAAAACAACTGTTCAAACTTTTCTCTTGGTATTTCATTTCAGCGAAAACCTTTTACACTCTCAATAAAACCTTTCATTTGTATAATGGCTTTTGCACACTCTATTGCATTTAATTTAGAAGCCACAGAAGATAGATAAGGAACGTGTGAGATTGAAACATTATTTTTCTCATTCAGAATTTTACATTTTCCAATGGTATTGTATGGAATACCGGAGATGAAGCTAAGGGTACTTTAACAAATACTGAATTAGACAGAAAATTTTATTGTTGGTCCTTGATGCTCTCGTGGTGAAAATTTTCTGATCTTTGGGAGCACTGGGATCGCCATCTGATCATTCTTTGCACTTAACCAGTTGAGTTTATTGTTGTAGGCAATTTTAATTATTAATCTGATTTAATGTGATCAGCCACATTTCTGCATTTGATACCTCACGTAAGAATACATAAAAAGCAACACTGTTCAATAAGTCATAGATTATGAAAGTAAGCTCAGAATAAAAGAAAAGCACCAAGTTATGATGAGAATATAACATTAAACTAGTTTTGGGGAAAATTATGAACAACAGAAAAAAATATTTGTGGGCGGCACGGTGGCACAGTGGTTAGCACTGCTGCCTCACAGCGCCTGAGACCCGGGTTCAATTCCCGCCTCAGGCGACTGACTGTGTGGAGTTTGCACGTTCTCCCAGTGTCTGTGTGGGTTTCCTCCGGGTGCTCCGGTTTCCTCCCACAGTCCAAAAGATGTGCAGGGTCAGGTGAATTGGCCATGCTAAATTGCCCGTAGTGTTAGGTAAGGGGTAAATGTAGGGGTATGGGTGGGTTTCGCTTCGGCGGGTCGGTGTGGACTTGTTGGGCCGAAGGGCCTGTTTCCACACTCTAATCTAATCTAATCTAATCTAATATTTTTCAAAGACAGTCTGCCAGTGATCTCAATTCATTAGAGGACATGACAGAAATGCTATTGAAGTTAATGTTAGGCCTGTCTACAGAAATGTAATCATACCAGAAACTTTTGCAACTCTGGCTGTATTTAAAACTGACAATTTTGTGAAGCATATCAAGACCATATGTTATGTCATCCTCCATTAAAGTGGAAAGAATAAACAAGCAAGAAATACTTCAATGCTCTCAGAAAACCCTCTCATTCCTGCCTCAAGTGATTACAGAGCAAGTTAAAAGCCATCAAGAGACTAAACAGAAACACTCAAAAGCTAATGTTTTTGATGCATTTTGCATAAAAATAAACAAAAGTGAGACTTTGTTTTGAGGTTTTTAAATAGCAAACAAGTAGATGACAAGATACAAAGAACAAAATAGGGGCACAGCAGTAGCAATAATATGGAGACAAGGGCACCTCAATTATCCTGTTTCCCCAAACCTGGCCTTTAAAAATGGGCACCCGCATTTCCCATTTTTAGTAATGGGGGACAGGCTGGATTCCTCCAACTCCAATAATGTTTAGCAATTTTTATTGTTGCGTTTTGCCATTTGTGATCTGTTGTGACTTTTCCAGTTCTCTTAGATTAACTTATGAGATGAAAATCCTTTATTCCTATTTTGGATTACCGTCTACTAAATACAAATAAAGTGCATGGGACTGTCTGGCCTACGTCATTCATTTCACTCCTAACACTGTGTCATGGATGCACAAAACAGTAACTGAAGAGAACATTGTTCTCAAAAATATATTGATAAAAATGTTGCTGCCTAGCCTTCACAACAGTGTATGTCCAATATGGCCAAATTCTGGCCAATGTTGTTGACTCTTAACTGCCTCTAGCAAACCATTCAGTTGTACTAAACTATGAGGCTGAGTAGAACAAAGAATGATGATAATGCAAACAAATGCACCATTCAGCATTTATCTCAGCATTGAATTTGGGCAAGAGAAAAGCATAAACAACCCAATCCTCAACACTACCACTGGAGGACGTCTGATAAAATTGGGATAGCTGTTCCACAAACTCATCACATCAAACTTGTAGAATCATATGTCCCAGCAATGCAATGTCCCAGACTCCTTCGTTACCATGATTCAGTATGGCTTGTTTCATCAGCCGATATTACCTCTAAGTTCTATTGGTGTGTGGATATCCTAGAATCACAAAAGAACTGTACAGTCGCTCACAAACGATCCCCTTTCAGATACTGCACGTGACTGGCCATGTGAAAAAAAATCAAAAGAACTATGTATTGAAATGTATAGGATGCACACAGTAAATAAAATTGAGAGGGTTCATTGGGGTAAGCACACTCGAAGTGACAACACATTGGTATTCAGCCATTAGACAGTGACATTGTGAGTCTTTATTATTGACTCTTGAACTTACAAAGCCTCATCGATCAGAAAAAACATAGTGAAGGAAGCTATAAGAATATAAGAAATTAGAATAGGAAAAGGTCATTCTGCCCCTCAAGCCTGCTCCACCATTCAATGGAATCATTATGATCATTCCGCCCTTTCCCATAACCCTTGATTCCTGTACTGATCAACTGTCTGTATGCCTATCTATCTATCTCAGCCTTAAATATACACAGGAACTCTTTATCCCCATGGCTCTATGCAGCAAGGAATTCCCAAGGTCCACAGCCCTATGAGAGAAGTAATTCCTGCTCATCTCAGTCTTAAATTAATGTCCCTTTATTCTGAGACTATACCCTCTGGTCCTAGACTCTCATGAGGAGAAATATCCTCTGAGAATTTCTGTCAAGCTCCTTAAGAATATTTATGCTTCAATGAGATCATCTCGCCTCCTAAATTCCAACGAGTAGAGTCCCAAACTCAAGAGTTGTTGCTTATAAGACAATCCATCCAATCCTGGGATCAAGTGAGTTAACCTTCTCTAAACTGGCTCCAATGAAATAATATTTTTCCATTGTTTCTCTCCTCCACATTGAACACCATTTGGAAGAAGCATGGAGGGCAAAATAAAACATAATGTACTCTCGGTGAGAGACTTCAATGATTGAGCTGATTGAGCTGAAGGACAGTTTTCCAGGTAGGTCTGCAACAAGTGGTGAAAGATCTATCAAGAGGAAGAAATCTTCTTCCCCTAATCCTGACCTATTGCAGATGACATGTCCACAACAATGTCCATGACAATATTTATAGGTGTGACCCCAACATCGTCTTTGTGGAGATGGAGTCCCACTTACACAATGAGAAAACCTTCTTTCATGCTAAGTGTCACTTATATCATGCATCCATTATGTGGCATTAGCAGCAGCAGCAGCAAGATTCCATGTCACCACAGCCTGTGACCTCATGGTGCAGTCTCTCTCTCTCTCTCTCTCTCATGCAACCATAACTGGCAAACCAGCTGATCAATTCTTATTGAATGTTAAAGTGTAACCCTGAATCAGCATCAAGGGTCCATAAAATTGAATTGCCAATGTACTGAAGCTAAACAACAGGATTACGCACAGCAAAAGATGGACAATATTCAGACTTAGGGTTATAAATGACCAGTGATATTTTTGCCTCACAATTGATAGGGAATGACCATCTACAATACTTAACTGAATCAGCTATAGAAATAATGTGGTACAAGAGCAGGTCTATTCTACAAGATATTCTACATCTTGTGATTCCCAAAGTCTGCCCACCATCTACAAGGCACAAGTCAGGAATGTGATGGAAGAGTCTCCATTAGCCTCAATGAGGGAAAAATTTCTGGCTGGAAGAGCTGCTCCTTTTTTTGAGGTTTTTTAGATGTTGGAGGTGATTTCCTCGAATTGCAGGAGCAGCAATTACTGTTTTATATGCTGTTTCATTGTTTTTGAACTTTGGAAAAAAAAAGTCAAAACAACAGCAGTTTAAAAGGGAGAAGAGCAGACAAAGAAAGCACATGTTGCAGCTGTACAGGACCCTTGGTTAGGCCACATTTGGAGTACTGTGTGCAGTTCTGGTCGCCTCACTTTAGGAAAGATGTGGAACCTTTGGAGAGGGTGCAGAGAAGATTTACCAGGATGTTGCCTGGAATGGAGAATAGGTCGTATGAGGATAGGTCGAGAGTGCTAGGCCTTTTCTCATTGGAACGGCGAAGGATGAGGGGTGACTTGATAGAGGTTTATAAGATGATCAGAGGGTGTTACAAGTGGACATATATTTAAGGTGAAGGGTGGAATGTATAGGGAGGATGTCAGGGGTAGGTTCTTTACCCAGAGGGTGGTGCGGGCATGGAATGCGTTGCCTGTGGGAGTGGCAGAGTCAGAATCATTGGTGACCTTTAAGCGGCAATTGGATAGGGACATGGATGGGTACTTAAGCTAGGACAAATGTTCGATGTGTAGGTCAGGCGAATTGGCCATGCTAAATTGCCCGTAGTGTTAGGTAAAGGGATAAATGTAGGGGAATGGGTGAGTTGCGCTTCGGCGGGTCGGTGTGGACTTGTTGGGCCGAAGGGCCTGTTTCCACACTGTAAGTAAGCTAATCTAATCTAAAAACATCGTGGGCTGAAGGGCCTGTTCTATGCTGTATTGTTCTATGTTCTACATGGTGAGGACAGCGCAGGAGGGAGAAAGAGAGAGAGAGAGAGAGAGAAAGAGAAAGAACCTGCACAATTACTGCCTTTGCTGTTTGAATTCGTGTATCGCTGGACATCGTAGTGCATCTGAGAAAATTAACAAACAGTGAAATTTACAACTAATCTTGGAGGAACTGTTGGGCGAAGTTCACAGCACAGAATCAGATAAGTTAATTGTTGTTTTAAGTATGTCCAAGAGAAAGGCTGCAGTAGTGAGTATAGTGGATTCTTTCTTGATTATGTGTTTTTGGAGATAAGTCTCTAGATTAAACTTAAAATATAAGCCATAGCTATTAATTTAACCTGGGGCAGTGTTTGTAGAGGAATAAAACAGTGTTATTTTCTGGGTCTGTAGGTTGTGAAGGAGCAAAAATGGCCTTTGCAATGATATGTACTTCTTGTCAGATGTGGGAGTTTAAAGAGAGTTTAAGGGTTACTGCGGATTACATCTGCCATAAATGAGGTTGGATGCAAATCTTATCAGATCAAGTGGATCGGTTGGAGAGACAGATAGAAGCGATGAGGAATTTGCAACAGCAACAGTATGTGATGGATGGTAGTCATAGGAAGGGGGGAAAGTCTCAGATACAGTCACATAGAGGGGTTAACTCCAGGAAGAGTGAGAGAGGTTGGCACCTAGGACAGGAGTCTTTTGTGGATATACCCATTTCAAACAGGTATGCTGTTTTGGAAAATGTAGGGGGTGATGGATTCTCAGGGGAATGTAGCACGAACAGCCAAGTTTCTGGTATAGAGACGCTCTAATGCAACGAGGGGTACGTCGGCTTCCAAGAGATCAATTGTGTTAGGGGATTCTGTAGTCAGAGGTACAGACAGACATTCCTGTGGCCAGCAGAGAAAAAGCAGAATGGTATGTTGTTTCCCTGGTGCCAGGATCAAGGATGTCTCAGAGAGGGTGCAGAATGTTCTCATGGGGGAGAGGGGCCAGCAGGAGGTCATTGTCCACATTGGAACCAATGACATTGGAAGGGAAAAAGTTGAGACTCTGAAGGGAGATTGCAGAGAGTTAGGCAGAAATTTAAAAAGGAGGTCCTCAAGGGTAGTAATATCTGGATTACTCCCAGCTAGTGAGGACAGGAATAGGAGGATAGAGCAGATGAATGCATGGCTGAGGAGCTGGTGTATGGGAGAAGGATTCACATTTTGGATTATTGGAATCTCTTTTGGGGTAGAAGTGACCTGTACAAGAAGGACAGATTGCATCTAAATTGGAAGGGGATTAATATACTGGCAGGAAAATTTGCTAGAACTGCTTGGGAGGATTTAAACTAGTAAGGTGGGGGGGTGGGACCCAGGGAGATAGTGAGGAAAGAGATCGATCTGAGACGGGTAAAACTGAGAACCGAAGTGAGTCAAACAGGCAGGGACAAGGTAGGACTAATAAATTAAACTGCATTTATTTCAATGCAAGGGGCCTAACAGGGAAGGCAGATGAACTCAGGGCATGGTTAGGAACATGGGACTGGGATATCATAGCAATTACAGAAACGTGGCTCAGGGATGGGCAGGACTGGCAGCTTAATGTTCCAGGATACAAATGCTACAGGAAGGATAGAAAGGGAAGCAAGAGAGGAGGGGGAGTGGCATTTTTGATAAGGGATAGCATTACAGCTGTGCTGAGGGAGGATATTCCTGGAAATATATCCAGGGAAGTTATTTGGGTGGAACTGAGAAATAAGAAAGGGATGATCACCTTCTTGGGATTGTATTATAGACCTTATTGGGATTGTAGTAGTCAGAGGGAAATTGAGAAACAAACTTGTAAGGAGATCTCAGCTATCTGTAAGAATAATAGGGTAGTTATGGTAGGGGATTTTTTAACTTTCCAAACATCGACTGGGACTGCCATAGTGTTAAAGGTTTAGATGGAGAGGAATTTCTTAAGTGTGTACAAGACAATTTTCTGATTCAGTATGTGGATGTACCTACTAGAGAAGGTGCAAAACTTGACCTACTCTTGGGAAGTAAGGCAGGGCAGGTGACTGAGATGCCAGTGGGGGAGCACTTTGGGGCCAGCGACCATAATTCAATTCGTTTTAAAATAGTGATGGAAAAGGATAGATCAGATCTAAAAGTTGAAGTTCTAAATTGGAAAAAGGCCAATTTTGTTTGTATTAGGCAAGAACTTTCGTAAGTTGATTGGAGGCAGATGTTCGCAGGTAAAGGGACGGCTGGAAAATGGGAAGCCTTCAGAAATGAGATAACAAGAATCCAGAGAAAGTATATATTCCTGTCAGGGTGAAAGGGAGGACTAACAGTTATAGGGAATGCTGGATGATGAAAGAAATTGAGGGTTTGGTTAAGAAAAAGAAGGAAGCATATGTCAGGTATGGACAGGATAGATCGAGTGAATCCTTAGAAGAGTATAAAGAAAGTATGAGTATACTTAAGAGGGAAATCAGGAGGGCAAAACGGAGATATGAGATAGCGTTGGCAAATAGAATTAAGGAGAATCCAGAGGGTTTTTACAAATATATTAAGGACAAAAGGGTAACTAGGGAGAGAATAGGGCCCCTCAAAGATCAGCAAGGCGGCCTTTGTGTGGAGCCACAGAAAATGGGGGAGATACTAAATAAATATTTTGCATCAGTATTTACTGTGGAAAAGGATATGGAAGATATAGGCTGTAGGAAAATAGATGGTGACATCTTGCAAAATGTCCAGATTACAGAGGAGGAAGTGCTGAATGTCTTGAAACGGTTAAAAGTGGATAAATCCCCAGGACCTGACCAGGTGTACCAAAAACTCTGTGGGAAGGTAGAGAAGTGATTGCTGGGCCGCTTGCTGAGATATTTGTATCATCAATAGTCACAGGTGAGGTGCCGGAAGACTGGAGGTTGGCAAACGTGGTGTCACTGTTTAAGAATGGCGGTAAAGACAAGCCAGGGAACTATAGACCGGTGAGCCTGACCTCAGTGGTGGGCAAGTTGTTGGAGGGAATCCTAAGGGACAGGATGTACATGTATTTGGAAAGGCAAGGACTGATTAGGGATAGTCAACATGGCTTTGAGCGTGGGAAATCATGTCTCACAAACTTGATTGAGTTTTTTGAAGAAGTAACAAAGAAGATTGACGAGGGCAGAGTGGTAGATGTGACCCATATGGACTTCAGTAAGCCGTTCGACAAGGTTCCCCATGGGAGACTGATTAGCAAGGTTAGATCTCATGGAATACAGGGAGAACTAGCCATTTGTATACAGAACTGGCTCAAAGGTAGAAGACAGGGGGTGGTGGTGGAGGGTTGTTTTGCAGACTGGAGACCAGTGAAGTGCCACAAGGATCGGTGCTGGGCCCTCTACTTCTTGTCATTTACATAAATGATTTGGATGTGAGCATAAGAGATACAGTTAGTAAGTTTGCAGATGACACCAAAATTGGAGGTGTAGTGGGTTAAGAGGGTTACCTCAGATTACAACAGATGGGCCAACGGGCTGAGAAGTGGCAGATGGAGTTTAATTCAGATAAATGCAAGGTGCTGCATTTTGGGAAAGCAAACCTTAGCAGGACTTACACACTTAATGGTAAGGTCCTAGGGAGTGTTGCTGAACAAAGAGACCTTGGAGTCTTGGAGTGCAGGTTCATAGCTCCGAGAAAGTGGAGTCGCAGGTAGATAGGATAGTGAAGAAGGCGTTTGATATGCTTTCCTTTATTGGTCAGAGTATTGAGTAAAGGAGCTGGGAGGTGATGTTGCGGCTGTACAGGACAGTGGTTAGGCCACTGCGTGCAATTCTGGTCTCCTTCCTATCGGAAAGATGTTGTGAAACTTGAAAGGGTTCAGAAAAGATTTACAAGGATGTTGCTGGGGTTGGAGGGTCTGAGCTACAGGCAGAGGCTGAACAGGCTGGGGCTGTTTTCCCTGGAGCGTCGGAGGCTGACGGGTGACCTTATAGAGGTTTACAAAATTATGAGGGGCATGGACAGGATAAATAAAAAAGTCTTTTCCCTGGAGTCGGGGAGTCCAGAACTCAAGGGCATAGGTTTAGGGTGAGAGGGGAAAGATATAAAAGAGACCTAAGGGGCAACTTTTTCACACAGAGGGTGGTATGTTTATGGAATGAGCTGCCAGAGGATGTGGTGGAGGCTGGTCCAATTGCAACATTTAAAAGGCATTTGGATGGGTATATGAATAGGAAGGGTTTGGAGGGATATGGGCCGGGTGCTGGCAGGTGGGACTAGATTTGGGTTGGGATATCTGGTCGGCATGGACGGGTTGGACCGAAGGGTCTGTTTCCATGCTGTACATCTCTAAGACTCTATGAATGCAGGTGCCTGAAATGTAATTTTACTGTGAAAGTTTATGAACAATTTTGGATCTAAAAGAAGCTCAATAAATTTTGGTGAATGCATCAAAATAGATTACTGGTTACACCACTAACTAATTCCTTGAATAGTAGTTTGTATGTTCATGTGGGGAATTGGTGGATGTTTGCAATTTTTGTAAATGGCCACCTTCTCCTGTGCTTCCCCTGGAAACCCCCGGACAAAATTGTCAATCACAAGATAAGTTGAGAGAAGGTGATCTTTTTCTCCTCAGGTGGAAGGACTGTCAAGTTCTTTATTCTTCTGCCTTTATATTCTACGTTTCAGTTTTTATTTGTGTCTTAAGATGGTGCCGGAGAGTGGCGACACTATACAACACTTTTTACTGTATTTTGTGACAAAATACACATGACAATAAATACATCAAATCAGCAACACCATCTAGAACAAGGCAGCCATTTGGTCAAGCACATCTTCCATCACCTTAAACATTCAATCCCACCACCATGGCTGCCATGGCTGTGGTGTGTATTATATACAAGATATACTGCAACAAATTAAAAAGTGCCTTTGATGGCACATCTCAAACACACTAACCAAGAATACAACTCAAAATGATAATTGACTTGGAGTTATATTGTTGTTTCTTCACTGTTGCTGGGCCAAATATCCAAGAATTCCCTGCTTTGCAGCACTTTTGGTGTAGATTAGATTAGATTATTTACAGTGTGGAAACAGGCCCTTTGGCCCAACCGCCGAAGCGCACCCACCCAGACCCATTCTCCTACATTTACCCTTGCACCTAACACTATGGGCAAGTTAGCATGGCCAATTCACCTAACCTGCACATTTTTGGACTGTGGGAGGAAACCGGAGCACCCGGAGGAAACCCACACAGACACAGGAAGAATGTGCAAACTCCACACAGTCAGTTGCCTGAGGTGGGAATTGAACCCGGGTCTCTGGCGCTAACCACCGTGCCGCCCACTTACACAATATGGGCTTGAGGGGTTCAAGATGACCTTTTCAACGGTCATTAGGATAAGCTTTGCTAGAGATACTCACATTCCAAAGAAAGAGAAATTTGTAAGATACTTTAAAAAATCCACTTTTGAAATGAATGTACGTTATATAAAGAATACAGGTCTATGACAAGACACTCAATTGCAACGTTCCAACTACTCCTTTTTGAATTAAACTCAATACAGCATTTCAAATTAAATGCTTACAACTCCATGTATTTATTTAATTTAGTATTTTGTGCAAAGTATGGAGTTCAGACTCAACATCGCCTGCTGCTTTCAAAAAGCAATTTTTTCAGAAATTAACTTTTTAAGCAATTTGATGCGCCCCCTACTATTTTCAGGATTGTAATTTTAAAAATGTCGAGTCATAAATGGATTAGACATGATTTTAATTTCATGCATTTAGTTACTGCTTCAAGTTAGCCAGTAATGAGCAAAAGGCTGGTGTTGTTGGTCACTATTAGGCAAAACTGCAGTATTATTTGAGAATTGTGTGTATATGAACTATAGAGATTAAACCTGTACCATCTAGTCAACTTCAAATATGTGTATCAATTGGTGAAAGATGCATGACAATTAGTCACCCGTAATCAAATCAAAATTTAGTTTCAGCGTCAGTAAATCTAATATTAAAAATACATGTATTTAGAAAAACTGAACACAAACAACAGTAGTTAACAGTAGCATTCAATGTACATAAGTATAATCCTAAGTTGAAAACAGCTCAAGAGAAATCTGCAATTTGTGTACTGTATTCCTATGGAAATTGAGTCTCAGTGCTGCAACATAGTACCATTCCATAGAGTCACAGAGTCAAACAGCATTGATACAGGCACATTGGCCCACTCTGTCTATGCTGACCAACAAACATCAAGCTACATGAATCCCATTTTCCTGTACTTGGTCCGTAGCCAAAATGACCTGCCATTTTAAGCACTCATAGAACGTAGAAGAATACAAGGCCTTGATGTTGCACCGACCTGTGAACTATTCTCAACTCATCCCCCTACACTATCCCATCATCATCCATATGCTTATCCAAGGACTGTTTAAGTCTCCCTAATGTGGCTGAGTTGACTACATTAGCAGGTACGGCATTCCACACCCTTATCACTCTTTGCGTAAAGAACCTGCCTCTGACATCTGTCTTAAATCTATCACCCCTCAATTTGTAGTTATGCCCCCTTGTACAAGCTGACGTCGTCATCATCTGAGGAAAAAAGACTTTCACTGTCTACCCTATTTAATCCTCTGATCATCTTGTATGTCTCTATCAAATCCCCTCTTAGCCTTCTTCTTTCCAATGAGAACAGACCAAAGTGTCTCAGCCTTTCCTCATAAGACCTTCCCTCCAGACCAGGCCAACATCCTGGTAAATCTCCTCTGCACCTTTTCCAATGCTTCCACATACTTCCCAAAATATGGGGACCAGAACTGTACACAATATTCCAAAAGTGGCCGCACTAGTGTTTTGTATAGTTGCAACATGATATTGTGACTCCGGAACTCATTCCCTCTGTGAATGAAACCTAACGCATCGTATGCCTTCTTAACAGCAATACTCACCTGGGTGGCAACTGTCAGGGATCTATGTACATGGACTCCAAGATCCCTCTGCACATCCACACTACCAAGAATCTTTCCATTGACTCAGTATTCTGCCTTCCTGTTATTCCTCCCATGTGCATCACCTCACATTTAGCTGCATTGAACTCCATTTGCCACCTCTCAGCCCAATTCTGCAGTTTATCCAAGTCCCCCTGCAACCTGTAACATTCTTCCAAATTGTCCATAAAAGGGTTACAATGTCATGGAGTTGTAATGATATATTAAACAAACTTAGATGAAGTCTTGCATCTTTTTGGATGGGATATTCTGTTTAGAGTCTCTATTATGTAAATTAAAAAAACTCCTTTTAAGCTACATTCTCAAGGTGGCTTCAGTTTATCTAACAAATAGGTGTGATCTTAGATCAGATAATGTATTAAAGGTGTGAACTTAATAGGGTCTGCTAGGGTCCCAGTAATCTCCTCCCTTGCATTCCATTGCAGTGGGGGATACATCTCATCTGGCTATCATCATTCCAGAGCTTACAGGACCTACTGCATCTAGTCAAGGTGCTGCCGCAGGATTTGCCTCTGGCACTTAATAACTGAAATGCTAGTATAGATCAGGCAGTTGTAAATTTATCAACATGCATTTGTTAAGTATGCAAAAGGTTCAATGTTGCTATAGGTTTACTACATGTATTACTGTCAAAAGTAGTCCCAGGACAAGTATAAAAACACAGACGTATAGTTATACGATACTCAAACATTTGGGCCTCTAATTACCTGTTTCTCCCCAAAGAGTATCAAAACTGTTAATCTGTGCGCGTTCCACTTCTTCCTCATCTTTTTCAGGTAGATCCAGGAGATATGACACAATCTGAAATATTACAAAATAAAATAATAGGAGTGATAACAGGAAAACAAACATCATTTGCATCTGATTTTTGAGGCATACCTTTCCACTGTTTGATTCAAGGCTATACATGAAGGAATTCAATGCCACATTGAGACAGAACACCATTCAGTACACCATGAGTTAGTTCATCACATTAGGTATAGTTTACTGCTTGCATCGTGAACTCGGTGGCAGGGTTCAGTCACGTACTTGATGGCATTACTTTATCTAACATGTGAAAAACCTATAACCATTCAGCTTCATGACTGGCAACCATACGTTCTGGGTGCACCTTGTCAGCTGCCCACAGATAATCAAACATAGGCCTCCAACAAGATCAGTCCTTCAACTGGCTCTCTTCAACATGACCTCCCTCCCATAAAGTCACGGTTCTTCACATAGGTTAGAGGAGGTCCAAGAAACGCTCACTTAAGATCCATTCCTGCAGGCATCACAACCATTCCCATAGCATTAGCTAAAGCCACTAAGTCCACTGATAACATCAGTTTTGAATTAGAGCTCTTTCCCCACCACATAATTTATCAGATTATCTACAGGAAGCACTTGGAGCTAAAAGTGTCTAAAATGTTAGTCTTAAGCGAGTTCAAAGTTAAAAATCACACAACATTAGGTAATAGTCCAACAGGTTTATTTGGAAGCACTAGCTTTTAGAGTGCTGTTCCTTCATCAGGTGATTGTGGGGAATAAGAGAGTTCAGATAGCATAGCCCTAAGTATCTGGGATCTCATCTGCATACATTATGTCCTTCATAGTATTCAGGTTTAATGATTCTCAAAAGCTTCCAATCAAGTATATGAATAGGAAGGGTTTGGAGGGATATGGGCCGGCTGCTGGCAGGTGGGACTAGATTGGGTTGGGATATCTGGTCGGCATGGACGGGTTGGACCGAAGGGTCTGTTTCCATGCTGTACATCTCTATGACTCTAAGTATTTGACCAAAGTAAGTTCAAGTGAGGCATTTCAAATGTACCTGTCCAAAGATGACTATGGAAAACCACTGCCCTCCCTTTACAGACAGTGATTGCACAGAAGCAGAGACACACCAATATGGAAAACAAATGAAACCACTCTTCCACGGATTCACAGGAGCAGGATGCACAGAAGATGACTACTCAGTCCATTTTGCCTCTGTCAATGCTTTGATAGCACGAGCCAAGTACTGCCCTTTTCTCATAAATGTACAACAAAAATTGAAATTGCTGGAAAAACTCAGGATGTTTGGCAGCATCTGAGAGAAACAGAGTTAACGTTTCCAATATAGTTTCAGAACATTCTGAAATAAGGTCAGAAAAACATAGAAAATACGAGGAATAAGCCATTCTGCTCCTCAAGCCTGCTTTGCTATTCAATATGATCACGGCTAATTGAGCTCAAGAATCCTGCCCTCTCCGATAAGTCTCCATCCCTTTAACCACAAGAGCTATAAATGTGTTACTGGAAAAGCGCAGCAGGTCAGGCAGCATCCAGGGAACAGGAGAATCGACATTTCGGGCATAAGCCCTTCTTCTGGGCTTATGCCCGAAACGTCGATTCTCCTGTTCCCTGGATGCTGCCTGACCTGCTGCGCTTTTCCAGCAACACATTTTCAGCTCTGATCTCCAGCATCTGCAGTCCTAACTTTCTCCTCAAAGACCACAAGAGCTATACTTACCTCTTTCTTGAAAACACGTTATGGCCTCAAACACTTTCTGAGAGAGTGATTTCCACAGGCTCACTACTTTCTAGGATAAGAAATTTCTCCTCATCTCAGTCCTAAACATTCTATCCCATATTCTTAAGATTATATTACGCCTAGATCTGGACATTCCCCCATCATTGGAAATCTCCTTCTTGCATCTATGCTGTTGAGTCCTGTTCGACATTCATAGATTTTTTTGAGATTCCCCCCTCATTCTTCTATACTGCAATTAATACAATCCTAACCAACTCAATCTCTCCTTATACGTCAGTCCTTCCATCTCAAGATTCAATTTGGTAAGCCTTCATTGAACTCTCTCCATAGCAAGAACATTCTTCCTCAGATAAGGAGACCAAAATTGCACACACATTTCAGGTGTGGCCTCACCAACCCCAATATAACTGTAGCAAAACACCTTTTTCTCTGTACTCGAATCCTCTCACTATGAGCGCCAACAGACAATTTTACTGCCTGCTGCACCTGCGTATTTACCTTAAGCGATTAGTGCACAAGGACCAGATAAAAATCTGCCTTCCAACGTTTTGTTACCAAACTGCATTTGCCTATTCACTCAGCCTGTCCAAATACTGCAACATTTCTGCATTCTCCTCACAGCTCACCTTCCTACCCAACTTTGTGTCATCTGCAAATTTTGAGAGATTACATTTCTTTCCTTCTTAACATAGATCCCTCATTTGGCAAGCTCCTGTGTCATGCTGCCTATGTCAGAGTCAGAGTTGGAGGAACCTGACCCGGTGTTAAAATGCCCAAGAGGAGCTACAAAATAAAGGAACTGGCCTATGTCTTTGGACTCAGAGGGGGAGGTATGTAGTGAGTGCAATGAGGTGGACGTGATAGAGTATAAATTCCCTGATCTGGTCCAATCAGGGAGCCTTGGCTGACAGATAAAAACAGGAGTGTCAGTTATGCTATTCAGTCTGAGAGCTGGCTCAGATGGAGCTAGATCAGTGTAAAGGATACTCCATATGTAAATAAAGAGTGACTTTGTGACAGGATACCGGTCTCTGTGGAGTTATTTCAAAGATGACGCATAAGAATGGCCAAAGTTTTAATTCTGAAGGGCAACTTAAGGCAGGCTGAAAGCATTCAATGATTAAAATAGTTTTTAACATTATTAAGAATTCACTTAGCTCCAAAGCTCTACAAATATATATCCATTGTTTTTCAGGTTCTTTGAGTGAATAGCAGCACATACTTCCTTAGTCTGGGTAATAATTGTAAATATACACTTAATGTTAACAAAATACATTTAGTTTTTACTTATTGAATTATAAAAATATTTAAAAATCTATAAAATGCAATACGCACCTCAGTATATCCCATGCTTGCTGCAGCAATCAGTGCCTGTTGAACTGCATGACTCTTCTTAAACACTCCCTGCTGCTGTCCTGCCAGTGTCCAATCAGCCTGGATTAGGAATTTAACTACTTCCAAGTGACCCCGTAGTGCAGCATGCACCAGAGCACATTGTCCATTCTTATCTAGGTGATCCACCTTTGAGAATGATTAATCAGCCAGTTAAACCACAAACCTCAGAATCATTTTTGATGAAGTAAAGCATTAGGAAGATTTAAGTCAAGACTTTTATTTTCTTTAAAATGTAAATTTCACCAGCCTTAGTCAAATATCCATAGAGCAAAACCCATCGGAGAAAAAGCCAAAGCAGAGGAAAGGGAAACATCTCGGAAATAGAAACCATAATATTGTACACATCAAAATAATAAATAAGAAAGCCATAAACATGAGAAAGAGTAATGACTGGAGAAATGTCAACTTGTGGGGATGTGAACAAAACTTAAGAATGTTAAATGGGCAACAATATTGGCAAACAATTGTGTAAAACATCAACAGGAAACATTTAAAAAGTGTTCAAAAGCCTGGGAAGAACAAGGAAATTTAAAAGTAAGAGATCACCATTGATGAGTAAGGACATGAGGAACATTGATGGTAAAAGAGACACTCACTAGGTGCATGGGCAACAGGCATGAACATGACAAGGAAGAACATGACAAGGGAGAATACAAAGAGATCAGAAGAAAGAAAATCAATTAGACAAGAAAAGGGGAACCAAGAAATTAAGTTACCAAGGAACAAAAAACAAAATAATTAAAAATTCCACTGCTACCCAAAGAAAAAAAAGTAACGCTGCAAATTATAATAGAGCCACTTATTGACTGACTTGATAATATTACAAGCAACACTAGAGAAATGGCAGAAATATTAAATAATCATGGTACTTCAGTACTTTCTGGAAAAGAGATAGCTAATATATCTAAGAATTAGAAATTAAATTACCATATTTAAAATAGAGGTGAAATAAACTAACAACTTAAAGAGTACAATACCTACTTAGAAGGATTACATCAGTGTGGAGAAATTATTGTATATTTATAATAATTCCTTAGAAAATAACGGGTAGTGCCAAAAGACTGGCAAATGGCTAATGTGAAACCTTATATGGAGGAAGGGAGATAGATGGAATATGCACAGGGAACTTGGACAAAAAAAAAGTCAATGAACATATTATGGTACACAGTTTTCACAATAGTGAAGTCTATGCTTAGTTTAAAATTAGTGGGAGGAGAAATGATACAATCTCTACTATAGGAGAAGAAAGTAGAGCATCCAACTTTCAAACAAAAAAAAAGATTAGTCTGCATAGATTTCAAAAAGGAAAATCTGTATGACTTACCTCATTGATTTATTTTTAAGAAGTAACTAAGAGCAGATAAGGGTAATGTTGTAGATGTAACTTATCTAGATTTCAAAATGATAGTGTCGCATGATAGACAAATGAAGAAAGTCAGATAATACAGGTGGAGCAGGAGACATGTGGCAGAATAAAGACGTAACTGGTTTCAAGCAGATAATACAGGAAAATGGGAGTTATTCAGACAGATAGAAAGCTCTAAGTTGTATTCCAGAAAGATGAATGCTAAGATCTTTGTTGTTTGCATTTACATTTTTGATTCAGATCTTGAAATCATGACAATTTCTAAACTTACAGCTAAGACCAAATCTGGGGGAGTAATGGTAAAAATTGTTAATTCCATGAGCAACACAAATTACAAGATAGCATATACATGCAGAATGCTCATGTAAACAGTATATAAATGTAAAAATGTTACATATTACAATCTCCTTTTTCATGTCAAAATGTGTATTACTTATAAGAAACTAAATGATCTCAAGGAGTAAAAAGAATCTGGGAACACAAATATAACACACAAAGTTACAACACAGTTTTACAAAGCCATAGAGAATAAGCAAAGCATTTGGGGTTTATTTCTGGATCAGTACAGTTGAAGACTAAATAAATCATGCTAAACAACACTGCGTCGATCACATCTGGAATACTGCATGCAAATTCTGGTTGTTTTTTTAAAAGTTGAGGCACTTGTAAGGGTGAAAAGAAGGTTTATAAGATTGATAACTGAAATGCTGGGGGGGGGGGGGGGGGGTGGGAGGGTGGGAGGGGAGGGAAACTATCAATAGAGAATGAACAGGTAAACCTATTTTCTCTTCCGAGGACAAGGCAAATGAGTGATCTAATTGAGACTTTTAAAATGATAAAATTTGATGTAGTCAGAGATAAAATGAGTAAATGGAAAGACTGACATCAGCTGGTCAGATCGAATGGTGTTTTTCTGTGCGGTATATCATAATCTGATATAAAAGCTGAAGACTAAAGTCAAAAAAGGTCTGATGGCTTCAGGAATCTTCATTTAAATATAAACATGGACCATAACAAATATATTTCTGAAAAAGAAAAGTGGAGCAACTGAAAGATATATTTGAGATAGTGAAGCAGTGTTTTGCATATCACTGAAATTTAGCATCAAATAAATTTTGAAGACATATAAGAGGTTTAGAGGACTTGACAGGGTAGATGTGGAAATGTTGTTTCCCATTGTGGGAGAGTTTAGGATCTCAGAATTACAGGTTACTCATTTAAGGCAGAAGCGAGGAGGAAATTTGTTTTCTGAGAGGGTAGTGAATCAGTGGAATTCTTTATGCAGAGGGCTATTGAGGCAGTGTTAGATATTTACAGCTGAGATAGACAGACTTTTAATCAGTAAGGAAATCAAGAGTTATTGGGAAAGTAAAGAATCTGGGGTTGAGGATTATCAGATCAACTATGATCTCATTGGACAGCAGAGCTTACTTGATGGGGTAAATGGCCTACTTCTGCTCCTATGTCTTATGGTCCTAAGATTTACCTTTGCTCGTCTTTTGGAAAGTAGATGAACAACAGTGAGGTGTCCAGAAGCTGCTGCATAGCCCAAAGGAGTCAGCCCACTCTCTGAGCAGGCATCCACATTCGCGCCAAACTCTAGCAGAAGAGCAACCATGTCTGAGTTACCAAGGTGAGACTGGACGCACAATATTGGGGCATTGTTCAACACCTCTGTCCGGTAATTCACATTGGCACCGCCCAAAATCAGTAAACGGCTCACCTGGTTATTGGCAAGATTCAAAGTGTTAACATATTAGCATAAAGTAATAAATCACATACAAAATCACTGAACAGGCTTGCCAATAGATATCATGGATTGAAGGGGTCTGTTATCATTACTGAACAAAGTTGGATAAATTATCTGCAAAACTTTATTTCATCAATCCTCTTTTCCTTTCTTCAATAATGGTATTACATTTGCTGTAGTTACTGCCATTGTTTAATGCTGCAATGTACAAGTATTCTTCCAAAATGTTCACAATTTTACTAAATAAGGACATTCGCCACCATAGCATTTTAATTTCATCATAACATCTGCACATTTACTCATGTGTGTCACATAATTCTGAATAGAACCAAATATAAAATGTTAAATTTGTACTAAAACTTTGTTAAAATTAATTAAATGTAAACACATTCTTTCCACTTGGTTCTTTAGTACAGCAGACGTAAGACGCAGAGGATAAACAACTGAGGTGCTTCCAGATATTTATGAACTAAATTACAAGGAAAAGCTTTAGTTCAATTTATTTCCCTAGACCTCTGAAATCACTTAGTTGAAACTTTCATGGCATTTTTTTTCACTTGGTGATTATGCTCCAAGTTCGAATCTTTGCTGGAACCTGTGGTTTGAGATAGCTGTAAATAGAAAAACATTTTAAACTTTATGTGTGTGTCAGTGCATGCCCTCAGAAATATCCAAACAACCAATGTTGTCGAAACATTTACACATTTCTCATCTATTTGTCTAGACAGAGGTGACATAAACAACTGTCATGACCCTGATGGGATGAGAATACTAGACATGAAGCCTCACTATTCCATGAGCCATCACAAATGTATAAATCATCAGTTTAATCACGAAGTTGGATAATTTGCCTGGCTTTGGCCACTATTTAAGATAAAAGAATCACACCAGATTTCATTACTAAACAAGAAAACAAAAGTAATTTACTACAACACAACACACACTTAACAAGTGACAAAAGGGATAATCAATTCCTAATATGGTAACTTAAAGTGTATCTTCTTTAAATTCCAATAAGCACCCAAGCGCATCCACAAATAGAATTGACAAGGCTGACAATTTTGCAGAAATATATGGGTGGAAAATATTAGCAAAAAGGAATAAATTCTGTGGATCAAGAATCCAAACCACAAGGGTGGAATGAAGTGACTTCTTCATAATTCTGTTGGTTTTTAGGCATTGCTTTGCTGTCAATTACTGTGATTCTTAATTTTGTAGTCGGTCAGTTAGACCTTGGTTTTTGCTTGAGTTGGAAGTTCTTCTTTTCAGAGTCTTTAAGGACTGTTTGTTCCATTCACAAAGGGAGAAAGAAAGTGACTTTTCTTGACTTGCAATTTTGTTTAGACATCGGAGTCCAATTTCCCCTTCTCTCAGTCCTGTGACAAACTGCAACTTCACTATAAAAGCTAGTTCTAGACAAGTGCTTTTAAAGCCAAAGACATCTCACGCCAGCATGAAGTACAAAAATATCAAATGCAACTCTCTAAAAGTTACATGACCTTGCGTAACCAAAAAGTCAATGCCATACAATTTCACTTTGTTGAAAAGGTAACAGTTTGTTCTCTGCAATACAGTGGTATCCACTTTCCCCACTTATACTCCAATGTACACACAATGAAAAATTTAAGCTCCCTCAACAGTAACTGTTTCAAAGAGTCTTGCAATTATTTTGTTGCCCAGTTGCCATGTATTAAGGTTCTACAGCTTCATGAAGTGCAATCATGGCACAAGTGGATTTCCCACCCTAATTATTTTATCCTTATACTCTCTGCATATTTTTGCTTCTGAGATCATTTGCCCACAGTCAAGAAAATAGCATAGCACTATGAGCATTAAAGGATTCTTCACAACCACTTTCTTGAACAGCCAAGTCACCACCACTCTCCCAACGTCACTGAACTGCTTCACAATTAAAATCAGATGAAAATTAAGTAATGTCATCAGTACTGCAGGCAGTACTCAGTGATTCTGAGACTGAAACCCAGTAATAAACCGAAATAAACTGAAAAATAAATACTCTGCTGCACCACAACCCATAGAAATTCAGTTACTGAAGACTGGTTGCCAGCTCGACCTGGGGTGGTTTTATAATATGCTGCAGCTGAAACCCAAGGATGTTTTCTGCTTCAGTGGCAATGATATTCACATCCAGTACTAAAATCAAATATGCACTTAATCAGAATACATTACCAAATATTCCATGATGTAATGAAAAGAAATCATAGCCAGCAAATCTGCAGCATGTAGGAAATAGGCTTACATTTCTCATAAGCTGAAATTCTAAACTGTCAGCTTTAGAGATTTGGTTAATGTGCAACACATTAAAGGATGGTGCCACTGATAGCAAAGGTAGGATTAAAATTAATTGAATAATAATTATTTCTGCTCAATACATGGTACATTTCCAAAGATCGGACAGATTTTTTTTGTGATGCATCAGGGATCTTGCCTGCTGGCTGGACAGCCAGTTAGAAATTGTGCTGCCTCTTGTTGGTAAGACCACTGAACCACAAACCAATCTGACATTGGCAAGACCACAACAGATCTTTCCTTGGAATTAAGATCCAAGGCTGAAAAGTCAGTCTATAGAGAACTGCCAGCAAATTAGAGGCCAGGAGTGCCACAGGAGACGTATGGTTGCTACAGGAAGAGCACATACAGAACTAAATCGGTAATGTGGTAATAGTGCTGGTGGTTGTGAGGGGGAATTTAGTGTCCTTAGTGCTGGAGGTCAAAATCTGTATGTTCTATGCCTGCGCTTAGTAATCCGGCATGCATTACCTTTGTCAGTGAGAATGTGAGTGAATTGCAGCAGGATGTACTTTGCACATTGACAATTCATAGAGGCAGCAATACTTTTAAAAGTGCTGCTGCCTTCACTCAAGAGCAATTTTCATTACCAAACTTTTTGAAACACAACTCATGGTATGTATGAAATAATGGAAAATCACTAAACCTGACAGAGTGTTCAGATAGATTAGATTAGATTACATTACAGTGTGGAAACAGGCCCTTCGACCCAACAAGTCCACACCGACCCGCTGAAGCGTAACCCACCCATACCCCTACATTTACCCCTATACCTAACACTACAGGCAATTTAACATGGCCAATTCACCTGACCTGCACATCTTTGGACTGTGGGAGGAAACCGGAACACCCGGAGGAAACCCACGCAGACACGTGCAAACTCCACACAGCCAGTCGCCTGAGGCAGGAATTGAACCCGGGTCTCTGGCGCTGTGAGGCAGCAGTGCTAACCACTGTGCCACCGTGCCGCCCAGTGGATAGTTCACTGGAATTATTAAGAGCAGACATAAAAATCAATAAGGTCAGTGGAACTGAAACTCTAAGGTCATTTAAACTACCGGAATCTAAATTTTGAAAAAAAAAAGTTTCAGCATTCAAAATTTGTGTTGCAATTTCAATAGATTTTTCTTGAATATGTTTGAAAATTATTATTGTCGCAGCGATGTTTCTTGACAGCTTCCACAATAACTTCTTATCACAATCAAGAGCTTGCAGGTTCACAATTTGATTGATAGCTCCAAGTGGTTGTAAAGGGATTAGCTGTCTTTGATGTAGCGTCATGAATGCAGTTGCTTGTTTTTCTGTATGATTGAGTAGTTGATGCAATTTAAATGTATTTAATGGGCTTTTATGAATGAGTGTGTTTGAAATAAAATCACATTACTCTTAATGCCACCTAACATGGCTACTTATTGGTCTGGATTATGTAAGGGCAAAGGGTGGTAGATCCAGGGTCATAGATTGGCAAGATTTGGCAGAAATGCACAGGTCAGGTGAAGGGGTTGACTTGGAGGCATGGGAGGGGGCATATTGTTGGGACTGGGGGGAAGTGAAGTGAATAATTTGGCATGAAGGATACAGAGCAATGGTAGAGAGATATAGGTTGACACGGAAGATATGAGAGGCCATGAGGGATGAGCAGAGAGATATTTGTGACCTTTCCTGTCACAAGCCACCCACCCTGGAGCAAAAATACACTGTTATAGATAACCTTCTCCTGAGATGAGTTTGTGGGGTCATGAAATTTTGACTTGGAAGTGAAGATTCAGTCCTTGGTGCTTCATGTGATCCTAAGATATGCTTCTAACTTCATATTTAGAACATAGAACATAGAAGAATACAGCGCAGTACAGGCCCTTCGGTCCTCGATGTTGCGTCGATCCAAGCCCACCTAACCTACACTAGCCCACTATCCTCCATATGCCTATCCAATGCCCGCTTAAATGCCCATAATGAGGGAGAGTCCACCACTGCTACTGGCAGGGCATTCCATGAACTCATGACTCGCTGAGTAAAGAACCTACCCCTAACATCTGTCCTATACCTACCCCCCCACCTTAATTTAAAGCTATGCCCCCTTGTAATAGCTGACTCCATACGTGGAAAGAGATTCTCACTGTCGACCCTATCTAAACCCCTAATCATCTTGTACACCTCTATAAAGTCATCCCTAAACCTTCTTTTCTCCAATGAAAACAATCCCAAGTGCCTCAGCCTTTCCTCATACGATCTTCCTACCATACCAGACAACATCCTGGTAAACCTCCTCTGCACCCGTTCCAGTGCCTCCACATCCTTCCTATAGTATGGCGATCAAAACTGCACACAATACTCCAAATGTGCCCACACCAGAGTCTTATACAACTGCAACATGACCTCAGGACTCCGGAACTCAATTCCTCTACCAATAAAAGCCAGTACGCCATATGCCTTCTTCACCGCACTATTTACCTGGGTGGCAACTTTCAAATTTGTGCCAACTATTAGACGCCCCTCATTCACCTCCAAATCCATACCTTTGTTACTTCTAAATTTGACCATTCCAACATGCTCCTGGCTGGTCTCATACATTTGACCCTCTATAAACTTGAGGTCTTCCAAAATTCTGCTGTTCTAACTTGCAAGTTTCATTCCCTGCAATAATAGATCACCTGACATCCAAAATTTTATTTGAAATGTTTCTCTCTCTTAACGCAAGAGTAATAGTGAATACCACATTAGATATCAAAGGGGTAGGAATGGTTCTTGGATGTTCCAGGGTTTAGATGTTTCAAAAGGAATAGGGAACGAGGTAAAAGAGGTGGGGGAGAGGAATTGCTAATCAGGCATATTATCACAGCTGCGGAAAGGGAGTAGTCAAGAAGGATTTGTGTACTGAGTCAGTATGGGTGGAAGTCAGAAACAGGAAAGGAGTAGTCACTTTATTGGGAGTTTTCTATAGACCTCTCCAGCAGCCACAGAGACACAGAGGAGCAGAATGGGAGACAGATTTTGGAAAGGTGCAGAAATAACAGGGCTGTTGCCATGGGGTGACTTCAATTTCCTTAATATTAATTGGAACCTCCTTAGTGCAGTTAGTTTGGATGGAGCAGATTTTGTCAGGTGCGTCCAGAAAGGATTCCTGGCTCAATATGTAGAGAGGCTGACTAGAGGGGAGGTCATATTGCATTTGGTACTGAGCAACGAACCAGATCTTTCAGTAGGAGAACATTTAGATGATAGTGATCACACCTCCCTGACTTTATTATAGTCATGGAGAGAGATAGGAGCAGACGATATGGGAAAGTATTTAATTCAGGAAGGAGGAATTATAATGCCATTAGACAGGAACTGTGGAGCATAAATTGGGCGCAGATATTCTCAGGGAATTCCTTGAAAAAATGTGGATGTTGTTTAGGGAGCACTTCATAGAATCCTTACAGTGAGGAAACAGGCTATTTTGGCCCAACAAGTCCACACCAACCCTCCAAAGAGTAACCCACTCAGACCTATTGACCCACCGTTGGCACGGTGGCTTAGCACTGCTGCCTCACAACATCAGGATCCCAAGTTCAATACCAGCCTCAGGTGACTGTCTGTGTGGAGTTTGCACATTCTCTCTGGGTTTGCTTCTTGCTTCCTCTCACAATCCAAAGATGTGCAGGTCAGGTGAATTGGCTCCACTAAATTGCCCATAGTGTTCAGGGATGTATAGGTTAGGTGCATGAGTCAAGGGTAAATGTAGGAGAACGGGTCTGGATGGGATACTCTTCGGATTTGTTGGGCTGTAGGGCCTGTTTCTACACAGTAGGAATTCTAATTGGGGCGGCATGATGGCTCAGTGGTTAGCACTGCTGCCTCACAGCACCAGGGTCCCAGGTTCAATTCCAGCCTTGGGTGACTGTCTGTGTGGAATTTGCGTGGGTTTCCTCTGGGTCCTCTGGCTTCCTGCCACAGTCCAAAGATGTGCAGGTCAGGTGAATTGGCCATACTAAATTGTCCATAGTTAGGTGCATGAGTCAGAGGGAAATAGGTCTGGGTGGGTGACTCTTCAGAGGGTTGGTGTGGACTTGTTGGGCCAAAGGGCCTGTTTTCACACTGTAGGGAATCTAATCTAAAATCTAATCTAATCTATTCCCCTATCCTAGTACTCTACATTTCCCCTGATTAACGCACCAAAACTACACATCCTGAAACACTAAAAATAATTTAGCCTGGCCAATTCACCTAACCTGCACATCTTTGGACTGTGGGAGGAAACCAGAACTCCTGCAGGAAACACACAGACATGAGGAGAATGTGCAAACTCCACATAGCCAGTCATCCGAGGTTAGAGTCAAACTCGGGTCCCTGATGCTGTGAGGCAGCAGTGCTAACTTCTGTACCGCTCCACTTGCTGAGAGTGCTGGACAGGTTTGTCCCATTGAGGCAAGAAAGCGATTGTAGGGTGAAGGAACCTTAGGTAACAAGGGATGTGGAACATTTAGTCAAGAGGAAGAAGGAAGCTTACTTCAGGATGAGGAAGCAAGGATCTCTAGAGGATTATAAGGTAGCCAGGAAGGAACTGAAGAATGGACTTAGGCAAGCTAGAAGGGGGCATGAATTAGCCTTGGCGGGTAGGATTAAAGAAAACCACAAGGTGTTTTGCACTTATGTGAGGAACAAGTGGATGGCCAGAGTGAGGGTAGAGCCAATCAGGAATAGTGGAGGAAACTTGTGTCTGGAATTGGAAGAGGTAGAGGAGGTTCTTTGCTTCAGTATTCACTAGTGAGAAGGACCTTGTTATTGGGGGAACAGCGTGAAACAGGCTGATAAGCTCAAACATGATGAAGTTAAGGAGGAGAATGTGCTGGAGATTTTGAAAAATATGAGGACAGATAAATCTCCTGGGCCAGATGGGATATACCCAAGGTTAATACGGGAAGCGAGGGAAAGAGATTGCTGAGCCTTTGGCAATGATCTTTGCGTCCTCACTGTCCACTGGAGTAGTACAGATAAATGGAGGGTGGCAAATATTATTCCCTTGTTTAAGAAAGGGAATAGGGATAATCCTTGGAATTATAGATCAGTCAGTTTTATGTTGATGGTAGGCAAATTATTGGAGAGAATTCTGAGAGATAGGATTTATGATTACTTGGAAAAGCATAGTTTGCTTAGAGATAATCAGCATGGCTTTGTGAGGGGCAGGGCATGCCTCATAAGCCTTACTGAATTTTTTAAGGATGTGACAAAACACATTGATGAAGGTAGAACAGTGGATATAGTGTATCTGGATTTTAGCAAGGCGTTTGTTAAGGTTCCCCATTGTAGGCTCATTCAGAAAGTAAGGAGGCATGGGAAATAGGGAAATTTGGCTGTCTAGATACAGAATTGACTGGTCCGTTGAAGACAGAGGGTAGTAGTAGATGGAAAGTATTCAGCCTGGAGCTCAGTGATCAGTGATATTCTACAGGATCTATTTTGGGACTTCTGCCCTTTCTGATTTTTATAAATGACTTGGATAAGGAAATGGAAGGGTGGGTTAGTACGTTTGCCGATGACACAAAGGTTGGTGGAGTTGTGGACAGTGTGGAGGGCTGTTGGAGATTGTAATGGGACATTGACAGGATGCAGAGCTGGGTTGAGAAGTGGGACATGGAGTTCAACCTGGAAAAGTGTGAAGTCATTTACTTTGGAAGGTCGAATTTGAATGCAGATTACAGGGTTAAAGGCAGGTTTTTTGGCAGTGTGGAGGTACAGCGGAATCTTGGGTCCACGGCCATAGATCCCTCAAAGTTGCCACCCAAGTTGATAGGGATGTTAAGAAAGTGTGTTCGCTTTAATTAGCAGTGGGATTGAGTTTGAGAGCAGTGAGGTTATGCTGCAGCTCTATATAGACCATTTGGAATATTGTGTTCAGTTCTAGTTACCTCATTGTAGGAAGGATATGGAAGCTTCAGAGAGGGTCCAGAGGAGGTTTACCAGGATGCTGTCTTATGAAGAAAGGTTGGGGGAGATAAGGCTTTTCTCTTTGGAGTGAAGAAGGATGAGAGGTGTACAAGATGATGAGGCATAGATAGAGTGGATAGCCAAGATTTCTTCACAGGGCAGAACTGGCTATCATGAGGGGCATAATTTTAAGGTGATTGGAGAAAGGTTCAGGGAAGATGTCACAGGCAGGTTCTTTACGCAGAGTGTAGTGAGTGCCAGCAATTATAGTAGAATCAGATATGTTAGGGACCTTTAAGCAATTCTTGGATAGGCACCTGGGTGATAGTAAAATGAAGGGTATTTAGGTTAGTTTGAGCTTAGAGTAGGATAAAAGGTTGGCACAGCACTGAGGACTGAAGGGTTTGTACTGTTCTATACTACCAAGTTAATTAGCTTGAAGAAGTAACTAACCCACTTAACACAGTACAAAAACCTCCGAAAGTTAACTATAATTGCTGAGTTTAGTTTGATAATTTCTTCCACCTAGTTCCTAATTATATAAAGCAACATCCACTGTGATGAAAAGAGAATCAAAAAGTGGAAAAGGCTAAAGTTGCCTTTCTTATTCAAATGGTGCTAACTTAATGCTTCACTAGAAAATTAACATTTTCAGTATGTATACTTCAGCATCTCTTTTCCTTCACAACACTACTGGTAGCCATGCCCTACTGCTTAGGCCCTAACTGTTGGAGTCTCCTCTTCTGAATCATTTTAGCTTTCCATTTCCTCTAATTTGCTCATTAAAGTCATCACTTTAATCAAGATGTTAGTCACCTGTCTCTACATTGCTTCCTTTTTATGATCTTGAAGTCCCTTGTTACACTTTACTACATTAAAAGTGTTATAAATGCAAGTTCTAGTGCTCGTTAATAACAAGACACAAAAAAGAAGGAAGTTTAGTAATTAAAATTTGGCTCAGCGATATTTTGCAGTCAAATAATATGCTGACACATCCTGTCATGAAGACTTGCCTGTTTTAAAGGGAAATTGTTAAGTGCAGTACCTGTCAGCTGCTTGATGCCATGTAGATGTAATTGGCTTCATTAATAACTATAATAATGGTAGATTACTCCATTTTGTTTTCTGCTGTTATTAAGTCACCATGAAACACTGGAAAAGTGCTTAATAATAGAATCATAGAGATGTACAGTACGGAAACAGACTCTTCGGTCCAACTCGTTCATGCCGACCAGATATCTCAACTCAATCTTGTCCCACCTGCCAGCACCTGGCACATTACCCTCCAAACCCCTCCTGTTCATATACCCATCCAGATGCGTTTTAAATGTTGCAATGGACCAGCCTCCACCACTTCCTCTGGCAGCTCATTCCATACACGTACCACCTTCTGTGTGAAAAAGTTGCCCCTTAGGTCTTTTTTATCCAAAGTTCCAAAACAATGCAACAGCATATAAAACAGTAAATATTTGCTCCTGGAATTCAAGGAAATCACCTCCAACACCTAAAATACCTCAAAAAAAGTTGCACCTGTTACAGCCAGAAACTTTTCCTGTCCTCCATCTTGGATAACCCAAAGTGCTTCTTGAAAACATTCAATGTTTTGGCCTCAATCACTTTCTGTGGCAGAAAATTCCACAAGCTCCCCACTCTCTGGGTGAAGACATTCCTCCTCATCTCAGTTCTACCCAGTCTCCTTTAGACCATGACTCTCTGGTTCTGGACTGTCTGATCATCGGCAACATCCTTCACCTGTTTATCCCTGACTAGTCCTGTTAGAATTTTATAAGTTTCCATGAGATTCCCTCTTCATTCTTCGAAACTCTGCAAAATATAATCCTAACCAATCCAATCTCTCTTCATACACCTGTCTTGTCATCCCAGGTATACCCTTCACTGCACTTCCTCTATAGACAGAACATCCTTCCTTGGATAAGGAGACCACAACTACACACAATAACTCCAGGTGAGGTCTCACCAAAGCCCTGTACAATTCCAACAATACATCCCTGTTACTGTATTGATGGTACAATGAAAGCCCCTTCAGAAAGTGCTTTGCTAACCCCAAAGCATTTGGGGATGTCCTGAAGTCATAAAAGGTGTTGAAAGGAAAATGATATTTAAACCATAACCTTCTCCTTTCAGTCCTCTGCTGAGGAACAGGGGCCAAAGTTTTATCCAGTGAGTGTTACCAGCAGCCTAATTGCTAAAAGGTATCCCCGTGGTCCCTTACCCTCAGCCAGGTCAACAGTGTTTCTTCAGCTTGTCGTCAAAGATCCTCTGGGATCTCAAGAGGAACGTATTAATTAGATTTTGGGAATGCCAGGATCAGGATACCAATAACTCACTTTAGCATCTCATTAGGGGTTTGAGCGAGCGTTACCAAACAACAAAGGCCCGTCAATTAATTACCGCTTGAATGAATGAGAAAATCAAATGTGGATTGTCTCTGGAAGTAGGGACCCTCTGGCAATTGCACAGCCCACACACACACAACTAATCCGCTGTGGATACATAATAAATTGTGTTTGGGCTGAACAATTGATTTACACAGCTGAAAAGCTCATGCCTTTTCCAAAAAAAGGTGATGGGGATTGGGGTGGGGGGTGTTCACATGAGACTCTAAGATCATGCAGACCAGATATCCTTTATAGATCCAGTCCCATTTGCCAGCATTTGGCCCATATCCCTCTAAAACCCTTCCTATACATGTCTCGATGCCTTTAAAATGTTTATTCATACCAGCTTCCACTACTTTCTCTGGCAGATTATCCCATACATGCATCACCCTCAGATTGAAAAAGGTGCCCCTTATGTCCCTTTTAAATCTCTCCTCTCTTACTTTCAACCTATGCCCTCTAGTTTTGGACTTCCCCCTCACCAGGGAAGACACCTTATCTATTTATCCTATCCAAGCCCTTCATGTTTTTATAAACCTCTACAAGGTCACCCCTCAGTCTCCTACACCTCAGGGAAAACAGTCCCAGCTTATTCAGCCTCTCCCTATAGCTCAAAATCTCCAACTTTGGCAATTTTCTTGTAAATCTTTTCTGAACCTTTCTTAGTTTCACAGAACCCTTCCTATAACGGGGGACCAGAATGGCACACATTATTCCAGAAGTAGCCACACCAACACCGTGTGGGCGGCACGGTGGCACAGTGGTTAGCACTGCTGCCTCACAGCGCCTGAGACCCGGGTTCAATTCCCGCCTCAGGCGACTGACTGTGTGGAGTTTGCACGTTCTCCCCGTGTCTGCGTGGGTTTCCTCCGGGTGCTCCGGTTTCCTCCCACAGTCCAAAAGATGTGCAGGGTCAGGTGAATTGGCCATGCTAAATTGCCCGTAGTGTTAGGTAAGGGGTAAATGTAGGGGTATGGGTGGGTTTCGCTTCGGCGGGTCGGTGTGGACTTGTTGGGCCGAAGGGCCTGTTTCCACACTGTAATCTAATCTAATCTAAAAAAAAACATCCTGTACAGGCACAACATGACTACCCAACTCCTATACTCAATGTAATGACCAATTAAGCAAGCATACCAAATGCCTTTTTCACTATCCAGTCTACCTGAGGCTCCACTTTAAAGGAACTATGAACCTGCATTCCAAGGTCTCTTTGTTCAGCAACACTCCCCGGGACCTTACCGTTGAAGTCTGCCAAATGTCTTAAATGAATTCAGCATCACCTCCCTACTTTTTTACTCTGTACCCCATAAATATCCGTTAACTATAAAATATCCATCGATTATGTGGTCAAGAATATATAGGGGAGTGTGGATATTTCAGGGGCACCGATGACAATATTTCAGTCTTCACTAGACTCAGAGCAGGAGCCAACATATTGGAGATTTGTAAACTTCATGCCCTTATTCAAAAATAGTTGTAAGGATAGCCGATCAATTACAGATTAGGCTGTTTAACTTGAATGGTAGGACGACTTGTGGAAACAAATCTTTCGGACAGAAATAGTAGTCACATGGAAAAAGATAGGTTGATTAGGAGGAGATTTCTAAGGGGCAAATTGAATTTAAGTAGCTTGCTGGGGCATTTTGAAGAGCTAAGAAGGAGGATCAAAGAAGGTAAAGTTGTTCATGTGGTGTACATGAATTTCCAGAATTAATTGGATACAGTGCCACACAACAGACTTGTGAGAAAAGTTATAGCTTGTACAATTTAAGTGAAAACAGCAATGTGGATACAAAATTAGCTGAGTGATAAGAAACAGATATGAACTGTTCATGGATATCCTAGCAGCTGGATGAAGTGCTGCGGCGGAATTTGCTGGAAGTCAGTTTTGGGAGCCTTGCTTTTTCCAATATACATTGATGTGAAGGGAACAATTTTAAAGTTTGACAGATGACAGAAAACCTTGAAGCATTATCAACTGTGAGAAGGATATTGTAGAACTTCAAAAGCACATAGATAAGTTGGTGGAGTGGGCAGATCGGCAGCATATGAAGCTCAATGCGCACAAGTGTAAGGTGCCGAATTTTGACAGGAAGAATTATATCGAATGGACTGTTGAACCAGAATCATTCCTGATTTATTCTATTTAATATCTATACCAATATACTTAAAAGTCTGACTTCCAATCAGAAATTACTTTTAATTTTATCTATCTCACTGCATTCAAATGTCTGAGAAACTTCCCACGAAAAAAACCCACCGACATACATCATAAAGATGCCTGCCAGTCTGTCTGTCTCTCTGTGATACCAGTAGGATATTACTGACTCTGCGATACACTGAATACAACATACTTTCAACAAGACAGAAACTAAGTGAGAAGTGCCAAATGCTCACTGTGTCGTTCAACCCATAATGTTCACAGCTTCCCATCTAAATCACCCTGCTTCTTTGAAACTTGTTGAAACTGCAGAAATACAACTTTTATATTGATTTGTTTATATTTCCAAGAGTAAAAGAATGCTAAAAGAATGAAGAATATTTTTAAGATGGTTTTTCCTGCAATAGTGGTAACCACTTTTGATCATCTGGATGTTGTGAAACTTGAAAGGGTTCAGAAAAGATTTACAAGGATGTTGCCAGGGTTGGAGGACTTGAGTTATAGGGAGAGGCTGAATAGGCTTGTGCTGTTTTCTCTGGAGTGTCAGAGGCTGAGGGGTGACCTTATAGAGGTTTATAAAATCATGAGGGGCATGGAAAGGGTAAATAGACAAGGTCTTTTCCCTGGGGTGGGGGAGTCCAGAACTAGAGGTCATAGGTTTATGATAAGAGGGGACAGATATAAAAGAGACTGTAGGGGCAACTTTTTCTCACAGAGGGTGGTATATGTATGGAGTGATCTGCCGGAGGAAGTGGTGGAGGTTAGTGCAATTGCAACATTTAAAATGCATCTTTACAAGGATGTTGCCAGGGTTGGAGGATTTGAGCTATTGGAAGAGGTTGAATAGGTTGGGGCTGTTTTCCCTGGAGCATCAGCGGCTGAGAGGTGACCTTATAGAGTTTATAAAATCATGAAAGGCATGGATAGGATAAGTAGACAAAGTCTTTTCCCCGGGGTGGGAGAGTCCAGAACTATAGGCTTAGGGTGAGGGGGGAAATATATAAAAGAGACCTATGAGGCAACGTTTTCACACAGAGAGCGGTATGTGTCTGGAATGAGCTGCCAGAGGAATTAGTGGAGGCTAGTACAACTGCAACATTTAACAGGCATCTGGGTGGGTTTATGAATAGGAAGGGTTTGGAGGGATATGGGATATCTGGTTGGCATGGATGAGTTGAACCAAAAGGTCTGTTTCCATGCTGCATATCTCTATGACTCTAAGTGATGCTGAATTTGTGTAAGATATTAGTTAGACATTGGCCTTATTCTGGGCACTGTATTATAGGAAGAATGTGATTGCATTTTAGACAGTGCATAAGAGATTGACAAGAATAGCTCTCAGGTTGAGAAACTTCATTTGTGAGAATAGACTGGAAGTGTGGGGACTGTTGTCTTCGGAGAGAAGCCTAATAGGGTGTTTGATAGAAGTACCAAAATCATGAGTGGGCTAGATAGAGTAGATAGGGAGAAACTGTTTCCACGCATAAAAAGGTCAAGAATGAGAGGGCATGTACAAAGTGATTTGCATAAGAAGCAAATGTGGTGCAAGAGAAACCTTTCACACAACAAATGTTTCTCAAATATACAACCATAGAATGAATTTCTTGAAGGTATAGTGCAGGCAGGTTCAACGGAGGCATTCAAGAGGGCACATCCTTCATTTGGAAACCTGGATGGTCTCTGTGTTTATGTAATCCAGTTAAAAAAGTCTGGATTGACACAAATCAGCAAAGAAAAAGTTATCGACTCAATTATGATTTGAATAATATATATTTCCAGCAGTTTACTAGTGAACAGTTGAAAGTTGAAGGATTTTCTTTGCACAGGGGATCATTCAAAGAAAGTTTTACCAGAAATGTCTACTGACAATGTAATAATTACTGAGCGATTGGATGTTTGAAAAAATGTAAGGATTTAGGGAAAGTAAACAGCACTAGGATTTGAATAATTACAGTCTAAGTGTTAGCAGTAATGCACAATGGGCCAAATGGTCATCATCTGTGATATAATTTCTATGATTTCACAGAAAACATGCACAACTTAAATAGCAAAAGCCCAATTTAAAATAAATAAAAAGTAAGATAATCTGATTTCCAATCCTAATAAAGTAACAATATGAATATTGTGCATTGTGTTATTCAGAAGATACTTACTTCAATGTGTTCAAATATATTAAAACTCTTGTTGGGTTAACTCAAATAAACCTGTGGTCTGGCAACTAAAAATGTGATCCATTTTATTTGTTGCCTAGTCATTTGCCAATGCAACCAACAATTAGGCTGGAATTGAAAAGGGTGGCACTGGAAAAGTACAGCAGGTCAGGCAGCATGTGAGCAGCAGGAGAGTCAACATTTCGGACATAGGCCCTTCATCAGGGAAGTGGGGATAAGGGGGATGAGAAATAAATAGGAAGGTGGGGTGGGGCTGGGGGGGAAAAGGTAGATGGGAAGGCGATAGGTGAATGCAGGTGGGGGTAATTGTGATAGGTCAGTGGGGAGGGTGGAGCGAATAGGTGGGAAGGAAGATGGACAGGTCAAGAGGACAGTGCCAAGTTGGATGGTTAGATCTGGGATGAGGTGGAGGGAGGGGGGCAAGGGGGATTTAGAAACGAGCGAAGTCGATATTGATGCCATGTGGTTGATGGGTCCCAAGATAGAAGATGAGGCATTCTTCCTCCAGTTGTTGGGTGGCTTGGATTTGGTGGTGGCAGTGGCCCAGGATTAGAAATGTCCTTGGGGGAGTGGGAGGGACAGTTAAAGTGGTCGACCACAGGGCGGTGGGGTTGTGTGTGTCCAGAGAGGTTCCCTGAACGCTCTGAGTTGGCATCCTGTCTCCCCGATGTAGAGGAGACCACATCAAGAGCAACAGATGCAACAGATGAGGTGGGTGGATGGCAGGAAAATCTCTACCAGATGTGAAAAGATCCTTTGGGGCCTTGGATAGCGGTAATAGGCACAGATTTTATACCTCATGTGGCAGCAAGGGAAGGTGCTGGGTGTGGAAGGAGGGTTGGTGGGCGGCATGGACCTAACCATTAGTCTATATAAGTTAAATAAAAATTAATGTTTCACTTTTTTCTCCAGCATTGCTCTACGCTTGAGGCAACAACCTTTGCTGGATCAGTGGCCCTCTGGTACTTCACACAAATGGTAATATTTTTGGGTAGGAGCTTAACTAGTAAATATAGGCAACTGCTAGTTCAGATTGGCTCCTTAGGTTTGAGGGTGGAGTGTATTTCACTCACTGAACCACTAGGTTGGGATACAGCACAGTGGTGAAAAACGTTGCTTTCCATTTTCATTGTGAACTAAAAAGCAACAGTATGCTTTGGCATCTCAATAAAAATGAGTAAAGGAGAGTTTACGTTTTAAGCAATCAGCAGTGACAGGATTCCATTATCCCTATGTGTCTGGACTGAAGTTTTCTCTGGATCTGGGTTATATTACTCTCATCCTTCCAATTAAGATTATTCCATAAATCTGTCTGATTCACAATTTATTTTCTAGCATTAGCTTGAATTTACTCAGTTGCTGAAGTGTCCCATAAAATATCACTTGGAGATGCAATAGCATATTTGGATTAAAAACTGACGTTGAATATTTAATTTTAGTCACCTCACAGAATACGTATTGCAGTTACTGTTAAGCTCAATACCTTCATGTGCTTTGCATTTCATTCCAGAAAGTTGATGCTTGGGGGCTAAAAATTAATAAATGTTAAACATTGAAATGGTCCAAGTTCATCCGTGTATGTGTATATAAGCCTTGTGGTTACATAAGGAATGACAAAAGTGCTATGATGATTCAACAAATATTTGACACTTGTATGCCAGCTTGAAACGCTCTTACTGGCTACTTTTCTGTTTCCTTGGCCAAGTTTCTACATGTAGAAGTTTAAATCAGATTGCGAAGGCCATTCAGTTAATTTGAACTGATCTATCCATAAAAATCAACCTCCTAACAAGATGTCTATTTGTTTCTTTAATTCTTCCAGAAATCATCTTATGTTGATGACTGTCATAAATTACACATTTTCAAGTTGACAGATCAGTGCTAGGGCCTCAGCTAATTACAATCTGTATTAACAATTTAAATGAACAGACAGAGAGGAATGTATCCAAATTTGCAAATGATGCAGTGCTAGTTGAGAATACAGACTGTGAGGAAGTCAAAAAGAGGCTACAAATAGATTTAGACAACTTAACTGAGTGGACAATAAGGTGATGGGCAAGCACAAGGATTTTCCGCTTTGAGTGAAAGAATAGAGAAGCAAATGTATTGTAAAAATTGTAAACCTTATAAAGTCTTGGATGCACCTGTACAATTAACATAAAGTTATCCCTTACTCCCATTTCATCCGCCTCCATCATATCTGCTCCTAGAAGAAACAATTCCACTCCAGGACATTCTAGGTGGCTTCCTAGATTGAAGGAGGATCGAACTTTCCTACGTAAAAAATGCTTTGCCGGGTGCTGGCAGGTGGGACTAGATTTACTTCCTACAGCACATTATCCTCCACAATTTACGCCACCTACAAACAGACCCCAGTACCTTGGATATACTTCCTTCCTTGCCCCTATCAGCATTCCTCAGAGACCATTCCCTCCGTGACTTACTCATTAGGTCCACAGCTCCCACCAACCCACACTCCACTCACGGCACCTTCCCTAGGTGCCGCAAGAATTGCAAAACCTGCGCCCACACCTCCCCTGTCACCTCCATCCAAGGCACCAAAGGATCCTTCCACTGCCGGCAGAGATTTTTCTGCAAATCCAAATACTTCATCTCCTGTGTCTGTTGCTCTCGATGTGGTCTCCTCCAGCACACCAACTCGTGGAAAGTTTCAGGGACACATGGACCAAACAACCCCACCACCATGTGACTTGAACTCTCCCACTCCATCAAGGACATGCAATTCCTGGGCCGCCTCCACCACCAAATCTAAGCCACTCAAAGCCTGGAGGAAGAATGCCTAATCTTCCACCATGGGACCCACCAACCACACAGCAGCAACACTGATTTCACTGATTTTCACTGATCTCCCCTCACCACATAGAGTCATAGAGATATACAGCATGGAAACAGACCCTTCGGTCCAATCTGTCCATGCCGACCAGATATCCCACCTGCCACCACCTGGCCCATATCCCTCCAAACCCTTCCTATTCATATACCCATCCAAATGACTCTTAAATGTTGCAATTGTACCAGCCTCCACCACATCTTCTGGCAGCTCATTCCATACACGTACCACCCTCTGCGTGAAAAGGTTGCCCCGTAGGCTTCTCTTATATCTTTCCCCTCTCACCCTAAACCTATGCCCTCTAGTTCTGGATCCCCGACCCCAGGGAAAAGACCTTGTCTATTTATCCTATCCATACCCTTCATAATTTTGTAAACCTCGATAAGGTCACCCCTCAGCCTCCGACGCTCCAGGGAAAACAGCCCCAGCCTGTTCAGCCTCTCCCTATAGCTCAAATCCTCAACCTTGGCAACATCCTTGTAAATCTTTTCTGAACCCTTTCAAGTTTCACAACATCTTTCCAATAGGAAGGAGACCAGAATTGCACGCAATACTCCAACAGTGGCCTAAATCAATGTCCTGTACAGCTGCAACATGACCTCCCAACTCCTGTACTCAATACTCTGACTAATAAAGGAAAGCATACCAAACGCCTTCTTCACTATCCAATCTACCTGCGACTCCACTTTCAAGGAGCTATGAACCTGCACTCCAAGACTCCAAGGTCTCTTTATTCAGCAACACTCCCAGGACCTTACCATTAAGTGCATAAGTCCTGCTAAGATTTGCTTTCCCAAAATGCAGCACCTCGCATTTATCTGAATTAAACTTATCTGCCACTTCTCAGCCCGTTGGCCCATCTGGTCCAGATCCTATTCTAATATGAGGTAACCCTCTTCGCTGTCCACTACACCTCCAATTTTGTTGTCATCCGCAAACTTACTAACTGTACCTCTTATGCTCGCATCCAAATCATTTATGTAAATGACGAAAAGTAGATGACCCAGCACCGATCCTTGTGGCATTCCACTGGTCACAGGCCTCCAGTCTGAAAAACAACCCTCCACCACCACCCTCTGTATTCTACCTTTGAGCCAGTTCTGTATCCAAATGGCTAGTTCTCCCTGTATTCCATGAGATCTAACCTTGCTAATCAGTCTCCCATGGGGAACCTTGTCGAATGCGTTACTGAAGTCCATATAGATCACATCTACTGCTCTGCCTCATCAATCTTCTTTGTTATGTCTTCAAAAAACTCAATCAAGTTTGTGAGACATGATTTCCCACGCACAAACCATGTTGACTATCCCTAATCAGGCAGCATTCAAGGAGCTTTTTTTTTTGTCAGGCAGTATCCAAGGAGCTGCGCTTTTCCAGCAACACATTTTCAGCTCTGATTTCCAGCATCTGCAGTCCTCACTTTGCTGCGCTTTTCCAGCGACACATTTTCAGCTCTGATCTCCAGCATCTGCAGTCCTCACTTTCTCCTATCCCTAATCAGTCCTTGCCTTTCCAAATACATGTACATCCTGTCCCTCAGGATTCCCTCCAACAACTTGCCCACCACTGAGGTCAGGCTCACTGGTCTATAGTTCCCTGGCTTGTCTTTACCGCCATTCTTAAACAGTGGCCCCACATTTGCCAACCTCGTTTCCGGCACCTCACCTGTGACTATCGATGTTACAAATATGGCCCAGCAATCATTTCTCTAGCTTCCCACAGAGTTCTCTGGTACGCCTGATCAGGTCCTGGGGATTTATCCACCTTTAACCGTTTCAAGACATCCAGCACTTCCTCCTTTATAATCTGGATATTTTGCAAGATGTCACCATCTATTTCCCTACAGTCTATATCTTCCATATCCTTTTCCACAGTAAATACTGATGCAAAATATCCATTTAGTATCTTCCCTATTTTCTGTGGCTCCACAGAAAGGCCGCCTTGCTGATTTTTGAGGGGCCCTATTCTCTCCCTAGTTACCATTTTGTCCTTAATATATTTGTCTCATCCCAGATTCAACCCTACAACTCAGCTCCGCCCTCTTAAACTGAGCCACCTGTCTATCTTCCTTCCCACCTATCCACTCCACCCTGCACTGTGAAATATCACCATCACCCTCCCACCTGCATCTACATATTGCCTTCCCAGCTAGCTTTCACACCAGCCGCATCCCTATTTATCTCTCAGCCCCCTTCCCTCCCAACCGTTGATAAAGGGCTTATGTCCAAAACATTAATTTGCCTGCTCCACAGATGCTGCCTGACCTGCTGTGCTTTTCCAGTACCACACTCTGACATAAAGTTAGCATGCAGGTACAGTAAACAACTGAAATAATTGGCACAAAAATAAAATGGGAAAGGTAGCCTGACCATGGCTAACAAAAGAAATTTGGGGTAGTGTTGGTTCCAAGGAAGTAGCATAGAAATTGACCAAAATCAGACCTGATGATTTTGAGCAGTTTAAATTTCAAAAGGAAAAGAAACTGATTAACAAGGGAATAGGAGAATCAGTTTGTGGGGAACATACAAATTGGAAAAGTTTCTACAGGTATGTGAAGAGAAAAGGATTCGTGAAGACAAATGTAGGTCCTTTACAGTCAGAAACAGGTGAAGTTATCATGGGGAACAAGAGATAGCAGACCATTTAAGAATACACTTTGGTTCTGTCTTCGCAAAGGAGGGCACAAATAATGTCCCAAAAATGTGGGGTAACACAGAATCAAGTGAAGGAGGAGGAACTGAAGGAAATGAGTGTTAACAGGGAAATGGTGTTGGGTAATTTGTGGTATTAAAGACCAAAAAGCCTGATAATCCACATCCCAGAGTACTTAAGGAAGTGGTCCTAGAAATAGTAGATACGCTGGTAGTCAATTTTTTCCAGATTTACATACTTGGGAACAGTTCCTGTGGATTGGAGGGTAGCTAATGCACCTCCACTATTTAAAAAAGTAGATATAGAGGAAATGGAATTATCGATCAGTTAGCCTGGCATTGGAAAAATGCTAGAGTTCATCCTGAAAGAATTAAGAGCATGACAATTGGAAACAGTGATAGGATTGGACAGAGACAGCATGGATTAATGAAAGAAAAATCATGCTTGGCCATTCCAATGAAATGTTTTGAGGATTTAACTAGTAGATATGGATGAGCCAGTGGATGTGGTTTACTTGGACTTTCAGAAAGCTTTCAACAAGATCCCACATATGAGATTAGCATACAAAATGAAAAATGCACGGGATTGGGTGTAGTGTACTGACATGTATAGAGAATTAGAGTCATAGGTTCATAGAGTCACAGAAACTGATCCTTTGGTTCAAATCGTCATACTGACTAGATATCCTAAATTAATCTAGTCTCATTTGCCAGTTCTTGGCCTATTTCTCTCTAAACCCTTCCTATTCATATATCCATCCAGATGCCTTTTAAATATTATAATTGTACCAGACTCCAATACTTCCTCTGGTAGCTCATTTCATACACGTACCACTCTCTGCGTGAAAATGTTGCCCGTTAGGTCCCTTTTAAATCTTTCCCCTCTCACCCAAAATCTATGCCTTCTAGTTCTGGACTCCCCCACCCCAGGGGAAAGACCTTGTCTATTTACCATATCCATGCCCCTCATGATTTTAATAACCTCCGAGGTCACCCCTCAGCCTTCGCTCCAGGGAAAACAGCCCTAGCCTATTCAGCCTCTCCCTATAGCTCAAACCCTCCAACCCTGGTAACATCCTTGTAAATCTTTTCTGAACCCTTTCAAGTTTCACAATGTTCTTCCTCTAAGAAGGAGACCAGAATTGCACACAATATTCCAACTAGTTGGAGGATAGGAAAAAAAAGAGAGTAGGAATAAGTGTGTCTTTTTCCAAGTGGCAGGCAATGACGAGTGGGTGCTGCGGGGCTCAATGCTTGGACTCCAACTATTCACAATATATATTAATTATTTAGATGAGGGAACTAAATGTGATATCTTCAAGTTTGCAGACGAACAAAGCTGGGTGAGAAGGTGAAACGCTTCAGTGTGATTTGGATAACTTGAATGAGTGGGCAAATGCATGACAGATGAAGTGTAATGTGGATAAAATGAGGCTATCTACTTTGGTAGTAAAAACAGAAAGGCAGATTATTACCTGAATGACAACTGATTGAGTAAGAGAGAGCTACAAACAAGATCTGGGTGTCATTGTACAATGGTCGCTGAAAATAAGCATGCAAATGCAGCAAGCAGCGAAGACGACAAATTGGTTTGTTGGCCTTCTTAGTGACAGAATTGAAATACAGAAACAAGGATGTCTTGCTGCAATTGTACAGGGTTTTAAGTGAGACCACACCTCAAGTACCGTGAGTATTTTGGTATCCTTCTCTGAGGAAATATGTTCTGGCTATCAGGGGAGAGCAACAAAGGTTTACCAGACCGAGTCCTGGGATGGCAGGACTGATGATGAAGTGAGAATGGATCAGTTAGAACTATATTCACTCTAGTTTAGAAGAACGAAGGGAGATCCCACAGAAACTTTTCGACAGGATAAAGGCAGGAAGGATGCTCCAGGGAGTTCAGAATCAGGAGTCTTGGTCTAAGGATACAGGGTAGACCATTTAGATCTGAGATGAGGAGAGTTTTTTCCACCAAGGGAGTGGTGAGCCTGTGAAATTTTATGCCAAAGTAAGTGGTTAAGGCCAAACATTGTATGTTTTCAAGGAAGAGACAGATATAGTTCTTAGGACTAAAGAGACCAGGGGTATGAGGAGCAAGTGGGAACTGGGTATGAATTGGATGATCAGCCATGAATGGTGAACCAGGCCCGAAGGGATGAATTGCCTACTCCTGCTCCTATTTTCTGTGTTTAGTTGTAATTATGGCAGTAAATAGCAGTTTGTCCTTTATTGAAAGGGATTGGAGTGCATCAATGATATTCAGCAGAAAAATAGTGAGGGCCAATTGGGACATTGGAAAATTTTAACTTGGCTGCAAGAATAATTTTAAAAGATATATTTATTGGTTCATTGTTTCTTCAAAAAGGCATTCAAGCTTGTAAAACATAAAATGATTGTTAAAATAAACATATTAGTAGCTGCACACAGTTAAGTAATTGTTGTATAATCAAGCTTTGGTGCAAAGTGCGCACAATTTTAATTTACACAACTATCCCTCATTTAACACTAGTGTTAACACTTGAATGCTTAATAACAACGTACTAAACAGATGTCTTTTTTTAAATTAAGAAGCATGTGCTAGAGATCATGTTGCAAGGTTGGCCCATAAGTCCACCTCCCATAAAAGATGACCCCAAATTTTCAGCTCAATGATTCTGCATCTATTTGGCACACCAGTAAATTTCTGTTTTAGCTTCAATATGCCATGTATTCACTGCCACAAAAAAGGCTGTAGAAGCCAGGCCATTGAGTGTATTTAAGACTGAGATAGATTCTTGGTTGTCAAGGGGATCAAGGGTTACATGGAGAAGGTGACAGAATGGGGTTTAGAAACTTTATCAGGCATGACCGAATGGCAGAATAGACTCGATGGGTCGAATGGCCTAATGTCTGCTCCTATGTCTTGTGGTGCATGAGTACCATTGGTCCCCAATTAGCCCCAATTTTTCACCCCAGAAATGGATGTGTTACTTACAGGGACCATATAACTGGATGCATTGGATTAGCAGTTTAAGCACATCCACGCAGCGCAGATTCCATATTGGGAATAACAAAGATAGCAACCAATCTATACTGGTAGTTCACTTTTATACTCGATGCATAAGTCAACCAACATTATGGGAGAGACTTTGAGGTTTCAAATGTTGACTTATTACACTGAAATCTATAGTAATAGAATGGGTTCACAACCTATAATTTTCACATTGGCTATCTTGAATCTAATTGGCCCCAAAACGTGTTTACTAATTTTTAACTTATAAACTCTTTCAACATAGCTTTTCCTTGCTGCTTACTGTTTCTTTCAAATTGATGCTTTCCTCCAAATTCCCAACCTTCTTGTTTGAGGCCTCTCATTCACCGACATTCCTACTTGTCAGCTCCTCCCTCTCAATTTGCCACTTCCCTTGTATCAGTTCTAACTTTAACTTTCATTAGTTTGAACCTTATTTTCTTTTCTTATCTATTCCTACATTTAATTCAAGTTAAAAGTTGCTGTTAAACTTTTCACATGCAAGTTATGATGTCACTTCCTCAGGGATGATCAGAAAAGATTGTGTGTAAAAATCCATGTTGGCTTCACTTTAAAACGCTTTCTCAAAAGCTATTCACATCATTACACCTGATAATCAATTCCATTACTGAACACACTGTTGGCAGTAATGTTCCCTTTACTTTCAAATTCAAAGATTCCTCCAATGTTTCAAAGCTCTATGCTAAAAAGGTCCAACGTTTCATAATCAGTCAAATAAACATGCAGTCATCACAGTTTGAAGGGATTTGGTTCTTGTAGCTTATTTCTAGACTGACTGTGAGTTGAGCACAATAATATAATTGCAATATTGATTCTCTTTAACCAAAATATATTTAAATAATATATTCATCAATGGATGGAAAACATAAAAATGAGGAAACTCATCTTCCCAAACATCACAACATTTCAAAAAGGGTTATTCCCAAGTTCTGTGACAATACCCATTAAACCATGAAATACTTTGGAATTTCACCTTTAAATCTTTTTGTTTATGGACTGTAAGCCCAGAGTTTGTAATGACAATTGCTGCACAAGTAAGGACCAGTAAGAAAAACACAGGTGAGTTGTGTAAGTCAAGTGCTGTCAATGAGCAGTAAACTGAAACTCGCTGTACAGTTTAAATCAGTGGGAGCAGCACAGTGGCACAGTGATTTGCACAACACAAGGAAATCAGGTTCGATTCCATCTCAGGTGACTGTGTGGAGTTTGCACATTCTCCCCTTGACTGTGTGGGTTTTCTCTGTATGTTCCAGTTTCCTCCAACAGTCCAAAGATGTGCAGGTTACTTGGATTGCATATTAACTCCGTGAGGAACGACAGGGATGGGGTAGGCTTGGTGATATGTTCTTCAGAGTGTCTGTGCTGACTCAGTAGGCTGAATGGCCTCTTTCTGCACGGTGGCTCAGTGGTTAGCACTGCTGCCTCACAGCACCAGAGACCCGGGTTCAATTCCCATCTCAGGCAACTGTCTTGTACATGAAGGACGGATTGCACCTGAACTGGAGGGGTTCAAATGTCCTGAGTGGAAGATTTGCTCGTCTGATGTGGGAGGGTTTAAACTAATTTGGCAGGGGGGGTCGGAATCAGAGCCACATGTCTGAGAGGGGGTCAGTTGCAGATGTGACAGTGACAGGATATATTGAATCTAAAAGGAAGGTTTCTCACGCGATGAAACAAAGGGATCGGTTAAAGTGTGTATGCTTTAATGCAAGGAGTGTCCAAAATAAGAGTGACGGACTTAGAGCATGGATCAGTACTTGGGACTATGATGTTGTGTCCATAATGGAGACAGGAATTCACTGGGGCAGGATTGGTTGCTTGATGTTCCAGGGTTTAGAACGTTTAAAAAGAACAGGGAGGGTGGAAAAAGAGGAGGGGATGTAGCATTGCTAATCAGAGAATGCATCACAGCTACAGAAATGGAGATTGTTGAGGAAGGTTTGTCTACTGAGTCAGTATGGGTGGAAGTTAGGAACAGCAAGGGAACAGCCACCGCATTGGAGGTTTTCTACAGACCACCTAATAGCAGTAGAGAAATTGAAGATCTCATAGGTGGGCAGATTCTGGAAAAATGCAAACGTAGCAGGGTTGTTGTTATGGGTGATTTCAACTTTCCCAATATCAACTGGAACCTCCTAAGTGTAGATGGTTTGGATGAAGCCAATTTTGTCAGGTGTGTTCAGGAGGGTTTCCTAACTCAGCATGTTGACAGACCGATCAGGGGAGAGGCCATTTTGGATTCGGTGCTCGGCAACGAGCCAGGACAGGTGTCAGATCTCATGGTAGGAGAGCACTTTGGTGACAGTGATCACAACTGCTTCACATTTAGCATAGCCTTGGAAAGTGAAAGGAGCAATTACCGAGGGAAGATATTCAATTGGGGAAAAGGAAATTATGACACTATCAGACAGGAGTTGGGAAGTATAGACTGGGAGCAATTGTTCCACAGAAAGGGCACAGCAGACATTTGGTGACTATTTAAGGAGAAGTTGTTGAGAGTGATGCACAAATTTGTTCCTCTGAGGCAGGTAAGAAGAGGAAAGATTAAGGAACCTTGGATGACGAGAACAGAGGAACTTCTCATCAAAAAGAAGAAGGCAGCTTATGTAAGGTGGAGGAAGCAAGGATGTAGCACAGCTTTACAGGATTACAGGCTTGCTAGAAAGGAGCTCAGAAATGAACTGAGGAGAGCCAGGAGGGGGCACGATAAAGGCTTGGCAAGAAGATTAGGGAGAACGCAAAGACGTTTTACTCATACGTGAAGAATGAGAGAATGATCAGGGAGAAGGTAGGGCCGATCAGGGATAGTGGAGGGAACTTGTGCATGGAGTCTGAGCAGATAGGGGAAGCCTTAAATGAGTTTTTTGCTTCAGTTTTCACCAAGGAAAGGGAACTTGTTATAAATGAAAACTTAGAGGAGCTGGGATACAGACTTGACCAGATCAAGATTGATGAAGTTGATGTGCTAGAAATTTTGGAAAACATTAAGATTGATAAGTCCCCAGGGTCAGACCAGATTTATCCTAGGCTGCTCTGGGAAGCGAGAAAGGAGGTTGCTAAGCCGCTGGCGAGGATATTTGCCTCCTCACTCTCCACGGGAGTTGTACCAGAAGATTGGAAGGAGGCGAATGTTGTTCCTCTTTTCAAGAAGTGCAATAGGGAAATCGCTGGCAATTACAGATCAGTCAGTCTGTGGTCAGCAAAGTTTTGGACAGAATTCTGAGGGATAGGATTTATGACTATTTGGCAAAACATAGTGTGATTAAAGGCAGTCAGCATGGCTTTGTGAGGAGCAGGTCATGCCTCACAAACCTTATCGAGTTCTTTGGGGAGGTGTCAAGACAGGTCGATGACGGTCAAGCAGTGGATGTGGTGTATATGGATTTCAGCAAGGCATTTGATAGGGTTCCCCAGGGTAGGGTCATTCATAAAGTCAGGAAGTATGGGAGTACAGGGCGATTTGGCTATCTGGATTCAGAATTGGCTGGCTGATAGATGGCAGAGAGTGGTTGTAGATGGAAAGTATTCTGCCTGGAGGACAGTGTTGAGTGGGGTCCCGCAGAGCTCTGTACTTGGGCCTCTGCTCTTTAGAGTTTTTATAAATGACTTGGATGAGGAGGTTGAGGGGTGGGTTAGTAAATTTGAGATGACACAAAGGTTGGAGGTGTCGTCGATAGTATAGAGGGCTACTGCAGGCTGCAGCGCAACATAGATAGAATGCAGAGCTGGACTGAAAAATGGCAGATGGAGTTCAACCTGGATAAATGCAAAGTGATGCATTTTGGAAGGTTGAACTCGAATGCTGAATATAGGATTAAAAACAGGATTCTTGGCAGTGTGGAGGAACAGAGGGATCTGGGTGTGCAAGTACATAGATCCCTCAAAGTTGCCACCCAAGTGGATAGGGTTGTTAAGAAAGCATATGGTGTTTTGGGTGATAGAGTTTAAGAGCCGTGAGGTTTCGTTGCAGCTCTACAAGTTCCTGGCGAGACCACACTTGGAATATTGTGTCCAGTTCTGATCGCCCTACTATAAGAAAGATACAGAGGCTTGGGAGAGGGTGCAAAGAAGATTTACCAGGATGCTGCCTGGACTGGAGGGCTTGCCTTATGAAGAAAGGTTGAATAAGCTCGGACTTTTCTCTCTGGAGAGAAGGAGGAAGAGAGGAGGTCTGATAGAGGTGTATAAAATAATGAGAGGAATAGATAGAGTCAATAGCCGGAGACATTTCCCCAGGGCGGAAATGACTGGTACGAGAAGTCATAGCTTGAAGATATTAGGAGAAAGGTACAAAGGAGACGTCAGAGGTAGGTATTTTACACAGAGAGTTGTGAATGCATGGAATGCGTTATCAGCAGTGGTGGTGGAAGCAGAGTCACTGGGGACATTTAAGCGACTGCTGGACATGCACATGGATAGCATTGAGTTGAGGGGTTACATTAAGATTAAATCTCGGCACAATATCGTGGGCCAAAGGGCTTGTTCTGTGCTGTACTTTTCTATGTTCTATGGGGATTCTATGATTGAATGAGATGGGTTACAGGTTGACCATGAGTATGTCACTCCATTGTGAAATATCATCACCATCACTCATTACATCTTAATCACTTTTTTGATGGGGCACTGAACATAAAGAAAAATCTTTGCCTGCATCAAATTGGCTGAAGGATGAGAACTTAAACTGCCAAATATTTATGAATTTGTTTGAATTCCTTTGATCCTTTTAAAATATGTTGACACATCAGTTGCTGATTAGATAAATTGACTTGGAGAAATTATTGAAACAAACGACAGTATGAAGAAATTGAATTAACATGCAAGGTGGCTTGAAGTAATTCCGAAAGACAGTGACAGCGATCTAACAGAATTAACAGCTCGAAGGATTGTATCTAAAATAGTTCCCTTCATCAAAGCAATGATGTTTAAATACATCATTTAACATCCATCTTCGAGGAAGTTTAAACAGAAGGACAAACACAAATGATGGAAAATTTGTGGCAGCACAGACTGACATACTTTTAAATGTGCTCAACAAGAATAATTGTACAAGATGTTCGTATCCACTAATAATTAAGCTGATGATTTGACATCAGCTTCCACGCTCAGCTGCAAATACATCAGTGAAAAGGTAGTTTGTATTTTTTGGAACAAAACTTTGATACATTAAAAGTACAAAATTAAATAACTTTATCACTTTAGCTTGAATAAGCCCAACATATCATCATGGATTTATGTTTCAACAGTATATGACAGGTTTTCAAAAACATCAATGTCTTGGTGAATCAGTTGGCATTTTGCAAAACCTTTGGGAAGGTTTCACCTCTGCCAGTGATAGTCAAGATGAGAGTAAAAGGCGATATATGAAGTTGGGCAGATATTTGGCTTAAAAACAGAAAACAGATGAGTCACAAATGGAGATTTTTCAGATGGGAGGAAGAGACTATTCCACAGAATGGAAGAATAGCCTCAGGATGGATCTCTATGAAATATTGTGCTGGACTAATTCTTAATATTTTAAAGTATCCAAGTCTTGGGGTCACAAATTAAGTCAAGACATGATATAGTGGAAAAGGGAATAAGAAATACGATACAAAGGTAGGTGGGACTGATCTATCAAAGTTGGACAGGGGTTTGATGCTGACATTTTTCTTGCTGCTCCCAGCAAACATTATTTGCCACATAATGAAAATGAACTCTGTGTAAACAGTAAATTTCACTTTTAAGATATGCCGTAAACCTACAAGGTCACTACTGTTCAATTAATTGCATTAAGTGCTGAAACATGGAGAGTTAATTTGAGCCCTACAGCATGGAGACAGGCCTTCTGGCCCAAATTGTACATGCTGTACAACATGCTAAACGATATTCAGTTTGGCATCAGGTTTTCTTTAAGTTGCAAGACCATTGTCAAATATAATGTGCTCTTATGCCACAAATTCATGCACACAGAGAACTGGATGCCAATGCTTGAAAAACTAGGTGCTAACAAAGCTGTGATCGATAGCTCTTATTGTGGGCTGGATTCAAATTCAGGGCTAAAAACATGACATGACAGCCAGAGTTAGCCAATAGTTATTGCTTTACCTTGATGTTTGGAGTGTATAAATTGCGTAAAGATGCTAATGCAGTGGATAGCCCTTCTGTGCTGTAAGATATCCACAAGCCTTGGAGTATTGAAGAGGAAACACCAACTTTTTTGCTCAGACCCTTGAAGAGAAACAGAAGAAACAGTGAATTATTTTTCCTGCCAGAAACAAGACATAATTATGTTAAATGTTCAAGTGTATTAACTGAAAGGCCAGCTTACTCTTGCCGGCTTTGGACATGTAGCAGTGATAACTGCTTTGCACACATAGTGCATATATCATGCACATGTTGCAATTAGCTTCCAGCTGCATTGCACTCATCATAAAAAGCAATGATCATTTTCTTTCTCCTAATCTATATTCTTTCTCCATCAACCGATCAATATCATACAAGAAACAAAATCCCAATACTGAGGTACAAATATGATGATAAAATATATTTAAGATATATTTAAATATAGTTAATGATATGAACTATATTTCTCTTGCAGTTTGATACAATGGAGTTGATTGTTGAGCCATTTCAAAGGCAGTTAAGAGGAAATTGCATTGCTTCAGGTCTGGAGTCACACATCGGCCAGAACAAGAAAGGATGCCAGATTTACACCTATTGAGATCTTCACTATTGTATTTGCATTTTTGGTTTAGAACTGTGAGCTGAAGTTCAGAATTAAAACTTTGAGCAGCAGCTTGCTTTGGAAAGGAGTGGGAAAGTAATAGATGTTTGTTTATGGGAACTGGCTCGGGAACATCACTGCAGGTTAACTATTGTCCTAAGACAACTACTGGACTAGAATGACCTGGGCTCAGGATTGGCATTTATTGAATGTTGATATGGTCAATCAAGAACAGATCGGTGCTGACCAGCCAATCATGCAGAATGCTGGAAAAAAAAAGAATGAACCAGTTCTGATTTGATTTGCTTTACTCCTAACACAAGTATCAAGGCAATATGAAAATGTAGTCTTACGTGCTTTACAAGCAGATCAGACTGTACAAGTGCATCTGGTAACAGACCAGAGTGCAGGATACAATGCTCCAGCTGCCAAGGTGCAGACAGAGATCAACATCAGCATTAAGGAGGTCCATTCAAAAGCTGACAACAGTGGGGAAGAAGATGTTCGTACCTGTATACAAATTCTTCTGCATGACGGAAAAGAGTATAACTGGGGTTGGAGGGATTTTTGATTACGTTGGTTGTTTTCCTGATGCATCGGAAAGTATAGATGAAGTCAATGGATGGGAGGCTGATTTGCTGTGTTCATGTCTCTATGTAGTTCTGACTGGGGCTTTGAAGCCATCAGTCTGTTCTGAAAAAAAAAACTTCCGGATGGTTCTGCTGTGTTTTGCTCTTTCTCTCTCTTTAGTTTTCACTATAGTTGTCAACTTGTTCGTTGTTGTGATAAGAAAATAAGAAGTGACTGAATCATCATGGAAGGCTATTGAATCTGTTTATTGAGTCATGATTTGGTGACTTCAGAATTCAGGCAAGACCTAGTTTACTTGCCCATCAACAACTCCATTAACCAAGGATTTCTCAAAACCAGGTACCCATTTTCAAACTGTTGAATTGGCAAATTGTTCCTTTATTTTCTTCCTTTTAGTTTATCTCTTAACTGTGTCTGTCGGTGAGAGAGTGGGGCATTCCGGTTAAAGAAGATTGGGCTTAGATCATAGCTATCAAGCACATTGCCTTGTTATTTACCCATGTTCTGCTAAAGTTACATTATTAATAATATATTATTAATTTTTGTTTAAGTTACCAACTTGGAGTGTGATATCTGTTATTCTTCAGTCCGGTTAGAAATGACTTAACAATTGAAGGTAATTCAATTTCATTTTACTGTGTTGTGAATCCAGGGATAGGGAGGCTGATTTGGTTTAGCTTTGCTTGATATCTCCCATGTCACAACACTTGAAGCTCAATACAGTAACTAGATAGGTTTCTGTCTTACAATTAGACTAGCATCTTACATCAGATTTATTAATTGAATTTGAATTCAGCCAGCTGTTTTGGGGCAGGAAGGGAGTGGCTTTGAACTCATTCCTGAACATTAATCTAGGTTTCTGCGCTATTTGGTTCCACTTTCAGCTGTATCATGATGATTTGAGCCATTCTCTCGAAACTCAACTGCATGCACACACAACAGTGATGTAATGTAACCTCTTCAAACCTGTTTCATACAGAATCAAATACCTTGAATATGTGAGCTTTAAGGATGTGGTGTCCCAGCTCAATGGTCTGTTGGCGGTTCAGTTTGTTTTCTTGACGTGAGAACCAAAATGCCAGTAATGTATGGCCACTCCTAAGCAGAAAAACAAAACTAATTTTAAAAAGATAAACTATGATATTCTCAACATGGACTGGACACATGAATACCTTATTGATAGTATTTCCTTCTCCGTTCAAAAGAAGTCCTACTTCCAAGCATATCACAGAGAAATGATGACATTTTCCAGGAAACATACACAGTCACCAAGCATACGGGGCTTGGGTAAGTGAACAAACCTTGAGTGATATGCTTGCAGTCTGATAATGACTTTTCCTACAGTACCAAGGGATAGGTGAATTTATAGCTGGTGGTGCTGGTAATATATTGATGATCTTTGCAAAGGAAGGAAGACAGGTTTAGATGTGGAAATAAAGAAGGGTTTTCTGAAAAACTGGTGGACTGATCATTTTAGAAATGTATTGAAATAAAAAATGCCAAGATGTGTGGAAATTGAAGAAGCAGAGGTGAGTGTTCAGGAAATAGAAAGGGAGAGATTTATAAATGTTAATTATGTCAAAAATGTCAATCCATTGCATTCTGTCCAAGAAATGTTTTACTTTTTGAGTAGCGTAAACCCCAATTCTGCATCGTCTATAAAGGCACCCAAGGAAATCATAATCAATTGGCTTTTTTGCTGGCTGGTGCTATTAAAACAATTATTTAAAACTAAAGTTTGTTTCCTACAGAAGCGATGAAGTGATTCATTTTATTTTTTCCAAGATTATTAAGGATATTGACGTTATCCAGTCATGTTATTCATAGTGAATGCTTACGCAGTATACCAGAAAATGAAACACATATAAAAAGCAATTTAAACCAATAATTCAAATGTTGTATTTTTATGCTTTTTGTGTAAAATCACAATTATTTGAACTAGCATTGCCACATTTGTCAGTTTTAGCATTTCAGTCCAGCTCATTATACTCTGAACAACTCAATTTCAGAGGAGTGTAATCTAATCATTAGATGCACTCAGTTAAATAAGAGCACTGACTGACAGTCTGGGTACACTGAAGCACTAGTGCACAAAAGTTTTCAAATTAGAATACCAGGAATGAGGAGGTGAAATAGGAAATGTGGAACTATTTCAATCTGTTAGATTGTAAATATTCATCAAATTTGAGACAACAATAAAATGGCATAAAAACTTGCTTCCGAGAACAATAAACATAAAAAGGTACATTTACTAATATCTTATCTCATTTTTCTTCAAGAACTGGGAGATTGAAGTGATAAATTAAAACTACCAATCAACAAAAACAATACTGACAATGAGTGATATTTTTAAGAGATTAATTTGCAATTGCAGAAAAACACAATTTGTCTGTGTTTTAACAAATTGCACAAATTTCATAAATTAAATGCATTCACCAGAATGAGACCCTGGCTTCAAAGGATTAAATTACATGGAGATCTTTTTCACTAGAAAAAAGGAGATGGTGGGGGGGGGGTAACTGATTGAGGTTTACAAAACCATGAAGGATATAGACAGGGTGGATAGAGACAAGATTTTTCATAGGGTGAAGGATTCAGTAACGAGAGGTCATGCTTTCAAGGTGAGAGGTGGAAAGTTTAAGGGAGATACACGCGGCAAGTACTTCACACAGAGGGTGGTGGGCGTTTGGAATGTGTTGCCAGCAGAGGTGGTAGAGGCAGGCACAGTAGATTCATTTAAGATGCGTCTGGGCAGATGCATGAGTGGGTGGAGAGCAGAGGGATACAAATGCTTAGGAATTGACCAACAGTTTTAGACAGTACATTTGGAGGGCCGAAGGGCCTGTTCCTGGGCTGTAAATTTTCTTTGTTCAATACGATAATAGAGGAAAATTATTTTAGGATTGAAATCAGGAAACATATTGAGCTGCAAAATCTGGTTGAAAGTTTGAACTCTTTTGGAACTGATAACAGATCAGCTGTTGATTTTAAATCTGGGATTGACAGACTTTTGTTATCCATAGATATTAAGAAATATAGGCCAAATGCGAACCTCTCAAGTTAGTTTTCAGATCCGCCATGAAGTCAATCAATAGAATCAAGGGAGTTAAATGGTTTACTTTTATTCCTATGCTCCAAATTTGTTGCTTAATTTAAAAGGATTTGGAATTATACAAAAAAATCCTAGGATCCATTTCTGGCAGTTGAGATTTTGGAATGGGTAATCACTTGAACAAGTTAACCACAATAGAATCAGAAATAAGTCATAAAAGTCAAAGGGTCAATACTTTTGTGAACAATCCATTGATTTTCAAGAGGTCTTTCACATCTGGGAATATCCTTTTATCATTGAGCGATACAAGGAAGTGGCAAAATCTGCAAGAAGTGATGACCTCAGAGTCCATTTTGAATCAGTCAAATTTGAAAATACAATTTTTAAAATAGAGTTTTAAAAGATTCCATAATACTGTCATGATACAAGTTAAAACACCAAGTGCTAGCTCACCTCTTTCCTCTGTAACCTGAACATAAACTTCTGTCCTCAAATTTCAAATATCGGCATTGTCTTCCCTCCTCTGTGCATTGCAAACTCCTCTACCCCCATATTCCCTTTTGCATGCTTGGGTTCTTTGAAACTGATCTTATTTAAAAGCCGACACAACGGAAACTTCAGCTGTGTCAGTCCTGCCCTCTGCAACAACCTCCTGAATAAACCATGCCACCACTTTTCAATTATAAAATATTTTTTAAAGCATTCTGCATGACCGATTTGTCAGTCTCCTTCCTGAGTCCATCAACTGTTTGTTTATTTGTTTCCATTTGAGCCCTCAGATATGTTAATATTGAAGATACTACAGAAATGAAAATTTCAGGCATTTTATTGAGAACAACACTGTAATACCAATCCATATTGAACTAATTACCAGTATTTAGTGTAAATTCAAGACCAAGTAGCCAACTCAGGGTGGGAAAAATATGTTTTGAATATCATTGCTTTTCCCCTACTCAGGCTTGAGCACAGATTGTTGCTGCTCTCTAGTTCATACTTCAAAAGGAGTGAAAAGTTTGAAGTGCAGTCAGTGCTGTACTGTAGAGAAACATGGTGGTCTACTTGCATACAGCAAGTTCCCACACACAGCAATGAAACAGATGAGCATATTTTTTGGGGGGTGTTGACTGAGAGATAACTATTGGGCAGGATACCTGGAAAATTTGTATAGAGGTTTTTGTATCTACAGGAGATGAAAGATTTTTCCTCAATGTAACTTCTCAGCTGAAAATACGGTACCTCTGACAATGCAGACCTCCCTTAGTATTGCTGCGATGTGGCATTTATGTGTTCCAGTCTCTGGAGTGGGATGTGAACCATGATTTCTGACTTGGAGGCAAGAGTGGTACCAGTGAGCCAAAATTAACACTTGAGCATTAACTCTCATTATTTTGGCTTTGAACTTAGCTGACTTTCAGAGCTCTCTCTCTTCCTCCGCCTTTCTGTAGTACTGGATCTCATTACATATTCTCTCTGAACTTAGCTGTCTGTTCCCTCCAGATGAGTGTATTGACTCGTAGAGACTTGCTGCAATTTTATTCCCCACTTCAGTTCTGAATTCCTAGCAATATATAACAATATATAACAGTTTTAACAATATATAACAATTGCTGTTGTTGGGTAATGAAAGAGCAAAGTACTATCTTCATAGGGGTGAATTACAACAATTCACATTGAAATTGAAAAAGTTTATTTTGTTCCTAATAATCTTCAACGAGACTGACAAAGGAACTAAAACCTGAAGATGTTCCATATCAGTTGCTGAATGCCCTAAGACAACTTACGAATCATAGAGATGTACAGCACAGAAACAGACCCTTCGGTCCAACTCCTCCATGCTGACCAGATATCCTAAATAATCTAGTCCCGTTTGCCAGCACTTGGCCCATATCCTCCTAAACCCTTTCTCTTCATATATTCATCCAAATGCCTTTAAATGTTGTAAATGTACCAGCCTCCACCACTTCCTCTGGCAGCTCATTCCATACCTTGGCACCACCCTTTATGTGAAAAAGTTGCCCCTTAGGCCCCTTTTAAATGTTTCCCCTCTCACCCTAAACTTATGCCCTCTAGCTCTGGACTCCCTCACTCGAGGAAAAAGACCTTGTCTATTTACCCTATCCATGCCCCTCATGATTTTATAAACAGCTATAAGGTCACACCTTATAGCTGTTTATAAAATCTGAATTTTATAATGTAACCTCCGATGCTCCAGGGAAAATTGCTCAAACCCTCCAAACTTGGTGACATCCTTATAATGTTTTTTTGAACTCTTTCAAGTTTCATAACATCCTTACTTGCCAAAGAAATTTCAACATGAATCGTAATGTACTAGAATTTTTGTAAAAGTTTGGATACTCTCCCAACAATTCTTGCAATTTGAAACAGGAGCAGAAAACAAGACCAGATCCAGTGAGGCCAAATCAATATTACACACTGTCATTCTGCCCACGGAAGCCGTAGCAGTCTGTAATCCTGAGAGTGGAAGAGAGTCATCTTTATCTCCGAGAGACTGCAAATGATGATGACACACTGAAGAATTCCATCTTGATATCACAGCTGTTCAGGCATATTCTTCCATCAGTGACATATGAATCAAAACTGCACTCTCTTAAGCTCATATTTGAATGTATTCGAGCACTGATCAGGAGTAACCAAAACCTCTTCGCCGAAAACCCAAATACTTTATGTGAACAAAATTATATGATGTAAAATGTACAGCATAGACTCAGGTCATTTAGCTCCAGTGGCACATGTCATTGATAATGTTCAACACAGAACTTCTCTGACATTACCAACATTATCCAGATAAAAGTTTAAAGCACTCATGTAGTTACTCAGCTTCTAATCAGATTTTGCAGCAAGTCACAATCTAAAAGATATTCACAAACAATATCAACACTATTGTTGGAATCTTTGAACTGAATATCAGACTTGGATATTGGCATTTTGAATTGTTTTTACAGGCTATTTTGCTATAATATGTATTTTGTCAGTGCAAATTGGCTAAAATGCGATTGACAAATAGTGGCTGTTGTTTAGATAACACAAACTTTCTACTACACAGGTCCAGCAATTTTATATTAGCGATCTTCTACAGGGCGATTTTCTATAGAGTTTTCCATACCTCGATTTTCTATGGCGCGAGGTTACAGAACTGTCGCGTTATAGCAGAATGACCAGTACTATTATCCTTTGAAGTATATTTTCTAAACCTCTTTTTTCCACATTTACTTATGTAGCTGTACCTTTTAAAAAAAACTGTTATTTGTGTTTTAACAATTCATTTTTCTAACCATATGAGGAAAGCTTTAGATTTTGTTCCTGCAAAAAAAAAACAAATATGGGTTGCGTTGAGACGTATGAAAGTTTTATCCCTTCCTTTTCCCTTCTTCTTATATTAGGTTACATTTTCTACCCACATTTGCTGGAAAGTTTGAAAAATTGGGAAGAACTGTAACAAAGTGACACAAACTGCAATTCAACTCAAGCTGACAACTTAGAGAATGCTGAATATCGAAATTTGGCGTATCATTACACACAGCGATGTGGCATACACTTAACTCAAGCCATATGTACACACAGCAAATAATAACTTGTGTGCTTGGAAAATAGTAAGACATGTAAAAATTGTTAAACTGGAGGAAAATTAATAAAACTACATCAAAGTTACAACATGGAAACAAGCATTGCGATACAATTGATATCATGCCCCCGCTTAGAAATCCTTGACTGACAATGTAGCTTTTTAAACTTTGCTATTGCCACTGTGACTTATCTTGTTTAAGAAAAGCTACATTGGAAGGCTCACAATTATTTGAAACATGAAGCATAAGACATAATTCCATCGTAAAGCAAAGAGCTGCCAATGCTGGAAATCTGGAACAAAAAGGTCACTGGAATTGAAATGTTAACTCTTTTTTCTCTCCACAGATGCTGCCAGAGCTGCTGGATTTCTCCAACCATTTTTGTTCTTGACCAAGATTCCATTCCATTCTGTGAAATCTCATACAGAATATCAAACTGTTTTCATTATTCTGAATGTGATTCTAACTAAATATAAAGCTTTTAAACAGAGAAAATAGAAGAAGCTAGTATAGACTTCAAAAGAAATGATTTCATTTAACATATTACGGAGAATATTTGAAAAGGTCAGATAGGGAGTAATGAGGCGAAAGTAATGTGTACTGACATTAGAAAAACCTTTGACACAGCACCACACAGGAGATCGTCAGAGAAGATGAAGGATTTGTCCAGATCATGTGGCAGAAAATGCTTACACAAAATCTCAGGCAGAAGATAGATTTACTCTTTGTTAACCAGGCAGCACAGTGGCTCAGTGGTTAGCACTGGTGTCTCACAGCACTAGGGACCTGGGTTCAATTACAACCTTGGGTGACTGTCTGTGTGGAGTTTGCATGCTCTCCTCATGTCTGCGTGGGTTTCTTCCGGGTATTCTGGTTTCCCCCCCACAATCCAAAAGATGTGCAGGTTAGATGGATTCGCCATGCTAAATTGCCCATGGTGTTCAGGGATTTGTAGGTTAGGTGCATTAGTCAGAGGTAAATACAGGATAGGGGAATGGGTCTGGGTGGGTTACTCTACGGAGGGTCGTTGGGCTGAAGGACCTGTTTCCACACTGTAGGGATTCTAATCTAATTTAAACAGTTGATGTTTATTAATTGATAGTTATATTACGGCTAGGATATATGATGATCTCTTGTGAGACACCAGAAGTTTGCACTGCTACTACTAAAACATTCTCTCAAAGCTTTGGTAACAAACACAGACCAGAAGTAGAACTGAGACTGATTCTCTCCTTCCGGAAACAATCCTTTATACTTTTATGAATGGAATCCATTCATAATGTTAGTTAACCCTTTCAAATTCTAACCTGAGATAACAGGACAAAAGCACAGATTTCAATCTTGGGAGTCCATAGGAATGTCCTACACGATTCAGTTCTGGAATCAATGTTCATTGTGTATAACAATATTTTGGAAATAGCAAAAGAGATTTGTGTAGAAAAGATATAAAGAACAGTAAAATATAGCAAACCAGTTAGTATCAGATACAAAAAGGGATTATGAATATTTTGAGTATTGTTTAAGAAAATAAAGTGCGAGCAGCAGCTAAGGTAAGACAGTTTGTTTTAAAATTACTTACCGGTAGCGGGCAGCGGTGTTTTTTTTCTCTTCACAGAAAGAGCGGGAGCAGCAGGGGGAAGTGAAGAAGACCAGAGGGGCAGCCGGGAAGGAAAGCAGTGAGTATAAATACTCATCCTTCGACGCCAACGGTCACTTTGAGTGCGAGCAGCAGCTAAGGTAAGACAGTTTGTTTTAAAATTACTTACCGGTAGCGGGCAGCGGTGTTTTTTTTCTCTTCACAGAAAGAGCGGGAGCAGCAGGGGGAAGTGACGAACACCAGAGGGGCAGCCGGGAAGGAAAGCAGTGAGTATAAATACTCACCCTTCGACGCCAACAGTCACTTTGAGTGCGAGCAGCAGCTAAGGTAAGACAGTTTGTTTTAAAATTACTTACCGGTAGCGGTGTTTCTTTTCTCTTCACAGAAAGAGCGGGAGCAGCAGGGGGAAGTGACGAAGACCAGAGGGACAGCGGGACCCGGAAGCAGGTAGAGCGTAAGCTTACCTGGGTAGGTTTTTTTTCCCTTTAAAAGCGCGCAGGAGAAGAACCCGAGGCACTACAGAGGTAGTGTCTCCCACCCGCCCTCCTCCTCTAACCTAAATAATAAGATCCGTTGTGGTAAGTAGGTAAGTGCTGCATTTTGCTTGTTGTATTCTTTAGACCCAGATTTTTTTAAAAAAGGTTACTTTCAGAGGGATGGCAGTGAAGGCAGTGCAATGTTCCTCTTGCAACATGTTTGAGGTGAGGGATGCCATGGACGTCCCTGCTGATTAAACTTGCAGGAAGTGCACCCATCTCCAGCTCCTCCAAGACCGTGTTAGGAAACTGGAGTTGGAGTTGGATGAACTTAGGATCATTCGGGAGGCAGAGGGGGTCATAGATCGGAGCTTTAAGGAAGTAGTAACTCCAAAGATGGCAGATAGATGGGTGACAGTGAGGGGTACTGGGAGGAAGCAGCCAGTGCAGGGACCCCCTGCGGCCGTTCCCCTAAAGAACAAGTATACTGTTTTGGATACTTGTGGGGGGGACGACTTACCAGGGGTAAGTAACGGGGCTCAGGCCTCTGGCACGGAGCCTGCCCCCGTTACTCAGAAAGGAAGGGTGGAGAAGAGCAGAGCAATAGTAATTGGGGACTCGATAGTTCGGGGCATAGATAGGCAGTTTTGTGGGAACAAGAGAGACTCACGTTTGGTATGTTGCCTCCTAGGTGCAAGGGTACGTGATGTCTCTGATCGTGTTTTCCGGGTCCTTAAGGGGGAGGGAGAGCAGCCCGAAGTCGTGGTCCTCATTGGCACCAAAGACATAGGTAGGAGGAGGGCTGAGGATGTTAGGCAGGCTTTCAGGGAGCTAGGTTGGAAGCTCAGAGTCAGAACAAACAGAGTTGTTGTCTCTGCTTTGTTACCCGTGCCACGTGATAGAGAGTCGAGGAATAGGGAGAGACAACAGTTAAATGCGTGGCTACAGGGATGGTGCAGGAGGGAGGGATTCCAGTATCTGGATAACTGGGGTTCTTTCTGGGGAAGGTGGGACCTCTATAAACAGGATGGTCTGCACCTGAACCTGAGGGGCATCAGTATCCTTGGGGGGAGGTTTGCTAGTGCTCTTGGGGGGGGGTTTAAACTAACTCTGCAGGGGCATGGGAACCCAGACTGTAGCTTTAGGGTGCAGGACCTGGAGTATAGGGAGGTTAGGAACATGGCATTAATTTCAAAGGAGGGTGCCTGTAAACAGGAAAGTGGCTTGAAGTGTGTATACTTCAATGCAAGAAGTATACGAAATAAGGGAGGTGAACTTGCAGCGTGGGTTGGTATCTGGGACTTCGATGTTGTGGCTATTACGGAGACATGGGTAGAACAGGGACAGGATTGGCTGTTGCAGGTCCCAGAGTTTAAATGTTTTAGTAGGGTCAGAGGTGGGGGTAAAAGAGGGGGAGGTGTGGCATTGCTTGTCAAAGATAGTATTACAGCTGTGGAAAGGACGATGGATGAAGACTCGCCATCTGAGGTAGTTTGGGCTGAGGTTAGGAATAGGAAAGGTGAGCTCACCCTGTTAGGAGTCTTTTACAGGCCTCCTAATCGTCCTAGAATCGTAGAAGAAAGGATTGCGAGGATGATTCAAGAGAAGAGTGAAAGTAATAGGGTGGTTGTTATGGGGGACTTTAACTTTCCTGATATTGATTGGGAAAGCTATAGCTCAAGTTCGTTAGATGGGTCAGTGTTTGTCCAATGTGTGCAGGAGGGTTTCCTGACACAATATGTAGGTAGGCCAACAAGAGGTGAGGCCATACTGGATTTGGTTCTGGGTAACGAACAAGGCCAGGTGTTAGAATTAGAGGTAGGTGAGCACTTTGGGGACAGTGACCACAATTCGGTGACTTCTACTCTAGTGATGGAGAGGGATAAGTGTGCACTACAGGGCAAGAGTTATAGCTGGGGGCAGGGAAATTATGATGCGGTGAGGCATGACTTAGGATGTGTGGCTTGGAAAAGTAAGCTTCAAGGCAAGGGCGTAATTGATATGTGGAGCTTGTTCAAGGAGCAACTATTGAGTGTCTTTGATAAGTATGTACCCGTCAGGCAGGGAGGAAAGGGTCGTGTGAGGGAGCCGTGGTTTGATAAGGAATTGGAATCCCTTGTTAAATGGAAGAGGGCGGCCTATGTAAAGATGAGGCGTGAAGGTTCAATTGGGGCGATTGAGAGTTATAAGGTAGCCAGGAAGGACCTGAAGAGAGAGCTAAGAGCAGCAAGGAGGGGACATGAAAGGTCCTTAGTTGGTAGGATTAAGGAAGGCTTTCTATAGGTATGTCAGGAATAAAAGAATGACTAGGGTAGGAATAGGTCCAGTCAAGGATAGCAGTGGGAAGTTGCGTGTGGAGGCTGAAGAGATTGGGGAGACACTGAATGAATACTTTTCGTCAGTATTCACTCAGGAACAGGACATTGTTGTCGATGTGAATACTGAGTCACAATTAAGTAGAATGGATGGCTTTGAGGTATGTAGAGAAGAGGTGTTGGAAATTCTGGAAAGGGTGAAAATAGATAAGTCCCCTGGGCCTGATGGCATTTATCCTAGGATTCTCTGGGAAGCAAGGGAGGAGATTGCAGAGCCATTGGCCTTGATTTTTATGTCCTCGTTGTCTACAGGAGTAGTGCCAGATTTTGGAGGCTAGCAAATGTGGTTCCCTTGTTCAAGAAGGGGAGTAGGGATAACCCTAGTAACTATAGGCCGGTGAGTCTCACTTCTGTTGTGGGCAAAGTCTGAGAGAGAATTGTAAGGGATAGGATTTATGAACATCTGGATAGGAATAATGTGATCAAGGATAGTCAGCATGGTTTTGTGAAGGGCAGGTCGTGTCTCACAAATCTTATTGAATTCTTTGAGAAGGTGACTAAGGAGGTGGACGAGGGGAAAGCGGTAGATGTGGTGTATATGGATTTTAGTAAGGCGTTTGATAAGGTTCCCCATGGTCGGCTACTTCAAAAAATACGGAGGTATGGCATTGAGGGTGAGTTGGAGGTTTGGATTAGGAGTTGGCTGGCTGGAAGAAGACAGAGGGTAGTAGTTGATGGCAAAGGTTCATCTTGGAGTGCCGTCACTAGTGGTATTCCGCAAGGATCTGTTTTGGGACCATTGCTGTTTGTCATTTTTATAAATGACCTGGAGGAGGGGTTAGAAGGTTGGGTGAGCAAGTTTGCGGATGATACGAAAGTCGGAGGAGTTTTAGACAGTGAGGAAGGATGTGGCAGGTTACAGCGGGATATAGATAAGCTGCAGAGCTGGGCAGAAAGGTGGCAAATGGAGTTCAATGTAGCTAAGTGTGAGGTGATTCACTTTGGTAAGAGTAACAAAAAGATGGGGTACTGGGCTAATGGTCGGATACTTGGTAGTGTGGATGAGCAGAGGGATCTTGGTGTCCATGTACACAGATCTTTGAAAGTTGCCACCCAGGTAAATAGTGCGGTGAAGAAGGCATATGGCGTACTGACTTTTATTGGTAGAGGAATTGAGTTCCGGAGTCCTGAGGTCATGTTGCAGTTGTATAAGACTCTGGTGCGGCCACATCTGGAGTATTGTGTGCAGTTTTGATCGTCATACTATAGGAAGGATGTGGAGGCACTGGAACGGGTGCAGAGGAGGTTTACCAGGATGTTGCCTGGTATGGTAGGAAGATCGTATGAGGAAAGGCTGAGGCACTTGGGGTTGTTTTCATTGGAGAAAAGAAGGTTTAGGGGTGACTTGATAGAGGTGTACAAGATGATTAGGGGTTTAGATAGGGTTTACCATGAGACTCTTTTTCCACGTATGGAGTCAGCTATTACAAGGGGGTATAGCTTTAAATTAAGGGGCGGTAGGTATAGGACAGATGTTAGGGGTAGGTTCTTTACTCAGCGAGTCGTGAGTTCATGGAATGCCCTGCCAGTAGCAGTGGTGGACTCTCCCTCATTATAGGCATTTAAGCGGGCATTGGATAGGCATATGGAGGATAGTGGGCTAGTGTAGGTTAGGTTGGCTTGGATCGGCGCAACATCGAGGGCCGAAGGGCCTGTACTGCGCTGTATTCTTCTATGTTCTATATAAAGTGATTAGAAGATATGTGAGCTCTTCAGAACTGATAACAGTGATATCGTCCATGAATATAGAGAAACTACAGACTCATTGAATACTGACCCCGAGTAGTTGTTCAAAGTAAAGGAAGAACGGTGGGCGGCACGGTGGCACAGTGGTTAGCACTGTTGCCTCACAGCGCCAGAGACCCGGGTTCAATTCCTGCCTCAGGCGACTGACTGTGTGGAGTTTGCACGTTCTCCCTGTGTCTGCGTGGGTTTCCTCCGGGTGCTCCGGTTTCCTCCCACAGTCCAAAGATGTGCAGGTCAGGTGAATTGGCCATGCTAAATTGCCCGTAGTGTTAGGTATGGGGTAAATGTAGGGGTATGGGTGGGTTGCGCTTCGGCGGGTCGGTGTGGACTTGTTGGGCTGAATGGCCTGTTTCAACACTGTAATGTAATCTAATCTAATGTAATCTAAAACTTAGAATGTTGAAAATCAAAGGAAAACAGTACTGAATCAGGATCAGGGCCTGCCAAAATTAACACAAGCAAAATAATGGTTGTGAAGAACATAATAGTACTAAAGAATGACTAACCTCCATGGTCAGATAGCTTCCATCCCAGGGTTAAATGGAAATGGATGAGAACATTGCAGATGCCACATATTTAATAGCAAATACAATTTGCTAAATTGTTCTCATTTTGGGAACTATTCCTTTAGATTGGAAAATTGCATGTCATCCATTATTTGAAATGTTAAAAGAAGAAAACCAATGGTCTTCAGGCAGTAGCCTACATTCCATTCTTGGGAAATTATTAAAATATAAGCTTAAATTTTTTCAGCTAATTTCAGGAAGCCATAGATATTAAATGGTGTTGTCTGATGAATCTGATTAAACGTTTGGAAGAAGCAATCAAACTCAAAGAGTCATAAGGTTTTATAGTATGGAAAGAGGTCCTTCAGTCCATTGTGTCTGTACTAGTCACCAAGCACCCATCCATTCTAATCCAATTTTCCAGTACTTGGTCCACTGCCTTGTATGCCATGACATTTCAAGTCTTCATCACAATACTGTTAAACGTTATGACAGTTCCCACCTCTGTCACCCATCCAAGCAGTGAGTTCCAGATATCTCACACAAGTGAAAAAAAGACTTTCCTCAATCCCACTGCATTTGCTCTGCACCTCACCTTATATGTATGTTATTGATGCCTCCACTACAGGGATACCTTTCTTGTTATCTACCCTATCTTTGCCCCTCATAATTTTTACATATCAATCAGGTCTCTCCTCAGCCTTCTCTGCAAAGAAACCAATCCAGCCTATCCATTCTCTCTGAAAGCTGAATATTAAGTGGACAGGGGAACGATAAAGCCTCACAGAAGAGGCTGTTAGCTCTTGGAAGCTAAGGTTCATAGAATCAAAAGTCTAACTGAATTATTCTGATTAGGAAATTAGCTGAAGAGATAGAAAATAAGCATAATGGGCAGATATTGTACTTAGTCGGATGTGACTAATGGTGTTCTATAAGGATTAAGTTACTTAAATTTATTAACAATGTTGCGGTTGACATGAATACAATCAAATTTTCTGCTTTACAAGAACAGGCAGCATTGGAAGAAATGTAGATGGAAGCCTAAGATTGCAAAGAGATATTGACAGATTAATGAAATGGGAAAGACTATGTAAAATAGACTCCAATGTGAGGTTATCCACTTTGGATGTGGAAAGAACAGAACAGTGTACTCTGTAGAGAAACCTTGGTGGTTCTGGAATGGGTCATTAAAATATATTGAAAAATTACCAAAGGTAATCAAAACTGATTCACAAATGAAATATTCTGTTACAAAAGGGCTAATGCTCTGCTTTGACTGTACATGCAGTGCTGTGTGCAGTTTTGGCTACCATATGGCCAAATATATGATATATTTGGCCATATGGCCAAATGAATGATATATTGGCCTTGAACAGAATTCAGCATAGAATAACACGAACTCTGGGAATTATATGAGGAGAGCACAAAATAGGGATGTATACCCTCAAACTTAGTAGGTTAATAGGTAATTTGAATGAATTAAGATGTTAAGTCAAACAGGGCAAACACAGAGAGACTATTTTCACTGGTTTGGCCATCTTAGACTCAGGATCACAATCTAAATATCAGAGGTAGACCTTACAGAAGCGAAATTAGGAAACAAGCAAAGGGTGTTACAAATAGTAATTGATGCCATAACAATTATGAAAGACAATTAATATGGTGCAAAATGCACTAAAAGGTGACAGAAAGAATGAAATTATATATTTTGACAAGAGAAAAGATGCAGCATCACACAACAAGTGATAACCTTCAACTGTTGTGATTAGTATTTACATTGTAACATGTGGATGAAATGTCAGTAATGTAGCATTTAAGAATTCAATCAACTTTTATAACAGATACATGTGACTCCAGATCCATAGCAATATGGTTGACTCTTATCTGCTCTTTGGGCAATTAGGGATGGGCAATAAATACTGGTCTGGCCAGCTAACGGACATCCCATGAATGATTCGAAGAAAAAATATGGTATCTACATATGTACACTACAATCAAGGCATGTCTGGGATCAATTAGGAGAAAGTGAGGACTGCAGATACTGGAGGTCAGAGTCGAGAGTATGGTGCTCGAAAAGCACAGCAGGTCAAGCAGAATCCGAGAAGCAGGAGAATCGATGTTTTGCGCATAAACCCTTCATCAGGAATGAGGCTTGTGGGCTGGGGGGGGCTGAGAGATAAATGGTAGAGGGGTGGGCTGGGGAAGGTAGCTGAGAATGCAATAAGTAGGTGAAGGTGGGGGAGAAGGTGATAGATCAGGGAGGAGGGTGGAGTGGATAGATGGGAAAGACAACAGACAGATCAATAGGGCGGTGCCAAGTTGGAGGCTTGGCACTGGAATAAGGTGGGGGGAGGAGAAATGAGGAAACTGGTGAAACCCGCATTGATCCTGTGTGGTTGCAGAATCCCAAGGCAGAAGATGAGGTGTTCTTCCTCCAGGATTTGGGTGGTTAGTGTTTAGCAATGAAGGAGGCCCAAGGCCTTGGTGGAGTGGGGGGAAGGGGGGGGGGAAGGGGAGTTGAAGTGTTCCACCATAGGCGGTGGAGTTGTTTGGTGCTAGTGCCCCAGAGATATTTTCTGAAACGATTCACAAGTAGGCGTCCTGTCCCCCCGATGTAGAGGAGATCACGTCAGGTGCAACTGATATTAGTGGAGTTACAGTTAAATTTCTGCCGGATGAGGAAAGATCCTTTGAGGCCTTGGACAGAGATGAGGAGCAAGGTGTGGGCACAGGTTTTGCACTTCCTGCGGTGGCAGGGGAAGGTGCCGGGAGTTGGGGGGTGGGGAAGTGTGGATCTAACAAGGTAGTTGCAGAGGGAAAGTCTCTCTGAAATGCTGATAGGGGTGGGGAGGGAAATATATCCCTAGTGGTGGGGTCTGTTTCTGTGTGGCGGAAGATGATGCGATGTATATAGAGGTTGGTGGGATGGAATGTGAGAACTAGGGGGTTCTGTCATTGTTGCGTTGGGAGAGGTGGGGTTCAAGGGCAGAGGACCGACTAACCACGGACATCTATTACAAACCCACGGAGTCCCACAGCTTCCTCCCACCCTGCCTCCTATAAATATTCCTAATTCCTCCGTCACATCTATTCCCAGGGTGAACAATTCCATCATAGAAAATGCTAGATGGCTTCCTTCTTCAAGCACCGTAATTTCCCCTCCTACATGGTTGATGATTCCATCCAGTTCATCTCCTCCGCTTACCACACCTCTGCCCTTGAACCCCCACCTCTCCCAATGCACCAAGGAGACAACCCTCCCCAGTCCTTACCCTCCACCCTACCAACTTCTGTATACATCGCATCATCCTCTGCCACGTCCACCACATACAAACAGACCCCACCACTAGGGATATATTTCCCTCCCTACCCCTATCAGCATTTTGGAGAGACCATTCCCTCCGAAACTCCCTTGTCAGATCTACGCTCCCCACCAGCCCTCACCCCACTCTTGGCATCTTCCCCTGCCACCGCAGGAAGTGCAAAATCTGCATCCACATCTCCCCCCTCACCTCCGTCTAAGGCCCCAAAGGATCCTTCCACATCTGATGGAAAATTACCTGTACCCCCACTAATGCCATCGACTGTTACCCATTGCACCCGATGTGGTCACCTCTACATTGGGAAGACAGAACACCAACTTGCAGATCGTTTCAGAAAACATTTCTGGGACACCCGGACTAACCCACCCTGCCGTCCCATGGCTGAATGCATCAACCCTCCCTCCCACTCCAAGGACATGCAGGTCCTGGGCCTCCTCCATCGCCAAACCCTACCACTTGACGCCTGGAGGAAGAACACCTCATCTTCTGCCTTGGGACCCTGCAACTGCATGGGATTAATGTGGATTTCACCAGTTTAGTCATTCCCCTCCCCCCACCTTTTACCAATCCCAAGCCTCCAACTTGACACTGCCCCATGACCTGTCCATTGCCTTTCCCACCTATCCGCTCCACCCTCCTCTCCAGCCTATCACCTTCTCCCCCACCTTCATCGACATATTGCATTCTCAGCTACCTTCCCCCCAGCCCCACCCCCTCTCCCATTTATCTCTCAGCCTCCAGCCCACAACCTTATTCCTGATGAAGTTAAGAAACATATAAAGTTAAAAGATAAAAAATATAACATAGCAAAGATAAGTGGGAAAACTGAGGACTGGGAAGCTTTTAAAGAGCAACAGAGGATTACTAAGAAGGAAATACGCAGAGGAAAAATGAGGTACGAAGGTAAACTGGCCAATAATATAAAGGAGGATAGTAAAAGCTTTTTTAGGGATGTACAAGGCAAAAAAATGGTTAGGACTAAAATTGGGCCCTTGAAGACAGAAACAGGGGAATATATTACGGGGAACAAAGAAATGGCAGAGGAATTAAATGGGTACTTCAAATCTGTGTTCACTGGGGAAGACACAAGCAATCTCCCTGAGGTAACAGTGGCTGAAGGACCTGAACTTAAGGGAATTTATATTTATATTTGCCAGGATTTGGTGTTGGAGAAACTGTTGAGTCTGAAGGTCTCCGGGGCCTGATGGTCTGCATCCCAGGGTACTGAAGGAGGTGGCTCGGGAAATCGTGGATGCGTTGGTGATTATTTTCCAGAGTGTGATAGATTCGGGGTTGGTTCCAGAGGATTGGAGGGTGGCTAATGTTATACCACTTTTTAAGAAAGGTGGGAGAGAGAAAGCAGGAAATTATAGACCAGTTAGTCTGACCTCAGTGATGGGAAAGATGCTGGAGTCTATTATAAAGGATGAAATTACGGCACATCTGGATAGTAGTAACAGGATAGGACAGAGCATGGATTTATGAAGGGGAAATCATGCTTGACTAATCTTCTTGAATTTTTTGAGGATGTAACTCTGAAGATGGACGAGGGAGATCCAGTAGATGTAGTGTACCTGGACTTTCAGAAAGCTTTTGATAAAGACCCACACAGGAGGATAGTGAGTAAAATTAGGGCACATGGTATTGGGGGCAAAGTACTAGATTGGATTGAAAATTGGTTGGCTGATAGGAAACAAAGGGTAGTGATAAACGGCTCCATTTCGGAATGGCAGACAGTGACCAGTGGGGTACCGAGGAATCCGTGCTGGGACCGCAGCTTTTTACAATATATGTTAACGATATAGAAGATGGTATCAGCAATAACATTAGCAAATTTGCTGATGATACAAAGCTGGGTGGCAGGGTGAAATGTGAGGAGGATGTTAGGAGATTACAGGGTGACCTGGACAAGTTAGGTGAGTGGGCAGATGCATGGCAGATGCAGTTTAATGTGGGTAAATGTATGGTTATCCACTTTGGTGGCAAGAACAGGAAGGCAGACTACTACCTCAATGGAATCAATTTAGGTAAAGGGGCAGTACAGAGAGATCTGGGTGTTCTTGTACACCAGTCAATGAAGGCAAGCATGCAGGTACAGCAGGTAGTGAAGAAGGCTAATAGCATGCTGGCCTTCATAACAAGAGGAATTGAGTATAGAAGCAAAGAGGTGCTTCTGCAGCTGTACAGGGCCCTGGTGTGAGACCACACCTGGAGTACTGTGTGCAGTTCTGGTCTCCAAATTTGAGGAAAGACATTCTGGCTATTGAGGGAGTGCAGCGTAGGTTCACGAGGTCAATTCCTGGAATGGCGGGATTACCTTACACTGAAAGACTGAAGCGTCTGGGCTTGTATACCCTTGAGTTTAGAAAACTGAGAGGGGATCTGATTGAGACATATAAGATTATGAAAGGATTGGACACTCTGGCAGCAGGAAACTTGTTTCCGCTGATGGGTGAGTGCCGAACCAGAGGACACAGCTTAAAAATACGGGGTAGACCATTTAGGACAGAGATGAGGAGAAACTTCTTCACCCAGAGAGTGGTGGCTGTGTGGAATGCTCTGCCCCAGTGGGCAGTGGAGGCCCAGTCTCTGGATTCATTTAAGAAACAGTTGGATAGAGCTCTTAAAGATAGTGGAATCAAGGGTTATGGAGATAAGGCAGGAAGAGGATACTGATTAGGAATTATCAGCCATGATCATATTGAATGGCGGTGCAGGCTCGAAGGGCTGAATGGCGTACTCCTGCACCTATTGTCTATTGAAGGGCTTATGCCCGAAATGTCGACTCTCCTGCTCCTCGGACCTGCTGTGCCTTTCCAGCACCATATTCTCGATGTCTGGGATCAAACTCAGCAATTCAGATGGACTGTTGTGTGCTACCCTCAGCATGTCAAACTGCAAAACATGGAGACTGAGACATTTATACCATCACGTCACATGTCATTCATTATACAGTGATGCTATATCATGTATCACAATAATTTTGCTCACTAATAAATTAATGCTTTTCCTGGGCTACTGAAAAGAAGGACCTATCCACACAGATTCAAATGGCATTAAAAGCAACACATTAGATTGATGAGTCTGCAAAACAAATTCAAGATTTTACGTCAGAGAAATACAGTACAAAAATCAAGTAGTATTGATGAGTCAACATGAAATCTTAACTGAAACTTAGTTAGATTAGGTCTAGAATACTGGCTTTCACACTATTGAAAAGATACTGAAGTTTGAAAGGCAAGAGACCACAGCTTCACCAGGATGCTGCTGGCTCTCTGGAAATTCAGAAATAGACAAGAAATTGGGCCTTTTGTTTGAACAATTGAGATGGCATTTCTGAAAATTAAGCAGTTCTTGCAAACTATCCTTGAGTGGCAATGTGGGATGAGTGCTTTCTGTCTCTCCCATCCAGTGCTGACCATAAAGCAGACTGAGTCATGATGAATGTCAGAGAGATTCTGGAGAGGAACATGTCAATTTGGTATTCTTTTTTCCGAAACGGAGAAACAAATACTGAATCCAAACAGGGATAGGCTGCCGAGCAAGCACATCACTTCTGAGATGATTACAGAACTAAATTACAGTAAAGTAAGAATATCTGCTGTTGCTTCATTCAAACCAGACTAACGTACAAATTGTACAAAGTTATGAAGCATTGGAAAGAAAATGGTTAAACAACGATTTCACAAAGTCCTTCGGTAGATTGTCTCCGCTAAGGGACATCTCCAGGGTTTTCAATTTTCATTTCAGTTTTTGTAATTGGATTGAAAAGCGAAGTGGTGGCAGAGCAAACTAAATCAAACAGACACTTCTGTTTGAAACTCCTACCTAAAGAAAAGTTTGAACTCAAGATACTTCTGGCTGATAGAGGTAGTTAAATGTCATTCATTCATTGACATTGGATTCATCACAGCATCAGAACACAGTGTTAAACATAAATCATGGGAATCTAATTAGTTTACCATGATTACAGGAAAGAAGTAGGTTAGCTTTCGGAATATTATGCCTTTTCAAGTGTGTGATGAGCATTTGGTTTTCTTTGTTTACTGAGTCTGGTCCATTTCTTTTTTTTTTAAATACCTTCTTAGTGAAGCTTTTATTAAACAGTTGCCTGACGTATGCTGTAAATTATTAAATATTGCACATCTGCTTTGCATCCAGTAGAACAACCTCATAAAGAAAGGCTGAGGTCTATTTAATAAATTGCAGTCACTTTAAAATTTCAATAAAATCACCAGGAAATCAACATATTATGTCTATTATTCAATTTTTGTTCTCAAGTATGTTAGAAATTGTTTCGAGCTCAACACATATGTTAATTATCATTTTTTCAAACTAACAGTCTTATGTCACGTCCATATTTGAGCAGCTTAGAAGGAAAAATGAATCCACTGAGACACTTTAGCAGTCAATTAAATTGCTGATCCTAACAGACTCTGGATCCGTTGTCCAATCATCAATAATATGTTAATTATACCCATTTTTAAACTCAAACAAACTTAATGAGAAAACAGTTTCAGATCAGTTGATGGATTCTGACAATTGCAAATACAGGTTTGTTTACTTCCAATACTCTACACCATTGACAAAGTCTTCTATGAAAATTGTGGGTATACTGTGTACTGGTAGCCAATTTGTCAAAAATAAAAACCTATACAGGTAGTTCTAAAGGGCAATTGTTGCATTCTTGTGAAACCTCATTATAGAAAAATCACACTTACTTACAGCCAACACACATTTTAAAAGTTCATGCTTTAAAAACAATTTGTCAATTGCGTTACAGCGAATTCACGTTAACAAAACCTGAGTTATAGCAGAATGACCTGTATTTTGGCTCTTTGAAGGCTATGCCAATATTTTTGAAGCTCAATATATTTTGAACATGATTGGGCCCTCCCCCATGCTGCCTGACCTGCTGTGCTTTTCCAGCACCACACTTTCAACTCTGATCTCCAGCATTTGCAATCCTCACTTTCTCCTGGTCAGTCCTCATGATGAAGCTAGTAGGTTGTTTTTCGGGAGGAAATTTCTGACCTATTGAATGATGAAGGTATAGTGATCCATGCTAGAGATGGAAATGTGTTGCTGGAAAAGCACAGCAGGTCAGGCAGCATCTAGGGAACAGGAGAATCGACGTTTCGGGCATTAGCCCTTCTTCAGGAATGAGGAAAGTTGGTCCAGCAGGCTAAGATAAAAGATAGGGAGGAGGGACTTGGGGGAGGGGCGTCGGAAATGTGATAGGTGGAAAGAGGTCAAGGTGAGGGTGATAGGTCAGACTGGGGTGGGGGCGGAGAGGTCGGGAAGAAGATTGCAGGTTAGGAAGGCGGTGCTGAATTTCATGGATTTGACTGAGACAGGCTGGGGGGAGGGGAAATGAGGAAACTGGTGAAATCTGAGTTCATCCCTTGTGGTTGGAGGGTTCCTAGCCGGAAGATGAGGCGTTCTTCCTCCAATCGTCGTTTCGCTGTGGTCTGACGATGGAGGAGTCCAAAGACCTGCATATCCTTGGTGGAGTGGGAGGGGGAACTGAAATGTTGAGCTACAGGGTGGTTGGGTTGGTTGGTCCGGGTGTCCCAGAGGTGTTCTCTGAAACGCTCCGCAAGTAGGCGGCCTGTCTCCCCAATATAGAGGAGGCCACATCGGGTGCAGAGGATGCAATAGATGATATGTGTGGAGGTACAGGTGAATCCGTGGCGGATATGGAAGTTTCCTTTGGGGCCTTGGAGGGAGGTGAGGGGGGAGGTGTGGGCGCAAGTCTTGCACCTCCTGCGGTTGCAGGGGAAGGTGCCGGGAGTGGAGGTTGGGTTGGTGGGGGGTGTGGATCTGACGAGGGAGTCACGGAGGGAGTGGTCTTTACGGAATGCTGATAGGGGAGGGGAGGGAAATATATCCTTGGTGGTGGGGTCCGTTTGGAGGTGGCGGAAATGACGGCGGATGATGCGCTGTACATGGAGGTTAGTGGGGTGGTAGGTGAGGACCAGTGGGGTTCTGTCCTGGTGGCAGTTGGAGGGGCGGGGTTCAAGGGCGTCGACGTGGTCGACGATGCCCTCCACCGCATTTCTTCCACTTCCCGATCCTCCGCCCTTGCGGAGCGTTTCAGAGAACACCTCTGGGACACCCGGACCAACCAACCCAACCACCCTGTAGCTCAACATTTCAATTCCCCCTCCCACTCCACCAAGGATATGCAGGTCTTTGGACTCCTCCAGCGTCAGACCACAGCGAAACGACGGTTGGAGGAAGAACGCCTCATCTTCTGGCTAGGAACCCTCCAACCACAAGGGATGAACTCAGATTTCACCAGTTTCCTCATTTCCCCTCCCCCCAGCCTGTCTCAGTCAAATCCATGAAATTCAGCACCGCCTTCCTAACCTGCAATCTTCTTCCCGACCTCTCCGCCCCCACCCCAGTCTGACCTATCACCCTCACCTTGACCTCTTTCCACCTATCACATTTCCGACGCCCCTCCCCCAAGTCCCTCCTCCCTATCTTTTATCTTAGCCTGCTGGACCAACTTTCCTCATTCCTGAAGAAGGGCTAATGCCCGAAACGTCGATTCTCCTGTTCCTTAGATGCTGCCTGACCTGCTGCGCTTTTCCAGCAACACATTTCCATCTCTGATCTCCAGCATCTGCAGACCTCACTTTATCCATGCTAGAGAGACTTGGAAGCTAATTCGCAGCAGATGGAGCAAGGACAGGATTGTTGCTCTTGTTCTTTCAGGTGATGGAGGTTATAGGCAGTGAGGTGCTGTTGATTTAACCAACACTTGCAAAGAGTTCTTTGGCCTCTCCATCAGAAGTTCATCAAGGACAAGAAGGCTCACTGAGTGCTCAATGAAGAGAACATTTTGAAGAACTCCTCAACCAAAGTCTCTTCTTGACATGAATGGTCTCAGCTCTAATTCACAAATTATATCCATGATCATTGACAAATAGCAAAGTTATATTCAAGAGCTGTACTGCACACTGTCATGATTGATTTAGGCTTGTACAACAGTTAGTACAGTTTCAAATGAGTTATGTAAGATAATTCAAAATATGCTGGAAAGGTTAGAGCACAGGAGGAGGCCATTTGGTCTGTCATGCCAGTGCCACTGCAGGAGGAACCCGGCTAGCTCCCTGCAGTTCGGGAAAGAGTTCCTTTCCAGATGCTTAGACAATTCAACCTGCCTTCATTACACTCAGGCACAACACTTCAATTTCAAACCATCTATTGTGTAAATAAAAACTCACCACGGTCTTGGTTATTTTGCTGATCTCTGTTGTACTTTGGCTCTGCCAAATCTATCAAACCTGCCACGATTCCTCAAGATTTTGAACACTTCTATTAAGTTGACTCTTTTTTTTCTCTTTTTTACTTTATCTTTTCTAAATGAGAACAATTCAGCTTCTTCATTCTATCCACATAAATGTAGGACTTCATCTCCAGAGTTTTTCTTGGGAATTGGATCAGCACCCAAGAAAAACTCTGGAGATGAGATTAGATTGTTGTTGTTAGATTAGATTAGATTAGATTAGATTAGATTAGATTAGATTAGATTACTTACAGTGTGGAAACAGGCCCTTTAGCCCAACAAGTCCACACCGACCCTCCGATGAGCAACCCACCCAGACCCATTTACCCCTTCACCTAACACTACAGGCAATTTAATTTTGCCACTTCACCTAACCTGCACATTTTTGGACTGTGGGAGGAAACCGGAGCACCCGGAGGAAACCTGAGAGGGAGGGGGCGGTAGAGGTTGATGATCAACCATAATAGAACATAGAACATAGAACAATACAGCACAGAACAGGCCCTTCTGCCCACGATGTTGTGCCGAACATCTGTCCTAGCTTAAGCACCCATTCATATACCTATCCAATTGCCGCTTAAAGGTCACCAAAGATTCTGACTCTACCACTCCCACAGGCAGCGCATTCCATGCCCCCACCACTCTCTGGGCAAAGAACCCACCCCTGACATCTCCCCTATACCTTCCACCCTTCACCTTAAATTTATGTCCCCTTGTAACACTCTGTTGCACCCGGGGAAAAAGTTTCTGACTGTCTACTCTATCTATTCCTCTGATCATCTTATAAACCTCTATCAAGTCACCCCTCATCCTTTGCCGTTCCAACGAGAAAAGGCCTAGCACTCTCAACCTATCCTCGTACGACCTATTCTCCATTCCAGGAAACATCCTGGTAAATCTTCTCTGCACCCTCTCCAAAGCTTCCACATCTTTCCTAAAGTGAGGGGACCAGAACTGCACACAGTACTCCAAATGTGGCCTAACCAAAGTCCTGTACAGTTGCAACATCACTTCACGACTCTTGAATTTAATCCCTCTGCCAATGAACGCTAATACACCATAGGCCTTCTTACAAGCTCTATCCACCTGAGTGGCAACTTTCAAAGATGGCAGAGGAGTGGCCTTTTCGGCACCTCTGCCTTTACGATCTCTCTTGGGGAAAAAAACAAGGACAAAATAACCCTGTTAAAGGGGCAACATCGTCAAAAACTGGTCAGATTGGAGGTCTGTGACTAGTGGTGTGCCTCAGGAATCAGTGCTGGGCGCATTGCTGTTTGTTATCTATATCAAAGATTTGGATGAGAATGTACAAGGCATAATTAGTAAGTTTGCTGATGACACTACAATAGGCAGGGTCATGGACAGTGAGGAAGGTTATCAGAATTTGCAGCAGGACCTTGATCAGCTGGGGAAGTGGGCTGAGAAATGACAACTGGAGTTTAATATAGGTCTTGCATTTTGGAAAGTCAATTCAAGGTAGGAGTTTCATGGTGAACGGTAGGGCCTTAAAGAGTGTAGTGGAACAGAGGGCCATTGGAGTTCAGGTGCATGGTTCTCTGAACATGAGTTACAGGTAGACAGGGCATTGGCACACTGGCCTTCATCAGTTAGGGCACTGAATATACAAGTTGGGAAGTAATGTTGCAGTTGTACAGGATATTGATGAGGCCGCACTTGGAGTATTGTGTTCAGTTTTGGTCACCTTGCTATAGGAAGGATGTTATTAACCTGATAATTGTGCAGAAGAAATTTAAAAGGATGTTGCCAGGACTCAATGGTCTGAGTTATAGGGAGAGGTTCGAAAGGCTAGGACCTTTTTCTTTACAGCGTAGGACACTGAGGGGGAATCTTATTGAAGTGTTTCAGATCATGAGAGGCATGGATAGGGTGAATGCACTCAGTCTTTTTTCCAGGGCTGGGGGATCGAGGACTAGAGGGCATCAGTTTAAGGTTAGGGGTGAAAGAATAAAAGGGAACCCGAGGGACAATGTTTTCATGCAAAAGTGCACATGGAATGAAATGTCAGCGGAAATGGTTGAGGCGGGTACATCAACAACATTTTAAAAGCATTTGGACAAATACATGGATAGGAAAGGTTGAGAAGGATATGGGCCATGTGTGGGGAAATGGGGCTAAAGTGGATGGACATTTTGGTCGGCATGGATCAGTTTAGTCCGAAGGGCCTGTCTCCAAGAACTCCAAGAATCGCACAACCTCCTCAGACAGAAAGCTAGTGACCTTCCAACATTTGCAGGTTTCCAAGACTTCATCTAAGTCCAACCTGTAACTTGTGGCTGCTTAAATATTCCTAGAACTTCTTCCTAAATTTACTTTAATAGTACAGAGCCATCCAACTGCTCTGTACCCCTCGCTGAGATCCCGTGTGCAGAATATGTGGAGCTCAGTTGTCTTTTCAGCTGTACAGATAGCTGCCACACTCTAAAATGGAGTCTACACCCCAGTCTCACACTCACTCTCCTATAGTCCATGCTTTAATCTTTTTAGTTGCTCATTTGATGACCCTGAACTGTCCTCAGTGATCTATTCAAAAGCTTGCAACAAGTTCCATCCCTATTTCAGGGCAGAACTGAATATTTTCTATCATCTGCAAATTCAGATGTCAAGAAAAGGAGGAGTTGCAAAATTGAGCATTGGGTCTCTCCAGTGTATACATTCTTTCAGTTCCAAAACCAACTTGTACTACTAATTACTGCTTCCTATGACTCCACCATGCTGCCACGATCCCTTTTATTCTATGACTTCAACTTTGCTGACAGAACTATTGAGAGGTATTTATCAAATGCCTTTTGAAAGTTTAGATACAATTTAACCTCAACAGCTATCTCAGTTACTTCATTAAGGATTTTTATCCAGTAAAACACTGTTTGGTTTTTCCTAATGCATATTTATACAAATGGCTACTGAGTTTCTCCCAAATTATTGTCACTAAAACCTTTCCGTACCATTGAAGTTGAACTGACCAGTCTGTAATAGCTGGGTTTATTCTGATATCTATTTCTGATTAAAGGGTTCACATTTTCAATTCCCCAAGCAACTGTATCTAAATGGATCAGGAGATTATGGTCAATATTTCCAAAATTTTCATCCTTAGTTTCCTCAGTGCAACCTCAGATCAAACCCATTTAGTCTCAGTGACTTAGGAACTTTAGATCCAGTCAGCCTTTCTAACATCTCGCAATCAATTTTGACCCTGTCCAGCATCTCAACTATATTCTCTTTCACTTCTAACATTGACAACATCTTCCTTGTAAAGACATAATAACTTCATGGATGGCGCTAGTGCCTCATGGTGCCAGAGACCCAGAATCAATGCCATCGTCGGGCGACTGTGAGAGCTTGCATGGGTTTTCTCTGCTTTCCTCCCACAGTTCAAAGGTTAGGTGGATTGGCCGTGCTAAAGTACCATAGTGTTCAGGGATGTGAAAGTTAGGTCCATTATACAGGGGAAATGGAGAGTAATGGGGAATGGGTTTGGGTGGGATACTCTTCGGAGGGTCGATGTGGACTGGTTGGGCCAAAGGGCCTGTTTCCACATTGTGGGGATTCCATATTGTGGGGCGGCACGGTGGCTCAGTAGTTAGCACTGCTGCCTCACAGCAGTGACCAGGGACCCGGGTTCAATTCCTGCTTCGGGCGACTGTCTGTGTGGAGTTTGCACATTCTCCCAGTGTCTGTGTGGGTTTTCTCCAGGTGCTCAAGTTTCCTCCCACAATCCAAAGATGTGCAGGTCAGGTGAATTGGCTAAGTTGCCCATAGTGTTCGGTGAATTAGTTGGGTGGGGGTGGGGGGTGGGAAGGAAATGGATCTGGGTAGGTTGCTCTTCGGAGGGTCGGTGTGGACTTGTTGGGCCGAAGGGCCTGTTTCCATACTGCAAGTAATCTAATCTCATCTGTAAATTTGATATATTTTCCACTGACTGATGGCCTACATTGCACACCCTACAGTTTAACAGTCTCTCTTTGATGCCCTTTGATTAATGTTGCTATCAGTTTTCTTTTGATTTTCCACTTATTATGAGAATGGAGGCGTGACAGGTAACAGCAACTATACACATTTATGTTCTAAATAATGGGCCACAAAGGCAAACACTTTCTTGCAAAAAATTAAATATGGCAAAAACAGTTTAAATAGCTGTTAACAATGATTCTGAACAAGGTTTTCTAAGTCCCAAATTGAGTAATTGTGTAGTTCTAGGCAGTGGAGTTCCAAGTACCAAATCGTTCCAGTTCTCAAACACAGCTCGTTTTTTTTTTAAATAGCAAACCTGCAATTCAGTAGAAACTGAATTGCAACAGAAACAAAAATCTCAGAACAAATTTCTTTTTTGGGAGCAACAAGAGGGGGGACCGGGGGCTGCTGGAAATTTTCCCTCTCAAAAGAACTTACCTTGAGCGTCGGCAGCCTTCGTTTGCAGCAGCAGCGGGAGCAGTGAGAGTGAGGGGTTGGGTGTGACGGGCTGAGTGGGAGCGGTGAAGGCGAGGGGCTGAGTGGGAGTGGGGCGAGCGAGGGGCTGAGTGGGAGCAGTGAGAGCGAGGGGCTGTGTGAGATTGGTGAGAGTGAGGGGCTGAGTGGGAGCGATGGAATTGCATTCTGGGAAGGTGAGTGAACAGATATATTTAGGCAACGGCTGAACATACATGTGTAGTGTCTCTCACCTGCCCTCCTCCTCTAACTAAAAACAAACTATAGTGTGTTGATAAAAAAATAGAAAAATCCTTAACTTTCATTTATCTATGTTAAGCTTAAGATTAGAAATGGCAGGAGATCTCAGAACCGTGTTCTGCTCCTCTTGCTCAATGTGTGAGCTTAGGGACGCAGCTGATGTCCCTGACTCCTTCACAAGCAGGAGGTGTGTCGAGTTGCAACTCGTTAGATCGCATGACAGCTCTGAAGCTGCGGATGGACTCACTTTGGAGCATCAGCGATGCTGAGGAGGCCATGGATAGCACGTTTATTGAATTGGTCACATTGCAAATTAGGATTGGTGAGGGAGAAAGGGAATGGGTGACCAAAAGGCAGAGGAAGAGCAGGAAGGCAGTGCTGGTGTCTCCTGCGGTCATCTCCCATCAAAACAGGTAAACCACTTTGGATACTGTTGGGGGAGATGGCTCAGAAAGGGAAGGCAGCAGTAGCCAGGTTCATGGCACCGTGGCTGGCTCTGCTGTTCAGAAGGGTGGGAAAGAGTGGAAGGGCTATAGTCATAGGGGATTCAATTGTAAGGGAAGTTGATAGGCAGTTCCGTGGTCGAAAATTACACTCCCGAATGGTATGTTGCTTCCCAAGCGCACAGGTCAGGGATGTCTCAGATCGGCTGCAGAACATTCTGAAGGGGGAAGGTCATCAGCCATTTGTCAATGATATAGGTAAAAAAAAAACAGGATGAGGTCCTATAGCTAAATTAAAAGAAGTAGGACTTCTTTTAATCTCAGTTAGCAATCTCAGATTGCTACCGATGCCACGCGCTAGTCAGAGTAGAAATGAATGCGTGGCTTGACAGATGGTGCAGGAGGGAGGGGTTCAGATTTTTGGGATATTGGGACCGGCTCTGGGGAAGGTGGGACTATTACAAATTGGATGGTCTACACCTGAGCTGGACAGGAACCAACGTCCTTGGGGCTGCTTTTGCTAACGCAAAAGGTTTAAACTAATGTAGCAGGGGGATGGGAACCAAATGAAGAGGTTAATGAACAGTAAGGAGGTAGTAACTAAAGCCTGGAAGGAACTAGATACTGAGGTCAGCATGACTAAGGGGAAGAGTAGGCAGGGAGCAATTGATGAACGCAAAGGGACTGATGGTCTGAAGTGCATTTGTTTTAGTGCAAGAAGTGTAAGGCAGATGAACTTAGGGCTTGGATTAGTACCTGGAAGTATGATGTTATTGCTAATACTGACACACTTGGTTGAGGGAAGGGCAAGATTGGCAACTAAATATCCCAGGGTAAAAACAATGACTGCAGATGCTGGAAACCAGATTCTGGAGTCAAGTGGTGCTGGAAAAGCACAGCAGTTCAGGCAGCAGGCCTGAACTGCTGTGCTTTTCCAGCACCACTCCAACTAAATATCCCAGGATATCGATGCTTCAGGCAGGATAGAGATGGAGGTAAAAGGGGTCAAGGAGTTGCATTACTCGACAGAGAGGCTATCACAGATGTGCTGAAGGAGGGCGCAATGGAGGACTTGAGCAGTGAGGCAATATGGGCAGCGCTCAGAAATAGGAAGGAAACAGTAACAATGTTGGGGCTGTACTACAGGCCTCCCAAAAGCGTGCGTGAGATACAGGTACAAATATGTAGACAGATAATGGAAAGATGTAGGAACAATAGGGTGGTGGTGATAGGAGATTTTAATTTTGCCAACATTGACAGGATTCATTTAGTGTTAGAAGCCTAGATGGAGCAGAATTTGGTAGGAGCATCCAGGAGGGTTTTCTAGACCAGTATGTAAATAGTCCAATTCAGGAAGAGGCCATACTGGGCCTTGTGTTGGAGAATGAGCCCAGCCATGTAGTTTAAGTTTCAGTGGGAGATTACTTTGTGAATAGTTAAAAATCACACAACACCAGGTTATAACCCAACAGGTTTAACTGGAAGCACTAGCTTTCAGAGCGCGGCTCCTTCATCAGGTGGTTGTGAATAGTGATCACAATTCCGTAAGTTTTAGAATACTCATGGACAAAGACAAGAGTGGTCCAAAAAGAGTGCTAAACTGGGGGAAGGCCAACTTTACCAAAATTCGGCAGGAGCTGGGGAATGTAGATTGGGAGCAGCTGTTCGAAGGTAGATCCATATTTGATATGTGGAAGGCATTTAGAGAGGTTGATTAGAGTGCAAGAGAGACGTGTTCCTGTGAAAATGAGTTAGAAATGGCAAGGTTAGTGAACCTGTTATGGATGACAGGTGAAATTGTGAGACTAGCTAAGAGGAAAAAGGAAGCCTGATGGAGCTTTGGAAAAATATCAGGAATGTAGGACCAATCTGAAACAAGGAATTAAGAGAGATGAAAGGGGTCATGAGGTATCTTTAGCAAATAGGGTTAAGGAAAATCCCAAAGACATTTATTCATATATAAGGAGCAAGAGGGTTACTTGAGAAAAGGTTTGCCCACTCAAGGACAAAGGAAGAAAATTATGCACGGAGTCAGAGATTCTTAACGAGTACTTTGCATCGGTATTCACCGAAGACAGGGACATGACGGATGTTGAGGTTAGAGGTAGGTGTTTGATTACTCTAGGTCAAGAGGAAGTGTTGGGTATTCTAAAAGGCACTAAGATGACAGGTCCACAGGTCCGGAGGGGATCTATCCCAGAGTTACTGAGGGAAGGGATAGAGGAAATAGCTGGGGCCTGAATTTACCCATGTTCAAGGATCTTTGCAGCATCCTTGAACACGGGTAAGGTCCCGGAAGACTGGAGAATTGCTAATGTTGTCCCCTTGTTTAACAAAGGATAGCAGGGATAATCCAGGTGATTATAGACCAGTGAGCCTGACGATAGCAGTAGGGAAGCTGCTGGAGAAGATACTGAGGGATAGGATCTATTTCCATTTGGAAGAGAAGGGGCTTATCAGTAAGAGGCAACATGGTTTTGTGCAGGGAAGGTCATGTTTTACCAACAATAGAATTCTTTGAGGAAGTGAAAATTTGATTGATGAGAAAAGGGCTGTAGATGGCATATACATGGATTTCAGTAAGGCGTGTGATAAGGTTCCTCATGATAGGCTGATGAAGAAAGTGAAGCTGCATTGGAGTCCAAGGTGTGTTAGTTGATGCATAAAGAACTAGCTGGGCAACAGGAGACAGAGAGTAGAAGTGCAAGGGAATTTCTCAAATTAGAGAACTGTGACCAGTGGTGTTCCACAGGGATCCATGCTGGGACCACTGTTATTTGTGATATACATAAATGATCTGGAGGAAGGTTAGATGGTCTGACTAGCAAATTTGCAGATGCCATTAATATTGGTGGAGTAGCAGATAGTGAAGGGGACTGTCAGACAATACAGCAGAATACAGATAGATTGGAGAGGTGGGCAGAGAAATGGCAGATGGAATTCAGTCTGGGCAAATGAGAGGTGATGCATTTTGGAAGATCCAAATTCAAGAGCAAGCTATACAGTAAATGGAAAAGTCCTGGGGAAAATTGATGTACAGAGAGATCTGGGTGTTCGGGTCCATTGTTCTCTGAAGGTGGCAACGCATGTCAATAGAATGGTCAAGAAGGCTTACATCATGCTTTCCATCATGGGATGGGGTATTGAATACAAGTGTTGGCAGGTCATGTTACAGTTATATGAGACTTTGGTTTGGCCACATTTAGAATACTGCATACAGTTCTGGTCACACCATTACCAAATGGATGTGGATGATTTGGAGAGGGTGCAGAGGAGGTTCACCAGGATGTTGCCTGGAATGGAGGCTGCTAGCTATGAAAAGAAGTTGAGTAGATTAGGATTATTTTCATAACAAAAATCAAGGTTGAGGGGAGACCTGATTGATGTCTTCAAAATCATGAGAGGTATAGGCCGGGTGGATCGCAAGAATATTTTTCCCAGAATGGAGGACTCAATTACTCAAGGTCACGAGTACAAAGTGAGAGGGGAAAAGTTTAAGGGAGGTATGCATGGAAAGTTCTTTACGCAGAGCGTGGTTGATGCCTGGAACACGTTGCGAGCAGAGGTGGTAAAAGTGGGTGTGATAGCAGCATTTAAGATGTATCTAGACAGATACATGAATGGGCAGGGACCACAGGGATACAGATCCTTAGAAAATGGTGACATGTTTAGAAAGAGGATCTGGATTGGTGCAGGCTTGGAGTAATGTAACTATCTTTGTTCTTTGTTCAATGTTCAATTAATGAAGTCAAGTGTCAAACATCTGAATGGATATAACAATATGATCGTGTCAAGTGCACAGCCCACAACAAAAGCTTGTGACATTCCATGTGGCTGTAATGAAGGTAACGTAACCCTCCGTAACCTTTACATCTTGTCAGCAGCTTTTGACAAACTGACTATACCATCCTTCTTCATTGACTGAAACCAACAAATGCTGGAGATCGGTGGGTCGGGAAGCATCCATGCAGAGAGACCAAGCTAACATTCCGAGTCTGGATGACTCTTCATCTCCCTCAATGCCTCAGCAATGGCATCCAGCTAGATTTACCTGGTTCAATTCTTCTCTATCATAGCACTTATAATGGCTTCTCTTCCTGCTCCTGAAATGCTACCTCTGATGCCGTCCAATGACCTGTCTTTGCCCACATCCTATGTCTCATCGACATAGTGCCTTGAGAACATTACAGGTAGTTCCAGGATAATACATGTTTCGGCAGCACAATTTAGCTAGAACATCGCTGAAGAATTAGGGAATGGTATTTTGGAGAACACCTGCCTCTGCTGGCAATAGCACAATTGCAGAGGGGATTGGTTTACGCACTCCTTTCTGCGCACTTGCCAACATGTGCACTGAAAACTCTGCGATGTTCTGCGCATGCCCCTGTGTTCTTACCATTCTGGACATGTGCTGGTGTGCACACATGCACAATATCAGTGCCGGTCTTTGTGCTGTTCTGCACATGCGTGATGTGAGCTCTGGACTTCATGCCATTCTGCGCACGTTCCAATGTCAGTTGCCTGCAAAGCAGCTTTCTCTGAGAGGTACTGTACACAGTAGCTTTCTTACATTTTTTAAATGTATTGCATTAAATTTACTTTCATTTTGTTAATAAATATGGTTTCAACCTTCATTCACTGGACTTTTGAGTGAGTTTTGAGCGATCGTAAGTTATATTTTTTGCTGGTCTGCCCCAACCCCACTTTTCCCATAGACCCCATTATTTCTATTTAGCAACTTTTTTATTAAGCGAGGTTTCATTGGAATGCAACTACAGCATTATAAGCAAATTACCAGTATCTGAAACCACATCAACATTTGCATATCTGCTGTTAATACCCAGCTCACCATCACCTCTCTAAACTTATCTACTGCTGTTCATGATCTAACTCACACCAGTCCAGTTTGTTTATTATCCATGCTAACTGATCTACATTGGCACCTGGTTAAGTCATGTACAGATTTAAAAATTCTAATTTTTGTTTCCACAATCCTCCATGGCTTTATCTCTCTGACTCTGTCAGTTCCATAACCTTCAGAGATGTCTGCACCTATCCAGTTCTAATCTGAGCTTCTCTGATTTTTATGCCTTTGCTGCATATGCCTTCAGTTACCTGGGATAATATCTGTAGCCAAACCCTGGAATACTCTCCATACCACAGTTCCTTCACCTCACTTCCCTCCTCTAAGACACTATGAAATCCATTCTTTGACGAAGCTTTTAATCATCTGTTGTGGAATGCCTTGGCATGTTTATTATGTTAAAGGTGATGTCAATGTCACTGTTATTAAAGTGGAAGTTGATCCTCCCCCTCCCCCTCCCCGCCCCAAGAACTAAAACCAAAACGTGCGAAGAGGAGCACCTCACCCCATAATCTGTAAAAGGAAAGTGAAAAGTGGTGTAACCTGCTTTTCGCCAACTTCTAGTGGTTAAATAAAATAAATCCTGACACTCAATTTAAAATCAACAAGTAACAAGTTATTTACCTAACTCTAAAAGTGAACAAATTAATTAAACTGTTAACAAACCGAATAAATCCCTTCCAATTACTAAATATTCCCAAATAAAGCAAGATTCTAATGGTATGCTATTCCAATAAATACAAGTACCACTCATAGAAAAAGAATTTAGTCTCTCGAAATTAAACCCCCCACCTTTTCCTCCGCTACATCGATGACTGTATCGGCGCCGCCTCGTGCTCCCACGAGGAGGTTGAACAGTTCATCCACTTCACCAACACCTTCCACCCCGACCTCAAATTCACCTGGACAGTCTCAGATTCCTCCCTCCCCTTCCTCGACCTTTCTATTTCTAACTCAGGCGACCGAATCAACACGGACATCTACTACAAACCGACCGACTCCCACAGCTACCTGGACTACACCTCCTCCCACCCTGCCCCCTGTAAAAACGCCATCCCATTCTCCCAATTCCTTCGACTCCGCCGCATCTGCTCCCAGGAGGACCAGTTCCAAAAACGCACAACCCAGATGGCCTCCTTCTTCAAGGACCGCAATTTCCCCCCCAACGTGGTCGATGATGCCCTCCACCGCATCTCTTCCACTTCCCGCTCCTCCGCCCTTGAGCCCCGCCTCTCCAACTGCCACCAGGACAGAACCCCACTGGTCCTCACCTACCACCCCACCAATCTCCATGTACAGTGCATCATCCGCCGTCATTTCCGCCACCTCCAAACGGACCCCACCACCAAGGATATATTTCCCTCCCCTCCCCTATCAGCATTCCGTAAAGACCACTCCCTCCGTGACTCCCTCGTCAGATCCACACCCCCCACCAACCCAACCTCCACTCCCGGCACCTTCCCCTGCAACCGCAGGAGGTGCAAGACTTGCGCCCACACCTCCCCCCTCACCTCCCTCCAAGGCCCCAAAGGAAACTTCCATATCCGCCACAGATTCACCTGCACCTCCACACACATCATCTATTGCATCCTCTGCACCCGAGGTGGCCTCCTCTATATTGGGGAGACAGGCCGCCTACTTGCGGAGCGTTTCAGAGAACACCTCTGGGACACCCGGACCAACCAACCCAACCACCCTGTGGCTCAACATTTCAACTCCCCATCCCACTCCACCAAGGATATGCAGGTCTTTGGACTCCTCCATCGCCAGACCACAACAAAACGTCGGTTGGAGGAAGAGCGCCTCATCTTCTGCCTAGGAACCCTCCAACCACAAGGGATGAACTCGGATTTCACCAGTTTCCTCATTTCCCCTCCCCCCACTTTGTCTCAGTCAAATCCATCGAATTCAGCACCGCCTTCCTAACCTGCAATCTTCTTCCTGACCTCTCCGCCCCCACCCCAGTCTGACCTATCACCCTCACCTTGACCTCTCTCCACCTATCACATTTCCGACGCCCCTCCCCCAAGTCCCTCCTCCCTACCTTTTATCTTAGCCTGCTGGACAAACTTTCCTCATTCCTGAAGAAGGGCTTATTCCCGAAACGTCGATTCTCCTGTTCCCTGGATGCTGCCTGACCTGCTGCGCTTTTCCAGCAACACATTTTCAGCTCTGATCTCCAGCATCTGCAGACCTCACTTTCTTCTCGAAATTAAAGCCAAGTTACGTGTCTTCCAGAATGTTCTGAGCTTTCTCTGTCACTTCTTCTATTAGGAATATTAACTAGTTGTGCCGTTGGTACAGTTGTTACTTCAATGGTGCTTTTTCTAAAATATAGTTGAAGCTGTGTTAGCCAGTGATTCTCTCTTGATGGCTGAGGGCTATTAGCTCTGGCAGATGGTAGGCTAACTCTGGCATCTTTGTCCAACTGCCCCCTTCTTTTTATACTCTTGATGACACAATCATTTCCTTACAACAGGATAATCCTATGTTGTCAAAACCATCTGACTTAAATTTAATAGATTTTTGGTATCTACGTACCTGGTTCAAATTCATTGGCTAAATTCAAAAACTTGTCGTCTTGGTAAAAACTGCTACTTGGCCTGCTAACTGTTTGGCCTTTTAATACAAATGTTTCAGTTCGGGTAGTCTCTGTATACTTGCAAACTTTCAAGCTGCTGCTCACAGACATCCATTTTAAAACTCTAAACATCAGAAAAAGCACATAACCTTTTAAAGGGACCACACAATGCTTTCCCCCAGCACTTTACAAACATCACGTTTAACTTCCTGCCTCCCAATCTACAAGTACTCCACCCAACTTTGCAACAATACATTTGTCATATATATGTACTGTTGGTAAAGGTGCTACATATAAATATTAGTTGTTGCACCATGAGTCAGTTTGACAAATTTCAACATTTTGTGTTGGCTGACAATCCTATTTAAATGGAATTTTCCCTCTGCTCACTATTGTAAATACGATGCTTGAAAATCTAAGCTGAACAACAATTTATTACTACTTCCTAAATTTAACTTCTTTAAAACATGCCTGATTCTCAAGTAATAAATTGCCAGCAGCAGATTTTTGAATTGTGAGTAAATGTGAAGAAGGGCACAGTTGACTTTTTTCAGATTAAACGCTGTGAAGCCATATGATGGCAGATGTGGTCTCAGCGGTAGCAATGACATTCAAACATTGAATGCTTCAGTGTAACAGTGGGGATTCAAATCTTCATTGCCAAGAAATATAGATTAGATAAACCCCCTCACAGATAACCTACTCCATTAACCTTTAATTTGAGTGATCAAGCCATGTTTCCTTGTTTTCTGACTTGGAGTAATGGCTCGAAATATGCCATGTGCAAATTCAGTTTTCTGGTGTAAATAGTAAATGCCATTTGCTTAAAAATAGCAGGATTTCTTGAAGGTTGAGGAAATAGTTTCAATAGCTAATATTCATTCAGTTTATACACATTTTAAAGTTTTCCCTTGGCATGGTTGAAAATCAATATGTTTGAGAGACTTAAATATATTAGGCCTTTCTCAAAGCATCTGAAGTCAATTAGAGGGAAATGTGCGAGTGCAGTAGGGATCAAATATAGCAGAAAACAAATCAGGATTACAAGTGCACTCACTGCAACTAAGTCAAGACAAAATCATCAGGAATTTTCCAAGAACGCTTATTTTAAACTTGCTAATGAAGACTGGGGTAAAGTTCCAGTTTAATAGACACTGAGTCAGTTTTAGATGGGTGCCAAACAACCTAAAATAACTTGGTTAAAAATCACAACACCAGGTTATAGTCCAACAGCTTTCGAAGTGCTGCTTCTTCATCAGATGGTTGTGGAGCAGGATCATAAGACACATAATTTATAGCAAAAGGTTACAGTGTCATGCCGCTGAAATATCTTAACCAAACTTAGATTAAGTCTTACATCGTTAAGAATGGTTTTGCTACTTTCAGTTCATTAATATGTAATCCCAGAACTCATTTTAAGTCACATTCTCAAGATAACTTCAGGTTTTCGAACAAAATGTGTCATCTTAGCTCAGACAATGCATTAAAGATGTGAGGTTAAAATCTGTGTCCCAATCTTGAGTCATAATAGAAATAAGTTCTATTTCTAAAGTGGGATTTACAGAATCTTACATGGATTGACTGAAGATTATGCATTTTTTCAACAAACTAAAATATAATTCAGCAAATAAGATTCACCCCATAAACTTACATGCGTGCGTGTGCAGGAGAGACTGTGGGTGTGTGCGTGTGCATGTGTGTGTGTGTGCGTGTGCATGCACGCACTCGTGCGGAAGCTTGGTAAAATATGTGAGAGTGTGATGGGGTATAAGCCTGTGAGAGGGTGCATGAGTGGGTGTGTATGTGGGGGGGTATATGTGTGTGCATATGAGAGAGACCTTGTGTATGTATGTGAGAGGGTCAATGTTACATGTATGAATATGTAGAAGTTTGTGTGTGTGACGTGGCTAATGATGTAAATAGAGAATTGGCTAATAAGCAGGAAATAGCAAGTGGGGATAAGGGGTTCTCTTTCAGGTTGGTGAACTATGACTAGTGCATTCTGCAAGGATCAGTGCTGGAACCACAACTGTTTACAAGATATATTAATGATTTGGAGGAAGGAAGTACTGTAGCCAAATCTGCTGATGACACAAAAATAAGCAGAAAGGCAAGTTGCGAGAGGGATACAAACAGTTTATGGGAAGATTGAGTGGGCAAAATGTTGGTAAATGGAGTATAATGTTGGAAAATGTGAAGTTGTTCATTTTGGAAAACAGAACAAAACAACAGGTCATTATTTAAATGGAGATAAACTGCAGTACACTGTAACACAAAGAGACTTGGGGGTACTTGTGCATGAAACTCACAAAGCTAGTACACAGAGGCAGCAGGTAATTTGGAAGGTTAATGGAATGTTGACCCTTATTTTAAGGAGGCTGAATATAAGTTAAGGAAGTCTTACTACAACTGTACAAATGAAACCATATTTGGAATACTAAGAGCAGTTTTAGTCCCCTTGTTTTAAGAAAAGGTAACATTTCATCAGAAGCAGTTCAAAGAACATTCACTTAGATGATCCCTGAGTAAAGACTAAGCAGACTGGGACTCTACTCATTGGAGTTTAAAAGAATGAGAAGCAAAATTATTGAAACACATAGCAATCTGAAGGGGCTTGACAGGGTAAAAGCTGGGATGTTTCCACTAATGGGAGAATCTAGAATCAGAGGGCATAGTCTCATAATGAAGGGGTACCAACTTAAAACTGAAATAAGGAGGAATTTCTTCTCTCATAAAGTTGAGTGTCTTCATTTCCAGGTAGAATCTTTTGAGACATTAGTTTAATGTTGCTATATTGCAAATGTCTGATTATTTTATTATGATATGAAAATCATGCAAAGAGTCAGTAGTAATAGTTTTCACAAATCAAATATAAACGACATAGTGGCTCAGTGGTTAGCACTGCTGCCTCACAGTACCAGGACCTGGGTTCAGTTCCAACCTTGGGTAACTGTGTGTGTGGAGTTAGGATGTTCTCCTGTGTCTGCGTGGGTTTTGCCGGGTGCTCCAGTTTCCTCCCACAGTCCAAAGATGTGCAAGTTAGGTGGATTGGCCATGCTAAATCCATGTGTGGACAGCACGGTGGCACAGTGGTTAGCCTCAAGTGACTCTCTGTGTGGAGTGTGCACATTCTCCCTGTGTCTGCGTGGGCTTCCCCCGGGTGCTCCGGTTTCCTCCCACAATCCAAAAATGTGCAGGTTAGGTGAATTGGCCATGCTAAATTGCCCGTAGTGTTAGGTGAAGGGGTAAACGTAGGGGAATGGGTCTGGGTGGGTTGCTCTTCGGCGGGTCGATGTGGACCTGTTGGGCCGAAGGGCCTGTTTCCACACTGTAAGTAATCTAATCTAATCTAAATTGCCCATAGTGTTCAGGGATGTGTAGGTTAGGTGCACTAGCCATTAGAAAATGCAAGGTTATAGGGTAGGGGATTGGGTCTGGGTGGGATGCTGTTCGGAGGGCTGATGTGGACTTGTTGGCCAAATGACCCGTTTCGATATTGTCGGGATTTTATTACAAAAAAAGTTATTTCAGTCAATATCAGCCTCTGTCCAGTGAACTGTTTGATAATACACATTTCTCCAAATCTCTGGATTATACTGTCACAACTGGGATTTTAGACATTAGAATAATAGTTATATATTTCTAAAGGAGGATGGGGCATCAGTTAGATGAATGAGTGAATTGTGATGCAGAGGGATGCTAACAGTGTGGATCCAGTTCCTGTACTGGCCGAGGTTACTGTGAAAGATTCTCCTTCTCGGTCTCTCCCCTCACCTGAGGTTTGCTGACCCTCAGATTAAACCACTGCCAGTCATCTCTCTCTTTAAGAGCAGCCCTATGGTCCTCTGGGACTTTGCCTTTACATATTTCAAATGTTTATCAGGATCTTCCATATAAGCAAAGCTCCAACAAGATGGGAGAGGGGTGTTAATAGGCTCGAGCAGCCTGTTCAACTAGTGGGAATCTGAAATCTGGGATCATGTGAAATCTGGTACAGTGACTATCCCAAAGATGCAGCACTTTGGGTGTTGGACTTGTACTGGCAAGTAGTTAATTGCCACATCAGAAAAAGAGAGAGATAGACATTAAAATTCATGCTAAAGATGCACTATTGTAAAAAAAAAGACTCGGATTGAGATAAATGACAGCACTTAATAATATAGATAGAGACAAATAAAAACTGCAGATGTTGAAAAATAGACAAGCAGGAGGCTGGAAGAACACAGCAAGCCAGGCAGCATCAGGAGGAGGATAAGTCAACTTTTTGGGTATAACCCTTTTTAGGACTAAATAACATACCTGTATTTAATTATTATTTAATACATACATTGTAAAAGTTAATTAAATAAATAGTTATGGCTGGACAGGTGATGTGCTGTAGCTGTATAATGTGGGAGCGAGTTGATCCCATTGTGAACGGCAGTGAACCCATCTGCAGCAAGTGTTGGCTGCTGGAAGAACTCCGGATCAGAATTGATGATCTGGAATCTGAGCTTCAAACACTGCGGCACATCTGAGAGGGGGAGAGTTACCTAGACACTTTGTTTCAGGAGGCAGTCACACCCAGTAGATTAAGTAATTCAAATTCAGTAAGTGTTCAGGGACAACAGGGTATGACTGCAAATGAGGCAGTTAGGGTGATTCTGAGTTCAGGAGAGCAGGAGCCTCAGCCCTTGACCTTGTCTAACAGAGATGAGATTCTTGCTCCTTATACAGATGAGGGAAAGGGATGTGGACAGGTTGAGCCAGCTGACCACCATGGTGCAGAAGGCCATTCAAGAAGAGGGGGCAAAAAGACAAGTAGTTGTTATATGGGATTCTATAATTAGGGGGACAGATAGTATCCTATGCAAGCCAGTTCAGGAGCCCCGCATGGTGTGTTTCCTGCCCGGTACTAGGATGCAGGACAATTCCGACTGGCTTAAAAGGATATTGGAGTGGGAGGGGGAGGATCCAGTTGTTGTAGCCCATGTTAGGACTAATAACCTCGGCAAAGCTAGGGTGAAGGACCTGTTTGGGGATTTTCAAGCACGAGGAAGGAAATTGAAGTACAGGCCCTCAGGGCATAGGGATAAGAAAGCCAGGAAAGTAAACACATGGCAAAGGGATTGGTGTTGGAAACAGTGATTCCCACATTGGCATTGGCAGCAGTTTGGAATGGGGAATGGGATCTGTACCGTTGGGACGGTCTCCACCTAAACTGATCTGGAACCAGTGTTCTAGCAAAAACGATAAATAGGGTGATCAGGAGGACTTTAAACTTCTGAGTTGTGGGGGGAAGGGGAAGGGAAAGTGAAAACGGCAGAGAGTAAGGAGTTAAATGGAAAGATAAGCAGGAAGATAGCATGTATGCAGGTGGGTTTAAGCTCAAGGCAGACTAGGAATGCAGCAAAATGGAAGGATAACTTAGGAAACCTTATGATTTCCAATATCTCTAATAATAAGAAGAAAGTTAGCATTAAGGCGCTTTGTCTGAATGCTTGTAGTATTCAAAACAAGGTAGATGGATTAATGGCGTAAATCATCGTGAATTAAAATGATGCGGTAGGCATCACAGAGACGTGATTGCAGGGGGTTTAGGACTGGCAGTTAAAAATCCAAGGATTTGCAACTTTATTGAAAAGACAGGGATGTGGGCAGATGGGACAGGGTTGCCTTGTTAATCTATGGCACTGAATGACTTCGGGTCAGATGACGTGGAGTCTGTGTGGGTGGAGTTGAGGAATCACAAAAGCAAAAAAAAACCATATATACAGACCTCCTAACAGTGGTCAGGATCAGGGGTACAAGATGTACTGGGAAATAGATAAGGCATGTCAGAAAGACAAGGTCATGGTGATCATGGGGGACTTCAATATGCAGGTGGACTGGGTGAATAATGTTCCCAGTGGATCCAAAGAAAGGGAATTCATGGAATGCTTACAGGATGACTTTATGGAACAGCTTGTGATGGAGCCCACAAGGGAGCAGGCTATTCTGGACTTAGTGCAATGTAATGAGCCTTTATACAAGATGTTAAAGTAAGGGAACACGTAGGAGGCAGCGATCATAATATAGTAGAGCTCAGTCTGCAGTTTCAAAGAGTGAAGCCAAGATTAGATGTAATGGTGTTATAGTTATATAAGGTAATGGGAGGAGCATGAAAGAGCAAGTGATGAAAATTGACTGGAAGCAGAACCTAGTGAGGACGACAGAAGAGCAACAATGGCAGAGGTCTCTGGGTGTGATTGGGGAGTGTGTGTGTGTGTGTGTGTGGTATAGGACGAGGAGGAGGAGGATGTAGACAGCCATGGCTGACAAAGGAAGTCAGGAAATGTATCAAAGAAAAAGAGAGAGGCTATAAGATGGTCGAGAGCACTGGGAAATCAGAAGATTGGGAAGACTACAAAAACAAACAGAGAATAAAAAGACAAAAATAGAGTCATAGACATATACAGCATGGAAACAGACTCTTCGGTCCAACTCGTCCATGCCAACTAGATATCCCAACCCAATCTAGTCCCACCTGCCAGCACCCGGCCCATATTGATCCAAACTCTTCCTATTTATATACCCATCCAAATGCCTTTTAAATTTTGCAGTTATACCAGCCTCCACCACATCCTCTGGCAGCTCATTCCATACACATATCACCGTCTGCGTGAAAAGATTGCCCCTTGGGTCGCTTTTATATCTTTCCCCTCTCACACTAAACCTATGCTCTCTAGTTCTGGACTCCCCCAGCCCAGGGAAAAGACTTTGTCTATTTATCCTATCCATGCCCCTCATAATTTTGTAAACCTCTATAAGGTCACCCCTCAGCCTCCGACACTCAAGGAAAAACAGCCCCAGCCTGTTCAGCCTCTCCCGAAAGCTCAAATCCTCCAACCCTGGCAATATCCTTGTATTTATTTTCTGAACCCTTTCAAGTTTCACAACATCTTTCTGATAGGAAGGAAACCAGAACTGCATGCAATATTCCAACAGTGGTCTAACCAATGTCCTGTACAGCCGCCACATGACCTCCCAACTCCTGTGCTCAATTCTCTGACCACTAAAAGTAAGCATACCAAACGCTGTCTTCACTATCCTATCTACCTGTGACTCCAGTCTCCCATGGGGAACCTTGTTGAACGCCTTACTGAAGAGCATATAGATCACGTCCACCACTCTGCCCTCATCAATCCTCTTTGTTACTTCTTCAAAAAACTCAATCAAGTTTATGAGACATGATTTCCCACGCATAAAGCCATGTTGACTATCCTTTTCCAAATACATGTACATCCTGTCCCTCAGGATTCCCTCTAACAACTTGCCCATCACTGACGTGAGGCTCACTGGTCTATAGTTCCCTGGCTTGTCCTTACCATCCTTCTTAAACAGTGGCACCAAGTTAGCCATCCTCCAGTCTTCCGGCACCTCACCTGTGACTATCAATGATACAAATAAGGAAGGAGAGGATCACATATGAAGGTAGGCTATCCAGTAATGTTAGAAATGCTAGTAAAAGTTTCTTTCAATACATAAGAAACAAACAAGAGGCAAAGGTAACATTGGGCCACTCCAAATTGATGCTGGAAGGCTAGTGATGGGAGTTAAGGAAATAGCTGAAGAATTTAATAAGTACTTTGTGTCAGTCTTCACAGTGAAAGACATGAGCAATATTAAGGGGAATCAGGGGCCAGGTTGAGTATGGTAGCCATTACAAAAGAGGAAGTAGTAAAAAAGCTAAAAGGTCTAAAAATTGATAAATCTCCAGGCCCTGATGGGCTACCTCTTAGAGTTCTGAGGGAAGTGGCTGAGGAAATAGCAGAGGTGCTGATTATGATGTTTCAAAATCACTGGAGTCAGGGCAAGTCCCACATGATTGGAAAATCGCTGTTGCAATCCCCTGTTCAAGAAAGGATCAAGACAAAAAGATGGAAAATTATAGGCCGATTAGCCTAACTTCAGTTACTGGTAAAATTCTAGAATCCATCATTAAGGATCAGATTTCTAAATTCTTGGAAGTGCAGGGTCAGATTAGAACAAGTCAGCACAGATTTAGTAAGGGGAGATCGTGGCTGACAAACCTGTTAGAATTCTTTGAAGAGGTAACAAGTAGGTTAGACCAGGGCAACCCAGTGGATGGTATCTTCTAGACTTCTAAAAGCCTTTGATAATGCGCCTCATGGGAGGCTGCTGAGTAAGTTGAGAGCCCATGGTGTTCGAGGTGAGCTACTGGCATGGATTGAGGATTGGCTGTCTGACAGAAGGCAGAGAGTTGGGATAAAAGGTTCTTTGTTGGAATGGCAGCCAGTGACAAGTGGCGTCCCGGAGAGTTCCGTGTTGCGGGCGCAGCTGTTCACTTTATATATTAATGATGTGGATGAGGGGACTTGAGGCACTCTGGCGAAGCTTGCCAATGATACATATAGGTAGTACTGATGAGGTGGCGAAGCTGCAGAAAGATTTAGACAGTTTAGGAAGGTGGTCCAGGAAATGGCTGATGAAATTCATTGTGAGCAAATGCAAGGTCTTGCACTAAGCATGGATTATTTTCTAAACGGTGAGAAAATTCATAAAGCCAAAGTACAAAAGGATCTGGGAGAGCTAGTCCAGGACTCTCTCAAGGTTCACTTGCAGGTTGAGTCCGTGATTAAGAAAGCGAATGTAATGTTGTCATTTATCTCAAGAAGGTTGGAATAGTGCCACAAGGATTGGTGCTGGGTCCTCTACTTTTTGTCATTTACATAAATGATTTGGATCCGAGCATAAGAGGTACAGTTAGTAATTTTGCAGATGACATGGGCATGGATAGGATAAATAGACAAAGTTTTTTCCCTGGGATCGGGGAGTCCAGAACTAGAGGGCATAGGTTTAGGGTGAGAGGGGAAAGATATAAAAGAGACCTAAGGGGCAACGTGTACGTGTATGGAATGAGCTGCCAGAGGATGTGGTGGAGGCTGATACAATTGTAACATTTAAGAGGCATTTGGATGTGTACATGAATAGGAAGGGTTTAGAGGGATATGGGCCGGGTGCTGGCAGGTGGAACTTGATTGGGTTGGGATATCTGGTCGGCGTGGACAGGTTGGACTGAAGGGTCTGTTTCCATGCTGTACATCTCTATGACTCCATAAAAGCAGCGATGTACTTCTGAGACTTAATAAAGCTCTACGTAGGCCCCATTTAGAAAACTGTGTCCAATGTTAGGCCCCATACCTCAGAAAGGACATACTGGCACTGGAGCATGTCCAGCAGTGATTCACATGGATGATCCCTGGAATGGTAGGCCTAACATATGATGAACGGCTGAGAATCCTGGGATTGTAATCATTAGAGTTTAGAAGGTTGAGGGGAGACTAATAGAAACTTACAAGATAATGCATGGCTTAGCAAGGGTGGGTGCTGGGAAGTTGTTTCCCTGAGATGGGGAGAGTAGGACCCGTGGGCATAGCCTTAGAATGAGAGGGAGTCAATTTAGAATGGAAATGTGGAGACATTTCTTCAGCCAGAGAGTGGTGGGTCTGTGGAATTCATTGCCACGGAATGCAGTCAAGGCTGGGACGTCAAGGCAGAGATTGATAAATTCTTGACCTCACAAGGAATTAAGGGCTTTGGGGAGAGTGTGGGTAAATGGAATTGAAATGCCCATCAGCCATGATTAAATGGTGGAGTGGTATCAATGAGCTGAATGGCCTTACTTCCAATCTTATGTCTTATGTTCTGTATCATATGGCTGTTCACACTAATGAAAGGAAATTTATACATACATATTGTATATTAGATTTTTTTGGATTAGATTAGATTAGATTAGATTAGATTACAATGTGGAAACAGGCCCTTCGGCCCAACAAGTCCACACCGACCCTCCGAAGAGCAACCCACCCAGACCCATTGCCCTACATTTACCTCTTCACCTAACACTACGGATAATTTAGCATGGCCAATTCACCTAACCTGCACATTTTTGGACTGTGGGAAGAAACCAGAGCACCCGGAGGAAACCCACGCAGACACGGAGAGAATGTGCAAACTCCACACAGACACTTGCCTGAGGCGGGAATTGAACCCAGGTCTGTGAGGCAGCAGTGCTAACCACTGTGCCACCCGTATATCCTCCATTCAGAATGGCAAATAAATAGTCTGAATGGGTTACAAAATGACAATGATAATTAGCAGCACCTTTTTGTTATACTAACAGATTCTATGAGGTTCGAACTGCTGACTTCCGCTGAAAATGAACCATGTTAACAGTTAATCTCTCCACAATGACTGTGGCTATTAGGGCAGCTTGGTTGCAATTGAAATAGATCAACATTTATTTAACTTCAATATGATGAAGTTTCTTCACTTGCTGTAGAACTCCAACAGTTTCAAACCAACGTGTAATTCAGTTTTAAAAAAGGTACTAATTACACCAAAAAGATAAAGCACATCGCGCATGAACTGTTCTAAGTGTGACACCCATATTTGGATTAGATATACTCTCTACTACAAACCGTTGCAACAATTTCCTTACAATTTGGGACTAACAGGCCATTAGGCTGTGAAATGCTGCAAAGATTAAGGTTTAAAAAGAGATTTTGACATATGCACTTGAAAATAAAGTTTCATTGTTATCAATAAACCATGACCTGATTTTTATGGATGGAGAGGTTCTTCATCTTAGTAAAAACAGTATTAGTAGTCTGGAAATCCCAGACCCAAATCTGACTGACGAATTTCATGTGTGGATTCACAGAGCCAGGTGCAGCTGACTGCAGTGAGATCTGATTTTTCAGTGTGGGAGGTCCACAATATGATATTCACAGTTTAGAAGAGAGGAGATATAAAGCTGCCTAACTTCTTTGGAGAAGTAGGGCATTTTTAGGATTGTAAAAACTAGACAACTATGTGCACAAAAAGTGCAGAAACTTACTGGAATTATCAATTTCATTTAAGCCATCAGAGCGAACTATATTATAGTCAATTAATTTAAATATGTTATGCTAAGTATTGAAAATAAGCAGTGTTGCCATTTTTCTCAGCATGCTATATAACTTAGGAGACAGAATAAGCCACCTGGCCCTTAGAGCCTGTTGACATAAGGCAGAGCTTTAGTGTGACAAGATTAATTTTACAATCTACCATTCTAGTCAGGCATCTATCAATTCACAATATGAAGGACAGATGCAAGCACTTTTAAATTATTTGGAGTGGGACTATGAAGACAAATGCTTGTTTTTATAAGCCATTAAGTATTTGAAGGAAACAGTCATTTAATAGTATAGAACTTAAGTATTCCTGAAAAAAAACATATTTGTCAGAGCTTTTTGTTTGTACACATCAGGACTATTTGAATGGAAAAGATAAAGGGAAACTATTTATAAAGTATGAGAAGAGAATGCAAATTGATTTGCAAAGCTGTTACCATAGAGAACGGTTAAATGAAGGCTGACAAATTTAAATCTGTTAAATTTTCCTGAAATTTTAAACGAGGTTTTGATTGGTCAAGGCTTTGCCCTAAGAAATGAAATAAAGAATGGCTGTCACTTATACTGTCAAGCTGAAAGAGGCATGTGTATTTGTCTAGCAAGGTCCTTTGTACATGCAAGTGCACTCTCTGAGAGTTTTTTGTTGGATTAGATTCCCTACAGTATTGAAGCAGGTCCTTTGGCCCAACAAGTCCACACCGATCCTCCGAAGAGTAACCCACCCAGACCCATTCCACAACTCTATATTTACCCCTGACTAATGAAGCTAACACTATGGGCAATTTAGCATGACCAATTCACCTGACTTGCCCATCTTTGGTTTGTGGGAGGAAATCCACGCAGACACGGGAGAATGTGCAAACTCCACACAGACAGTCACCCGAGGCTGGAATCAAAACAGAGTCCCTGGTATGGTGAGGCAGCAGTGTTAACCACCAAGCCACCACACTGCACATTGACAGACCATACTGACAGTTTGACTTATAAACCTAAACTGGTTGTTATTTTAGCTCTTTGCACATTGAAGATTATTTCTAATGATGTCTAATCATTTTTCATGTTGGATACTCCATTGAGAGTTTTGCAAGCACAGGTTGATTGGGTATGGTCAGTACTTTGCTTGCTGCAAATAGCTGAAGGGAAGTATTGTTTGACATGATCTGTCAACCTTTGGAATGTATGGTCCACATACCTGGCAATCTACTGGCCCTGAAATTCATAAATACACTACTCATTTGTGTGATATGCACAATGTCTTTTTGGTTTGAATACAGCATCCCATTCGTGGTGATTGAACGCTACTCCTGTTACCTCTGCAGAGTAGCAGCATTAAACAGATACTTTCAGTGATCACTCAAACTGCTGAACTACCTAACCCTTCTAACATAATTTCAGGTAGGCTGATGCTTTTAAGGATGAAAGGGACAGTTTTGCATGCAACCTAAAAAACTTCAACAAAATGAGCCTTTTTTAAAAAATATTTGAAAATGGATTTTTCAATCAATGTAGTTTTTTTTAAAAAAGTAGCAGCTTTATTCATAAAAACTGAAGAAATTTACTTAGTCGCAGCACAGGTTGTGACATCTGTCCATGGTAGTGGCTGGATGAGTTGGCAATGGAGGATATGAAGTAATGCCCCTTATTCAAAAAGGGGAGTAGAGACAACTCTGGTAATTACAGACCAATGAGCCTCACTTCTGTTGTGGGAAATGTTTTGGAGAGCATTATAAGAGATAGGATTTTAATCATCGAGCAAGGAATAATTTGATTAGGGATCAAAATGGTTTTGTGAAGGGTGTGTCATGCCTCACAAACCTTATTGAGTTCTTTGAGAAGGTGACCAAACAGGTGGATGAGGGTAAAGCGGTTGATGTGATGTATATGGATGCCAGTAAGGTGTTTGATAAAGTTCCCCATGGTAGGCTATTGCAGAAAACATGGAGGCATGGAATTTTGAGGGTGATTGAGCAGCTTGGATCAGAAATTGGCTAGCTGTAAGAAGACCAAATTATGGTGGTGGTTGATGGGAGACGTTCATCCGGAGTTCAGTTACTAGTGGTGTACTGCAAAGATGTTTTGGGGCCACTGCTGTTTGTCAAGATGAGGGCGGAGAAGGATGGGTTAGTAAATTTGCGGATGATACTAAAGTCGGTGGAGTTGTGGACAGTGTGGAAAGATGTTGCAGGTTACAGAGGGACACAGATATGCGGCAGGGCTGGGTTGAGAAGTGGCAAATGGAGTTTAATGTGGACAAGTGTGAGGTGATTCACTTTGGAAGGAGTAACAGGAATACAGAGTACTGGACTAATGGTAAGATTCTTGGTAGTGTGGATGAGCAAAGAGATCTCAGTGTCTATGCGCATAAAGTTACCACTCAAGTTGATAGGGTTGTTAAGAAGGAATATGGTGTGTTAGCTTTTATTAGTAGAGGGATTGAGTTTCAGAACCATGAGGTCATGTTGCAGCTGTACAAAACTCTGGTGCGGTCATGCTTGGAGTATTGCGTACAGTTCTGGTCGCTGCATTATTGAAAGGATGTGGAAGCATTGGAAAGGACGCAGAGGAGATTTACCAGGATGTTTCCTGATATGGAGAGCAGGTCATATGAGGAAAGGCTGAGAGACTTGAGGCTGTTTTTGTGAGAGTGAAAACGGTTAAGAGGTGACTTAACAAAGGCATACAAGATGATCAGAGGATTAAATAGGGTGGACTGTGAGAGCCTTTTTCCTTGGACGTGATCGCTATCACGAGGGGACACAGCTTTAAATTGAGAGGTGATAGATATGGGACAGATGACAGAGGTAGTTTCTTTACTCAGAGAGTAGGAAGGACATGGAATGCCCTGCCTGCAACAGAAGTGGATTCACCAACATTAAGGGTATTTAAGTGGTCATTAGATAAACATATGGATGATAATGTAGGTTAGATGGGCTTTAGATTGGTTTCACAGGTCGGTGCACATCAATGGGCAAGGGGCCTGTACTGCGTTGTAAGGTTTTCTGCCCTTTGGTAGCAAGAATCAAAAGTCAGACTGTTATTTAAATGGAGAGAAAAGTCAAAAAAGTGCACGCAGAGAATCTGAGTGTTCCTGTGCACGAAACACAAAAAGGTAGCATGCATACGTAGCAAGTAATTGCGAAGGTAAATGGAATTTTAGTCTTGATTGCGACAGGGCTGGAGTTTAAAGTATGAAAGACCTATACAGGGTATCAGTGATTACTGTGTACAATTTGAGATTTATATATTTAAGGAAGGATATACTAGCTTTGGATGCAATTCAAAAGAAATTCATTTGCCTAATTCCTGAGATGAAGGGGTTGATTTATCAAGCAATTTAAAGAGGTTAGGTCTTTATTCATCAGATGGATGATCTTATTAGATCATACATGATTCTGAGGGGACTACACTGGGTAGATATTGAGATGTTTCCACTGTGTAAGAATCTCCACCTTGGGAACATAGTTACAAAATAAGGGGACACTAATTTAGAACTGTTGGCATGTGGGGTGAGAGTTGTAAAGGAGCAGTAAAAAATAATAAGACGGATGAGAATGGTTCTGATTCAGAAAAGAGCAATTAGAAAAGGCACACAATAGCAAGAACGAAGTAACTCTGAAGAATTAAAATGCATATATTTCAACACAAGGGATCTTACAAGTCATTGCATGTATGGAAACATGCAACTGGGACATGATAGTTATTACAGAAATGTGGCTGAGGGAAGGATAGGACTGGCAGCTCGGTGTTCTGAGTTTTAGATACTTTAGGAAGGATAGAAAGGAGGACAAGAAAGGAGAGGGAGGAGGAATGGTGTTTTTGATTAAGGAAGACATTACTACTGTAATTAGAGAGGATATATCTGAGGGATCTTAAGTGAAACTATATGGGCAGACAGGGATGATCACCTTAACACGATTGTACCATAGGTCTCCCAATGGTCAGAGGGAAATTGAGGTGCAAATATGTAAAGATCTCAGATATATGTCAGAATAATAGGGTTGACTTAAATATTATTAGAGGAATACTTTTGGACAAGTGATCATAATTCCATTAGTTTTAAAATAACAATAAAAAATAAGAATTTTATCTTTATCTTTTTATGGAAGGCTTAATTGTAATAAGGCAAATTTTCATGGTATGAGACAAGAACTTTCAAAAGATGATTGGAGTAGAATGGTTCACAGGTAAAGAAATGACTGACAAGTGGGAGGCTTTCAAAAATGTGATAATGAGAGTTAAGAGGTATTATGTTTCTGTTAGAGTGAGGGGTAAGGCTGGTCAGAGTAGGGAACAATCAATGAATGAAAACATTGAGGTTCCAGTCAAGAATAAGAAAGAATCATATATTAGATATAGACAATTGGGATCAAATGAATTTCTTGAAGAATTAGATGCGTGTAGGGGCATTCTTAAGAAGAAAATCAGGAAGGCAAAGAGGGGATAGGAGACAGACTTGGTAGATAAGGTTAAGGATAATGCAAGAGATTCTACAAGTACATTAAAAGCAAAACAGTAACTAAAGAGAGAATAGGCCCCTTAAAGACCAACAAAGTGGACTATGTGTTTAATCTCAGGAGATAGGACAGATACTAAATGAATATTTAGCATCAGTTTTTACTGTGGAATGGAGTCTAGAGAACTCTGGAAAATAAATATTGATGTTTTGAAAACAGTTCACATTCTAAAAGAGGATGTGCTGGAGGTCTTAGAAAACGTAAAGATAGATAAATCTTGAGGACCCAATCAAGAGTATGTCAGGACAATTGGCCTGCTAAATTGCCCGTAGTGTTAGGTAAGGGGTAAATGTAGGGGTATGGGTGGGTTGCGCTTCGGCGGGTCGGTGTAGACTTGTTGGGCCGAAGGGCCTGTTTCCACGCTGTAATGTAATCTAATCTAATCTAAATCTAAATAACCTTGGCTGAGGTATCGTAGGAATGGAGGGTGGCTATTGTTGTGCCTTTATTTAAGGAAGGCTGTAAGGAGAAGCTTGGGAACTACAGACATCTGAGCCTGGTGGTAGATAGGTTGTTGGAGGTGATTGTGAAACATAGGAGGTATAAGGCAAAGTCTGATAGGGATAATCAGCATGGTTTTGTGCAAGGAAAGTCAGATCTCTCAAAGTTGGTTGAGTCTTTTGAGGAAGTAAGCAAAACGACTGATGAGGGCAGAATGGTAGACGTTGTTTACATGGATTTTAGTAAAGCCTTCGACAATGTTCTTCATGATAGACTAATTAGTAAAGTTAGATCAAATGGAATTCAGGGTGAGCTTGCCAATCGGATGCAAATTTGGCTTTATGGTAGTAGACAGAGGGTGATGGTAGAGGGTTGTGTTTTGGACTGGAGACCTGCGTGACCAGCAGTGTTCCATTTTTATTTGTCATTTATATAAATGATTTGGATTAATAAGTTTGCAGATGTCACCAAAATTTGTGGTAAAATGCACAGTGATGAAGATTATCTAAGATTACAAAGAAATCTTGATCAATTGGGTCAATGGGCTTAGGAGTGGCAGATGGAACTTAATTTGGATAAATGTGAGGTATTGTATTTTGGAAAAACAACCAAGGGCAGGACTTATACAATTAATGGTAGGGTCATGGGTAGTGTTGAAAGACATGGGGTTCAGGTGCACAATTCTTTGAAATTTACCTCACAGGCACACAAGATGGTTAAGAAGGCATTTAGCAGACTTGCCTTCATTGCTTTGAGTATAGGAGTTAGGACATCATGTTCAGGTTATACAGGATGCTGGTGAGGGCTGTTCTGGAGTACTGTGTCCAGTTTTGGTCACCCTGCAATAGGAGGAATATTATTAAGCTGGAGAGGGTTCAGAACAGATTTACCAGAGTGTTGCCCGGACTGGGGGGTTTGAGTTATAAGGAGAGGCTGGATAGGTTGGGATGTTTTTCACTGGAGCGTGGGAAATTGAGAGGTGACCTCAGAGGTTTATAAAACAATGAAGGGTCGGGATAAGGTGAATTACAAATGTCTTTTCCCTAGCATGGGGCATTTCAAAGCTGGGGGCAAATTCTTAAGGTGAGAGGAGAAAGATTTAAAAAAGCCATGAGGCAATTTTTTTTTTATACACAGAGGATGATTTGCGTGTGAAATGAAGAGGAAGTGGTGGCTGTAGGTACAGTTACAATATTTAAAAGACATTTGGATAAGTACTTGAATAAGAAAGGTTTGGGGGGATATGGGCCAAATGTAGGCATGTGGGACTAGTCAGCTTGGACCAGTTGGACTGAAGGGTCTGTTTCCATGCTGTATGACTGCATTGATTATCAGAAGGCAAACTATGGAAGCATAAATAATGCTTTTCAATTTGTTGTTCAATAAATCAGCTCATATTTCAGATAACAGTGCTGACAACCTCAACAGTCTTTTAATCAATTCTCATTTTGAAGTCAATGTACACTGTTCAGAATGCCTTTCTGATATATTATGGTTTATACTGGTTTTAAATGCCTTGGTGCCACAATAGGAGGAAGGGTAATCATTCATGTATTAGTGTTTACAATAGAGATGGATGCCACTTTTGAACATAAAGAGTCATGACAAGCTGCATGATTCATTTGTCATATGACACAGTAGATATAAGCAATGAATTACTTCCATTGAAATCGTGGGCTGTGTTGCAAAATGACTAAAAATAAATCATATAGGTATTACTTAGAAACATAGGTAAAAACAAGGACTGCAGATGCTGGAAACCAGATTCTAGATTAGAGTGGTGCTGGAAACGCACAGCAGTTCAGTCAGCATCCGAGGAGCAAGAAAATCGACGTTTCGGGCAAAAGCCCTTCATCAGGAATAGAGCTATTGCACAAAATACGGAGGTATGAGATTGAGGGTGGTTTTGTGGTTTGGATCAGAAATTGGCTATTGAAGGAAGATAGAGGGTGGTGTTTGATGGGAAATGTTCATCCTGAGTACAGTTACTACTGGTGTACTGCAAGAATCTGTTTTGGGGCCAGTGTTATTTGTCATTTTTATAAATCACATGGATGAGGGCGTAGAAGGATGGGTTAGTAAATTTGTGGATGGTACTAAGGTGGATGGAGTTGTGGACTGTGCCGTAGGATGTTGCAGGTTACAGAGGGAAATAGATAATCTGCAGAGCTGAGCTGAGAGGTAGTAAATGGAGTTTAATGCAGAAAAGCGTGAGGTCATTCACTTTGGAAGGAGCAACAGGAATAAAGAGCACTGGGCTAATGGTAAGATTCTTGGTAGTGTAGATGAGCAGAGAGATCTTGGTGCACTCCAATGCATTCACATCGTTCTCATAAATGATGGACACAACAGTACACAATAATCCAGCTGAGGTCTAACAAGTGTCTTGTGCAAGTTTAACATCATCTCTTTATTTTTGTACTCTATGCTCCTATCTTTTAGAAAGCCACACTGCACACATACTAACTGTAAAGTTCATTGTCTCAATGTTACTGAAATTGTTTTTCTTCCTGCTGCCAACTGTTTTGTTTGCCAAAAGTTATTTGTTCCATGGTTCAGGGATCATATCTGCAATCAGTCTGATTTTTATACTCATCAACAGAAAATGTGGAAGCCAGTGACTACATATCAAGTCTTTATTAACATTTCAGATAGAACACCTGAGACTGGTCTTGTTTTTATTCAATTCAATCATATAAAAAAGGAGTAGTGAATTTTCAGCCTGTCTAACACAACTGGCATCTTGTTTCTTTGGCAGATTTTGTAACACAACACGCTCATCTTACTGGAAAGCGTCATGCTGAGATTTTAAAACTTGGAGTTTCCTTTCAGAGATGCAATTACTCTCAGTCTTTCAATCCACCATGTTGCACAACAAATAAGAAATTCTATCTGCAGAGAGCAATGCATACCTAGAACCTCTGTCCTTATCTGAGTTTTCAGTTCTATACTTTCTGACACAATCTGGTTGAAACAGAAGTACAATGTTTCTGGAATGTCACTGGAAAATAACGATCTGGCTTTTGCTGAAATGCATCATTAAAAACTAGGTGAAGTCCTAATTCCAAGGTGAAATTATTAATTCTTGAAAAAGGAAAATTGATAAAGTGCTATAAAATAGAATATAAATGCTCACAAGCAAAAAAAATACAAAAATAAATTGGATCGACTTAGAAATAAGAAAGATAAAAGTCAAAGTAAATGTGGTTTCTTTACAGGCTGCGTAAGGATGAAGGAAATGACAGAGATGTGAAATAAATATTTTATCTTTTCTCACTAAATCCACTATCTCAAATTTTTACTCCCTTCTCCTGCATATACCCCAGCACACAGTTTATATACTTATCATTTTCACTTATTAAAGTAGCTGTCAGAACCTTTATGTTTCAGAATATGGCAGCTGACTGCTATAAAAAGGGGATGAGGGTTGCCTTCTTCTGACAGTTCGCACTATGAAAGAACTGCTAGAATGGAAGCATAGCATCACATTTGTGAGGGAAATTATCAGAATTGTCTGAGGTTGCCACTTCTTGAAAAATCCAGTTCATCATGTTTTCAATTGTGACACAAACTATTGGATGTTAGTGTTCAGAGGGAATTGGTTGTCTCTGTACTCAAGCCAAGAAAGATATCATGCAGGTACAGCAACCAATCTTGAAACTGTGCCTGATATACAGAGTGTAAGGGATATATGGATTAAGTGAGTCTTACTGTAATTGCACTGGGCCTTGAGGACACCACATCTGGAGTACTTTGATACTTTGGGGTTTCACATTGAAGAAAGGAAATACCCGGCAAGAAGGGCATTCAACAAAGATTCATTAGATTAATGTTGTGATGAAAGTGCATGCATAAATGAAGTTGAATATGCTGATATCTGTTGTTCAGAAGGATAAAATTGAGCCATTGAAGCCTATGAGTGGACTTCACAAGGTAAATGCTGAAAGGCTGCTTCTCCTAAAGAAGATTATGAACCTTTGCAATTCACTACAGAGGTTGTGCATGCACAATTGTCGAGTATATTCAAAACTGAATTCACTAGATGTTTGGAACCGGAGAAAAAAGGCTACGGTGATCAGTGAAGTTGAGGTCCAAGATTAGCCATGATTGCACTGAATGGTACAGCAGGCTTCTGCTTCTATATTTTGATTTTCTTCCATATAAGAAATTGCTAGAAGACTGCCGCATCCCAGATTTCTGCCCACTTTTCCAGCAACTCAATATTTTAATTTCTTCAATCAAATTTCAAAAACCAGCCAGTAACCAAAATGGCCCTAACTAACGCATTATCTGCCATTGTAGTGCATTGGCCCTCCTTGTCCATTCTGGAGCTTAGCACAGTCAACCACATCTTTCTCCTCCAACATCAGTTTTAACTTGGGAATCACTTTAACAAGGAACACAAAGTTAGTATGCAGGCATAAAATGCAATTTGGAGGGCAATAACACGTTGGCGTTTACAACAAGGAGTTTGGAGTATGAGATTAAGAAAGTTCACAATTATACAGGGCTTTGAGGAGACCACCCATGGTGTACTGTGAACAGTCTTGGTTTCTGCATTGGGAATTTGTAGCTTTTAAGCAAAGTGTTCATACTTCTAGCAGCAGTCAAACTTATTGGTTTTAACAAGATAGTCACTTCTGGTGTCTCATTACTCATACTTAGTACGCATAAGTGCAACGAAGAGAATCTCCAGACTCATTGCCATAAACTAAATTCATAAAGCATGAAGCATTTCTCTTAAGGATTGACCTCCAAATGAACTTCAAGAGATTTTAAAAGGTGTTTTTTGTCAAAAACATTGATTAGTGTTGGCAAGTAATGACTCAAGTTAGCTGTATTCACTGTCTGGTTTTGTCCTATTTTTGTGGCTTTCAGAATTGAGGTTAAGCTTCAGCATCGTGCAAAGAATAGAAAAAGAGCATTAATTACTAGTTGAAACGATAAGCCACTGACCATGTGTCATAGATACTGGTCTCATTTTGTTGCTAAACAAATGCATTTCATAGCATCAGCAAGTAGCTGCCTAGGAGATTATCTTAATTTTCATGTTGCAGTTGTATAAGACTCTGGTGCGGCCACATCTGGAGTATTGTGTGCAGTTTTGGTCGCCATGCTATAGGAAGGATGTGGAGGCACTGGAACGGGTGCAGAGGAGGTTTACCAGGATGTTTCCTGGTATGGTAGAAAGATCATATGAGGAAAGGCTGAGGCACGTGGGAGTGTTTTCATTGGAGAAAAGAAAGTTTAGGAGTGACTTGATAGAGGTGTATAAGATGATTAGGGGTTTAGATAGGGTCGACAGTGAGAATCTTTTTCCTCGTATGGAGTCAGCTATTACAAGGGGGCATAGCTTTAAATTAAGGGGGGGTAGGTATAGGACAGATGTTAGGGGTAGGTTCTTTACTCAGCGAGTCGTGAGTTCATGGAATGCCCTGCCAGTAGCAGTGGTGGACTCTCCCTCATTATGGGCATTTAAGCGGGCATTGGATAGGCATATGGAGGATAGTGGGCTTGGATAGTGTAGGTTAGGTGGGCTTGGATCGGCGCAACATCGAGGGCCGAAGGGCCTGTACTGCGCTGTATTCTTCTATGTTCTATGTTCTAATTAGGAGATTGATTAGGACAAAGTGAGGACAGCAGGTGCTGGAGATCAGAGTCAAAAAGTGTGGCGCTTTTTGTGCCAGGTCAAGCAGCATTCGAGAAGCAGGTGAGTCGATGTTTGGGCGTAAGCCCTTTATCAGGAATGTATGGGTGGGGGGAAATCAAGGGGGTTGAGAGATAAATGGGAGGGGGGTGGAGCTGCAGGAATGGTAGTTTGGAAGGTGATAGGTAGATGAAGGTAGGGAATGATGATGATAGGTCGGAACGGAGGATGGAGTGGGTAGGTGGGATGAAAGATGGACAGGTAGGACAGTTCAAGAGGGCAGTGCCAAGTTGGAAGGTTGGATCTGGGATAAGGTGAGGGGAAGAGAGATGAGGAAACTGGTGAAATTGACACTGATGCCATGGGGTTGCAGGGTCCCAACCTGTGGCCGACCACTTCAACTACCCGACCCACTCTGGGAGGGGAAAGGTCCAACCTGTGGAAAGGAATACAACTTAGTGGATAATTTAGTGGAAGAAAGCTTGGTCAGACAAACAAATATTTAGCTTGCTCATTACTGGACAAGGTGGAAGGCATTTTGGAGAAATGGTCAAAGACCAATAGTTATACCATTCTATTTGAACCGATCAACTGATCTTGCAACAACTTAGCGTGGAGAATACAACTGTTCATTAAATTCATTGATTTTAAACTGATCTTCAGCTTAACTTACCAAAATGATATGTTCAAAATAATAATGTCTTATCCATCAAATACATCTTTCACAGTACAGTTCTGCACAGTCAGCAGATTGACAGGGTGGCTTAAAGTAAACAAACTGTGATGTGAGACAAAGCTGCCAATCACAAATGGCAGCAACATTGGTGCTGATGATGCAGAATGGCTAGTCTCTGAAACAAGAGATTTCACAGATTGAATTATGCAAGTAAATGAGAAACCAACCACCAGGCATCAGTCCACAAATAACTGCAAGTATTCTGGGATAAACCAAATTGGTACAGCAAACATAAACTGCACCCAAACAAGATTGAACTGGGGATGTTAGCAATTAATTAACAATCAACTTAGTATAATTAAAATGATTCACAGAGAAAAGACAGTCCATAAGATAATAAGACATAGGAGCAGAAATTAGGCTATTCAGTCTATCGAGTGTGCTCCACCATTCAACCATGGTGGATAAGTTTCTCAACCCCATTCTCCTGCTTTCTCCCCATAATCCTTGAACCCCTTGATACTCTAGGATCTCTCTACCTCAGTCTTAAATATACTCAATGACCTGGCCTCCACAGCCTTCTGTGACAATGAATCCCATAGATTCACCATTTGCTCGCTAAGATGTTTCTTCTTATCTCTGTTCTAAAAAGTCTTACCTTTACTCTATCCTCGGGTGTTAGTCTCTCCTACCAATGGAAATGTCTTCCCAGCATCTACTCTGTCTAGGCCATTCAGTATTGCGTATGTTTCAATTAGAACACCCTCCCCCCTCATCTTTCTTAACTCCATTGATTATAAACCCAGAGTCTTCAAACATTCTTCATATGTCAAGATTTTCATTCCTGGAACCATTCTCGTGAACCTCCTCTGAACACACAACAGGGCCAGTATATCCCACCTGAGATATGAAGCCCAAAACTGCACACAAATCTCCAAATGTGGTCTGACCAGAGACTTACACACCCTCAGAAGTACACCCTTCCATTTTATTCAAGCCCTGTCAAAATAAACCCATAATTGCATTTACCTTACCAACTACTGCACGGTGGCTCAGTGGTTGGCACTGCTGCCTCACAGTGCCGGGGGGTTCGCTTCCAGCCTTGGGTGACTGTCTGTGTGGAATTTGCACATTCTCCCCGTGTCTGCGTGGGTTTCCTCCAGGTGCTCTGATTTCCTCCCACAGTCCAAAGATGTGCAGGTTAGGTGAATTGGCCATGCTAAATTGCCCACAGTGTTCGGAGATGTGTAGGTCAGATGTATTATTCAGGGGTAAATATAGGGTAGGAGAATGAGTCTGGGTGGGTTACTCTTTGGAGGGTTGGTGTGACTTGTTGGGCTGAAGGCCTGTTTCCACACTGTAGGATTCTATGAAAACTGCAAGTTTTCCTTGTGAGAATGCTGGACGAGAACTCCCAAGTCTTTTTGCACTTCAGACACCTGACTTCTGAACTTTCTCCTCATTTAGAAAATAGTCCATGCCCTATATTTCCTACCAAAGTGCATGACCTCACACCTTCCCACATTGTACTCCATCTGCTGTCTTTTTGCCCACTCTCCTAACCTGTCCAAATCCTTCGGCAGTATCTGGACCTCCTCAATGCTACTTGTCCCTCTACCATCCTTTGCACCATCTGCAAATGTAGCCAGAATACCCTCAGTTCCTTCAGCTAGATTGTTCATGTATAATGTGAAAAGTTGTGATCTCAATACTGAGCCTTGAGGAACACCACTTATCACTGGCTGCCATCCTGCGAAAGACCCTTTTATCCCCACTCTCTGCTTTCTGACAGATAGCCAATCTTCTATCCATGCTCGCACCTTGCTTCTAACACCATGGAACTTTATCTTACTCAGTAAGATCCTATGTGGCACCTTGTCAAAGGCAGCATGGTGGCTCAGTGGTGAGCACTGCTGCCTCACAGCACCAGGGTCCCAGGTTCAATTCCAGCCTTGGGCATTATCTATGTGGAGTTTGCACATTCTCCCAGTGTCTGTGTGAGTTTGCTCCGGTTTCCTCCCACAGTCCAAAGATGTGCAGGTCAGGTGAATTGGCCATTCTAAATTGCCTGTAGTATTAGGTGGATTCGTCTGAGGGAAATAGATCTGGGTGGGTTACTCTTTGGAGGATCGGTGTGGACTTGTTGGGCCAAAGGGCCTGTTTCCACAATGTAGGGAATCTAAATAACACCCATTGGTTCTCCTTGGTCTAACATGCTTGTTACTTCCTCAAAGAACTCTCGCAGATTTGTCAGGCGTGACCTCCCTTGACTTTAGTTGATTTTACCATACACATCCAAGTATTCAGAAATTTCATCCTTCACAATGGATTCCAGGATCTTACCCACAATTGAGCTTAGACTAATCAGTTTATAATTTTATGTCTTTTGCTTTACTCCCTTTTTAAACAGGGGTCTCACGTTAGCAATTTTCTAGTCCTCTGGGACCCTCCCTGATTCAGGCGATTCCTGAAGGATCACAACTAATGCTTCCACTATCACTTCAGCTATCTCCCCTAGAATTCTGGGGGACAGTCATAGAGTCAGAGAGATGTACAGCACGGAGACAGCCCCTTCGGTCCAACTCGTCCATGCTGACCAAGTATCCTAATCTAATCTCGTCCCATTTGCCAGAACTTGGCCCATATCCCTCTAAACCCTTCCTATTCATACCCAACCGGATGCCTTTTAAATTCTGGAATTGTACCAGCCTCCATCATTTCCTCTGGCAGCTCATTCCATACACGCACCACCCTCTGTGAAAAAGTTGCCCCTTAAGTCCCTTTTATATCTTTCCCTTCTTAGCCTAAACCTATGCCCTCTAGTTCAAGACTTCCCCACCCCAGGGAAAAGACCTTGTTTATTTATCCTCTCCATGGTCCTCATGATTTTATAAACCTCTATAAGGTCACCCTCAGCTTCTGATGCTCCAAGGAAAACAGCTCTAGCCTATTCAGCCTCTCCCGATAGCCCAAACTCTCCAACCCTGGCACCACCCTTGCAGATCTTTTCTGAACCCTTTCAAGTTTCACAACACCTTTCCAATATGAAGGAGACCAAAATTGCACGCAACATGACCTTCCAACTCCTATACTCAAAGCTCTGACCAATAAAAGAAGGCATACCAATTGCCTTCTTCGCTATCCTATCTACCTGTGACTCCACTTGCAAGGAACTATGAACCTGCACTCCAAGGTCTCTTTGTTCAGCAACATTCCCCAGGGCATTACCATTACCTGTATAAGGCCTACTCTGATTTGTTTTTCCAAAATGCAGCACCTCACATTTATCTAAATTAAACTCCATCTGCCACTCCTCAGCCCACTGGTCTATCTGATCAAGATCCTGTTTTATTCTAAGGTGACCTTATCAGCTGCCCACTACACCTCCAATTATGGTGTCATTTGCAAACTTACTAACTATACCTCCTATGTTCACATCCAAATCATTTATATAAATTATGAAAAGCAGTGGACCCAGCATCAATCCTTGTGGCACACCACTGGTCACAGGCCTCCAGACTGAAGAGCAACCCTCCACCACTTCCCTTTGTTTTCTACCTTTGAGCCAATTCTGTATCCAAATGGCTCGTTCTCACTACATTCCATGAGACCTTGCTAACCAGTCTCCCTTGTCAAATGCCTTACTGAGGTCCATATAGATCACGTCTACTGCTCTGCCCTCGTCAATCATCTTTGTTACTTCTTCAAAAGACAATCAAGTTTGTGAGACATGATTTCCCATGCACAAAGCCATGCTGATTATCCCTAATCAGTCTTTGCCTTTCCAAATACATATAAATCCTGGCCCTCAGGATTCCCTCCAACAACTTGCCCACCACCGATGTCAGGCTCACCGGTCTATTGTTCCCTGGCTTTTCCTTGTCATAGAGTCATAGAGATGTACAGCCTTTCTTAAACAGTGGCAACACATTAGCCAACCTTCCAGCACCTCACCTGTGACCATCGATGATACAAATATCTCGCAAGGGGCCCATCAATCGCTTCTCTGGCTTCCCATAGAGTTCTAGGGTACACCTCATCAGGTCCTGGGGATTTATCCACTTTTATACGCTTCAAGACATTCCACACCTCCTCCTCTGTAACATGGACATTTTTCAAGATGTCACCATCGATTTTCCCACACTCTACATCTTCCATACTCTTCTCCACAGTAAAACTCTGATGCAAAATACTTGTTTGGTATCTCCCCCATCTCCACACATAAGCTGCCTTGCTGATCTTTGAGGGGCCCTATTCTCTCCCTAGTTACCTTTTTGTCCTTAACATATTTTTAAAATCCCTTTGGATTTTCCTTAACCCTATTTGCGAAAGCTATCTCATGCCACCATTTTGCCCTCCAGATTTCCCTCTTAAGTATACTCCTACTGTCTTTATATGCTTCTAAGGATCCACTCGATCTCTCCTGTGTATCCCTGACATATGTTTCCTTCCTTTTCTTAACCAAAACCTCAATTTCTCTAGTCATCCAACATTCCCTACACCAACAACCTCTCCTTTCACCCAAACAGGAGTATACTGTTTCTGGATTCTTGCTATCTAATTTTTGAAGGCTTCCCATTTTCCAGCCATTCCTTTACCTGTGAACATCTGACCCCAAGCTTTTGAAACTTCTTGCCTAACACCGTCAAAATTAACCTTCCTCCAATTTAGAACTTCAACTTTTAGACCTGGTCTATCTTTTTCCATCACTATTTTAAACCAGAAGAATAATGGTCGCTGGCCCCAAAGTGCTCACCCATTGACACCTCAGTGACCTGCTCCTGCCTTGTTTCTACAGGGTCAGGTTTTGCCATTCTCTAGTAGGTACAATGACATACTGAATCAGAAATTTTCTTTTACACATTTAACAAATTCCTCTCCATCTAAACCCTTAACATCCTAAACCCATCTATCCAATTGATTTTTTTTTTAAGATTAGACTCCCTAGATTAGATTCCCTACAGTGTGGAAACAGGCCCTTTGGCTCAACAAGATTTATCCATCTTCAGGCCAATCAGTTTTTCTTGCACTTTCTCCTTGGTGATGGTAATCATCACTCTCACTCTCTTGAATTTTGGGATATTACGCAAAGTAATTATTCATTATTTGATAATACAAGTTGTTCCCCATTACTATCTATCCAGCGCCATTTCCAGCAGTCCAATGTCCACTTCTGCCTCTCTTTTGCCCTGTATGTATCTGAAGAAATTCTTACAGTCGCCCTTTATATTATTGGCTAGCTTACCCTCATACTTAATCTCTTCCCTCCTTATTTCTTTTTTTGGTTGCCCGATGTTGGCCGTTGTAATTTTCCCCATCCTCTGGTTTCTCACTGCCCTTTGCCACATTATATGCTTCTCTTTTGCTTTTATGCTATCCCTGAGGACTTCCCTAGTCAGCCATGGTTGCCTCAGCCTGTAACATGCTTCTTTTTCCTCGGGATGAATCTCTGCTGTGTCTCCTGAGTTACTCCCAGAAACCCCTGCCATTGCTGTTCCACTGTCTTTCCTGCTAGGCTCCTCTTCCAGGCAATTCTGCCCAGCTCCTCCCTCATGCCTCTGTAGTTGCCTTTATTCAGCTGTAATACCATTACTTCTGATTCTATCTTCTCCCTTTCAAATTGCAGAGTAAATTCAAACATATTATGGTCATTGCCTCCTATAGGTTCCTCACCTTAAGCTCCCTTACCAAGTCTGGCTCACTGCACAACAATAAATCCAGTATTGTGGGTTCCACCACAAGCTGCTCCAAAAAGCCATCTTGTAAACGTTCTACAAATTCCTTATCTTGCTACCAACTGATTTTCCCCAGCCCACTTGCAGAATGCAATCTTCCATGATCACTGTAACTTTGCCTTTTCTATACATCTTTTCTATCTCCTGGTGTATCTTACACCCCAGCTCCTGACTACTATTTGGAGCCTGTGCATAACCCCAACAATGTTGTTTTTAACCTTTGCGGTTCCTCAATTCTAACCACACAGACTCTACACCATCTGACTCTAATTTGTTTCTTACTGTTGATTTAATGTCATTTCTAAGTAAGAAGGCCACCGACCCCCCCCATCTGCCCACATGTCTAACTTTTCGATAGGATGTATATCCTTGAATATTCAAATCCAAATCCTAATCCCCTTGCAGCCATGTCTCCATGATGCCCAATTTTGATCTGTCCAAAAGTGTTTTTACCTTGTTCCTTATACTGCATTCAGATATAATACCTTCAGTCCTATATTAATCATCCCTCTTCTCATTGTCATTTGTTTGTCCAGTGTGCTTGAAGTTTATTTGCTAAATCTTTACATACACGCTGTCCTATCTATGTTTATGCTGGAGATTTTAATAACCTCTCCTGAGTTCTGCACTCTTACCTCCTCCTTTAGTTCTAATTTCCCCTATAACTGAGCCCTCCCCACTCCAATTTAGTTTAAAGCACCTGTCTACAGTCCTAGTTTTGCGATTTGCTAGGACTAAGCACAGTTTGTGAGCTGGTAAAATAGTAGAACAAATTAGAAATTGTAAAGTGAAACTATGCAAATACAGGAAATCGGAAGCACAACCTGAAAATGCTGGAAATATAAATAGATCACCTAAATAACAGTCGGAGACATTGAGGAGACAAAATAACAGTGAATAGGTGAGGAAATGAGAATCAGTGGGAAAAGTGAAAATGTGGAAAGAATGGAAGATCTGGGTAGTAGAGAATTAAAACTGACATTAAAATGTAAAGTCTCTAAAGATAAGGTTCAAGCAAGAGGATTATAAGGTAACTTGAGAAAGGTACATATACATAGAGTCTATAACATAGTTTCTGAGACACTCCACTTTGTGGGGAAACTATGGTCTTGGGATTTCAGAAGCATGCTGCAGCTCTAGAAGGTGGAAATAAATTCCACAAGAATAGTGAGGAAAGTGGGCACCTAATATGTACAAGATAATTTGAGAGTTAAGGAACTCAATTTCATATTCTACATGGACAACCTAAAACAAATTAAGCCTCAAGTTAAGAAGCAACTATTAGGCAGGATTAACTATAGTAATGAGCTACAGATTTCTCAGCAGGGTGAGGATGATAATGTAAAAGATGTATGAATATTGAAAAATAGATGATGTAAATTAAGAATGGCAAAATTGATTAGGAAAATTGCTTACAAAAATCTGGAGTTCACTTTTCCAGGGACAAGTACAAACATTAGCAAGAGTGAAAAGGATAGCAAATGCAATTATAAGTACAAATCTGGAAATGAGGGAAGAGAACTGAACTGTCATGAAAGAAGATAGCTGTATACTGAAGTGATTCTTGGTGCTAATCACATTCTGAGAAAGTAGACTAAAATTGACTGTTAATGCACTATTACTTACGACCAGGCTGAACATGAGATTTGGAGGTCAGCAGTCTAGCACATTTCCAATTACTTCAAAAGTTATTCATTTCTCACAGTTCTTAATTTCTGCATATACTGTAAGCATGACCTAAGTTGAAATCAGCAAAATTCTCTATAGGCACAAACCAATGTGTAAACAACATTTTTCCAATGATCTTAGTTATATTAGGCTTTGCACATTGACTTGATAGATATAATCTGACACTTGCATCAGAGAACACCCACCTCCTGCAAATATTACATGCAAATTCATCTTGAATTTAGATTGTAGCTGTAGGCATTCATATTTGCTAATAATAATAAAAGGAAACCAATAATCCAATTCAGTTATGCCATGTATCACGACTGTACTATATCCAAAGCAAACAAATTGGAGAAGAATATCAAGAATACATCTCAATGCATTGAAACTGTAGAATTAGCTCTTTACCCAAATGCATATTTGATTGGGAGTTAGAAAAACAGTTAAAACAAGCTCATCAATGCCACAACTGAAGTGGAACCTGACATAGATGATTTGATTTTACGTTGTCAAATTATTCAAATGCTCTAAGCACTAGAAAATCAACTCAACACATTTTAAAAAAAGGATTGTCTAGATACCAATGCAGTAAAAGCTGAACTACTTATATGAATTTTAATAAGACAAATGACCTTATTCTATTCTTGATGTTTATAATGTTGCAAGATGTGAGATGGCTTTACCACAGTCAGAATGTGACATTTCCACATGTCATCACATTACAATTTGCTTACACTATAGATGCAATGTGATAATCTGTGTGGGTAGGGTTTTTCAGGTTTTTAAATACTACCCAATTGATAAAGAAATGAGCAGAGTTTCCACATTTCTTTGCCCAGGTTTCTCATAAAAGAAACATTGGTTACAATTTCTCACCTGGGATCACAAAGAAACTTGGTCTTCTCTCCATCTTCTCTCCATATCAGCCATTCTCGAAAAGATGGATGAACAAACATCCGTGTCATATCTCTACGTTTTATCAGAAACATGGAAAGATTGTCCATCCGCTGTTGGAAATCCTCCCATTCAAGGTTACCGTCAATATTTCCTGCATTGATTGCCTGATAAAGCTGCTCATCTGTCATAGGATGTAAGGACGCCACAGCCACATTCAACAGTGGTAGCACCCGCTCAAATGAGGATTGTGTAGGGAATTTCATGTTGCACTGTAAGAGGTAGACCTCAGCGAGGGAAACAGGTACTACTTTATAACTTGAACTCTTAAGCACCAAATAACCTTTTTCAATTAAGTCGAAAGTTAGTTTTAGGTAGAGATATGACCCTTGGCTCAAAGCTTTGAGATGAGTACTGAGTTTGCCAAAGGTTGTATTGTCCATTTTACCATTAAGGGAGATGTTATTCTGGATTTCAGGGCTACTGTGGATTCGGTGAAGGATATAGGCCTGCAAGTCCTGGTCTATGGCCTCGTTCACATCCAGTTTGTCCAGATATATCTTGTGAAATGGAAGAAGTTTGGCCACCTCCTGTGAAAAACATTATTTTTAGGGTAAAAACGATCTGATGATAATGTTATCACAGCAACAGTGCAAAGCTTAAAGATTTATTATTACAATAGTTAAACTGTTTGGATCTGACAATGTATAAAAGGTACGTAAGAGCTCACTAACAGTTCTTTTCTGTCTACAAGTCCACAAATATAAAGGAGAAGATTCCAATTTAGATGCAAGTCCAAAACAAAACTCAAACATTTTGGGTAAATTCAAGTGTGCAAGCTATCAGCAACACATGTTACACTGCAGTAGATAAAATTCAAAATGTTCAATTTGTCATTTTATGATCCACTATTGGAATAATATTGCTAACTATTATAAAGCAAATCATCTTCTGCAGCCCATACGACATTTCATGTGCCAAGCTGTCGAATGTTCCAGTCTACTTAAGAAGCTATATCTTGTCAACATGCAAACAGCTGGGTGTGGTGATATACAGTTATTGTGAAATCACTCCCATCAATCTGTTTGATAGGATGTCTAGACACAGCAATCAGGATGCAGTCAGGTTTTTCAAGTAGAAATTGCTACCAGTAATTTATTATTGAAGGACTTTTATTAGGAAGACAGTGATGGAATGGTAATGCTACTGGATTAATAATCCAGATCTGGAGAAATGAGTTCAAATCCCTCTATTGCAACTGGGGAATTTAAAGTCAATTAATTATCAAATCTGAATAAAAATATAGTATCAGTAATGGTGGAAATATTACCAGATTATTGAAAAATCCATTTGGTTCACCAGGTATCCTTGAAAGAAGGGAATCAGATGCCCTATTGCAGTCTGACTGACATGTGACTACTGACCCACACAAGATGGCTGACTCTTAACTGCTCTCTGAACTGGTCTAGTTTGACTTATCAAGGGCAATGAGGGATGGGCAACAAATATTATCATGCCGTGAATGAAAATGCAATGGGTTTTAAAAAGTATTATCTTTCCCTTGATTTTCATTTCTATCACATTACATATGTCATCATCCTCTAGCTCCTCTTTGTCACATTTCTCTGAACCTTTCTAATATATGTCAATCTAATGCAATACTCTGAAAGTCATCTGATGAACTTGAATTATTTTTTTTCTCCCTATTCCTCCCTTCCTTTTCATCATTTGAAGGGGTTCGACTTTTCTGTTTTACAGTTCTATAAGCAGGCACCAGAGGCCCTACTTATTTTAGCCAATTATTTTATCTTCAGGTGAGATACTGTTAACTGAAGGTCAAAAGGCCATTCAAACACAGAGAATCACAAAGGAGTCTGTTACCATCTTTACCACATGACTATACTTCCAGTGGGAAAATGGTTGATTTTACCCTCTCCATCCTGATCTCTGCAACAAATTGCAATGTTCAAGCTGAAGACCTGATAAGTATGTTTGAAGATTTTGAAGGCATCAAGAGGTATGGGGAAAAAGACAGAATACAGCACTGAGATAAAGGATTACCCACGGTGATAGAGGCAAGCTCGAAGCGTTGAATGGCCTACTGGCATGCATGTCTATGATAGGCTTTGACAGTGGACTAGCACTCCAGATTCTGTGAAATTATCCTTTGAAGAGGTCAAACTGTCCCCACATTTAATATACATTCTTAACGTTAAATAACGGCACACATATACACAATTGGCCTAAGGCAAACTTCAGGATGAAGCAGGTGCTTTAGTGTTGGAAAAACAATTTGACAGTCCAGAAGAGGGTGAAGCCTTTTATACCATGTAGGTGTCACATTTGGATAATTCTAACACCCCAAAGCTTCTTAAAGGACATTTGCCATTTCTACGCTTTTGTCAACACAATGTGCTCCAAGGCCAGAGCATTGTCAGTATGAAGTTATAGGGTCTCCCAACAATAAAGAACTTTTATCAAATTTGTAAACATGCATACACAATATAAATTTATTCCATGCTTTTGGGTCATGGCATGTTGAAAATTACAAGACCCAGATTGTACAGATTAGATTAGATTACTTACGTACAGTGTGGAAACAGGCCCTTTGGCCCAACAAGTCCACACCGACCCCCCGAAGTGCAACCACCCAGACCCATTACCCTACATTTACCCCTGCCCCTAACACTACGGGCAATTTAGCATGGCCAATTCACCTAACCTGCACACATTTGGACTGTGGGAGGAAACTGGAGTACCCAGGGGAAACCCACGCAGACACAGGAAGAATTACTGTGTGGAGTTTGCACAGTTGCCTGAGGTGGGAATTGAACCCCGGTTTCTGGCGCTGTGAGGCAGCAGTGCTAACCACTGTGCCACCGTGCCGCCCACAAACAGTTAACTGGGGGTCAGTTAGATCAATTGGCTGAATGGCTGACTTACAAAGCAGAGTGATGCCAATAGTTTGGGTTCAATTCCCACACTGGCTGATCATAATCTCTCCCATTATCTGGGGCATGATGATCCTCATGATAAACCACCAACAGTTGTTTCTCTAATGAGAGAGCAGCCCCATGGTCTGGTAAGACTATGACAACTTTACCATTTACAGGTAACTAGAATTGAAATAGTCATTTCAGTCCAAACTCAATATTCACCCTTAGCACCTCAGGAAATCAAAACCCATCTTGACAGCCTTTAATGATCATTCATAAGTTTTGTCTCCTTCTGTCACATAACCATACCTGAAGTGTTGTTCGAACTGTCACTATTAACTTCAGCCATGATGGAAATTTTCCAATCATTTTAGTGAGGAAGGACACAATTGTGTCCCCATAATCTGGTTTGTGGAACTCTGCTTCATTCAGGCCATCAATTAAGAGGATATAGTCTTCATCTGCAATTTTTCGCTCTGGAAGGAAAATAAAATATATAACTATCAAAATAACAATGGGTTTTCATGTACAAAATTGTTACAAAACTCAAAACACATTTTTGTTACAAAGCATACATTAAAGTTAGCTTTGATTTAATTCAGGAAATGTATCAAAATGGTGGAACATCAAATTATATGCAACTGCCAGGCAGATGAAGAACAGACTGGGAATGAGACTGGTCACTGAATGATCAGGCCACACGTTTCATCTGGAGGCTTAAATCTGGCTGTAATGCTGATTCCTCGATTATTTGCTGACTGAAAGACAAACATGAGTAGACTACTTGACAGTGGAGTTCTGGGCTGTAACCGCTGACACAGATTGGGTATGTCCAAGAAATTCAGTATCAAGATGATATTCCATGGGGATTAGTGTGTGCTGTTTATGGAATTAGCACAAGTTCAAAATCTGTCTATAATACAATGTAAAGCACTGTATTACATCCTACCACATGGTATTACTTGAAAATACAAAAATACTTAAAGTACTTTATTACTCTGGAAAAGCGTTACTTCGAGAGAATAAATAAAACATGAAAATTACATAACATTCGTAGTGAAGATTCCCGATGTAGTACCATTTAGTGAGTCAACAGGCCTCCATCACACAATGGATTCACCAAACATCTTATTTTAACAAAAGGAAATTGATTTCCATTTAAATATCTGTTCAGTGAGGAACACATTTCCTGGCAGAAAAACAGGCTGCAATGCTTCATTGTTGAAATTCCATTTCAGCTTTGGGAATATAGAGTGCTCAAGTGCACTGTATAGAGATCTGGCTGAAACGTTAGCAACTGCCATGGTGTTTCATAACCCTTGCTCCCACCCTTCTTGGCTTGATATTCATTCCATCTTCTTTAACCAGTGAACACAATGTAATTGCATTACCATTTGGCAGAAGTCTTCAAGACTGGAAAAAAATCTCAAAGACATTTCAGGGTATACAATCTGTCACAGAACAGTACCATTTTCATGCAGCATAACTCTGGACCATACAAAATCTAGGAGACAAACTTCCTATTTTTTTTAAAAGGACGACTTTGAAGGAGACAGCTACTTCACTGACCATCAATATAATTTACAGACCATAGATACAACTTTTGAGGAATACCACATATGCTTTATCAGTTTTTCTATCAATTTTATGAACAAAGCAAAGGAGGTAACCAGGTATACCGGAGATCACAGTTGTTATAATTTCTCAACTACTGCAACTTTCTGACAGGGTTCCTTTAAATAATAAGCAACAGATATCTTGTTTTAAGAGAAGTGAAGATAACTATTAGTTCTGTGTTAAAAATCACATAACATCTGGTGAAGGAGCAGCGCTCCAAAAGCTAGTGCTTCCAAATATACCTGTTGGGACTATAATCTGGTGTTATGTGATTTTTAACTTTGTACACCCCAGTCCAACTCCAGCACCTCCAAATCATGACTGTAGCTGTCTGATCATTTTCAAAGACAAAGAGGAAATCATAATATGTTTCAGTACTTATTGCTTGAATAAAATAATAAATTGGCTAAAATCAGGGATTTCTGTCATCAAGCTTAGGCATATAGAGTCATAGAGTCCTATAGCACAGAGACAGGCCTTTTGGCCCAAATTGGTCCATGCCAACCAAAATGTCCATCCATGCTAACCCCATTTCCCGGCACTTGCCTCATATCCATCTAATCCTTTCCTATCCATGTATTTGTCTAACAACCTTTTAAATATTGTTAATGTACCCAACTCAAACACTTCCACTGGCAGCTCATTCCATATGCATACCACCCTCTGCGTAAAACAGTTGCCTCTTAGGTTCCCTTTTAGTTTCCCCTCTAAACTTAAACTGATGCCCTCTAGTCTTTGATTTCCCAACCCTGGGAAAATGACTGAGTACATTCACATGGTCCATGTCTCTCATGGTCTTATACACCTCTAAAGGTTCCCTTTCAGTCTTCTACACTGAAGAAAAAAAGTCCTAGCTTGCCCAACCCCTTCCTATAACTCAAACTCTTGAGTTCAGGCAACATCCTTGCAAATTTCTTTGCATTCTTTCAGTTTAATAACATCCTTCCTACAGCAAGGTGACCAAAACTGAACACAATACTCCAAGTGTGGCCTCACCAACGTCCTGGAAAACTGCAACATAACTTCCCAACTTCTATACTCAATGCGCTGACTGATGAAGGCCCTTGTGCCAAAAGCCTGTCTACCTGTGACTCCAATTTAAGAAAAAGTGAATGTTGACAAATGCATTGTCATTGGAGGTTTTGACCATGTTTGCACAAGTTTTAATTATATTTAATGGTAGGAATTGGTCAAAGTAATTTAATTATTTTAAAAGAAAAGGTGTGTAAAAATGACAGAATTTAAATGGAAATCAAGCCATGGAAATCATCCAAATTTTGTTTTTAAATGGATGAATTACACAATCAAGAGAACATTACTAGAAAGGGAGATAGCGTTTGTAATTTCTGCAGCTGAAATGGAGCATCGATTAGATATAAGCTAAAGATGTACCAATCCCAATGATAAGCTTAAACACACAACCTTAGAACATTCTCCCAGACTAGAAAAATGGTTTATCCATTCTTGTATCAGTCACCTGAAAATTATTTGAGTATATTACAGGCTACCAAATCATGAAGAGTTATAAATTGAACTGCATCTACTAAATTGAGACAGGCACCATATGTCTTAATTTAGTCCAGTACAAGCAGAATAATGAAACTTACAATCCAGCAAGTCTGGATTCAGAGTTGGGTCCTGGAAAAACGACTGTACATATCAATGTAATCAGCCTACCTGGAATTATTCTACAGAATTGTATGTTATTCTGTTTACACTTATTTTTCTTCTTAGGGTTTCTGTCTGGACCACATATTTGTTATGCTACCGTAAGCTTGCTCTACCCAGAAATCACAGGAAAATTGTAAAATGCTGTGTAATGTTCACTTGCCTTTGCAGGGAGGGATCAGGCGAAATAGCATCTAACACAAACAATGCTTAGGTAAAAGATTTTCAAATGAATCTCAAACCCATCACTGTAAAGTGCCCCAAAGTTAAGTGTCCAGACAATACGTCTTAACTAATTCCTAGAGCTTAACTTATATGTAATAAGATTTGACCTACCTTTGCGCAGGTTATCAAGTGGTTCAAGAACTCCTCTTCTAAATGATGCCATGGGGTCTTGAACACAAGAGCGTAAGCTGAGCATACTCTGTAAATGTGGTTCTCGAAGGAGCTGCTCCCTATACGCAACCAATTGGGGTGATCGACAGAGCAGAGCTGCAACATTATGTACAAACTCTGGGACTAAGCAGGTGTAGGCATTGTCTGCTTGGCAATAATGATAAGCTACCACCTGGAAAGAAAAGTTGAATGAGTAGATTCATCTTTATCTAAATCTATAAAATGCCCTTTAGAGTCAATAAAGTCAACAGCAAATGCCAAAAATTTAATCTGGTGGAACTTTATTCTTGGGAAATTCAAATTTTAACAAAATGCTGCAGAACAAATTACAGCTCTTCATTGAATTTGACAGCATTAGACCTGAACTTTAAAAAAAAAGGTTTCTGATTAGCTAAATAGTAATGTTAATGCTTTGAAGTTTTGACAAAACTATGATGCAATTTTGGTTTGATTTTACACATTTGAAATATTACAACTCATCAGGCATCATGTTGATGGTCCTGGCATCAGTAATGATTAAAGTGCAAGTGAAATGTTAAACAAAAGTGGGCAAGTTGTACTGAAGATAACATGTATTGGGACATGAAACAATACTATTCAAAGACAGTTCATTATATATCTTTTAACAGATATCGGGGGGAAAAAAAGTCCCACACCTGGATTCAACCTGAGATCCAATAGGGAAAAGATCAGTGTGACTTACTTCTCAGTGGAGGTACGTGTGATTAATACAAACATCAAGTATCTTTCTAGCTTTGCCAAATCTTTGTGTGTGAGGGAGAGAGAAAGAGAGAAGAGGGAAGGGAGGACAGGGAGTACAGAAAGTGAGTACAATCATGACAGAAGTCACAGGAACAGAGAAAGGGGGTGAAGGATACTAAGATGAATCAGACAGGTTAAGGAGTTCAAAAGATACGAACAGACCCGTTATCATTGGAACAGAAGGTCTATGCAATCACATCATCTGCATCACATCAGAAAGACAGAAAAAAACAATACCTCACATTTATCCAAATTAAACTCCATCTGCCACTCCTCAGCCCATTGACCCAATTGATCAAGATTCAATTTTAATCTTAGATAACATCTGAGAGAGGTACATTACTTGAGAAGATTCTGAGAAATACGATACACATTCATTTGGAAAGACAGGGCTTGATTAGGAATAGTCAGCCTGGTTTTATAAGTGGGAGATGATGCCTCACAAATTTGTTAGAGTTCTTTGATGAAGTGACCAGGAAGGTTCATGAGGGCAGTACGGTGGACACAGTCTATATAGATTTCAGTAAGGCCTTTGATAAAGATTCCATGCAACCTAACCTTCCACATGGTGGACTGCTGTGGAAGGTTAGGTTGCATGGAATCCAGGGCAAGCTGGCAAACTGGATACACAATTGGTTTGATGGGAGAAAGTGGAGCATAATAGTGGAAAGACCTTGTTGGACTGGAGGCTAGTGACTAATGGAGTGCCTTAGGAGTCGGTGCTGGGTTTGTTATCTATGTCAATTATTTGGAAGAGAATGTACAAGGCATGAGTATTAAGTTTGCTGATGACACTAAAATAGAGTGTATCAAGGACAGTGAAGAAGGTTATCAGAAATTAGATTAGATTAGATTAGATTACAGTGTGGAAACAGGCCCTTCGGCCCAACAAGTCCACACCGACCCGCCGAAGCGCAACCCACCCATTCCCCTACACTTACCACATACCTAACACTACGGACAATTTAGCATGGCCAATTCACCTGACCTACACATCTTTGGACTGTGGGAGGAAACCGGAGCACCCGGAGGAAACCCACGCAGACACGGGGAGAACGTGCAAACTCCACACAGTCAGTTGCCTGAGGCGGGAATTGAACCCGGGTCTCTGGCGCTGTGAGGCAGCAGTGCTAACCACTGTGCCACCGTGCCGCCCCAAATTACAGCAGGACATTGATCAGCTGGGGCAGTGGGCCGAGAAATGGCAAACGAAGTTTAATATAGATAAGTGTGATGTCTGGTATTTTGTAAAGTCATGTTAAGGTAGGAGTTTCATGGTGAATGGTATGGCCTAAAGAAGTGTAGTGGAACAGACGGACCCTGGAGTTCAGGTGTACGGTTCTCTGAAGTTGGAGTCACAGGTAGACAGGGGAGCGAAGAAGGCTTTTGACACACTGGCCTTCATCAGTCATGGCACTGAGTATAGAAGTTGGGAAATTATGTTGCAGTTGCATTGGACATTGGCGAGGCCACACTTGAAGTATTGTGTTCAGTTTTGGTTAGCTTGGAAGCATGTTATTAAACTGGAAAACTGCAGAAGAAATTTAAAAGAATGTTGCCAGGACTCAATGGTTTGTGTTATAGGGAGAGGTTGGACAAGCTAGGACTTTTTCTTTAGAGTGTAGGAGACTGATGGGGGATGTTATAGTAGTGTATAAAATCATGAGAGGCATGGATAGGGTGAATGCATTCAGTCTTTTTTCCCCAGGGTTGGGAAATCAAGGATTAGAGGAAATTAGTTTAAGGTTAGAGGGGAAAGAACCAAAGGGAACCTGAGGGGCAACCTTTTTTACACAGAGGGTGGTACACATACGGAATAAGCTGCAGTGGAAGTGATTGAAGCGGGTGCATTAACAACATTTAAAAGGCATTTGGAACACACCATGGATCGGAACAGATAAGAAGGATATGAGGCAAATGCAGGGAAATGGGGTTAGCGTGGATGGACATTTAGGTCAGCATGCACCAGTTTGGGCCAATGAACCTGTCTCTATGCTGTAGGACTCTGTGACTCTATAACCTTCTTCAATGTCCACTATACCACCAATTTGGTGTCACCTACAAACATACTAACCATGCTTCCTATATTCTCATCCAAATTGTTTACATAATTGACAAACAACAGTGGAACCAGTACTGATCCCTGTGCAACACCACTGATTAAAGACCTCCAGTTGAAAAAACAACCCTCCACTATTACCCTCTGTCTCCTACCATAAAGCCAATTTTGCATCCAATTAGCAAGCTCACCCTGAATTAGTTTACCACGTGGAACCCTATCAAAGGCTTTACTAAAGTCCAAGTAAACAACATCTACCACTCTACTCTCATCAATCTTTTTGGTTACTTCCTCAAAAAAACTCAATCAAGTTTGTGAGATAATATTTCTCTCACACGAAACCATGCCTAATTCTCCTTGCCTCTCCAATTACATATAAATCCTATCTTTCAGAATCACCTCCTACAACTTGGCGACCATCAATGTCAGAGTCTACAGTTCCAAGGCTTCTCCTTACAATCTTTCTTAAAGAAAAGCACAACTTGAGCCACATTGATCCAAATATTTGAGTGATTACCATAATTAAAGATTTAACAACATAAAAGTATCTATAGTATAAATATCTTTTCTCATCTTACTTCAGTGTAAATAGCCTTTTCAAATAATTGCTGGATGACTCACTCATTGACAATTATAAAAGAATTCTGATTGAACCCAATACAGTCTGGAGTCAGCCCTGATTTTCAGCTTTGTTTGTAATTTAATGATAGAAATAAAAGATGCATTGGTACTCGGCAACAAGCATAAAATTAGTCTCGGCAATACGATAAAACAGCGAAAAGGACTTTGAGTTGATGAGAGGGTGCTTTAATATTGATGCTGTGTGGGTTTCCTTAGAAAATTGTCTTCAATTCACCCTTTTTGTTACTTTTGGACCCAGGATTCTGCCCTTGAATTTTAAACTAAAGCAATGAGTTCTTTCAGACTTCGCTTTTATTCAGAATAGAAAAATTACTTCCGCAGCCTGTACTGAAAGCTATGTTAAACATACAATTGGCAGTCAGAGAATGAACAATAATACAAAAAAGGCATTTTATAAATGATTCATTTCACATTCTAGCTGGCAAAGATATGAGACAGGAATCAGACATGCTACTCTCTAGCGTGCCAGCAGGTGGTGTTTAATAATGAATTGTTTATTGATTTGGTCTCCTCAAGATGAAGAACAGAGAACAGGCTAGAGGTACAAATTCACAATTTATCAGTCTGCAGTTCAACAGACAGGATTCTTATGATGGTACTGTAGTGTCTCTCTTTTGGACCAGAAAGCCCAAATTCAAATCCCACTTGTTCTGAACAGGTTGATTAAAAAAAAAATCTGCAATATACTATATAGTACATTACACACTTCTCAATAATTAAATTTCATGAAAATAAATAGTTGTCAGAAGCAGAGAAGATGTCTTTGAATATCATCTAGAGAAACAGGAGCTTTTGCTGAATATAAACAATGTAAATTTGTACAAGGTTTCTCCCTCTCCTTCCGTGTATCAGGAGTTTAAAAAGGCATTTCTTGATATAGTGGATTGCCCATTCTGCTCAAGTTTGGGAATAAATTTATTAATCAAAATTAAAGATGCACCATTTTGTAAACAGCAACAACAAAAAGTTATACAATACAAATGGAAATATAACAGACTAGCAACTAAAGTAGGTTTATAAACTTGAATAAAGACTTCAATTGGTAAAGCAAGTTTTAATTAACAATGATAGTTATTAACCCTCACCACTGTTAACAGTTTTCCTCTATTTATACTGTATTCTTCATATGCACATACTAAACATGGACAGAGTAGGCCATACTTGAGCCTGCTCTGGCATTCAATTAGATCATGACACATCTGCTTGTTTTGAATTCCACATCTTCATTTGTTCTCAATAACTTTATCCCAACAAGAATCTATTGACTTGCATCTTAAAAATATTCAAATACCTCTCTTTCACCACCTTCTGAGGCAGAGAATTCTGAAGTCACACAGGACAGAAAATTTATTTTCACCACTACCCTAACGGCCATCCCTAAATTTTAAACAATAATCTTGGTTCCAGGTATAGCCATGAGAGGAAACACCCTTTCCATGTCCAGCCTGTCAAAATCTTACAGGTTATTATACAATTCAATCAAGTCACCTCTTACTTTTCTAAACTCCAATAAAAACAAGTCCAAGCTGTACAACCTATCCTCACAAGTCAACCTGTGATTCCAGGTGCCAGTCCAATAAACCTCCTCTGAATCATTTCTATTGCACTTACGTTCTCTTTAAATAAGGAGAACAAAATGGCACATGTCAGAGTGTTGCGATGCTGCAACTAAAATCCTTATATTTTCTAATCATCAATCAAACAGGCTTTGCACACATTGGTATTTTAAAGCCCCCGCCGCTTACCCTGACAAGCAGATCTAGTCCCATATCCATCCAGATGCCCTTTAAATGTTGTACCAGTCTCCACTACTTCCTCTGGCAACTCATTCCATACACACACCACACCTTGCGTGAAGACGTTGCCCCTTAGGCCCCTTTTAAAATTTCCCCCCTCACCCTAAACCTATGCCCTCTAGTTCTGAACTCCCCCACCCTAGGGGAAAGACCTTGTCTATTTAACCTATCCATGCCCTCATGATTTTATAAACCTCTATAAGGTCACCCCTCAGCCTCTGACTCTCCAGGGAAAACAGCCCCAGCCTATTCAGCCTCTCCATACAGTTCAAACTAACCAGATCTGCCAATATCTTTGTTAATCTTTTATGTTTTGCAACATCCTTCCAATAGGAGGGAGACCAGAATTGCACACAATATTCCAAAAGTGGCCTCACTAATGTCCTGTACAGCCGCAACATGACCTTCCAATTCCTATACTCAATATTCTGACCAATAAAGGAAAGCATATTAAACGCCCCCTTCACTATCTTATCTACCTGCAACTCCACTTTCAAGGAAGTATGAACCCGCATTCCAAGGTCTCTTTGTTCAGCAACACTCCACAGGACCTTACCACTAAGTGTATAAGTCCTACCCTGACTTGCCTTTCCAAAATGCAACACCTCACATTTAGCTAGATTAAATTCCAACTGCCACTCCTTGGCCCATTGACCCATCTAATCAAGATGCCATTGTGCTCTTGAGGTAACCTTCTTCACTGACCACTTCACATCCAATTTTGGTATCATCTGCATTCTTTCTAACTACACCTCCTACGATCACATCTAAATCATTTAAATAAATGATGAAAAGCAGTTGACCCAGCACCGAATATTGTGGCGCTCCACTGGTCACAGGCCTCTAGTCTGAAAGGCAACCTTCCACCACCACCCTCTGTCTTCTATCTTTGAGCTAGTTCTGAATCCAAATAGCTAGTTCTCACTATATTACATGCGATCTAACTTGCTAACCAGTCTCCCATGGGGAACCTTGTTGAACAGCTTACTGAAGTCCATATAGATTACGTCAACCACTCTGCCCTCATGAGTCCTCTTCATTACTTCAAAAAACTCAATCAAGTTAGTAAGACATGATTTCCCATGCACAAAGCCATGTTGACTATCCCTGACCTCAGGATTCTCTCCCACAACATGCCCACGACAGATGTCAGGCTCACCAGTCTGTGGTTCCCTGGCTTTTCCTTACCACCTTTCTCAAAATGCGGCACCACATTAGCCAACCTTCAGTCTTCCAGCACCTCACCTGTGACTTTCATTGATACAAATATCTCAGCAAGGGGCCCAGCAATTATTTCCCTAGCTTCCCAGAGAGTTCTAGGGTACACCATCAGGTCCTAGGAATTCATCCACCTTTATGTATTTTAAGACATCCAGTACCACCTCCTCTGTAATATGGACATTTTTCAAATGTCACGGTCTATTTCTCCACATTGTATATCTTCCATATCCTTCTCCACCATAAACCACTGAAGCAAAATACTAGTTTAGTATCTTCCCTATATCCTGAAATTCCACAAGTAGGCTTACTTGCCTCTTTGAGGGGTCCAATTCTCTCCCGAGTTAACCTTTTGTTCTTAACGAATTTATAGAATCCCTTTGGATTCTTCTTAACCCTATTTGCCAAAGGTATCTCATGTCCCATTTCTGCCCTCGTGATTTCTCTCTTAAGTAAAGTCCAACTGCCTTCTAAGGATTCAATCTCAATTTCTCTACTCCAGCATTCTCAACACCTACCAGTTTTGTCTTTCACCCAAATAGGAATATACTGTCTCGGGACTCTCGTTATCTCATTTTTGAAGGCATTCAATTTTCCAGCCGTTCCTTTACCTGCGAACATCTGTACCCAATTAACTTTTGAAAGTTCTTGCCTAATACTGCCAAAATTGACCTTCCCCCAATTTAGAACTTCAACTTTTAGATCTGGTCTATCTTTTTCCATCCCTATTTTAAAACTAATAGAAATATGGTTGCTGGCCCCAAAGTGATCCCTCACTGACACCTCAGTCACTTGTCCTGCCTTATTTCCCAAAGTTAAAAGTCACACTACACCAGGTTATAGTCCAAAAGATTTATGTGCAAGTCAAGACTGTGTTGCTAGAAAAGCACAGCAAGTCTGGCAGCATACGAGGAGCAGGGGAATCGACGTTTCAGGATGGAGCCCTTCATGCCTGAAACGTCGATTCTCCTGCTCCTCGGATGCTGCCTGACCTGCTGTGCTGTTCCAGCAGCACACACTTGACTCTGATCGCCAGCATCTGCACACCTCACTTTCTCCCAGGTTTATTTGGAAGCACTGGCTTTCGGAGTGCTGCTCCTTCATCAGGTGGTTGTGCCCAAATAAACCTGTTGGGCTATTGTTGTGTGATTTTTAATGTTATACAGCCCAGTACAACACTGGCACCCCAAATCATTATTTCCCAAGAGTAGGTCAAGTTTTGCAGCTTCTCTAGGTAGGTACATCCATGTACTAAATCAAAAATTTTCTTGTACACACCGAACAAATTCCTCTCCATCTAACCCTTAACATTATGGCAGTCCCAGTCTATGTTTGGAAAGTTAAAATCTCCTACCATAATCACTCTATTTTATTCTTACAGATAAACAAGACCTCCTTACAAATTTGTTTCTCAATTTCCCACTGACTATTGGGGAAGGGGGAGGTCTATAATACAGTCCCAATGAGTTGATTATCCCTTTCTTATTTCTCAGTTCCACCCAAATAACTTCCCTGGATGTATTTCCAGGAATATCCTCCCTAAGTACAGCTGTAATGCTGCCCCTTATCTAAAACACCACTCCCCATCCTCTCTTGCCCCCCTTTCTATCCTTCCGATAGCATTTCTATCCTGGAACATTACTTTGCCAGTCCTGTCCATCCTTGAGCCATGTCTCTATAATTGCTATGATATCCCAGTCCCATGTTCCTAACTATGCTGAGTTCATATGCCTTCCCTATTAAGCCTCTTCCATTGAAATAAATGCAGTCTATCAGTCCTGCCTCATTCTCTGCTTTGTTCCTGCCTGCCCTGACTGTTTGACTCTGTCCTTTTCCCAACTAAGATTGATCTTTTTCCTCACTATCTCCCTGGGTCTCACCCCCGTACCTTACAAGTTTAAATCCTCCCGAGCAGCTTTAGCAAATCTGCCTGCCAGTATATTAGTCCTCTTTCAATTCAGGTGCAGCCGGTCCTTCTTATATAGGGCACTTCAACCTCAGAAGAGCTTCTAATGATCCAAAAATATAAACCTTTCTCCCCTACACTAGCCCCTTAGCTGTGCATTCATCTGCTCTATCCTCCTATTCCTACTCTCACTAGCTCACAGCACTGGGAGTAATCCAGATATTACTAAGATCTCCTTGTTAAATTCTGTCTAACTTACTATATTATCCCTTCAGAATTCCATCCTTTTCCCTTCCTATGTCATTAGTTCCAATATGCACAATGACCTCCTGCTGATCCCTCTTCCCTTTGAGAACATTCTGCACTCTTTCCGAGATATCTTGATTCTGACACCAGTTAGGCAACACACCAATCTAATTTCTTGCTGCTGGCCACAGAAACATCTGTCTGTCCTTCTGAATAGAGAGTCCCCTATCTACCCTCCCCTGTTACATTTGAGCAGTCTCGGTACCAGAAATTTGGCTGTTCATGGTACATTCCCCTGACAGTCCATTGCTCCCAACATTTTCCAAAACAGCATACTTGCTTGAGGTGGGGATATCCACAGGAGACTCCTATACTACTTGCTTCCCTCTCCTACCTTTCCTGGAAGTAACCCATCTACCTGACTGTATCTGAGGTTTCTCTCCCTCCCTCTAACTGCTATCCATCACACCCGCAGCTCCTGTAAATTCCTCACTGGACCAGCAGTTGGAGGCAACCGATCCATGTGATCCGATAGGATTCACAACTAAAGACACTTCCTGCAGATATAATCATCAGTAACATAGAAACTCTCCCTCATCTCTCACATCCAACAGGAAGAGCACAGTACTCTACTAAAGGCCATCTTTGCACCTTAGCAAATTACAGACCCAGAAAGTAATACTGGCTAACTGCTCTAAAAACACAGCTCCAGGTTAACTTAGTACCTATCTTTTATATTTTTAAACTTTAATCAAGAGACAGACCTCAATAAAACATATACTCAAAAATATCTATTTTATTCACAGATTTACAGCAAGGTTACACTTAAAATCTATGCACTTAGCTTCCCCTGTGCAATGAGCTCTCCCACACAGATTACCCCAAGGTCAGCTGTGAATTTTACTTCTGTTAATTTTTTCTAGATGCACTCCAATGCCCAGAGATGCTTGAACTCAAACAGAAAAGGCAATAGTTGTGCAGATAGGTTTCTTTCTCTGACCATGTGGTCTCTATTTTTGTCTGCCTTCCTCCATTTTAAAGGGCCGTTGTTTTCTCCCCTAAAGTTCCAAAACACTGCAACGGCTTATAAAACAGTAATTTCTACTCCTTAAATACGAGGAAATCACCTCCAATACCTAAAATACTTCAAAAACGAGCAGCTCTTACAGCCACAATTTCTTCTTGTCCTCTATCTTGGAAAGCCCATGAGTCTCTGAAATTTGTTCTCTATCATTTGGCTCGGTAAATGTTACTGAGAAATTGTGTGCATACTGCACATAATTAGACAACAAATCTGTTGTAAGATATCAAAAGCCACTAAATTCTAGAGGGTGGAATAAGATTAAGCCTTTTTTTATTAACTTATTAAGGTAGAATTTCTGTATATAACTGTGAGATTTGTATGTATGTGTTTAACTGTCACACTGCACATTAGGAATTACAGTTCCTATGAAAATGGAAGATGAGTCAAATTTCATTTAATCAACAAAATAGAAGGTATAATGTATACAATGCTTTTTAAAAGTGAAATCTGTAGAAAGATGCAGGAAAGATTTACAAGAGTTACTTCATGGATGATAGCCTTCACTTACAAGGATAGATTGGAGATACAGAGCTTCTTCTCCTGGATGATGTTTGAGAGAAAAGATTTCAAATATGTGTTCAAAATCATGAGGTGTTTAATCAGAGTAGCTATGAGAGAAATTGCTGTCCTGGGCTGAAGGGTCAAGAATTAATGGATACAGATTTAAAGTGACACAAGGTTAGCACTGCTGCCTCACAGCGTCAGGGACCCGGGTTCGATTTCCGCCTCAGGCAACTGTCTGTGTGGAGTTTGCACATTCTCCCCGTGTCTGCGTGGGTTTCTTCCGGGTGCTTCGGTTTCCTCCCACAGTCCAAAGATGTGCAGGTTAGGTGAATTGGCCATGCTAAATTGCCCATAGTGTTAGGTGCATCATTTGGGGGAAATGGGTCTGGGTGGGTTGCTCTTCGGAGGGTCGGTTTGTACTTGTTGGGCCGAAGGGCCTGTTTCCACACTGTAGGGAATCTAATCTAAACAAAGTTCTGCCAAAGGAGTTTAAGTAATCTCCAATTGCAATAACTGCAGAACAAATGAGAGACACAAAATCTCTCTCACAAAACCTATTCTACTCAATGAGTGTACCTGTGCAAATAACTTTAACTATTCAATTAGAGAAACTACTGCAACTGTTTGATTTGATTTCAAGGGTTAACCTCTTCATTTCAGCAAGAAGGAACTGCAACATCAAGTTGAAATTTATTGGTACCTATTCCTAATATTTATTTGTCTTATCCATATTTGCTTTAACCTTGTATCTGTAGTCTTTTTTGTTAGCAACTCTCTCTCTCTTTATTCTTTGGGAACCTTCTGCAGGACTTCAATTGACCATTATTTAACTCGTTTAAACCAAATCTTAAACGCTGGTCAGCTTCAATTTGAATCCTCACAAATGAAAGGCTAAGTTAGCTGTTGACATCGTGGCTGTGAATAGATGCCAATCCCTCAAAACAGTTTTTACTTATGAATTCCTCAATGGTTTAACCCACCTCCTTTCACTTCAGTCCCTCAACCATACTGCCTTGCTCTTCCTCTCCCATGCTAGTCATGGGAACCACCTTCCCTTGTCCCACCTCATCCTTAGATTAGATCACATGATTAGATTACATTACAGTGTGGAAACAGGTCCTTTGGCCCAACAAGTCCACATCGACCCGCCGAAGCGCAACCCACCCATATCCCTATATTTACCCCTTACCTAACACTACGGGCAATTTAGCATGGCCAATTCACCTGACCTGCACATCTTTGGACTGTGGGAGGAAACCGGAGCACCCGGAGGAAACCCATGAAGACGCGGGGAGAACGTGCAAAGTCCACACAGTCAGTCGCCTGAGGCGGGAATTGAACCCGGGTCTCTGGCGCTGTGAGGCAGCAGTGCTAACCACTGCCCACCTTGGAATACTGTCCTATGTCTCTTTGCCTTCTTTCTTCCCTTCTGAGTTTTAAAGACTCATTTTTCATTGTGCACAATATCCTAAATCTTTTATTAATGCTCACTATCTGATTGTCCTCTGCCAAAAACCTTGAGATCATTTAGTTATTGTGTGGTCATTCATTATTGGTATGTAGTTTCTCATTGCTAATATCCCAAAAGATCTTTGTTTTACTTTGCAAATCTGGCTCGTCGGTTTAGAGTTACCCAGCTCTGTATGGCTGGGAGGTCATCGATGAAGTGATTTCAGTAAGATGCTTCTCATGGATATGGTTCAGTTGCTCTAAGATGATAAGTCACTGATGTTTAATAATGCAAGCACAAAAACAGGTCAGTTTAAATTTACTTTATTTCACTGCTCCTGATTAAAACAGCATTTCATAATTAAACTTTACGTGTACTGTACTTCAGATAATTAGATGCTGGTCTGACATTATAGAGCGATTAATTTCTGAACTACAAATGTCTTCAAGCATTTCGTGGAAGTTATTTAAAAAATTAAAATTTGTTCTGTTTCTATTTTTAAATAAAGTGCATCATCAAAATATTTTAAATTAGGCCATCTATAACTGTGAAAAATTATCAAATTCAAAGAGTAAAAGCAGCCATTCTCCGAGTTCTTTTAAAATATAATACACAGATATGATAATGAATTCCTCGCTTGTTTACAAGAACAACTTGCATTTTGTGTAGAGCATTTAACTTAATAAGCATTTCGAGGCATTTCACAAGAGTTAGAAGAAGCAGATTTTGGTGAAGAGATATAGGGACAAGTAACAAAATGCTGGGTCAAAAAGCATCTTAAAGGAGTAACGTGAAGTAGAGAGGCAGAGGCAGATATGACAGGGTCCGAATACGAACGAGAGGGACCGTATTGTTGACGAGGAGAGTGTGAAACAGACTGGTAAGCTAGAGGAGATACTTGTTAGGAAGGAAGATGTGTTGGACATTTTGAACAACTTGAGGATAGACAAGTCCCCCGGGCCTGACGGGATATATCCTAGGATTATGTGGGAAGCAAGAGAAGAAATTGCAGTACCGTTGGCAATGATCTTTTCGTCTTCACTGTCAACGGGGGTGGTACCAGGGGACTGGAGAGTGGCGAATGTTGTGCCCCTGTTCAAAAAAGGGAATAGGGATAACCCCGGGAATTACAGGCCAGTTAGTCTTACTTCGGTGGTAGGCAAAGTAATGGAAAGGGTACTGAGGGATAGGATTTATGAGTATCTGGAAAGACACTGCTTGATTAGGGAAGTCTTATTGAATTCTTTGAGGAGGTGACCAAGCATGTGGATGAGGGTAGAGCAGTGGATGTAGTATACATGGAATTTAGTAAGGCATTTGATAAGGTTCCCCATGGTAGGCTTATGCGGAAAGTCAGGAGGCATGGGATAGAGGGAAATTTGGCCAATTGGATAGAAAACTGGCTAACCGGTCGAAGTCAGAGAGTGGTGGTAGATGGCAAATATTCAGCCTGGAGCCCAGTTACAAGTGGAGTTCCGCAGGGATCAGTTCTGGGTCCTCTGCTGTTTGTAATTTTTATTAATGACTTGGATGAGGGAGTCGAAGGGTGGATCAGTAAATTTGCAGATGATACGAAGATTGGTGGAGTTGTGGATAGTGAGGAGGGCTGTTGTCGGCTGCAAAGAGACTTAGATATGATGCAGAGCTGGGCTGAGGAGTGGCAGATGGAGTTCAACCCTGCCAAGTGTGAGGTTGTCCATTTTGGAAAGACAAATAAGAATGCGGAATACAGGGTTAACGGTAGGGTTCTCAGTGAGGTGGAGGAACAGAGGGATCTTGGGGTCTATGTTCATAGATCTTTGAAAGTTGCCACTCAGGTGGATAGAGCTTGTAAGGAGGCCTATGGTGTATTAGCGTTCATTAGCAGAGGGATTGAATTCAAGAGTCGTGAAGTGATGTTGCAACTGTACAGGACTTTGGTTAGGCCACATTTGGAGTACTGTGTGCAGTTCTGGTCGCCTCACTTTAGGAAAGATGTGGAAGCTTTGGAGAGGGTGCAGAGAAGATTTACCGGGATGTTGCCTGGAATGGAGAATAGGTCGCACGAGGATAGGTTGAGAGTGCTAGGCCTTTTCTCGTTGGAACGGCGAAGGATGAGGGGTGACTTGATAGAGGTTTATAAGATGATCAGAAGAATAGATAGAGTAGACAGTCAGAAACTTTTTCCCCGGGTGCAACAGAGTGTTACAAGGGGACATAAATTTAAGGTGAAGGGTGGAAGGTGAAGGGTGGAAGGTATAGGGGAGATGTCAGGGGTGGGTTCTTTACCCAGAGAGTGGTGGGGGCATGGAATGCGCTGCCTGTGGGAGTGGTAGAGTCAGAATCTTTGGTGACCTTTAAACGGCAATTGGATAGGTACATGGATGGGTGCTTAAGCTAGGACAAATGTTCGGCACAACATCGTGGGCCGAAGGGCCTGTTCTGTGCTGTATTGTTCTATGTTCTATGTTCATAGAAATGTGGAAAATAGGAGCAACAGTAGGCCATTAAGCCCTTTGTCCATGTTGCCCTATTCAATATGATTATGGCTGATCATGAAACTGTTGCTATTTTCTCTCTATATGCTTTGATTTCTTTAGCCCCAAGAACTATATCTAATATCTTCTTGAAAACATTTAATTAAATTCATGAAAGGTGAGGAAGGAAAGGAAGGAAGTGGGCTAATTGAAATGCTCCTTCAGAGTTGCTGTGTCAAAATCATGGGACTCCATCCCTAGCAATGCTTTAGATCTACTGACACTACATGGACTGCAACGGTTCAAGATGGCAGCCCATCCTCACCTTCTCAAGGACAACTAGAGGTGAGCAACAAACACTGACCCAGCCCATGACACACTCACTCTATGGATGCCCAAAAACAAAACGAGTACAAGAAAGAGAGGATATCACAAGAGGTCAAATATAGAACTACTTTGGTCAGATTATAAAACAATAAAGGAAGCAATTTATTGGTCACTGCATTCCACAGGCCAATTACTTACAAGAAAACGGTCTAGAGGATTAAATTTGGAAGGAAATTACAGACAAATATAATAATTAAAAATAAATTATAATGAGGACCTTCAATCATTCTGAAATAGACAAGGATAATAGTAACATAAAGGACTGAGAAGACAAAAATTACTAGAGTGTCTTCAGGAGAATTTTCTCCAAAACTATGTTTCCATGCCATTGAGAAAAGTAACATTAGTGGAGCTGGTTCATGGAAATGAGGTGGGATAAATAGAGCAAGCATGAATCAGGGACACTTAGGACGCAGTGATAAGTGTGTCGTAAGGTTAAGTTGGCTATATAACAGAACGTAAAAGTTCAGAATAGTTTCTTTTATTGATTCATGGGATGTGAGCATCACTAAAAATTGTGACAATCTGTGGGATTTATGTACATCCACAGTGCTATAAACTTTAATGGTGTTAAGTTTCTTGAGTATTGTAAGAGCAGCATACATTCATGCAAGTGGAAAATACTCTACTATATTCTGACTTGTGCTTTGTAAATAGTGAACAGCTTTTGGAGAGTCAAGTGGGGAATTAAATGCCACAGAATTCTTTGTGTCTGACCTGATTTTGACCACAGTATTTGGCTGGTCCACTACAATTGCTGGTCATTGGAAAAACCCGGATGTTGAAAATGGGGGCACTCAGTATTGGCATAATGCTATTATAACATTACATTTTGCCAGGGGAGATATTCAGTTCTCTGGTTGTGAGAAAGCTAACTTTGAAAAGAATGGATGTGGTCCAGATAAACTGAAATCCAAGATTATCATACAAAACTGCAGCTGAACGACGCCTTTAAAAGAGGAGAGAGATGGGGTATTGTGAAGATACTTTCCCACAGTGGGGGAAGATGTAACACAAATGCAGAGACCCCCCCCCCCCCCCCCCCCCGGCAAAAATGAAGGAAAGGAATTGTGCATACAAAGTCTATAATGGTGGATATCACAAATTGAGACTCAGACAGACACAGTCTAAAAAGTTCAGAGAGGTATTTAAAAAAAACTAAGAGAAGCAAAGAAACAGTATGCGAAGATATAGGCACCTTACATAAAAGGGAATCCAAATATCTTCCATAACCATATGAATAACAAGTGGGACTCAATGGGATTTACACATGGAGGCAGGGCTGAGTATAGCTGAAGAGACAATTACAAGTACTGTGTAACATGCTTTGGCAAAGGTGAAGATCTTCCCAAGTCTTGGTAAAAGAGTTAGTATTTCAGACTCTTGATGAGTCTGAATGGATGCAAGGACAATCTCAGCAATTCTAGGGCAGTCAGTTTAACCTCAGTGGTGCAGAAGCTTTTAGAAATGATAACTGGCCAAAATTAATTGTCAATTGACAAATGTGAGTAAATTAGCTAGCACTGATTTGTTCACGGCAAATCATCTTGAACAAACTTGAGTTTTTTAAAAAATGAAATAATGTAATAGTTAGAAAAGGGTAATGAAGTTGACGTGATGTATGTCTTCCTCAGAATGCCATGGAATAAAAGGGACAATTAGCAACATAGTTACAAAATTAGCCGAGTGACAGGAAACAATTAAAATTTATAGTCGGGTTCCTCCTCAGTGTAAGGACACCTGACCTTCTTGATATGCAGACTTCGATGTTAAAGTCACAATTTCAAAATTAGCAAATGATACAAAGAAGTATTGTAAACCATGAGGAGAATAATGTCAACTTTCAAAAGAACACAGGCAAGTGGTAAAATGGGTGGAGAAATGCCAAATGAAAATTAATGCAGAGAAGTGACAAATTATGCATTTTCGTAGGAAGAACAGGGAGAAACAGTATAAAGGGCTTACTCAATGGTGCAAGAACAGAGGGGCATAAATAACTGAATGTGGCAGGGCAGGTTGACAGCACAGTTTAGAAAAATCATATGCAAACACTATAAAAGGAATGAACAAAAATAAACTGCTGAAGAAACTCAGCAGGTCTGGCAGCATTGGCGGTAAGAAAAAAAGTGTAAATTTAGGGTGTAGGTTTGCTCGCTAAGCTGTAGGTTTGGTATCCAGATGTTTCATTACCTGGCTAGGTAACATCATCAGTGGCGACCTCCAAGTGAAGCGAAGCTGTTGTCTCCTGCTTTCTATTTATATCTTTCTCCTGGATGGGGTTCCTGGGGTTTGTGGTGATGTCATTTCCTGTTCGTTTTCTGAGGGGTTGATAGATGGCATCTAGATCTATGTGTTTGTTTATGGCGTTGTGGTTGGAGTGTCAGGCCTCTAGGAATTCTCTGGCATGTCTTTGCTTAGCCGGTCCCAGGATAGATGTGTTGTCCCAGTCGAAATGGTGTTTTTTTTCATCCGTGTGTAGGGCTACGAGGGAGAGAGGGTCGTGTCTTTTTGTGGCTGGCTGGTGTTTGTGTATCCTAGTGGCTAACTTTCTTCCTGTTTGTCCTACGTAGTGTTTGTGGCAGTCCTTGCATGGAATTTTGTAGATGACGTTGATTTTGTGTGTTGTACTGGGTATTTTAAGTTTGTTAATTTTTGTTTGAGAGTGTTGGTAGGTTTGTGTGCTACTAGGATTCCGAGGGGTCTTAGTAGTCTGGCTGTCATTTCTGAAACTTCTTTGATGGTGGTTAGGGTTTCTGGCTGTGTTTGGTCTGCTTGTCATGGTTTGTTCTTGAGGAATCTGCGCACTGTATTTTTTGAGTATCCGTTCTTCTTGAATACGTTGTATAGGTGGTTCTCCTCTGTTTTCCGAAGTTCGTCTGTGCTGCAGTGTGTGGTAGCTCGTTGGAATAGTGTTCTGATACAGCTTGGTTCGTGTGTGTTGCGATGGTTGCTGGTGTAGTTAAGTATTTAGTAAGTGTTTGTCGGTTTTCTGTATACGCAGGTTTGTAGTTGTCCTTCCTTTCGACTGTGATGTCCAGGAATGCGAGTTTGTTGTTGGTTTCTTCCTCCTTGGTGAAATTTTTGCCTGTGAGGGTGTTGTTGATGATGTTAAATGTCTCTTCAATCTTGTTTCGTTTTGTGATGACAAACCAAAAATCTGGGTCCGCTACGTAGATGACACCTTTGTCATCACAAAACGAAACAAGATAGAAGAGACATTTAACATCATCAACAACACCCTCACAGACATAAAGTTCACCAAGGAGGAAGAAACCAACAACAAACTCGCATTCCTGGACATCACAGTCGAAAGAAAGGACAACTACAAACCTGCGTATACAGAAAACCGACAAACACTGACCAAATACTTAACTACACCAGCAACCATCGCAACACACGAACCAAGCTGTATCAGAACACTATTCCAACGAGCCACCATACACTGCAGCACAGACGAACTTCGGAAAACAAAGGAGAACCACCTATACAACGTATTCAAGAAGAACGGATACTCAAAAAATACAGTCCGCAGATTCCTCAAGAACAAACCACGACAAGCAGACCAAACACAGCCAGAAACCCTAACCACCTAACCATACATCAAAGAAGTTTCAGAAATGATAGCCAGACTACTAAGACCCCTCGGAATCCTAGTAGCACACAAACCCACCAACACTCTCAAACAAAAACTAACAAACATAAAAGACCCAGCACAACCCATGGACAAAACCAACATCATCTATAAAATTCCATGCAAGAACTGCCACAAACACTACGTAGGACAAACAGGAAGAAAGTTAGCCACCAGGATACACAAACACCAGCTAGCCACAAAAAGACACGACCCTCTCTCCCTCGTAGTCCTACACACGGATGAAAAAACCCACCATTTCAATTGGGACAACACATCTTTCCTGGGACCGGCTAAGCAAAGATATGCCAGAGAATTCCTAGAGGCCTGGCACTCCAACCACAATGCCATAAACAAACACACAGATCTAGATGCCATCTACCAACCCCTCAGAAAACGAATAGGAAATGACATCACCACAAACGAATAGGAAATGACATCACCACAAACCCCAGGAACCCCATCCAGGAGAAAGATAGAAATAGAAAGCTTCGCTTCACTTGAAGGTTGCCACTGATGATGTTACCTGGCCAGGTAATGAAACGTCTGGATATCAAACCTACAGCTCAGCGAGCAAACCTACACCCTAAACCTCAACCTGAGCTACAAACCTTCACAAACCTTGCAAGAGTGTTAATGTTTCATGTCCAATGGCTCTTTATCAGAAGTTTTAGGAGCTATTTATACTGAAGGTGAAGTTGGGGAAGTTGGGTGAGTTGTGGTGTAGAGTTGGAACTCAGAGAAAGAGCAAGCGAGAGAAAGCGAAAACGAGAGTTAAGAGACAGAGAGAGAGAGATGAAAGGTATAGTTATACAAGGAGAATACGGATGGCAGGTCAAGACAGAACAAAAGTTATTTAAGTGATAATAATCACAGAATTTCTGCAGTGCAGAAAGAGGCCATTTAGCCCACTGAGTCCACACCGCCCCTCCAAAGATATTCTTACCCAGCCCCACCCTACACTATCTACATTTTCCCTAGTTAATCTGCATAGCCTGCACATCCCTGGACAATTTAACATGGCTAATTCACTTAAACAGCACATCTTTGGAGTGTGGGAGGAAACCGGAGCACCCGGACGAATGTCATGCAGACACAGGGAGAATGTGCAAATTCCACACAGACAGTCGCCTGAGGATGGAATCGATCCTGGGTCTCTGGTGCCAAGAGGCAGCAGAGCTAACCACTGAACTGCAGTGCTAACCACTGAACCACTCTGCCACCTCCCCACCTAAGAGCTAAGTGTAAGAGTAAATGGGTGAGCTGCATTGAAAGCAACCCATATAAGAGATACTGAATGAATACTTTTCTTCAGTATTTACTCAGGAACAGGGCCTTGTCGTCGATGTGAATACTGAGTCACAAATAAGTAGAATGGATGGCTTTGAGGTATGTAGAGAAGAGGTGTTGGAAATCCTGGAAAAGGTGAAAATAGATAAGTCCCCTGGGCCTGATGGCATTTATCCTAGGATTCTCTGGGAAGCAAGGGAGGAGATTGCAGAGCCATTGGCCTTGATTTTTATGTCCTCTTTGTCTACAGGAGTAGTGCCAGAAGACTGGAGGATAGCAAATGTGGTTCCCTTGTTCAAAAAGGGGAGTAGGGATAACCCTAGTAACTATAGGCCGGTGAGTCTCACTTCTGTTGTGGGCAAAGTCTTAGAGAGAATTGTAAGGGATAGGATTTATGCACATCTGGATAGGAATAATGTGATCAAGGATAGTCAGCATGGTTTTGTGAAGGGCAGGTCGTGCCTCACAAACCTTATTGAATTCTTTGAAAAGGTGACGAAGGAGGTTGATGAGGGGAAAGCGGTAGATGTGGTATATATGGATTTTAGTAAGGCGTTTGATAAGGTTCCCCATGGTAGGCTACTGCAGAAAATACGGAGATATGGCATTGAGGGTGAGTTGGAGGTTTGGATTAGGAATTGGCTGGATGGAAGAAGACAGAGGGTAGTAGTTGATGGCAAAGTTTCTTCATGGAGTGCCGTCACTAGTGGTGTTCCGCAAGGATCTGTTTTGGGACCATTGCTGTTTGTCATTTTTATAAATGATCTGGAAGAGGGGTTAGAAGGTTGGGTGAGCAAGTTTGCGGATGATACGAAAGTCGGAGGAGTTGTTGACAGTGAGGAAGGATGTGGCAGGTTACAGCAGGATATAGAGAAGCTGCAGAGCTGGGCAGAAAGGTGGCAAATGGAATTCAATGTAGCTAAGTGTGAGGTGATTCACTTTGGGAAGAATAACAAAAAGATGGGGTACTGGGCTAATGGTCGGATACTTGGTAGTGTGGATGAGCAGAGGGATCTTGGTGTCCATGTACACAGATCTCTGAAAGTTGCCACCCAAGTAAATAGTGCGGTGAGGAAGGCATATGGCGTATTGGCTTTTATTGGTAGAGGAATTGAGTTCCGGAGTCCTGAGGTCATGATGCAGTTGTATAAGACTCTGGTGCGGCCGCATCTGGAATATTGTGTGCAGTTTTGGTCGCCATACTATAGGAAGGATGTGGAGGCACTGGAACGGGTGCAGAGGAGGTTTACCAGGATGTTGCCTGGTATGGAAGGAAGATCGTATGAGGAAAGACTGAGACACTTGGGGCTGTTTTCATTAGAGAAAAGAAGGTTTAGGGGTGACTTGAATGAGGTGTACAAGATGATTAGGGGGTTAGATAGGGTTGACAGTGTGAACCTTTTCCCGCGTATGGAGTCGGGTATTACAAGGGGGCATAGCTTTAAATTAAGGGGGGGTAGATATAGGATGAAGTTAGGGGTAGGTTCTTCACTCAGCGAGTCGTAAGTTCATGGAATGCCCTGCCAGTAGCAGTGGTGGACTCTCCCTCTTTATGGGCATTTAAGCGGGCATTGGATAGGTATATGGAGGATAGTGGGTTAGTATAGGTTAGGTGGTCTTGGATCGGCGCAACATCGAGGGCCAAAGGGCCTGTACTGCGCTGTATTCTTCTATGTTCTAATATGACAATGGACCCAGCAGCATGTGAGAATGGGTGGCACAGTGGCTAGCACTGCTGCCTCACAGCGCCAGAGACCCGGGTTCAGTTCCCGCCTCAGGCGACTGACTGTGGAGTTTGCACGTTCTCGCCGTGTCTGCGTGGGTTTCCTCCTGGTGCTCCGGTTTCCTCCCACAGTCCAAAGATATGCAGGTCAAATGAATTGGCCATGCTAAATTGCCCGTAGTGTTAGGTAAGGGTAAATGTAGGGGTATGGGTGGGTTGTGCTTCGGCGGGGCGGTGTGGACTTGTTGGGCCGAAGGGCCTGTTTCCACACTGTAAGTAATCTAATTGACTGTGCTAAGAGCAACCAATGCCGTAACAGGACAAGGTGTGGGATGAGTAAAAAACATGGAAGAATGGTAGTACAGCTGTATTTTATTCAATCTAGTCTACTGTGCTCACTGTTCACAAAGTGGTCTCCTCTATGTTGGGGAGACAAAACACAGATGGGTTGTCTGCTTTGCAGCACACCTACATTTCTGCCACCAAAATGACCCTCACCTTCCAGCTGCCTGCTGCTTCACTTCATCACCATATTCCCTGACCAACACCTCTGTCCCAAGCTTGCTGCACTGCTCTAGCAAGCCTCAGCACAAACTCAAAGAATGATATCAACAGTCTGCACTGAGTTCAATAACCTTTGAGCCTGATTCCTACCTTTCATTTTTTTTTACGCACCCACACTCAGTTCTGTTATGACATGGGCTACTTATAGCACAGTCGAGAGTGTGGTGCTGGAAAAGCACTCCAGGTCAGGCAGCATCCGAGGAGCAAGAGAATTGACGTTTTGGTCAGAAGCCCTTCATCAGGAAGGGCTGATTCCTGATGAAGGGCTTATGCCTGAAATCAACTAGTAGAAAGTGAGGACTGCAGATGCTGGAGATCAGAGCTGAAAAATGTGTTGCTGGAAAAGCGCAGGTCAGGCAGCATTCAAGGAGCAGGAGAATCGACGTTTCGGGCATAAGCCCTTCTTCAGGAACGAGGAAGGTGTGCCAAGTAGGCTAAGATAAAAGGTAGGGAGGAGGGACTTGGGGGAGGGGTGTTAGGAATGCGATAGGTGGAAGGAGGTTAAGGTGAGGGTGATAGGCTGGAGAGGGGGTGGGGGCGGAGAGGTCGGGAAGAAGATCGTAGGTCAAGAAGGCGGTGCTGAGTCTGAAGGTTGGGACTGAGATAAGGTGCTGAGATAAGGCAGCACGCCAACCGGAACTCTATCTACAAACACATTGACTTGGATCCCATTTACGATGCACCCCCTGAGAAAAAGAACAGGAAATCAAATCACCACAAAAAATGGCAACACCAACTCAAGGAAACCTAAACACATAAGTAAAAAGTGGGCCATACCACCAGTGCTTCACCAGAGGCTCACTGATGACATTACTAGTATGGTGATGAAACGTCTGAAAAGAACCTTCCAGCTCAGCGAGCAAACGATCACCCAGAACCTCAACCTGAGCTACAAATCTTCTCAAAACTTGCTAACTCAGCAGGTCTGGCAGCATCTGTGGGGGAAAAAGCATATTTAATGTTTCAATGTGTTGGCCCTTCATCAGAACTGTTAACAGCTCGGAAACAAGTAGCATTAATGCTGAAGCCAAAGCCTGGGGAGGGTGGAGGGCTGGTGCTGGAGAGGTGAGAGGAGAGGTGAGTGGATAGGTGGAGATGGAACCCACAGAGAGAGAGAGAGAGAGAGACATGAAAGGGGTAGGTAAGTAAGGAAACTATGGAGGCAAGGATAGAAGAAAAGCTGAAAAAGTGACAATGAAGAGCTAAGAGTAGGAGAAAATGGTGGCATGTATTGAATGGAACCCATATAATGTGATAATGGTCCTAGCAGTGTGTGAGAATTGATGACTGTGCTATGAGCGGCTAGGCAAAAGTGAGCACTGCAGATGCTGGAGATCAGAGAGGAGAGTGTGGTGCTGGAAAAGCACAGCAGGTCAGGCAGCATCTGAGGAGCAGGAGAATCGACATTTCAGGCATAAGCTGAAAAATGTGTTGCTGGAAAAGTGCAGCAGGTCAGGCAGCATCCAAGGAGCTGGAGAATCGACGTTTCGGGCATAAGCCGTTCTTCAGAAATGAGGAAGGTGTGCCAAGCAGGCTAAGATAAAAGGTAGGGAGGAGTGACTTGGGGGAGGGGCGTTGGGAATGCGATAGGTGGAAGGAGGTTAAGGTGAGGGTGAAAGGACAGAGAGGGGGTGGGGGCGGAGAGGTCGGGAAGAAGATTGCAGGTCAAGAAGATGGTGCTGAGTCCAATAAGGTGTTATCTCAGTCCCAACCCTCGGACTCAGCACTGCCTTCTTGACCTGCAATCTTCTTCCCGACCTCTCCGCCCCAACCCCCTCTCCGGCCTATCACCCTCACCTTAACTTCTTTCCACCTATTGCATTCCTACCGCCACTCCCCCCAAGTCACTCCTCCCTACCTTTTATCTTAGCCTGCTTGGCACATCTTCCTCATTTCTGAAGAACGGCTTATGCCCGAAACGTCGATTCTCCTGCTCCTTGGATGCTGCCTGACCTGCTGCACTTTTCCAGCAACACATTTTTCAGCTTATGCCTGAAATGTCGATTCTCCTGCTCCTCAGATGCTGCCTGACCTGCTGTGCTTTTCCAGCACCACACTCTCCTCTCTGATCTCCAGCATCTGCAGTGCTCACTTTTGCCTAGCCGCTCATAGCACAGTCATCAATTCTCACACACTGCTAGGACCATTATCACATTATATGGGTTCCATTCAATACATGCCACCATTTTCTCCTACTCTTAGCTCTTCATTGTCACTTTTTCAGCTTTTCTTCTATCCTTGCCTCCATAGTTTCCTTATTTACCTACCAATTTCATATCTATCTCTCTCTCTCTGTGGGTTCCATCTCCACCTATCCACTCACCTCTTCTCTCACTTCTCCAGCACCAGCCCTCCACCCTCTCCAGGCTTTGGCTTCAGCATTAATGCTACTTGTTTCTGAGCTGTTAACAGTTCTGATGAAGGGCCACCACATTGAAACATTAAATATGCTTTTCCCCCCACAGATGCTGCCAGACCTGCTGAGTTAGTAAGTTTTGAGAAGATTTGTAGCTCAGGTTGAGGTTCTGGATGATCGTTTGCTCGCTGAGCTGGAAGGTTTTTTTCAGACGTTTCGCCACCATACTAGTAATGTCATCAGTGAGCATCTGGTGAAGCACTGGTGGTATGGCCCACTTTTTACTTATGTGTTTAGGTTTCCTTGAGTTGGTGATGCCATTTCTTGTGGTGATGTGATTTCCTGTTCTTTTTCTTAGGGGGTGGGTCGTAAATGGGATCCAAGTCAATGTGCTTATAGATAGAGTTCCGGTTGGCGTGCCATGCTTCTAGGAATTGCCACTGTAGGACAAGCCAAACAGAGACATGCCGAGCATTCCTAAAAGCATTGCACTTCAACTCAAACTCCATCAACAAACACATTGACTTGGCTCCCATTTACCACACCCCTGAGAAAAAGAACAGGGAATGACATCACCACAGGAAATGGCATCACATTCCCAAGGAAACCTAAACACATAAATAAAAAGCAGGCCATACCATCAGTTCTTCACCGGAGACTCACTGATGATGTTACCTAGTATGGTGATGAAACATCTCAAAACGAACCTTCTAGCTCAGCGAGCAAACTTAATCCAGACCTGCTGAGTTTCTCCAGCAATTTCTGTTTTTGTTTCAGATCTCCTGTATCTGCAGTCCTTTGTTTTGTTTTATGAAAGAAAGGAAATTTGTCAATCATGTATGGAACGCTGGTTTAGCCTCAATTCGAGTGCCACCTCCAAACCTGATACCACACTTTAGGAAGGCTGCGAACAAAATAGAAAAGCTGCAGAACAGATTCACAAAGGTTTTGGGGATGTGAAACTTAGTTATAGACTAGAGAAGTTGGACTGTTTTCCTTGGAAAAGGATGGTTGAAAAGAGATTTGATTGAGGTATTCCAAACCATGAGGATTAAACAGCAAGTTGTTTAAGATCTGGAATACACTCTCTCAGGGTATGTTTTGAAAACGGATTTAATTGTAGCATGTAAAAGAGAATTAGATAATGATCTCAAAAGCAAAATATTTCAGGACTATGCAGGAAAGATAAAGGATTCTAATTTTTTTAAATTTACTTTTGCAAAAAGCTGGCATAGACAACACAGGTTGAATGTCCTCTTTCCATACTGCATTTTTAGGGTGGGAATTCCTTTTTCACGGAACAATTTTTTAGATTAGATTACATTACAGTGTGGAAACAGGCCCTTCGGCCCAACAAGTCCACACCGACCCGCCGAAGCGTGACCCACCCAACACTACGGGCAATTTAGCATGGCCAATTCACCTAACCTGCACATCTTTGGACTGTGGGAGGAAACCGGAGCACCCGGAGGAAACCCACGCAGACACGGGGAGAACGTGCAAACTCCACACAGTCAGTCGCCTGAGGCGGGAAATGAACCCGGGTCTCCGGTGCTGTGAGGCAGCAGTGCTAACCACTGTGCCACCATGCCGCCCACATGGTGGCAAAGTGGTTAGCACTGTTGGAACAATGAAAATTGTTCATGTTCAGAAGGCCAGTATTAAAAATAGCATAAATATCTTGGAATTGTGGAGTTTCAGGAAATTATAGCGAAAGGAGATCAAGGATCTGAAAACAAAGATGAGAATTTTAAATATTAAATTTTAAATGAGCATTGTATATTGGGTTCATGAGCATGGATAGTGCACGTCTTGTCAACAAACAAGGTTTACACACAAAAGTGGCCATGTAATTCTGTTAATGTGTGGCTGACACGACCAGTAGAATGTGTAAAAACATAAAGCATTGCCTTCATTAATGGAAAAAATCATTTCCAAATACAAATCCCATCACTTAAAGCATCCATGTTTAAAATGGATTTATTGAGCAAACAATTTCGTGTAAATGCAGATAGAAAATTGCCAGTAATGGCATTGTAAGTACTCTGTTAATTTCAGGCAGAAACAACAACACTTACAAGTTTGAACATCATTAAAGTACGCTGAAAGCAGAAACAAATATCATTCAGCAAATCACATATATTTTACATTCTAAATTCTTCTAATACCCTGTAAATAGTATGGGCTACGGCTTTTACTGTACATTGGCTGCTGTTTAAATAAAACTGCTGGCTGAAATGCGCTTCGAAGTAACTGGACAGTAATTCTGTACACAAAACATTCTTGTTACACAGTAGAATACTGCAATGTCACCACTATGTTATAATAACCATCACTTAAATCAGACACACTGTATTTCCACGAGTGCCCACGCAGAGCTGTGGAGAATAAACTTGTATAAATGCTGTGAGATTTTTAAATGTTTTTTGAGAAACAAGTTCCACCAGTAGAATTATATTTTTATTTAATATTAGAGTAACTTAGATGATGAAACAAGGAAGAATATGGTACACCTCTTCCAGACTGAAGACTTATTCTGTAGTCTGATGTATCATAAAGCTTTGCAGATATGCTATTTTATATGGAAGATACTCATGCAAGGTGATCAATAGATTTTTAGGACCACCAGCTGGCATGAAATATAGACAAAACTGTAAGAGAGCAAAAGAAAATTGTAACCTGAATTCACCTTAATTAAAAAGATTGTCAGCAAAGATTTCACTCTAGACTAACAAGCAATAAATGCTATAAGATTTTAAAATTGTTTTTGAGAAATTGTTTGGCAAATAGCATCTAACAGTTGTCAAACTTATTCAAAATCTGAGCTGACAACTGTTCAAAGCCAATATAAAATGAAAAATGAACTTCCAACATTACAATGAGTTAATATTCAACAGCTATCATATTTCATCTGTCAGCTGTACCTGTGTGGCCAATCGTTTCATGGCTTCTTCCTGGCGTCGGCGGAGTTCAGGTGTGCTAGGGCAGCTCCCACTGGCAATAGAGGGATGTGCCTGAGGTGGCTGTGTAAGTGGTAGATCCCTGCTACCTTCTGCATCTATAGGAATGAAAAGAGTACCATAATGTTAGGAGAATTACTACAGACAAGCTAGTCATTACATTATCAAGGAAAAGCAACTACATTTTTTGTACGATTTGGAGAGTTAAAAATCAAAAATCAAAAAACACAAGTTAAAAATCACACAGACCAGGTTATAGTCCAACAGGTTTATTTGGAAGCACTAGCTTTCAGAGTGCTGCTCCTTGATCAGGTGGTTGTGAAGAATAAGATCGTAAGACATGGTGGCTCAGTGGTTAGCACTGCTGCCTCACAGCGCCAGGGACCCGGGTTTGATTCCAGCCTGGGGCGACTGTGTATGCAGGTCAGGTGAATTGGCCGTGCTAAATTGTCCCATAGTGTTAGGTACATCAGTCAGAGGGAAATGGGTCTGGGTGGGTTACTCTTTGGTGGGTCGGTATGGACTTGTTGGGCCGAAGGGCCAGTTTCTACACTGTAGGGATTCTAATCTAATCTAAACTACATTATTCCATTTGCATCCACATGTTTATCCAATGACCATTTAAATGCCCTTAAAGTTGCCGAGTCTACTACTACTGCAGGCAGTGCATTCCATGCCCCTACTACTCGGAGTAAAGAAATTACCTCTGACATCTGTCTGATATCTATCATCCCTCAATTTAAAGCTATGTCCCCTCGTGCTCGCCATCAACATCCTAGGGAAAAGGGTCTCACTGTCCACCCTATCAATTTCTCTGATCATCTTACATGTCTCAATTAAATCACCTCTCAACCTTCTCTCTAACGAAATCAGCCTCAAGTCCCTCAGCCTTTCCTTATCAGACCTTTCCTCCAAACCAGGCAACATCTCAGTAAATCTCCTCTGAACCCTTTCCAAAGCTTCCACATCCTTCCTACAATGCGGTGACCAGAATCGTACGCAATACTCCAAGTGCAGCCAAACCAGAGTTTTGTACAGCTGCAACATGACCTCACGGTTCTGAAACTTAATCCCTCAATAATAAAAGCTAACACATCATATGCCTTCTTAACAACTCTATCGACCTGGGTGGCAACTTTCAGGGATCTATATACGTGGACACCGACTATCTACACCACCAAGAACCTTATCATTAACCCAGTACTCTGCATTCCTGTTCCTTCTTCCAAAGTGAATCACCTCACACTTGTCCACGTTAAACTCCATTTGCCAGCTCTCAGCCCAGCTCTGCAGCTTATCTATGTCCCTCTGTAACCTACAGTACTATCTTCAGTACTATCCATAACTGTACCGATCTTAGCGTCATCCTTCTATGCCCTCATCCAGGTCATTTATAAAAGTGACAAACAGCAGTGGACCCAAAACAGATCCTTGTGGTACACCACTAGTAAATGAACTCCAGGATGAACATTTCCCTTCTTTCAGCTAGCCAATGTCTGATCCAAATCACTAAATCACCCTCAATCCCATGCCTCCATATTTTGTGCAATAGCCTACCGTGGAGAACCTTATCAAGACTAGTATACAGCAAATTAATATACTAACAAAACTAGTATACTATCAAACCTGTAACAATCTTGTTATTTTTATTTGCTGTGGTAAAATTCTCATACTAGTAATTTAAGCTTTGCAGGTAATGCTAATTTTGAGATTCTCTAGGGATATTGATCTATTGCCAAATAATTTGCACTGTCAGTCAGTTAGTGCCGGTCAGCAGGTCTGAATAATCTCGTAACTTCCATATACAAGGTATACCGTATCAAAGTACCTTGTAAAGCTGCTGAGTAATTCTAGATATCATCAGCAACTATTATTCATTTTTTAAAGTTGGCAGTCCTGCTGGGATTGTAAATAACTTTTTAACTCTTTGAATGCTAATGATTCTTTCAGTTTTCAAGAGAATTAGAGAGCACACTTTTTCATATCTGCCAGAATTATTTTCATTACATTTTGAATATTAGGCATTATGAAGCAAAATAAACAAACATGGTAAGTGGGAGAAAGTGAGGACTGCAGATGCTGGAGATCAGAGTCGAAAGTGTGCTGCTGAAAAAGCATAGCAGGTCAGGTAGCATCTGAGGAGCAGGAGAATCGATGTTTCAGGCAGAAGGCATGATTCTCATGCTCCTCGGATACTGCTTGTCCTTCTGTGTTTTCCAGCACCACAAACATGACAATTCAATGACTGATTCATGACCAGAATTCAGGTCCAATATTTACAAGTTGAGACCCAGTTCTATTTCACTTCCTCAGTGTTGTCAGAATTATTCTTCAATATTCATGCTTGGATGAGCTGAAATATCCTCCGAGTGCTCCAGTTTCCTCCCACAATCCAAAGATGTGCAGGTCATGTGATTTGGCCATGGTAAATTGCCCATAGTGTTCAGGGATGTATCGGTTAGGTGCATTAGTCAGGGGTAAATGTAGAGTAATTGGGTACGGAAACGGGTCTGGGTGAGATATTCTTCGGAGGGTTGGTGTGGACATGTTGGGCCAAAATGGCCTGTTTAGACACTGTAGGGATTCTATTATTACCCCTGCGCTCACTTACCTACTTTGTTTTCCTGTTTCTCAATGGTTCCAATTAAAAGTTCTCGTTGATTTCAAATTTCTCATGACCTCACCACTGCTGATCTCTGAACTCTCCTGGCCCTAACTGGTCCTATTTCCCCAATGTTGACCTTGTATATTCTTCAATTCCTTTCCCTAATCCTGGTGTTCTCAAAATAAACTCTGGAACTCTCTGCCTGAACCTCCCTCCTTCTCTATATCAGTCAACTACTTTACAATTTAACACATTGCTCAATTGTTGGGCAATTAAGCAAACAACAGGAGGTGGAGAGTTCACAACTATCCCCACTCTCAAATATGGGTAAACCCAGAACATCAGTGCAAAACTCAACGCCAAATTATTCACATCTATCTTTATCCTGCAGTGCCAAGTTGATGTAAAATTTCTATTTCCTCTTGAGGTGCATAGCATCACAGATATCAGTTTTTAATCAATTTGATTCACTCCACATGATATCAAGCAAGAGCTAATGACACTGGATACTGTGAAGGCTAAGGGCCATGACAACATTCCAGCAATAGTACTGAAGACTTGCCTGTCTCTGTCAGGGACATGAGGAGGAGGCAGGACCCAAGACTACCTCAGCTTGAAGGAGAATCAAATTCATGATATTGGTGTTATTGCCAACCATCTAGTCAACTTATATCTACAAGCCTTTAAAAGACTTTTCTCACAAACTTCATTTAAAATTTAAAGATGCAGCCTGAGCATAAAAAATATGGATGTTTGACAAGGTTCCACATAGTAGACTAGTTAACAAGGTTAGATCACTTGGAATAATGGAGAACTAGTCTTGTGGATACATAACTGTCTCAAAGGTCAGAGACAAAGGGTGGTGATGAACAGTTACGTTTTGACTGGAGGTCTGTTAGCACATGGTGTGCTGCAAGGATAGGTGCTGGGTCCACTGCTTTTTGTCATTTATATAAATAATTTTCATGTGAATATAGGAAGGATAGTTAGTAAGTTTGCAGATGGCACCAAAATTGGCCATATTCTTCTGAAACTCTTCCCATTCATCTACCCATCCAGGTGCCTTTTAAATGTTGCAATTGTACCAGCCTCCACCACTTCATCTGACAGCTCATTCCAGACAAGAAGGTTATCTCAGATTACAATTGGACCTTGATCAGATGAATCGATGGGCTGAGGAGTATCAGATGGAATTTAATTTAGATCAATGTGAGGTACTGCATTTTGGAAAGGCAAACCAGGGCAGGACATATACACTTAATGGTAAGGTCCTGGGGAGTGTTGCTGAACCAAGGGACTTTGGAGTGCAAGTTCATGGTTCCTTGAAAGTGGAATCGCAGGATAGTGAAGAAGGCATTTGGTATGGTTGGTCAGTGCAATGAGTAAAGGTATTGGAAGGTTATGTTGCAGCTCTACAGGGCATTGATTTGGCTACTTTTGGAATATTGTGCTCAATTCTAGTCTCCCTGCTTTAGGACAAAAAGCTGTGAAACTTGAAAAGGTTCAGAAACAATTTACAAGTATGTAACCAGGGTTGGAGGCTTTGAGATATAGGGAGAGGCTGAATAGGCTTGGGCTATTTTTCCTGGCGAATCAGAGGTTGATGGTGACCTTACAGAAGTTTACAAAATCATGAGGGGACGGATATGGGGAATAGCCAAGGTCTTTTCCCCAGGGTAGGGGAGTCCAAAGCTAGAGGCCACAGATTTAAGGTGAGAGGGGAAAGATTTAAAATCGACAACTTTTTTTCACACAGAGAGTACTGGAATGAGCTGTCAGATGAAGTGGTGGAGGCTGGTACAATTGCAACATTTAAAAGGCATCTGGATGGGTAGATGAATGGGAAGGATTTCAGAAGGATATGGCCAAATGCTGGCAAATAGAATTAGTTTAATATAAGATAACTGGTCGGCGTGGACGAGTTGGACCAAAGGCTCTGTTTCCATATCGTACATCTCTATGACTCTAAATTAGTCTGAGAGACAAATATTGAGCTGTTAATTCAGTAATACCTTGAAACATTACAGATGACAGATGTTAGATTTAGTATCCATCTTTAGAATTTATCAAATTTCAGTCCTATTTAACTACTGATATCAGGTGATACATGTGGACACTTTGCCTCAAATACTGCACAAAAATGAAATATAAAATTCAGAATTTCACTGCCCCAAAGGTAATTCCGTGTGCATCACAGGATTCAGACTCTGAACACTATAATTGAGAGTGTGCAAGGTTAAAAAATAAGTTGGCATCTGCTCTTGAACCAGGCATTGATTTCCAGGAAGCTCCTAATTATATTTAAAGGTTGCTATTGATAGAATATTTAAACCTGTCTCATGTTTTATTGAACACACGTCTGTTTCATTTGTTTCTTCATTCTGGAAATGTCACCCAGAATGTCTAGCGAATGCCCAAACAAGTGGAATAACAATGTTGACCTGATTAAACAAATTCAGGCTAAGCAAAGACATGCCAGAGAATTCCTAGAGGCCTGGCACTCCAACCACAATGCCATAAACAAACACATAGATCTAGATACCAACCATCAACCCCTCAGAAAACGAACAGGAAATGACATCACCACATCATCATGTCGCCATACCTCAGGCGAGGGGAGAGGTCGAGAAGGAGAGTCCTTCATGGTAACTTCAGCTCGCGTGAGAAAGGAAGCCGCACTGTTAATGTCAGCTGTCCAGCCAACTGAGTTAACTGACCCCCAAAAAGGCTCAAATACTACATCATTTACAAACACTATGAACAGGAAGGGACTTATTAATGGTCCCATTTGCATTCCTCTCACTGTTGCCAGTTACTTCAATCTCCCTGTTCTCTTTTCTATTATGGAGGGTTTAAGTTGTAGGGGGGGGTTGAATAGGCTGGAACTTCTTTCACTGGGATGGGAGACTGTATTTGAGGCTTAAAAAATCATGAGGGACGTAGGTAAGGTGAATAGCAGGAGCCTTTTCCTGAGGGTAGGCAAGTTCAAAATTAGAGGGCATTTTTTTTAAGGTGAGAGGACAAAGATTTAAAAGGGATCCAAGGGACATTTTCACATGTTGGCTGGTTTGTATGTGGAATGAACAGCCAGAGGAAGTAGTATTGCAGGTACAGTTACAATATTTAAAAGACATTTGGACAGATACATGAATAGAAAAAAAATTAAAGGGATATGGGCCAAACACAGACAGATGGGACTAGTTTAGTTTGGGAAACTTGGTTGGCATGGACAAATTGGACCGAAGGATCTATTTCCACGCTATAGGACTCTATAACTGAATTAATGTCCATGCACCATCCTTCATATATGATTCACTACCCTCAGAGGAAAAAATAGTCTTCCACATGCTCATTCTGAGATTATGCCCTCTGATCTGAATCTCTCCCACAAGGAGACACCAGCTCTCCACATCTACCCTTTCAAGCCCTATAAGAATTTTACATGTTTCAATAAGATTTCCTTTCATTCCTCTGAACACTAATGTGTACAGGCCCAAACTACACAACCTTTCCTCATAAAACAGTTCCTCCATACCTGAGATTAGCCAAGTGAACCTTCTCTGGATGCCAGTATTATCTTTCCCTAGATAAGGGGTCCAAATTGTTCATAGTAATCCAACTGGTACCTTGTATACTTTTAGTAAAACCTCCTTACTTTTATAATAAAACAAAGAACTACAGATGCTGGGGGTCTGAAACAAAAAAAAATGAAATTGCTGAAGAAACTCAGCTGGTCAGACAGTATTTTTGGAGTGAAAACACAGTTAACACTTTGATTCCACTGATCCTTCTTCCTGATAACTAGGCTGGTTAGTCCAAATGGCTGGGTGGCTGGTTTCTGATGCAGAATTATACCAACAGCATGAGTTCAATTCCTGCACCAGGTGAGGTTACCCTGAAGGATTCTCCTTCTCAACCTCTCATCACACCTGAGGTGTGGTGACCATCAGGTTAACACCACCACAGACATCTGTCTAGCTAATGAGACAGCAGCCTATGGTTCACTGGGACGATGGTGAATTTACCTTCACCTTAGATGCACAAGTAAACCCAAATTTCACTGTGCTGCCACTCTTCGCAATCTTTGCTCATTTAGATAATAGCTTTTGAGCTCTTCTATTCTTCCTGCTAAAGTGCACAATTTCACATTTTGCCATATTGTATTCCATTTGTCATGTTTCTGATCGCTCACTTAATCTGTCCATATCCCTCTGCAGACTCTTCGTGTCATCCTCACTGTAGGGTCATAGAAACAGAGCAACTCATCCATGCCGACCAGATATCCTAACCTAATCTTGTCCCATTTGCCAGCACTTAGCCCATATCCCTCTAAACCCTTCCTATTCATATACCCATCCAGATGTCTTTTAAATGCTGTAAGTGTACCAGCCTCCACCACTTCCTCTTGCAGCTCATTCCATACACACACCACACACTACATAAAAACGTTGCCCGAGGTCCCTTTTGTATCTTTCCCCTCTCACCTTAAATTATGCCCTCTCATTCTGGACTCTTCCCCCATGGAAAAGACCTTGCCCTTTTATCCTATCCATGTCCCTCATGATTTTATAAGCCTCTATAAGATCACCCCTCAGCCTCCAACGCTCCAGGGAAAACAGCCCCAGTCTATTATGGATGGCACGACAGCTCAGTGGTTAGCACTGCTGCCTCACAGCACCAGGGGTCTAGGTTAGATTTCAGCCTTGGGCAACTGTCTTCTTGGAGTTTGCATGTTCTCCCCGTGTCTGTGTGGGTTTCCTCCGGGTACTCCGGTTTCCTCCCACACTCCAAAGATGAATTGGAGAATTGGAGGTTTGGTGAATTGGCCATGTTCAATTGCCCATTGTATAGGTTACTGGTCAGGGATAAATATAGGGTAGAGGGAACGGGTCTAGGTGGGTCACTCTTTGGAAGATTGGTGTGGACTTGTTGTGCCAAAGGGCCTGTTTCCACACTGTAGGGATTCTAATTCTAGTTCTTTTCAGCCTCTCCCTATAGCTCAAATCCTCCAACCCTGACAACATCCTTGTAAATCTTTTCTGAACCCTTCCAAGTTTCACAACATCTTTCCAATAGGAAGGAGATGAGAATTGCATGCAATATTCCAAAAGTGGCCTAACCAATGTCCTGTACAGCCACAAAATGACCTCCCAATTCCTAACTCGATTCTCTGACCAATAAGGGAAAGCTATCCTATCTACCTGTTGACTCCACTTTCAAGGAACTATGAAACTCCACTCCAAGGTCTCTTTGATCAGCAACACACCCCAGGACAATACCATTAAGTGAATAAGTCCTGCTCTGGTCTGCTTTTCCAAAATGCAGCACCATTAGCCTTCCCACTTAATTTTTGTGTCACCTGCAATCTTAACTATGAACTTCCCTCATCCAAGTCATTAGTATCTATTGTAAATAATGGTGCCCTTACCACTGATCCCTGTGGCACACCATCAGTTAAGGTTGTCTTCCTATAAATGCATCTTTATTCTGTTATTCAAGGAGGATGCAAGGGATAAATCAGAAAATCACAGGCCATTCAGTCTGAACTTAGGTGGTGGAGAAACTATTGGAAGCAATTTTGAGGGACAGAATTAATTGGCATGAAAGAGGGAAGGGTTAATCAAAAACAGTCAGCATGGTTTTGTTAAGGGGAGATCATATCTTACCAAGTGATGGTCAGAAGACAGAGAGTTGAGAAAAAACATTGAACATAGAACAGTACAACCCTTCGGCCCATGATGTTGTGTTGAGCATTTATCTTCATCTAAGATCAACCTAACCGACACAAGCCTCAATTTACTGCTGTCCATGTGCTTGCCTAGTGGTTGCTTAAATGTACCTAATGTCTCTGACTCTACTATCACCGCTGGCAGTGCATTTCACGCACCCACCACTTTCTGTGTAAAGAACCTACCTTTGACATCTCCTCATACCTTCATCCAATCACCTTAAAATTATGACCCCTCTTGACAGTTATTTCTGTCCTGGGGAAACATCTCTGGCTATCTATGCCTCCCATTACCTTGTACACCTCTGTTAAGTCACCTCTCTTCCTTCATCTCTCCAGTGTGAAAAGCCTTAGCTCATTCAACCCTTCTTCATAAGGCAATCTCTCCAATCCAGGCAGCATCCTGGTAAATCTCCTCTGCATCCTCTCTAAAGCATTTACATCCATCATATAATGAGGTGACCAGACTGGATACAAGTGTAGTCTAACCAGGATTTTATACAGCTGCAGCAAAACCTTGCCGCTCTTAAAACTCTATCACCCTGTTAATGAAAGCTAAAACACCATACGCCTTCTTAACAACCCTATCAACCTGGGTGGCAACTTTGAAGGATCTACGTACATGGACCCCAAGATCCCGCTGTTCCTCCACACCACCAAGAATCCTGTCTTTAACCCCGTATTCAGCATTTAAATTCAGCCTTCTAAATGAATCACTTCACATTTGTCAAGGTTGAACTCCACCTGCCACTTCTCAGCCCAGTTCTGTATCCTGTCAATGTCAATGTTGTAGCCTGCAACAGCCCTCGACACTATCTACAACACCACCAACCTTTGTGTCATCAGCAAACTTACTAAAGCACACTTCTACTTCTTCATCCAAGTCATTTATAAAAAGTACAAAGAGCAGAGGCCCCAGAACAGATCCTCGCGGGACACCACTGGTCACTGACCTCCAGGCGGAATACTTTCCATCCATTATCACTCGCTGTCTCCTTTTGGCTAATTCTGTCTCATGACAGCCAAATTTCCCTGTATCCCATACCTCCTAACTTCCTGAATGAGCCTACCATAGGGAACCTTATCAAATGTCTTACTGAAATCCATATACATCACATCCACTGCTCGAGTTTCATCAACTTGTCTCATGATGTCCTCAAAGAACTCAATAAGGCTTGTGAGGCATGACCTGCCCCTCTCAATGCCATGTTGACTATCTTTAATCAAACTATATTTTTCCAAATAGTCATAAATCCTATCACTCAGCATCCTTTCCAGTACTTTTCTTACCACAGACCTAAGACTGACTGATCTGTAATTCCTAGGGACTTCTTGAACAGAGGAACAACATTCAGATGAATGTTGGTACTACTCCTGGTACTACTCCTGTGGAGAGTGAGGATGCAAAGATCATTAGCAGAGGCATAGCAATCGCATTGCTCGCTTCCCATATATGTTTTTTTTTTCTGAATGTCAAGATGTAACTAAAGGGGTTCCACAGGGTTCGGTCCTTGGGCCCCAGCTATTTACAATCTACATTAACAACTTCGATACAGGGATAGAAGGCTCTATAACCAAATTTGTTGATGACATTAAAAAATAGGCAGGATAGAAAATTGAGATGAGGAAATAAGAACCTTGCAGGTGGATGTACATACATTAGGAGAATGGACCAAAATGTGGCAGCTGGCTTTTAACATAAATGTGAGCTCATGCATTTTGGACAGAAAAATGGGAAGGCGACCTATTATCTAAATAGGGACAGACAATCATGGTGGTCCGGTACAGAAGGATATGGTTGTACTTGTTCATGAGTCACGGAACAATAGCATGCAGGTACAACAGATAATCAAGAAAGCTAAAGGAATAGAATATAAAGGTAAGGAAGTATTGTTGCAACTGTGCAAGGCATCGGTGAGACTGCATCTGGAGTATGGTGCACAGTTTTGGTCTCCTTATTGGAGAAGGGATGTAGTGGCATTGGAGGCAGTTCAGAGGAGGTTCACTAGATTGATCCCAGAGATGAGAGGTTTGTCGTATGAAACCTGCACTCTCTGGAATTTAGAAGACTGAGGGGAGATCAAATTGAGGTATTCAAGATGAAGAAAGATATGGATAAAATAGTCGTGGAGAGGATGTTTCTTCTTATGAGACATGCGAGGACAAGAGATTGCAGTCTTAGGATAAGTGATAGTAAATTTAAAACAAAGTTGAGGGGAAACTGTTTCTCCCAAAGAGTTGTGGATCTGTGGAATTCGCTATCCAAAACTGCAGTGGTTGCTGGGACAGTGAGTAAATTTGAGGAGGTGTTAGACAGATTTTTGATAGGAAAGATCTTGAAAATTTATGGTGAGAAGGCAGGAAAATGGGGGTGAGCAGCATGTCAGCCATGCTCAAATGGTGGAGCAGATGCAATGGGCTGAATGGTCTAATTCTGCTCCTACATCTTATAAACTTATGAACAATTTTTTGAAGAGTTAACCAGGTATGTGGATGAGAACAATGCATTCAAAGTATTCTACCAAGACTTCAGTGAGGCTTTTGGGAAGGTTTCACATGGGGGACTGACAGCATAGATATGAGTCCATGAGATCCAAGCCTTACTGGATCCAGAATTGGCTGAGTTGCATGGAGTAGAGGGTGATGGTTGATGGGTATTTTTGTGACTGGAAGCCTGTGCTCAGCAGGGTTCCACAGATTCTTGCTCTTTGCAGTTCATATAAATGATTTATGACTTGAATGCAGGAGGGTTGATCACTAAGTTTGTGGATGATATGAAAATTGCTGGGATCGCAAAGAGTGAGGAGGATAGCCTTAGATTAGAGGAGGATATAGATGGGCTGATCAGTGGCAAATAATTCAACTTGGATACGTATGATGTGATGCGCTTGCACAGGACAAACAATGCAAAGGAATACATGATGAATACCCTGAGAAGCATCGAGGATCAGAGGCAGGGCAGGTAGATAAAGTGGCCAAGAACGCATATGAGATACTTGCCTTTATCAGCCAAAGCAGAGTTTAATAGCAAAGAAATAATGTAGGAATTGTATAAAAAGTTGCTTAGGCCACAACTAGTCTATTGTTTACAGTTCTGGAATCCACATTATTAGAGGGATATAATTGCATTGGTGCAGAGGAGATTTATAAGGATGTTACCTGGGCTTGAAAGTTTTAATTACGATGAGAGACTGGATAGACTAGGTTGTTTTCTTTGGAGCAGAGGAGTCTGAGGAGGGACATGATTCATAGGTATAAAATTATGAGGGGCATAGACAGAGTAGTAAGGAAAAAATTGTTCTCCTTGATGGCGGGATAAATGACCAAGGACACAGATTAAGGTCAGGAAGGTTACAGGGGATGTGAGTGAAAATGTTTACACCAGAGGGTTGTGGGAATCTACAATCAGTGGTGGTAAAACAGGAACCCTCAACATTCAAATCATGAATGAGCACTTGTGATGCTGAACTAAGTGCTGAAAAATGGTATTAGAATAGTTAGGTGATTGTTTTTGACCAGCACAAAGGGCCATTTGCTGTTCTGTAGATCTCTATATCTGTTAGAACCTCTTAAATGGTTATCGACTTCCTCGACAAAGCCTTCCCTGCTTTATAAGTCTCACAGATTTAATCGGAGATCCATTTAACCCATCCAGAATGATCTATTGCTTTTCAACTTCCCAGTCCATCTACAAAATCTCAGTTTCTATTGATAAAATATAGAATAAAAGATGTGAAGAGAAGTGTATGGCTGTAAATCCTGATACTGGTTCAATGATAGAAAGAAAGGGAAGTTGGAAAGGTTGCAAAGTTGAAGAGAAAATAAATAATCATTAAGTGGCTATGTTAGTATCGTACATATATCGTGAGACGCATTGATCGTCATTCAAATCACTGAACATTTTATCTTCTACTGGTAGCTTTCTTGCTATCATACATTATTTCAGTTCTCTGTTTTGTATGCAATTTCAAATCACTACATTATTTTCTTCAGCATCTTCAGTATACATTATGGACTGCTGCCAAAACAAATGACAAATTCTAAGTAAAGTTTTATAAACATGTTTTCTTTAACATGGGGCAGCAGTTGTATCGTTGTAACAGGTGTATATATTCTGATCTTAGTTGAACTTGAGTATGTACTTCCCAAATCTATTCCACAATGGTTTTGATAGATTGTCCATATTTATTCTCTTGTGACAGCCCCTGTCAAGTCTAGTCTTTCGTACTCAAGGGTATTTTGCAGTTTGCTTCATGTACCTTACAGGTTATCAGTTGAAGGGGTTGAGAGACACTCACCATTTCAGTTAAATGTGTAGACAAAACAAGTTATGAATTTTATGGAAAAAATTAGAAAATCCCTAGAAGGTTAAAACTGCAACTAATCAACCTAGAGATTCAAACAGTCTGAACAAAACTGTCAAAATTAATTTTTCAGATACATAGCAACATAATATAGTTCTGTAAGTCAATGACAGGTCAGTGATTGATTCCCAAACATACTGATGCTGGGAGGTCTAGGACCACCTCTAAGATACTGGAATAAAAGAATGCCACACTGGGATAAAAGAGCTCTACATCAAGTTCTGCCTTGAATATACTGAACAACGTTTGCACAAAGGCCACTGTTGGAATATTGCGTTCAATTCTGGTCTCCTTCCTATCGGAAGTATGTTGTGAAACTTGAAAGCGTTCAGAAAAGATTTATAAGCATGTTGCCAGGTTTGGAGGATTTGAGCTACAGGGAGAGGCTGAACAGGCTGGGGCTGTTTTCCCTGGAGTGTCGGAGGTGCAGGGGTGACCTTATAGAGATTTACAAAATTATGAGGGGCATGGATAGGGTAAATAGACAAAGTCTTTTCCCTGGGGTCAGGGAGTCCAGAATTAGAGGGCATAAGTTTAGGGTGAGAGGGGAAAGATATAAAAGAGACCTAAGGGGCAACTTTTTCACGCAGAGGGTGATACGGGTATGGAATGAGCTGCCAGAGGAAATGGTGGAGGCTGGTACAATTGCAACATTTAAGAGGCATTTGGATGGGTATATGAATAAGAAGTGTTTGGAGGGATATGGGCCGGGTTCTGGCAGGTGGGACTAGATTGGGTTGGGATATCTGGTCGGCATGGACGTGTTGGAGCGAAGGGTCTGTTTCCATGCTGTACATCTCTATTACTCTATGTTTGGAACTCTTATCCACAAATGGCCGTTAATACTAGATCAGTTGTGAATTTTAAAACTGGGATAGATACATTTTTGTAAGGCAGAGATTTTACGGGATTTGGGCCAAAGGCAGGTATAGAGAGTTAGGCCAGTAGGCAATGAATGTGTGAAGAAGGTTAGCTAAGATTCAAAACGATCTTGATAAGTTGGACCAATGAGCTGAGGAGTGTTAGATAAATGTGAAGTGTAACATTTTAGTAAGATGAACATGGTCAGTTAATGGTAGGGCTCTAGGGAGTGTTGTTGAACAGAGAGACTAGGGTTTCAGGTGTATAGTTCCTTGAAAGTTGTGTCACAGGTAGTCAGGTGGTTAAGGCAGCATTTGGCATGCTAGACATAACTGCGCAGGGGTTGAGACATCATATTGCAATTGTGCAGGACGTTGGTTCAGCCACTTTTGGAATATTGAGCAGAGTTCTGGTCACCCTGCTATAGAAAGAATATTATTACATTGGACAGGGTGTAGAAAAGATTTATAAGGTTGTTACTGAGACTGGAGGGTTTGAGGTATAAAGAGAAGTTGAGTAGGATGGGACTTTCTCTGGAGAGTAGGAGGTTGAAGAGTGAACTTAGAGGTTTATAAAATCATGATGGGCATAGATAAGGTGAATAGCAAGAGGTTTTTCACTAGGGTCAGGGACTTCAAAACTTAGAGGGCATAACTTTAGGGTGAGAAGAGAAAGATTTAAAAGGGACCTGAGGGGCAACCTTTTCACACAGAGTGGCTTGTACATGGAATGAACTGCCAGAGGAAGTGGTACATACGGGTACAGTTACAACATCTAAAATATATATGGACGGATACATGATAAGGGAAGGTTTAGAGAGATATGGGCCAAACACAGGCAGACAGGACTAGTTTAGCTTGGGAAACCTAGTCAGCATGGAGGATTTGGACCGAAGTGTCCACTTCTGTGCTGTATGACTCGATACTGAGAATCCAAACTCCTTGGGACAAAGAATTTCCTGCATCATTACCAAAATGTTCCTCAAGAATCTATTCTTGACCCCTCTCATTACATGTGAAGGGCTCCTGCCTGAAATGTCGATTTTCCTGCTCCTCTGATGCTGCTTGACCTGCTGTGTGTTTCCAGCACCGCTCTAATCTTGACCCCTCTCATTACCCGTATACATGCTCACTGACATCATTCAAAATCAGTGTTAGTTTGCATACGTATGATGATGGTATAAGGCTCTACCTCAGCATATCTCACTCAACTGCTCCATCATGCTAAATTATCAAACTGTTTAATCAAATCAAATCAAATCAAATACTACAAATGCCTTCGGATTAAATTTGGGGGAAACTGAAGCAATTGAAAATCAATCCTATTCCAAACTCAGTTTTCCATCTACCGACTTCAAATTCACTCTCTGGAAATAGTGTGAGAATAAGTTGGTCTGTTACAAATTTGGCATTACTCTTGAACATAGAACATAACAGCACAGCACAGGCCCTTCAGCCCTCGATGTTGCGCCGACCTTTGATATCAATCTGATGCCCATCTAACCTATACATTTCATCCATATGTTTATCTAAATGCCCTAAAGTTTGGCAAGTCTAAAACTGTCACAGGTTGTGCGTTCGCACGTTTATTAGTTTGAGTAAAGAAACTACCTCTGACATCTGCCCACAATTTAAAGCTATGTCCCATCGTGCTAGCCATCACTATCCAAGGAAAAAGGCTCTCACTGTCCACCCCATCTAATCCTTTAATTATCTTACACATCTCAACTAAGTCACCGCTCTCCAATGAAAACAGCCTCAAGTCCCTCAGCCTTTCCTCAAAACTTCTTCCTTCCATACCTGGCAACATCCCAGTAAATCTCATCTGAATCCTTTCTAAAGCTTCCACATCCTTCCTATAATGCGGTGACCAGAACTGTAAGCAATACTCCAAGTGCGGCCGCATCAGAGTTTTGTACAGCTACAACATGACCTCGTGGCTCTGAAACTCAAACCTTCTACCGATAAAAGCTAACACTCTGTATGCATTCTTAACAACCCGATCAAACTGGGTGGCAATTTTCAGGGTTCTACATGCATGGACACTGAGATCTCACTGCTGATCCACATTACCAAGAATCTTACCATTAGCCCAGTATTCTTTATTCCTGCTGCTTCTTCCAAAGTGAATCACCTCACACTTTTCCCCATTAAACTGCAATTGCCACCTCTCAGCCTAACTCTGCAGCTTTACCATGTCCCTCTGTAACCTGCAACATCCTTCAGCACTGTCCACAACTCCACTGACCTTTTTATCACCCACAAATTAACTAACCCATCCTTTTATGCCCTCATCCAGGTCATTTATAAAAATGACAAAGAGCACTGGCCCCAAAACAGATCCTTGCAGTTCACCACGGGTAATTACACTCCAGGATGAGCATTTCCCATCAATCCCCACTCTCTGTCTTCTTTCAGCTAGCCAATTTCTGATCGAAACCGCTCAGTCACTCTCAATCCCACACCTCCATATTTTCTGCAATACCTACCATTGGGAACCTTATCAAACGCTTTACTGAAATCCATATACCCTCATCCACCTGTTTGGTCACCTTCTCAAAGAACTCAATAAGGTTTGTGAGGCACGACCCAACATTCACAAAACCATGTTGACTATCCCTCATCAACTTATTACTCTCTAGATGATTATAAATCCTATCTCTTATACCTCTTATATCTCGTATCTCTGATACGAGCAGTCTTTAGCAAATAGAATAAAGGAGAACCCTAAAGCTTTCTATAGGTATGTGAGGAATAAGCGGATGATGAGGATAGGAATAGGGCCAGTCAAAGACAGAAGTGGGAAGTTGAAGGTGGACCGTGTGGAGATCGGAGAGGTGCTAAACGAACATTTCTCATCAGTTTTCACTGAGGAAAAGGAGAATATTGTAGAGGAGAAGAATGAGGTACGAGATATTAGATTAGAAAGGATCGAGGTTAGTTACAAACAGGTGTTATCAATTCTAGAAGGATGAAAGTAGACAAGTTCCCTGGGCTGGATGGGATCTATCCGAGGATTCTCTGGGATGTTAGGGAGGAGATAGCAGAGTCTTTGCCCTTGATATTTGAGTCATCATTGTCTACAGGTTTAGTACCAGAGGACTGGAGGATTGCAAATGTTGTGCCCTTGTTCAAGAAGGGCAGTAGAGATGACCCAGGTAATTATAGACCAGTGAGTCTTACTTCTGTTGTAGGAAAGGTTTTGGAAAGGATTATGAGAGATAAGATTTATAATCATCTAGCAAGCAACAATTTGATTTCAGGGAGTCAACATGGTTTCGTCAAGGGCAGGTCGTGTCTCACAAACCTCATTGAGTTTTTTGAGAAGGTGACCAAGCATGTAGATGAAGGGAGGGCAGTTGACGTGGTATACATGGACTTTAATAAAGCGTTTGATAAGGTTCCACATGGTAGGCTGTTGGAGAAAATGCAGAGGTATGGGATTGAGGGTAATTTAGCAGTTTGGATTAGAAACTGGCTTTCTGAAAGAGCAGTGAGTGGTGGTTGATGGAAAATATTCAGCCTGGAGTCCAGTTACTAGTGGTGTGCCACAAGGATCTGTTTTGGGACCACTACCGTTGTCATTTTTATAAATGACTTAGACATAGGCATAGATGAATGGATCAGTAAATTTGCAGATGACACTAAAGTCAGTGGAGTAGTGTATAGTTTGGAAGAATGTTATAGATTGCAGGGGGACTTAGCTAAACTGCAGAATTGGGCTGAGGTGGCAAATGGAGTTCAATGCAGCTAAATGTGAGGTGATGCACTTTGGGAAGAATAACAGGAAAACAGAGTACTGGATCAATGGAAAGATTCTTGGTAGAGTGGATGTGCAGAGGGATCTTGGAGTCCATGTATATAGATCCCTGAAAGTTGCCACCCAGGTTGATAGTGCTGTTAAGAAGGCATACGGTGTGTTAGGTTTCATTGGTAGAGGGATTGAGTGCTGGAGCCGCAATATTATGCTGCAACTATACAAAACGCTAGTGCGGCCACACTTGGAATATTGCATACAGTTCTGGTCGCCATATTTCGGGAAGGATGTGGAAGCATTGGAAAAGGTGCAGAGGTTGGGTCTGTTCTCATTGCAAAGAAGGACGCAAGGAGCGGATTTGATAGAGACATACAAACTGATCAGAGGATTAGATAGGGTAGACAGTGAAAGTCTTTTTCCCAGGATGAAGAAGTCAGCTTGTACGAAGGGTCATAACTACAAACTGAGGGGTGATAGATTTAAGACAAATGTCAGAGGCAGGTTCTTTACTCAGAGAGTGGTAGGGGCATGGAATGTCCTACCTGCCAATGTAGTTAACTCAGCCACATTAGGGAGATTTAAACAATCCTTGGATGGGCACATGGATGATGATGGGATAGTGTAGGGGGACGGGCTGAGGATAGTTCACGGTTCGGCGCAACATCGAGGGCCCAAGGGCCTGTTCTGCGCTGTATTGTTCTATGTTCTATTCTAACCGAAGTAAGGCTCACTAGTCCATAACGATGAGGGTTGTCTCTACTCTCCTTCTTCAACAAGGGGACAACATTTGCTATCCTCCAGCCTTCTGGCTCTATTCCTGTAGACAATGATGACATAAAGGTCAAAGCCAAAGGCTCTGCAATCTTCTGCCTGGCTTCCCAGAGAATCCTAAGATAAATCCCAACAGTCCCAAGGGACTTATCTATTTTCACACTCTCCAGAATTGCTAACGCCTCCTCCCCGTGAACGTCAATCCCATCTACTTTAGATGCTTGTATCTCAGTATTCTCAACAACATTGTCTTTTTCCAATGTGAATACTGATGATTCATTGAGCACTTCTCCTATCTCTTAACTTCCCACTGCTGTCATTGATTGGCCCTACTCTGACTCTAGTCATTCTTTTATTCCTGACATACCTATAGAATGCTTTAGGACTTTACTTAATCCTAGCTGCCAGTGACTTCCCATGCCCACTCCTGGGTCTTCTTAGCTCTGTCTTTAGGTCTTTCCCGGCTAACTTGTAACTCTCAAGCGCCCTGACTGAGCCTTCATGTCTCATCCGTATATAAACCTTCTTCTTCCTCTTGACAAGAGATTCAACTTCTTTAGTAAACCACAGCTTCCTCGCTTGACAACTTCCTGTCTGACAGGTACATACTTATCAAATTAAGCAGTAGCTGTTCCGTGAATATGCTCCACATTTCAATTCCCATCTCCTGCAGTTTCCTTCTCCATTCTATGCATCCTAAATCTTGCCTAATTGCATCATAATTGCCTTACCCCCAGCTATAACTCTTGCCCTGCGGTACATACCTATCCTTTCCATTGCTGAAGTAAACATAACCGAGTTGTGGTCACTATCCTCCAGATCCAACACCTGGCTGGGTTCATTTCCCAATAACAAGTCCAATGTGGCCTCGCCCCTTGTTGGCCTGTCAGAAAACTCTCCTGCACATATTGGACAAAAACTGACCCATCTAAAGCATAGAATATTACAATAAAATCTCTACAATGTGGAAACAGGCCCTTTGGCCTGACAAGTCCACACTGACCCTCCGAAGAGTAACCCACCCAGACACATTCCCCTACCCCTATCTATCCCATCTATCCCTGAACACTATGGGTAATTTAGTATGGCCAATTCACCTAACCTGCAGATTTTTGGATTGTGGGAGGAAACCCATGCAGACACGGGGAGAATGTGCAAACTCCACACAGACAGTCACCCGAGGCTGGAAATGAACCTGGGTCCCTGGCGCTGTGAGGCATCAGCGCTAACCACTGAGCTACCGTGCCACACTGCAAAGGAAAGCTGCTCATGGAGAGGTTGAGCAATAGCAGAGGATGGAAGTACTCAAACTATAGTATTTCCAGTCAATATTTGGAAAGTTAAAGACCCCATAACAACTACCTGTTACCTTCGCTCCTATCCAGAATCATCTTTGCTATCTTTATCTCTGCGTTTCTGAAACTATTCAGAGGCCTATAGAAAGCTCCCAACAGGATGACCTCTCCTTTTCTGTTTCTAACCTCAGCCCTTACTACCTCAGTAGACGATTTCTTAAACGTTCTTTCTGCCACTGTAATGCTGTTCTTCATTAACAATGCCATACCTCCTCCTCTTTTACCATCCTCCCTGTTCTTATTGAAACATCTAAATCTTAATGAAACATTTTAAATGCTCATTTTTAATGAATATTTCACTTTCCTAAAACAGACAAATTTCTGGAGGTGACCTTCATTGTCTAGTTCTAAATATACTAGGTTCAGACCAAATTGTAGACCCACCCACTGAATTAAAAATCAGACAACTTAATTGAACAGTCTTTTACTTGTATTTAATTAAGATAATGAGGAATTAATTTTTATTAACTCTTACCTTAAACAGGAATTCCATCTAGTTATTGCTAACAAATGCTATTAATTATTTTTCAAATATATTAAATGGCTAGAAATTGAACTCTAAATATACAGTCCTGAAGACATTTTGCGCAACCTGTGCACAATGATAATAGGATTAAAATATATTATACAAAGGACTCAAAATAATTACAGTAGACACAGCTTCAATATGCTCACTGACTCACAGAACGAAGCATGTGTCCTTTCTGCCTTTTTGGTAGATAGTTCCAGACTATGGGAATTAATCTGGGACTCAGTTTTTGAATTAGACTTCCTTGCTTATTTGGCACATTCTGCTGTTGCATAAGTGTATTCTGTATCTTACTTCTGCAGCACAACACACAGGGTGCCACATCACAGAAATCCACTGCTTCTCAGATCTTTATTTGTAACTTCAGGTTTTTGTTGGATCAACATTAGTCAACAAGGCTAGTAGGTCTTCACCTCACAATCAGTCATTGGCTGAGAATTGTATGCTCTAAAAGTCCTTTTGTTAAATTGCAAAGAATTTTAAACTATAAGTCAACTGTCTTTTACAGTCAAAATCTTCTGATAAATATGGAGGATGACAGACATTCTTTCAAGCCTAATTAACCTTTCAGTTGCACATGAATAAATATTTTTTATGAACATAATGAATGTTAGCTATAGCAGAGCGAAAAGTGAATATGTGACAAAAATATAGATAGATTACTGAGCTGGCTCTCACATGCACGTGCATTAAAATAAAGCAGACATTTACAAACAAGTACGTACGCTTTGGTGATGCATGTGGACTGTCAGATGCAATCTGTCTCATTCGAGAACCGTGACAACTGAGTGCAACCAGTCTTGAGATGATGGCTGTTTTCCCAAATCCAATATTGGCTATAATCACTACTCCTCTGTTCACACTGGGATTACCACATTTTAGTTGTGTATCTATTTCATGGAAGAGCCAGTCCCGCCCAATGAACACTGAGTCAGTGGTGATGCTGGGTACTTCAAACAGAAGTGGCTTCAAGGAAATATCTGGAGGTCTGTATGGTGCAAAACGTACTGTGGAAATAATAAAATAGTCCATAGTTAGACCAGTTTCAATAATTCAATCACTACAGAAAAACAGCAAATTACCTTTAAAGAAAAACTGTCCAGAGATTCGGCAGTGGCAAAATCAGAAAAGGTACAGGATATGAAGTATTGGTTAATCGTTTCAAGGAATACCCTCATTCAGTACAAGCATGACCTCAAGTTACTGGCTACCTACCTATTTAAGTCTCCCCAAACTTGCAATTTGACTTTCAGTTCTTGGCCTTATACACTCTTCCAATGATGCTCAATGGGGGCTAAGAAGCAGTAAAGTTCATAGGCACTTTACAACCATCTAGGCTCGGAACCAAGTTCAACAATTTCATGCCATAACTACTATAATCATAGAATCCCGACAGCATGGAAACAGGCCCTTCAGTCCAACAAGTCCATACCAACCCTCCGAAGAGTAACCCACCCAGACACATTCCCCTACCCTATTAGTCTACATTTCCGCTGACTAATGCACCTAACCTACACTATGGGCAATTTAGCACAGCCAATCTACTTTAACCTGCAAATCTCTGGACTGTGGAAGGAAACTGGACCACACAGACAGTCGCCCAAGGGTGGAATCAAACCCAGGTCCCTGGCACTGAGGCATCACTGCTAACGACTGAGCCACCGCACCGCCCACTGTTCAATCTTTTTTCCCAGCTTTAGATGATAATAATTCTTCTGTTACCATTTATGTCTCTTCCAGACACCTTCTATCTTGTCTTATTTCCATTCTATTTTGCCTCGCACCATCATCCACACTGGTTATTTAATCATTCCAGCCTTCCAACTATTCGATAATTTTTCATTTGCTCTTTGCTTCCCTATTGCCTTTTTCTGCCTCTGTTCCTTAAATTACTTGCACCTCTAATGTTATCCATTTTTAATGCAATAGACAATGATCTTAACTGTCTCTTCTAGGTACAGGTAGTTCTCCTTAATGCGCGTTTATTAAACGTGATTTGTCTGTAATGCGATTTGTGAATTGCCGACTTTTTTTATAAAGTGAACTTCAGTTCGCTGTTATGCAATTCTCATCCTCGACAGTAGGTGTCGCTGTATGCGGAGGACTCAACTCTGTTGGCATCACGATCAGTTGGCTTGTGTGCTTTCTTGTGAAAAGTTTTGTGAAATATATGTTGACATGTTTGTGCTAGCGGACTTGGGAAAGCATTGTGAAAATGTCTCTAAAGCCTGAGGGCAAGAAGCTGGGTGAAATGTGTTAATTTAAAAAATTAGAAATGAGATTTCACTGGAATTAACTAACAGTGAAATCACAGTGTTGAGGAGCAGTTTGAAATTTGGCTTTGTTGTTTGCATTAAAGTTTTTTTGTTTAAAAATGTTTACATGCTAAAGAATACCTGCAGACTCATGAAGCTGTTTCAGTGACTATTCACTGTGGTAACCAACTGCACAAAAACCAGTACAAGGGTTGGACATGGTCAGTCACCTGCTCAGGGTGGTCAAAGTCAGGAAACTGCACATAGTGGGTGACACAGTTACTTTTGGTGTATGTGTGCAGATGTCCTGAGGGGGTGAGTCAGGGTCAGATGTTAGCGAGGATGAATGAGTGGGAAAGATGTTGCAAGAAATGGTGGGTACAGTTGCAGAGAAGATGGTGGCACTTTCACTGGCAGAATAGAGAAGATTCGGAGATGCCGGTGTTGGACCGGTGTGTACAAAGTTAAAAATCACACAACACCAGGTTATAGTCCAACAGGTTTAATTGGAAGCACACTAGCTTTCGGAGCGACGCTCCTTCATCAGGTGATTGTGGAGGCTCGATCGTAACACAGAATTTATAGCAAAAATTTGCAGTGTGATGTAACTGAAATTATACATTGAAGAATTGATTGTCTGTTAAGCCTTTCATCTGTTAGAATACAGTGATAGTTTCACTTCTTTCATGTGTAAATCACAAAACCCTTTTTTTTAAAAAGTTGCATTCTCGGGTTGGCTGTTAACAATGGTGATAGCTAGACAATATGTTGAAGGTGTTAGCCCCCGTGTTCTCTGTCTATGACCTGATGTTTAGATTGATTCCAATCTAAAAAGTGAAATAACAGAGTTTTACATAAATTCATGCAGTTTTTGAGCTCACAGTTCGACATGAATCTATGTGGTTTTTGAGCAAAGTGCAATGTAACTTTGTACCAAAAGAATTCACCACACACAATATATATGTGTGCATGTGGGTCTTTGTCTGTCTGTGTGTCTGTCTAGGATGGGGGTTGTGAGTGTGAGAAAGTGTGTGTGTGTGTGTAGTGAGTGCAGAGTGTCTTAAGTCTGTGAGGGGGTGTATGTGTGGGAGTCTGTGTGTCTATAAGGCTGTGTGTGGGTGTCTGTGTGCGGGTCTGTGTGTATCTCTGTCCGTGTGCATATGAGAGTGTGTGTGCGTGTAAGAATATCTGTGTGTGTGTGTGTGTGTGTAGTGCAATGGTGATCACCTGTAATGTGACATGAACCCAAGGTCCCGGTTGAGGCCCTCCCTATGGGTACCAAACTTAGCTATCAGTCTCTGCTCAGCCACTTTCCTCTGCTCCTGTCCCGAAGTCCACCTTGGAGGATGGTCACCCGAAGGTCCGAGGCTGAATGTCCTGGAACACTGAAGTGTTTCCCAACTGGGAGGGAACCCTCCTGTCTGTTGATTGTTGTGCGGTGCCCATTCATCCGTTGTTGTAGCTACCAGGGGGCTAACACCTTCAACATATTGTCTAGCTATCACCATTGTTAACAGCTAACCCGAGAATGCAACTTTAAAAAAAAAGGGTTTTGTGATTTACACATGAAAGAAGTGAAACTATCACTGTATTCTAACAGATCAAAGGCTTAACAGACAATCAATTCTTCAAAGTATAATTTCAGTTACATCACACTGCAAATTTTTGCTATAAATTCTGTGTTATGATTGAGCCCTCCACAATCACCTGATGAAGGAGCGTCGCTCCGAAAGCTAGTGTGCTTCCAATTAAACCTGTTGGACTGTAACCTGGTGTTGTGTGATTTTTAACAGAATAGAGAAGGTTCTTCTTCCTACATCCTGTGTATTCCTTCAGATGTTTGAGACTACACTGGCCTGGATTGCAACCATCGTCCAGATTGGCATGGTTCCAGTAGAATGGCATCCTCTTTTGGCCTGGGAGAAAAGGATGTCCTACCTCTGTATCATTCCATATCCCTAACCACAAAGAGAGATGCTAGTCCAGGTCAGGTGAATTGCCCATGCTAAATTGCCCATAGTGTTAGGTGCATCAGTCAGAGTGAAATGAGTCTGGTTGGGTTACTGTCTGGAGGGTTGGTGTGGATTGGTTGGGCCGAAGGGCCTGTTTCCACACTGTAGAGAATCTAATCTAGTTTTCTATTGTCTGCCACGCCTAGAGCCAATGTCAGGGACCATGCAGGGCAGCTCTGAAATGACAGCTCTTGTCTGGGTGCACAATATCTTTTTAAAGATGGCGCTGCACCACAGATGTAACCAATTCTGGGATATCCAGGAAGTGGTGACTTGTTTTGGAAATGGGACATGGTCTGGTAGTGCTAGAAATGTGTGAAAGGGGCACCAGTGGTAGAGAATAAATCAGGCAGGTTTTGTAAAATAACGTAATAGACATCCCAACCATCACGATGTGAAACCCTCTGAAAAACTTGACAAAACTGACACTTAGCGAAAGAAATTAAGATTCAACCTTTGATCTCTGAAGGCAGGTTTCATTCTGGGATCTGACTTGTGCAGTGTTACCATTGGATGAGATCAGAGGACTGGCTAGAATGTAGTGCAGGCAGCAGGTAATGAGTAATCAGTTGAAGATTCTGATGAATTGAACTGTACAAAACCATTCAACAGGTCAAAATTTACTTAGACCATGCTATCGTTTGGGTTAGGCTAACTAATATTTTTGTTTCGATTTTTACTGGTGTTTTTGGTGGTTTGCCATTTCTTTTCCCATAGACCTCATTATTTCTAATGCACGATTTTATCTAAAACAGCGTCATAGGAGAACTACCTGTACTGCTTTACCTGCTCTTTACTTCAAGCATTTTCATGCTAAGAATGTCAGGGTTTGTATATAGACACACTTTAAGCTATTTAATTTTAAGATATAATGATTTTTAAATGATCTTAAAGTTGACCTATTACTATTTCTACATTGTACCAGAGAAATAGAGGCATAAGGCTCATGATGCAGAATGGGATTAGTAGTTCTTGCTCAGATTGAGGTCATTAAGATTTAAACAAAACAAAATCTGGATAGAACTGGATACAGGGGTGAATCTATTCAGGACGAGGAAAAAAAAGGAAGCAAGCCTTTAAGAGCTAAAAATCACCCTGAATTGTTTCTTGGAGAATGAAGAGCCCATTTAAGGAACAAAATATAAAAGTGGGAGGGGATTGGGTACTTTCAGTTGTTTTAAAGATTAAATGGAGCAAACCTTTCTATAGTTGACAGTATAAATTGGCAATTGAAATAGTGTTTAATTAATATTGCTTTCAGTTTGTTTCTTTTTTCACATTAAATGTCTTAGAATGTGAAATCTTGTTGCGTGATCCTTGTCAGTTCGTCACCAGACATTCAATTTAGTTTTCAACTGATCAGTCTCCTCAGGAATCATAACAACCTCTTTCACATGAGTCAGAAGTAACAAAGTTATCGCATTATTCAAAGGAGATGCCACTTAGGGAAGGAAATGTGTCATCTTTACCTGGTCTGGCCGACATGCGACACCAGACCCGCAGCAATGTGATTGACTCTTAACTACCCTTTGCGCATTTAGGGATGGGCAATAAGTACTAACCTAGCCAGAGACGCCGACATCCCGTGAGTGAATTAAAAAAAATTCATTAAATTCCTGCAGTTTGCTATAGCTTTTAATTAGATCATGTTTGTTTGTCTCACATAATCCATCATCAAAAAATCTGTCCAATTCAACCTTGAATATATTCAATAATCCTAACATCATTGTCCTCTGTGGAAGAAAATTCAAAAACTAATAATACTTTGCAGAAAAGAAAATCCTTATCTCCACCTTTAATGGTAGACATCTTAATATTTCAAAATCTTAGCTAATGGAGTCTGCTTTCTGAAATTTGTGCTGCAAATTGATCAACTTTCAAAACACTTCAGCTTAGCATTTTCAATCGAGCTTAATGTGCTACAATTCAAGGGCCTAAGCAATCACAAATTTAGACTTTAATATGTAGAGGAAATCAGTATTATATAGCTTGAAACTGTAAGAAAGTGCAATAGCAAAATCTGTTCTGTTAGCGAGTTTTGAAAAGATTTGCAGCTCAGGTTGAGGTTTTGGATGTGATTTTGCTCACTGTGCTGGAAGGTTTGGTTTCAGATATTTCATCACCGTACTAGGGAACATCATCAGTGAGCCTCCGGTGAAGCGCTGGTGTTACGTCCCGCTTTTATTTCTGCATTTAGGTTTCTTTGGGTTGGTGATGTCATTTCTAGTTCTTTTTCTCAGCAGATGGTAGATGGGGTCCAAATCGATGTGTTTGTTGACAGAGTTCCAGTTGGAATGCCATGCTTCTAGGAATTCTTGTGTTTGACTTGTCCTAGGATGGATGTTTTGTCCCAGTCAAAATGGTGTCCTTCCTTGTCTGTATGTAAGGATACTAGTGATAGTGGGCAGACTAACACCAGACACCTCATCAACAAAGACAACATTGTCATGCTAGTGGACCTATACCTCACCACCCACTTCATTTTCAATAACAAGACTAACAAGCAAATCAATGGAACACCCATAGGATCACTGAAATCATGGTTCCTAGCAGAAGAGGAATGCAGAGGCTCGAATAAACAGCTCTCCACTTTTGCCTGAAATGTTGATTTGCTTGCTCCTCAGATGCTGCCTGACCTGCTGTGCTTTTCCAGCACCACACTCTCAACTCTAATTTCCAGCATCTGCAGTCCTCACTTTCACCTAGCTCTCCTAACCATCCAACCCACACTTTCGGTCTGCTACGTGGATGACGCCTTTATCATCACTAACTGAAACAAACTAGAGGTAACCTTCAAGACCATCAATAATATCCTTACTGGCATAAAAAAAGTAGAGGAAACAATAACAAACTGCCATTCCTAGATGTCATAATAGAGCAAACAGTCAATGGGGAAATTCAAACCAGCATCTACAGGAAAACAACACATACGGACCAAATACTTAACTACAGAAGCAATCATTCAAGCGAAGCTGCATTATGACATTATTTCAATGAGCCAACACACACTGCAGCACCAAGGAACTACAAAGAGCAGAAGAAAATCACCTATACAGAGTATTCAAGAAGAACGGGTATCTAATAAACACAGTCTGCCAATTTCTCAGCAACAAACCCAAACAAGCAGGCAAAACATGCCCAGAAACCCTCGTCACTTTATCCTACATCAAAGACACCTCTTAAATGACTGCAAGACTACTCAGACCTGTTAGCCCAAAAACCAACAAACACATTGAAACAGCAGCTAATTAACTGAAAAGACGCTATACAGACAACAAGCAGCATTAATGTCATTTACAAAATATCTTGCAAGGGCTCTGTGGGAAGCTAGAGAAGTGATTGCTGGGCCTCTTGCTGAGATATTTGTATCATTGATAGTCACAGGTGAGGTGCTGGAAGACTGGAGGTTGGCAAACGTGGTGCCACTGTTTAAGAAGGGAGGTAAAGACAAGCCAGGGAACTATAGACCGGTGAGCCTGACCTCGGTGGTGGGCAAGTTGTTGGAGGGAATTCCGAGGGACAGAATGTACATGTATTTGGAAAGGCAAGGACTGATTCGGGATAGTCAACATGGCTTTGTGCGTGGGAAATCATGTCTCACAAACTTGATTGAGTTTTTTGAAGAAGTAACAAAGATGATTGATGAGGGCAGAGCTATTGACTTCAGTAAGGCGTTCGACAAGGTTCCCCATGGGAGATTGGTTAGCAAGATTAGATTTCATGGAATACAGGGAGAACTAGCCATTTGAATACAGAATGGGCTCAAAGGTAGAAGACAGAGGGTAGTGGTGGAGGGTTGTTTTTCAGACTGGAGGCCTGTGACCAGTGGAGTGCCACAAGGATCGGTGCTGGGCCCTCTACTTTTTGTCATTTACATAAATGGTTTGGATGTGAGCATAAGAGGTACAGTTAGTAAGTTTGCAGATGACACCAAAATTGGAGGTGTAGTGGACAGGATTACAACAGGATCTGGACCAGATGTGCCAATGGGCTATCACTAGTATCCTTACACACAAACAAGGAAGGACACCACTTTGACTGGGACAACACATCCATCCTAGGACAAGCCAGAGAATTCCGCACGAGAATTCCTAGAAACATGACATTCCAACCAGAACTCTCTCAATAAATACATCGATTTGGATCCCATCTACCATTCGCTGAAAAAAACTGGAAGTGATATCACCAACCCAAAGAAACCTGAACACATAAATTGAAAGCAGGACATAACACCATCGGAGGCTCACTGATGACGTTACCAGTATGGTGACAAATGTCTGAAACTGAACCTTCCAGCTCAGTGAGCAAACTCACATCCAGATTTTTATACAGACAAGAGTCAAAGGTTACAAGCAAAGAACAAATAACAGGTATATAGGAATTAGGAACAGGAGTTGGTTATTTAGTTTCTTTGAATCTGCTTCACCATTTAATAAGATCATGGTTAATCTGGTTATGAGCTCAACTTCGCTTTCCTGCTTGTCATCCCATAATCCTCAACTCTATTGTCTATTAAAAATAGATGCTTCCCAGTACTTCTTTCTCCTAGGATGAAAATTTGTAACTAACATTCTCAAAATGTATGCTTCTTTAGTTTGCACCTACACACAAGGAAAGCAATAGATTACTGAGCAGCCAAAGATTATGATGCCTTAGAATTAAATTGAACCCTTTAAGATAGTATTAACAAGAACTGTAACTTACGTGAATGAGTGTGCCAAGCATGGGCATTAGTGGAGGCTAAAGCAAAAATCAGAGAAAAGCCAGAAAGTGATGTAAAATGTTAGCAAAAATCACAAGCATAAGAGTAATAATAAACAAGCATTAGACTTCAAGCATTGCACAGACTTCTGACACTAAACAGTTACATTTAATTCAGCACATAGATAGCAAACATTACAGCATTATTCTAATTTTCCTGACAGAGAATCAGCACATGATGTAACATTGTGTACTGCGGAACTAAGCAGGTGCAAGGTCAGCTGCAACAACCATTTGAGATGACAAACTACAGGGTCTTTTGTTGTTCTATTCTTGGCACTGTATTTTCAAGACTTGCTGTGCAAATCTTAATCAAAGGTTTTTGCATCATTAAATGAGTAGACAAAGCACTACTTTCTAAAATCCATGTAAACACAGTCACATCAGTGTACAACCTCGGCTTTACAGCAGTCGAGAAAGTATGCAAGGAGCATTATGCATGAATGAATGAATGATTTGGGTTTAACCCACTTGAAGTGTGCAAAAGCCAGGTTATCGTTATCTTCAACATTTACGAGTTTGAATCATGAGAAAATTAAAAGAAAACAGGATTTTACAGAGGCCATCCTTCAATTTAAGGCAATTATTAGTTCAAGTGAGAAATACATACAATTAAAATCTAATTAAAAAGCTTGGTGCTGCGACACAGGAAGGTACAACAGCACACACTGCCTAGATATAAACTGCAGCAGATATTGACCCGGATTAGAAGCAATTAAAATTTATGGCCTATGTGAAGACTGTTATACCACACAGGACTTTTAAATGTGCACCATTAAAATCTGACTTTTTAATGTTTTTAATCTCACACTTATGAAGTCTTGGTTCTGCTCTCATTTTTTTACGACAGTTTTGTCTGCATGTCAACATTTTTCTCATCATAAATTCCTATATTCACAGTTAAAATGGGTTTTACCAACAGAAAACCATCCCTTGATTTCACTCATTGGTCATCAGGTTGCTTCAAATTAAAATACTTGCTATTTTCTTTCTGTAATTTGTTTTCTTAATTGACTTAGTTAAGAAAGGAAGAAGAGCATGAGAATAAACTTGTAAGGAACATAAAAACAGACAGCAACACCCACATCACACAAATGAATGAACAAGATATATATTTGGTACATACACTATTTTGCAGGTTTCAATTGATTTTTTTCAATCAATTCTCAGAGAATCCTTCAATTTAGAATGTCTTAATTGTGCTACATTTTCTTGAGGGGGGTGAGTATGAAGAGATGGATTTTACCAGACAATCATCATCAACCATGGTGCAACACAGCATGTAATCTTTCAGGAGATTTGCATAGCCCAGTAATGATCGCCTAAAACCTCTTCCATTGGGCAGAAGACACTGAAGCCTGAACACGCGTAGCAGTAGGTTCAGGGACAGCTTCTTCCCGGCCATTATTAGACTATTGAATGGACCCTCTAGCTTCAACTAATGCTGATCTTGTCAACGTTGATCTCTCTTGATCACCCTGTGCAATGTTACCTGTATGCCTCTGTCTAAATCTTTTGTTCTGTACTGCTCGTAAACAAAACTTTTCACTGTACTTCAGTAAAAGTAACAATAAATAAATGAATCAAATCTTGAACACCTTCTGTCTCAAATCTAAGACGAGAATTGGATGAAGAAATACAACTTGGAAAGATGCATACTTAAAACTGGTTGCACACAATTTGAAGATCTGTTTTTAAATTATGGATCTGAACAAAACTTTTATAGAGAGTACTTAGTTCTAGATGGTTAAAATGTAAAAGGTAGTTCTGCCACAGTTATACAATAATATTTGGAGTACTGTGAATAGGCCAGGGCACTGCAATGCAGAAAGGATATACAGTCTTTGCAAAGAGTGCAGCACAGATTCAGCAGAGTATTACCAAGATACAATAGGCGCCATTCTTAGGATAAATAGTAGAAATTAGATTTATATTTCCTTAAGTACAGAAGACTAAAGGGTAACTTGATTTATGTTTGTACTTCTATGTATGTTATATGAATTGACTGGATGTATACTGAGGAGGAGAGAGTGAGGACTGCAGATGCTGGAGATCAAAGTCTAAAAGTGTGGTGCTGGAAAAACACAGCTGGTCAGGCAGCATCCAAGGAATAGGAGAATTGATGTTTTGAGCAAGTGTGAGCGCAGGTTTTACACCTCTTGCGATGGCAGAGGAAGGTGCTGGGAATGGAGGGTGGGTTGATGGGGGATGTGGACCTAACAAGGGAATGGTCTCTGCAGAATGCTAATAGGGGCGGGAGGGAAATATATCTCCGGTGGTGGGGTCTGACTGTAGGTGGCAGAAGTGGCAGAGGATGCTGTGTTGTATCCGGAGATCGGTGGAGTGCAAGGTGAGGACCTTGGGGGGGTTTCTGTCCTTGTTGTGGTTGGAGGGGTGGGGTTCAAGGGAGGAGGTGCAGGAAGTGGAGGAGATGAGCTGGAGGGCATTGTTGACCACGTGGGAGGGGAAATTGCGCTCTTTGAAGTAGTATATTGAGTACTTTTCTTTGGTGGTGTGGGGGGTCTCGAGCCCAATGGCATAGAGCCTTTAAATTTAATTAGACCATTCAGAGGGAATAAATGGTTCTTCACACAAAGGGTATTAGAAGTGTGTAACATTTTTGCACAAATAGAAGTAAATACTATCTCAATTAATACTTTTAAATATGATGTTGATAGTTTGTTTTTGCAACCAGGATTATTAAAGGGATATAGGATAGGGCTTAGATATAATGCAGCTCTTGTCTCACTGAATAATGTAAGAGGCTCAAGGGGTTGAGTGGCCTCTTCAAGTTCCAATGCTAAACATTTTGTAGACACTTTATGAAAAGATGTTCTTAACGAAGCAGTGAACCAACATATTTATGCACAACATTCTTTTCCAATGAGTGACAGAATGGGTGCTTCTCTAGGATTCCACTCATATGACAATTAACTTCTGTTGTATTGAGAAAACAATACACTGAAGTGAGGTATTTCTTGATTAAGTAGGGGGATAAAAAATATCAAATGTTGTTGACTGGCAAGTCAACACAGAATATTCTTGCTCAGCAAGGGGCAAACTATCACCGACAAATGCAGACCCGGAGAACAAGTCGAGTGACTACCTTAGCAGCTATGAAGTAGTCTTTTCAAAAGATGGAGAAATGCATTTCAAGTGAAAATCAACTCCTCTATGAAAGAAATGCAAATGTGCTCCAAAAATAAGAATGAACTTCAAACAGTAAGGCAGCCAAGTAGCTCAAAGTATCTCCTTCTGAGCGTAAGGAATTCCAACTCACTGGTATGGTGTTTATCAATGGCTGGACCAGCGAGTTCCAAACCAAATCAACATAATATCATTCATTATTATGGCTTCACCAATAATTCTTCCAGAATAAAGGGTGTTTAAGGTGGGTACTTTTAAACATCACAATCCTGCATAGATCAGGTCACCACAGCACTTTGTTTGAAGAATTAACACTTCAAGCTATTCCATTCGGAGCAGAAGTCAATAAAAAGCTTAAGGCATCTCTCAACCATTGGTGTGCAATAAACCATAGTGGATGTTATACTGTATAGATACTAATAAATAGAGGAAAAGATCTGGATAACAAAATGCCATGCAACATAGCACAATCTGGTCTGCTGCTTACCTCGAATGTCCTGTGGGGTGCGACCCCCGGCCACATGCTGCCGGGGCATTCTCAGAGATGTCCGCAATGGTGTGTGTCGCTGTTCATCCAGATAAGCTAGATCTTCTAGATGGGCAGAACTTGTAGCTAGAAAACAGAAAATATCCTGAGTGTAGTTTACAGTTAAACACTGAATGAATCAAAAAGCAATTTGAAAACACAGGGATTTTTTCCCTCTGTTGAAGAAAAGGCAAAATATACTCAAATCATGCTGGACTTAAAAGGTGCTTGGAATTGCATTACAAATGTTTGATAAAGAGGAATACAGGGACCTCCTGCACAAACACACACCCAAAAATAAAGCAGCAGCTGAGAATGTGACTCAGGGCAAACTCAACAGTTTTGCAGGTGGTGGCTCCTATCTGGGGAGGATAACAATTTATTCTGTTCAGATTTTCTTGGAATCAAATTGTGAAACTGAACTTTTTTTTAATATAAAACTTTGCTTTTACAGGAAGAAAAAGTAAACATTTTTCCATTAATAATTTTCTGTCAAGAGGCATTTTGATATTTGTATTTTACCAGTTGTCAAAACTCAAGAGACATAGAACACATTTAGGAATGCAGGCTGTAAGCTAATTGAAGGCTTGACACAGCATTGCAAAAACCACACAAATAAAGCTTTAGTGTCTTTTATTTTAAGCTTTCTTACAAAACCTTCAATATAAATTAACCTTTTACTTACTGTTTACTATGGCTTTTGATTATATATACAAACAGTTTTGAAAATGAGAGCAGTGCTGACATTTAAAGGAGACAGTAGAAACACACTTGCTTTTACTTCTGAAGTTTTAACAAGTATTTGGCTTTGCAAACACATTCAATATCAATGGTCTCACATTTTCAACACAAATTCATTTTGAAATAGTCTCTCAGATGCATATAAATGTGGACATGCAGTAGGGGGCAGGAGGTGATAATCAGCAGAGAGATTCCTAGTTTTTTAAAATTTACTCATGAGATATGGCCATTGCTGGCTGGATCAATATTGATTGACCATCCCTAGTTTCCTTCAGGTGGTGATGGTGGGCTGTGTTCTTGAACTGCTGCAGTCCATTTAATGTAGGTTCACCCATAAGGGAGTTCCAGGATTTTGAATTAGTGAAGCAACAGTGATACACTTCCAATGTCAGGATGACGAGTGGCCTGTACATGGTAGTGTACTCTTATCTGCAGTCCTTGTTCATCTAGGCGGTAGTGGTTGTCTGAAGGTCAAGCTGAACATCAGTTATCAAGCTATTGCTATGCAAATACTGCTTGAAAGCACTGTTTATGACTCTTTACATTATTGATGATCTAGAGTACATTGATGGGATGGTAATTGACTAGATTTGGCCTACCTTTTGCACACAGGATATACCTGAGACATTTTCCATGTGATCAAATGAATGCTAGTCTTGTGGCAATAATAACAGCTTGGTTAGAGGTGCAGCAAGTTCTAGAGCACAAGTCTTCAGTACTATTGCCGGAATGTTGTTAGGGTCCTTGCCTTTGCAGTATCCAGTACCTCCAATTGTTTCTTCATATCACATGGATCAAAATGGCTGAAGACTAACATCTATGATTTTGGGATCTCAGGAGGAGGCTGAAATAGATTATTCACTTTCTGGCGAAGCTTGTTACAAATGCTTCAGCCATATCTGAGCTCCCCCATTAAGTGAAGATGGAGATGATTGTGGAACACCCATTCTTCCAGTTAACTGTTTAATTATCCACTACAATTCATCATTAGATGTGGCTTCAGAGTTATATTTAATCTGGTTGGTTGTGGAATCACTTGCTGATTATATTGTTTGGTATGCAAATACTCAGTTCTGCAGCTTCACCAGGTTGACACCTCAGTTTTAGATATGCCTGGTGCTGTTCCTGGCATGTACTTCTGCAGTCTCCTTTGAACCAGAATTGATCCCTTGGCTTGATGGTTGTGGTAATGTTAGACTTGCTGGGCCATGAGGTTGCAACATTGTGTTGGAGTACAATTTAACTACTGCTGCTGGCCTACAGCACCATCTATGTTTGACCCTGCTTCACAATATTTCAAACAATCTCAAGTCAACGTTGAAAACTCTCAAGGCCATACCATCCCAACTGTACACCACTATGTTGCCCCCACAATAGATCTGAGGGTCTCTGAGGGTCAATTAGCTGGTTTGTGATATGGAGTAATACCAATGGCACAGGTTCATTTCCCATACTGGTTGAAGTCACCAAATGGTTCCGCGTTTTCTACTCCATTACTCACTTCAGGAATGGTGACCTTCAGGGTTAAACTCACCATCAGTTATCTCTATGCAATGAGAAAGCAGCCCTATAGTCCTCAGGGAGTATAGTGATTTTACAGTCGGGCAAAACATATACAGTAATGATGTTGAATTCTATGACGTCGTTTGAAAGGCACAATTTAGTGACTATAATACTGTCAGGCTCAACTAACTAATGATGAGAACTTTACAGGATTGACTTCGCTAAATGTGCCTTTCCATGTTTATGGTTATGCCAGTGATCATCCCAGTTTTATTCCTTTTGTCATTGTGCATAGTTGAGTGACTTGCTAGGGTTTTTCAGAGGGAAGTAAAGAGTCAACCAAATTACTGTGGGTCGGGAATTGCACGTAGGGCAGTCTGTGTAAAGATGTTAGATGTCCTTTCCAAAAGGACATTAATAAATAAGTGGCATGATGGCTCTGTTGTTACCAATGTCAAGGATCCAGGTTCAATTCCAGCCTCAGGTGACTGTCTGTGTGGAGTCTGCACATTTTCCCAGTGTCTGCCTGAGTTTCCTCTGGGTGCTCTGGTTTCCTTCCACAATTCAGAGGTGCTGAAAAATGTGTTGCTGGAAAAGCGCAGCAGGTCAGGCAGCATCCAAGGAACAGGAGAATCGACATTTCAGGCATAAGCCCTTCTTCAGGAATGAGGAGGGTGTGCCAAGCAGGCTAAGATAAAAGGTAGGGAGGAGGGACTTGGGGAAGAGGCATTGGGAATGCGATAAGTGGAAGGAGGTTAAGGTGAGGGTGATAGGCTGGAGAGAGGGTGGAGGCGGAGAGGTCGGGAAGAGGATTGCAGGTCAAGAAGGCGGTGCTGAGTCCGAGGGTTGGGACTGAGATAAGGTGGGGGGAGATAAAATGAGGAAGCTGGAGAAATCTGCATTCATCCCTTGTGGTTGGAGGGTTCCTAGGCGGAAGATGAGGCGCTCTTCCTCCAGGCGTCGTGTTGCCATGGTCTGGCGATGGAGGAGGCCAAGGACCTGCATGTCATTGGCAGAGTGGGAGGGGGAGTTAAAGTGTTCAACCAGAGGGTGGTTGGGTTGGTTGGTGCGGGTGTCCCAGAGGTGTTCTCTGAAACATTCCGCAAGTAGGTGGCCTGTCTCCCCAATATAGAGGAGGCCACATCAGGTGCAGCGGATGCAGTAAATGATGTGTGTGGAGGTGCAGATGAATTTGTGATGGATAAGGAAGGATCCCTTGGGGCCTTGGAGGGAAGTGAGGGGGGAGGTGTGGGCGCAAGATTTGCATTTCTTGCAGTTGCAGGGGAAGGTGCCGGGAGTGGAGGTTGGGTTGGTGGGGGGTGTGGACCTGACGAGGGAGTTGCGGAGGGAGTGGTCTTTCCGGAACGCTGATATGGGAGGGGAGGGAATTATATCGTTGGTGGTGGGGTCTGTTTGGAGGTGGCGGAAATGACGAAGGATGGTACGATGTATCTGGAGATTGGTGGGGTGGTAGGTGAGGACCAGTGGGGTTCTGTCCTGCTGGCGATTGGAGGGTCGGGGTTCAAGGGCGGAGGAGCAGGAAGATGGAGGAAATGCGGTGGAGAGCATAGTCAACCACGTCTGAGGGGAAATTGCGGTCTTTGGAGGAGGAGGCCATCTGGGTTGTTCGGTATTGGAATTGGTCCTCCTGAGGCGAAGGAATTGGGAATATGGGATGGCGTTTTTACAGAGGGCAGGGTGGGAGGAGGTGTAATCTAGGTAGCTGTGGGAGTTGGTCAGTTTATAGTAAATGTCCGTGTTGAGTCGGTCGCCCGAGATAGAAATGGAGAGGTCTAGGAAGGGGAGGGAGGAGTCTGAGATGGTCCAGGTAAATTTGAGGTCGGGGTGGAAGGTGTTAGTAAAGTGGATGAACTGTTCAACCTCCTCGTGGGAGCACGAGGTAGCGCCGATACAGTCATTGATGTAGTGGAGGAAAAGGTGGGGGGTGGTGCCCCCCAGAGATGTGCAGGTTAGGTGAATTGGCCATGCTAAATTGTCCATTGTATTCAGGGATGTTTAGGTTAGGTGCATTAGTCAGGGGTAAATGTAGAGTAATAGGGTAGGAGAATGGGCCTGGATGGGTTGCTCTTCAGAGGATCGGTATGGACTTGTTGGGCCAAATGGCCTATTTCCACACTGTAGAGATTCAATGATTAATTTGGTGCATTTTATGACTAGCTGAAAATGTGTTGCTGGAAAAGCGCAGCAGGTCAGGCAGCATCCAAGGAGCAGGAGAATTGACGTTTCAGGCATGAGTCTTTCTTCAGGATGGAACAAGGATGGAACACATTTTCAGCTCTGATCTCCAGCATCTGCAGTCCTCACTTTCTCCTAGAAGATTTTAACCTACTGCAAATCCTCTTGCAAGGATGCCTTCCTTGAAGAAGCTCTCTTCCTCCCTCTACAAGGATTAATCGATTCTCCTCCTCCTTGGATGCTGCCTGACCTGCTGCGCTTTTCCAGCAACACATTTTCAGCTCTGATCTCCAGCATCTGTAGTCCTCACTTTCTCCGAGAGCATTTTATGAATATTCAACCATTTTCATGGTCACCACTACAGAAACCAGTTTTCTTCTCCAGATTTATGAAACAAAATGAATTTAACTTCTCCAGTTATAATGGTGGAATTAAATTATCTCCAAATCATTAAATAGTGTCTGGATTATTAGTGTTAAAATTCACTTCGGAAGTGCACCAGTATCAAGACCCTCAATGTTCCCAGGGTCGCTATAATGTGAACATTAAATGACTGAAAAGCCCCATTTTCCTGACTGACTGATAGAAGTAACGAAACTAATTTTCTTAACCAATGGCATGAAGAAAGGGAAAATGAATGACTATTCATATATAGCTTAAACTTCCACACACACAAAGAGACATATAAGGAAAACAGATAACACACAAAAGTCAAGCAATTCCACATCAACAGTCTAAATCTCAAAATTGGAAATTGTTGTTCTCACAATCCTTTTGATTCTTCAATGATTTCGCAATGTTATCTGCAGAGCAATGGCTAGTCTTTAGTTCTGTGGAAGGGTCATTCGGCTTAAAATGTTAAATCTCCACAGGTGCTGCCGTGCTTGCCTGCTGGGTTTGTTCAGCAATTTCTGTTTTCGTTTCACATCTTCAACAATCACAGTTATAGAGAGTCATAGAGATGTACAGCATGGAAACAGACCCTTCAGTCCAACCCATCCATGCCGACCAGATATCCCAACCCAATCTAGTCCCACCTGCCAGCACCCTGCCCATATCTCTCCAAACCCTTCCTCTTCATATACCTATCCAAATGCCTCTTAAATGTTGCAATTGTACCAGCCTCCACCACATCCTCTGGCAGCTCATTCCATACACGTACCACCCTCTGCGTGAAAAAGATGCCCCTTAGGTCTCTTTTATATCTTTCCACACTCACCCTAAACCTATGCCCTCTAATTCTGGACTCCCCGACCCCAGGGAAAAGACTTTGTCTATTTATCCTATCCATGCCCCTCATAATTTTGTAAACCTCTATAAGGTCACCCCTCAGCCTCTGACACTCCAGGGAAAACAGCCCCAGCCTGTTCAGCCTCTCCCTATAGCTCAAATCCTCCAACGCTGGCAACATCCTTGTAAATCTTTTCTGAACCTTTTCACGTTTCACAACATCTTTCCGATAGGAAGGAGACCAGAATTGCACGCAATATTCCAACAGTGGCCTAACCAATGTCCTGTACATCTGCAACATGACCGCCCAACTGCTGTACTCAATACTCTGACCAATAAAGGAAAGCATACCAAATGCCTTCTTCACTATACTATCTACTTGCGACTCCACTTTCAAGGAGCTATGAACCTGCACTCCAAGGTCTCTTTGTTCAGCAACACTAAGTCCTGCTAAGATTTGCTTTCCAAAATGCAGCACCTCACATTTATCTGAATTAAACTCCATCTGCCACTTCTCAGCCCATTGGCCTATCTGGTCCAGATCCTGTTGTAATCTGAGGTGACCCTCTTCGCTGTCCATTACACCTCCAATTTTGGTGTCATCTGCAAACTTACTAATTGTACCTCTTATGCTCGCATCCAAATCATTTGTTCTTTGCTCTATATTAGTCTTTAGTTCACTTAGTTGGTTGCACCTTTGGTTTTCCTTTGTTTTTGACTTATTTCTTTCAGCATCTCTAAAGGTAGTTTCTCCGTTCTTCACAGAGAATCAGAGGTGGTGACTTAACAGAGAGAGCGAGCGAGAGAGAGAGCGAGAGAGCGACAGAGAGAGAGAGAGAGAAAGAGAATGTCATGCAGTCCATTCTTGGAGAGGTGTTGACGCAGTCATTTTGTTTGTTTTCATTTTCCACACAGGATCTGGGTAAAGCTGAAGTTGGATCAATGAAGGTTGATACTATGCTGAGCTCTCCTGAAACTACAACTAATGGCATTAATTTGTCTTGGTTCAATGTCCTTAAAAAGAACATTGTTTGACATGCAGCAGTTCGCTTCACTTGTTTTCCAAGTTGCAAACAACTCCTTGTACATTCCCCACTTTCAAAAGCAGTATCCAATTTCCTCATGCTCATTCCACAGTCCATAAATATCAAGATGTAGTCCTTTACACTAGCTAGTAACATAGCCACTATGCTAACATTCCCAACCATCATGACAGAGTGGGCATTTCAACAGGCAGTGTTTAATTATTTACTGATCTGACAGCTCTGTTAAATTGGAGGTACTGTTTCAGTGATTTGGGCATTACTGTTCATTTCTTTTATTGCGAATCTTAAAGCTGAGAGAAGAGTTCTTCAGACATGGTAAAACTACATGAAACAAGGATGGAAGGTGAATCTGTATTGGCATTGAAAATAAAATGGATAAATATTTGAGGAAAAAATAGCAAGAATAATGAGAAAAAAGTAATGGGGCTTCGAGAGTGACTCCACCAGAGCACTAGAACAGCACAATGCTTTGCTTCTGTGCTGTTAAATTCTAAAACTCCATACAAATTGTGTAATGTGCTTTGATAAAATAGATTTCCCTCATTGAGCTATGAAACAAGCAGCAGTGTAACTAAGTAATTTGAAAGTTACACACTGTCCCCATCTTCAAATGCGAGTTAATGCATTATTCAATGCAGATCTTACCTAGGAGCAGTTATTTATTTACATATTCAGGCGGCACAGTTTAAAATACAAAAGCAAATGTGTTTTCTTCTCTTTGGCTGCAGATGGTTCTATGCATATTATTAACTCAAGTGGTATGCTTTATATAAATATCAACTGATATGTCACCAAGTTGTCCATAAAAGCACTTCATAGCCACACAGGATCTGTCCTCAATATTTTTATAGACACACCTCTCACTGATTGGGAATCAGGAGCAGAATCAATTCCTGTTTTGCCTTCTATCTGGCTGAGTCACCAATTATTGTTCCAGTTAATATCAGGCACAGAATTTGTCAGCTGAAAATCTACTATTTCACCCATAAGCAAATGGCACATCAGTACAATGTCAGATTTTGAATATTTAATGATTGTGAAACACTTAGCAGGAGGATAAAAAAAATCTCTGCCTTTCAGTTGAGTTTCTGTTAAAGTCTTGGATTAAGCATATACAGAGGAACCTTGATTATCCGAATACCAATTATTCGGATTATCTGAAGTAGATCTCGAGGTCCCGATAGAAACATTACATTCAAAGATGTGTTTTCAAAAGTGATCGCGCCTTTTGTTTACAGCGATTAAACAGGCACTGTCTCCAAATGACTAACCGCCCACCCTCTCTCTCCCCAAAATTTCCCTCGAGTTCTACAGAGGGGTGTACCCCATCGCCCCCTTCCCCAGATAATCTGACCAACATTGTGGAACCTGTCAAAAGTTTGCAGTAAAAGTTGTGTGTGTGTGCGCGTGCACTCTATTTTGAGACATACCCCACAATGCCGGCAGCAGCAGCCAGTCCGGCTGCCCCAGAGAGGGAGCGGGGGGTGGTGTTGGACAGTGTTGGGGGGCAGGCGCGGGCATTGATGGATAGGGATGTGGGGGTCGGGGGCATTGCTGGATGGGGAAGGGGGCGGGTGGGGGCGTGGTGTCGGGGGGCGCAGGGGGTTGGTGGACGGGGTTGGGGGTGGAGGCAGGCGGGGTCGGTGTTTGCCTCACCCACTGAGCGCATAAATGTATACATTTTCATAATTCTTCCTTTCTGGGTATTAGATTCATTAAATACAATCGTTATGATTATAATGGAAACCCTTATTGGTGTGGCAGACAAATAGTGCCTACCCGGAGAAAGTGAGGTCTGCAGATGCTGGAAATCAGAGCTGAAAATGTGTTGCTGGGAAAGCGCAGCAGGTCAGGCAGCATCCAAGGAACAGGAGAATCGACGTTTCGGGCATAAGCCCTTCTTAGAAGGGCTTATGCCCGAAACTTCGATTCTCCTGTTCCCTGGATGCTGCCTGACCTGCTGCGCTGTTCCAGCAACACATTTTCAGCTCAAATAGTGCCTACCCATCTTGTTCGGATAATCGAGGATTCCCCATAATAGAACAAGCACATGTCAAATGTAGTGGCTGCGAAAAATGTTTCTCTTTGAGTACTATTTCCTTAGCAGCTTTTGTGTCTTTGACTGTGACTAATTATGCCTTTTAATATAATTTACAACAATTGAGGTATCACAAAAGATGTGGTGCTGCAGTTCAAACATTTTAAGCAAAGCAAATTCATTGGAGGCGCCATCTTTCAGGCAAGACATTAACCACAGGCTCCATCTGTCTTCGAGGTGAATGAAATAAGTTTCCATAACATTAACTATAGAAGAGGCACACTGCCCGAAATCCTGGACAATATTTGACCCTTTAACCGACATGATTAAAAAAACCTCTGGACACTTGTTCTGTGAAGGATATATTTATCAGACTATCATGAGGCTCAGGACCAGGCTACATAAAACCTACAAAAAGAAAATATACAAGCCCTTATTGGTGTGGCAGGCAAATCTGTGCCCAGGTAATCCAAAAAGGGCCACCACGTCTTATAGCAATTCTCAGTTTTATGGTGCACCATACTTGTGAGAAAATCCATGAAAAGTGAGGCTACTGAAAAGCCTTTTTTTTAATGTGTGTGCCTAAAGGAAGTACACTAGTCAGATCATGAAGAGGAGATACGGGTCCATCTTCACCTCTGATTTCAAGACTCTCTCTATTTCGTCTACCACAGCGTTCCAGTATGTCCAGAGCCTGTGGCAGGGCCAGAGACAATGAGTGAGAGTACACGTACTCATTTTGCATTTGGAACATGTTAGAGATACTCCCACTTTAAATTTAGAGACATGATCTGGAGCCAAGTGGACCTTATGGAGAATCTTCAATTGCAAGGCATATGTCCTATTGTAAATAGAGATCCTTCTTGCATTTTCCCAGATATCCTCACATGTCTCAGAGGAGATCTCAACGCCCAGCTCCCTCTCCCATACTATACAAAGTCGCTCGGTCTCGTCTGAGGGGCCCTCTCCCAACAGGTGTTAGAGATTGCTGACAGAAAGTGTGTTCTTAGCACACTCTTCTCTGTGTTGGATCTATAAGAATCAGTTAAAAGGGTAGTTTTTTTACTAAAGTCCCTAATTTGAAAAAAAACGCAACTCATATTTCCGAGCTAACTGGTCAAAAGATATCAATGTGTTCCCCTCAAATAAGTCACCCAGGCAAGACACACCCCTAGCTGCCCATAGTTTATCATCCCCGGTTGAAAACCCGGCATAACAACTATGGGTATAAGAAATTACGTTTTGGCAATATTGTCTTCACTCTGCCGCATTGCCCTTCATGCTTTAACAGTATTAATAACTATTGGGTTATGGCAATATTCCTTAACTGTCCTTATTCTGTTCAAGAACCATAAGCTAGGAAGCGGGCACCCTGGCTGAGAAGCTTCGATGTCTAACCATAATGAAAGAGGGTCCCTACAGGCCCAATCTCTCACACAAGATAACAACGAGCTTAATTGATAGTTTTTAATATCTGGAGGTTCCCTCCTCCCAATCTGTGGGGTAGCTGTAATTTAGTTAATTTAATAAGGGCTGTGTGCGACGCCAGATGAAAGAACTGAACCAGCCATTCAGTCTCCTGAATGTTTGCCTAATAAGGATCAAGCGGAGCATTCGCATAGGGTACAATAGGTGGGAGAAAATATTCATTTTAATGAGGGCTATCCGACCTAACCAAGAAATCGGAAGCGCCTCCCGTTTTCGAAGGTCTTGTTTGATATTGTCCAATAAATGGGCAAAATTGGCTTTAAACAGCCGATTAAAAACAGAAGTAATGAATATACCAAAGTAAAGAAAACCCTCCTGTGACCATTTAAAGGGAAATTGAGATTCGTCCTCATAACCAGACATTTTTGGGAGACCACCCATAGGCACGGCCTCCAATTTCATGAAATTGGTTTTGTAATCCGAAAAACTGCCAAATGCATTGTATCAGATGAAATACCAAAACTGTTGGGTTTGACAAAAAGACAAGAACATCATCCACATACAATGCAATCTTATGTGACTTTGTCCTCACTTCTGGAGCAGATATGGTGAGATCCTTACATATAGCTGCCACCAGCAGCTCAATCACCAATGTGAAAAGCAACGGCAATAAGGGACAGCCCTGTCGACTGCCCCTAAAGATACTAAAATTGCTTGACTGCACACCATTGGTGAGAACTATGGCTAGAGGTTCTATAAAGAACCTTTACCCAAGCCAAACCATTCTAAAGTATAAGAAAAAAGGTATGGCCGTTCAATCCGATCAAATGCCTTCTCTGCATCTACAGAAAATTGCTAATCCTTGTACTGATTGTTGACACACTTGGACCATATTGAGTAACCTCCTGACATTATTAGACAATCTCAGGCCCTTTATAAAGCTTGTCTGGTCCTTCTTAATAATGGAAGGCAGTACAATTTCTAGCCTTAATGCAAGAGTCTTAGATAGGATTTTGAAATCGATATTCAAAAGTGAGATGAGCCTGGAGGAAGCCTGAAGATAAGCAAGATGTTAACCTCTCTTAAAGATGGTGGGAGGAGGCCATGACTGTGTGAATCATTGAACATACTTAACATCGGTCCTGACAGTATGTTTATAAATTCCTTATAAAATTCACTGGGAAGTCCGTCAGGACCAGGCACCCTTCCGCCCTGGAACTGCTTCACAAGTGCTGCACCTCTTGTACTGACAATGGGACATTAAGGAAAGACTCTGGTTTGGCGGTTATACCTGGGAGATCCAAATTCTTGAAAAAGAACTCCATCCTAGCCCGCCCATCCTCACAACTTTCAGACTGTTATAATTTGGAGTAAAATCTCCGAAATGCCGCGTTAATGTTTTTAGAATCACAGATTAGGTTTCCAGTACCTTCCCTGATTAGGTAGAAATACACACTAAGTACTTGCTTGATTTATCACCATGCTCAAACCTTTGTTTTGCAAAATTAAGCTCCTTCTTAGCTGTCTCTGGTGAGCATGGAGTTCAGTGTGGACTGAAGCGCTGAGATCCTCTGTAATTTAGCCACTGAGGGCCTTCTCGACTGCCTTCAACCGTGTTTTGAGCAAACATTGCTGCTCACCCTTCTGCCGTTTCTTAATGGCAGAGTTGGAATGCCCTGGCTGGGCATTCGCGGTTTCCCACAGAATGGGTGAATTACTGTCCAAGCCTGAATTGATGTCTAAGAAAACCCTAAATTCATTGGAAAAGTAGTTGATAAACTTGCTATCCTTAAGGATGAATGGATCCATTCGCCATTGCCCTGAATCCACTATAGTGTCTTTACGTGTGATCAGAAATAGTGATATTGCAAATTGTGCTGTGGGAGTCAAAAAGAGATCAATCCTGGTATGACATTTGTGCAGACTGGAAAAAAATGTAAAATCCCCACCTTCAGACTCCAACAACCCTAGTCCAACACACAAACCCCTTAGTTGCTTAGATTGTAACAAAGATATCAGGGAGCTTTTGGGCAATCTGTCTACTGCAGGATCCATTAGACAATTAAACCCCCCCATGAAATTATGCCGAGATGCAAGGCTAACCAGTAAGTGAATGCATTCATCAGGAAGTTGAAGGGGTGGCCCGGGGGATAGTAAACATTTAAGGATACAGTATTCTTCCCCATTTATCAAGGCTTTAAGGATTACCAATCTCACATATGTGTGTTTAATACACTCTAACAACTTAAATGGGAATTTTTTCCTAACGAATATGGTCATTCCCCTGCTCCTAGATGAAAAATAAACCCAGTCAAACTCATTTTGTTTCAAATTCAAATGTTCTCTATCATCTAGGTGTGTCTCCTGCAAAAAGGTGACATGCACCCTTTCCTTTTTAAGACTGCAGAGTACTTTTTCCCTCTTAACCGACAAGTGGCTCTCCTTAATGTTCCAGGTACACCATTTAAACATGTCCTTAGCCAGAACATTCTGTAGCAATATTTAGACTCCAAAGAGGAAGAACTCGAATTACAAATCACTGAGCCTTAATAAATAACAGCCACAGAACATAGAAACCACATACACTAAAACAGCTACAACTAACAAACCTACAAAACTTTCAAAAACTATGTATACCAAAAACCAAAAACAACAAAACCACATATAAAACGCCAATGGCACTGATTAGGGGAATTTATACCTACTTAAAGACGATACCTAGACACCCCAAAACCCTACTAACCATCCCACCCACCCCTTGACTCCTCCTAGCTAGGGTCGCACCATAAACACTGTCAGAAAAGGAATAAGAAAAAAAAGAAAGATTAGCAACATAAATAAATGAGTTAAACGTAAATACATCACCCATCCCCTGGTATAGCTTAGCTTAGAAACTAAAGGTAAGTACTCCTGTCTATCCCAAACATAATTTTACACAACTTATTGCCAACAAAAAGGGGATCCCAATGAGACCTCCCTTAAGGAGGGCAAACCCGAACAATGCTATTATCTGTACCTATTCAATCGTCCAATTAAGTTACCATGTCCACACAATTCCTCACTTTCTCTGGCGAGTCAAATAAATGTACGGATCCATTAAAGGTAAGCCAAAGCACCGCTGAGTATCTTACCGAGTATTGGATACTGAGCTCTCAGTCTTTTTTTGAGGCCATTGTAGGATTTTCTTTTTTGGGTCATCGCTACCGAAAAGTCTTCAAAAAACATGATCCTGATGCTCTCGCAAATGACAGCTCTCGGATCCTTCCCCAGCCCCTGGAAGCTTCCATGACTCTCTGTTTGTCTTCATAATGATGGAACCGCATCAGAATAGGGCGAGAGTGTTGGTCCACACCTGGCCTCCGCGCCATGACCCAGTGAGCTTTTTCAATCTTTATTCTTCCTTTTTCAGCCTCCAAGTTAAGGAATTCCGGTAACCACTTCTCAAAATATTCCACTGGCCGCTCACCTTCCTTCCCTTCTGGCAGACCAACAACACTGAGATTCTTCCTCCAGCCCCTGTTCTGAGCATCATCCACCAGATCCACCATGGACCTGTATTTCCAGGGCTTCAATCCAGCTCTTGGATGAATCACTCTCAATTGCCATCACTGTGACTCAGCGTTCGACCTCATGCAACCTTTTCCTGAGGTTTCCCAGCTACTTTTCGTGCTTTTGGAGCATAGCAGAGATCGGGGCCAGCTTTTCCTCAATCTGCTTCCCCAGCACCTTGCAATATTTGGTGAGCTCCTCGACCAAGGCCTGGTGAGTAAGCAGGCCCACCGCGTTGGTGAATTGCGCTGTGGTCCCAGCCTCAGGCAGGCTCCCTCTTTTCTTCGGCATTTCCCCGCAGCAATATCAAAGGTGAGTAAAATTCTTAATTTCTACGGCTCTTTTACCGTTTTGTTGGTCAAAATTACTTGACTGGGGTGGTTTTTAGTTGTGTCCTGCCAATGCTGTAGCGTGGAGCCCAGCAACACAATCCGTCTGTTTTTGTGTCTATTACTAATCTAATGTTATATTTTCTGTCTTTCTACACCAATTTCTTGACACTCCTCTGCTAATTCTAAAACCCTCCCAAATCCTCAGGTTTACTCTCCTTTTTGGAAACATCATAACCATCTCCCTTTAATCAAATACCATCTTCGATTCTGGTTAGCCACAATTGGACTGCGTTTTTAAAAAATTTATTGTATCTTATATGAATGTAAATTTGTTGCAAAGTATCTAAGAATTGTTAAAATGCTAGCTGTCCTGACACTACATTATTGCAAAGGGGTGCAGTAAGGAAGCCTTGCTACTTTCTTGTAGGGTTTTGATGCAAACCCCACTTGGAGTATTGTTGCAGTTTTGGTCTTCTTACTGCAGGAAGAATAAACTTTCCTTTGAAGGGGTACAATGAGGATTGATTCCTGGATGAGAGAACTTGCCATGAGGAAATTTTTCAATGAATGGGTTCCTATTCCATGTTGTTGAGAAGAATCATAATTGGTCCTATTGAAAGGACCATTTTCTTAAAATCTTATCAGTTACATGCTGAGACTGTTTCCCATAGCCGGACACTCGAACAATATGAAATAGATTGCATTATACTGAGACAAAGAAAATCTGCTCCACTCAATGTTCTATATCATTGGAATTCTCCATCCTAGATGCTCAGTTGCTGAGTATATTTAAAACTCAAACTAATAAATTTTACTGAATCAGGAATGGAGTATGATAATGGAGTTGATTAGATTAGATTTGCTACAGTGTGGAAACAGACCCTTCAGCCCAACAAGTCCACACTGACCCTCTGAAGAGTAACCCACCCCGACCCATTTCCGTCTGACTAATGCATCTAACAATATGGGCAATTTAGTATGGCCAATTCATCTGTCCTGAACAGATTTGGACTGTGGGAGGAAACCCACACAGACAGGAGCAGAATGTGCAAACTCCACACAGACAGTTGCCTGAAACAGGAATCGAACCCAGGACCCTGGTGCTGTGAGGCAGCAATGCTAACCACCATGCCGCCCTGAGATAGAAGGTTAACTATGATCTAACTGAATGATGGAATAACCACAATAGGCTTTAAGGCCAAAACTTGCTCCTATTTCTTGAGTTCTTAAAATCCTTTGCTTCATGTTTCTCCTAACCTTCTCAATCTTGGATACTTTGTAAAAGAAACTACGATTCCAACAAATATACAAATATACAAATATACTGAGGGGTTAAAAATCAAAATCATTTTGTCCAGGCTGTGTGAATAAGCACCTGAAGCATTCCATATTGAAATATTCCACAGGCTTAGGCTGACAAGTAGCAAGTAAAACTTGCGTCTCACAAATGCCAGGCAATGTTTTATCTCCAATAAGAAACAATCTGACCATCATCCCTTGATATTCAATGATATTACCATCACTGAATCCACCCACTATGAACAGCCCAGTGGTTACCATTGACCAGAAACACAACTGGACTCGCCATATAAATATGGAAACTACAAGTGCAGATCAGAGGCTAGAAATACTGCGGCGAGTAACTCACCTCCTGACTCTCCAAAGTCTGTCCACCATCTACAAAGCTCAAGTCAAGAGTGTGATGGAAACTACCCACTTGTTTGGATGGTACAGCTCCAACTACAGTCAAAAAGCTTGACAACATTCAAGACACAGTAGCACACTTGATTGGCACTACATCCACCAGCATCCACTCCCTTCACTACAGACACTCAGTATAACAGCGTGTACTATCTACAATATGCACTGCAGAAATTCACCAAAACGTCTTAGACAGCACCTTCCAAACCTACAGCCACTTCCATCTAGGTGGACAAAGGCAGCAGATACCATGGAACACCACCACCTACAAATTCCCTTCCAAGCCACTCACCATCCTAAGTTAGAAATATATCATGTTCCTTCACTGCTGCTGAGTCAAAATCCTGGAATTCCCTCCTTAAGAGTTTACCTAAAATACAAGACTGCTGTTCAAGAAGAAAACTCACCACCACCTTCTCGGTCAACTAGGGACAGGCAATAAATGCTGGCCTGCTCGCCATGGCCATATCCACAAGTGAATTTTAAAATGTTTTGAAATGAGGGAGTAGATCGATGGTCACAGGTGTACAAGCAAGAATGAATGCTGCTGATCCAGTTCCTCTGATACATTAGAGATTTCTATGCAATGTAGTGTGGTACTGAACTGTACATTGTTTCCCCATCCATATAGAGTTTTCTGATGCCATCAAGAGCATGGTAAGAATGTTATAACTGACTACAAACGGGAGCAGCGAAGTTAGCCCAAGGGTGGGAGAAACCTGGAAGCATATATGTTTAAGAGCACATTAAGATTAACTCTTCTGGTATTCATGATTTGGAGATGCCGGTGTTGGACTGGGATGTACAAAGTTAAAAATCACACAACACCAGGTTATAGTCCAACAGATTTAATTGGAAGCACACTAGTTTTCGGAGCGTCGCTCTTTCATCAGGTGATAGTGGAGGGCTCAATCCTAACACACAGAATTTATAGCAAAAAGGTTACAGTATGATGTAACTGAATTTATACATTGAAAAATTGATTGTTAAGTCTTTCATCTGTTTGAATATCATATAGTTTCAATTCTTTCATGTGTAAATCACAAAACCTTTTTTTAAAAGTTGCATTCTCAGATTAGCTGTTAACAATGGGTGATAGCTAGACAATATGTTGTCAGTAGACAGTATTCTAACTCTCCGATCTCCAACACTACTTTCCTTGGACCTTACCCTACCTAGCCCTTGTTTCATACCGTTATAAACTCTTAAAAGGTCTCCAACTCGAATGCTAATTCTGTTGTTCTTGGCACAGACAATCTCTTAAGTATTTTATTTCAGATTTCCCTTGCTAATGTTATTCAACCACAGATATTTATCCCTGGTTAGCATTCAAATTGTGGAATTAGAGGGATGCAATGATTTTGGACAAAGATCAGTGAAGATTCCTGTTAAAAATGACCTTGTGCGGGTGAGGAGGTGGTGTCAGTTGTATTCTGGACACATCATCCTGCTCTTCTCCTCTGAAGATGAAGAGCAGCCCTCATCTTTGTCCTTCTGCAGCATGATACTGTGGCAGGTACAGCACACTACACTATTCTGAAGACTTGCTGCACATACATATCACCAGCAGATCTGCTCAGTTACATGTATTATAATTTCAGTAACCCAATGTCTTCTTCAATGCGCTTTTGTAAAAGGGCTCTCATTGTATTTTTCATCTGCATTAATTTGTGATTCCTCATGTAATCATCAGTTAAGTCATCTGCAGAATAATAAGGGTATCTTTGGAACTTCCAGAACATGAAGCAATTCATGAGTTGAAGAAATTCAGGCCCACACTAACCCTGGTCCAACTTATCCGCATGGTCCAATCGTAAGAAAACCAGGAGGGTGCAGATTTTAGCAATAAGTTACTGTGAGTGTGTTTGCCTCCAGAGACACCAGTGCTCACTCATGTCGAGAAAGTTGATCTTTTACCTGTTGGGGTTACCACCTCCTTCAGCTTGAGATACTGTATCCATCCTCTCTGGTGAATGGCAACATAGCTGAGGGGAAGACAGCTCCTGCACAGTGGGTGTTGCTCCTGCTGGTATTCATGTTGTTGTTGTTCCACATCAGAGGTTAAACAGAGAGCTGCATGAGTTATTGCAGTGAAGACTGGCAGCAAGTTTAGATCAATGACAGTAATGGCTAAAATTGGTGAATCATTTTCAATGCTTCACCTGGAAAAATCAGGAAAGCACACTCTCAAAAGAAATCATGTCAGCAAAAGCTTTTCACATAGGCAGAGAAGCAGCAGTACAGTTTCAGAGAAGAAGAAAGTGCCATTAATAATAACTTCACTATATTCACACACCAGGCCAAAACGCCAACTCTTCATCACCTTCTCAAGGGAAATGAGGAATTGGTAGGAAATACCAACTTTGAAAATGGCATCCACATCTCAGAATGGATTTCTAAACATTCAGATTTCTTTGTAATTAATATGGTCACTGGCCTTACAGTTGTTATCAAAGCATCCACTTAATTCAGATCGAAGTGTAATTGTTTTATATTTGTTAACATGCGTTTTCCTGTATAAAACCCTTGCAGTTGTGTTTTCTCACATCTGCAAAAAAAAGCCTGCTACCAATCGCTCATTCTTTCTTTTCAATCCCCCAATTCCACACACTCTCCATGGAACAGGAGTGTTTCATGCTGCTTATACACTGCCATCGAATTCTGACAGAACAGACCGCATAAAACCTCACTTCAAAATGTTAAGGTGAGGTTTTATGCTGGGGACTGTAGTCAGGGGACTGCTGGGGACTGTAGTCTTCAATCATCTCTCTCTGATACACTCTGATATAACTGGAATGTTCTAGCATGTGTCTTCCACAGTTTTAATCTTAATCATCTGTTTGTGTACTCTGAAGGACACTATCCACTGCACTTGGTTTAAGAAGGTCAATGCAATTCATATTTCTCTCTCACTCACTCTCTCAGGTACCATCCCTTACAAGGATGTTGGCACCCATGTACTTCCACTTTGATTATGTTCGTCACTGATTATTGAATACGAGAGTTCTGTGGTGGTTTGGTATTGCTTTCCGTAGTATATGGTTGACTTCGAGTGTATTGGAAAGACTTACAGATAATCAGCCAGTTTGATCACATTACTAATGGGTCTTACATGGTTAATATGTCTCAAATATAGAGCTTCTATTGCATCACAAAACCTCTTGAAATTTATATGATGCGGTCTAAATAGTACATGTGGGATTTACTCTGAATCAGTTACAAGGTTCAGATAAACCATATATTGTGCTCATAACAGCACCAGTGAATGATTCAAAGTAGGGAAGAAAGTAACAACGCAGAAGGCTCAGAGTAAATTTGTTAGAATTCAGGTTCAGAATCGTTGAAAAGAGCAGGCAGGACCTAGATGTAGAAATTGTAGTCCATTTCCAACAGATGTCATGTTTTTACTACAACAGTAGGCAGAAATCACACAGATAGGAAACTCGAACACAGTAGCGCCATTGCAAATTAGTGCAGAGTTCAAACAGATCCATTGTTTCATTATCATTAACCTATAGTGTGGGAGCCATCAATTTATGGCACAGTTCTAAATACTTATGAAGGGTGGTAAGCATTTTAAAACTCCAGCTGTTTAAATATAAACAAAACAGGTTGTAGGTATCAGTGAAAATTAAAAAATACATTCTTCTGGTTGGCTTTGACAGGCCATCTGGTATAAGAAAGGAAAAATTAGCATCCTGTTATTAATATTTCAACAGAGGTCTTTCCTGTTACTACAGCTGCAGTTATTAGGAATGCTTTTCTGAGTTGCACAAGTTACAAAAGTACTTATCACAGCTCATTTGTGAATTCAAATTTTGATTCACGTTTTAATAGGTTAACACTGTTGCCTCACAGATCCAGGGACCTGGATTCAATTCCATCCTCAGGCGTCTGACTATATGGAGTTTGCATATTCTCGCCGTGTCTGCGTGGGTTTCCTTCAGGTGCTCTGATTTCCTCTCACAATCCGAGGATGTGCACCATGCTAAATAGTGTTCAGGGATGTGTATTAGTCAGGGATAAATATGGGGTAGGGGAATGGGTCTGGGTGGGTTACTCTTCGGAGGGTCGATGTGAACTGTCTTCGATTTGCAGGTCTTCCTTGGTATAACTGGTTGAACATTCCAAAAAACTGAACAACTTTGAAACGACTTTATAAATAGGAGATTTTTGAGAATGAGGTGTACCTGAGAGACAGCATTACTATATTGTTAGAAAGCTTTTATCATCTCCACACGAGTCTTGACATCTGCACATCGTGGATATTAGGTGAGTGACTATGGAGGTGACATGGGGGTATATATAAATTGCCATGATGAGGCATCAGGGATGGTTTACTGGTAAACGATGGGGGGTGAAGTGGTGATAGGTGACAAGTACAGAGCCCAGTAGCTTCTAAAAGACTGGTCGGAAAATCCAGAGCAATGAGGTAGGCCAGCCTCTTCCTAAATGTGCCATTCATGTGGCTAACAATAATAAACGCATCAAAATCAGTAGACCTGACTCAATCCCACCCCTTCCTGCACAGAGCAAAACTTCACTCCTCAGTGATTCATGAGGCGATTGTGCGGACTGGTTCCCTTATGATTTGCGGTTTTGCAACTTTGGAAAATAGTGCATATATTTTACATGCATTGTCCATGTCTTGTGGTGTGGAATCAATGCCAGATACCCTATTACCAATATGCAACATTGTAGGGGAATGAGTATGAGTGGGTTGCTCTTCGGAAGGTGGTGTGGACTTGTTGGGCTGAAGGGCCTGTTTCCACACTGTAAGCAATCAAATCTAAAAAAAACATTGTCAGCAACCTTGTAGTCACTAATATTACAGTTCTTTATACCGTTTGTTAAGTTCATGAACAGCAAAGGATGTAATATGTGAAATGAATGTTGATCAATATGTTGAAAATCAATAAGGAATGAAAAATCAATGTCAGTTGGCAAATTGAGACTGTAAGCATCAGCTATCAGTTGCCTGCTATACTAATAAAGCTCTGAGTGAGATGAAAGATATAGCTGGCTGTTAATATAAACAGCTCGGCACAATATGGGACTGCAAGAAGCTACAGTAAAACTACTGCTTTGGAACTTCTTTTAATATTGTAATTTCAAAATAATTATAACAACATTATAACAGCTCCATACATTGTAAAGAACCACAACAAAAAAATTGTGAAAAAAGTCATCAACATGAGATATAAATTCTGTTTCACTTACACTGATGCTGTCTGAGCTGCTGTGCATTTACAGCATTTTCTGTTTCTCAACGGAAGCTAGTTGGGTTTGCCAAACTAAGTTATTTAAAGCTGCCATACAATCCCAGGAAAATACACTTAAAGAAAAACTTATTTTTGGGACATAGCTGGTACTGTACAATTGAACCTGACTTTATCGAATGCTAGTAATATGTTTGTTTTGGTTTTTCAGCAGTTAAGCTATTGAAAATAATTTTAAAAATCATGATTTAATGAGTTCAGACAATTGCAAAAATATTGCATTATATTTAAGAATTTAAGTGAGGCTTAGAGTGTAATCACACATTAATGTTCAATACACTATAGAGAGCAGATCTGGTCAATTTCCCACATGGTAAGTCTTTTCAATCTCAATTAAGTCTGGAAAAAAGGCATAAAATTCATTGTTCTTCCTGCTCTTTTATAGAATGCAGCCTTTCGTTCAATGTGTTTTTTTTCTGTCTCTTAGCAGTTCAAAAATTGGCTCAACATTGTCAGATCCGCAGTGAGCTTCATATGCATTTTTGGCTGGTGTTTAAGGAAATACAACAACATGGTAATTGTTAATATACTCCTTTTGTTTCAAAATAACAAGTAACGAGTTTTATTTAAGAAAATAAAAACTTGCATGAACATAGTACTCTTCAAGACCACTAGATGTTGTAAAGGACTTGAGTACTTGTTGAAGTATAATCATTATTTTTGGTATGAAAATGCAATAATAAATTTGTACACAGCAAGCTCCCGCTAGCAGCAATATGATCATAACCAGGAAATCTGTTTTAATAATGTAATTTCTTGCACAGGACACAAGTGTTCACTCTTCTGTCCATTTTCAAAATAAAGTCTTTGTCTTGAAATTCCTCACCCTTGGGAGAAGACAATCACCATAAATTCTATCTATATCTCTCATTACTTTATAAACTTCTATCAGGTCACCTCTCAATGTCCTAAACTGCAGGGAAAAGTTCCAGCCAATCCAGTCTTTCTTTATAACTCAGACATTTCATACCCAGAAACATCCTGGTACATCTCTTCTGAACACCTTCCAGCTTGATAATATCCTTTCTAAAACTGGGCGACCAGAACTGGACACAATATTAGAGAACAGGCCTCATCAATGTCCTTTACAACCTCAAAATAACATCCCAACTCCTATATACAAAGGACTGAACAAGGAAGGCAAGCGTGTCCTGTCTATATGTCTCACAAACTTCAAAGGATTATGTACCTGCACCCCTAGGTCCCTCTGTTCTACAATACTATCCAAGGCCCTACCATTAATTGTATAAATCTCGCATAAATGCTATACCTCGTGTTAATCCAGATCGAACTCCCATTTGCCATTTTTCAGCGCATTGACCTACTTGAACAAGATCCCTTTGTAATCTTAAAAAACCTTCTTCACTGTCTACAATGACACAATTTTGGTGCCAACCACAAACTTACTCATCACATCTTCTTTATTCTTATCCAAATTATTTATATGAAAGAAACAATATATAAAACAAAAAAGAACCCAGAACTGATTCCTGTGGAACACTGCTAGTTACAGGCCTCCAGTCCGAAAAACAACCCTCCACCATTACTCCCTGTCTTCTGCCGTTAAGCAAATTATGTATCCAATTGTCAAGATCGCCCTGAATCCCATGTGACCTAATTCTACTAATTTGTCCACCATGTGGAACTTTGGTAAAGGGTTTACTAAAATTCAAATAAACGTCTATAGCTCTGCCATCATCAAACCTTTTAGTAACCACCTCAAAAAATTTAAACAAGGTTGAGAGACATGATTTTCCTCGCACAACACCATGCTGACTCCTTAATGAATTTTTGCTTCTCTAAATGTCCATAAATCCTATATTTTATAATCACCTCCAACAAGTTACTCACAACTGAAGTCAGGCTCACAGGTCTGTAGTTCCCCAGTTTCTCTTTACAAACTTTCTTAAACAAAGGTACAACATTAGCTATCCTTCAGTCATCAGGCACCTCACCTGAAGATAGAGATGATGCAAATATTTCTGCAAGGGATCTTGTTGTCTCTTTTATTCTTGTCTAGAACCTCAATATCTTTATTCATCCATTATTCCTTAATCTTACCAGCCTTACCCTTCACTCTAACAGCAACCAAATGCCTCTGAACTCTTGTCATCACACTCTTGAACTCTTCCACTTGTCAGGCATCTTTTTATCTGTGAACAGTCCACTCCAATCAACTTTTGAAGTTTCTTGTCTCTCACCATTAAAACTTGCCTTATTTCAATTAAAAGCTTGAACTTTTATGGAAGGCTTATCCTTTTCCATAACCATTTTGAAACTAATAGAATTATGATCATGAGAACCCCCAAGGTGTTCTTCCGCTTTTACTTCAGCCACCTGCCCTGTCATATTACCCAAAAGGTGGTCTAAGTTTGCTCCTTCTCTAGTAGAACATTTTCTTGAGCACATGTGGCAAATTCTTCACCATCTAAACCTTTACCACTATGTAGACCCAGTCAATGTTTGGAAGATTAAAATCCTCCATCATTTCAACCTTATTATGCTTATATATATTTGAGATCTCCCTACATATTTGTTCCTCAATTTCTCTCTTACAATAGGGCCAATAGTACAATCCAAAAGTGATCTTTCTTTTCATATTTGTAATTTCTACCTATATTTTCACTGTACAATTTTCAGAAATATCTTCCCTAGTTACAGCAGTATCGTATTCCTTGATCAAAAATGCCACATCCCCTCCTTACTTGTCACTTTTTGTATCCTTCCTATGGCATCTAAAACCCACAATATTGAGCTGCCAGTCTTGTCCACCTCTCAGCCAAGTATTGGTATGATGTCTCAATCCCGTGTTCTTAAACATGCCCTGAGTTCATTAGCCTTGCATACAAGACCCCTTGCATTTAAATAAACGCAATTTAGTTCTTCAGAGTTACTACATACCCTGACTCTCTCATCTTTCTTGTCTAATTGATGTGCCCTCCTCACATTCAGAACCTTCCCCAGAAGTATGATGGAATATTCCTCACTTCCCTGGATTAGTTAGCATCTCCAACAACACGTCGAAAGGTTTGATACCATCCAAAAAAACAGTCTGCTTGATTGACACCACGTCCATAATCATCCATTCCCCTTTCACTACCAACACTCAGTCGCAGCTGTGCACTGACTACAAAATACCCTGCCGAAATTCATCATGGCTCCTTCAACAACACCTTCCCAACCCTCAACCACTTCCATCTAAAAAGATAAGGGCAGCAGATATGTGGAAACACCACAAGTTGTATGTTTCCTTCCAAGCCACTCACCACCCTGACTTGGAAATTTACTGGAATTCCTTTATTATTACCATCTGAATTCTCAATTCTAAACTCCCTCCTTAATGGCATTGTGGATTTACCTACACCAAATGGACTACAGTGTTTCAGTGGGAAGCACACTAACTCTTTCTCAAGGGCAAGTAGGAATGGCCAATAAATGTTGGCCAGCCAATGACACTCTCAGCCCATGAATGAATTCGAAAAAAAATGACTGAAGCTGATTAAAGACAAAAGATAAATTTCCAATCTACCTTGCAAATTATTTGACAATTGAATTTTTGATAAAGCATATTCATTGCACAAAATATATTGCAGCAATTGAAGATTAGTGATGCATTCTTTCAATCCAGATATCATCTGACACAATCACTTGGACAATCACAGTCTATTTCCTCGCTATAGAATTAGTTATTTTAATCAATGCTTTTCAACTTTAAAGGTAATGGGAACAAAGCTAACTATTTGAAACAGAACTAAACATTCTGGGAATATAAACCAGAGCAGTCAGTATTTGGGAAAGTAAAATGAAGTTAATATATTAGGCAAAATATTTTGCCTGAACGGACTGACCATTGTGCTGGCCTTTTGCTTTTATTGTTTTCATAACCTTATTTTCAGAAACCAAAAAACCTGATTTTTTTTTATCTTTGAGAATGTAGGTTGGCAATTTGTAAACAAAATGAACTATCTAAACTCTATGTTATCATCAGTGCATTATACATTACCATTGGAAATAGCAAAGTATAGAAATGTGGAATCCAGAATTTTCCTTTATTTTTATATTTTATTTCAAAATAAAGTTTACTTAATTTGTTCCATATTGATGCTGAAGAGGAGAAAAAAAATGAAAAGAATTTTTATATCCCAGAGGAAATTGTTTAGTCAACCATCTGTAAACCATTATTCTCAAGCTATTCCAAAAGCATTCAAGGACTGAAAACAGACCTGACTGTGTTTGCTCACTCTCAGGTTCACAATGTCATGACTGGCTTCACTTTGCAATATCAGGCAATCTGCCTCACCGTAACTAATCCTACATGTCCAGTAAACATGCATGGAGCTGCATCTCAATTACAATACAGCAAAGAATTAAGCTGTGATTTTTCATTTTATATTTTTCTCGTCAACACACTGGAAATACAAGGGTAATTTTAATCCAATCCACCTAGCAGTAAATCTGGCACCCATTGTATTCCAGAGCCAATTCTTCTTTCTACAGTTTACCACTGGATGAATTAGGTTAAAAGTATTTCCCTCTTTGGGGTAGATGGGATAGGGGATATGTAAGAAGCTGTCAAAAAGGCATTCTCAGATAGTCCACAATTTCTCACTTGTTCACATTTGAAGAGAATCATAACATTTTAAAGCACTAAAAGAGGCCCATCATGTCCATTATCTTTGACTTCCTTGGTCATTATTTAATAAATGGTAGTATGAATACAAGTGTAACTAAAATACTGATGTCAACTTAACATTATTTTGGCAATCCAGCTGTAAAAGTAGCTACATATTAGTGTGGTTGAAATTATCTAAGGTTGGGTTGCAAATAAGGATTGTTTACAATGACTGTGAATGGACTAGAACAAAAGGAGTGAGAGATATTCAAGACAGTCATGTCATTGATACACAGTGAAATGAAGTATCAGCAACTGATACAGAGACGAGATTAGGTATCAAAACAAAATAAAAATATTTCAGATTACCAGCATCTAAAGTAAAATCAGAAAATTCTGGAAACACTCAGCAGGTCAGACAGAATATGGAGACAGAAAAACATTTAAAATCAAAACCATTCATGATTACTGAATAAAATTAGAGATTTAGTAATTTATAAGCAAATACAAAAAAGTGAGAGGCTAGTAGAGGGTTGCAGAGTTGGGTACCATGAAAGAGGAATCATAAAAGGAAAAGTAGGTGTGAGAAGTGGCTAGAAGAAAAAGAGAATAAAAGATATGGGCTTGAAATAAGGACATGAGACTGGGATTACGCATTACAAAATCACAAAGTAAGCCCAGGAGGAGGCCATGCGGCAGGTGGTGAGGGAACTAACAAGAGGGAAAAATTTATTTGACCTCATATTTACTGATCTGCCATCTGTCCTAACAGTATCAGTAAAATTGTACAGTCCTTGTGGAGGACAAAGTGAGGACTGCAGATGCTGGAGATCAGAGCTGAAAATGTGTTGCTGGAAAAGCGCAGGTCAGGCAGCATCCAAGGAACAGGAGAATTGACGTTTCGGGCATAAGCCCTTCTTCAGGAATGTGGAGGAGCCAAAGTCCCACCTTCACTTACCTGGATAGGTGCAGCTGCAACGACAGTCAAGAAGCTTGACACCATCCAGGACAAAGCAGCCCGCTTAATTGACACCATAGAACATAGAACATAGAACAATACAGCACAGAACAGGCCCTTCGGCCCACGATGTTGTGCCGAACTTCTAACCTAGATGAAGTACCCATCCATGTACCTATCCAAATGCCGCTTAAAGGTCGCCAATGATTCCGACTCTACCACTCCCACGGGCAGCGCATTCCATGCCCCCACCACTCTCTGGGTAAAGAACCCACCCCTGACATCTCCCCTATACCTTCCACCCTTCACCTTAAATTTATGTCCCCTTGTAACACTCTGTTGTACCCGGGGAAAACGTTTCTGACTGTCTACTCTATCTATTCCTCTGATCATCTTATAAACCTCTATCAAGTCACCCCTCATCCTTCGCCGTTCCAACGAGAAAAGACCGAGAACTCTCAACCTATCCTCGTACGACTTCATCTCCATTCCAGGCAACATCCTGGTAAATCTTCTCTGCACCCTCTCCAAAGCTTCCACATCTTTCCTAAAGTGAGGCGACCAGAACTGCACACAGTACTCCAACTGTGGCCTAACCAAAGTCCTGTACAGCTGCAACATCAATTCACGACTCTTGAATTCAATCCCTCTGCTAATGAACGATAATACTCCATAGGCCTTCTTACAAACTCTATCCACCTGAGTGGCAACCTTCAAAGATCTATGTACATAGACCCCAAGATCCCTCTGTTCCTCCACCTGACTAAGAACCCTACCATTAACCCTGTATTCCACATTCTTATTTGTTCTTCCAAAATGGACAACCTCACACTTGGCAGGGTTGAACTCCATCTGCCACTCCTCAGCCCAGCTCTGCATCATATCTAAGTCCCTCTGCAGCCGACAACAGCCCTCCTCACTGTCCACAACTCCACCTATCTTCGTATCATCTGCAAATTTACTGACCCACCCTTCGACTCCCTCATCTAAGTCATTAATAAAAATTACAAACAGCAGAGGACCCAGAACTGATCCCTGCGGACCTCCACTTGTAACTGGGCTCCAGGCTGAATATTTACCATCTACCACCACTCTCTGCCTTCGACCGGTTAGCCAGTTTTCTATCCAATTGGCCAAATTTCCCTCTATCCCATGCCTCCTGACTTTCCGCATAAGCCTACCATGGGGAACCTTATCAAATGCCTCACTAAAATCCATGTACACTACATCCACTGCTCTACCCTCATCCACATGCTTGGTCACCTCCTCGAAGAATTCAATAAGACTTGTAAGGCAAGACCTACCCTTCACAAATCCGTGCTGGCTGTCCCTAATCAAGCAGTGACTTTCCAGATACTCATAAATCCTATCCCTCAGTACCCTTTCCATTACTTTGCCTACCACAGAAGTAAGACTAACAGGCCTGTAATTCCCGGGGTTATCCCTATTCCCTTTTTTGAACAGGGGCACAACATTCACTCCTCTCCAGTCCCCTGGTACCACCCCCGTTGCCAGTGAAGACGAGAAGATCATTGCCAACGGTACTGCAATTTCCTCTCTTGCTTCCCACATAATCCTAGGATATATCCCGTCAGGCCCGGGGGACTTGTCTATCCTCAAGTTGTTCAAAATGTCCAACACATCTTCCTTCCTAACAGGTATCTCTTCTAGCTTACCAGTCCATTTCACACTCTCCTCTTCTACAATACGGTCCCTCTCGTTCGTAAATACTGAAGAGAAGTACTTGTTCAAGACCTCTCCTATCTCTTCCGACTCAATACACAGTCTCCCACTACTGTCCTTGATCGGACCTACCCTCGTTCTCGTCATTCTCAGGTTTCTCACATACGCATAAAATGCCTTGGGGTTATCCTTGATCCTATCCGCCAACGATTTTTCATGCCCTCTCTTAGCTCTCCTAATCCCTTTCTTCAGGTCCCTTCTGGCTATCCTGTATCCCTCCACTGCTCTGTCTGAATCCTGTTTCCTCAACCTTATGTAAGCCTCCTTCTTCCTCTTTACCAGACATTCAACCTCTCTCGTCAACCAAGGCTCCCTCACACGACCATTTCTTTCCTGCCTGATAGGTACATACATATCATGGACACGTCGTATCTGCTCTTTGAAAAAGTTCCACATTTCCACCACATCCTTCCCTGACAGCCTATGCTCCCAACGTATGCTCCTCAAATCCTGCCTTACAGCATCGTAATTTCCCTTCCCCCAATTATAAAATCTTCCTTGTTGTGCGCACCTATCTCTCTCCATAACCAAGGTGAAAGTCACAGAATTGTGGTCACCATCACCAAAATGTTCACCCACTAACAAGCCCACCACTTGTCCCGGTTCATTACCGAGTACCAAATCCAATATGGCCTCCCCTCTGGTTGGACAATCTACATACTGCGTTAGAAAAGCTTCCTGGACACACTGCACAAACACCGCCCCATCCAATCTACTTGATCTAAAGAGCTTCCAATCAATATTTGGGAAGTTGAAGTCGCCCATGACTACGACCCTGTGGCTTCTGCACCTTTCCAAAATCTGTTTCCCAATCTGTTTCTCCACATCTCTGCTGCTATTGGGGGGCCTATAGTAAACACCCAACAAGGTGACTGCACCTTTCCTATTTCTGACTTCAGCCCATACTACCTCCAGAGGCAGATCCCCCTCAAACTTCCTTTCTGCAGCCGTTATGCCATTTCTAATTAGCAATGCCACCCCCCCTCCTTTTTTCCCACCCCACCATATCCACGAACATCCAATCTCTCTACCACCAACGCTCAGTAGCAGCAGTGTGTACTGTCTACAAGAGACACTGCAGAAATTCACCAAAACTCCTTAGACAGCACCTTCCAAACCCAAGACCACTCACCTTGACAGGTGACGTCCTATGATCTGGCAAAGACCTAGGACCAGGGCTACTGGATTATGGAGGCATAACTAGTAATAAGAAGGAAACGAGCCCCAATGACATGGGAACATAGTCACCTTCAAGCATCCATTCAAGTCACACACCATTTGATTTTGAAAGTCTTTCACTGATACTCGATCAACAACTAGAATTTCTAAATAATGTCACTGAGCAAGCACCACTGTCAAAAGGACTGCAGGAGTTCCAAGAAAGGGTCCCCTTCACAGAGGGGTTCAGGAAGCACAGTTAGCCCCAAGTCCTGAGAACAAATTAAAAGATTTTAAATTTTTGGGTTCATCAAAACCTTTAAAGACATAACTGTTCCCGCTATGAAGAGAGATTGAACAGACAGGGGTTGTTTTCCTTACAGCACAGGAGATTGAAGGGATCATATTGAGATGCATAAAATAATTAGGGGGCATAGATAGGGAGATGGGAATCAAGGTTTCCCCTTGATAGAGGGATCAATGATCAAGGGCATAGAGTTAAGGTGAGGAGCAGAAGATTTAGAGGATATGGGAGGTAAAACTTTTTCACAATGGGGATGGGGGAAATCTGGAACTCACTGCCTGTAAGGGTGATAGAGGCAGAACTCCTCATAACATTAAAGTAGTGTTTAGATGGGTATTTGGAATGTCAAGGCATACAGGCTTTGGGTCAAGTGCTGGGAAATGGTATCAGAATAGTTACTTGATTGTTTTTAACCAGCATGGTCAAGATGGACCAAACAGCCTATGTGCTGTAGAATTTTCTGACCCCATGACAAGTAGTGGAGAATGTTCTTTCCAACAACCACTTAAAGAGCAAGCAGATAGTATTACTCAGTCTCCAGAATATGTCTAAGCAACTCTAATGTATAAAAGTCAACCTGACCATCAATAATCAAAAACTAAGGAGGATTTTGTCATTGATCTCCTGAAGCAACTGCTCCCAATATACTGCATGAAATGACATGAAATCAGACTTTTTATCCATTATGGCATGTACCTGACCTACAATATGGTTTTGAATGTAGCGCTGAAAATTGGAAATAAACTCCACTTTCAGTATTGTCTGTTAAAACCTTTTATGTGAAATGTGTTTCAATAGAATTACTCAAGCTCCCAGAGGCAATCATCCCAAAATGCTAACCATACTCATTTCAAAAGAACAGATAATGTCCTTCAGGGCATTTGCAAGTGGGCCATAGCCATTTAAAGAGCAATGCTGAAAATGGAGTTTATTTACAATTTTTCAGAGCTAAATTTAAACCCATATTGCAGGTCAGGTACACAGCATACATTATTGTACTTTTTTTTGCTTGGTCAATTTCACCAGATGGTGTTTTATGTTACTACAAAGCTATCACATGCTTTTTGAATTTTGAATTGACTTAAAAATGAATAATACATAGAAATGCACTGCAGGAGTAACCAGTCAAAAGCCGGGACGTTTTAAAAAAAAACATGAATGTACATCAACTAGAATAATATTTGATCTCATCTGGATCTGGAAAATTACTGAGGAACCTAAGACCTTTTCAACATAAAATCTTGAATTTTAAAAAATCACTGAGATAGTCAGTTTTTGGAAATTGATGCCATTGTCTTTGGTCCCTGCTACACACTCCATTCTCTAGCCATCTCAACCCTTCTCTCTAACCACTGCCCGAGACTGAACCAGACTGCTCACAATCTTGGTATATTTGTCCTGAAATTAACTTCCAACCACGTATCCACACCAAAATAATTGTACACGGATGCTGGTTACCCTAGTAAAGGGTTATAAAGAAACAAGGTCAGAGTGTCCTTCCTGAAGTGATTAGAAGTCAACATTTTGTCAAAAAAACAAGTGTCATCAGACCGCCACAGCTTAATGGCAAGATATTTATTTTGTTTCACTTATTGCAAGTAAAGAATCAAGAATGAGCAAGTTTTTTTTTGAGTTGAGTTCAGAAGCCACAATGATCAATTTAGAAGCAATTTAGATCAGCTCCAAGAGAAAGGATTTAGGGCAGTTCAAGGAACAAATCCCCTCAGCAAAAGGGCTTTGTTTGTGAAACTTCCAAACTAAGTGAATTTGATTAGAAACCTGCAGGTTATTAGAACTCAGAAAGTTTAAACACTCAGATTTGTAGGTTTGGAAAGGACACGTCAAATTGCCTTCATAGTCGACAGCAGGGTAATTGTCAACAATCAGCTAAGGAGAGCCCTAAAGAACTATTTATTGGGACTTGATTCTCAAATGGATTCTATCGGGAATAGGTTGAAACTTTACTGCATGCTGTGAGATCTCTTAGCAGCGTTTATATTTAGACAGTTTGTTATTTTTTACATTTCTTTTTTGGCTAATAATCTTTTGTTGTAAAAGAAAATCTTCAGCCTTGTGTGAATATGTCATAGTGACTCACTAACATAGAACATAGAAAAGTACAGCACAGAACAGGTCCTTTGGCCCACGATGTTGTGCCGAGGTTTAATCCTAATAAGATATAATAACTTAATCTATGCACCCCTCAACTCATTGCTATCCATGTGTATGTCCAGCAGTCACTGAAATGTCCCCAATGACTCTGCTTCCCCCACCACAGCTGGCAAAGCATTCCATGCATTCACAATTCTCTGTGTAAAGAATCTACTTCTGACGTCTCCTTTATACCTTCGTCCTAATACCTTCAAACTATGACTCCTTGTACGAGTCAGTCCTACCCTGGGGAAAAGTTTCTGTCTATTGACATTATCTATTCCACTCATTATTTTGTACACCTCGATCAGGTCTCCTCTCTTCCTCCTTCTCTCCAGAGAGAAAAGTCTGAGCTTTTTCAACCTTTCTTCATAAGGCAAGCCCTCCAGTCCAGGCAGCATCTTGGTAAACCTTCTTTGCACCCTCTCGAAAGCCTCTGTATCTTTCCTATAGTATGGCGACCAGAACTGGATACAATATTCCAAGTGTGGTCTCGCCAGGGACTTGTAGAGCTGTAGCAAAAGCTCGCGACTCAAACTCAATACCCCTGTTAATGAAAGCCAAAACACCACATGCTTTCTGAATAACCCTATCCATTTGGTGGCAACTTAAAGAGATCCATGTACTTGAATACCCAGATCCCTCTGTTCCTCCACACTGCCAAGAATCCTGTCTTTAAACCTGTATTCAGTATTCGAGTTCGACCTTCCAAAATGCATCACTTCGCAGTTATCCAGGTTGAACTCCATCTGCCATTTCTCAGCCCAGCTCTGCATCCTGTCTATGTTGCGTTGCAGCCTGCAGTAGCCCTCTATACTATTGACGACACCTCCAACCTTTGTGTCATCTGCAAATTTACTAACCCACTCCTCAACCTCCTCATCCAAGTCATTTATAAAAACTACAAAGAGCAGAGGCCCAAGAACAGAGCCCTGCGGGACCCCACTCAACACTGACCTCCAGGCAGAATATTTTCCATCTACAACCATGCTCTGCTTTCTGTCAGCCAGCCAGTCCTGAATCCAGATAGCCAAATCTCCCTCTGTCCCATACTTCCTGACTTTATGAATGAGTTAACATGTTAACAAACTAAACAAAATAATGACATATGTCGAGTCAAATTTTATTCTTGAATCTGACTTGTGCAGTACTACCATTAAGCAGGATCACAGCAATACCAATGTCGTCTTCAGACTTCACTGTTCCAAGACAGTCCTGGTCGCATTTCACCCTCACTTAACCGGAGATCATTCACAACTCTGCCCTTATTGGTAGAAAGTTCTGTTCACCCATCTGCCTTGTACCTATTGAACTTTCTTAACCTGGGTCCTCATGGCAAAGTTGTATTGTCCGTACCTCTGAGGCAGGAGGGCCAGGTTCAAGCCCCTACAGCTCCGGAGGTGTGTAATAACATCTCTGAACAGGGTGTTTCAAAAATACCTCTAGTTTTGATGTGGCATCATCAGTACACCTATTTTATCACTGTTATAATCATATAGATTTTTATCAGCTCACCCCTGCTTTCTAGTAAAAAAAAACACAGGCTGCTCAATCCTTGCTCAGAAGGAGAGCCTCTATTTTGACAAAACCTTTGTATATTGACCAATGGTTCAATAGGGAAAGCAGAACTGTGCACAGTACTCCCAAGAAAAGTTCAACTAAGGATTTATAAATTATACATAAACCGCCTGTTTAGAAATTCTATTCCTCGAGAAATGAACTCAAGAGCTTCCTTTGTCTTTTTATAGCTTTATTAAGATGTATCTCTACTCTTAGTAATACATTTCCACAAAGTAAGGCATTATTTCATGAATTCAGTTATTTCTAAGGAATCATAGTGCACTTACAGTCTCTTCCTATTCAGGATATTAAATTAAAGCAATTTTTAAAATAAAAAACAGTTACATTCAGGGAATCTTAATCTTTTTGGTGAAGAAGTCCGCAGCAGTACATACTGATTATGGGTATGGGGAGCACTATCATTCACATTAATGACGATCTAAATTGACATGCCTGGGTTTGCTCTCCACAGAATTCCCATAAATGTCTCACATTCACAAACAGAACACATAATGCAGCGCAGCAAACCAGGGCAATACGTTATTAATGATATTGCCTCAATGATGCATAGAACATCACAGGAGGCAACTTTCCCATGAAAAAATAAATGCCAAGCTTCTACAATGCAGAAAGATGCTAACTTTCTGATAGCTGATTAGAGATACACACCAAGTGTCAGTCATTACTTATGTTTTAGATGTATTAAGAATGTAAGGATCTCTAACTTTACAGTTGAGTGTATGTTGGTGGAAAAGCACAGTAGGTCAGACAACATCCGAAGAGTAGATAGCATTTCGGGCTGGAGCCCTACATCAGGAAAGAGGCTGGGAGCCTCGGGGTGGAGAGATAAATGAGAGGTGGGTGGGGCTGGGGGTAAGGTGGCTGAGAGTGCAATAGGTGGATGGAGGTGGGGATAAAGGCAAAAGGTCAGAGGGGAAGGTGGTGAGATAGGTAGGAAGGAAGATGGACAGATGGGACAGGTCATGAGGACGGTGCTGAGCTGGAAGGTTGGAACTGGATAAGGTGGGGGAAGGGGAAACGAGGAAACTGGTGAAATCCACATTGATGCCATGGGGTTGGAGGGTCCCGAGGCGGAAGATTAGGTGCTCTTGCTTCAGGCATTGGGTGGTAAGGGAGTGGCAATGGAGGAGGCCCAGGACCTGCATGTCCTCAGCAAAGTGGGAGGGCAAGTTGAAATGTTCAGCCACGGCGTGGTAGAGTTGATCGGCGCGGGTGTCCCGGAGATGTGCTCTAAAGTGCTCTGCGAGAAGGTGGACAGAGGAGACTGCATTGGGAGCAACAGATACAATAAATGACATATGTGGAAGTGCAGGTGCCCCAGTCTCTAACTCTACAACCCAGTTTTCTGAGGTGTCATTTATATGTCCTTAATATAGTCAGCATGGTTTTGTGAAGGGCAAGTCGTGCCTCACAAACCTTATTGAATTCTTTGAAAAGGTGACGAAGGAGGTTGATGAGGGGAAAGCGGTAGATGTGGTATATATGGATTTTAGTAAGGCGTTTGATAAGGTTCCCCATGGTAGGCTACTGCAGAAAATACGGAGATATGGCATTGAGGGTGAGTTGGAGGTTTGGATTAGGAATTGGCTGGATGGAAGAAGACAGAGGGTAGTAGTTGATGGCAAAGTTTCTTCATGGAGTGCCGTCACTAGCGGTGTTCCGCAAGGATCTGTTTTGGGACCATTGCTGTTTGTCATTTTTATAAATGACCTGGAAGAGGGGTTAGAAGGTTGGGTGAGCAAGTTTGCGGATGACACGAAAGTCGGAGGAGTTGTTGACAGTGAGGAAGCATGTGGCAGGTTACAGCAGGATATAGAGAAGCTGCAGAGCTGGGCAGAAAGGTGGCAGATGGAATTCAATGTAGCTAAGTGCGAGGTGATTCACTTTGGGAAGAATAACAAAAAGATGGGGTACTGGGCTAATGGTCGGATACTTGGTAGTGTGGATGAGCAGAGGGATCTTGGTGTCCATGTACACAGATCTCTGAAAGTTGCCACCCAGGTAAATAGTGCGGTGAGGAAGGCATATGGCGTACTGGCTTTTATTGGTAGAGGAATTGAGTTCCGGAGTCCTGAGGTCATGATGCAGTTGTATAAGACTCTGGTACGGCCGCATCTGGAATATTGTGTGCAGTTTTGGTCGCCATACTATAGGAAGGATGTGGAGGCATTGGAACGGGTGCAGAGGAGGTTTACCAGGATGTTGCCTGGTATGGAAGGAAAATCGTATGAGGAAAGACTGAGGCACTTGGGGCTGTTTTCACTAGAGAAAAGAAGGTTTAGGGGTGACTTGATTGAGGTGTACAAGATGATTAGGGGGTTAGATAGGGTCGACAGTATGAACCTTTTCCCGCGTATTGAGTCGGGTATTACAAGGGGGCATAGCTTTAAATTAAGGGGGGGTAGATATAGGACTGATGTTAGGGGTAGGTTCTTCACTCAGCGAGTCGTTAGTTCATGGAATGCCCTGCCAGTAACAGTGGTGGACTCTCCCTCTTTATGGGCATTTAAGAGGGCATTGGATAGGTATATGGAGGATAGTGGGTTAGTGTAGTTTAGGTGGGCTTGGATCGGCGCAACATCGAGGGCCCAAGGGCCTGTACTGCGCTGTATTCTTCTATGTTCTATGTTCTATGTTCTAATTATGAGTGTCCCATCCTACTGCTCCATACTCAACCATAAGAAATCAGTTTATTGTGTATATTATTTTCCAAATAAAACCTCATTTTCACAAACAATGTTTCAAAACAAAGGAAAGAAAAATGACTTTTCATATTCTTTATTAAGCATTATAGTGCATCTTTCGCTTGGGCCCTCAATACTCCTTTGATATTTCTTTTCATCAAACAATTCATTACTTGGATCAACCCACTGATATTGGCAATTTCATTTTTAAAACATCTATTTTCCACTAACAAAGTCAATGCTCAATCTTCGTTCACTTACACTTTTTTGTCAAGAGCACATTATCCCACAAGGCATAATTATCTGTGTAAGATTCAATTGGCAAACTGTCTTCAGTGCTCCCGTTATTTAGGATTTAACACAAAATATTTGACAAATAGAATCATCTACTTAATGCTTCCACAAAAGCCAGGTGACTCAACTGTTAAAGCACTTTTTTTTAAAAATGTTCTTAGCTTCCCAGGCTAAGAAGCATTTCCCACTTTCATCAATGAAAATTATTATGAAAACAGCAGGAAGGTTGGCATGAGGAGCATCATTGAAGATAGTGAATTTCACGTTCTTTGGGTTATCAAGGATAGAAATGTAATCAAGCATTACTCTATAATTTTTTAAATGCTTGATTTGACCTTAAACCATCCTCCATACTAGGATCTTTCACCATTGTTCTTAGCTCCAATACATCCAATCTAGTACCTGGTCTATTCTGACAGCATAACAAATTCGACTTGGCACAACCGATCCTATTCTTCTACAAGTGTGACATAATCTATTTTCGATCGTCTAGCCTGATAAACTAGCTGTCAGAACTGCCGATAGTTTTAAACTTTTATTTTTCTCCCTACCCTAGACTAGTTAGTATCCGTGGTATTTAGAGCAGAGATTAGACCATTACGACCAATAACTGCTACACACCCCACTTGAAGAACTTAAAACTTGAAAGCCAACTGTGTGGACTTGCTAAGTAATAAGTTAGGCTTTTAAAAAAATATCTAATTAAGATTTTCATATTCCCATATTTCTCTTGAACTTTATTAAACTGGAAGAAATTAGTTTGGACAAAACTAATTAAAAATTAATAAATTTGTAAAACAAGATTCACAATTGGTCCAGGTGAGGAAATTGATAATGTTGCAGGGAAGAGTTGTAACTGGTTGCAAAAGTTTAGATGCTGCAGGTGTAACAATGTAACAAAGCTTGCATAAAATGGTGCCAGTTACTTCATTTTGTAATTGAATAAGATTAAAATCGAATTTATTTGACAAAAGATTCTGGGTAATCCAAGATGGAAGACGGGAAAACTTTCTGGCTGTAACAGCTGCTCCTTTTAAGGTATTTAGGTGTTGGAGGTGTTTTTCTCGAATTCCAGGAGCAGCAATTTCTGTTTTATATGCTGTTACATTGTTTTGGAAATTTTGGAGAAAAAAAAAAGTCAAAACAACAGTACTTTTAAAAGGAAGCACATGGTGAGGCCAGTGCAGGAGAGAGAGCGAGCGAGAACCAGAAGGAGAGAGAGAGAGAGAGAGAGAGAGAGAGAGAGAGAGAGAGAGAGAGAGAGAGAGAGAGAGAGAGAGAGAGAGAGAGAGAGAGAGAGAGAGAGAAAAAGAAAGAAACCCACAGTGCTAATTGACACAGCAGTGAACTGCACAGTTACTGCCTTTTCTGTTTGAATTCATGTATTGCTGGAAATTGGGGTGCGATTGTGAAAAATAACAATGAAATTCACAACTGATCTTGGAGGAACCTGTTTGGGAGAGGTCATAGCACAGAAACAGATAGGTGGATATTTTAAGCAAGGCCTTACAGTAAATCTGCAGTAGTGAGTAGAGTGGGTTCTTTCTTGATTATATGTTTTATTGAGATATGTCTCTTGATTAAACTTAAAATATAAGCCATAAGTATTATTTTAACCTGAAGAGCTGTTTTGTAGAGGAATAAGTCAGTGATATTTTCTGGGTCTGTAGACTGTAAGAAGCAAAAATGGCTTTTAGTAGAGTGATATGCGTTTTTTGTCGGATGTGGGAGTTTAGGGAGAGTTTACGGGTTACTGAGGATTATATCTGCAATAAATGCCACTGGTTACAAATCCTATCAGATCGCATGGATTGGTTGGAGAGACAGTTAGAGGCAATGAGGTATTTACAAGAGCAAGGGGGTGTGATGGATGACAGTTATAGGAAGGGGAAAAAGTTGCAGATACAGTCACATAGATGGATTTACTCCGGAAAAGGTAAGAGTTGTAGGCAGTTAGTGCAGGAGTCTTCTGTGACTTTCCCAATTTCAAACAAGTCTGCCTTTTTGGAAAATGTAGGGGGTGATGGATTCTCAGGGGAACGTAGCATGAATAGCCAAGTTTCTGGTATTGAGATTGGCTCTAATGCAATGAAGGGTATGTCGAATTCCAAGATATCAATTGTGTTATGGAACTCTCTAGTCCGAGGTACAGACAGACATTTTCTGTGGCCAGCAGCGAAAAATCAGAAAGGTGTGTTACTTCCCTGGTGCCAGGATCAAGGATGTCTCAGAGAGGGTGCAGAATGTTCTTAAGGGGGAGAGCAGTCAGCAGGTCGTTGTACACATTGGAATCAACGACATAGTAAAGGAAAAGGTTGAGATTCTGAAGGGAGATTACAGAGCGTAAGGCAGGGATTTAAAAAGAAGATCCTTGAGAGTAGTAATATCAGGATTACTCCTGGTGATATGAGCTAGAGAGGGCAGGAATAGGAGGATAGAGCAGATGAATGCATGGCTGAGAAGCTGGAGTATGGGAGAAGGATTCACATTTTTGGATTATTGGAATCTCTTTTAGGGTAAAAGTGACCTGTACAAGAAGGATGGATTGCAGCTAAATTGGAAGGGGACTATTATACTGACGGGGAGATTTACTAGAGCTGCTCTGAGGATTTAAACTAGTAAAGTGGGGGGGGGGGGGGGGGGGACCCAGGGAGATAGTGAGGAAAGACATCAATCTGACACTGATACAGTTGAGAACAAAAGTGAGTCAAACAGTCAGGCAGGCACGGACAAGGTAGGACTGATAAATTAAACTGCATTTATTTCAATGCCAGGATTAAACTGCATTTATTTCAATGCCAGGAGCCTAACAGGGAAGGCAGATGAACTCAGGGCATGATTAGGAACATGGGACTGGGATATCATAGCAATTACTGAAACATGGCTCATGGATGGGCATGGAAAATGGGATGCCTTCAGAAATGAAATAACAAGAGCCCAGAGAAAGTACATTCTTGTTTAGATGAAAGGAAAGGCTGGTAGATATAGGGAATGCTGGATGACTAGAGAAATTGAGGGTTTGGTTAAAAAAAAAGGAGGAAGCATATGTCAGGTATCGACATGATAGATCAAGTGAATCCTGAGAAGTGTATAAAGGCAGGAGGAGTATACATAAGCGAGAAATCAGGAGGGCAAAAAGGGAACGAGATAGCTTTGGCAAATAGAGTTAAGGAGAATCCAAAGGGTGTTTACAAATACATTAAGAACAAAAGGGTAACTAGGGAGAGAATAGGGCCCCTCAAAGATCAGCAAGGTGGCCTTTGTGTGGAGGTGCTGGAGTTGGGGGAGATACTAAATGAGTATTTTACATCAGTATTTACTGTGGAAAAGGACATGGAAGATATAGAATGTTGGGAAATAGATGATGACATCTTGAAAAATGTCCATGTTACAGAGGAGGAAGTCCTGGGTGTCTTGAAATGCATAAAAGTGAATAAATCCCCAGGACCTGATCATGTATACCCTAGAACTCTGTGAGAAGCGAGGAAAGTGATTGCTGGGCCTCTTGCTGAGATATTTGTATCGTTGATAGTCACAGGTGAGGTGCCAGAAGATTGGAGGTTGTCTAATATGGTGCCACTGTTTAAGAAAAGTGGTAAGAACAAGCCAGGGAACTATAGACAAGTGTGCCTGACATCGGTGGTGGGCAAGTTGTTGGAGGGAATCCTGAGGGATAGGATGTACATGTATTTGGAAAGGCAAGGATTGATTAGGGATAGTCAAAATGGCTTTGTGCATGGGAAATCAAGTCTCACAAACTTGACTAAATTTTTTGAAGAACTAACAAAGAGGATTGATGAGGGCAGAGCGGTAGATGTGATCTACAAGGTCTTCAGTAAAGCGTTCGACAAGGTTCCCCTTGGAAGACTGGTTAGCAAGGTTAGATCTCATGGAATACAGGGAGAATTAGCCATTTGGATATAGAAGTGGCTCAAAGGTAGAAGACAGAAGGTGGTGGTGGAGGGTTGTTTTTCAGACTGGAGGCCTGTGACCAGTGGAGTGCCACAAGGATCGGTGCTGGGTCCACTACTTTTCATCATTTATATAAATGATTTGGATGTGAGCATAAGAGGTATAGCTAGTAAGTTTGCAGATGACACCAAAATTGAAGATGCAGTGGACAGTGAAGAAGGTTAACTCAGATTACGATGGGATCTTGATCAGATGGGCCAACAGTCTGAGAAATGGCAGATGGAGTTTAATTTATATAAATGCTGCTTTTTAGGAAAGCAAATTTTAGCTGGACTTATACACTTAATGGTAAGGTCCAAGGGAGTGTTGTTGAACAAAGAGGCCATAGAGTGCAGGTTCATAGTTCCTTGAAAGTGGAGCCCAGGTAGATATGATAGTGAATACGGTGTTTGGTATGATTTCCTTTATTGGTTAGAGTATTGAGTACAGGAGTTGGGAGGTCATGTTGCGGCTATACAGGACATTGGTTAGGCCACTGTTGGAATATTACGTGCAATTCTGGTCCCCTTCCAATTGGAAAGATGTTGTGAAACTTGAAAGAGTTCAGAAAAGATTTACAAGGATGTTGCCAGGGTTGGAGGATTTGAGCTACAGGAAGAGGTTGAATAGGCTAGGGCTATTTTCCCTGGAGCGTCAGAGGCTGAGTGGTGACCCTATAGAGGTTTATAAAATCATGAGGGGCATGGATAGGATAAAAAGACAAAGTCTTTTCCCTGGGGTGGAGGAGTCCAGAATAGACTGGGCATAGATTTAGGGTGAGAGGGGAAAGATTTAAAAGGGACTTAACGGGCAACGTTTTCACACAGAGGTTGGTACATGGCTGGACTGAGCTGCCAGAGGAAGTGGTGGAGGCCAGTACAATTGCAACATTTAAAAGGCTTCTGAATGGGTGTATGAATAGGAAGGGTTTGGAGGGATATGGGCCAGGTGGTGGCAGGTGAGACTAGATTGGATTGGGATATCTGGGGTCCGCATGGACGAATTGGACCGAAGAGTCTATTTCCGTGCTGTACATCTCTATGACTCTGAATTGCATGACTGAAATTTTGCATCCCAAATAGCCACATTTACATTAAGCTGCCTTGTCTCTTTTAACCCACACTGGAGTGGCCAAAAGTAACGTTAAATAATTACCCAATACCAGTAGCTCAAAACCATGAAAAAATCTAATCCTTGTTTCTGTACACACTGGGGAAATAAACGGTTTATTTACTTATTAAAAACTCACACATGCGTTTAAGGATGAAGTGGTTGAGGCTCCAAGTATCTCACAAATGATTTAGTTTTAGTCTTATTCAAAAATATACAGCGAGACAAACCATAGATTCCACTTGTTCAACATTCAAATATATGCCCTGCAGAGATGTTGGACAATTCAGATTATCCTTATATTATTTGGTTAATAGGTTTGACAGTACAGACAAACTTATTTAGACTTATTTTGTTCTCAACTTCATCTATAGTGTGAGGGAAAGGGCATTGAAATCTGCTCCCATTACCCTTCTCAATACTTATGTTAAACTAAATATGTGGCCATTAAACTAATCAGCTTGCCTGTTTTTGTCAGTCCTCCTTCAAGACCATCAGTAGAAAAACAACTTTACCTGTCGATTGTTAATTTTCATCTTCAACAAAACATCTTTCAGCAGGAGTATTAGTTAAAACTGAAAATATTTTCCTTTCTTTTAAAAACTCTACCATTACCATTTGAAACACATGCATTATTTAACTGAACATTTTGTTTTTATTAATGGAATTGCAGAATCCAAAATCACATTGAATGGATAAGTAAAGATTTAAATTCATTACATTTCTGCAAACCACAGAAAACATGCATTATTTATTGTAAAAAATGGCATTACAACATCAACTAATAAGAATGTAATATCAATTCCGATAATGTTTTGTAATGTGAACCAACACAACAACATGTAGTATATACATTTGGCTCACAGAAATGGGAATTAGCAAGAAATGCCCTTAAAAATAATGGTTCAAATGGCCACCTAACAGGATAATCCTCTGGAACTTTAAAATAATGGATAGAGTAACAAAGTGTCATAATATCTCAGACTATAGTAGATCACAAGGTTTAGCAACTCAATATTATAGTGCTGGCTAAAAATCCAGATATTCAAAAATCTCAGAGAAGCTAGAATTAGAAAACTGCAATGGATTTAATGCATATTGTTCATCAAAAGTTTAAAAAACTAAACAAAAATAGAATTTTATTCAACACCCAGAAACTCTAATATATAAAAACTGTCTTCAGCAACCCAATCACAAGACAAAAACAAAAGACCAGTACAGTACTTGGAATGTACAAACTGATTGCTACACCGTAGGAAAGAAAGTGTGAGGACTCATTCTTCTCAAAGTACTCTTTTCCAAGAAGAAAACAGCAGACTCATTATAAATTCCTTCTGTTAAATCAATTTTCTTTGGGTTGCCTTCTTCATTATCTCCAGCAAATGTCCCAGAGGAACCCCAATGTATTGATGTTAATAGGACTTAAGTAGAACTGAAGGCAACTAAGGATATGTTCAACACTAAGAAATCATGCTTTATGTTGGCTATCCTGTATTTTCAAACTGCAGAAAAGTTCTCGAGATTGAATGTTCCTCAACGAAGATTAAGATGTTCCCAAAGTTTACAATCAAGGTGTACCAGATGCTTCCTATAAAATGACATCAAAGCAGATGAGAAAGGCTGAATAGGAAAGCAAAATACTGTTGATACTGGGAATCAGAAATAAAACTAAAAAACAATGTTGGAGCAAATGATGGCAGATGCTGGAATCTGAACTGAAAGCAAAAAATGCTAGAGATCACAGCAGGTCAGGCAGCACCCAGGGAGAGAAGGCAAGCTAGTGTTTCAACTGTAGATGACTCTTCACCAGAGCTGCTCTAATAAGTAGTCACCTAGACTTGAAACATTAGCTTGCTTGCTTTCTGTAGATGCTGCTGTACCCTCTATGATCTCCAGCATTTTTTGATTTCAGATAAAACCAGACAATGTTAGCAAGATTTGGGTGTATCAAGATGTATGGAGAGGGAAAGAGAATAACATTTCAGTGTTGTAACCTTTCATTAAAACTGGGAAAATTCAGGTTTTGAGCAAGTGAAAAAAGGTGAGCAGGATAAAAAGGACAAGTCTGTGACAGAGCTGAGAGTCGGAAGAGGTAAAATGAGAACCAAAAAAGAAACGTGCTTCAAAGCATGAAAAAAGTTATGTTCTACTACTTCCTCAAAGATCGCTAATATCCAACATTAACACTTCTTGAAAAGTTTAAAATAAAGTCAAAGATATTAAGGAAAAATCTACTCCTCTTATAAGAAGTTGGGAGAACTTGTCTTGCCCTTTAACAGCCAGTAAATGCAATTTCAAACATAGAAGAATACAGCGCAGTACAGGCCCTTTGGCCCTTGATGTTGCTCCGATCCAAGCCCACCTAACCTACACTAGCCCACTATCCTCCATATGCCTATCCAATGCACGTTTAAATGCCCATAATGAAGGAGAGTCCACCACTGCTACTGGCAGGGCATTCCATGAACTCACGACTCGCTGAGTAAAGAACCTACCCCTAACATCTGTCCTATACCTACCCCCCCTTAATTTAAAGCTATGCCCCCTTGTAATAGCTGACTCCATACGTGGAAAAAGATTCTCACTGTCGACCCTATCTAAACCCCTAATCATCTTGTACACCTCTATCAAGTCACCCCTAAACCTTCTTTTCTCCAATGAAAACAGCCCCAAGTGCCTCAGCCTTTCCTCATACGATCAAACAGTAATCAAACAGTATCAGGAGAGCACACTATGTTGTTATGAAGTTGAAGGCATATACTTTATCTTTAAGAAAGTGAGAATGCTGCTCTGAACTGAGAGATTACAAGCATCTGCGTCTATGCCTAGATGGCAGTCCCTGAGTGGACTGGAAAATTGAAAATAGAACTCAGAACTTTGGCCCTTGATGTTGTGCCGGCCTTTTATACTACTCTTAAGATCAAACTAACCTAGATACCCTTCATTTTGCTATCATTCATGTGCCTATCCAAGAGTTACTTACATTTCCTAATGTATCTGACTCTACTACCATGGCTAGCAGTGCACTCCACAGACCCACCACTCTCTGTATAAAGAACCGATCTCCAACATCTCTCCTAAATCTTCCTCCAATCACCGTAAAATTAAGCATCCTTGTGATAGCCATTTCTGCCTTGGGAAAAAGTCTCTGACTTTTTATTCTATCCATACCTCTCATCATCTTGTACACCTGTATCATGTCACCTCTCTTGCTTCTTTGCTCCAATGAGAAAGGCCTTCACTCCCTTAACCTTTCATCAAACATGGGCCCTCCAGTCCAGGCAGCATCCTGGTAAATCTCCTCTGCAACCTCTCGAAAGCTTCCACATCCTTTCTATAATGAGGTGACCAGAACTGAACACAATATTTTGAGTGTGGTCTGACCAGAGCTTTATAGAGCTGCAGCATAACCCCGTGGCTCTTAAACTCAATCCCCCTGCTAATGAAATCCAACACACCACACGCCTTAACAACCCGATCAACATGGGTGGCAACTCTGAGGGATCCATGGACATAGACCCCAAGATCCCTCTGTTCCTCCACACTGCCAAGAATCCTGTATTCTGCATTGAACTTCAGCTTTTCAAAATGAACCACTTCACAATTTTCCAGGTTGAACTCCATCACCCACTTCACAGCCCAGTTCTGCATTCTATCAATGCCCTGTTACAACCTACAACAGCCCTCCACTCTATCCACAACTCCACCAACCTTTATGTCTTCGGCAAATTTACTAACCCATCCTTCCATTTCCTCATCCAAGTCATTTATAAAAATCACAAAGTGCAGAAGTCCCACAACAGATCCCTGTGAAACACCACTGGTCACCAAGCTCCAGGTTGAATATTTTCCATTTACTACTACCCTCTGTCTTCTACAGACCAACCAATTCCCTATCCAGACAGCCAAATGTCCCTGTATTCCATGCTGCTTTACTTTCTGAATGACCTGACCATGGGGAACCTTATCAAATGCTTACTGAAATCCATGTACACCACATCCACTGCTCTACCTTCTCCAATGTGTTTTAACACAACCTCAAAGAATTCAATAAGGTTTGTGAGGCATGATCTGCCCCTCACAAAGCCATGCTGACATCTTTCATCAAACCATGGTTTTCCTAGTAATCCTAAATCCTGTCTCTCAGAATCCTCAGCAATAATTTGCCCACCACAGATATCACACTGACTGGTGTGAAATCCCCAGGATTATCCCTGTTCCCCTTCTTGAACACAGGAGTAACATCTGTCACCCTCCAATCAACTAGCACTACTCCAGTAGATGATGAGGACGCAAAGATCATTGCCAAAGATCTACCCCATCTGGCTCAGGGACTTATCTATTGCCATGTTTTTAAATCTTTAAAACTTTCAGCACTTCCTCATTCTTAACATAACCTGTTTGAGCATATCAGTTTGTTTCATGCTGTCCTCACAAACAATGAAATCCCTCTCATTGGTGAATAGTGAAGCCAAGTATTCATTAAGAACCTCCCCTACCTCCTCTGACTCCAGATCCACTGATGAAATCCCTTTCACTAGTAAATATTGAAGCAAAGTATTCATTAAGAACCTCCCCTATTTCCTCTGACTCCACTATCCCTGATCAGTCCCCAATGTAGAATGCCTTAATCCTACACTCTAAAGCTTTTTCATGCCCCCTTCGACCTGTCCAAAGTCAATTCTTTAGTTTCTTCCTAGTTACCTTGTAACCCTCTAGAGCCCTGTCTGATCCTTGCCTCCTCAACCTGAAGGAAGCTTCCCTCTTCCTCTTGACAAGATATTCCACATCCCTTATCACCCAAGGTTCCTTCGCTCTTCCATCCCTTCCTTGCCTCAGTGGTACAAATCTATCCAGCGCTATCAACAAAAGCTCCCTAAACAACCTCCACATTTCTGTTTTTTCTGCATTTTCCTGAGAACATTTGATCCCAATTTGATCCAGGCACCCCAGTTCCTGCCTAATAGCATTGTAATTCCTCCTCCCCCAAATTAAATACTTTCCCATATTATCTGCGCCTAAACCTTTCCATGAGTGTAGTAAAGGTCAGGGAGTTCTGATCACTATCACTGAAATGCTCTCCCAAATATGTAACATTTGGCTGTGAAACAGATACCTGAGTTTTGGTTGCTATTTTGACAACAATTCAAATTTAGCCAATCAGTTTAGATTATTTCCGATGATAATAAAACACAATCGAGTTTGAATTTATCAGTTTGCCAACACTGAACTAATGAGATGACCCGGTGTTGGGGGTGATATAAGAATGTGGACATTTTGAAAATTAGTCAGAGACCAACTGCTGCAGAGAGACAAACTGCTGGAGAGCTAACATCTTGTTCTCAAGGAAATACTAACAAAGTTACCTTTTCATGTAAAGTCTATTCACAGTAAAAAGAAAGCCCAGGGAGATCAGCAGCAGGAAAACTGAAGACAGCAGAGAACACAAAGACTGTGTGGTTTTGAGATTAAGTTAATGTAATTTTAATAAGTGTCTTATTGGAACAGCAATGGACCCAAAACAGACCTTTGCGGTATACCACTAGTAACTCAACTCCAGGATGAACATTTCCCATCAACCACTTCCCTCTGTCTTCTTTCAGCTAGCCAACCTCTGATCCAAACCATTAAATCACCTTCAATCCCATGCCTCCATATTTTGTGCAATAGCCTTCTGTGGGCAAGCTTATCAAATGCCTTACTGAAATCCATACACTCCTCATCATCCGCTTTACCCTCATCCACCTGTTTGGTTACCATCTCAAAGAACTCAATAAGGTTTGTGAGGCATGACCTACCCTTAATTAACTCATTCCTGGCTAGATTATTATAAAGGAGAAAGTGAGGACTGCGGATGCTGGAGCTCAGAGCCGAAAATGTGTTGCTGGAAAAGCACAGCAGGTCAGGCAGCATCCAAGGAGCAGGAGAATCGACGTTTCGGGCATGAGCCCTTCTTCAGGAATTCCAGAAACGTCGATTCTCCTGCTCCTTGGATGCTGCCTGACCTGCTGCGCTTTTCCAGCAGTAGATTATTATGTTCAAAGCGAGAGACGGTAGATTATTATAAATCCTATCTCTTGTAACCTTTTCCAACACATTACCCACAAGCGAAGTAAAGCTCACTACTTATAATTACCAGGCTTGTGTCTACTCCCCTTCTTGAACAAGGGGTCAACATTTGCTATCCTCCAGTCTCCTGACACGATCTCTGTCGTCAATGATGACATATTGATCAAAGCCAAAGGCTCTGCAATGTCTTCCCTGGCTTCCCAGATAATCCAAGGTTAAATCCCATCCAGCCCAGGGGATTTATCTATTTTCACACTTTCCAGAATTGTTAACACCTCCTCCATGTGAACCTCAATCCCATCTAGTCTAGTAGCCTGTATCTCAGTATTCTCCTTGAGAATATTATCTTTTTCCAGTGTGAATATTGATGAAAAATATTCATTTAGCACTTCCCCTATCTCCTCGGACTCTATGCACAACTTCCCACTACTACCCTTGATTGGACCTTATCTTTCTCTAGTCATTCATTTATTCCTGATATACCTCTAGAAAGCCTTAGGATTTTCCTTGATCCTATCTGCCAATGACTTTTCATGTCCCCTCCTGGCTCATCTTAGTTTTTTCTTTATGTCTTTCCTGGCTAACTTGAAACTGGTAGCACCCTAAGCCTTCACGTCTCATTCTAACATAAATCTTCTTCTTCCTTTTGACAAGAGTTTCAACTTTCTTAGTAAACCATGGCTCCCTCGCTCGACTACTTCCTCCCTGTCTGACAGGTACATAGTTGTCAAGGGCATGCAGTACCTGTTCCTTGAATAAGCTCCACATTTCAATTTTCCCATCCCCTGTAGTTTCCTTCCCCATTCTATGCATCCTAAATCTTGCCTAATCGCATCATAGTTGCCTTTCCCCAACCAATAGTGCTTGCCCTGTGGTATATACCAACCCTTTCCATTGCTAAAGTATACACAACTGAATTGTGGTGACTATCACCAAAGTGCTCACCTATCTCTAAATCTAACACCTGGCCAGGTTCATTACCCAGTACCAAATCCAGTGTGGCCTCACCCCTTGTTGGCCTGTCTACATGTTGTGTCAAGAAACCATCCTGCACATATTGGACAAAAACTGACCTGTCCAAAGTACACAAACTATCATATTTCCAATCAATATTTGGAAAGTTAAAGTCCCCCATAACAACTACCCTGTTACTCTTGCTCCAATCCAAAATTATCTTTGCTATACTTTCCTCTACATTTTTAGACGTATTCAGGCCTGTTGAAAACTCTCAACAGGGTTACCTCTCCATTTCTGTTTCTAATCTCAGCCCACACTACCTTAGTAGATAAGTCCTCAAATATCCTTTCTACCACCGTAATACTGTCTTTGACTAACAATACCAGACCTTCCCCTCTTTATCATCTTCTCTGTTCTTACTGAAACATCAAATCCCAGAATCTGCAACAACCATTCCTGTCCCTGCTCTATCCATGTCTCCAAAATTGCCACAACGAGGTCCTCGGTACCAACTCATGCTACAAGTTCATCATCTACCTTATTCTGGATGCTCCTGGCATTGAAGTAGACACACTTCAAACCACCTTCCTGCTTGCCGGTGCACCCATGACCTTGAAACCATATTTCTCACCTCACTACTCTCAAACTCCTGAACACTAGAATGATGATTTAAGTTCCCATACCTCTGCTGAATTAGTTTAATTCCTCCCGAAGAGCACTCGCAAATCCGCACCCTCGCCCCCCCCCCCCCCAGGATACTTGTATCCCTCTGGTTCAGGAGTAGATCATCCTGTTTGTAGAGGTCCCACCTAACCCAGAATGAGCCCCAATTATCCTGGTATCTGAAACCGTCCCACCTGCACCATCCCTCTAGCCACGTACTCAACTCCTCTCTCTCCCTATTCCTTGTCTCACTAGCATGTAGCACGGGCAACAAACCAGAGATAACAACTGTTTCCCCTAGCTCCTTGAATTTCTACCTTAAATCCCCATCTCTTTTCCTACCTATGTTGTTAGTACCTATGTGACCACGACTTGGGGCTGCTCCCCCTCACCCTCAAGGACTCCGAAAACACGATCCAAGATGTCACGAACTCTGGCATCTTGGAGCCAACACACCAACCATGAGTCTCTCTCGTTTCCACAGAACCTCCCTCTCTGATAATGGCAGCTTTAATCAACATTCAAAAAGTTCTTGCAAAACTGATGCGCTCCACCAAAGTGTGTGCCTTGTATTTCATTTCGCTGAGATTGTACAAGATATTATGTTATGGGGTGGCGATGGCCTGGTGGCATTATTGCTAAATTATTAATTAGGTACTGTTCTGGGGACCCGGGTTCTAATCCTGCCCTGGCACATGGTGGAATTTGCTCTCAATAAAAAAAAATCTGGAATTAAAAGTCGAATACTGATCATGAAACTGTTGTTCATTGTCAGAATAAAAACCATCTGCTTCACAAATGTCCTTTAGGGAAGGAATCTGTCTTTACCTGATCTGGCCTTCATGTGACTCCAGACCCACAGCAATATGGTTGACTGTTAACTGCCCTCTCAGTAATTAGGGATGGTAATAAATGCTGGTCTAACCAGCAAAGCCCGTATCCCGTGAATGAACAAAGTATAACGACCCAATGCCCATTTAAAAGCCCTTAACTTCAGTGAGTCTACTACTGTTGCAGACAAGCCGTTCCACTCCCCTACTACTCTGAGTAAAGAAACTACCCCAATATCTGCCCTAAATCTATCACCCCTCAATTTAAAGCTATGTCCCCTCGTGTTAGCATTCACCATCCAAGGGAAAAGGCTCTCACTGTCCAGACTATCTAACCATCTGATTATCTTATACATCTCTACTAAGTCACCTCTCAACCTTCTCCAGCGAAAATAGCCTCTGTTCCTTTCCTCGTAAGACCTTCCTTCCATACGAGGCAACATCCTACTAAACCCCCTCTTTACCCTTTCCAAAGCTTCCACATTCTTCCAGTGACCAGAACTGTACGCAATACTCCAGCTACGGCCTTACCAGTGTCTTGTACAGCTGAAGCATGACCTCATGGCTACGAAACGGAATCCCACTACCAATAAACGCCAGCACACCATATGCCTTCTTAACAATCCTATCAGTCTGGGTGGCAACTTTCAGGGATTTAGGCACCTGATCACTGAGATCTCTCTGTTCATCTACACTGCCAAGCATTTTACCATTACCCCAGTGCTCTGCATTCCTGTTACTTCTTCTGAAGTGAACTATCGCACACTTTTCCGCATTAAACCCCATTTGCCATTTCTCAGCCCAGCTCTGCATCTTAGCTATGTCCCTCTGTAACCCTCGGCACTATCCACAATTCTGTCTACCTTACTGTCATCTGCAAATTTACTAACACATCCTTCTACGCCCACATCCAGATAGATCATTTATAAAAATGACAAATAGCAGTGGCCCCAAAACAGATCCTTGCGGCACACCATTGTAACTGAACTCCAGGATGAACACTTCCCATCAACCAACACCCTCTGTCTTCTTTCAGCTAACCAATTTCTGATCCAGACCGCTAAATCACCTTCAATCCTGAAAATCTGTATTTTCTGCAATAGCCTACCGTGTGGGACCTTATCATATGCCTTACTGAAGTCCATATTCACCACATCAACTGCTTTACCCTCATCTATCTGTTTGGTCACCTTCTAGAAGAACTCAATAAGGATAGTTAGGCATGATGTACCCTTCAAACAACCATATTAACGATCCATAATCAAATTATTCCTTTACAGATGATTATGAATCCTATCTCTCATAACTTTCCAACACCTTACCAATAACCAAAGTGAGGCTCACTGATCTATAATTACCAGGGTTGTCCCGACTCCCCTTCTTAAACAAGAGAACAACATTTGCTATCTTCCAGTCTTCTAGCATTACTCCTGTCGACAATGATGACTTAAAGATCAAAGCCAAAGGCCCAGCAATCTCCTCTCTGGTTTCCCAGAGAATCAGAGGATAAATCCCATCCAGCCTAGGGGTCTTAGCTATTTTCAGATCTTCCAAAATTGCTAAAACCTCCTCTTTGTCAACCGCAATCCCATCTCATCTGGTAGCCTGTATCTCAGTATGCTCACTAACATTGCCCTTTTCCAATGTGAATACTGACAAAAAGTATTCATTAAGCACTACCCCTATGTCCTCAGATTCCACACACAACGTCCCACTACTGTCTTTGAGTGGGAGAAAGTGAGGACTGCAGATACTGGACATCAGAGCTGAAAAATGTGTTGCTGGAAAAGCGCAGCAGGTCAGGCAGCATCCAAGGAGCAGGAGAATCGACGTTTCGGGCATAAACCCTTCTTCAGTCTTTGAGTGGCCCTAATCTTACACTAGTCATTCTTTTATTCCTGATAAACCTATAGAAGGCCTTAGGGTTTTCCTTGATCCTATCCACCAACAACTTCTCTTGTCCCCTCCTGGCTCTTCTTAGCCCTCTCTTTTCTGGTTAACATATAACTCTCAAGCCCCCTAACTGAGCCTTTATGCCTCATCCTCACACAAGTCTTCTTCTTTCTCTTGACGAGAGCTTCAACTTCTTTAGTAAACCATGGCTCCCTCTCTCAACAGTTACCTCCCTGCCTGATAGATGTATACTTGTCAAGGACCCGCAGTAGCTGTTCCTTGAATAAGCTCCACATTTCAAGTCTTTCCATCCCCTGCAGTTTCCTTCCCCATCCTATGTCACCTAAATCTTGCCTAATCGCCTTTCCCCTAGTTAAACCTCTTTCCCCACAATATATACCTAACCCTGCCCATTGCTATTGTGAACATAACTGAATTGTGGTCACTATCGCCAAAGTGCTCACCTACCTCCAATTCTGACACCTGACTGGGTTCATTCTCCAGTACCAAATCCAATATGGCATCACCCCTTGTTGGCCTGACTACATACTGTGTCAGAAAACCCTCCAACACACATTGAACAAAAACTGACCCATCTAAAGTACTTGAACTATAGTATTCCCAGTCAATATTGGGGAAGTTAAAGTTCCCCATAACAACTACCCTATTACTCTCGCTCCTATTGCAAATCATCTTTGCAATCCTTTCCTCTTCATACCTGGAACAATTCGGAGGCTTATAGATAACTCCCAACAGGCTGATCGTAATCCCCACACTCTCACTCTCATTCACACAGTTAAGAGATACATTAAAAAGAAAATATTAGAGTTGTAAATGGCCACTTCATTTAAACAGTTACAAATGATGATTGATAAACATTATTGCAATCCTTGGATAATGAATTCTTCACAAATGTGTGAATTCTGGAGTCGCCGGTCAACAGAACAGCTTTTGCAGACCACTGGAGATTCTTTACTTATGACTTCCAGTTCTTTGCTCTGAAATTTTAAGAATTCAGTAACTGGAAGGTAATTACAAAGCAACCAAAAATTTCACCCAGCAGCTCTCTGTTTAGCTGGCCATAACCCTTCAATTGCTCCTTGCTCCAACATCCATGCAGTTGTCACTCCTTGAGCATCTCAGATGCTGAATCATCTACAACATTCTTAAAACAATAATTAGCTTGAAATTAATTTCCAGGCCAGTTCCCATACTAAAAAAAAATCAAGCTCCTGTTCAAAGTCCAAAGTTCAACTCTCAATTTCACCTCACAGTCCCAAGCTAAAAAATAAGAAACGTAAAGAAAGACAATGATGGTCCCAACAATTTGCCTTTCACCAAAATCCCAGACAGGGAAAGAGAAAAGATTATTGAAAGGTTGAGTCCAAGTATTTTTGATGGCACATAATGCAGCTGTTTAAATATTACAGTCAAAAACTTGACTGGCCATAACTACAGAGAATTCCAAGTTCCCTGAATGAGACACCATTTTAGAACACAAGTTTATTGATTCCTACCCTTCGAAACTGAAACAAAATGTCCTTACAGTAATGAAGCTACTCAGGGAAGGAAGAGTTAATTTATTCTATACTTTCCACATTTCTGCAACAAAAAAATGAAAAGCTGACACAATTAATTAAAGTTGACAAAATGTGAAGCTGGAAGAGCACAGCAGGTCAGACAGCATTGGGGGAGCAGGAAAGTCAACATTTCAGGTCGGGACCCTTCATCAGGACTGGGGAGGGGGGAGTTCAAAAATAAATAAAGGGAGGGGGATGGTGCCAGTTGGACGCAGGAAAAGTAGGTGGGATGGTCATAGGTGAATGCAGATAGGGGGTTTTTGTGATTGGTCACTGGGAAGGTGTAGTGGATAGATGAGAAGAAAGATGGACAGGTTAGGTCAGTTCAAGGAGAAGTGGAGGGCTGCACGTTGGATTGGGGGGTTTTGAAACTGATAATTCAATGTTGAGGCCATTGGACTGTAAGCTCCCAAATATAAGAATATAAGTTAGTTGTTCATTTAGTTTGTTTGTGGCCTCATTTTGAAGTAGAGGCCTAGCATGGACATGTCACCAGGCGAGTGGGAGGGAGAATTGAAATGACTGGCAACTGGAAGTTGCTGTCAGTTGGAGCGTACAGAATGCAAATGCTCTACAAACTGGTACCCAAGTCAGCGCCTGGTCTCTCCAATGAAGAGGATTCCACATCAGGAGCAACAGACCAGGTTAGAAGTAGTGCTGGTAAATCTCTGCTGAATTTGGAATTGGACAGCAGGAAGAGGGCAGTCGTAGGAGCAGGTGTTGCATTTCCTGCGGTTGCAGGGAAAGGTGCCACGTGTGGAGGAGAGGTTGGTGGGGAGTGTGGAACTGACGAGGGAGTTGCAGACTGAATGGTCCCTACGTAAAGCAGGTGGGGTGGGGAAGGAGGTATTTTTCGGTGGTGGGATCTGACTGCAGGTGGCAAAAGTGGCAGAGGATGCTATGTTGGATTTGGACATTGGTGGGGACCAGAGGATTCTATCTTTATTGTGGCTGGTGGGAAGGGTTTTGAGGGCTGAGGTGCGTGAAATGGAGATGATGTGGTTGAGGGCATTATTAATCACAAAAGAGGGGAAATTACGGTCCTTGAAATAGGAGGATATCTCGGATGTCCTGCAGTGGAGAGCAGATGCAGCAGAGATGGAGGAATTGGGACTATGGGTTCGCATTTTTGCAGGAGGGCAGCTGAGAGGAGGTGTAGTCGTGGTAGCTATGGGAGCTGGTGGGTTTGAAATGGATACCGCTGCTAGGTTGGTTGCCAGAAGTGGAGAGGTTGGAAGGAGTGGGAGATTTCAGAGATGGTCCAGGTGAATTTGAGGTCAGGGTGGAAATTAAACCTTTCTTTCAGGGTGAAGACTTTCCATGCTGACAATCCAAGGATTTTAATTGTCGAGCCTGAAGTGGCTCGATGGCAAACAGTGCAAAGCTACAACTGCCATGTTGTTTTTGAAGATTCAAAATCACTGTTCAAAACAGATCAGTACATTGCACTGGTATCCTGACCAGCTTTTCATCCTCAATTATGTTAACTAGTCAACCACTATATTATTGCCTGTATGATTTTGCTGTAAATAAACTGAGTATCATATTTTCCAAGTGACAAGACTGACTATATCGTACAAAGTATCGGAAGTTTTAAAAGACATTATGAAATGTTACATAATTACAAACATTTCCTCTTGATCTTTGCAAACACCGCTCTCCAAGATAACATACAATGTATCTGACATGAAGTGCTTTCACATATACAGAAGTAAACTTAATGTAAGTTTATTAACTTCTGTGAAAAGCAACAATAATAAATAAAATATACTCAGTTTGTTGTTTACCACATGCATGCTGACCATTGCAGTGGAAAACTTCCTTATTCATCATGAGAAAACCAAAGCTACAGTACATATTCATCCAGCTTTAGCAAATCAACCGTTCAAAGTATTTAGCCTGACCAAAGGATTTGAAGCAGCAAACACCTCTCAAAAGATCACAGCTACTCTCAATTCTTCAAATAATATTCATAATTCAGCCTTATGTTTACCAAATGCAATATGAAACCATTTTAGTCACTTTATATTTGCAGCTGGTAATATAAAAAAAAAGCCAATTTTGTCATGTCCTCAAAGAAAACAGGCTTGATGCTGAATTTCTATCTCTCAATTAAATATGACAATCCATACTATGACATTGTCATAAGTTGTGTTATAGCTGCTATCACAGAAGGAACATGTAACTGAACGACTAATTTAGCAACTGGTTTCTCCAAGTATTAAGGTTCCTGAAAATAGTGTTGAAGGGACAAATTGGCTCCCCTTTTTTAAATCCCCCCAGTTGATGATAATCGAGATTTTTAATTCTCTTTAGCATGTAGCTACACTTTAAATAAATTGTAGTAATCAAACTTAAGGAGCAGATTACAAAGCTTGCTTGAGAAAAAGGAGAAATTTTATTTCTAATTCTGAGAATAATAAATGTGACATCAAGAACACAAAAACGCAGGTAAGGTTTAAAAAGGGGAGAGAATGTTTTGTGCAACAGAATGAGAAATAATGTGCAGTTTGAAAAGTTTGTCGTGTTCTTAAGACCACAGCTGTTTATGGAACCCTTGTATCCTCAGTAACTGTGGAGAAAGTGAGGTCTGCAGATGCTGGAGATCAGAGCTGAAAATGTGTTGCTGGAAAAGCGCAGCAGGTCAGGCAGCATCCAGGGAACAGGAGAATCGACGTTTCGGGCATAAGCCCTTCTTCAGGAAAGAAGGGCTTATGCCCGAAACGTCGATTCTCCTGTTCCCTGGATGCTGCCTGACCTGCTGCACTTTTCCAACAACACATTTTCAGCTCCTCAGTAATTGTGTAAATTGTAGAATCCTTGAGCTATCAGTGAACAGATATTTCTCCAATTTGGTTTATTACTGTGTTGGACATTGAGATGCTAGGAAAAATCATGGAGAGAGACAGTCTTCCAGCCTTTGCTGTTACCAAATAATTTTCTTTAACTCTCTCTCTGCTCCTACATTGCCAAGAAGGTACTGAATCATGGCAGAGTTTGTAATCCCAGGTCTGGCTCAATATCTTTTCAAGTCACAGGTTTCCCTTCCCTATCCAACACGTACAGCTTCTCAGTCAAGTGTAAATTAACACAGGAGATGGATAGTCTCTTATTGCCTGTGTCAGCTGACTGCTATCAATGCCTTTCGATAAAATGCTAATTTCATAGGAAAATACTAATGTCAGAAAAAACACTAATTTCAGTTCAGATGATTTTGTTCATTCTGCATAGTTTCCCTTAATCTGTGGTTCTGTGATCATTGTAGCCATTTTATGCACATGTTGCTTTCTTTAAAAGAACTTTGATCCTAAAGGTTTATGGTATTAAAATCAATGATGAATAAAAATTGATAGTCCACATTTTGCCACTATCATGACAATATTGGTATATATTGACAATGTTGTTGTAAACAAAAAAAATTGCTTTTGTGGTGAATTACGACTTGTCAATTTAATAGATGCATCACAACTTTTAGACATGCAAAACCAGAAAAGAGCTAATAGAGTGAAAATACATTCGGAAGCTGTGATCCAATAACACCACCTTCAGTATCAATTATCAGATTGTTCAGTATCTCTGCCTGATAACTGCACATTTTACTTTTCCTTTCAGTAATTGTATATGCATTGCTGATGAACATAAGCAGACAGCTCAAATTATATACTTCACCTTGACTTTTTAAGCAGTTAAGTGCTTTGCTGGTGGTAATCCACAGGAATGTGTAAAGTCCTGATTTCAGGATGTCTGAGTACATAATTACTATGCGGCTACTTTGGCATGGTAGCTCAGTGGTTAGCACTGCTGCCTCACAGTGCCAGGGACCAGGGTTCGATTCCAGCCTTGGGCACATTCTCCCTATGTTTGTGTGGGTTTCCTCCCGCAATCTAAAGCTGCACAGGTTAGGTAAATTGGCCATGCTAAATTGCCCATAGTGTTCAGGGATGTGTAAGGTTAGATGCATTAGTCAGGGGTAAATGTAGAGTAATAGGGTAGGGGAATGGGTCTGGGTAGGTTACTGCTGGGAGGATTGATGTGGACTTGTTAGGCCAAATGGCCTGTTTCAACACTTAGCTATGGAGCAAGTGGTACATGAACCTGGGCCAAAGACAATGACACTGTCATTATGTCACAAGACCCCTAACGGTTGATGATGAAATTTTGAAAGCAACCTGTTCAGAGTTGCTACTACATGCCTCTGGAGGAAGTGCAACTTCAACCCAGGTCTTCTGGCTCAGACGCAGGATACTACCACTGCACCACAAGAGTCCTGAATGGCTAGTTATGCTATTTTCCTAATTAATCTGTACAGATGTTACTATACACCTCTGCAGCAAGTGAGACCTGAACCCAGACTTTGCCCAGAAATAGGGACACTATCACAATGGCCACAAAGTTCTGTATTGTTTGGCTATTTTATTTTCTTTAATCTATTTTTCTAATCAACATGTTCAGAAATATTATTACATGGCTCTGGAGCAGGTAAGACTTCAACTCAGGTCTCTCAGTTCAAGGGTAGAAAAACTGAACGGGTGGTGCGTTCTCAAACCCCTACTGTGGGTTGGGCGAAAACGGCAGTAAAATAGTTAAGAATGCTTCTTTATGATCAGTGCATTCTCAATGGACTGAAGGGCCTTTTTCAGTGCTTTAGAACTCTATAACTCTATAATTGAAAGGCTATTTCCAGCGTGGTTCCACTTGGCTCAGTACTGGACCCCTTGCTTTTTAATGATTTGAACTTGATCACTGGACGTCAGAGTTGAGAAGATCACTGGACGTCAGAGTTGAGAAGATCACAGATGATATGTGGTTGACAGTGAAAAGGAAAGCCACAGACTTCAGCAAGATATCAACTTAGTTAAAAGGGCAGTAGAGTGGTAAATTGAGTTCAATCCCTATAAAGATCGTATCTTTGGGGTCCTGAAGGGAGAGGGTGACCAGCCTCAAGTCATTGTCCATGTAGGTACCAACAACATTGGTAGAAAGAGGGATAGGAATGTAAGGCAGGATTTCAGGGAACTAGGATGGAAGCTAAGAACTAGAACAAACAGAGTTGTTATCTCTGGTTTATTACGCGTGCAACATGATAGTGGGGCAAGGAATAGGGAGTGATATCAGCTGAACACGTGGCTGCAAGGATGGTGCAGGAGGAAGGGTTTCAGGTTCTTGGATAATTGCGGCTCATTCTGGGGAAGTTGGGACTTGTACAAACAGGACGGTCTTCACTTGAATCAGAGGGGTACTAATATCCTGCCTGGGAAATTTGCTGGTGTTATTCAAGTGGGTTTAAACGAGCTCAGCAGGGGGATGGGAACCAGAGGTGTAGTTGCAGTGCACAGGAGGATGAGATTAGGAAGGACAGGGACAGGATTTCAGGGTCACAGGAATGTGCTGGCAGAAGGCAAGGTGGTTTGAAGTGTGTCTACTTCAACGCCAGAAGTATCTGAAATAAGGTAGGTGAGACTGCAGCATGGATAGGTACCTGGGACTTCGATGTTGTGGCCATTTCAGAGACATGGAAAGAGCAGGGTGAGGAATGGATATTGCAGGTTCCAGGGTTTAGATCCTTCATTAAGAACAGGCAAAGCGGTAAAAGAGGGGGAGGCTTGGCCTTGTTAGTCAAGGTTAGTACAACAGTGGCTGAGAGAACTTTTGATGAGGACTCGCCTACTGAGGTAGTGTGGGCTGAGGTTAGAAACAGGAGAGGAGAGGTCACACTGCTCGGAGTTTTTTATAGGCCTCCACAATGTTCCAGGGAGGTGGAAGAGAGGATTAGCAAAATTATTCTGGGTAGGAGTCGAAGGAACAGGGTGGTCGTTATGGGGGACTTTAACTTCCCCAACATTGACTGGAAATGCTATAACTCAAGGACGTTGGATGGATCAGTTTTTGTCCAATGTGTACAGGAGGGTTTCCTGACACAGTATGTCAAAGGACCGACAAGAGGGGAGGCCACACTGGATCTGGTGCTTGGTAATGAACCAGGCCAGGTGTCTGATTTAGTTGTAAGTGACCACTTTGGAGAGAGTGACCATCCGATTGAAAGGGATAGGCACGTGCCACAGGGGCAATCGATGGGGCAAGGGCAATTATAATGCGATTAGGCAGGAATTAGGATGCATAGAATGGGGTAGCAAAATGCAGGGGATGCAGACAATGGAAATGTGGAGCTGGTTTAAGGAACAGATATTGCGTGTCCTTGATAGGTATGTCCCTGTCAGGCGGGGAGGAAGTGGTAAGGTAAGGGAACTGTGGTTCACAACAGAAATTGCATGTCTTGTTAAGAAGAAGAAGGATGCTTATGTGTTGATGAGGCAAGATGGTTCAGATGAAGTGATGGAGAGTTACAGATCTGCTAGGAAGGATTTAAAGAGAGTGTTAAGAAGAGCAAAGAGAGGACACATCCAGTCTCTAGCAAATAGAATTAAGGAGAACACTAAAGCTTTCTGTAGGTATGTGAGGAATAAAAGGATGATTAGGGTAGGAATAGGGCCAATCAAAAACAGAAGTGTGAAGTTGAGTGTGGATCCTGTGGAGATCGGAGAGGTGCAAAACGAACATTTCTCACCAGTGTTCACTCAGGAAAAGGAGAATATTGTAGAGGGGAAGAATGAGGTATGAGATATTAGATTAGAAAGGATCGAGGTTAGTTACGAACAGGTGTTATCAATTCTAGAAGACGTGAAAGTAGACATGTCCCCTGGGCTGGATGGGATCTATCCGAGGATTCTCTGGGAAGCTAGGGAGGGGATAGTAGAGCCTTTGGCTTTGATATTTGAGTCATCATTGTCTACAGGTTTGGTACCAGAGGACTGGAGGATTGCAAATGTTGTGCCCTTGTTCAAGAAAGGCAGTAGAGATGACCCAGGTAATTATAGACCAGTGAGCCTTACTTCTGTTGTAGGAAAGGTTTTGGAAAGGATTATAAGAGATAATATTTATAATCATCTAGCAAGCAACAATTTGATTTCAGATAGTTAACATGGTTTCGTCAAGGGCAGATCGTGTCTCACAAACCTCATTGAGTTTTCTGAGAAGGTGGCCAAGCATATAGATGAGGGTAGGGCAGTTGATGTGGTATACATAGACTTCAGTAAAGCCTTTGGTAAGGTTCCACATGGTAGGTTGTTGGAGAAAATGCAGAGGCATGGAATGGAGGGTGATTTAGCAGTTTGGATTAGAAACTGGCTTTCTGAAAGAAGGCAGCGAGTGGTGGTTGATGGAAAATATTCAGCCTGGATTCCGGTTACGAGTGGTGTGGCACAAGGATCTGTTTTGGGACCACTGCTGTTTGTCATTTTTATAAATGACAGATGCAGACATAGGTGGATGGATTAGTAAATTTGCAGATGACACTAAAGTCGGTGGAGTAGTGGACAGTTTGGAAGAATGTTACAGGTTGAGGGGGACTTGGATAAACTGCAGAAGTGGGCTGAGAGGTGGCAAATGGAGTTCAATGCAGCTAAATGTGAGGTGATGCACTTTGGGAAGAATAACAGGATGGCAGAGTACTGGGTCAATGGAAAGATTCTTGGTAGCGTGGTTGTGCAAAGGGATCTTGGAGTCCATGTACATAGATCCTTGAAAGTTGCCACCCAGGTGGATAATGCTGTTAAGAAGGTATACGGTGTGTTAGGTTTCATTTGTAGAGGGATTGAGTTCCGGAGCCGCAATATCATGCTGCAACTATACAAAACGCTGGTGCGGCCACACTCGGAATATTGTGTACAGTTCTGGTCACCATATGTCGGGAAGGATGTGGAAGCATTGGAAAAAGTGCAGAGGAGACTTACCAGGATGGTGCCTGGTCTGGATAGAGACATTCAAGATGATCAGAGGATTATATAGCGTAGACAGTGAAAGTCTTTTTCCTAGGATGATGATGTCAGTGGGGCATAACTACAAATTGAGGGGTGATAGATTTAAGACAGATGTCAGAGGCAGGCTCTTTACGCAGAGAGTGGTAAGGGCGTGGAATGCGCTACCTGCTAATGTAGTCAACTCAGCCACATTAGAGAGATTTAAACAATCCTTAGATAGGCACATGGATGATTTTGGGATAGTGTACGGGGACGAGCTGAGAATAGTTCACAGGTCGGCGCAACATCGAGGGCCGAAGGGCCTGTTCTGCGCTGTATATTCTATGTTCTAAATATGTCTATAAAAATAATGATCAGCAAGGCAGCCTGTGTGGAAATGCAGGCGATGGCAGAGATATTAAATGTACTGTGGAGAAAGATATGGAAGATACAGGATGTTGGGAAGACTGGAGGTGGTTGGCTAACACGGTGCCTCTGTTTAGATTACATTAGACTAGATTCCCTACAATGTGGAAACAGGCCCTCCGGCCTAACCAGTCCACACCGACTCTCCGAAGAATAACCCACCCAGACCCATTTCCTTCTGACTAATGCACCTAACACTATGGGCAATTTAGCATGGCCAATTCACCTGACCTGCACATCTTTTGGACTGTAGGAGGGAATCAGAGCACCCAGACACGGGGAGAATGTGCAAACTCCACACAGACAATCACCTGAGGCTGGAATCGAACCTGGGTTCGAACCTGTGAGGCAGCAGGTGCTAACCACTGCGTCACGTGCTGCCCTTTTAATAAAGGTAAAGCGTAGAACTATAGACTGGTGAAGCTTGACATCTGTGGTGGGCAAGTTGCTGGAGGGAATCCTGATGGATAGGATTTACATGTAGTTGGAAAGTCAAGGACTGATTAGGGATAGCGAACATGGCTTTGTGCATGGGAAATCATGTCTCAGTAACCTGATCGGGTTTTTGAAGAAGTAACGAGGAGAATTAATTAGTACAGAGTGGCAGACGTGATCTATATGCACCTCAGTGAGGCATTCAATAAGGTTCCTCATGGTAGACTGGTTAGCAAGGTTACATCTCATGGAATACAGGGAGAACAATCCTATACAGAACTGGCTCGAAGGTGGAAGACTGAGGGTAGTGGTGGTAGAACTTTGCCTTTCAGACTGGATGGTGTGACCAATGGTGTGCCACAAGGATCGATGCTGGGTCCCCTGCTTTTCATCATTTATATAAATGATTCGGATGTGAACATAAGAGGTATAGTTAGAAGATTTGCAGATGACACTAAAGTTGAAGGTGTAGTGGACAGTGAAGAAGGTTACCTCAGAGTACAAATGGGATCTTGATCAGAAGGGCTGAGGAGGTGCAGATGGAGTTTAATTTAGATAAATGTCAAGTGCTGCATTTTGTAAAGGCAAAGCACAGCAGGACTTCTCACTTAGTGGTAAGGTTCTAGGGAGTGTTGCTGAAAAGAAAAGAGACATTAGATGCAGATTCATAGTTCCTTGATTGTGGAGTTGCAGGTAGATAGGATAGTGAAGGCAGCATCTGATATGCTTTCCTTTATTGGTCAGAGCATTGAATAAAGGGGTTGGGAGGTCATATTGCGGATGTACATGAAATTGGTTAGGCCACTTTTGGAATATTTTGTGCAATTCTGGACTCCCTCCTATCAGAACAATGTCGCAAAACTTGAAAGGGTTCAGAAAAGATTTATAAGGATGCTGCCAGAGGTTGAGGATTTGAGCTATAAGAAGAGGCTGAATAGGCTGGGGCCTTTTTCCCTGAAGTGTTGGAGGCTGAGGGGTGACCTTATTATAAACGTTTATAAAATAATGAGGGGCATGGTTAGGGTAAATAGACAAGGTCCCTGGGGGAGTCCAGAACTAGAGGGCATAGGTTTAGGGTGAGAGAGGAAATATTTCAAAGGGATCTAAGGGGCAACTTTTTCACACAGAGGTTTGTGGGTGTATGGAATGAGCTGCCAGAGGAAGTGGTGGAGGCTGGTACAATTACAACATTTAAAAGGCATCTAGATGGGTATATGAATCAGAAGGGTTTAAAGGGATATGGGCCAAGTGCTGCCAAATGGAACGAGATTTGGTTAGGACATCTGGTTGGCATGGACGAGTTGGACCATCTCTATGACTCTATAAATATGAAACAGCCCATTTGGGAGGGCTATCAAGAAAGTGACATAAATTAAATGAACAATACTGAGAAGTGAAAAGGAAAAAGAGGGATTTTGGAGTGCACCTCCATAGCTCCGTGAGGGTAGACTGACATGCAAATAAGTTGGTTAAGAAGGCATTCAGGATGCTTCCATTTACTAGCTAAGACACAGAACATAAGAGTTGGAAGTTGTGCTGAAACTGTATGAAACAATAGTTAGGTCACAACTCAGAGTTTGTTTCCATTGTTTGTGAATTTAAAACATAGGATGTGGTCTGAGGATAAGCGGTCCAGTCATTTATGAATGAGGTGAGAAGAACCTGCTTCACTCAAAGAGCTGTGAATCTGTGGAATTCTCCACCCAGAGGAGAATGCTCCATCATGACCAGGAATCAAGGAATGTGAGAAGCAGGTAGGAAAAGATTGTTGAAGCCCAAGATTAGCCATGATCATTTGAAAGGGCAGAGCAGGTCCTGTGGGCCATATGGTTTACTGTTGCTCCAATTTGTTTGTTTGTGTGTGTAGTTAGATAACAGTAATATAGGAAAAATGGAACAGAGAAGATAGGTACAAAGGTGTTGCCTGGGCTGAAGAATTTCAATGGTAAGGAAAATTTAGATTGGGTCAGGTTGTTTGCTTTGAATAGTGGAGGCTGAGGGAAGACCTGGGTACAAAATTATGATGGATCATGAGAGAGTGGATAAGAAAGCCCAATTCCCCTTGATTTAGGAGTCTGTAACCAGAGACAGATTTAAGCTAAGAAGAAGGGGAGTATTGCACATTTAGGGGAACTGTTATCACCCACAGAGTATTGGAGATCTGGAAATTTTTAAATGTGATACGATGAGTGCTTCAGCCTCTGAAAAGGTAGAATCAGAGACACTCATCACAGTTAAAAATTATTTGGATATGCACTTGGTCTCATAATCTACAATGCAATGGACCAACAGCGATAAAATAGCATTTGGCTCGAAAAACCCTGTCAACTAGTTTGAAGACCAATGGGCCAAAGAGCCTCCTTCTGCACTGGAAATTTCAATGATGCGAGTTGTTTTTTTCGTTTTAGCTTATTGCTCAAGTACCATCCATTAGTTCTTTAACAGAAGCTTTTTAAAAGCAGATTTTAATAAGAAATTTAATATACTACCTTGCCGTATTCACTACTGTATTCACCTTGTATAGTGAATCATAACTGCTTATCATTGCATCCCGTTTTACTCACTGAATCATTTATAAAAGCCTTCATAATTAGCAACATCCCTGAACAAGAAAATATCATTATTGTTTAGAATTTTAACCATTTATTCAAATGCTTGAGAACTCCCTTATCAGACAACCTTATTTCCTAGTTGAATACCATTATTCATCAAATTATTGGCGGCATTAAGTCAAACAACATAGGTTTCACGTGGGAGTGGATCAAATGAAATAAACATAGAGAATAAAGTTTAAGTCAGCAATATGTGAAACAGAACAACTTGACAATATCCTTGCAATGTATTCAGTACAACTGTTACAGCTGAGCTCTCTGCTGTTTTGCAACAACTTAGCAACTGCACACCATGGCTTTTATCAGTTTATGCTGCTTCTGTCTCTCTGCTCATTCACTTTAATGTATTTTGTTAAATACAGCCCCGAAATTGTTCTGATTTGCTATATAAGGCTGTTTGCTTTAGAGAAAAATGTCTATTACAGGGCTCCATTGCTTGACAACAATATTCCTTGACAACCAAATTCTACTTTATTGCACATATTTCCAAAGATTTTTATAGTAATCTCAACAGAATTCTGTTCCACAATTCATTCACTCACAATTAGCACTATGACGACTGACTTAAACTCCTTTCACTGCATAAATTTTCATTAGTACAGATGAGATATTACTGAATTGAATCCACTTTGTCATAAAACAACTGCTCGATGGCATGGACTATCACAGGCAGATCTAGGACCCTGGTATACTGCAGCCTACCTTCTATTAAAAAAAGGCATCAATGGCACAAATGAATGTTTATTTAAACCCAAAAAAAATTGTCAGGAGGCTTCAAAGGTTGAGAGGGGGTGAGAAGCTTCAGTACTTATAAAGATTCATTACATACCTGAACTTTCAAGTATAACAAAAGTTTGCACGTTGCAGAAAGACTGAGGCTATGGGTTTGAAATTTTGTTCCTGCATTCATGGGGGTTACAAAAAGTTTAATCTCTCAATATTGAAGAATAATGGACAATTATCAGTAAAACAATTCAAACAAAACCTGACCCATTACCAGAACAAGACTTCTCATACTGCTAAATTAAAGATGTAATATTTAAGTTCCCTGTGGAATGGGCACACAGATTCATAATGAGAATCAACCATCTGAACATAACATTTTGCCCTTATGGCAAAGCTAGCTGCAGTCTTCTATGTTAACAGTGGTTACATATTTTAATATGTTTTATATGTAAAAATGGAATCGGAAAAATAATTGTAAGTAGTATAGGAGGATATTAATTCCCTTCCAGGCATTTGGTAATGCCACATTATGGTTTCATTGGCACAACATGGTCATCCCTGCTTCCATGAAAGGTGCACCCTACCCTATATTCAGTGAACTTTAATTATCAACACCTTCAAGAAGCTTTACTGGATAACTGCATTTCCTAAGATGCTACCTAAGATAATGGTGAATAGGAGTGTGGTGTATGGTTGAAGATTTATCTTAAAAGGTTGAGCATATTTTCCTGTTCTTTGTCTTAAGTTTTCCACACACAACACAAGGGAATAATAAAATATTAAGTTGACAAGAAAGGAGGCCTTTGCAGTGAAGGAGACAGACCAGATGAAACTTGCCACAGATACAACTTCAAAAGAATAATGCTTGCTAAATTAATGTAGATATTCCACAATTCGTTGTATATAAATCTAAATTAATCTTAAGCATTCAAAAGAAACAATGGGTAGAACTTTTCACTGTTCCCAGCCATGGGAACAATTCCTTACATAATCCGGAAACCTCCATTTACCAACTGAACTGCAGATCCAAGAAGGGACACTCGACCCAAAATTTAAATTTGACTTCTCCCCACAGATGCTGCTAGACCTACTGAGCTTTTCCAGCAATTTCTATTTTTTATCTCTGTGTTACAAAGTTGCTCTAAAATACATTCATTGTTACATTTGATATACCTAGGCCAACAACAGGAACCCTACGGATGCAAAATGCAGTTTGTCAAAAATACGACGTAAAACTAACTGCACAACAATTTCCCTAAGAATCAAAGTTCAAAAGCCCACTAAAGGGCTACCAGAATAATCTCAATTCCAAATCTCAATTAGAAAATACTGTATATTCTATTGTATCTCTAAAGGAAAGCATCTTCTCTCATCTTATTTCTCATTTTCTTGCTTGTACCCTTTCATATTCTGTCTTTTCAATATATACTGAATGAATTTCATAGATTTGACTCAACAGCTTTGTGTGGTTCTCAGTTTTCTTACTTCCTTCTTCCTCAATTTGATTATTTTAATACATTATTACTATATTGCCAATATTCCAGTACACTCTACTTCAAAATCTTACATAATCTTCAAAAAACTCAAGGTACGTCCCTTCAACTTACCCTGGGTAAAATCCCAAATTTCCCCCACTGAAATTTAGCAGGGTCCTGAACTGGAAGGTGTCCTTTACCCTTTTGAGTAGGTATTACATGAAGCAATCCAAAATTATTGCATCATTCTGTTCTCTCTCTGCTTTCTGACTTCCTATGCTCCAGTTTTCCTTTGAAAATGACCAATAGTCTCATTAATTATTTCCTGAGACAAAGTATTTCATGTTTCAACAACAGACAGATTGAAAGAAAAAAAAACCTAAAAGAGTGGATTAAGTCCATCCTGTTAATTCAAGATATTAGGGAAAGTTTCAAACTTAATGAAAAAGCGCATAACTGCAAAAACACAAGCAGCAAGTCAGATGAGTGGTCAGGATATAAGGACTGACAGAGAATGGCTGAACAAGGGATGGGAAAATCTTTTTTTAATTTGAAGGCCGCATTTTATTTGACGAAATCCTCTGCATGCTGAGAATTGAACATATACAACAAAATATCATATTTACTAATTTTATTTAAAGTCTGCTATGAGGGCTTTAAACAAAATAAAAATTCAGCAAAGACACATTTATTTGTTTGGCAAAGTTGACAATAGAACTAATAATAAGTGAAAAACTAAGACAACAAACCATTGAATGACCTTCTTCTAACTGCTTATTGTATGATAAGAATCAGATACTTGGTTCCAACGTCACTGACCGTAGCTTTAATTGGTCCTCGAGGTAAATACCATCATCTGAGATCTCAAATGTGTTTTAATTTGTCTCACATATAAAAATATTGATTCACAACAGTAGGTTGTGCCAAAACAAGACACCATTCGACGAGCATGTTGACGTAGACATGGGTATTCAATGGTATTTTTCCACATTTCAATGGGATCCTTCTTAATGTCAAATAGAGACTTCAGAATATTATCTTCTGAGAGCTCAATCAATTCCATCTGTAAGTCAACAGGTGTGGTTGAAAAGCTGGTTTCAACGTGATATCACGTTTCTCAAAACCTGCAAACCTTTCATTGTATTCTTCAAACAGTGAGTCTAGAACAGTTGTGCATTCTTTCATATCGCATTGCCTCAATGATTTGTTTGTATCCTGTTCATTAATTACCTTTGCCAGTTCAGGAAAGGGTTCAGATGAATGTTCCAATTGGGTAAGGAGAGTTTTGAAAAAGGTCAGCTTTTTCCCAAGTGCCTGGAGTTTTAACCACGTGCTGTACATCTCTATGACACTATATATAGATTTAGTTTTGCCTTGCAAAAACATTCAGATCATTTTGTTTTGACATTATATCACACAAAAATGCAGCATTTCTACATAATGTCTCTTTTTACAAATCACATAGTTTATTTAGTTCTTCAAACTTTGCGATTGCTTTTGCAAAGAAAAGTTTTACAAGTATTTGTCCTTGTGACACTTTAGGGAAGATGGTAGATCCACACTGAATGTTTCTTCATCAAGCTGAAGCATGTTGCAAAATTGTTAATGTCATGATGCATTTGCTCAAATGTAGTTTACCACACCCATAACTTTCTTAAACGTGTCACTTAAGGAAATCAAAGTATCTGGATCTGGCAATTCTTTTTGTTGTAACATGACAAATCCTTCACATTTTCCTCTCATGGAAGGTGCACTGTCTGTGCATACACTTAATTCAGTTTCACTTCTCAGCATTTTTCTTTGAAGGTAGTAAAGATGTCAATTCCACATGCCCTAGTAACTCCTCATGGCAATAATAATCCGCAGTTATAACAAGAATAAAATAAACATCTGCGCTGCGTCAGTAATGCCAGTGGATTCATCTAAAGTAATTGAGTAATAAATATCTTTGCTTTGGCATATTGTATGAAGCTGTTCCTTTACATTGAGGGCGAATTCATGTTGCCAATCAGTTACGGTCCTTCTTGAAAGAGGTAGTTGTTTGTACTTACTAACCTTATCTGAATCTGAACATCGTACAACTTCAACAATGCATTCTTTTATTATTTACATGTCGTCAGATGGCTTACCTCTTCTTCCAAGTATATATGCTTCTTTATCAATTGCTTCAGTCCCTTGTCCTGACACCATTTTAAACACTTGCTGTTGCTTTTGATTTTAAGTACAGACTTTTAGGGTTTTCCTTTTAGTTTAGCATATTTGTGGTACTTATGAGTTGCATAATGCTGGTATGCATTGTATTTCTTCACTGTTGCAAATATGGTGTCAGAGAGCAAACATGTCATTTTACCTTTCATAGCAACAGCATAATACTGCAATTCCCATTCTTCATTGAATACTCTGTTCTTTTGCTTTAATATTCCTTTCTTAGTTTTTGACATGACAGGGTTACCAGTAAAAAGTTTAACAATGGTACAGAGACTTAAAAAAGCAGATTTAGTATTAGCAGACAAATAGGCAGAAGGCAGTAACTAGTACCACGAAAGGCTGCATGCAGCCTTAAGACTACAGGTTTCCCATCCCTGGACTAAACGGTCAATCAGAAGGAACAATTTTGAGGATCGGGGACAGCTGTCGGGAATGTAAAAATTGATAGTAAGAGTTTTTACAGGTACTTAAAAAGCAAAAAAGGTAAAGTAGGTATTGGTACTCTCGACTGTGAGGAGGGTGTAGTTAATAATTGATAATTATTAACTACACCCTGAAATGAACAAATACTTTGATTCTGATTTTACCATAAAGGACAGAAAAACATTCCAGCATTGACTTTAATTCATGATGTGGAAAGGCAATAGAAACTTAACAAAATTAAAATCAGAGGGAAGTGGTACTGAACAAATTGATGGAGCTGCAGGCTGACAAGTCTTCAGGTCCCTTCAGATTTCATCCTGAATCATAAATGAGGTTGCTAATAAGACAGTAGATACATCAGTGCCAACTTTCCCATTGTTCCCAGGGTTACACAGGGCATTGGTGAGACCACATTTCAAATTGTGGGCGCAGTTTTGGTCTCCTTATTTAGGGAAAGATGTAAATACATTGGAGGCCATTTACAGCAGGTTTATCAGATTGGTAAATAGTATGAGTGAGGTGCCTTATGAGGAAAGATTGGACAGAGTAGGTTTGTTTTCACTGGAATTCAGAAAAGTGAGGAGTCACTTCATTGAAGGGTATAATTTCCTGAAAAGTCTTGAAAAGCTGATCATGTAAAGGACGTTTCTCCCTATGGGCCAGTCAGAACTAGAGGATGGCATTAAAAATTAGGGACACCCTAGTGAAGCGAACAACTTTGTTTCCCTTTGAGGGTTGTACGACTACCTCAAAAGAGTGCATTTTTAAAAATATTTTTAAGACAGTGGTGTATAGATTCTTGATAGGCAAGAGAATTCTTGAAGGCTTACGGGGTTAGAAGGCAGTGTAGAATTTGAAAATCAAACAGATCAGTCATAATCTTAGAGTCACAGAGATGTACAACATGGAAACCAACCCTTCGGTCCAACCCGTCCATGCCGACCAGATATCCCAACCCAATCTAGTCCCACCTGCCAGTACCCGGCCCATAATCCCTCCAAACCCTTCCTATTCATAGACCCATCCAAATGCCTCTTAAATGTTTCAATTGTACTAGCCTCCACCACATCCTCTGGCAGCTCATTCCATACACGTACCACCCTCTGCGTCAAAACGTTGCCCCTTAGGTCTCTTTTCTATCATTCCCCACTAGTTCTGGACTCCCCAATCCCAGGGAAAAGACTTTGTCTATTTATCCTATCTATGCCCCTCATAATTTTGTAAACCTCTATAAGGTCACCCCCTCAGCCTCCGACGCTCCAGAGAAAACAGCCCCAGCCTGTTCAGCCTCTCCCTGTAGCTCAGATCCTCCAACCCTGGCAACATCCTTGTAAATCTTTTCTGAACCCTTTCAAGTTTCACAACATCTTTCCGATAGGAAGGAGACCGGAATTGCATGCAATATTCCAACAGTGGCCTAACCAATGTCCTGTATAGCCACAACATGACCTTCCTACTCCTGTACTCAATACTCTGACCAATAAAGGAAAGCATACTAAACGCCGCCTTCACTATCCTATCTACCTGCGACTCCACTTTCAAGGAGCTATGAACCTGCACTCCAAGGTCTCTTTGTTCAGCAACACTCCCTAGGACCTTACCATTAAGTGTATGAATCCTGCTAAGATTTGCTTTCCCAAAATGCAGCACCTTGCATTTATCTGAATTAAACTCCATCTGCCACTTCTCAGCCCATTAGCCCATCTAGTACAGATCCTGTTGTAATCTGAGGTAACCCTCTTCGCTGTCCACTACACCTCAAATTTTGGTGTCATCAGCAATCTTACTAACTGTACCTCTTATGCTCGCATCCAAATCATTTATGTAAATAACAAAACGTAGCGGGCCCAGCACCGATCCTTGTGGCACTCCACTGGTCACAGGCCTCCAGTCTGAAAAACAACTCTCCACCACCACCCTCTGTCTTATACCTTTGAGCCAGGTCTGTATCCAAATGGCTAGTTCTCCCTGCATTCCATGAGATCTAGCCTTGCTAATCAGTCTCCCACGGGGAACCTTGTCGAATGCCTTACTGAAGTCCATATAGATCACATCTACTGCTCTGCCCTCATTAATCTTCTTTGTTACTTCTTCAAAAAACTCAATCAAGTTTGTGAGACATGATTTCCCACGCACAAAGCCATGTTGACTATCCCTAATCAGTCCTTGCCTTTCCAAATACATGTATATCCTGTCCCTCAGGATTCTCTCCAACAACTTGCCCACCACTGAGGTCATGCTCACTGGTCTATACTTCCCTGGCTTGTCTTTACCGCTCTTCTTAAACAGTGGCACCACGTTTGCCAACCTCCAGTCTTAAGGCACCTCACCTGTGACTATCGATGATACAAATATCTCAGCAAGAGGCCCAGCAATCACTTCCCTAACTTCCCACAGAGTTCTCGGGTACACCTGATCAGGTCCTGGGGATTTATCCATCTTTAACCGTTTCAAGACATCCAGCACTTCCTCCTCTGTAATATGGACATTTTGCAAGATGTCACCATCTATTTCCCTACAGTCTATATCTTCCATATCCTTTTCCACAGTAAATACTGAGGCAAAATATTCATTTAGTATCTCCTCCATTTTTTGTGGCTCCACACAAAGGCCGCCTTGCTGATCTTTGAGGGGCCCTATTCTCTCCCTAGTTACCCTTTTGTCCTTAATATATTTGTAAAACCCTTTGGATTCTCCTTAATTCTATTTGCCAAAGCTATCGCATGTCCCCGTTTTGCCCTCCTGATTTCTCTCTTAAGTACACTCCTACTTTCTTTATACTCTTCTAAGGATTCACTCGATCTATCTTGTCTATACCTGACATATGCTTCCTTCTTTTTCTTAACCAAACCCTCAATTTCTTTAGTCATCCAGCATTCCCTATACCTACTAGCCTTCCCTTTCACCCTAAAAGGAATATACTTTCTCTGGATTCTTGTTATCTAATTTCTGAAGGCTTCCCAGTTTCCAGCCGTCCCTTTACCTGCGAACATCTGCCCCCAGTCAGCTTTCCAAAGTTCTTGCGTAATACCGTCAAAATTGGCCTTTCTCCAATTTAGAACTTCAACTTTTAGATCTGATCTATCCTTTTCCATCACTATTTTGAAACGAATAGGATTATGGTCGCTGGCCCCAAAGTGCTCCCCCACTAACACCTCAGTCACCTACCCTGCCTTATTTCCCAAGAGTAGGTCAGGTTTTGCACCTTCTCTAGTAGGTACATCCACATACTGAATCAGAAAATTGTCTTGTACACACTTAAGAAATTCCTCTCCATCTAAACCTTTAACACTATGGCAGTCCCAGTTGATGTTTGGAAAGTTAAAATCCCCTACCATAACTACCGTATTATTCTTACAGATACCTGAGATCTCCTTACAAGTTTGTTTCTCAATTTCCCTCTGACTATTGGGGGGTCTATAATACAATCCCAATAATGGGATCATCCCTTTCTTATTTCTCAGTTCCACCCAAATAACTTCCCTGGATGTATTTCCGGGAATATCCTCCCTCAGCACAGCTGTAATGCTATCCCTTATCAAAAATGCCACAACCTCTCCTCTCTTGCCTCCCTTTCTATCCTTCCTGTAGCATTTGTATCCTGGAACATTAAGCTGCCAGTCCTGCCCATCCCTGAGCCATGGTTCCGTAATTGCTATGATATCCCAGTCCCATGTTCCTAACCATGCCCTGAGTTCATCTGCCTTCCCTGTTAGGCCCCTGGCACTGAAATAAATGCAGTTTAATTTATTAGTCCTACCTTGTCCCTGCCTGCCCTGACTGTTTGACTCACATCCATTCTCAGCTGTACCTGTCTCAGACCGATCTCTTTCCTCACTATCTCCCTGGGTCCCACCCCCCTCCCTCCACCTTACTAGTTTAAATCCTCCCAAGCAGTTGTAGCAAAATTTCCTTGCCAGTATATTAGTCCCCTTCCAATTTAGGTACAATCCGCTCTTCTTGTACAGGTCACTTCTACCCCAAAAGAGATTCCAATGATCCAAAAATGTGAATCCTTCTCCCATACACCAGCTCCTCAGCCATGCATTCATCTGCTCTATCCTCCTATTCTTGCCCTCACTAGCTCATAGCACTGGGAGTAATCCAGATATTACTACCCTTGAGGACCTTCTTTTTAAATTTATGCCTAACTCTCTGTAATCTTCCTTCAGAATCTCAACCTGTTCCCTTCCAATGTCGTTGGTTCCAATATGGACAATGACCTCCTGCTGGCCCCTCTCCCCCGTGAGAACATTCTGCACCCTCTCTGAGACATCCTTGATCCTGGCACCAGGGAAGTAACACACCATTCTGCTTTTTGTCTGCTGGCCACAGAAACATCTGTCCGTACCCCTGACTACAGAATCCCCTAACACAATTGATCTCTTGGAAGCCGACGTACCCCTCGTTGCATTCGAGCCAGTCTCAATACCAGAAACTTGGCTGTTTGTGCTATGTCTCCCTGAGAATCCATCACCCCCTACATTTTCCAAAACAGCATACCTGTTTGTGGGCGGTACGGTGGCACAGTGGTTGGCACTGCTGCCTCACAGCGTCTGAGACCCGGGTTCAATTCCCGCCTCAGGCGACTGACTGTGTGGAGTTTGCACGTTCTCCCCGTGTCTGCGTGGGTTTCCTCCGGGTGCTCCGGTTTCCTCCCACAGTCCAAAGATGTGCAGGTCAGGTGAATTGGCCATGCTAAATTGCCCATAGTGTTAGGTAAGGGGCAAATGTAGGGGCATGGGTGGGTTTCGGGTCGGTGTGGACGTGTTGGGCCGAAGGGCCTGTTTCCACGCTGTAATCTAATCTAATCTAATCTAATCTAATCTAATCTGTTTGAAATGGGTATATTCAGAAAAGACTCCTGCACTAGCTGCCCTCCTCTCTTACCCTTCCTGGAGTTAACCCATCTATATGACTGCATCTGAGACTTTCCCCACTTCCTATAACTGCCATACTGTTGCAGTTGCAAATTCCTCATCGCTTCTATCTGTCTTTCCAACCGGTCCACTCGATCTGATAAGATTCACTCCAACAGCATTTATGGCAGCTATAATCCGCAGTAACCCTTAAACTACCACATCTGACAATAAATACATATCACTGCAAAGGCCTTATTGAATGACGGAGCAGGCTTCCGGGGTCAAATGGTATACTTGTATTTTGTAAAGGTCATTCCCCTATTTTATTCTTCAAAGTGTGCCCTACATTATCAGTGTTAGTTGAGGTAATAGTAATTGCAACATAATCCCTTTGAGAACACTCTCCTTTGTGACAACCACCTGCAAATGAAAGCCCCAATGCCAAACTATTGCTACCAGCTGGAATAGTTGAGAATGCTGGGAGATCGCTAATAAAGTAACTTCCACTGTAGAAATCTGAAAAGAATCAGGAATTCTGCATGAAAAAGGTAAGTGCTACCAGACACAAAACATAAAGATCATGGAACATTGTGTTTCAACGATGCATAAAATTCCCTACAAAGACGAGAAACCACTCTCTGAAGGACTGCAAGTCAGTATTGTAGCAAATTGACTTTCCGAGGCTCGCACAATAACTTATCTGTACATGGTCTGCTGCATTGCCTCCAAGATAACACTTTTTGTGGTTCATAATAAAGCCCTGGATTTGGTGCATAACTTATAACTTTCGGACAACTGTCAAAGCAATTTCTCAACAAGGAGCTCTCACAAGCCAGTCATGTAAAATGGATACTTAAACAATAAACCTTCAGATTCAAAGGAAGAGTTCACAAGAATCTCAAAGACCCTGCAAATGATAAAATATGAATGCAGACCATTTTATATGATCAATTGTGATTCTGAAAATTGAACCAGACTTATTTCATGCCAGGTGACAATATATTGCAATTACGCAGTTTCTCTGAGGTAGTGCTGTCAACTTGAATTATTCCCTATTAACCAACATGCTGAAACCACAGATTGAAGATTATACAACACTCTCTATACCTTTTGGGGATTACAAAAGAGCACAGGTAAATGCCAACAACTTTTCTGATTAAGTGGAATATCTTCATCATTCTCAATCACAGTAGACATTTCATGACCTTTTGTGTTTTCAGTTTGATAGCAACAGTTATCTTTCTTATTCAGAAGGCACAATTTTTTAAAAAGATTTCTGCAGCTGAAACCATGTCTCTTAGCCTACGAGCATCATCACCCTCCACATGATTATATCAGGCCAGACAACATCTTTAAAATGATGGTAGTTTGGTCAAGTTGTGATTATGTACAAGTCATTCTAATTACTAGATTCCAGAACCCAAAAAACACGTGTATGACTTTGCCAGCTCGCTGCAAATTCCTTCAGGCAATTTCCTGCTGTGGGGTACTTGCTGTTTAATGGACAGGAATAGTTCTGCAGTGCAGGTCCAGTCTAGAGAGTTCTGATGGTACAATATCTGAAAGACCAAGTTATAGCCTTGTTATCGTTGAATCTATACCTCAAATTATGGACAGGGCTGACAGGAACATAAAAGACTTAACATGAATTTGATAGTCGAGAGTGTGGTGCTGGAAAAGCACAGCAGGTCAAGCAGCTTCCGAGGAGCAGGAGAATCGATGTTTCGGGCATACGACTTTTGATACCCTTGTTGGAATACTGATGTGGTTTTAAGACAATGGTCATCAGTTCTCCCATATTTAAACCATTTCCCTGCAGACATCTTCAGAAATTGAAGTAGTAAAGGAGCAGTTAGGGCAGTTAGCAACAAAATTCTATGGATTTTATTCCAAGATCTAGACTGTAGTCTATTGACAAATTGAAACATCTGGAGGAAATACACTATTAAGGATAGTCTGTGTCTTTATAATATAGGGAGTACCAGTACACCACAGTTTAAAAGGTGGAACTTGCCCGATATGGAAAACCCTTTTTTTAATGCCTCTTGCTCAATCTGTCCCACATGGCACTTCGTGTTATGGTCAGGTGAAGGTAGCTCTGAGCATTTGGTAGATTCCTTGCCATATTAGTTCAAGATTTGGAATGGAGGTTGGATGGTGGCTCATGATTAGCACTGCTGCCTCACAGCACCAGCGACCCAGGTTCAATTCCAGCCTCAGGTGATTGTGTGCACAGAGTTTGCACATTCTCCCAGTGTCTGCTTGGATTTCTGCCAGGTGCTCCTGTTTCCTTCCACAGGCCAAAGATGAGCAGGTTAATGGATTGGCCATGCTAAATTGCTCATAGTGTTAAGGGATGTCCAGGCTAAGTGGAAAATATGGGGTTACAGGGATAGGGTAGGTGGATGAGTCTGGGTTGGAGGGGAGCGAATTGGTGTTGACTCATAGGGACAAATGGCCTACTTCCATACTGTAGCGATTCTATAAACTGTGAAGTATGTTCTGCTGGACCATGTCACAGGAAGGACAAATCCTAAGGATTTGTTCCTTTTGGTTTAAACTTGCTCTGAGTTACTGTCTACAACAACAATGAACCCACAACCATCTAAACTCGTAAGGATGTCCTAGAACTGAAACACACGGCGATACTCCTGAAGTACTCCGGAATTAAAGCATTAAACAGCTCAGTAGCTGATTGCCAAGTGTGTGGTCAGCAAAGGCTAGTACTTAATCAACCTTCTGTTGATTAGATAATGATAAATACAGAACCCTAAAAATGATGAGTTGACCTGTAAACTATATTCAGCACATGGGGCCCAAGAAAAATCTAGGGATGGGCCTGAACAGTAAGATTTTGTACCGGCAGAATAAGTGCAGGAAACCCCCTCAAGTACAAGTCATATGGCAGGGCAATAGAGGTCTCTCAATGTGACTTGACTGTACCATATAAATGGATTATAACAACCCTGAAAAAATCATGACAGTAAGCTAAACCAAGAGTACATCCAGTCAAGTCAGTTGCATTCCTGGTGGTTAACTCAATTTTGTCTTCCTTAGTTTGTATTGATAGATTGATCATCAAAAAACACTTTAGTCAGGATAGCTATCTCTTTAACGAACACTGGTAATTAAAGACATAGTTTCACAAGAATGAAATAAGGGAGTGAGCTTTATGAACACATGAAATAGGAACAGAACATAGAACAATACAGTGCAGAACATTACCTTCGGCTCTCGATGATGCGCCGCCCTGTGAACTGTTTTCAGCTTGTCCCCCTACACTATCTAAAAATCATCCATGTGCTTATCTAAGGATTGTTTAAATCTCCCTAAGGTGGCTGAGTTGACTACATTAGCAGGTAGGGTATTCCATGCCCGTACCACTCTCTGAGTAAAGAACCTAATAGACCACAAGCCTGCCCTACTATTCAATAAAATTGGCTTGTGTTTCAAATTGTACGTTCCCATATACCTCCGAAAACTCACAGTTCCTTTGCCTAATAAGTATCTATCTACCTTGTCTTAAAAATATTAAATAACGCAAGTCTACCACCTTCTGAAGTTGTGTTCCAAAATCTTCTCATCTTTGTCCTGAAAGAGTGACCCCTGATTTTACTACAGAGCCCCTCAGTTCTAGTAGTCTAAGAGTCAGTGCCAATCATCTCCAAGTTTGATCACCAACTAGTGTTGGCAATAGTGCAACAGAATATGACTGAAGCATAGAGCTCTCACCCAGATATCACTTCGCCATATCTGAAAATGAGGCAATGAGACGAACTTGCATCAGTGTGGGGTAGTTTACATAGCTCAAGATTATTCGAAGATCAGGAGCAAATCATCTTTTACCATTACAGTGATCATCTTTTGCGATAAAAGAGGCCATGGTTGGTGACAGGTGTCATTTATGCAGAACTATGTTTTTAGAATAGCAAGGCGAAGGGACAAGGTATTCTGTAACATTTGATTGGAGTCTGGAATTTGTGTTTGTTGCTTTCTTGCCAAGGATATTCTTTGAAGTCAATCATGGCAGATATCAGACAGAAAGCTTATACTGATATCACAACAACTTAAGGCTGTGGTTTCTTTCACAACTGTAATCATTCTATGATTCTACGTTGAATTGTACTAGATAGAAAAATATTTCTTTCCTAAATCACATTTAACTATTGAAAAAAGTGAACACATGGAAATACATCAAAATATATTACAAAAAATGTAGAAGAATTTGTTACATTAGAATGTGCCAAAAACCTTTTATGTTAGCAGAGAGAGTCATAGCGATGATACTGACTCAGTGAAAAAGGTTCCTCTTTACATGGTTATTTCCCATAGCACTTGTTAAGAAACACATGACATCAACAAAGCATAAATTGGTTATAGCACAAAAGGGTGTCAGTTGACTTCTTCATGCTGGATTCTCTGAAGGAGCAATTCGCCTAGTTCCTGTCCTTTTAGTTTCTTCCTGTAGCCAGTCTTTTCTGTGCAGGAAATTCCTTTCTAAAAACATCAGTTGACAACCTCCACCACATTCAAGTAATGCATTTCAAACTGTAAGACTTCCCTGATGTTGGGATTGTTTCTTTTGATAGTTACATTAAGTTTGGACAAATGATTGTCAATATTTTCAAAAAACAGTTTCGCTTCATCAACTCTATTCAGACTTGACATGATTTTGAATATTTCAACAGTTCCAACTTCTCCAATCTTTCTATGTAACTAAACTTCCCATTCCCTGGAACTTTTATTTTGAATCATTTTTGCATCCCTTCTAATGCCTTCACAGTGAATAAACATCACGTCTGCTTTCCATACCACGACACCTTCTTCTATTTTCCTCTTCCCTTTTGAATTTACACTCAGCTATGTAGTTAAACGCTGCCTAATTGGGTCATTAGCACATTTCACTCATCATTCCTGCGATGGCCACAGACTAGTCCTAAACATCGAGACTAGGATATGCTGAAACAATCCTCAAATTTCCCAATAATGCAAAGGGGAGACTATACAATTTCAGCATGATATAGAATAATTGATGCAGCACACAGAGGCCAAGCAATATTTATAAGAACTTTCGGGAGAAAGAAAAAAGTGAAGAGAAATATACAAAATTATTAAACTTTGCAATAAGCATGGAAAGGAGAAAGTGAGAACTGCAGATGCTGGAGATCAGAGCTGAAAATGTGTTGCTGGAAAAGCGCAGCAGGTCAGGCAGCATCCAAGGAGCAGGAGAATCGACGTTTCAGGCATGAGCCCTTCTTCAAGAAGTATGGAAACCCTAACACTTAAGGATTCAGATTCAAAAGTGTTTCATTTGCAAGTAGACACGGGTGTAAGACAGAGCCTAGATATGACCAGCACAAGCATAATGTTAGATATAAATGCCCAGAACTTTAAAGACCAATTTTTGCATGTTTTGTTTTAGTAAAGACATCAAAGCCATGCAAAATAGATAGTGAAAGGTTACCAGATATTTTTACTTACGAGGAGTAACCATAGAAACTGGTGATCTTTTCATGAAATAGAACTGTTTTTGATAAGTTAAATTGGGAAAATCAGGTTTGTGAATTGGTGACCAAAGAGAGTTGACAGGAAAGCATGTTTTTAATCACAAAACTGGAAACATTGCAGCCCAAACTATAGCAACTTTTAAAATATTTTAAAAGCAAGGGGAGAGAATAACACATTAGGAAGATGAGTTGCTCCTTAAGGGTTTCACATGGAAAGGAGAAAGAATATGAAATCCACTACCACTTGGAGTAGCTGAAAAAGGTAACTGGTCCTGGGAAGTAGGATTAAAATATGAAGTGATCAATAGAATGAAGGGAAGCTGTGTGAATGGGAAAAAAGCTTGCATTTCTACAGTGCCTATCCTTACTACAATGCTTCACATGCGAAGAAGCATTTTTGAAATGTAGTCATGGTTGTAAGATGAGAAACAGGGAAGCTACTGTGCACAACAAAAACCCATAAACAACGTAATCATGCCCAAATAATCTGCTTTTGAGAGGTTGAGAAATAAGTATTGGTCAGGACACGAGAGACAAATACTAGCTCTTATTTAACATAATGCTAGGAAAACATTTATATCCATATGACGGTGCCATGTTTTAATAATTCATCCAAAAGATGGCACCTATAACAGTGCAGCACTCCCTCAGTACTGTTCCACAATGTCAGCTTCAGTTTTTGTGCCATGGTGTTAGAGTAAGAATTGTGACTTTTTATTTTTGTGTTTTTAAAAGAAGTATGGACTGCAAGGAGAAATAACTTTTTTAAAAACAGGAATTTATCAGGATGGCGCATAATTTCACAGCAAGGATTTCAATACCAATTGTGAATTCTATTTTATTGGCTATGGATTCCCGCAATATGCAGACAAACCAGAGTTTTGGACTCCCCTACTCTGGGGAAAAGATCTTAGCCATTCACCTTATCAGGGGGGCACGGTGGCTCAGCGGTTGGCACTGCTGCCTCACAGCAACAGGGTGACAGGTTCAATTCACTCCTTGAAAGATCACGAAGGTCATCTTTGTGTTGAATCCCAGGAGATGGGAGCGATATTAATTGCACATTCTCGGTGTCTGCGTGGGTTTCCTCCGGGTGCTCCAGTTTCCTCCCACAGTCCAAAGATGTGCCGGTCAGGCGAATTGGCCATGCTAAATCACCCATCAGTTAGGTGCATTAGTCAGAGGGAAATGGGTCTGGGTGGGTTACTCTTTGGAGGGTCGGTGAAAACGTGTTAGGCTGAAGGGCCTGTTTCCACACTGTAGGGAATCTAATCTAATGATTTCAAAAACCAGGAGCCAAGGGAGCGGTTTAGAAGTAAAGCTGATTGGTTCTCATCTCACTGAGCAGGTTGGAATTGAAAGTAGGTTACAGAAACAGAGACAGAAAGACTCAGAAGGTTGTGTTGTTGGAACCCCCCAGTAGAAGTTGCCTGTTCTCTCCAACAAAAGGAAATCAGTTTGAATTTGAAGAAAACTAGTTATCTTTCCAGCAGCAGTTTCACTCAGCTGCAACTTTTCAATTGATAAATCAGAGACGTTTTCTAATTGAATCAGTCATTCTACACTTCTTGCAAACCAATGGAAGCTGTCAGAGAAAAGCAACTAAACACCAATGGTCTGGCTAGCCAAAGTAGCATCTCAACATCGGAATCAGAAGCAAAAACCACGGAACTGACTTCATAGTATTTTCGATCTCCACCAATCTATTTTTCCCGATTTATTTGTGTGCGTGTGCGCGCGCATGGGTAAGGGGGATTTAGATGGATTAGAGTTTTAGTTAGAAGTGTTATACTTGTAGCTATTGTCTAATTTCTTAAATTAAATAATAATTTCCAATTACTACTGAAACCTCATCCTCGCTTTCTATCAACCTTGGTCTGCTGGTAAACTGCAGGTAAATTGGGATACTGTGTGTACCTTTCTAAAACTTTAATACTTCGTATATTTCTGGAATAACAGAGCACATTTCCCCAGTGGGTCTTGACAAGTGGGACTTCAACCCTAAATCTACCGAGTCAGAGGAGGAGTTTTACACATTCATTCATGGATCAGAAATTCATGCAGTGAAATTGCACATCATACAGATTTCTCAAGTTGTAACTAGATATTGATGAGGAGGAAATTTTGGTTCATCTCTCTACAATTACACAAAAATACCAGCACCATACCAAGGGTCAATACCTCCAGCACACTCCTTGAAAGATCACGAAGGTCATCTTTATGTTGAATCCCAGGAGATGGGAGCGATACTAAATGAATATTTCACATTAGTTTTTACTGTGGAGAAAGGAATGGAGTCAAGAGAATGGAGAGAAATAAATTTTGTTTTTTAAAAACAGTTCGCATTACAGAAGGGGAAGTTCAGAAGGTCTTAGTTAATACAAAGGTGGATAAATCTCTGGGGCCTGATCTAATGTATCTCAGAATGTTGTGGGATATAAGGAAGGAAATTCTGAGACCCTTTGCAGAAATACTTGCAACATCTGTAACTACGGGTGAGGTGCCTGGTGACTGGAGGGAGTCTAACATTGTACTTATGTTTAAGAAAGGTTGTAAGGAGAAACAGGGAACTATAGACCGGAGTCTGACTTAGTTTGTGGTTAAATTGTTGGAGGTGATTTTAAAAGATAGGATTTATGGACATTTGGAGAGACAAAAATTGATTAGGAATAATCAGCATGGTCTTGTGCAAGGAAATTTTTGACCTTGTCCAACCTAATATCTTCACATCAAAGCAGACAATGAAGAAGGTTTTTGAAGATTACAAAGGGATCTTGATCAAATAGGTCAATGGGCTGAAAAATGGCAGATAGAGGTCAATCTGGATAAGTGTGAGTATTCAACAAACAAGAGTAGGGCTTATACAACTAATGGCAAAGCCTTCCGTAGTGTTGTAGAACAGAGGGACCTGGCGGTGCAGATACACAATTCTTTCAAGTTTGCATCACAGGCTGGTTAAAAAGACATTTGGCATGCTTGCCTTCATTGTTCAGTCCTTTGAGTATAGGAGTTGAAAAGTCATATTGAGACTCTACAGGACATTGGTGAAGCCTCTTCTGGAATATTGTGGCCAGTTCTGGTCACCCAGTTTTAGGAAAGATTATTAAGCAGGAGAGGATTCAGACGAGAGTTACCAGGATGTTGCCAGTTTGAATTATAAAGAAAAGCTGGAACTACGTAAACTGGAGCATAGGAGGTTGAGAAACAATTTTGTAAAAATTCATAAAATGTGGTACAGATAGAGTTATTGGTAGTTGTCTTTTCCCTAGATGGGAGATTTCAAGACTGGTGGGCATATTTTTAAGGAGAGAGGAGAAAGATTTTAAAAAGACAAAGGGCAAATTTTTCACATACAGGATGGTTCGCATGTGGAATGAACTTCCTTAAGGATGTGGGTACAATTACAACTTTTAAAAGACATTTGCATAAGTACGTGAATAGAAAAGGTTTGGAGGTGTGGGCCAGGAGCAGGCAGGTGGGACTAGTTCAGTTTGGGATTGTGTTCCACATGGACTGGTTGGACTGAACAGCCTGTTTCCATGCTGTATGACTCTACGACTTTATGACAGTGAAAAGACGTGGACAACATTTTTTTTTGTTTTATTTGTTCAGGGGTTATGACATCAACTGGCTGGATCAGCATTTATTGTCTGGCCCTTATACTGAGTGGTTTGCTCGGTCACTTTCAGAGAACACTTAAGAGTCAACCAGAGTTTAAGAGCACGAGGTTATGCTGCAGCTCTACGGAGTCCTGGTTGGAATAGTGTGTTCAGTTCTGGTCGCCTCATTATAGGAAAGATGTGGAAGCTTTAGAGACATGCAGAGGAGATTTACCAGGATGCTGTTTGGACTGGAGTGCATGTCTTATGAAGAATAGTTGAGGAAGTTAGGGCATTTCTCATTGTAGCAAAGAAGGTTGAGAAGTATACGAGATGTTGAGATGCATAGATATAGTGGATAGCCAAAGACTTTTTTCCATGACAGAAATGTCTATCATGAGGGGGCATAATTTTAAGGTAATTGGAGGAAGGTTTAGGGGAGATGTCAGAGGCAGGTTCTTTACTCAGAGAGCAGTGAGTGCATGGAAGGCACTGCCAATAGTGGTATCTGATACATTAGGGACATTTAAGCGACTCTTGGATGGGCACATGCAAGTTAATGCATTGAAGGGTATGTAGGTTAGTCTGATCTTAGAGGTAAGGATAAAAGGCTGGCACAACACCGAGGACAGGAGGCCCTTTACTGTGCTGTACTGTCCTCTGTTTAATGTTCTATTATTTTTACTGTGGGTCCGTAGTTACATGTAGGTCAAACAAGGTAACAATGGCAGATTCCCTTCCTTAAAGGATATTACTGAACCAGATGGATTTTTACAACGATTGACAATGGTTCCACAGGCACTTTTAGGCTAGCTTTTAATTCCAGATATATTAACTGAATTCAAATTTCACTGCTGGCTATAAGAGAATTTGAACCCATGTCCCCAGAACATCAGCCTGGGACTCTAGATTACTAGCTCAGTGACATTACCACTGCACTACTAACTCCTGCTAGGAAGAGGGAAAGGCTGAACAGTTTCCACATTTGCTGTCTTAGATATATCCTCAGTATTTCCTGGCAGGACAATGTAATTATCTCAGAGGCCTTGATGCCAATTCCATGAGCATAAACACAAAAATGATTTTGTGGCACACTGTTCATGTCCTAACCTCCATGCCAAAAAGTTTCACCTGCTCCGAAGGTGTGTCATAAATGTCCGATTAGGTTTGGTTGAAATACCTACAGTTACTTTTAGAGCATTGACTTTTGCATTGGCTCAGCCACATTCATTAGATGTCTGACAACTGTATACCCGAGTACTCTTACTGAGACTAAGGTACCTCATTAGTATTTGATTACATCAGACAACTCTGTCCACGATTGTATCGAATGGTGGAGGAGACTTCTTGGGCTATTAGCTGAAAATGTGTTGCTGGAAAAGCGCAGCAGGTCAGGCAGCATCCAAGAAGCAAGAGAATCGACATTTCGGGCATGAGCCCTTCTGAAGAAGGGCTCATGAAGAAGGGCTCATGCCCGAAACGTCGATTCTCCTGCTCTTTGGATGCTGCCTGACCTGCTGCGCTTTTCCAGCAAGACATTTTCAGCTCTGATCTCCAGCATCTGCAGTCCTCACTTTCTTCTTTGCCCATTAGATTAGATTAGATTCCCTACAGGGTGGAAATAGGCCCTTCGGCCCAACAAGTTCACACTGACCCTCCGAAAAGTAAACCAACCAGACCCATTTCCCTCTGACTAGTGCACCTAACACTATGGGCAATTTAACATGGCCAATTCACCTGAACTGCACATCTTTGGACTGTGGGAGGAAACCCACACAGACAAGGGGAGAATGTGCACACTCCACCCAATCGAATCTGGCCCCCTGGTGCTGTGAAGCAGCAGTGCTAACCACTGAGCCACCGTGCTGCCCAGTTCTGCTACCATATTCTGGAATGTTCTGAAATGTTGCATTGGTTTTGAAACACTAACTAAGTTTCCTTCTTGAGAGAAGGTGGCAGAAATTCTGAATTTCTCCAGCACTTCCAGTATTTATTCGAGGTCAATCTCAATATTTCGGAGAGATTCAACAGTTCTACAAGCTGATCTCAATTTCTACTACACAAGACTGTCAATTTTAAACACAAATGAATTTCATGCTTTCCAAAGTACTAATAAATTGCCTGAAAAGTACCACACAAATTGTACAATCCTAAGAATACTTAAGTTCTTAAAGGGAAGCCATATGGATTTTTCTTTAAAACTAAAATCAGTTATGTTTTCACATTTGCCAATTCGGGGAGACATTATTCCCAGTTTAATTCGTCTCAGCAAAGGGAGACACAAAGCAGACTGAGAAGAATAGCCAGGTGAATCACTTCAGATGGCACTGGATAAAATGGATTTTGAATGGAGAATAATAGCATGGGAAGGCCTAAAGCTGGTGAGAAGATATAATGAGCAACACCTATGTTTTAATGCATGCAATCTGGGTAAAGAAGAAACTAATGGAATGAGTTAATGTACACAGGAAGATAAATCAAAGAACTGCAACAAAATTATTGATAAAAGTACATATTACATACAATGGATTCGACGAAGAGATGAAAGGAGATAGTTTCTTCCCCTCCCCTCCCACACGCACCAATATAAAAATGAGAAATGGATTGTGGCTGATATCAAGACTGGTACACAGGAATGCAATTAGTCAGACAGCAGCTGTTTCTCATTTATTGTTACTTCACTGTTAAAGTGGATGAGGGAGATGATCCAGATATAAACAACTGATATAAATCGAGCAGAACCCTGGCATTCTGAAGTGATTTGAAATGAACCCTCTGTGCAGTTTGGAGCCTGAACGTACATACATTTTTGCCAAGACCACTGTTTTGAACTTATTGGAAAATGGACATAAGGAGTCAGCTACACAGTCGATCGGTCACTGAATACAATTACGGACAGAATTGAGTCATCATGTGTTAACCAAACGTTAGTGAGGTACCCGTCTTTCATTTAAAAAAATGTAATTTGACTTATTCAATCATCTTAAACAGAGAATCTGGGATTTGTACAGCATGGGATAGTATCTCTATCTCTGGGCCAGAAGGTGGGTTCAAGGCCTAACTGCTTCAAAGATTTGTGGTCGGCATGGTGGTTAGCACTGCTGCCTCACAGCGCCAGAGACCCGGGTTCAATTCCCGCCTCAGGCGACTGACTGTGTGGAGTTTGCACGTTCTCCCCGTGTCTGCGTGGGTTTCCTCCGGGTGCTCTGGTTTCCTCCCACAGTCCAAAGATGTGCAGGTTAGGTGAATTGGCCGTGCTAAATTGCCAGTAGTGTTAGGTGAAGGGGTAAATGTAGGGGAATGGGTCTGGGTGGGTTGCGCTTCGGCGGGTCGGTGTGGACTTGTTGTGCCGAAGGGCCTGTTTCCACATTGTAAGTAATCTAATTTGTCACAAGTCAATTAAAAATAACTAAATGGTGGTCCTTTTAGCGAGTCCAGGATAGGCAACAACATTAAATCCTTTATAAACAATTATATATCTTGAGGAAAATTCTTCAAGTTCTCAGCTGAAGGCAAGTCACAGACAATTATTTGTTGAACCATGGCAAAGTGCCTTTAGTTCTTTCTCTATGAGTCAAATGAGGAGGTAGGCTCCAAGCAGACCTCAGCCAGAAGAGGAATTGATCCCATGCTGTTGGAGTTGATCTGACCTACGTGCTAAGATCAAGCCAACTAAGTTAATTAGCTGGAAAAGAAAGTTCTCTGCGAAAAAAAATGCAGCATTATGTATTGCCAAGTTTTCCATTTGCTGTGTAGATTAAAGAGCTATTAAACAACCTTGGAAATCTAGTTTTCTATTTCCCAAGGTACTTTTATTGGGGAAAAAAAAAGCATAGGAACTATCTAAATATGCCAAAACAATAAAGGCTTTAATAGTTGAACAGTTTGTAAATTGTTAAACATGCTGTGGATATTTGATTGTTTCAGAGTTTCAAAACAATAGTGTTGCAATACTTTTTCAGATCTGCAAGTTAAAAAATATATATATGAAGGTAACACATTTTAGCCTGGTCAGAAACTGGAATGTCACTATTAGAATTTGCTTCATTGGACTGAAAGTCACTCAGATGTCCTGTTCCAATGGCACCCATCAGAAAACTAGCCAATGAATCAATGTAGGAAAAGTGATATTTGTGGCGCGCAGGTAGGTGCAAGTTAACAGGTCTAAACAAATTGGGTTAAGATTTGTTCTCAGTGTCTGTACTCCCTGTTCCTATTGGGCTGTGTTCCAGACATTACCCCATGGTGGAGATCACTGCACGGGAAGGTGAATCTGCTATTGGGCATTGAACTCAAGGAGGAAGGTGGTACTTATTATGAAGGTATTGCAGTATTTTATGCACACTTAAATGGTACAGATTCAGCGCATTTTAGCGGATAAATTAGGTGGTTCCCAAAAGGCCTGGGAATTATTCATTATAATGAAGTCAGCACACTTACTTTGTGTTACGTCCTCCACATTGATATCTGCATTCAGCTGATATGAACCAGGCTGTTCATTTGCAGCACACATCTACATGGGCTTTCTTACTGCCACTTAAAGGAACAATACACTACAGCTGCTGAAGACACTGAAATCTTTGGGAATGGAGCTGAGCAAAAATGAACAACAGCTTGTCATCGGTGAAACAGCATCAAGGTTTTCTGAGACTAAAGGTCCTATTGGAGCAGTTGCAAGTGAGGGGAAATGTCCTGTATCTAAAAGAGGTTAGGAAATAACGAGCAGGGAGTGGCAACTGATATCAGTGGAGGTCAACATCAGTGTTTACCCTCAAGAAACTGGATTCAATACCAGAAGTGTAATCGCCTCGCGAGTGGTCAAGCTCTACCAATGTCTCTTTCAGTATCACACTCTATTAATGCAATCACAGCTTCCTGCTACAACACAATTCACCACACCCACATCACTTACTTTGATGTTCAGTTTCTTTTGTAATAAAGGATAGCATTCCATTAGCCATCCATTCTATAATTCTCTGTGAAACTTGGACAGCTTGCAGGTCAAGTGGTTTCTGAGCCATTTTAATCTAGTGTCCTGGTTCAGTTACAGTTTGTTTCTTACAAATGAAAGTTCTAGACACTAAATCAGTCAATGCAATTAAAGGTCAATAGTTAGCCCATATATTACAGCCTCACAACAGAAGCTAAGAATGTAGTGGAGTACTTGCCTTGCTGAGCAGCAGCTCTGACAATATTTAAGAAGGTCAATACCATCCCTTGACAAAGCAGCCAGTTTGATGGGCATCCCATTCATCACTTCAACTGTTGACTCATTCTACCACTGGTGTACAAAAAGAAAAAATATGTACTGCACTAATTCACCAAGCCTCCTTTAATAGAACCTTCCAAACATGCAACTTCTACCATTTGGAAGGAGGAGGGCACCAGGTACATACCACCCTCACCAGAAGTTCCCTTTCAAATCACACATCACGCTGATTTAGAACTAAATTACTGTACCTTCACTGTTGTTGGATCAAAATCCTGGAATTCGCTTCCTAACTGCATTGAGGGCGCAGCTACACCAGACAAATTGCTCAAGTTCAAAAAGACATCTCACCACCACCTTTTCAAGGGCAGTGAGGAACGGGAAACAAACCTTGGCTTTGTCAGCATGCTCAAATCCCATGAATAAAGAGAAGTCCTGCACAGATTTGCCTCCTATTGAAAGGTCATCCCCCTTTACCAGTCATTGATCATATTTAGCATAGCCTCTTCCCATTCTCCCAGTCATGTCTGACTTTAAAAGGAAGCCCTACCAGCACAACCATGATCTGGGATCAACTAATCTATGAAGAATCACGTGCCACACTACTCACCACATAACCTGAAACAGCTACGGTAGAAATCTAAAAGGTATCAAATGGAAGCTACAGTGAAACAGCAACTAATGTGTGATGGATGATTCTTTTCAGTAGTTCTGATGGATTGGTTTTCATGTTGCTTAACATGTAATCAGCAATGTGAGGGCATAAGCTGGAATCTAGAGCTTCAAAATGGTAGAACTGGCATAAAAGAAATATTTGACGTCATCATGTGCCTGACTTGCATACCTTCGGTGCTCATTTAGTCGATGCTTGCCAATCCTTTATCAATATGGCATCTGGCACATTTTACAAATCTGTGTATATGTACTGTCATTTTGGAATGCAAAGGGTAATTTTAGAAACTTGCTAAGTCTGGTTTCATCCCACTTAAGTATTTAACATCAGGGTCAAGATACGAGTATGAACTATTTAAGCTCTCCATTGAAATCACACAAACCCACTGTTAGATGCCTATCCCTTTAATACTCCCAGGTGTTGATGTATTTTTGATACTCTAAATTGCATGAAATTTATCACATGAACCACAGATAATCTTACAATTGGAATAAATTTGCTTTTCTGGGGTACTTTAAATCTATGTCACACAAATGAGAATGCCTGATGTTATTTGAACAACAATAGTCTGGACTCATCCTCCTCAGATAGAAAAACAATCTAACAATCATCCATGATTGCTAATTATAGCACAATAGCTAGCCATTTGAAATAAATGGGAAAACCAAGAAAAAAATGGCACAGCAACAGAGGGTACATCTTATAAAAGCAAAAGTTGATATTTCTCACACAGTGCGAAGATTCACCAGAATAGTTCAATTATAAAGTGATTCAGAAATCATTTTACAATTGCCAATAAATCTTATAAGTGATGATCTTGCTGAGGCTAACAAGATTACAAAACAATTAAATATACAAACAAAAAGTTGAGCCCAACAAATCTTTGGTGATGTTTATCCTATGCATGAACAAGGAACCTAATCATATCTACTTGCCCTGTCTTTATATCCTCAATTCCCTCCAGAAACATTCATTAACATGTTGATATACTGATGTGGTTTCTCCTGACCCCGGGAATGCATTTCACAGTCCCCCAAAACAAATCAATTTTTAAATTAATTTGTGGGATGTGGGCAAAGCCGGTTATCCAGCATTTATTGCCCATCCTGAGATGCCCTTGGTTTATTATGCCTTTTGTTCCATTTTGTCCTTTCAGCACAACAGCCACAAGAGACAGCTTTTTCTGTCACTCCCATTAATTAAACACTTCAATTACACTCACAGATACCTTTGTCCCCAACTATCCTCAAGAAGGTGACATTGAGGTGTCTTTTTGAAAACCTGCAGTCCACCTGGTACAGGTACACCCATGACTTTGTAACAGGCTGATATAACTGAGTGAGATGTTAGGCCATTTCAGAAGGTATTTAAGAGTCGACCACTTTGGGTTTGGAGTCACATCATAGAATCATAGAACCCCTACAGTGCGGAAAGATGCAATTTGGCTCAACAAGTCCACACCGCCCTTCGGAAGAGTAACCCACCCCGGTTCATTTCCCTATCCTATTACTCTACATTTACCCCTGACTAATGCATCTCACCTACATATATTCTGGTGACTAGTTTTTTGCCTGTTTGCTACAGGATACATGAACATCATTTAGCCACAAAAAGACATGACCAATTAGCAGTAGTATCCTTACATACAGGTGAAGGAGGACACCATTTTGACTGGGAAAACACACTCATCCTAGGACAAGCCAAACAGAGACACACATGAGAATTCCTAGAAGCGTGACATTCCAAACGGAACTCCATCAACAAACACATGGATTTGAACCCCATTTACCATCTGCTGAGAAAACAAAGCGTAAATTACATCACCAACTCAAAGAAATGTAAAAACATAAATAGAAAGTGGGACATAACACCAGCACTTCATCAGAGGCTCACTGATGATGTTACCTGGTATGGTGATGAATGGCTGAAACTGAACCTTCCAGCCCAGCAAGGAAACTCACATCCAGACTCAATGACTTGGCCACCACGGCCGTCTGCAGCAATGAGCTCCACAGACTAACCACCCTCTGACTGAACTCTTCCTCATCTCAGTCCTAGCCTCCACGACCAGTGGAAACATCGTCTCCATATCCACTTGTCCAGGCCTGTCAGTATTCTGTAAGTTTCAATGAGATCCCCTTCATCCTACTAAACTCAGAGTACAGACCCAGAGTCCTCAATAGCTCCTCATGTGAAAGTCCTTCATCACGGGATCATACTCGTACACCTCTTCTGGACTCCCTCCAGCGCCATCAGATCTTTCCTTAGATACGAAGCCCAAAACTCAAAATCATGAGGGGCAATTTATAAAATCACGAGGGGCATGGATAGGATAAATAGACAAAGTCTTTTCCCTGGGGTGGGGGAGTCCAGGACGACAGGGTATAGGTTTAGGGTGAGGGGGGAAAGATATAAGAGAGACCTAAGGGGCAACTTTTTCACGCAGAAGGTGGTGCGTATATGGAATCAGCTGCCAAAGGAAGTGATGGAGGCTGGTGCAATAGCAACATTTCAAAGGCATCTGGATGGGTACATGAATAGGAAGAATTTAGAGGGACATGGGCCAAGTGCTGGCAAATGGGACAAGATTAGGTTGAGATATCTAGTCAGCATGAAAGAGTTGGACCAAAGGGTCTTTTCTCGTGCTGTACATCTCTAGGACTGCTCACAATGTTCCAAATGTAGTCTGACCAGAACCTTATACAACCTTGGTAGTACATGTATGCTCTTGTATTCCAGCCCTCTTGAAATAAAAGCCAGCATTTCATTTGCCTTCCTAACTGCCCACTGAAACTGCATGTTAACCTTAAGAGAATCCTGAAAGAGGACTCCCATGTTCCTTTATGCGCAGATTTCCAAAGCCTTTCCCCATTTCGAAAATAGTTTCTTCCCACCCAAGTGCATAACCTCACACTTTCCCACATTGTACTTCATCTGCTATTTCTTTGCCTATTCTCCTAGTCTGTCAAGTCCTTCTGCAGCCTCCCTACCTCCTCAACACTATCTGCCCCATCACCTGTCTTTGGATTATCTGCAAATTTCAGCTCCTTCACCTAGATGTGAATAGTTGCAGTCCCAACAGTGACCCCTCCATGAATGACTGGCTGCCATCCTGAAAAAGACCTTTTTATCCCTACTCTCTGCCTTCTGGCTTATGCCCGAAACGTCGATTCTCCTGTTCCTTGGATGCTGCCTGACCTGCTGCGCTTTTCCAGAAACACATTTTCAGCTAATTCTCTAGTCTTGCTAGTACCTTGCTCCTTAAACCATGGGCCCTTAACCTGTTTAGCAGCCTCATGGATGGCACATTTCCAAAGGCCTTCTGGAAATCCGAATAGATCTTGTCCACTGGCTCTCATTTGTCTAACTTGGTCATTATCTCCTAAAAGAATTCTAACAGATTTGTCAAACATGACTTCTCCTTGATGAAGCCAAGCTGATTCATCTCTATTTTACCTTGCTAAAAATCACACAAAACCAGGTTGTAGCCCAACATGTTTATTTGGAAGCTAGTTGGGCCCCTTCCAAGTACTTCACAATCTCATCCTTAATAATGGATTCTAAAATCTTACCAACAACTGAGGTCAGGCTAACCAGCTTATAGTTTCCTGCCTTCTGCCACCCTCCCTTCTTAAACAGGGGTGTTACATTCCCCTTTTCCTAGTCTTCTCCGACATTTCCTGACTCCACTGAGTCCAGAAAGATCACCACCAATGCCTCTACAATCTCCTCAGTCTTCTTCTTCAGAACTCTAAGATGTAGTCTATCTGGTCCAGGTTATTTATCCACCTTCAAACCTTTCAGCTTCCCCAGCATCTTCTACTTAGTGATGGCCACCACACTCACCTCTACCCCTTGATTTTCTTGAAGTTCTGGTATACTCCTGGTATCTTCCACTAAGATAACCATTAAATTCTTCTGCCATTTCTTTGTCCCCCCATTACTATTTCTCCGGCCTCATTTTTCAATGGTCCAATATCTACTCTTGCCTCTTTTAATTTTTAGATAGCTAAAAAGCTTTTGCAACTGTCTTTTACTATCTAGCTTGCTTTCATATTTCATCATCTCCCATATTTTTGGTTTTTTTTTTAAGTTATCCTCTGCTAGTTTTTAAAGGCTTCTCAATCCTCTGGCTTTCCATTAATCTTCAGCACACTGTATGCTTTTTCGCTGTCTCTGATTTCCCTGGTCAGCCACAGTTGCCTCATTCTCTCTTTAGTATGTTTCTTCTTTCTTGGGATGAATTTCTGCTGTGCCTCTCGAATTACCCCCAGAAACTCTTGCCACTGCTGCTCTACCATTTTCCCAATCGGCTCTCCTTCCAATCAATTCATGTTTTTGTTGTTACCTTTACTCAATTGCAATACTATGACATCTGATTCCAGCTTCTCCCTCTCAAACTGCAGGGATAATTCTATCGTATTATGGTCACTGCCCCATCACCTTCAGCTGCCTAATCAAATCTGCCTCATTACACATCACTAGTGGGCTCTATCACAAGCTGCTTCAAAAATATCATCGCATAGAGATTCCTTGAATTCCTTTTCTTGATATCTGCTATCAAGGTGGCTCAGTGGTTAGCACTGCTGCCTCACAGCAATAGGGACCCGAGTTCGATTCCCGCCTCAGGCAACTGTCTGTGTGGAGTTTGCACATTCTCCCCGTGTCTGCATGGGTTTCCTCCGGGTGCTCCGGTTTTCTCCTACAGTCCAAAGATGTGCAGGTTAGGTGAATTGGTCATGCTAAATTGCCCATAGTGTTAGGTGGATTAGTAGGGGTAAATGTAGTGGAATGGGTCTGGGTCTGGGTGGGTTGCTCTTCAGAGGGTCAGTCTGGACTTGTTGGGCCGAAGGGCCTGTTTCCACACTGTAGGTAATCTAATCCAATCCAATTTTCCCAGTCCACCTGCAAATTGAAGTCCCCAATGATTATTGTAATAGTGCCTTTCTTACATGCCTGTTCTATTTCCTGATTTATTTTCTGCCCCACATCCTGACTATTGCTTGGAGGTCTGTACTCCCATCATCAGATTTGGGAGCTGGATTCATATTAAAAGCCATACCTGGTCCAGATAAGACCAGAATTAAAAACAAGGTCTTTCTGGCAAAGGGTATAGAATATAAAATTGGGATGTAACAGTGCATTTGTATGAAAAATCACTAAAACTGCAATTAGGCTAGTCAAGGTAGTTTTCGGCTTACATCACAAAGAAAGAATATTAAGACAAGTGAAAAAGTTCATCATTTGTTCCCTTAGATGATCCCTGTTACAGGCAAATATAAAGGACAAATTGAAATAGTGGGGCTGGATTATTAAACAGGGTGGATATAATGTCATAGTTATGTCATTGGACCAGGAGCTCCAGATTCCACCACAACTTCGAGTGGAATTTAAATCAATAAATCTGTAATTAAATGCTGGTCTTAGTAATGGTAACTATTAAATTAATGTTAATTGTTGTAAAAGTGCAGCTGGTTCACTAATGTCCCTCAAGAAAGAAAACCTATCATCCATACCTCATCTGGTCTGCTTGTGACTCTACAGCCATAATAATGTGGCTGATTGCTAAATGCAGCCTGAAGTGGTTTCACAGTTCAGTGGCAATTTGGCACGAAGGACCAAATGAAATAACAAATCTCCTGGTACGGTCATCTACCTTCTTGCAATTATAACCTCATGATCATTTATAGGAGAAATATTATCTAAAACTCCAGGTCAAATACGGTCAAAATGATAGAAAAAATAGGGAGATACCCCTCAGCGGACCTGAAAGTACTGTGTCTGAGGCATTCAGTTGAACATCTCCTCAGAAGGCAAATACATCCTTTACCTAGGCTAAAGTGAGGACTGAGATGCTGGAGATTAGAGTTGAGAGTGTGGTGCTGGAAAAGCACAGCAGGTCAGGCAGCAGTCGAGGAGCAAGAGAGTCAACATTTCAGGCAAAACCCCTTTCCTGATGAATGACTTTTGCCCGAAACGTCAACTCTCCAGCTCCTCGAATGCTGCCTGACCTGCTGTGCTTTTCTAGCACCACACTCTCGACTCTACATCCTTCACCTGCTGAGTTTACAGTGTAAACTCTTATTTTTAAGCATTTCAACAGAACCTTTCTCTGATTTTGCACTTACACTGTACGAATGAATAATATCGGTTGAAGGTAAAACCTTACCTGCTACATCAAAAGTTGCATTTGTGACGATGCTGCTCTTTTAACAAGGTTATATTGTTCTTGGTTTTCTTTTTTCCCCCCAGAGGGTCGTAAAAGACACAGACTTCGAAAAGTCTGGGCATGGATGGGTTTTAGGACCTGTTTAATTATAGCTAACAGATACCGCCTCAGGGAAAAAGTTTTCAAGCTTAAAAGAAAACTTTTCTCTGGTTTGGTTGGTTTTTAGCACAGTAGAGGTTTTGAAGCTGCGGGACTCAAAGAAGCAGGTTCATGCTGGTACTCGTTCTCTGACTTCTCTCCTGTAAGACCCTTTGTTTGATTTTTACCATTTGTGCCAAGGGGTGTTTATGGGGATTGTTGCAAGTATTTGGAACAGCATTAAATTGGGATAATCTGTTGGGTTTTTGGGTAAGTTATTCTGTATTCTGTTTTTGTTTTGTTTGTGTTTCATTTGGTAATCTTGTAAATAAATTGTTTTGTTTAAAGCTAATTGGGTTGACCAGCTGCATCACTCCTGGAATATCCACGTTACGACTGGTTAAAACAACTAGCAGAGTTAGGATCTGAGCCACTTTTTAAAAATGTTTTGAGGGTATCTGGCCTGGTCCATAACACATTTCAGGGAACTATTGCATCCTTAATTCAAACAAAAAGTCAAAAATACAGCATTCAAAATCATTTAACTTCTTAGCACCCATACTTAATCACAAATAAATTTATGTAAGCTTTCTGTTCTTCAAGTTCTTATGGTACTCCAAAACTGGCTTGAAGTCCATCAAAGCAGCATGTTTAAATTATCCTCAAATCTTCCCACACTTGGAAAAAAACACATACCCATTTTTCCATCCTGGATTGAATAAAACTCAAAACAGACATCTGAGGGGATCATGAGTAAAAGCCACACTCAGCAACTTATGATGCAACGCACTGATTCATAGCATGTTTAAGCCATGATACAATTGTTTAAATTTTTGTCAAGAATATATTCGAGGGAGTACACATATTTATAAATATTCAAAGTTGTGTGTCAGATTGCCCTGAAAAACAGCTATATTCTTCTTGTCATGTCTAAGGTTTTGACAACTCATTATATGTAACAATCATTTTTGGCATGACTATTTTTAATATTTTTGATCATTACAGCTGAATACAAACACCTCCGTTTTGTAAATTACAGAAATCTGAGGAACCTAAACTTAAAAATCATATTTATGTCCATAATGTTTTAAAAAACATCATAATCTAGACTTAATGATAAGATTAGCTGAACCCAAAGAGATGTTTTATCATTTACTTATAACTAGAATTCTCCAACACATGTTCTATGCCCAGGAAAACCCTGCATAAATTCAATTTATAATACCATACCTGAACACCTTAATGCCATCATCTTCCTTTAATGCACTGCAGGCAGAGAGACCTCACAGTCAATTAACTTCATGCACTCTGAGGTTTTGCTACATAACTGCTCACAAAACTTTGAAAGTTCTCTTTTAAATAAATGAAAATTGCATATCCTATGATCATTATAATTTCAGTCTTAACAGTAGACATTGTTACTGCTCTAATCATTCCAAATTAAGCTTACTTTGCAAGCTTTTGCACATATAGACACAAAGCGACTCCTTTCTTTAAGCAAAGCCCAGAACTTTTGCAAACTCAAATAAACCTGTGTAGCTATTCTCTCAAGGACTACACAAATTAAACCTTTCTTTCATAACCTCGACAAGGTTCAGGTGGCACTTCAGAATTAAACTAGCTGTTGTATTATTTGATTAATAGAGCCATATTTGGCATCCAAGTACTTTGATTAATATCTTCCACCTGGAACACAGGCACAAGTAATCAAAAAGAGAAAGGTTTCCCCTGTAAAATTAATTATACAGTCCAGAAAGAAAGATGTAAGTAAGTTTAATGAAGACTATAAAATGAAAAAAAAATCAAAGAACACTGCAATTTTAGGAAAGTAATGGACCTTTAAACCCTCCAAAATAAAACAAAAGCTTAAGATTGCAATGCATCAATTCATTTTGCTTTTGTATTTTCATTATTATCTCAATTAACAATAAATCAATTGGAGCAAGCAATTCGTCAGACTATTTCAAAAAAATCAAAAGCTGACAAAAGTAATTATATTTTGTTTGTACAGTACAAATTTTCTAGATACAAGCATTAATCCAAAGATTTTTTTTTAATACTTAATTACCTTCTGTGTTCAAAGAGGTATATTTGAGGGGGTATAACGGTGTTGTCAGGCAGTATGCTGTAAAGTGCAGCACTATACACTAAAATGACAATATTTTAGTAAAATCTAAATTACACATGGATATGAAACAATTAATGACCAATTAAGGACCTCAGCCTAGAGCTGTTGCTATTAACCCAGGCTGTGTCTGGGGTGGCTCGCTATGTAGAAGCATGTTTACTGGCTGACAGAGACCTGGCATCAGGAAGGATTGACCCACTGGCTGCTAATCTGTGCCCTTGCTGCCAACCGAACATCCCCCACATACTCTCACTCACCAAGGCCTGGGACCCAACCATAATATCAGGCCTTTGGTCAATGTGTTGCCAGCAGCCACTTCCTCCCTAGTGAAAGACTACTGGGTCTTGATTAGGTAACACATCTCAGCCAATGGAACTTTGGTTCCTGGGGTCTTGGTCCAGGGCAAAGCCCACTGTCCACTGTAGTGCCTGGGTAGCATTTAGTATGACAGGCCTTCCTTAAAAAAGGCAATGCAGGCCTCTCAGTGTCTTTCAACCAGAAGGCAGGACCACAATAACTTTCATTAAATACTGCCCCTTGACTCTGGTTCTGCTCCTGAAGGAAGTAGTTCAGTGTTGGGAATACAACCTAATAAGATTACATCTGCTTTCTGGATCTTAGTTAATAAAGCAGGGGCAGTAAAAGTATTGTTGTCACAAGTAATGACTGATTATTTATATATCTATATATTCTTACCTGCAACAGAATTTGGTCGAGGCATGAGGTACAGGGGGATGGAGTGGACAGACTGAGATGAGACAGTCTCCAAGTTTCTTTCTGGGAATTTATTCAAGCTGAACGTGGAGCCAGATATATTTTCATCCACTCGATATAGGCAGGAATCCAAGGCAGATTTTTGAGCATGCCATAGTTTAGCACTTGTCCTGGAGCTTGATTCTTTGCTACTTTCCCCACCATACTTAGCACGTTCTACATTTTCGGAATAGCTTGTCAAAGTTGCTGTTGATTGGGAAAAAAGAGAAAAAAATTGTTATGGTGGAAGAATGCAAATTAACTTGCATGCTGTTTTCGAAACAAATTGAATTTGAAAATGCTAACTGCAGTTGTGGATACAACTGTTAGCATTCAGAATTACTTTAATCTTTCCTTTTTGCTCTACTTTGTTATAGAAGTTATAGTCTGCAACCTACTTAATTATTCTCAGCTCGGGGGTAGCATTTCTCCCTTCTGATTCTGAATTTCATGGGTTTAAGAATTGATGATATAACCAGACTGACAGTAAAGCTGAAGAAATGCTGCATTGTTGAGGGTGTCAACACATGAATGAGATGTTTGCCCACACATGCCAATGCAAAGACTCTGTGGCATTTTTCAAAGGACAGCAGAGACATTCTCTTGATGCCCTGGCCCACATTTACTCATCAACAGACTTTCTGGTAATATAATGCAATGTGGCTTTAAGCCCTATGGCTATGTATTGCCATTCTCTGAATCTCTTGATTAAGCCAAAATATCTATAAGTCTCAATAAAATAAAATCACTTATGCCAGGTGAAAAGCTGGAGGCAGTAAGTAAATATGTAAGGTTTCTTGATAGACTGAGCTTGTCTCGAAAGACTGCAAACATATTTATTATAAATATAAGTTATTAGTTGAAGGTGGGCATAGTCACAGTCAATGAGTTGTCCAAAGATATAAGACAAATAGCTTTCATTTCAGTATAGAGCAGCCTGAAGCGTTCCACATTGCTTTAAGGTGGGGGTTATTTGGTTAGAATGTATTTTGTTTAATCCATCCAGGTGTTTTTCACGGAAGTGACTTGCAGATTTCATTTGGTGCAAGTTGCAGCTCACATGGAATTCATGACAGGAAGGGAATTTAGGAGATTTACCTGACTTGGAGCGTGAGGAAGAGATCTCCACTGATTATCACTTCGGATCATTCGGGAGGCAGAGGCTGTGATAGATAAGAGTTACAGGGAAGTAGTTACTCCTAGGCATGAAGAAAGCTGGGTGACTGTTTGAAGGGGGAGAAAATAGTCTGTGGAAGGATCTCCTCTGGTCGTTCCCCTGAAAACATGTATACTGTTGTGGAAACTTTGTGGGGGACAACTTACCAGGGGTATGCAATGGGGCCCAGGTCTCTAGCACAGAGCCTGTCCCTGTTGCACAGAAGTGAAGGAGGGAAAGGAGGAGAATGTTAGTCATTGGAGACTCAATAGTTAGAGGCTCAGATAGAAGGTTTGTTGGGAACGAACGAGACTCACGGTTGGTATGTTGCCTCCCCGGTGCCAGGGTCCGTGATGTCTCGGATCGTATCTTTGGGGTCCTGAAGGGAGAGGGTGACCAGCCTCAAGTCGTGTCCACGAAGGTACCAACGACATAGATAGAAAGAGGGATAGGGATGTAAGGCAGGATTTCAGGGAGCTAGGGTGGAAGCTGAGAGCTAGAAAAAACAAAGTTGTTATCTCTGGTTTGTTACCCGTGCCATGTGATAGCGGGGCAAGGAATAGGGAGAGATATCAGCTGAACACGTGGCTGCGAAGGATGGTGCAGGAGGGAGGGTTTCAGGTACTTGGATAATTGGGGCTCATTCTGGGGTAGGTGGGACCTGTACAAACAGGACGGCCTTCATTTGAACTAGAGGGGTACTAATATCCTGAATGAGAAATTTGCTGGTGCTATTCGGGTGGGTTTAAACTAGCTCAGCTGGGGGATGGGAACCTAAGGAGTAGTTGCAGTGCACAGGAGGATGACAGTAGGGAGGACAGGGACAGGATTTCAGGGAGGACAGGGACAGGATTTCAGGGTCACAGGAATGTGCTGGAAGACTGCAAGCTGGTTTGAAGTGTATCTACTTCAACACCAGAAGTATCCAAAATAAGGTAGGTGAGCTTGCAGCATGGATAAGCACTGGGACTTCGATGTTGTGGCCATTTCGAAGACATGGATAGATCAGGGTGAGGAATGGATGTTGCAGGTTCCAGGGTTTAGGTCTTTCATTAAGAACAGGGGTAAGGCAGTAAAACAGGGGGAGGTGTGACCTTGTTAGTCAAGGATAGTATAACAGTGGCTGAAAGAACTTTTGATGAGGACTCGTCTACTGAGGTAGTGTGGGCTGAGGTTAGAAACAGGAGAGGAGAGGTCACACTGCTTGGAGTTTTTTATAGGTCTCTGCAGAGTTCCAGGGAGGTGGAAGAGAGGATTGGTAAAATTATTCTGGGTAGGAGTGAAGGAACAGGGTGGTCATTATGGGGGACTTTAACTTCCCCAACATTGACTGGAAATGCTATAACTCTAGTATGTCGGATGGATCAGTTTTTGTCCAATGTGTACAGGAGGGTTTCCTGACACAGTATGTCGAAGGGCCGACAAGAGGGGAGGCCACATTGGATCTGGTGTTTGGTAATGAACCAGGCCAGGTGTTTGATTTAGTTGTCGGTGGGCACTTTGGAGAGAGTGACCATAATTCAGTTACATTTAGTTTAGCGATGGAAAGAGATAGGTACATACCACAGGTCAAGAGTTATCAATGGGGCAAGGGCAATTATAATGCGATTAGATAAGAATTAGGATGCATAGAATGGGGTAGCAAAATGCAGGGGATACAGACATTTGAAATGTGGAGCTGGTTTAAGGAACAAATATTGTGTGTCCTTGATAGGTATGTCCCTGTCAGGCAGGGAGGAAGTGATAAGGTAAGGGAATCATGGTTTATGACAGAAATTGCATCTCTTATTAAGCAGGAGGAGGAGGCCTTCTTTGGGGCAAGATGGGACAAGATGGTTCAGTTGAGGCGATGAAGTGTTAAAGATCAGCTAGAGAGCTAGAGAGTTTAAAGAGAGAGTTAAGAAGACCAAAGAGAGGACACGACCAGTCTTTAGCAAAAAGAATAAAGGAGAACCCTAAAGCTTTCTGTAGGTATGTGAGGAATATGATGATGATTAGGGTAGGAACAGAGCCAATTAAAGACAGAAGTGGGAAGTTGAAGGTGGACCCTGTGGAGATCGGAGAGTTACTAAATGAACATTTCCCCATGGTAGGCTACTGCAGAAAATACGGAGATATGGCATTGAGGGTGAGTTGGAGGTTTGGATTAGGAATTGGCTGGATGGAAGAAGACAGAGGGTAGTAGTTGATGGCAAAGTTTCTTCATGGAGTGCCGTCACTAGCGGTGTTCCGCAAGGATCTGTTTTGGGACCATTGCTGTTTGTCATTTTTATAAATGACCTGGAAGAGGGGTTAGAAGGTTGGGTGAGCAAGTTTGCGGATGACACGAAAGTCGGAGGAGTTGTTGACAGTGAGGAAGGATGTGGCAGGTTACAGCAGGATATAGAGAAGCTGCAGAGCTGGGCAGAAAGGTGGCAAATGGAATTCAATGTAGCTAAGTGTGAGGTGATTCACTTTGGGAAGAATAACAAAAAGATGGGGTACTGGGCTAATGGTCGGATACTTGGTAGTGTGGATGAGCAGAGGGATCTTGGTGTCCATGTACACAGATCTCTGAAAGTTGCCACCCAGGTAAATAGTGCGGTGAGGAAGGCATATGGCGTACTGGCTTTTATTGGTAGAGGAATTGAGTTCCGGAGTCCTGAGGTCATGATGCAGTTGTATAAGACTCTGGTGCGGCCGCATCTGGAATATTGTGTGCAGTTTTGGTCGCCATACTATAGGAAGGATGTGGAGGCACTGGAACGGGTGCAGAGGAGGTTTACCAGGATGTTGCCTGGTATGGAAGGAAGATCGTATGAGGAAAGACTGAGACACTTGGGGCTGTTTTCATTAGAGAAAAGAAGGTTTAGGGGCGACTTGATTGAGGTGTACAAGATGATCAGGGGGTTAGATAGGGTTGACAGTGTGAACTTTTTTCCGCGTATGGAGTCGGGTATTACAAGGGGGCATAGCTTTAAATTAAGGGGGGGTAGATATAGAACTGAAGTTAGGGGTAGGTTCTTCACTCAGCGAGTCGTAAGTTCATGGAATGCCCTGCCAGTAGCAGTGGTGGACTCTCCCTCTTTATGGGCATTTAAGCGGGCATTGGATAGGTATATGGAGGATAGTGGGTTAGTATAGGTTAGGTGGACTTGGATCGGCGCAACATCAAGGGCCAAAGGGCCTGTACTGCGCTGTATTCTTCTATGTTCTATGTTCTATTTCTCATTGGTTTTCACTCAGGAAAAGGAGGATATTGTAGAGGTGAAGAATGACGGGTGAGATATTAGACTAGAAAGGATCGAGGTTAGTTACGGACAGGTGTTATCAATTCTAGAAGGAGTGAAAGTAGACAAGTCCCCTGGGCCGGATGGAATTTATCTGAGGATTCTCTGGGAAGCTAGGGAGGAGATAGCAGAGGCTTTGGCTTTGATATTTGAGTTGTCATTGTCTACAGGTTTGGTACCAGAGGACTGGAGGATTGCAAATGTTGTGCCCTTGTTCAAGAAGGGCAGTAAGATGACCCAGATAATTATAGACCAGTGAGCCTTACTTCTGTTGTAGGAAAGGTTTTGGAAAGGATTATAAGAGATAGGATTTATAATCATCTAGCGAGTAACAATTTGATTTCAGACAGTCAACATGGTTTTGTCAATGGCACGTTGTGTCTCACAAATCTGAGTTTTTTGAGAAGGTGACCAAGCATGTAGATGAGGGTAGGGCAGTTGACGTTGTGTACATGGACTTCAGTAAGATGCAGAGGCATGGGATTGAGGGCAATTTAGATTAGAAACTGGCTTTCTGAAAGAAGGCAGTGAGTGATGGTTGATGTAAAATATTCAGCCTGGAGTCTGGTTATTAGTGGTGTGCCACAAGGATCTGTTTTGGAACCACTGCTGTTTGTCATTTTTATAAATGACTTAGACGCAGGCATAGGTGGATGGATTAGTTAATTTGCAGGTGAGACTAAAGTCAGTGGAGTAGTGGACAGTGTGGAAGAATGTTTCAGGTTGCAGGGGGACTTGGATAAACTGCGGAATTGGGCTGAGAGGTGGCAAATAGGGTTCAATGCAGCTAATGTGAGGTGATTCACTTTGGGAAGAATAACAGGAAGGCAGAATACTGGGTCAATGAAAAGATTCATGGTGGTGTGGATGTGCAGAGAGATCTTGGAGTCCATGTACATAGATCCCTGAAAGTTGCCACCCAGGTGGATAATGCTGCTAAGAAGGCATATGGTGTGTTAGGTTTCCTTGGTCGAGGATTGTGTTCCGGAGCCGCAATATCATGCTGCAACTATACAAAATGCTAGTGTGGCCGCACTTAGAATATTGTGTACAATTCTGGTCACCATATTTCAGGAATGATGTGGAAGTATCGGAAGAGGTGCAGAGGAGATTTACCAGGATGTTGCCTGGTCTGGAGGGAACTCTTATGAGGGAAGGCTGAAAGACTTGGGTCTGTTCTCATTGAAAAGAAGAAGGCTAAGAGGGGATTTGATAGAGACATACGAGATGATGAGAGGATTAGATAGGGCAGACCATGAAAGTCTTTTTCCTAGGATGATGACGTCAGCTTGTACGAGGGGGCAAAACTACAAATTGAGGGGTGATAGATTTAAGACAGATGTCTGAGGCAGGTTCTTTACTCAGAGACTGGTAAGGGCGTGGAATGCCCTACCTGCCAACATAGTTAACTCAGCCACATTAGGGAGATTTAAACAATCCTGGGATAAGCACATGGATGATGATGGGATAGTATAGAGGGCTGAGCTGAGAATAATTTGCAAGTCAGCACAACATTGAAGACCGAAGGGCCTGTTCTGCACTGTATTGTTCTATGTTCTAAAGGCAAGTAGCCTTGCAGAACTATGTCATGAGCTTAGGCAGATAGCTCAGAAACTGCTGTAAAGGAACTGTGGGAGCAGATTGCAAACAAGAACCTATCTATGCAAAGTCAGGGCAGAAGCAAGGGAAACCTCAAAGAAAGAGCGTCTAACTATCATAATAGGAAACTGAGATGAAATCAAAGTGAGTTCTACAGAGCGATTGTATGGCTCTGATTGGTCCCAGAAGTAATAAATTAACTTCTAAGACATTATGATATGGAAATGCTGGTGTTGGACTGGGGTGGATGAAGTCAGAAGTCACATGACACCATGTTATAATCCAACACGTTTACTCAAAATCAAAAGTTTTCAGTGTGCTGCTCCTTCGTCAGTTTGGAAGGAGCAGCGCTATGACAGCTTGTGATTTAGAGTAAACCTGTTGGACTATAATCTGGTGCCACGTGATTTCTGACTTCATCCAAGACATAACAACATAGAAGAATGCAAGGATTTCATGGTAAGTTATTGTTGCTCTGACTCATCTTATTTATGTAATGAAATATGCAGGATGGCATGGTGTGGGAGTCAAAAGTCACAACAGTGTGGCAAAGACTAGCCAACACATTAAGTTTGCTTTTTTGATGAGCAATCTAGTTAGTCTCACTCCCCTATACTTACCCTGTATCCCTCCCTGCAAGTATTTATCCAATGCTCTGTTGACAGTTAATGAGTCAATATTCCCACTCTCAACGGTGCATTCCAAATCTTTATCAGTTTATTGACTAAAAATTTTGTCCAAGTGTTACTTCTAGTTCTTTTGCCAATCTGTCCCTTCTGGTTATTAATCGTTTACCCACCGCAAAACAGGTTCTCATTACTTAATCTAACTAAACTCATAATCAAACCTCGCTCAGTTTCCTTGACTCGAAGTAAAACAGCCCAGTTTCCCCAGTCTATCCACCTAATTGCAATCTCTTATCTTTGAATCTATTCTAATAAACCTTTTCAGTATCTATGCAAAAGTTGGCAAGTCTTTCATAAACTGTAGTGTCCAGAACGGAATACAATACTCCAACTGGGGCTGATCTAGTATTTTGCATACTTAGCTTTTAACCTTCTAGATTTGCACTCTTTACCTCTATCCATTAAGTCGAGATATCTCATGCTTTCTGAACTATATTGTTAATTCGTCTTGCTACTTTCAACGTTTGTGCACCTACATTCCCATGTCGATTTCTTCTTCATCCTATCTAAAATTGCACCTTTTAGTTGCATTGTCTCTCCTCCGTTATTGCAATATATCCTATATAACCTCACTTTTTACTGTACTGAATTTGACTGGTCGTGCATGTGCCCATCTTTATGTGCACCCCAGTCCATCACTGGCACCTCCAAATCATGATATTTGAGCATAGCTTTTAGAGTGTTACAGCTCAGGTATGGAGTTTAGACTTGCAATTCACTGAATTTTGGGTTCCTTATCCCACACTGAAAATGCAACACCCATCCACCACCCCCCCCCCACCCCCCCCAAGTCCAGCAAAGCAACTATTCACCTCCAAAACTTAAGTATAAGGAAAACAAAAAGCTCCTTCATCCTTCATGTAGCCATGAGTTTTGAAGAGAAAATATTTATCATGTTGTACATTTGTGAGAGATATGCTCTGAGTGCTTAAATAGCATCCTAGTGGTGGTGGGGTTTAGTCTAGTTGATCCTTTCTAGGAACAGCCATGCTAAATTGTTGATTATGTGTGTACAGATTTGGATTGCTAACAAAAAAGCATAGGCTTGATTGTTAGGTCAAGTTAATTTGGTCCTCAAATTGTGATGGCTTTCCAAATTTTGCTTAAATGGAGATTTTCAGAAGGATAGCTTTGTGCGATCCAAATAAACCATGACACAAAAAAGTGATAAAATTAGCTAAAGGTTTAAAGTTAGAATGCCTTTATCTTACACTTGTTGTTTGAAAATGATTGATGATACTAACACTGAAATAACTGCTTCACCTACATTCCAGCAAATCCATTATGAGATACTATTTTTGTAGGTATGATAGGTTTCGATTCTGCAAATTTTAAATTCCAAATAAATTCTGGTCATGACAGCAGGTTCAATCATACAGGATAATGTATTGTCTAACATGTTAATGAAGAAAAAAGCCAAGTCATTTGATAAACAGCCAAATGTTGATAGATTAATTTGAAATGTACAATGGAGTGGCTTCAGTTGCTTAATATGTGACCATGGCTAGGTTTAGAAAAAGGTGAGAAAGGTATAATTCTGCAGGGGTGGGATGGGGCTTGAGGTGCTCCTATCATGGATTACTGTCATGTTCATCCATCCAGTGGATAGCAGCTCTGTGATTTTAATATCATATTTAGGATATTCAAATTTAAATCATGGCAGTGCATACTCAATACTTTATATTATATCATGTTAAAGTAGACAGGATTAAAACAGGAAGTAAAAAATGCTTACCACAGTGTCTGTCAAAAGAACATATATAGGAGAGCTGAATGGCCTATTTCAGCTCTATAGTTTGCTCTATTCATCAACTATATCATGTGCTTTAATACCATCGGATGTTGTTATTGGCCAAGTCAGATGTCAGACTAAAACCCAGCTGGATAGATTTCGTTTTATTTGGTTTTACAAGGGTGGAACACAAACATGCAAGACCATAGACTTGGGTTTAACAATAAAACAGACGTTTTACACAAAAGAAATAAAGATAAAATAAAATGTAAACATGTTGACATATATAGAAATTATAATATTGTTAATCTATAGAACCCTCCTTTACAGTGCTCACACTCGAGATAATTCCCTTCTATTCCATATCTCTAGGGCTTAACTGAAATGTGCTTTCATATTTCCATCTTAAGAAATTGATAGCCACTTCTTGGATACACCTAAAACTCAATTATATGCCACTCTCAGCTTCACATATCCAAAAAATTTAGCCAAATACTTCTGGCCTAGAACTCAAACAAATCTTCTTAGTAAGTAACTTATTTCTTAACAGTCCTAAACCACCTCTCTTTCTCAAGAGCAACTGTTTTACACATTCAACTTAAGCCAATTCTTCTGCAAACTACTGCAAACTGAAAGCAAAAAATTTTTTTTTCTTCTCCCAGCTATGGATGCTTCTGCTAAGCCCACAAATAATTAAGATTCTTCTATCTCAAAGCTTATTGCACTACATTGTTCACTTTATAAACTCTCCCAACGTAAACAAGCCCAATGATCTCCAGCGGCTAACTCTCTCAGACTGTCTTTTAAAATTAATTAGCATGTTAACAGAAATATCTAAAGGTTAATCATTAAATCCCTTCAGATATGGAGAATTCCCATATGCCACTTGTTCCAAATTCAAAAGATTTACATTAATAATATTAACATATATTTTAAATCACATACTTGTACCACAGAAGGCTGCTCTATGTGGCCTTTACTCTAGTGTCCTGCTGTGCTCCATAATCTATGATTCCCTTATCAAGCAAAAATCTGCACAAAAGTCAGCCTTCAATATATTCAACGACCCAGGGTCCTCGGTTCTCTGGAGAAAGACAGTTCTAAACAATTTTCCACAACTTCATGTATTTTGAAAATGTCCTCTGGTTTTAGATGATCTCTCGTGGGAAACATTCTCTCAACATCTATCTTATCAGATGCCATCAGGATCTTAAATGTTTAAGTAAGATTATCACTCATTCAATCTTGTCAAACTTTCCTCATATGACAATCATTTCATGGTAAAAGGTAACCTAACAAATCTCCTCTGAATTATCTCCAAAGAAAGTGTACCTCTGATAAGTAAAATAACCAAAACATACTCACAGTACTCCAGGTGTGGTTTCACCAACACCTGGTATAGTTATAAGAAGGGTTTGTGTCTCATAATTCTTTTTCCACATTATCTCTATAAATTTTCTATACCGGGCCCAGTTCTCACTTGCACGATCAACTTGACATTGTTATACGAAATGCTTTTTGTTTTGTTTCGTCTTATACTTTATCTCTTTCATTATTCAGGAATCCATTTGTTGAAAGACTTTCACTGTTAGGCTTTAGCTCAAGAGGAGAGATTTGATGAGATCCGATTCCCTACACTATGGAAACAGGCCCTTCAGCCCAACAAGTCCACATCGACCCTCTGAAGAGTAACCCACTCAGACCCATTCCCCTACCCTATATTTACCCCTGACTAATGCACCTAACACTATGGGCAATTTATCAAGGCCAATTCACCTGACTTGCACATCTTTGGATTATGGGAGGAAACCCATGCTGACATGGGGAGAATGTGCAAACTTCACACAGACAGTCGCCTGAGGAATCGAACCCAGGTCCCTGGCGCTGTGAGGCAGCAGTGCTAACCACTGAACCACTGTGTTCACCCTAGAGCAGTGACTAGAGTCATCTAGACTTGAAACATTAGCTTGCTGTCTCTTCTCCTGTCTGATCAACTGTGAGCTCTAGCATTGGTTGTTTTGAATCACTGTCTGAAACTTGCCTTTTTTTTTTAAGCACAAGCCCAAATGTTGCCCAGGTCTTGTTGATTGAGGGCACAAACCGAATAACTGTCTGAAGAGTTTCAAATGGAAATGAACACTTAAATTATTATAATTGTTCCCAAACCACATCCTCTTCAAAGGCAAGTTCAAGAAGGCGGCTCACCTTTTTACTTAGGGATGGGTAACAAATGCTAGCCTTGTCAGTGATATCAACATCCCATGAAAGAATTTATTTTAAAAGCTTGCTTTAGACATTTCCCTGTCAAACTTTGATTCCAGTTTATTCATGCCAAATCCATTCTCAGCCCAAGATTTTGCCCTGCTTCAATTAATTTTACTTTGATTGCTCCTTATCCGTCTCTGTAGCCAAGATAAATCTTATGATGCTGTGAGCCTTGTTCCTTGAGGTTCCCCCTACTGATACTTGATTTTCCTCATTCACCAGAATCAGATTTATTAACGTCTCCTTTGTCAGTGGGCAAGAAATGTACTGATCAATGAAATGCTTTGTAATACATTCCTCTCTGCACTTTACACTACTGCCCCAATCTACATTGGGATAACTAAAGTTCCCCACTCTCAAAACTGTATAGTTCTTAATCACTATGCCATTTGCCTGGACATGTGCCTTTTTATGACCAATATAGTGGAATATTTCTTAACTTTAACAATTTGACTGACATTTATGAAAACAGATAATGAACAATAATCTGTTATTTTACATAACTGGTTGAGAGATAGGTACATCTGCCACCCAAAAATATGCAGGTCAGGTGAATTGGCTATGCTAAATTGCCCATATTGTTCAGGGATGTGTAGGTTTGTCCTTGATCTCTCTTTCCCACACTAGTAGACTAGACTGTGGATGCTAGGTCAAAGAGAGAAGTGTTGGAGGACCTTTGCAGAAATTAGAGCATTTGTGGAGAGAGAAACTCAGCTACTTAACTATTTTCAGCATCTGCGCCAGCAAAGTTCGATGTAAGCTGTAGGAATTACACCTCAGGTAACTTGCAGCCTTCATGACTCAATATCGAATTTAACAATTTCAGACTATGAACATCCCCATTCTTGTCTATTACTTACTCCCACTACTCCAGGTTCTGTCCTGAGATAGGTTGCTTGGGACAGCCAACCCGTTTTCTGCTCTTAGTCCTCATTAGCTTCTTGTCTTACCTGGCTTTTCTGACTTCTATTTTTTCACTCTCTGGGTTCTGCGGCCACCTCTCTGCTCACTGCTTTCTTTCCCTCCCATTAATCAGCATAAATGCTACCTTGTTTGAGCTGCTTCTAGTTGTGAAGAAGAGCCACTGCATACTGAATTAACTCTGTTTACAATCTACAGATGTTACAGACCTGCTGAATGTTTTGAGCAGTTTACATTTATAATAATTTTACTGTTAATAGCTCTGCTTGTTCTTCTGCTGCTTTTCCACATTATATGGCATATCTGCATTTGACTGACATTTATGAAAACAGATAATGAACAATAATGTTATTTTATATAACTGGTTGAGAGATAGATATGGGCCATTTGCCACCCAATAATGTGTAGGTTGGGTGAATTGGCCATGCTAAATTTCCCATATTGTTCAGGGATGTGTAGGTTAGGTGCATTAGTCAGGAGTAAATTTAGGATAATAGTGTAGGGGGAAGAGTCTGGGTGGGTTATTCTTCACAGGGTTGGCGTATACTTGTTGGGTCAAAGGGCCTATTTCCACACTGTAGGGATTCCATCATTCTAATATCTACCTTAACCCATACTGCCACCTTTCTTTCTACTCCACCTTCAAAAACAGCACAGCAATGTCTGTGTAGCCTGGCTATCGTTGCAACTTCCACAGCATTGTACTTGTGCTCCAAAATTACCTCTAAACTATTCTAGTACAACTCCAACTCTGGCAACAACCTAACAATGTGCAAAGTTGTCCAGGTGTGTCCTAATTATTAAAAGCAGGAAAAAAAATCAATCTGGTCAAATATAACCCCACTTATCTGTGCTAAATCATTAATGAATTACTGGGCTTGGTGTTGTTGATGATGCTCTCAACTCATTGGGCTTAATCTTGTCAATAGTGTTACCAAGGGACAATTATTCACTAATAGCCTGTACATCTGTTTGCCATTTGGGTTGTTCCAGAGTCACTTAATTACTGTCTTCCAGCCTTGGTCCAAACATGAACAAAAAAAGGCTGAACTCCAGAGGTGAGGCAAGAGAGACTGCCCTTGAAATCAATGCAACATTTGATGGACTGTGGCATCAAGGAACCTGAATAACATTTAAGGTAGGGGAAATCGGGGAAAACTCAGTGTCAATGATCACCTGGTCTTGCTCTGAGCTATGTCTCAGTGCAATGCCTTTGGCTCAACAATCTTAATCAGAAACCTTCCTTGCACCAAAGGTCAAACGTGAGCATGTTCACTAATAATTGCAGAGTGTTCATTTCCATTTGAAACTCTTCAGATAGTTATTCGGTTTATGCCTTCGCACAACACTTGGGCTTATGCTAGAAAATGGCAAGTTTCAGAAATGATTCAAAACAACCAATGTAGGAGATCACAGTGAGTCAGACAGTATCTACGAAGAGACAGCAAGCTAATGTGTCAACTCTAGATGACTCTAGTCACTGCATTCCTCTTGAGCTGAAGCCTGACAGTTAAAGTCTTTCAACAAATGGAAAATATAAGCCAAAAGGAAGTAGGGAAGTGGAAGGGATGAAATATTTGAATGAAAATAACTATGAATTATTCATGCAGACTTTATTTTATGACCAAAATTACCAGTAAATTCTGATGTTGTTTCTTAAAACTGTTAACAATTCCTCCAATGATACCACTGCAAATATCTCTCCCATCAAACCACAGTTGTCATCACTTTTGTTCCAACATTTTTATTTCACATTGTGTGTAAACAAAGGCATTCTAAAGATAAAAATTCTAAAATCTACAATCTCACCTAATGTGTGAATTGTTACTTGCTTCAATAGTCTCAAAACATGGTGACAGAGTGCCAAAAAAACTGTGGAGTATTGGCATTCAGTGCAATTATACAGTCCACTGGTAAAAGAAATGCTTGCCCAGGATAAGATATTGGTTGCACATCAGTTTGTTTTGGAAAGAGATGCTGATTATTTTCATACAAAGGTCTACATGGAATTGGAACTCAGTGAATTTATGAAGAATTTGACAGGCTCCCTTAAATCTGAAACTCTGATACAACAAATCCGCTCTCAGGAAAACATGAAACTATTTCTTTTATTTGCCAGGGTGTCACAGAACTAAGACAAGTTTCTAAGCAGTTTCCTATCCAGTACTGAAAAAGATTCACTAGACTTGAAATATCACCAGATCTGCTGAATTTTGCCAGCAATTTTTATTTTTGCCTTCTAATGAGTGTGGTCTGTTAATAACCATTTCCAGAATGATTGAACAAAATGTCTTTGTCAGAGGGACATTTGTGTTTGGTTTTATGCTGCATTTAGACTAATTCTGAATATGTGTCACCATATCATCTCCAGATTTCACCAAGTACCAAGAAAGCATTTCTGCATGTAAGCTGATATTTCTGTTGAGAGAGAGAAACTTTATTGAAAAATAAGATCTTGAGGGTATTTGACAAAGTTGATGCCACAGAATATTTTCCCAAAAGGGCATCTAGAACTAGGAAACACAATTTAAAAACTAGAAATATCCTATTTGACACTGAGATTAGGAGAGGGTTTCTTCAATAGAGAACAGTAGAGACTTGTTTATTGAAGATATTAAAGACAGAGGCAGAAAGAATTTTGATTGACAAGTAAATTAAGGGATTTGGGGTCAGTCAACTAAGTGAACTTGAAGCCTCAATCAGATCAGCCCGGTGATATGACCAAATAGTAGAGACTCGAAGGGCCAAATAGACCAAACCATATTCCTGCTTCTAGTATTTCTATTTTTAAAAGACAAACTGTCTCCAAATGTGTGACTTCAATGGATAACAGTCGCACTTCAGCATCATTAGCTGATGTGTGTTTGGCAGCCTACAACTGACTGCATATTTCAGCAATACCTGAATGGACGTTCTTGTTTTTTGTAAGGTTTTTCTTACATTTGCCATTCATATACTGAACCATATATGTCCATATTTTGTCATTCTGTATCGATATGGTTCATGAAGCAGAGGTCAATTTGTGAAAACTGTGGTATGTTTTGATAACATCTTACACAATTGCTGTGAACAGACACATACATTTTGCACAACATTTGAAATCTTAAACAAAAGTTGAACTCAGAAATTGTCTCCAATTATTTTACTGCATTCCCATATTATTTCGAAAATTGGTTGAGAAGGTGTATAAATGCTGTGCTGCAAAGTGTCACAAGTATCACCTCAAACATATCGAGTGAGTCACATCATATCTGAATGTTTTGTATCTAGCCTCTCATTTCTCATGGATGAATTATAGTATCAAATGTCAATAAATGTAATCCTTGTGAAAGCTCTCAATGGAACAACTGAACAAAAGTATTAGCTGCACTTTTTCATTTGCCTGTTAAATACATCCCAGAGCATAACTGCAACAGTTTCAATAGTCTTCAAGTTGTTGTGGCATCTCTCAAAAGTTTACACCTATCAAATTTCAGAAGTCATTACAATGATAGTAAATATTATTAGCATACGTTAAAAATAAAAACAAGTAAAATAAATACTTTGATTAGTTTGAATGTTACATAGCAATTTAATTATGAAAATGATGGTCACTTGAACGATACTCAAGTACTTCATTTTAAGCTGAGCATGATGCTAACTTCAGACTTAGAAAACAGCAGCAAGCAGTCCTCATCGTGATTCAGATAAAAACAACCATTAAAGCAAAATTGGTGGGAGCCCAATCAGATGTACATAGCTAAAGAAGTAGATTTTAAGGAGCTTTCAGTTTTAAGGAACCAAAGCAGGTAAGAAAGGCAAGGAGGTGGTGAATTATAGGGAGGGAATTCCAGACTAAGACACTGCCATCAACGGTATAGTAATTAAGATCCAGGACGCTCAAGTCAAGAAGCATAAGAGCATAAAGTATCTAGGAGGTCATTGAGTTGAAGGAGGTTACCAACGAGGTGACCAAAAAAAAAAATAAACTTGTAAGTTCAAATAGCAAGTAATATAAAGAGGATAGGAAGAGCTTCTTTAAATAATTAAAAAGGAAAACAGAAGCCTAAGTGACTAGAGGCCCTCAGAGAATGAGTTCAGGGAAAAAGGAAATGGCAGAAGAATTGAATAAATATTTTGCATTATAAGACGATAAGATACAGGAGCGGAAGTAAGGCCATTCAGCCCATCGAGTCCACTCCGCCATTAAATCATGGCTGATGGGCATTTCAACTCCACTTACCCGCATTCTCCCCGTATTATACTTCATAATAAAGACACTAATGGCATTCTAAAAATACTACATGAACAAGGGTCAAAAGGGAAAATGGAAATAAACCCAACTTTCAGAAAGAAAAAGTAATAGGGAAACTAATGTGGCTAAAGTCCAATAAGTCCTCTTGACCTGATAGGATGCATTCTAAGATATTAAATAGCTACAGAGATAGAAAATGCACTGGTAATAATCTTTCAAGAATCCTGAGATTCAGGAAAAGTCCAAATGATTGAAAAACTGTCAATTTAACATCCTTATTCAAAGCCAGTTAGCTTATAGCTGTCATTGGGAAAAAGTTAGAGTCTACTATGAAGGATGTAATAGCAGAGCATTTAGAAATACCAAACATAAACAAAGAGTAAGAATTGTTCTATGAAGGAAAAATCATGCCTGACAATTTTATTAGAATTCTTTTGAGGAGGTAATAGTCAAGACAAAAAGTAACCAGATGTAATATATTTCGAATTCAAAAATGCATACAATCAGATAAAGTTAAAAATCACACAACACCAGGTTATAGTCCAACAGGTTTATTTGGAAGCACTAGCTTTATGAGCGCTGCTTCTTAATCAGGTGGTTGTGGAGTGTAAGCTTATACTCCACAACCAACTGATGAAGAAGCAGCGCTCCTAAAGTTAGTGCTTCCAAATAAACAAGTTGGACTATAATCTGGAGTTGTGTGATTTTTAATTTTGTACACCCCAGTCCAACACAGGCACTTTAAATCAGATATTGCACAGTTAGCTATTTAATAAGATAAAGCCCATGGTGTTGGGATAGAGGATTTGCTACTGAACAGGGATTAGTGCTAAGACCACACTATTTAAATCCTATATTAATGACTTGAATGAGGGAAGTGAATGTACTATTATCAAGTTTACAGATGACATAAAAACAGGTGGGAAAGCAAGTGATGAGGGTGACCCAAAAAAGCTGAAGTGGGATAGAGACAGATTAGATGAATAAGCAAAGATCCTGGCAGATGGAATGTAATATGGGAAAATGTAAAGTATAGAGGAACTGAATGTTGCTTAAATGGTGAAATAATGGATCTATTCCAAAAGATGTGCAACTCAGGTGAACTAGCCATGCTAAATTGGCCAGAGTGTTCAAGGATGTGTAGGGCAGTTACATGGGGGGGGAATGCGTCTGGGTGGGTTACGCTTCAGAGGGTCGATGTGGACTTGTTGGATTAAAGAGCCTGTTTCCACACTGTAGAGATTCTATAATTTAAAAAAAATACTGCAGAAAGTCACAACACAGATATTTGGGAATCCTCATGCATGAATCACAAAAAGATATTAACCAAGTTCAGCGGGAAATAGGGAAGGCAAATGGAATTTTGGTCTTTATTTTAAAGGAAATGAAGTGTACAAATATGGAAGTCTTGCTAAAATGTATAAGGCATAGTTAGATAACACCTAGAATACTGTAAGCAGTTTGGTCGTCTTATCTAAAACAGACCAAAAAAAAGGTTTACAAGGTAATCCTGGTATGGAGAGATTTTCTTTTGCCAAGTTGAATAGGTTGAGACTCTATTCATTGGAGTTTAAAACACTGAGGTGATCTCATAAGGGTTTTGACAGGACAAAAGCTGAAACCCTCATGGAAGAGTTGAGGACCAGAAGGTAATGTCTCAGAATATTAGGGTGCCAATTGAAATGAGGAAGAATTTCTTCTCTCAAAGGGTCAAATGTCTTTGGAACTCATTGCCTCAGGGAGCTATTGCATGGCTGAACAGGTTCGAAAGAGCAAGTAATCTACACATTTCTTATGGGCTATTGTCTTAAGGCAGAGATAAGGAGAAAATTATTATCTCAGTGGATAGTACCTCAGTGGAATTCTTTACCACAGAAGGCTGTCGAGGCTGGGTTCTTGGTTATATTCAAGGCTGAGAAGACCTATTTTTGATCAATAAGTTAATCAAGGATTATGGAGAAAAAGCTGGAAAGTAGAATAACGGATATCAGATCTGCCATGAGCTCAATGAATGTAGAGCAAACTCAATGGAATGAGTCACCCGCTTCCGATCCTACATTTTTTGTTATTATTTTCTCAGACAAAGAGTGAGAACCGAGGCCATGGAAGGGTTTGACAATAGTAACAATTTTTAAAATTGGGGTATACTTAACCAGGAGTCAGAATAGATCAACGAGAGTGTGAGGACAAATGGTGGCCCAACCACTGACACCGAAACTTAGGTTGGGTAGAAGGTTCCTCCATTCTGAGGCACTTGCTTTCTCACTTCTCTGAAAGAGTAGACAGCTATTTCTTTAGTAATGGAGGATCCCTTATTGTTTGTCTCCTCTTTGAAACGTCACCTGGCACCCTTAATTGAATTACAAGCCTGATTGAGTCTAATCAATCAGCCAAGTCAAGCCATTGGGAAAAATCAGAGTTTGGGATCAATTTACCTGACAATGCAGGCCTCTGCCTCCATTTTGACTGTGATAGATGAGTGTTTAAACCCAGAGGGCAAGTCAGGCCCCAGATGTGATGGATTCATAAACTGTGTGCCAGGACAGTTGGGCAGTAATTAGGAGACAAGAGCATGGTGAATTTATTGGAGTTTTTTTTTTGAAGATGTTACTGACTTAATTGATAAAGGAGAGCTGATGAATGGAGCATAATTAGATTTTCAGAAAATGTCTGATAAAATTGTCACAGGAGGCAGGTTAGAAAATTAAAAGCACATGGATAGGAGGTGATGGATTAATGATTGGCTAACAGACAAAACAAACAGTAGAAATAGATCATTCTTGTGCTGTACTTCGTCTTAGGCTTTTGGGTGATTTTTGAGCAATGCGAGTGCTATTTTTTGCTGGTCTGCCACTTTTCCTATAGGCCCCATTATTTCTAGTAAGCGAGGTTTGCTGGAACGCAACTTCAGTGTTGTAAGAAAACTAATTGTACTTGTAAACTATGACCCCATCACCAACTTCTTTTTTCTTTATAAGGTCCTTTACAAACATAGTAGATAGGAGCAGGAAGCGGCCATTCGGCCCTTCGAATTTGCTCTGCCATTCATCACCATCATGGCTGAGGGTCCAACTCAACAGCCTTTGACTAGTAATGTACCACAAAGATCAGTTCTTGGACCTGAGCTGTTCACAATACATATCAATGACTTGCTTCAATTGTATAGGAGTGTGGTTAGACTGCACCTGGAGTAGTGTGCAGTTTTGGTCTTTGAATCTTAGGATGTATATTATTGCCATAGGAGGAGAGCAACGAAGATTCACCAAACTTGTTCCTGGGAAGGCATGACTGTCCCATGGAATGAGACTGGATAAATTGGACCTGTGTTCCTCAGTTTTGAAGACTGAGAAGTGATCTCATTGAAACGTACTGAATTCTTAATGGGATAGATTCAGTTAAGATGTTTCTCCTATGAAAAGGAGTCCAGAACCAGAAGACATAATATAAAAAAGGGGATGCTACTTAAGTCCAAGTTGAGAATTTATTTTTACTCAGAGGGTCTTGAATTATTTGGAATTTGTTTACCATAATAGCTGTGGAAACTCAGTCTTTGAATATATTTAAGGTAGAGATTGATGAATTTCTGAAGACCAGTGTCTTCATAGGACCGTTCCGCCATCCCAGGAACAAGTCTGTTGAATCTTCGTTGCACTCCTTCAATGGCAATAATATATTTCCTGAGATTTGGAGACCAAAGCTGCATAGAGGTATAGAGAAGGGGTGGGTAAAAGACATAGAGGTGTTCAATCAATCATAATCATACTCCATGTTGAAGTGGGCTCATCAGGCTGAATAGCCTACTCATGTTCTTGTGGAAGCAAAAACAAGGAGGTAGATTTCTATCTGAATGGCTGTAAATTGGGAGATGGGTGTCCTTGTGCATCAGTTGCTGAAGGTAAGCATGCAGGTACAGCAGGCAGTAAAGACAGCAAATGGTACGTTGACCTTCACTGCGAGATGTTTAGAGTACAGGAGCAGGAATGTGTTGTTGTAGTTATGCAGGGCCTTGGTGAGGCTACACCCAGAATACTGTGCGCAGTTTTGGTCTCCGTTTCTGAGGAAGGATGCTCTTGCTCTTCGGGGAGTGCAGCGAAGGTTTTTCAGGCTATTTCCAGGGATGTCGAGACTGATGAATGAGGAGTGATTGACTAAGTTAGGATTGCTTTTGCTGGAGATCAGACGAGTGAGGGGGGACCTCATAGAGACTTTTAAAATTCTAACAGAGCTGGACAGAGTAGATGCAAAGAGGTTGTTCCTGATAGTGGGTGCATCCAGAACCAGAGGTCACAGTCTGAGGATTCAGGGTGGACCATTTAGGACACCAATGAGGAGACATTTCTTCACCCAAAGAACAATGAGCCTGTGGTATTCATCACCACAGGAAATAGTTGATGGCAAAACATTGAATGCATTCAAGAGGCAGCTAGATATAGCACTTAGTGCAAATGGATTTGAAGGTTATGGGGAGAAACTAGGATAAGGTTACTGAATTGGACGATCAGTCATGATCATGATAAATGGTAGAGCAGGCTCGAAGGGCCAAAAGGCCTTCTCCTGCTCCTATCTTCAATGTTTCTATGTTTTTAAAGGACCTTAGAAAGAAAAATGAAGTTGAAGAGGGGGTCATAGTTTGCAAGTACAGCAAGTTCTCCTATAATGCCATAGTTGCGTTCCAGCAAAACTCCGTTTAATAGAGAAAATGGAACAATGGGAAAAGTGGGGTTCGGGAAAGACCAACAAAAAATAACATTCACGATCTCACAAAAATCACCCAAAGCCTAACACAAAGTAAAGCACTGCCTGAATGAAGGTTTATAAATATAAGTAAATTTAATATATTACATTGAAAAAATATTGTTAATGCAGGGACAGAGGGTAGTCATCATCATCACCACTGTCAGGTGCAGTTGTGATTGCAGAAGTGGATGGCTGTGGTTGATTGTCTTCTAACCATTTTTTAGGGGGTTGGTTTAGATTGTGAGATATACAGGTACGAGAACAAATTAGAAATTAAATGGTACGTATAAGAGTAATGCAGTCCTGAAGGAATTATACAGGACCTTTACAGGAATTACACAAAGAATATTCTTGTCTCAGAAGGAGATCAATGAACATTCATTATTTGAATTTTCAAAATGAAGCTGCTCAATATATAGTAATGTATCTCTCACATGCTCTGACAGTAGTGCAGGTGCAGAATAAAGTATGTGAAACAATCACTGATGGAATCACACTATTATGAACAGAGGCAAGCGTTTTCAAGAATACCGTTCCCTAATTTTTCAGCGACATTTCAGCAGCACGGTTTGGCCAAAATGCTTTATAGGAGAACTTTATATGTGTATAGTGGAGTCAAAGGCCTTTTTCGAGAAGCAAGGTTGTGCAGAGAATGGTTCAGATCCAAAATCCACTGTTTGAGAGGATGGTGGAGGCAAATTGAAATTAAGCCCTTCAAAAGAGAATTGGGTAATTATCTAGAGGGATAAAGTTGGAGGTGTATAGGAAAAGGCAGGGGGCTGGATCAAGGGGATTTACTGTTGCAGAGACCTGACACAAACATGATGTGCTGAATGGCCTTGTTCTGTAACCCTTATATGACTCTATGATTGTAAAATTCTAATAGTGAGGGACAAATATATAGAATGCGTGGGAAAGACTCACCAATAATACCACTGTCCCTGCTTTCCAGTGTGGAGGTTGGACTAGTGACAGTTCCATAAGAACAATCTTTAACAGCTGCAGACGTACTGACTGGTGGTAGGGTAGAACAGGGGCTATTAGCAGGTGGGGATGCAGTACTGCTAGTCAAGGTAGAGCAGGGACTGATTCGTTGAGTTTCTGTAGACATCTGCAAAAGTAATTCAGAAATCATGTAAAATATTAAACAACACAAACAATCTCATTAGAGCAAGGCAACTTTTTTTTCTTGACACTGTAATATTACAATTCTTTAGAGAGACTCTATGTTCTCATAACTCCTGTTCACCTTCTTATAAAGTGATTGGAAAAATACTTCAAATACTTTCAAGAACTTAAAAAAAATTAAATATAACTTTCAGTTGCACCTTTGCTTTGCTGAGTAGTTGAACAAAATGTAGACATTGGCCTATTGACATGGTAACAGCACTTAGTATTTGAGGCTTTTTTGCTTGAATACCACCACTGTTCAACTTTCTATTGAAGGGTATTCTGCTGTGCAAGTGGGACTGATGTGGCTTGAGATTCACGTTGAGATGTTAATCTGCTCATTGCTCTTCTGACTAGGTCAACTCAGCTGAACTCAATTCAGTATCTAAAAGGTGTGATCTTCAAATTGGAGTTCACAGGCTCCATCATCTTTCGAGAATTCAGAGTTTAGACTGGTTGGCATTAGCTGTATCAGACTTAGTAACACAACTAACAGGACAAGCCCCTCTCCATAAAGGTTAGGGTGAGCACAATGGTGTAGAGACTAACAAATAGGTCACTGAGGCCACACCAGCAACAACAATGGCAGGTGCACAAACATTTAATTCCAAATCATTGGCAGGACAAACAGTGCTAAACAAATAGAAAACTAAGTCATTATGAGCTATCACATTATCTTGACCCCAGAACTCTAAGGCATTTTACACCCTAGAAAATACTTCTTGAGATTCAGTTATAATAATCACATAATTAAAAGCAGCAGCCAGTCATGCCCAGCAAATTCAGACAAATCACTGAATGAGCTATTCACGAATATTGATGCAAGTGTGGATGTTTATTTCAGGATTTGGAGATGCTGGTGTTGGACTGGGTTGTACAAAGTTAAAAATCACACAACGCCAGGTTATAGTCCAACAGGTTTAATTGGAAGCACATTAGCTTTCGGAGAACCGCTCCTTCACCAGGTGGTTGTGGAAGACACAATTGTAAGGCACAGAATTTGCAGCCAAAGTTTACAGTGTGATGTAACTGAAATTATACATCGAAAAATACCTTGTATGTTGAGTCTTTCATCTGTTCGAATACCATGAAAGTTTATTTCTTTCATGTGTAAATCACAAAACTTTGTTTTAAAATGTTGCATTCTCAGGTTAACTGTAACAATTGGTGCTAGCTAGACAATATGTTGAAGGTGTTAGCCCCCTGTACTCTGCCTGTGCCATGATGTTTAGATTGATTCTAATCTAAAAAGTGAGATAAGAGTTTTACATGAATTCATGCAGTTTTTGAGCAAAGTACAATGTAACTCTGCAAGTACAATTTCACCCCACAAACATATATGTGCGCATGTGGGTCTTTGTGTCTGTGTGTGTCTGGGTTGGGGGTTTGTGAGTGTGAGAGAGTGTGTGTATGTGAGTGTAGAGTGTCTTAAGTCTGTGAGGGGATGCATATGAGAGTGTGGGAGTGTGTGTGTGTGTCTGTAAGGGTGTGTGAGTGTGCCTGTGTGCGCATGCACACCACAGCAAGGAACTGTAATGACATCCTCAGGAGACAGACACGTGCTACAACCGACGGGGTACCCTTCGTTGCTCAGTACTTCCTAGGAGCTGAAAAACTACGTCATGTTCTTAATGACCTGCAACACATTATCAATGAGGATGAGCACCTCGCCAAGACCTTCCCCACACCTCCATTGCTTGCCCTTAAACAACTGCCAAACCTCAAACAGATCTTTGTTTGTAGCAAGCTGCCTGGCTTTCAGGACAACTCCATACAACCCTGTCACGGTAGGCGTTGCAAGACGTGTCAGAGTGTGGACATGACAGGTACTCATGTGACTCAGCCAACGTTGTCTATCTTATACGTTGCAGGCAAGGATGCCCTGAAGCAGGGCACATTGGGGAAACTAAGCAAAGGCTACGGCAACAGATGAATGGGCACCGCACAATAATCAACAGACAGGAGTGTTCCCTCCAAGTTGGGGAACACTTCAGAGGTCACATTCGACCTCGGACCTTCGGATGACCATCCTCCAAGGTGGACTTCGGGACAGGCATCAGCGAAAAGTGGCCAAGCAGAGGCTGATAGCTAAGTTCGGTACCCAGAGTGAGGGCCTCAACATGACCTTGGGTTCATGTCACATTACAGGTGACCACCATTGCACTATACACACACACACAGACACTCCTACACATACACCCTTACAGACACACAAACTCCCACACTCACACATACATCCTCTCAGAGATTTAGACCACTCTACACTCTCGCACACTCATATACACACTCTCTCACAGACACTCACAAACTCCCACCCCAGACACACACACACTCCCACACGCACCCCCTCACAGACTTAAGACACTCTACACTCACATACACACTCCCTCACACACTCTTAACCCCCCCAACCCAGACACACACACACAGACACAAAGACCCACATGCACACATATACATTTGTGGGGTGAATTTGTACTTGCAGAGTTACATTGTACTTTGCTCAAAAACTGCATGAATTCATGTAAAACTCTGTTATCTCACTTTTTAGATTAGAATCAATCTCGGGCGGCATGGTGGCTCAGTGGTTAGCACTGCTGCCTCACAGCACCAGGGTCCCAGGTTCGATTTCAACCTCGCGTTACTCTGTGTGGAGTTTCCACATTCTCCCTGTGTCTGCGGGTGCTCCCGGTTTCCTCCCACAGTCACAAAGATGTGTGGGTCAGGTGAATTGGCCATGCTAAATTGCCCATAGTGTTAGGTGCATTAGTCAGAGGGAAGTGGGTCTCGGTGGGTTACTCTTCGGAGGGTCGGTGTGAACTGGTTGGCCCGAAGGGCCTGTTTCCACACTGTAGGGAATTTAATCTAATCAATCTAAACGTCATTGCACAGACAGAGAACACGGGGCTAACACCTTCAACATATTGTCTAGCTAACACCAATTGTTACAGTTAATCTGAGAATGCAACTTTTCAAAAAAAAAAAAAGTTTTGTGAAAGAAGTGAAACTATCATGGTATTCGAACAGATGAAAGACTCAACAGACAATCAAGGTATTTTTCAATGTATCATTTCAGTTACATCACACCGTAAACATCTGATCTAAATTCTGTGCCTTACAATTGTGTCCTCCACAACCACCTGATGAAGGAGCGGCGGTCAGAAAGCTAGTGTGCTTCCAACTAAACCTGTTGACCTTTAACCTGGTGTTGTGTGATTTTTAACTTTATTTATTTCAGGAATGCCATAGGACTGTTTAAATTCACTTGAATGAGTAAAGTCAGACATAGTCGAGGATTTCACTTGAAAAGAAAGCAGTCCTAATAATGCAGCTCAACATCAACAGTACATGTCAGTCCAGATGATATTCAAAAGATGAATTGAGCATTGATTCCTCAATCTACAGGCTTAGAGGTAAATGTGCTATCAGCTGAGATAAACAGATATCTGTAAGCCCAACGCAAAAGTAGTTACAGTGAAATGAAATTTTACCGGCCATACTTGAACTACCAATGTAGAAGAAAACCATTTAAAAAATAAAAATAGTGTGTTTTAGTGGATCCTGCAGGTTTATTAATGCTACCTGCGTCAGCTAATAAAGCACATTAAATACGTGCTACATCACTGGGAAACTTTTCATGTTAACAACACTGTTGCATAGCTCTCAATGATAAACATCTTTTTAAGGTACAAAATTACAAATGCTGCATTTCATATCACTGTATTAACTTATGTTACAGTAGGTGGAATATGAGAATAATTTGGCTAGCTAGTGGCCTATTCATTTAAGTGGGTCTCAGTGCACTGAGCTTTTAGAAGCAACTGAGATATCCCTTGACTGACTTAAAATAGATTTTAAGGTTATAATTCAGAAATCTGAAATCCACAATGTGTGGAGACTGTCAACTATTACCATTTATACACACAAGAAAAGGAATTCAGGTCAGCGCTTTAAAATCGGAACAACACGATTTCCTTCTGTTCCTGATCCAAAAGACTATAAATACAGTCTTTGAGGTCATTTTAGTTTTGTCTTGACTAAGTTTCATTTATAATCCTGACATGATTTGCAATCTTTAGCACTGGGAAGTTTGTAGGATCAATATTGATGTGCTTGAAGCATTCTCTTCAACATCTAACTGATGCTACATCCATCAGGGGGTTCAAATTTTTCTCCTCGTAAAACTGGTCACTTTCTGTTACTAGCTTTAACACATCACTGGATCAAGTGGAAAACATCCTCTTCCGATCAGAAGAGCTTCCTCTACTAATAACCTTGAGATCTGGATTTAGCATATTGCTTTCCATCAGCATTATGGTCCATTTCCCTTCATATTACTTGACATAAAGATTAGCAAAAGCTATGACTAAACTAAGCAAAATCCAAGAGTGGTATCAACATCACAAATCTAAATGGGATATTATAAATCAATTAATTTATATTCTAAAGAACAGGAAGAGGCCATTTAGCTCATGGTGCTTGTGCCAGCTCTTTGATAGAGATATTCAGTTCATCCCACTTCTTACACCCAGAAAATATTCCTTTAAATATATATCCAATTCACCTTTTGAATCTGCTTCCATTATGCTTGCAGACAGGTTATAATAACTGACTATGTAATCTTGACACAAAGATAACTAGGAACAAGATCAATCTGAGACTGGTACAATTGAGAAAAGAAGCAAGTCAAACAGTCAAGCCAGGCAGGGACAAAACAGAAAATGAGGTAGGACTGATAAATTAAACCGTATTTACTTCAATACAAGAGGCCTAACAGGGAAAGCAGATGAACTCAGGGCATGGTTAGGAACATGGGACTGGGATATCATAGCAATTGCAGAAACATGGCTCAGGGATGGACAGGATTGGCAGCTTAATGTTCCAGGATAAAAATGCTACAGGAAGGATAGAAAGGGAGGCAAAAGAAGCAGGGAAGCAGTGTTTTTATAAGGGATAGCATTACAGCTGTACTGAGGGAGGATATTCCTGGGAATACACCGAAGGAAGTCATTTGGATGGAACTGAGAAATAAGAAAGGGATGATCACCTTATCGGGATTGTATTATAGACCCCCGAATAGACAGCCGGAAACTCAAACAAATTTGTAAGGAGATTTCAGTTATCTTTATGAATAATAGGGTGGTTATGATAGGGGATTTTAACTTTCCAAATACTCCCATAGTATTAAGGGTTTAGATATGGAGGAATTTATAAAGTGGGTGCAAGAAAGTTTTCTAATTCAGTATGTGGATGCACCTACGAGAAAAGGTGCCAAACCTGACCTCCTATTTGGAAATAAGGCAGGGCAGGTGACTGAGGTGTCAGTGGGGGAGCAGTTTGGAGCCAGTGACCATAATTCTATTAATTTTAAAATAGTGATGAAAAAGGATAGACCGAATCTAAAAGTTGAAATTCTAAATTAGTGGATGGCCAATTTTGACGTTATTAGGCAAGTACTTTCAAAAGCTGATTGGGGGCAGATGTTCACAGGCAAAGGGACGGCTGGAAAATGGGAAACCTTCAGAAATGAGAAAACTAGAGTCCAGAGACAGCACATTCCTAGTACAGTGAAAGGAAAGGACGGTCGGTGGATCACTAGAGAAATTGAGGGTCTGGTTCAGAAAAAGAAGGAAGCATATGTCAGGTATAGATAAGAGAGATTGAGTGAGTGAATCCTCAGTAGAGTATAAATGCAGTAGGAGTATACTTAGAGTCATAGAGATGTACAGCATGGAAACAGATCCTTCGGTCCATGCCGACCAGATATCCCAACCCAATCTAGTCCCACCTGCCAGCATCCGGCCCATACCCCTCCAAACCCTTCCTATTCATAGACCCATCCAAATGCCTCTTAAATGTAGCAATTGTACTAGCCTCCACCACATCCTCTGGCAGCTCATTCCATACACGTACCACCCTCTACGTGAAAACGTTGCCCCTTAGGTCTCTTTTATATCTTTCCCCTCTCACCCTAAACCTATGCCCTCTAGTTCTGGACTCCCCGATCCCAGGGAAAATACTTTGTCTATTATCCTATCTATGCCCCTCATAATTTTGTAAACCTCTATAAAGGTCACCCCTCAGCCTTCGACGCTCCAGGGAAAACAGCCCCAACCTGTTCAGCATCTCCCTGTAGCTCAGGTCCTCCAACCCTGGCAACATCCTTGTAAATCTGATAGGAAGGAGTAACAGAATTGCACGCAATATTCCAACAGTGGCCTAACCAATGTCCTGTACAGCCGCAACATGACCTCCCTACTCTTGTACTCAATACTCTGACCAATAAAGGAAAGCATACCAAACACCTTCTTCACTATCCTATCTACCTGCGACTCCACTTTCAAGGAGTTAGGAACCTGCACTCCAAGGTTTCTTTGTTCAGCAACACTCCCTAGGACCTTACCATTAAGTGCAGAAGTCCTGCTAAGATTTGCTTTCCCAAAATGCAGCACCTCGCATTTATCTGAATTAAACTCCATCTGCCACTTCTCAGCCCATTGGCCCATCTGGTACAGATCCTGTTGTAATCTAAGGTAACCCTCTTTGCTGTCCACCACACCTCCAATTTTGGTGTCATCTGCAAACTTACTAACTGTATCTCTTATGCTCGCATCCAAATCATTTATGTAAATGAAAAAAAGTAGTGGGTCCAGCACCGATCCTTGTGGCACTCCACTGGTCACAGGCCTCCAGTCTGAAAAACAACCCTCCACCACCACCCCATCTTATACCTTTGAGCCAATTCTGTATACAAATGGCTAGTTCTCCCTGTATTCCATGAGATCTAACCTTGCTAATCAGTCTCCCACAGGGAACCTTGTCAAACACCATACTGAAGTTCGTATGGATCACGTCTACTGCTCTGCCCTCATCAATCTTCTTTGTTACTTCTTCAAAAAACTCAATCAAGTTTGTGAGACATGATTTCCCACGCACAAAGCCATGTTGACTATCCCAAATCAGTCCTTGCCTTTCCAAATACATGTATATCCTGTCCCTCAGGATTCCCTCCAACAACTTGCCCACCACCGAGGTCAGGCTCACTGGTCTATACTTCCCTGGCTTGTCTTTACCTCCCTTCTTAAACAGTGGCACCACGTTTGCCAACTTCCAGTCTTCCGGCACCTTACCTGTGACTATCGATGATACAAATATCACAGCAAGAGGCCCAGCAATCACTTCTCTAGCTTCCCACAGAGTTCTTGGGTACACCTGATCAGGTCCTGGGTATTTATCCACCTTTAACCGTTTCAACGCATCCAGCACTTCCTCCCTACAGTCTATATCTTCCATATCTTTTTCCATAGTAAATACTGATGCAAAATATTCATTTAGTATCTTCCCCCATTTTTTTGTGGCTCCACATAAAGGCCGCCTTGCTGATCGTTAAGGGGCCCTATTCTCTCCCTAGTTACCCTTTTTTTCCTTAATATATTTGTAAAAACCCTTTAGATTCTCCTTAATTGTATTTGCCAACGCTATCTCATGTCCCCATTTTGCCCTCCTGATTTTCCTCCTACTTACTTTATACTCTTCTAAGGATTCACTTGATCTATTCTGTCTATACCTGACAAATGCTTCCTTCTTTTTCTTAACCAAACCCTCAATTTCTTTAGTCATCCAGCATTCCCTTTCACCCTGACAGGAATATACTTTCTTTGGATTGTTATCTCATTTCTGAAGGCTTCCCATTTTCCATCCGTCCCTTTACCTGCGAACATCTGCCTCCAATCAGCTTTCAAAAGTGCTTGCCTAATACCGTCAAAATTGGCCTTTCTCCAATTTAAAACTTCAACTTTTAGATCTGGTCTATCCTTTTCCATCACTATTTTAAAACTAATAGAATTATGGTCGCTGGCCCCAAAGTGCTCCCCCACTGACACCTCAGTCACCTGCCCTGCCCTGCCCTATTTCCCAAGAGTAGGTCTTAAGATAGTCTTAAGGTAGCACTTAAGAGGGAAATCAGGAGGGCAAAAAGGACACATGAGAAAGCTCTGGCAAATAGGGTTAAGGAGAATCCATAGGGTTTTTACGAATACAGTAAGGCCAAAAGGGGAACTAGGGAGAAAATAGGGCCCCTCAAAGATCAGCAAAGCGGCCTTTGTGTGGAGCCGCAGGAGATGGGGGAGATACTAAATGAGTATTTTGCATCAGTGTTTACTGTGGAGTAGGTCATGGAAGATATAGAATGGAGGGAAATAGATGGTGACATCTTGAAAAATGTCCATATTAGAAAGGAAGAGGTGCTAGATGCCTTGAAATGCATAAAAGTGGATAAATCCCTAGGACCTGATCAGGTGTACACCGTGGGCAGCTATGGAAATGATTGCTGGGCCCCTTGCCGAGATATTTGTATCATCAATAGTCACAGATGGGGTGCCGGAAGGCTGGAGGTTGACTAACATGATGCCATTGTTTAAGAAAGGTTGTAGGGTCGAGCCAGGGAACTATAGACCAGTGAGCTTAATGTTGGTGGTGGTCAAATTGTTGTAGGGAATCCTGAGGGACAGGATTTGCACGTCTTTGGAAAGGCAAGGACTGATTAGGGATACTCAGCATAGGAAATCATGTCTCACAAACTTGATTGAGTTTTTTTGAAAAAGTAACTAAGCGGATTGATGAAGCAGAGCGGTGGACATGATCAATATGGACTTTAGGAAGGCATTCAACAAGGTTCCCCATGGGAGAGTGGTTAGGAAGGTTAGATCTCATGGAATACAGGGAGAATTGGCCATTTTGGCTTCAAGGTAGAGGACAGAGGGTAATGGTGGAGGGTTACATTTTAGACTGGAGGCCTCTGACCAATGGAGTGCCACAACGATCAGTGCTGGGTCCCCTATTTTTCTTCATTTATACAAATGATTTGGATATGAATATAGGCATTATAGTTAATAAGTTTGTAGATGACAACAAAATTGGAGGTGTAATGGACAGCAAAGACGATTACCTCTGATTACAATGGGATCTTGATCAGATGGGCCAATGGGCTGAGGAGTAGCAGATGGAATTTAATTTAGATAAATGCATTTGGAAAAGCAAATCACAGCAGCTCCCACACACTTAATGGTAAGGTCCTAGGCAGTGTTGCAGAACAAAGAGACCTTGGAGCGCAGGTTCATAGCTCCTTGAAAGTAGAGTCACAGGAAGATAGGATAGTGAAGGCGGCGTCTGGTCTGCTTTGCTTTATTGGTCAGAGTATTGAGTACAGGAGTTGGGAGGTCATGTAGCGGCTGTACATTGGTCAGGCCACTTTTGGAACTTTGCATGCAATTCTGGTCTCCTTTTTATTGGAAGGACGTTGTGAAACTTGAAAGGGTTCAGAAAAGATTTACAAGAATGTTGCCAAGGTTGGAGGATTTGAACTATAGGGAGATGCTGAATAGGCTGGGGCTCTTTTCCCTGGAGCATCGGAGGTTAACGGGTGACCTTATAGAAGTTTATAAAATCATGAGGGGCATGGATAGGGTAAATAGGCAGTCTTTTCCCTGGACTGGGGAAGTCCAGAACTAAAGGGCATAGATTTAGAGTGAGAGGGGAAAGATATAAAAGGGACCTCTGGAGAATCTTTTTCACACAAACAGTGGTGCGTGCATGGAACGAGCAGCCAGAGGAAGTGGTGAAGGCTGGTACAATTGCAACATTTCAAAGGCACTTAGATGGGTATATGAATAGGCAGGGTTTAGATGGATATTGGCCGAGTGCTGGCAAATGGGACTAAATTAGATTGGGATATGTGGTCAGAATGGACGAGTTGGACCAAAAGGTCTGTTTCCATGCTGCACATCTCTATGACTCTGTGATTCTACCCTCTCAACATTTTGTTCATTGTCTGAACTCTGTCCCCTCTGGTTGGTGACCTACTTTCTCATGGATACTGCTTCTTCTTAATTACTCTACTTAATGGACTTAGAAGTTTTGCATTGATTTTAATTGTTTTAAATAGATAATCTTACAACAGTAATCATACAAAAAATATGGTGCTTTGGCACTGGATAGAAAAATCCAGAAGGCTGATCTAACTGCTTTAATTCACAAGATCTCACAGGGTCGAAAAAACAGGTTTGAACATATGAAGAAAGGGGATATACCAAGCAAATCACAGAAGTCCATCAGAGTACAGTAATATTTGATTTTAAAAATTGAATATTTACAGACTAGTATTTCATGCTAAAGCCACAAGCTATTTAAAATCAAAGTCAAATATAATGTAAATAACGAATTCAGACTTACACAGTCTATCACTCAGTAAAAATTTCACTTAATAAGTAACTTTTGATCATTATGTGTAACGTTTTAATACAAAAACACAGTGAAATAAGAGTCTTAAAATAACACAAACCATTTCCTTACTACACAGAGTAACAGACGTAACACCCATCCAACCTCAGTTGGTCTTAAAATGATATTGCCCATTATTTGTTCCCGTTATTTCTTAAACATCTGTTATTTTAACAATGGTTTTAGTTACATCCGAAGACATAAATCATTTCCCAGGCAGTTACAAGTACAGGATGTCAGCAACTTCTGTAGTAACTCAATGCATCCTTTCTCAGTTACTGGAATAACATGCAAAGCCTATTACAATTGCAATGATTTACTATAGCTTTTGATTTGTTTTTTTTAAGTTTACTCATCCTTAACCCTTCTATCCAGGCAGCTCTCTTCACAATTCCTTGGACTAATCACTCTTCCCTTTCTTAGGCTGAGCAACCACTCAAAAGCTTCTAAAACAATCACTTGGAAACTAACTTCTTCAAGGTGCATGAGCACAATTCTGGAAAGGTTGCATTCATTTAACTGAGAAAAACAGTGTATAGTATAAAAATGCACAAAGAAATACAACCATGTAAAATGGGTTTACAGATGTCAAGTAATAAAGTTTCAGGCAATTAAATTGTTACAGTTAGCCCACATTTTCTGTCATCCTGTCAAGGGTTGTAATGAACAGCCCAAATTATTTAACACTGGTATACTGGGGAAGATCCTGAGCTAACAGATCAGTTGTCAGTTCCTTATTCCATTGTAGAACTCACTAGAAAATTAAGTTTAGCAGATAGTGAGACTTTTCAGCCAAGTCCAATCCAAACAACACCTTTTCATGGAAATGATAAGTAATTCCTGAGGTAACTCATTCTACAGAATAAGAATACATTTTTTGGTACATCTGTCACAAAGCTGTTCCCTTTTCTCAAGGATACTGTGTTCTCGGTTTTTTTCAGAGGCTTAATAAATCGCTCCCGGGGCCTATTAGACCGGTTTGGTACAGAGATTAAAGGGTATTGAGTGGCCTTTTTGTTTATATGTAAAATATGAAGAGTTCGGGTCAAAGTTTTCCAGTGCGAGCAGCAGCGAAGGTAAGACCGTTTGGTTTTAAAAGTGCTTACCAGTAGCGGGCAGCGGTGTTTTTTTTCTCTCTCTTCACAGAAAGAGCGGGAGCACCAGGGGGAAGTGACGACGACCAGAGGGGCAGCCGGGAAGGAAAGCGGTGAGTATTTATACTCACCCTTCGAAGCCGTCGGTCATTTCCAGTGCAAGCAGCAGCGAAGGTAAGACCGTTTGGTTTTAAAAGTGCTTACCGGTAGCGGGCAGCGGTCACAGAAAGAGCGGGAGCACCAGGGGGAAGTGACGACGACCAGAGGGGCAGCCGAGACCCGGAAGCAGTTAGTGTAAGCTTACCTGGGTAGGTTTTTTCCCCCTTTAAAAGCGCGAAGGAGAGGAACCCGAGGCACTACACGGGTAGTGCCTCCCACCCGCCCTCCTCCTCTAACCTAATAATAACACCTGTTGTGGTAAGTAGGTAAGTGCTGAATTTTGCTTGTTGTATTCTTTAGACCCAGTTTTTTTTTTAAATTAAGTTAGCTTTAGAGGGATGGCAGTGAAGGCAGTGCAATGTTCCTCCTGCAACATGTATGAGGTGAGGGATGCCATCGACGTCCCTGCCGATTACACTTGCAGGAAGTGCACCCATCTCCAGCTCCTCCAAGACCGTGTTAGGGAACTGGAGCTGGAGTTGGATGAACTTCGGATCATTCGGGAGGCAGAGGGGATCATAGATCAGAGTTATAGGGAAGTAGTAACTCCAAAGATGGCAGATAGATGGGTGACAGTGAGGGGGACTGGGAGGAAGCAGCCAGTGCAGGGACCCCCTGCGGCCATTCCCCTCAAGAACAAGTATACCGTTTTGGATACTTGTGGGGGGGATGACTTACCAGGGGTAAGTAACGGGGCTCAGGTCTCTGGCACGGAGCCTGTCCCCGTTACTCAGAAGGGAAGGGTGAAGAAGAGCAAAGCAGTAGTAATTGGGGACTCGATAGTTAGGGGCACAGATAGGCGGTTTTGTGGGAACGAGAGAGACTCATGATTGGTATGTTGCCTCCCAGGTGCAAGGGTACGTGATGTCTCTGATCGTGTTTTCCGGGTCCTGGAGGGGGAGGGGGAGCAGCCCGAAGTCGTGGTCCATATTGGCACCAACGACATAGGTAGGAGGAGTGCCGAGGATGTTAGACAGGCTTTCAGGGAGCTAGGTTGGAAGCTCAGAGTTAGAACGAACAGAGTTGTTGTCTCTGGTTTGTTACCCGTGCCACGTGATAGAGATTCGAGGAATAGGGAAAGAGAACACTTAAATGCGTGGCTACAGGGATGGTGCAGGAGGGAGGGATTCCGGTTTTTGGATAACTGGGGTTCTTTCTGGGGACGATGGGACCTCTATAAACAGGATGGTCTACACCTGAACCTGAGGGGCACCAGTATCCTTGGGGGGAGGTTTGCTAGTGCTCTTGGGGAGGGTTTAAACTAACTCTGCAGGGTCATGGGAACCCAGATTGTAGCTTCAGGGTGCAGGGCCTGGAGTGTAGGGAGGTTAGGAACATGGCATCAATTTCCAAGGAGGGTGTCTGTAAACAGGAAAGTGGCTTGAAGTGTGTATACTTCAATGCAAGAAGTATACGAAATAAGGTAGGTGAACTTGCAGCGTGGGTTGGTACCTGGGACTTCGATGTTGTGGCTATTACGGAGACATGGCTAGAACAGGGACAGGATTGGCTGTTGCAGGTTCCAGGATTTAAATGTTTTAGTAGGGTCAGAGGTGGGGGTAAAAGAGGGGGAGGTGTGGCATTGCTTGTCAAAGATAGTATTACAGTGGTGGAAAGGACGATGGATGAGGACTTGCCATCTGAGGTAGTTTGGGCTGAGGTTCGGAATAGGAAAGGTGAGGTCATCCTGTTAGGAGTCTTTTACAGGCCTCCCAATAGTCCTAGAAACGTAGAAGAAAGGATAGGGAAGGTGATTCAGGAGATGAGTGACAGTAATAGGGTGGTGGTTATGGGGGACTTTAACTTTCCTGATATTGATTGGGAAAGCTATAGCTCAAGTTCGTTAGATGGGTCAGTGTTTGTTCAATGTGTGCAGGAGAGTTTCCTGACACAATATGTAGACAGGCCAACAAGAGGTGAGGCCATACTGGAATGGTTCTGGGTAACGAACCAGGCCAGGTGTTAGAATTAGAGGTAGGTGAGCACTTTGGGGATAGTGACCATAATTCGGTGATTTTTACTCTCGTGATGGAGAGGGATAAGTGTGTACTACAGGGCAAGAGTTATAGCTGGGGTCAGGGAAATTATGATGCGGTGAGGCATGACTTAGGATGTGTGGCTTGGAAAAGTAGATTCCAAGGCAAGAGTGTAAATGATATGTGGAGCTTGTTCAAGGAGCAACTATTGAGTGTCCTTGATAATTATGTACCTGTCAGGCAGGGAGGAAAGGGTCGTGCGAGGGAGCCGTGGTTTAATAAGGAATTGGAATCCCTTGTTAAATGGAAGAGGGCGGCCTATCTCAAGATGAGACGTGAAGGTTCAATTGGGGCGATTGAGAGTTATAGGGTAGCCAGGAAGGACCTGAAGAGAGAGCTAAGAGCAGCAAGGAGGGGACATGAAAGGTCCTTAGTCGGTAGGATTAGGGAAAACCCTAAGGCTTTCTATAGGTATGTTAGGAATAAAAGAATGACTAGGGTAGGAATAGGTCCAGTCAAGGATAGTAGTGGGAAGTTGCGTGTGGAGGCGGAAGAGATTGGGGAGACACTGAATGAATACTTTTCTTCAGTATTTACTCAGGAACAGGGCATTGTCGTCGATGTGAATACTGAGTCACAAATAAGTAGAATGGATGGCTTTGAGGTATGTAGAGAAGAGGTGTTGGAAATCCTGGAAAAGGTGAAAATAGATAAGTCCCCTGGGCCTGATGGCATTTATCCTAGGATTCTCTGGGAAGCAAGGGAGGAGATTGCAGAGCCATTGGCCTTGATTTTTATGTCCTCTTTGTCTACAGGAGTAGTGCCAGAAGACTGGAGGATAGCAAATGTGGTTCCCTTGTTCAAAAAGGGGAGTAGGGATAACCCTAGTAACTATAGGCCGGTGAGTCTCACTTCTGTTGTGGGCAAAGTCTTAGAGAGAATTGTAAGGGATAGGATTTATGCACATCTGGATAGGAATAATGTGATCAAGGATAGTCAGCATGGTTTTGTGAAGGGCAGGTCGTGCCTCACAAACCTTATTGAATTCTTTGAAAAGGTGACGAAGGAGGTTGATGAGGGGAAAGCGGTAGATGTGGTATATATGGATTTTAGTAAGGCGTTTGATAAGGTTCCCCATGGTAGGCTACTGCAGAAAATACGGAGATATGGCATTGAGGGTGAGTTGGAGGTTTGGATTAGGAATTGGCTGGATGGAAGAAGACAGAGGGTAGTAGTTGATGGCAAAGTTTCTTCATGGAGTGCCGTCACTAGCGGTGTTCCGCAAGGATCTGTTTTGGGACCATTGCTGTTTGTCATTTTTATAAATGACCTGGAAGAGGGGTTAGAAGGTTGGGTGAGCAAGTTTGCGGATGATACGAAAGTCGGAAGAGTTGTTGACAGTGAGGAAGGATGTGGCAGGTTACAGCAGGATATAGAGAAGCTGCAGAGCTGGGCAGAAAGGTGGCAAATGGAATTCAATGTAGCTAAATGTGAGGTGATTCACTTTGGGAAGAATAACAAAAAGATGGGGTACTGGGCTAATGGTCGGATACTTGGTAGTGTGGATGAGCAGAGGGATCTTGGTGTCCATGTACACAGATCTCTGAAAGTTGCCACCCAGGTAAATAGTGCGGTGAGGAAGGCATATGGCGTACTGGCTTTTATTGGTAGAGGAATTGAGTTCCGGAGTCCTGAGGTCATGATGCAGTTGTATAAGACTCTGGTGCGGCCGCATCTGGAATATTGTGTGCAGTTTTGGTCGCCATACTATAGGAAGGACGTGGAGGCACTGGAACGGGTGCAGAGGAGGTTTACCAGGATGTTGCCTGGTATGGAAGGAAGATCGTATGAGGATAGACTGAGACACTTGGGGCTGTTTTCATTAGAGAAAAGAAGGTTTAGGGGTGACTTGATTGAGGTGTACAAGATGATTAGGGGGTTAGATAGGGTTGACAGTGTGAACCTTTTCCCGCGTATGGAGTCGGGTATTACAAGGGGGCATAGCTTTAAATTAAGGGGGGGTAGATATAGGACTGAAGCTAGGGGTAGGTTCTTCACTCAGCGAGTCGTAAGTTCATGGAATGCCCTGCCAGCAGCAGTGGTGGACTCTCCCTCTTTATGGGCATTTAAGCGGGCATTGGATAGGTATATGGAGGATAGTGGGTTAGTATAGGTTAGGTGGGCTTGGATCGGCGCAACATCGAGGGCCAAAGGGCCTGTACTGCGCTGTATTCTTCTATATTCTATAAGTTGTCATGCTTTAGAAGTGATCTGTATAATGAAAGGGGAGTGGTCAGCTCTGTAGCTGAGCAGTTCAGTCCAGAACTGGTTAGGAGTTCAGCTGTGTGGAACCTCTCTCTCTTGTTCTGCCCTTCTAACTTCAACCTGTAAGCATGTGTTCCATTTGTACTGGTTTTTAAGGGGGCTTGCTTATTGGGATTGCTGTGTATATTTGGAACAGCATAATTAAGTCTAGTTAGCAAAGACTGAGTTCTGTAGGGGTTCTTTATTGTGTTCTTTGTGTTTCATTGTGTAATTTTGTGAATAAATTTCTGTCTGTTTTAAAACATAGTGGTTGACCTAGCTAGCTTACTCTGGGTAATTCTCACTGTACACTTTCCAAAACAAATTGCAAAGTTATGGTCTGGGTTGCCTGCTTAAGAATGCTTTGAGCGGTCTAGCCTAGTCCATAACACATCCTAATACTAAAGTTGATCATTTTTCTAAATAATTAAAAGCAAGTGGGAGCAGGCAGCCCAAGGTTGCCAGCGACGTGAGCAGAAGCAGCTCAGGGTGGCTGCAGGGGCGAGATAGAGCTCTTGTGAGGAAGTGCAAGTCCAGCATGGCTAGGGTGTTTATGAACTGTGCTGCTGAACTATTAACCATGTGTTTTTGGATTTTTTTACTTTTTAGTGAGGAGGACTGCAATGTTTAAATTTTCAAACTTAGTTCTGAGCAGAAAATAAGAAAAACAAAGATTCTGTATTTTGGTACTTTTCTAGGTCAGATGGCGACATAAGTGGCAACTTCTGAAATTTTCACTGTACTAATGTGAATACATGTGACAATAAACTTAGTTCAATTCAATCCCAATGGTATACATGACTGACAACAAACTAAAATGAAAAGAAAAGCAGAAGTGAGCATTCTATAAAAGATGCAGAAGGCAAATCGACTCAAGCATTTTCTACTGGTTGTGTAGTTAATCAGTGGGACTCTCATCACAACTTATACCTCAGCGACCTCATTATAATACACTATTTGGCAAACTGTCAAACACTCCATTATACTAAAAGTCTCCTGCTGATCGTAGACTTTCAGCAGATTTTACTTGTGAAACACATTTCTGATATCAGAAGCAGCACTGTTTCGGTTCTCAGAGATTGATTCCTGATTTAAAAGAACAAATCATCCTGTTTCCAAGATACTTCCATAATATTAATTACTATCTTTCATTTTAAAACAACAATGGATGAAGAGAAAGCTACCAATGAAGAGAATACAAATGGCACCATAAACATTTAAGCAATTCAACTCCATCTGAAGCTAATTCACAACCTATGGAATTCTTTCTGTATGATCTTTTAAAATATCTTCTCAACTGTGGACGGTGAAAATTAGTTTTGAAAATAACTAGCCATGCATGTGCAGATGATGGCTAACAGTATGCATCATATATCTGATCTGCCTTGATATTACAAAAGGTATTGACATGCTCTGCATACTTCCATTTTGTTTGAATGCTGATTTTCTGTTTTTTAATATGGAGGCTGATTACTATTAGTTGCAAACTCTCTAGGCATTCCAGCAGCACAATTACATCATCAGCAACAGTTGGGTACTTTATCCACAGATGCTCAAAACTTGCTTGAAATTCAAAGGAACCAAAATTGGTTAAGCCCAGAATGAAAACTGAGTTGGAAATACTCAGCAAGCCTGGCAGCATCTGTAGTGAGAGAAAGTAAGTTAACATATCAAAAATATGACTCGACAATTGAAAGAAAGCAGAAACGTTATTGATTTTGTTTGTGGAAATGAGCACGAAAGGGAAGGTCAGAGATACTCTAAAGGGTGGGATAGATTAAATGATACAAATGTTATGGAACAAAAGGCAATGGTAATGGTCATAGCAAAGACACAAAGCATTTGTCCAGACTGAATGTTAATGACAGAACACTAAACAGTTCTGCTCAAAGGCAAAGAGAGGCTAAGAACGAAACAGGACAAAAAGAACAGGATCAAAATGAGGGATAATGGTCATATTGTGAAATTGTTAAACTCAAAGTTGAGTTCAGAACGGTGTAAAGTGCATACTAAGGTGATGAGGTGCAGTAAACAGAGCATTGAAAACCAAAAAAATAGAAAAACTTGACGATGTAGAATTTAAACTGAAAGCTTTGTGTTCTGCAGAGTGATCACTAAATCTGCATTTGGTTTCCCCAGTGTAGAGAAGTGCATTGTAAGGAGTGAATTTTAAACTAATTTCAGAATAATTACCAAAATAAGTGCTGATATTTGCTAGCAAGGTTATGGTGTGCTTAATTCAAAAATGAGATATAATGTCATCTTAAATCTTTCTCTGGTGTGACCCAGAGAAGAATATCGTACCAGCTCGTGTCGGTGATCTTGAATATCAGGCTGTGGGTTTTCCTGAATTTGCGATAGTAGGATATGATAACATGATAATTTTCTTTTTGAAATTATGCCATTCCTATAAATTACTAAAAAATGATGCAGTAAATGGAGAGATTACATTCCTCGTATTTACATGTGGATAACAGTTGCTACAAACAGCAGTATCATTGTCAATGGGACAATCTCTTGATCGATTATAATTTTATAAATACACTTTATTGATCTGTACTTCCATAGAAATGAATTTGACCACCACTGTATGCAATTTGAAGAGATAGAAGTGCTATCAAAGCAGAAGTGCCAAAATCTATTAAGTCAGGAATGGATGGTGGTCTGCCCTCAAATTTTCATTTTCGCCAGCTTTAATCTAATTTCAGAATAATTACCAAAATAAGTGCTGATATTTGCTAGCAAGGTTATGGTGTGCTTAATTCAAAAGTGAGATATAATATCATCTTAAATCTTTCTCTGGTGTGACCCAGAGAAGAATATCGTACCAGGTCGTGTCGGAGATCTTGAATATCAGGCTCAGTGGGTTTTCCTGAATTTGCAATAGTAGGATATGATAACATTATAATTTCTTTTTGAAATTATGCCATTCCTATAAATTACTATAAAATGATGATGCAGTAAATGGAGAGAATACATTCCTCGTATTTACATGTGGATAACAGTTGCCAAAAGAAGTGATGGCAATATGAGGAGAAACGTTTTCAAACAGTGAGTAGTTAAGACCTTCAACATGTTGTCTGAAGAGGTAGAGGAGACACATTCAATCAAGGAAATCAAAATACAATTAGATTATGACATAAGAATGAATATTGTGCAGAGTTATACAGAGGTGGAAGAACATGCACAGCTTAATCAGACAGCTATATAGACTTGATACAGCAAATGACAACCCACTGTGCTGCAACAATTCTGTGACACCAAATTGGAATAAGTACAAGATAAGAATCCAAAGTAAGATAGGGATAAGAAACAGAGGGAAATGATCAATAAGAATTTTTCAGGCTCAAAGAAAAAGGTTTATAGTGGAGTTCCCAGGACTCTGTAGTGTGAACCCTGCAACACTTTGGAATTTAACATGTGAAGCTCTACACTGACCTCTTTAAAAAGATATTGACAATTTAGTGAAGTGGGCAGATCAATAGCAGGTGACATTCACAGTGGAGAAGATATACATTGATTCAATTCTAATTCGTGATACTAATTCTAAACGGTATGCAAGACTTGAAGGATTTGAATAATTATGTACATAGCATGCAGGACAGGTGGATAGTCAGTTCATAAAGCATACAGTGTTTCAGAATTCATTAATTGAGGCACAAAATATGAGAGCAGAGAAGTCATGAAGAATTTATGCAGGGCATTGGTCAGACCTCAGCTAGAGTACGGTGTACAGACCTGGGCATCACACTTCAGGACAGGTGTGAATGCACTGTAGAGAGTGCAGAAGAGATTTCAGAATGGTCAAGGAATGAAACATCTCAGTTATGAGAAAATTTTGGAGAAGTTGGGATATTTTCATAGAGTCATACAGCACAGAAACAGACCTTCGGTCCAGCCCAATCTTAATCCCAAACAAACTAGTACCACCTGTCTGCACTTGACCCAGATCTCTCCAACCATTTCATAATAATGTCTTTTAAATGTTGTAACCGTATCTACATCCGCCACTTCCTCTGGAGGTTCATTCCACACACACAACACTCTCTATATAAAACAATTGCCCCCTCATTTCTTTTTTTAAATCTTTCTCCTCTCACGTTAGAATTATGATCCCTGGTCTTTAAAACCGCCAGTTGAGGGAAAAGACACCTGCCATTCAGCTTAACTATACCCCTCATGATTTTATAAGCCTCTGAAAGGTTACCCCTCAACCTCTGATGCTCCAGTGAAAAAAGTCCTAGCCTGTCCAGGCTTTCTTTATAACTCTTCCTTGAAGAGAAGACTCAGTAGAAATTTGATTGAGTATTTCAACAATATGAAATGTCAGGACAGACTAGATAGACAGAAACTGTTCCCACTCAGAACTAAGTTAAAATGCTCAAAGAATGTTGCAGATACAGGAAACCAAAAGGCTTCCTTCTGCAGTGAAACAAGTCTATGATTAAGTGAAGGAAACCTCAGCTTCACTGGGGTGGAGGGTTTGAACAGTGAGGCAAAAGGAGATACAAGGGCAGATGTTACACCTATGAACTCAATGTCCAGTGTTATTCAATTTTCAGGTAAAATAGACAGAAAGAAAAGGGAAGTGGGGTAGCGTTATGGTTAAGGAGAAGATTAACACAGGACCTTAATGGTTGCAAGCAAGAGTCCTGGATAATATGTTGCCTCTCGGATGCCAGGGTTAGGGATGTCTCTCATCAAGTCTACAGGATTCTGAAAGGGTAGGGAGAGCAGCCAGAAGTTGTGGTACACATTAGTACCAATGACATAGGTAGGGAAAGGGAGGAGGACCTGAAAAGAGAATGCAGGGAGTTAGGTTGGAAGCTACAAGGCAGGATGAGCAGAGTAGTAATCTCAGGAGTGCTACGTGTGCCACATGCTAGTGAGGCTAGGAATAGAGAGAGAGTGCAGATGAACACATGGCTGCAGGGCTGGTGTAGGAGAGAGGTCTTCAGATATGTGGATCACTGGGTTGAAAAGAGTAATGAACTCAGAGCATAGATCAGTACATGGAACTATGATGTTATAGCCATTAGACTTGGATATCAAAGGGCCAATGGTTGTTGGATATTCCAGGGTTTCGATGTTTCAGATTTGGGAGGGGAAAAGAGAGAGAGTAGATAAAAGAGGTGGAGGAGTGGTATTGCTAATTTAGGGATACTATCACAGCTGCAGAAAGGGAGTTCAGCAAGGAGAGTTTATCGACAGAGTCAGTATGGATGGAAGTCAGAAACAGAAAATGAGCAGTCACTTTATTGGGAGTTTTCTACATGCCCCCTAATAGCTACAGAGAAACGGAAGAGCAGATTGGGAGGCAGATTTTGGAAAGGTAACAGGGTTGTTGTCATGGATGACTTCAACTTCCTTAGTATTGATTGGAACCTTCTTGGTACAAATAGTTTGGATGGAGCAGTTTTTGTCAGGTACGTCCAGGAAGGGTTCCTGACGCAATATGTACATAAGCCGACTAGAGGGAAAGCCATACTGGATCTAGTGCTTGGCAACGAACCATGTCAGGTTTCAGATCTCGAGGTGGGAGAGCATTTTTGTGCTAGTGATCACATCTCCCTGATCTTTACTATAGTCAAGGAGTTGGATAGGAGCCGAAGGTATGGGAAAGTATTTAATTGGGGGAGGGAAATTACAATGCTATTCCAGAGGAACTGGGGCACCTAAATTCGGAACAGATGTTCTCAAGGAAAAAGCACGACACAAATGTGGATTTGTTCAGGAAGCACATGCTGATAGTGCTGGGCAAGTTTGCTAGAACAGGTTGATGTGCTCAAAATTTTGAAAAACATAAGGATACATAAAAACCCTTGGGCCAAACATTAACCGCCTCAACCTCTCCACCCCTCTCACCCACTACAACCTCTCACTCTCGGAACGTGCAGCCCTCCACTCCCTCCGTTCCAACCCCAACCTCACTATCAAACCGGCAGACAAGGGAGGCGCGGTCGTAGTTTGGCGCACCGAGCTTTACACTGCTGAGGCTAAACGCCAGCTCGCAGACACCTCCTCCTACTGCCCCCTTGACCATGACCCCACCTCCCACCACCAAACCATCATCTCCCAGACCATCCATAACCTCATCACCTCAGGGGATCTCTCATCCACCGCCTCCAACCTCATAGTCCCACAACCCCGCACCACCCGTTTCTACCTCCTGCCCAAAATCCACAAATCTGACTGCCCCGGCTGACCCATTGTCTCAGCCTGCTCCTGCCCCACCAAACTCATCTCTGCATACCTCGACACGATCCTGTCCCCCTTAGTCCAAGAACTCCCCACCTACGTTCGGGACACCACCCACACCCTCCACCTCCACCATGATTTTCACTTCCCCGGTCCCCAAGTCCTTATCTTCACCATGGACATCCAGTCCCTGTACACCTCCATCCCCCATCACCAAGGACTCAAAGCCCTCCTCTTCTTCTTTTTCTGCCGTACCAACCAGTACCCTTCCACTGACACCCTCCTTTGTCTGACTGAACTGGTCCTCACCCTGAACAACTTCTCTTTCCAATCCTCCCAATTCCTTCAAACCAAAGGAGTAGCCATGGGCACCCGCATGGGCCCCAACTATGCCTGCCTTTTCGTAGGATATGTGGAACAGTCCATCTTCCACACAGCTACACTGGCATCACCCCTCACCTTTTCCTCCGCTACATCGATGACTGTATCGGCGCTGCCTCGTGCTCCCATGAGGAGATTGAACAGTTCATCCACTTTACCAACACCTTCCACCCCAGCCTCAAATTCACCTGGACCGTCTCAGACTCCTCCCTCCCCTTCCTAGACCTTTCCATTTCTATCTCGGGTGACTGAATTAACACGGACATCCCATATTCCCAATTCCTTAGTCTCCGCCGCATCTGCTCCCAGGAGGACCAGTTCCAATATCGTACAACCCAGATGGCGTCCTTCTTCAAAGACCGCAATTTTCCCCCTCAGAAGTGATCGACAATGCCCTCCACCGCAGCTCCTCCAATCGCCACCAGGACAGAACCCCACTGGTCCTCACCTACCACCCCACCAACCTCCATATACATCGTATCATCCGTCATCCTTTCCGCCACCTCCAAACGGACCCCACCACCAAGGATATATTTCCCTCTCCTCCCTATCAGCGTTCCGAAAAGACCACTCCCTCCGCGACTCCCTCCTCAGGTCCACACCCCCCCCACCAACCCAACCTCCATTCCCGGCACATTCCCCTGCAACCGCAAGAAATGCAAAACTTGCGCCCACACCTCCCCCCTTCCCTCCAAGGTCCCAAGGGATCCTTCCATATCTGCCACAAATTCACCTGCACCTCTACACACATCATTTACTGCATCCGCTGCACCCGATGTGGCCTCCTCTATATTGGGGAGACAGGCCGCCTACTTGCGGAACATTTCAGAGAACACCTCTGGGACACCCGGACCAACCAACCCAACCACCCCGTGGCTCAACACTTCAACACCCCCTCCCACTCCACCAAGGACACGCAGGTCCTCGGACTCGACCATAGCAACACAACGGCTGGAGGAAGAGCGCCTCATCTTCCGCCTAGGAATCCTCCAACCACAAGGGATGAACTCAGATTTCTCCAGTTTCCTCATTTCCCCTCCCCCCCCAACTTGTCTCAGTCAAATTCCTCGAACTCAGCACCGCCTTCCTAACCTGCAATCTTCTTCCTGACCTCTCCACCCCCACCCCACTCTGGCCTATCACCCTCACCTTGACCTCCCTCCATCTATCGCATTTCCAAAGCCCCTCCCCCAAGTCCCTCCTCCCTACCTTTTATCTTAGCCTGCTGGACACACTTTCCTCATTCCTGAAGAAGGGCTCATGCCCGAAACATCGATTCTCCTGTTCCTTGGATGCTGCCTGGCCTGCTGTGCTTTTCCAGCAACACATTTTCAGCCCCAAACAGGATATACCTTGGGTTACTACAAGAAGTGAAGGAAGAGATTGCTGACCCTTTGGCTATGATCTTTGCCTCCCCACTGGAGTAGTGCCAGATGATTGGAGGTTGGCAAATGTTATTCCTTGTTCAAGAAAGGGAATAGGGATAATGCTGGGAATTACAGATCAGTCAGTCTTATGTCAGTGGTGGGCAAAGTATTGGAGGATTCTGACCGACAGGACTTATGATTACTTGGAAAACCAGAGATAGTCAACATTGCTTTGTAAGGGGCAGTAATGCCTCACAAGCCTTTCTGACTTTTTTTGAGGGTGTGACAAAACATGTTGACGAAGATAGAGCAGTGGCTGTGGTGTACATGGATTCCAGCAAGGCATTTGGTAAGCTCATTCAGAAAGTAAGGAGGCATGCAATACAGGTAAATATGGCTGTTTGGATACAGAATTAACTGGCCCACAGAAGACAGAGGGTGACGGTAGATGGAAAATATTCAGCCTGGAGCTCGGTGACCAGTGGTGTTCTGCAGGGATCGGTTCTGGGACCTCTGCTCTTTGTGGTTTTTATAAATAACTTGGATGAGGAGGTGCAAGGATGAGTTCGTAAGTTTGTCGATGACATGAAGGTTGGTGGAGTGGTAGGTAGTGTGGAGGGCTATTGTAGGTTGCAACGGGACATTGACAGGATGCAGAACTGGACAGACTAGATTAGATTACAGTGTGGAAACAGGCCCTTCGGCCCAACAAGTCCACACCGACCCGCCGAAGCGAAACCCACCCATACCCCTACATTTACCCCTTACCTAACACTACGGGCAATTTAGTATGGCCAATTCACCTGACCCTGCACATCTTTGTGATGTGGGAGGAAACCGGAGCACCCGGAGGAAACCCACGCAGACACGGGGAGAACGTGCAAACTCCACACAGTCAGTCGCCTGAGGCGGGAATTGAACCCGGGTCTCTGGCGCTGTGAGGCAGCAGTGCTAACCACTGTGCCACCGTGCCGCCCATAACAAGTGGCAGATGGAGTTCAACCTAGAAAAGTGTGAAGTGATTCACTTTGGAAGGTCGATTTTGAATGCAGAATATAGGGTTGAAGGCAGGATTCTTGGCAGTTTAGAAGAACAGAGGTATCTTGAGGTCCATGTCCTTAGATCCCTCAAAGTTGTCAACCAAGTTGATCGGGTTGTTCAGAAGGCGTATGGTGCATCGACTTTCATTAGCAGGGGATTGGAGTTTGAGAGTTGAGGTTATGCTGCAGCTCTATAAAGCCCTGATTAGACCACACAAAGAATATTGTACTCAGTTCTGGTTGTCTCATTATAGGAAAGATGGGGAAGCTTTAAGAGGGTGCAGAGAATATTTACCAGGATGCTGCCATGTCTTATGAAGAAAGGTTGGGGGAGCTAGGGCTTTTCTCATTGGAGCGAAGGAGGATGAGAAGTGGCTTGACAAGGTGTTGAGAGGCAGAGATAAGGTGAATAGTCTGAGACATTTTTTCCTATGGTGGAAATGTCTATCATGAGGGGGCATAATTTTAAGGGTTAGGGGAGGTGTCAGGTACAGGTTCTTTACACAGTGAGTGGTGCAGTGCAGTGGTAGTAGAGTCAGAGACCTTCGAGGCATTTAAGCAACTCTTGGATAGGCACATGGAAGATAGTACAATGAGGGGTATAAAGATTAGTCTGTTCTTAGAGTAGGATAAAAAGCCAGCACAACATTGAGGGTTGAAGGACCTGGATGGTGCTGTACTGTTCAATGTTCTAGCCTGGACGATTAGATTAGATTAGATTACCTACAGTCTGGAAACAGGCCCTTTGGCCCAACCAGTCCACACTGACCCTGCGAAAAATAACCCATCCAGACCCATTTCCCTCTGACTAATGCACCTAACACTATGGGCAATTTAGCATGGCCACTTCACCTGACCTGTACATCTTTTTGACTGTGGGAGGAAACCGGAGCACCCAGAGAAAACCCACTCGGACAGTGGGAGAATATGCAAACTCCACACAGACAGTCGCCCGAGGCTGGAATCGACCTGGGACCCTGGTGCTGTGAGGCAGCAGTGCTAACCACTGAGCCACCGTGCCGCCCTGATGTGGAATCAGTATGGGTAGAGCTGTGGAACATCAAAGAAAAAAAGATGTCTGTGGGAGTTGTGTACAGACCAAACAGTAGTTGAAAGCAGGGTTATCATCAACCAGGAAATTGGAAATGCACGCGTTAAGGGTACAGCACTTATAGGTGATTTCAATATGCATATTAATTAGACGAACCAAACTGGTAGCAATACGATGGAGGAGGATTTCCAGGAACGTATGAGGAATGCTTTCCTCGATCAATATGTCAAGGAACTAACCAGAGAGCAAGCCATCAGAGACTGGGTATTGTGGAACAAGACAGACTAAATAAGTAACATTGTGATGTAAGATCCTCTGGGGAAGAGTGCCCACAACATGATAGAAGCTTTCAATAAGATGGAGTGACACAATTGAATCTGAAACTAGGGTCCTGAACTTAAAGAAAGCTAACTTTTATTATATGAGGCATGCATTGGCTAGGATAAGGTGAGGGACCCTCCAATCACACGACATAAACATTTGACTTCACCAGTTTCTAAATTTCTGTCTCCCTACCTCATTCCATATCCAACTCAGCACCACCCTCTGGACCTGCCCTCCCTTCCAACATGGGTGGCACAGTGGCTAGCACTGCTGCCTCACAGTGCCAGGGACCCAGGTTCAATTCACACAGACAGTCACCCGAAGTGGGGAGTTTGCACATTCTCCCCATGTTTGCATGGGTTTCCTCCAGATGCTCCGGTTTTCTCCCACAATCCAAAGATGTGCAGATGAGGTGAATTGACCATACTAAATTGTCCATAGTGTTAGGTGCATTAGTCAGGGTAAATATAGGGTAGGAGAATGGATCTGGGTGGGTTACTCTTCAGAGGGTCAGTATGGACTTGTTAGGCCAAAGGGCCTGTGTCCATACTGTAGGGAATCTAGTTTAATCTTCCCACCCACCATTATTACCTCCCACCTATCGCCTTCCCACCTACCTTTCACTCAGCACTTTCCCCCTCAACATTCCTGAAGGGCTTATGCCGAAACATTGACTATCCTTCTCCTCAGATGCTGCCTGATTTGCTGTGCTTTTCCAGCATCACACCTTTCGACTCTGACTCTCCAGCATCTGCAGTCCTTACCTTTTTGAGTTGAACATGTGGCTACAGGGATGGTGCAGGAGGGAAGGTTTCGGATACCTGAATAATTGAGGCTCATTGCTGTGGTTCTGTTCGCCGAGCTGGAAGTTTTTGTTGCAAATGTTTCGTCCCCTGTCTAGGTGACATCCTCAGTGCTTGGGAGTCTCCTGTGAAGCGCTTCTGTGGTGTTTCCTCCGGCATTTATAGTGGCCTGTCCTTGCTGCTTCCGGTTGTCAGTTTCAGCTGTCCCCTGTAGTGGCCGGTATATTGGGTCCAGGTCTATGTTTGTTGATGGAGTTTGTGGATGAGTGCCAAGCTTCTAGGAATTCCTTGGCTGTTCTTTGTTTCACTTGCCCTATAATGGGAGTGTTGTCCCAGTCAAATTCATGTTGCTTGTCGTCTGCGTGTGTGGCTACTAGGGATAGCTGGTCGTGTCGTTTCGTGGCTAGTTGATGTTCGTGGATGCGGATCGTTGGCTGTCTTCCTGTTTGTCCTATATAGTGTTTTGTGCAGTCCTTGCATGGGATTTTGTACACTACGTTAGTTTTGCTCATGCTGGGTATCGGGTCCTTAGTTTTGGTGAGTTGTTGTCTGAGAGTGGCTGTTGGTTTGTGTGCTGTTATAAGTCCTAGTGGTCGCAGTAGTCTGGCTGTCATTTCAGAGATGTTCTTGACGTATGGTAGTGTGGCTAGTCCTTTGGGTTGCGGCATGTCCTCGTTCTGTTGTCTCTCCCTTAGGCATCTTTTGATGAAATTGCGAGGATATCCGTTTTTTGCGAATACCTTGTATAGATGTTCCTCTTCCACTTTTTGCAGTTCTGGTGTGCTGCAGTGTGTTGTGGCCCTTTTGAACAGTGTCTTGATGCAACTTCGTTTGTGTGTATTGGGGTGGTTGTTTTCATAGTTCAGGACTTGGTCTGTGTGTGTGGCTTTCCTGTGTACCTTAGTGGTGAATTCTCCGTTTGGTGTTCTCTGTACCCTCACGTCTAGGAATGGGAGTTGGTTGTCCTTTTCTTCCTCTCTCGTGAATCGGATTCCTGTGAGTGTGGAGTTGATGATCCGGTGTGTATTCTCTCTTTCTGTGTTTTTAATGATTACAAAGGTGTCATCAACGTATCTGACCCAGAGTTTGGGCCCGGACCATAGAACAGGCCGTCACCATAGGACAGAACAGGACTACACACAACGCAAAAAAAACGGCACTAAAAGAAAAAATGGCCAAACTAACACACAACAAAGAGGACACCACAACACACACCTGGGTTAAAAACCTCTCCCACAGACAGCTCACAGACACGGAAAGAACAATACTGGCCAAGGGACTCAACTACAACCACAGGGACACCAAGACAGCAGACTTCCTAGCAGCACTAGAATGCACACTCAGGAACAATGGACTGACAGAAGAGACACAACAAACAGTGAGACAAAGTATCGTACCCCTGATAACAAGGAAAAGACAAACACATAATCTCAACACCAAGGAGAGGGAAGCACTAAAATCACTAAGAAACGATAAGAACATAATCATACTACCAGCAGACAAAGGCAGAATGACGGTCATCCTGGACAAAGCAGAGTACATCCAAAAAGCACAACAACTACTTGCAGATACCAACACCTACCAAAAGAGGGAGTTTGACCCCACCCCACAGCTCACCAATAGGATAAACAAAACACTGAGGAACCTACAAAAAAACGGACAGATAACCAGGTCGGACCTACAAAGAATGAAACCTGAAAGCAACAACACCCCCAGATTCTATGGACTACCTAAAGTGCACAAACCAGACATCCCACTCAGACCCATAGTATCACTTCCAGGGACACCATCACACAAACTGGCGAAAGAACTACAGCAGAAACTGAAACACTTGATCAGCGGATCCAGACACTCTATACAATCAACACAGGAATTCTTGGACATCATCAGAAATATACACATAGACAAGGAAGAAACCATGGTCTCATTCGACATAACGGCACTGTTCACGTCTATTTACAAAGCCCTAGCCAGAGAAACAATAGCCAACCTGCTGAATAGACATAACAGACAACAGGACGTTGAACCCATCAACAAAGACGGCACACTTAAACTACTGGACTTGTGCCTCACAACACACTTCACATTCAACAACCAGATATATGAACAAATCAACGGGACACCCATGGGCTCACCGATTCGGGACTCATAGCAGAAGCAGTAATGCAAAGGTTAGAACAAACAGTTTTACCACAAATTCAACCCAAACTCTGGGTCAGATACGTTGATGACACCTTTGTAATCATTAAAAACACGAAAATAGAGAATACACACCGGATCATCAACTCCACACTCACAGGAATCCGATTCACGAGAGAGGAAGAAAAGGACGACCAACTCCCATTCCTAGACGTGAGGGTACAGAGAACACCAAAAGGAGAATTCACCACACAGGAAAGCCACACACAGACCAAGTCCTGAACTATGAAAGCAACCACCCCAATACACACAAACGAAGTTGCATCAAGACACTGTTCAAAAGGGCCACAACACACTGCAGCACACCAGAACTGCAAAAAGTGGAAGAGGAACACCTATACAAGGTATTCGCAAAAAACTGATATCCTCGCAATTTCATCAAAAGATGCCTAAGGGAGAGACAACAGAACAAGGACATGCCGCAACCCAAAGGACTAGCCACACTACCATACGTCAAGAACATCTCTGAAATGACAGCCAGACTACTGCGACCACTAGGACTTATAACAGCACACAAACCAACAGCCACTCTCAGACAACAACTCACCAAAACTAAGGACCCGATACCCAGCATGAGCAAAACTAACGTAGTGTACAAAATCCCATGCAAGGACTGCACAAAACACTATATAAGACAAACAGGAAGACAGCTAACGATCCGCATCCACGAACATCAACTAGCCACGAAACGACACGACCAGCTATCCCTAGTAGCCACACACGCAGACTACAAGCAACATGAATTTGACTGGGACAACACTCCCATTATAGGGCAAGTGAAACAAAGAACAGCCAGGGAATTCCTAGAAGCTTGGCACTCATCCACAAACTCCATCAACAAACACATAGACCTGGACCCAATATACCGGCCACTACAGCGGACAGCTGAAACTGACAACCGGAAGCAGCAAGGACAGGCCACTATAAATGCCGGAGGAAACACCACAGAAGCGCTTCGCAGGATGCTCCCAAGCACTGAGGATGTCACCTAGACTGGGGACGAAACGTTTGCAACAAAAACTTCCAGCTCGGCGAACAGAACCACAGCAACGAGCACCCGAGCTACAAATCTTCTCACAAACTTTGAATTGAGGCTCATTTTGGGGTAGATGGGGCCTCTACCTCTACACCTAAACCAGAATGGTACCCATACTTTGGGGGGGGGGGGGTGAAATTTGGTAACACTCCTCTTCAGGATGGTATAAACCAATTCAGCAAAGGGAAGGGCACATACATTTTACATCCAGTGTCTGGGAGGTTGAGAGTAGTGAGATCAGAAATGAGGTTTCAAGGTCACAAGAGTTCACCAACAATCAGGAAGGTGGTTTTGAAGCATGGCTACTTAAGCGCCAGGAGCATCCGGAATAAGGTGGGCGAACTTACAGCATGGGTTGGTACCTGGGACTTCGATCTTGTAGCCATTTCAGAGACAGGGTAGAAGCACGGACAGGAACGGTTGTTACAGGTTCCGGGATTTAGAAGTTTCAGTAAGAACACAGAAGATTGTAAAAGAGGGGGAAGTATGGCAGTGTTAGTCATGGACAGCATTACGGTGGCAGAAATGACATTTGAGGGCTCGTTTACTGAGGTAGTATGGTCTGAAGTTAGAAATAGGAAAGAAGTCACTCTGGGAGTTTTCCATAGGCCTCCAAATAGTTCCAGAAATGTAGAGGAAAGGATAGCAAAGATAATTCTGGATGGGGGCAAGAGTAATAGGATAGCTGTTGTGGGGGACTTTTGTATTTCCAATCAATATTTGGAAAGTTATAGTTTGAGTACTTTACATGTCAGTTTTTGTCCAATGTGAGCAGGATGGTTTCCTGACACATTATGTAGACAAGCCAACAAGGGGTGAAGCCACATTGGATTTGTACTGGGTAATGAACGTAGATTTGAAGGTAGGTGAGCACTTTGGTGAAAGTGACCACAACTCGGTTTACTTAAGCTATGGAAAGGTATAGGTATATATTGCAGGGCAAATGTTATTGCTGGAAGAAAGGCAATTATGATGCAACTAGGCAAGATTTAGGATGCATAGGATAGGGAAGGAAACTGCGGGGATGGGCACAATTGAAACATGGAGCTTATTCAAGGAACAGCTACTGCGTGTCATTGATAAGAATGTACCTGTCAGGCAGGGAGGAAGTGATCGAGTGAGGGAGTCGTGATTTACTAAAGAAGTTGAATCTCTAGTAACGAGGAAAGAGGAAGGCTTATGTTAGGATGAGATGTGAAGATTCCATTAAGGCACTTGCCAGTTACAAGTTAGCCAGGAAAGACCTAAAGAGCCGGGGGGGGGGGGGGGGATGAGAAGTCAGTGGCAGATAGGATCAAGACAAACCCTAAAGCTTTCTAAAGATATATCAGGAATAAGAATGACTAGAGGAAGATTAGGGCCAATTAAGGATAGCAGTGGGAAGTTGTGCGTGGAGTTGGAGGAGATGGGGAAGCGCTAAATGAATATTTTTCATCAGTATTCACACTGGAAAAAGACAACGTTGTCAAGGAGAATACTGAGATACAGGCTACGAGACTAGTTGAGATTGATGTCCACAAGGGGATGGCGTTAGCAATTCTGGGAAGTGTGAAAATAATAAGTCTGCTGGGCCGGTGGGATTTACCCTCGGATTCTCTGGAAAGCCAGGAAGGAGAGTGCAAAGCCTTTGGCTTTGATCTTTATGTTGTCATTGTCTACAGGAATAGTGCCCGAAGACTGGAGGATAGCAAATGTTCAAGAAGGGGAGTAGACACAACCCTAATAATTATAGACCAGTGAGTCTTACTTCGGTTGTGGGTAAAGTGTTGGAAAAGGATTTATAAGGAATAGGATTTATAATCATCTGGAGAGGAATAAGTTGATTAGGGTTGGTCAACACCGTTTTGTGAAGGGTAGGTCGTCCCTCACAAACCTTTATTGAGTCCTTTGAGATGGTGACCAACAGCTGGATGACGGTAAAGCCATGAACGTGGTGTATATGGATTTCAGATAGGCGTTTGATAAGGTGCCTCACGGTAGGCTATCGCACAAAATATGTAGGCATGGGATTGAGGGCGATTTAGCAGTTTGGATCAAAAGTTGGCTAGCTGAAAGAAGACCGAGGGTGGTGGCTGATGGGAATTGTTCATCCTGCAGTTCAGTTACTAGTGGTATACTGCAAGGATCTGTTTTGGGTTGACTGCTGTTTGTCATTTTTATATGTTTATCATTGTTGTAGGTTACAGAGGGACATAGCTAAGCTGCAGAGCTGAGCTGAGACATGACAAATGGAGTTTAATGTGGAAAAGAGTGAGGTGATTAACTTTCGAAGGAACAACATGAATAAAGAGTACTGGGCTAATAGTAAGATTCTTGCTGGATGGACAGAGTTCTGTGTTCATGCACACTAATACCTGAAAGTTGCCACCCAGGTTAATTGAGTTGTTAAGAAGGCATACAATTTATTGGTAGAGGGATTGAGTTTCAGAGCAATGAGGTCACGCTGCAGCTGTACAAAACTCTGGTGCGGCCGCACTTGGAGTATTGCTTTCAGTTCTAGATCACCGTATTACAGGAAGGATGTGAAAGCATTGAAAAGGGTGTAAAGGAGATTTACTAGGATGTTGCCTGGAATGAAGGAGAAGTATTATGAGGAAAGGCTGAGGGACTTGAGGCTGTTTTCATTAGAGAGAAGAAAGTTTAGAGGTGACTTAATCAAGACATATTTAAGATAATCAGAGGGTTAGAAAGAGCGGACAGTGAGCGCCTTTCTCCTCGGATGGTGATGGCTAGCACGAGGAGACATAGCTTTAAATTGAGGGGTGATAGATATGGACAGATGTCAGAGGTAGTTTCTTTACTCAGAGTAGCGGGGTGTGGAACGCACTGCCTGCAACAGTAGTAGAGTCACCAATTTTAAAAGCATTTAAATGGATATTAGATAGACATTTGAATGAAAATGGAATAGTGGAGGATAGATAGACTTCAAATTGGTTCCACAAGTCAGTGCAACATCGAAGGCCGAATGGCCTATACTGCGCTGTAATGTTCTATGTTCTCCTAGGATAAGGTAGCCAAGGATACTGAAGGAGTTGATGGTGGTCAGGCAATGTCAGACACTTAAAGCACACATGGATGAACTTCAACAACTGTACATCCCTATCTGGCATAAGAGTAAAACAGGGAAGGTGCTCAACCATGGCTAACAAGGGAAATCAGGGATAATGTAAAAACCAAAGAGGAGATATATAAATTGGCCAGAAAAAGCAGCAAAACCAAGGACTGAGAGAAATTTAAAATTCAGCAGAGGAGGACAAAGGGGTTTAATTTAGAAGGGAAATATATTATGAAAACAGGCTTGCGGAAAACAAAAAAAAACTGACTGCAAAAGCTTCTATCGATATGTCATGAGAAAAAGACTAGTCACTTGCAGTTAAAATCAGGTGAATTCATAATAGACAAGTCAGTCAGTCAACATGGCTTTGTGAGGGGCAGGTCATGCCTCACAAACCTTATCGAGTTCTTTGAGGATGTGACTAGAAAAGTTGATGAGGGTCGAGCTGTGGATGTGGTGTATATGGACTTCAGCAAGGCATTTGATAAGGTTCCCCATGGTAGGCTCACTCAGAAGGTCAGGAGGAATGGGATTCAGGGACACATAGCTGTCTGGATACAGAATTGGCTGGCCAACAGAAGACAGCAAGTGGTAGTAGAAGGAAAATATTCTACCTGGAAGTCTGTGGTGAGTGGTGTTTCACAGGGCTCTGTCCTTGGGCCTCTATTGTTTGTAATTTTTATTAATGATTTGGATGAGGGGATTGAAGGATGGGTCAGCAAGTTTGCAGACGACACAAAGGTTGGAGGTGTCGTTGACAGTATAGAGGGCTGTTGTAGGCTGCAGCGGGACATTGACAGGATGCACAGATGGGCTGAGAGGTGGCAGATGGAGTTCAACCTGGATAAATGCGAGGCGATGCATTTTGGAAGGTCGAATTTGAAAGCTGAGTACAGGATTAAGGATAGGATTCTTGGCAGTGTGGAGGAACAGAGGGATCTTGAGGTGCAGGTACATAGATCCCTTAAAATGGCCACCCAAGTGGACAGGGTTGTTAAGAAAGCATATGGTGTTTTGGCTTTCATTAACAGGGGTATTGAGTTTAAGAGTCGTGAGAATTTATGGCAGCTCTATAAAGCTTTGGTTAGACCGCACTTGGAATACTGCATCCAGTTCTGGTCGCCCTATTATAAGAAAGATGTGGATGCTTTGGAGAGGGTTCAGAGGAGGTTTACCAAGATGCTGCCTGGACTGGAGGGCTTATCTTATGAAGAGAGGTTGACTGAGCTTGGACTTTTTTCCTTGGAGAAAAGGAGTAGAAGAGGGAACCTAATTTTAGGTATACAAGGTAATGAGAGGCATAGATAGAGTCGATAGCCAGAGACTATTTCCCAGGGCAGAAATGACTAACATGAGGAGTCATAGTTTTAAGCTGGTTGGAGGAAAGTATAGAGGGGATGTCAGAGACGGGTTCTTTACACAGAGAGTTGTGAGAGCATGGAATGCGTTGCCAGCAGCAGTTATGGAGTTAGGGTCATTGGGGACATTTAAGAGACTCCTGGACATGCATATGGTCACAGAAATTTAACGGTGCATACATGAGAATCAGTGGTCGGCACAACATCGTGGGCTGAAGGGCCTGTTCTGTGCTGTACTGTTCTATGTTCTAAAGAGATGGCAGAGCAGTTAAACAAATACTTTGAATCTGTCTTATCTAAGGAGGACACAAATAACCTTCAGGAAATGTTAGGGGAAAGAGGGTCAAACATGAGGAAGGAACTGAAGGAAATTCTTATTAGTCAGGAAATGATACTGGGGAAATTGATGGGATTAAAATCCAATAAATTCCCCGGGCCAAATGCTCTGCACCTCAGAGTACTTAAGATTGTGGCCCTAGAAATTGTGGATACATTGGTTCTATAAGACCAAAAAAAAATTACAATTGAATGCGAAGTAAGTTTTAATTGCTCGTGTTTGTTTTTTTTAAAGAATGAGCAGACAAAGCAAATTAGTGATTATGTAACCAGTAGAACAATGCTCCCATCCAAATGTTACAGAGATGCATAAAATGTACCTTTTTTGCAGTTTTTTTTAATTCCAGCTCATTTGCAACAGCTGGTATTGATCAGAGTCTTGAGGTTCAGGCATGTCTGTATTTGAATTTTTTAAAATAAGTTGAGTTCTGCCAGTAAGATTCTAGGAACAGAATCAGTGTAGTTTATCGTACTGCACCAGTGAAAGTTAGATCAATTGCACAAAGATAACATATAGGGGATTTATAACAGTATGCAGTATATGTTTGACACAGCCCCAAAGCTCTAAAGAATCAGTTTTTTAAATAACAAGTACCCTGGTTAGCACTGCGGCCTCTGAGTACCAGAGACCCAGGTTCAATTCCAGCCTTGGACAGTGTGGAAGCAATTTCACCCACTGAGTCCACACTGACCTTCCAACGACGATGGGGCACCACGGTGGCTCAGTGGTTAGCCAAGCAGCTGGGTTCGATTCTGGCCTCAGGCAACTGTCTGGGTGGAGTTTGCACATTCTCAGTGTCTGCATGGTTTAGTCCTGATGCTCCGGTTTCCTCCCAAGACAGTCTAAGATGTGCAAGTTAGGTGGACTTGCCATGATAAATTGCCCAGGTATGCGCAGGACAGGTAGATTAGCCATGGTAAATTCAGGGTTATGGGGAAAGGGTAGGGGAGTGGGTCTGGGTGGGATCTTATAGATCCCTACAGTGTGGAAACAGGCCCTTCGGCCCAACAAGTCCACACTGACTCTCTGAAGAGTAACCCAACCAGACCCATTCCCCTACCTTATTATCCTCCTAATGCACCTAACCTACACATCCCTGGATACCATGGGCAATTTAGTACAGCTAATTCACCTAACCTGAACACCTTTGGGTTGTGGAGGCCAAATTGCCTGTTTCCATATTGTAGAAATTCCATGATTTTAATGAATGATAATCAGTGTCAGACTGCCATTCCGCTCCTATCTTTTTCCTTTAGGACTGAACTCTGCATTTTTCGCTGGCAATTCTGATCCTGGTTCATTCAGACATGTGGATTGTACTAAATAAAACAGTTCCCTTGAGTTGTGGAATAGTTGGGATAGGTTTTTATTTACCAGCTGGAGCTAGTTAAAACAAAGTAGAAAATATTTGGAGGTGCTGGTGTTGAATGGGGGTGTACAAAGTTTATTTAGAAGCACTAGCTTTCGGAGCGCTGCTCCTTCATCAGGTGGTTGTGGAGTCTAAGATCATAAGACAGAATTTACAGCAAATGTTTACAGTGTGATGGAACTGAAATTATATATTGAAATAGACGTGGATTGTTTGTATGTCTCTCATCTTTTAGAATGACCATATTGGTTTCAGTTCTTTCATATGTAAATCCTAGAACTTTTTTAAAAGTTACATTCTCAAAAGTGAACTTTAACAATAGATGCCATATCAGCTCAGATAATGCATTGAAGGTGCGAGGTGCCCTATGACAGGCTGTCTCCTCTTTTTCAATACATAAACCTGTTGAGACTATAACTGGGTATTTTCATTTTTAACAAAGTATATTAACAAAGTCGAAAAATAATGGATGCTAATACACTTGTGTTATGGCAATAACGAAGACTAGGCTGAAAGAAGGGCAAGACTGGGTTTTAACTATTCCTGGGTACAATTGTTCAGAACAGATGGAAGAGGAAGGAAAGCAGGTCGGGGTGCTAGTACTGATTAAGGACATTAATGCTATGCTGGAGAAAGTGAATGTCCCAGATGGTTCAAGCACAGAAGCAATTTGGTTGGAGATAAGAAACAAAAATGTTGTAATAACATTGTTTGGCATGGCCTAGAGACCATCAATTAATGGAAAAGATACATATGTACAAAATGGCAGGGAAATCAGACAATTGCTACTACTACAGAGTGGTTATAACTGGGAGAGGGTCTTTAATTACCCAAATATAGAGAGGTAGTGTAAACAGCGGTGAGAGGTAAGCATTCTTAGCCTATCTTCAGAAGAATTTTCTGCAGCCGTATATGCCCAGTCCAATAAGAAAGGGTGCATGGCTGTAACTGGTTCTTACAAATGAGTCAAGCTAAGTGTATCAAGTATCATTGGGGAATAGTTAGGAGACAGTGATCATTGGATTGTAAACCTTAGAGATGATGGTGAAGCATGACAATGGCCAATCCAGAAAAAGAAAGGAAAAAAATAAACTGCCAAAAAACCAATCTGGCAGTCTACTGGGTAACTACTAAATTAGTGTGCCTGGCTCACAAGTCCTCCAACCCCTTCTCCTCCTCATTGATACCTGATATTCCCTTCACACCAAACCCATGGAAGTTTTAAAAATCCTTACACAATTAATCAATAAAAAATACATTAAACATTTAAAAACACAATAAAAATGTAATCCCTGAAAATGCCACAAACTTTTCATTATACTTCTCTTACAATCTAAATCCCTATTGTATTTGCTGCTGACCTTAATGGGTGTTCCCATGTTCTTTGGCCTCATGTGGAGTGGTGTGGTTTCACCTCCCCTGTGTTGCATCAAGGGAGCCAGGAATTACAAAAGCACAGAAAGATAAGCCGGCATTTTATTTATTGACTACTGTTGAATGGCTTTATTCTGGTGCCAATCGGAAGCAACGGGTCTTCAGTATGGGAAGGATCAAATAATGTTGCATATTTTTTATAATCTGGAATGTATCGTAACAGCATCATCACAGTTGATTAATTGATTAATGTACTAAATGTGATATAGTATCTTTAACAATGCTAATTCATGTCAGGTATACAATGCACAATATCACAAACATTTGAAAATCATTTCCAAATACTGTTCCTGAACTGATTCATACCTGATTTTCATCCTGTTCTTCCATGCTGTATTCTGCGCTTTGCTGTACCTCTGAAGCTTTATCTCCTAGTAGAAAGCCTAGTCGTGTCATGAGTGTATTTGCAGCCTCATCCACAGATGGTGGAGGTCCCAGTTCCTGTTCTGAGTCACCTGTGCAGAAAGGTAGAAAATAAATTAATTAAAGAAACAATCTTAGACATAAGAAAAACAGTTGGGTGATACTTTCCACAATATATCAACACACTTGTACCAGACTTGATTCGGTTAGCTCAGTTGGCTGGACGGCTGGTTTGTGTTGCAGATTGACTCCAGTGTTGGCTCAATTCCTGAACCAGCTGAGGTAACCATGAAGGACTCTCCTTTCAACCTCTCCCCTCATTTAAGCTGTGGGGATCCTGATGTTAAACCACCACCAGTTCTGTCTCTCTAATGACAGAGCAATCCTATGGTCTGTAGAACTCAACAACCTTACCTTTAAAGGAGTTTTTAAATAACATGGCTGAAATGGACTACCACATCTGAAAAGGCGAAGCAAATCTAAATAGCTGGACATTAAAATTCATCATCTGGGATGCATAGCTAACAGTAAGAATTACCAATGGCCTTGGAGATAAGGATTCTCAACTACAGGTATTGCTGAAACAAAGATTCTCAAATACTCATTAATCATACAAGAGGAATGCACACCCCAATCTACGATAATTGTGGAATCCTGACAGTGGACCATGAAAACTCTGCATTGAAAATGGATTGTCTCTGTTTTGAGCCAAGTGTTAGTATTCACACATCAAAATTGCCCTTTCCCAAGCTCACCTGAGAGAAGCCATGGTCATTAGTTTCAGGCTTATACAGAAAACAGAAATATCAAGAAGGATTCCTGGGAAAATATGCGATTAGCTCTCTCTGACTCTACAATTAATCAAGCCAATACCATATCTGTAACAAGTTGAAATACATTGGAAGCACAAATTAAAAGATAAAATAAAATATCAAATGCCATAGAATCTACACTAAACTAAAGGAATGATTTTAGTTTAAAAACACAGCCTTCAGAAGAACATCAGCAGTAACACCGACTCAAAGAGTACTTTGAGTCGGTGTTCACCCAGGAGAAGGATATGGAGGATAGTAAGATTGTGTGGAGCGCACTAATATGTTGGGGCATGTTGGGATCAAGAAAGATGTGGTGTTGGGTCTCTTGAACAGCACTGAAGTGCCTAAGTCCCTATGGCCCATTGGTATCTATCCAGGTTATTGAGAAAGAGAAGAGTTTGCTGGAGCCTTGACCAAGATATTTGTATCCTCGCGAGCCACTGGAGAGGTTCTGAAGGAGTGGTGATTTGCTAACGTTGTTCCTCTGTTCAAGAAACTATAGACTGATGAGCCTCACATTGGTGGTTGGGAAGAAAATAGGAGAGAATTTTTAGGGATTTGGAAAAGCATGGTCCAATTAGGATCAGTCAGCATGGCTTTTTGCTGGGCAGGTCACGGCTTACCAAGGTGACTGAATTTTTTGAAGAGGTGACAAAGGTGATCAATGAGGGCAAAGCAGTGGATGTTGTCTACATTTATTTTAACAAGGCTTGCGACAATGTCCCTCATGATAGGCTGATTCAAAAGGTTAAGATGAATGGGATTCAGGGTGACTCGGCCGCATGGATTCAGAATTGGCTTGCCCATAGAAAGCAGAGGAGGTGGTGGAAGAGTATTTTTCTAGCTGGAGGTCCATGACAAGTAGTGTTGCGCAGGGATCCGCACTATCACAAACTACTACTCCTTAACTTTTGATCTCCCGAAGTGCAGCAACTCTCTAACTGGATTATACTCCATCTGCCATGTCTCTGTCCATATCTGCAATTGATCTATATCCTGTTGTATCCTTTGACAACCTACTATACTATGTACAACTCCATCGATCTTTGTGTCTTCTGCAAACTTATTAACCAACCCATATCACAAACAGTTCACCCCTATAGACTTGGTCTTAACAATCAAAGTTTCATAAATGCTTCAGTCAAAAGCATACAAATTGTGTATGAAACACACACAGATATGAGTTTCTAAGTTTTTTTTCTCTTTTTAATTTCAGCTACTCAAAAGATTTAACAACCGAAGATACAATTAAAATTGGTAATAAACTGATAACAAGTCTTGTAATACAGCTGTTCTTGGACTTCAAGTACTGTAAACTAAATAAATTGCTTGCAGTGATCGCTTCCATAAATTTACTGAAGGCATCACCAGTTAATATGCAAAACGTATTATTTAATTAATGTATAATGTAAGGCTTTTTTAAAGCACTTGTGAGACGCAGGTGTCCTTGACTTGCTAGCATTATTGCTCATCCCTAGTTGCCCTTCAGAAGGTGGTGGTGAGCTGCCTTCTTGATGTGCCCATGGTAAACTCTCAGTGCTGTGAAGAAGGCAATTCCAGAATTTGACCCAACAAGTGAAGGAACAGTGATATATTTCCAGTTTAGAATGGTGAATGGCTTGGAGCCAGTTTGCAGGTGGTGTGCAGTTGACTTTCAGGTTCATGGCAACTCCAAGACTATCGATTGTGGGGGATTTAGTAATGGTAACACAACTGAACGTCAACAGGGAGGGGGAGAATGGTTCAACTGTCTCTTATTGTGAAGATTTCAACCCTCTGGGAGGGCTCTCTCGGTTCCACAATTGGTCAAAGAAACAACAGGAGTACAGTCTGCTTCAGCAAGATTTCACAATTTATTACGACACCAGGCATAGGTTTGTCCAGCAGCACAGAGGTTAAAAGCTTCTGTGTTCCTTGGAGAAACTGCGCAATTCACTTGGAACAAATGCAATTTTTATATGTTTCTTAAGAAATAATGCAACCTTAATTGCAGAGTAAATCCAATAAAGTGTAATAAAATGATATAATGGACAGCAGGTTAACTCAATGATATTTCCTGGGAAACAAAGTTGTTTTTCTACACATTATCTCTATGCTCCTGCATTTCAAGGTTAGCTGGGATGGTTAGTAATGTCCTATCTAGCTTAGTTAATTCCATACTGTAAAGGGTCCATTGTTCTGCTTTATCTTTGATTCAGTTAGCTCAGCAAGGCAGTAATGCAGCCCTTAGTAGAGTGAGAAGCCATTTTAAACAGTGTTAATTTGCAGCCTGAAGCCATTTTGTTATTTTACTTTGCATTGAGAACCCATTTTGTAGTTAGTAAAAGCATGCATTAAATGGTTGCTCCTGACAACAGCCTAAATCCAGATTTTAGATCCTCAATTGGAGATGGTCATTACTTGGTATTGAAATATGAAATTGAAAGCTAGTCTTCCTGATGGTGACCATGCCAACAATAATTAATGTTGGTAAACACTTCAGTTGGTTGGCTAGTGTCCTTTAGGGAAGGATATCTATCTAGATGTGACTTCAGACCCACAGCAATGTAGCTGACTCTTAATCATCCTCTAAAACGGCACAGAATGGTACATTGTTCAAGTCCCATGAAAGCATTTGAAAAAAAGAATTCTAGCAATTATCATAAAATTGTCTGTGGCATCTTAATTGTGTATACAGGGCAACCTCGATTAGCCGAATGTCGATTATCTGCATTTCGGATTATTTGAACAACATCTCAAGTTCCTGATGCTTGGGTAAACTGTATTATCCAAACATTCCATTATCTGAACAAAATACTTCCCGCTCGTGTCATTTTGGATAATCAAAGTTGCCCTGTAGTTTGGCTGCTGCAATTCATTGCAATACAAGTGTCCATAATGAGTAAGCAACAAAGGTAAGTGAACAGAGCTGGGTCAGTCGTGATTAAACACTGAATGGTGGCACAGACTCAAGAGGTTAATTGGTGTCCTGTTCCTAACAGTGACTGCACTTCAAAAACATATACAATGTGGCAGGAAACAGCAATACTTGGAAACGAACGGACAGGGTGTAATAAATCACCATGTTAGTAGCAACTATGCAATTCAACACATTTCCATTGATCATTTGCTAGCATGTTCAGGTATTGAAAAAGTGAACAGATGTTTAAGTCAACCTGTACAGACATGTTATCACACACCTATGGAGCAGGTGGGACTTGAATGCAGACCTCCTGGCTCAGACATAGAGGCACTAAAATTGCAATCTTGTATTGGAACAGTGTTCGTAACAAGGTAAAGGGAAGTAAGTCGAAAAATAGATTCATATATGTTCCTGCACATTACACAGTACAAAATGTGCCTTTCTCATGACATTTAAAACTCTGCAGAATGGTTTTAAGCTTTTAGGGAAAAAAAGAATTTGCCAAAATTTGAGGAGAGCCTTGACAGGATTGGCAATTGCTTAGATTCCATGTAGTCCCAGCCTTGAGGCATATTATCTTATTTTTGTAGGTAATTCATACATTATAAATTACAGAATATAATTCCACTCTGTACTTTTAATACAACAGAAAACCTATTTCACAGGAATATTTATACTACCTCCTGTAATCATTCAAAGAAGACATCATGAAAGCTCCTCGGGCAGGGAGGTCATGTTATGGCTGTACGGGACATTGGTGAGGCCACTGTTGGAATATTGCGTGCAATTCCGGTCTCCTTCCGATCGGAAAGATGTTGTGAAACTTGAAAGGGTTCAGAAAAGATTTACAAGGATGTTGCCAGGGTTGGAGGATTTGAGTTAAAGGGAAAGGCTGGAGCTGTTTTACTTGGAGCGTCGGAGGCTGAGAGGTGCCATTATAGAAGTTTATAAAATCATGAGGGCTATGGATAGAGTAAATAGACAGGTCTTTTCCCCTGTGTGGGGGAGTCCAGAACTAGAGGGCATAGATTTAGGGTGAAAGGAGAAAAATTTAAAAGGAATCTAAAGGGCAACTTTTTCACGCAGAGGGTGGTGCATGTATGGAATGAACTATCAGGTGAAGTGGTTGAGGCAGTTACAATTGCAACATTTAAAAGGCAGCTGGATAGGTATATGAACAGGAAGGGTTTAGAGGGATATGGGCCAAGTGCTGGCAAATGGGACTATATTAGCTTAGGATATCTAGTCAGCATGGATGAGTTGGACTGAAGAATGTGTTTCTGAGCTGTACATCTCTATGATTTTATGACTCTAAATTCTGATTCTTAGAAAGTCCAGGCAACTGACAATGTTTCCAATTACTAACATTTTTGTCTACCTGATAAATCATGAGATAACGGACAGTAAGTGACTCTCAACAAATCACATCAAAGTTAAATAGATGGAGGATGGAAAGGAATGGTGGCTGTAACAGCTGCTCCTTTGCTGAGGTATGTTAGGTGTTGAAGCTAAATTTCCTTAAATTCCAGGAACCGTAATTTGTTTTATAAGCTGATGCATTCTTTTGGAACTTTGGAAAAAAGATCAAAACAATGGCACTTTAAACAGGAGGAAGAGAGACAAAGGCAAAGACCACATGGTCAGTGAGAGAGAGAAAGGAAGAAACCAACACTGCTGTCTGACACTTGCTGTTTAAGTTCAATTATCTTCGACATTGGAGTGCATCAAAGAAAAATTTAACAAACAGTGAAAATCACAGCTGACCTTGGAGGCACCTGTGTGGGGGAGCTCACAGCTTGGGAGCAGATAAGTGCATGGTCTTTAGGAGTAATCTTGCTTTTTTTTGTAAATCTACAATAGTGAGCAAAGTGCATTCTTTTTGGTTATGTTTACTGAGATTTTTCTCTTGATTAAAATTTGAAAACATAGGTACTAAGTTAGTTTGAAGTAGTGTTTTTTAGAGCAGCAAGACTGTGCTATTTGCTGGGTTTATGGATTGCTAGGGAGCAAAGATGACCTTTTAGTAGAGTGATGTGCCCTTCCTGTCAGATGTCTGCTAAGTGTGTTTGATTGTGACTCCAATCAGATCGCATGGATCGATTGGAGCAGCAGTGAGAGACAATGAGGAATTTACAGAAGTTAGGGATTGTGATGAATGGCAGTTATACAAATGGAGAAAAACCACAAATACAGTTAGTTGATGGATTTCTTCCAGGAAAGGTAGGAGAGGGAGGGAGGTAATGCAAGAATCTCCTGTAGCTATCCCTATCTCAAACAAGTATGCTGTTTTGGAAAATATAGGGGGCAACGGAATCTCAGGGGAATACAGCATGAACAGCCAAGTTTCTCATACCGAGACTGGCTCAAATGTAATGAGGGGTACATCAGGTTCTAAGCGATCAATTGTGATAGGGGCACAGACAGGGGTTTCTGTGGCCAACAGCGAGAAATCGGGAAGATGTATTTGCCTCCCTTGTGCCAGGATCAAGGATATCTCGAAGACTGCAGAATATCCACAAAGGGGAATGAGATCAGCAGGAGATCGCTGTACACATTGGAACTAATATCACAGGAAGGAAAAGGGATGAGATTCTGAAAGGAGAATATAGGAATTTAAAAAGAAGGTTCTCAAGGATAGTAATATCTAGATTACTTCTGGTACCACAAGCTAGTGAGGATAGAAAAAGGAGGATAGAGCAGATGAATGTGTGACTGAGGAGCTGGGGGAAAAGGGTTCACATTTTTAGATCACTGGATCTCTTCTGGGATATAAGTGACCTACATGATTGCATCTGAATTGGAAGGAGATTAATATACTGGCAGGGAGATTTGTAAGAGCTGCTTGGGAAGATTTAAACCTAGTAAGGTGGAGGGGGTTGGGACCCACAGAGTGAGGAAAGAGATTCATCTGAGACTGGTACATTTGGGAAAAGGAGCAAGTCACACTGTCAGAATAGGTAGGAATAAAGTAGGTAAAAACGAGGTAAAAAGTAGGAGGTAAACGAGGTAAACGAGGAATAAAGTAGGACTGACAAGTTAAATAGCATTTATTTCAATGTAGAAGGCCTAAGGGAAAGCAGATGAACTCGGGGCATGGTTAGAAACATGGGACTGGGATATCATAGCAACTGCAGATGGACAGGGCTGGCAGATTAATGTTCCAGGATACAAATGCGACAGCAAGGATAGAAAGGGGGGCAAGAAAGGAGGGAGAGTGATATTTTTGATTATTAACATTATGGCTGTACTTAGGGAGGATATTCCTGGGAATACATACAGGGGTGTTATTTGGGTGGAACTGAGAAACAAAAGAAAGGGATGGTCACCTTATTGGGATTGTACTATAGAGATAGAGATACAAATATATAGGCAGATTATGGAAAGATGTAGGAGCAACAGGGCTGTGGGAGATTTTAATTTTGCCAACATTGACTGGAATTCACTTAAGTGTTTAGATGGAACAGGATTTGTAAGGGACATCCAGAAGGGTTTTATAGAACATTATGTAAATGGTCCAACTCAGGAAAGGACAGTACTGGGCCTGGTGTTGGGGAATGAACCTGGCCAGGTGGTTGAAGTTTCCGCCAGGGATTACTTGGTGAATCATGATCACAATTTTGTAAGTTTTAGAATACTCTTGGACAAAGACGAGAGTGGTCCTAAAGGAAGAGTGCTAAATTGGGGGAAGGCCAACTACAGCAAAATTCGGCAGGAGCTGGGGAATGTAGATTGGAAGTAGCTGTTTGAAGGTAAATCCACATTTGATATGTGGGAGACGTTAAAGAGAGGTTGATCAGAATGCAGGACAGACATGTACCTGTGAAAATGAAGGATAGAAACGGCAAGATTAGGGAACCAGGTGAAATTGGGAGACTAAAAAAAAAGGAAAAAACAGATACATAAGGTCTAGGAACTGAAAACAGGCAAAGCTTTGGAAGAATATCAGGAAGTAGGACCATGCGTGGAGTCAGAGAAAATGGGTGAGATTCTTAATGAGTAATTTGCATCGGAATTGAGCGAGAAGGACATGACAGACGTTGAAATTAGGGATAAATGTTTGATTACTCTAGGAAAAAGTGTTGGGTATTCTAAAAGGTATTCAGGTGGATGAGTGCCCAGGTCCAAATGGGATCTATCCCAGGTTACTGAGGGTAACAACAGAGGAAATAGCTGGGGCCTTAACAGGACTGGGGAATTGCTAATATTGTCCCCTTGTTTAAGAAGGGTCCAAGTATAATCCAGGTGATTACAGACCATGAGCATGACGTCACTAGTAGGGAAGCTGCCAGTGAAGATACTGAGGGATAAGATCTATTTACATTTTGAAGAAAATGGGCTAATTAGTGATAGGCAATATGATTTTGTGTAGGGAGTCTTGTCTTACCAACTTCATAGAATTATTTGAGGAAGTGACAAAGTTGATTGAGAGAAGAGTTGTAGATGTCACATGGACTTCAGTAAAGCATTTGATAAGGTTCCCCATGGTAGGCTGATAGAAAAAGTGAAGCCACATGGGGGTCAGGGTGTACTAGCTAGATGGATAGAGAACTGGCTGGGCAGCAGGAGACAGTAGTAGTGGAAGGGAGTTTCTCAAACTGTGAACTGTGGCCAGTGGTGTTCCACAGAGATTCACGCTGGGACCACTGTTGTCTGTTGGGGCGGCACGGTGGCTCAGTGGTTAGCACTGCTGCCTCACAGCACCAGCTTCGATTCCAGCCTCTGACAACTGTGTGCATGGAGTTTGCACATTCTCCCCGTGTCTGTGTGGGTTTCCTGCGGGTGCTCCGGTTTCCTCCCACAGTCCAAAGATGTGCAGGTTAGGTGAATTGGCCATGCTAAATTGTCCATAGTGTTAGGTGCATTCGTCAGAGGGAAATGGGTCTGGGTGGGTTACTTTCGGAGGGTCGGTGTGGACTTGTTGGGCCGAACGGCCTGGCTCCACACTGTAGGGAATCTAATATACATAAATAATCAGGAGGCAGGTATAGATGGTCTGATTAGCAAATTTGCTAATGACACTAAGATTAGTGGAGTAGCAGATAGTGAAGGGGACTGTGAGAGAATGCAGCAGAATATAGATAGATTGGAGGATTGGGCAGAGAAATGGCAGAAGGAGTTCAATTCAGGTAAATGCAAGGTGATACATTTTGAAAGATCCAATTCTAGAGTGAACTATACAGTAAATGGAAAAGCCCCGAGGAAAACTGACATACAGAGAGACCTGGGTATTCAGGTCCATTGTACCCTGATGATGGCAATGGTAGAACAATCAAGGCGGCATACAGTATACTTTCCTTCATCAGATAGGGTATTGAGTGCAAGAGTTGGCAGGTCATGTTACAGTTGTAAAGGACTTTGGTTCATTTCCAGCTATAAAACATCACAAAATTAACCAGGAGTAGCTAGCTACTCTCCAACAAAAAAAATCATTGGTGCGTATTTGAGACTAACTCGGTCATACAAAAACTCTCAGCCCATGCAGAGATCTAGTGTTAATTCAATATTCCTGAACAACCCATCAATACTAAATATAGCCTTAAATTCTAAAGCACTACACTGCTGCCAAGCATTTAGAAATGATCAAGCAACAAACCACAGTAGAGAAGTGCTCCATCTCAAGAGAAAGAATCGAGAGAGACAGCCAATTCCAAGTCTCCTAGTGGGGAAAAAAAGACAATTCTATTTGTTGGTCAGCTAGTTATTTTGATCGTACAGATGATTGATTGTTTAAGAATATCCAGCTCCCTTGACAGAAGGTTGCAACTAGTCTGCAAGTGGAGGTAAGAATTCACACACCTGATGTCGATTTTAACAGGAAAAGTAAAAACATTGCGCGTATTTACAGAATTAAATAGTTCTTCCCAACACTACCAAAATGTTTGATAATAATCACTCCTGTACAATCATTACAGTTCTTACCTGCTAAAAATGATTCTCAACAAACTTGCAATAATAGAGCTGGAAACATTTAAATACAGAGATGAAAAGTAAATCCCTCTAAACAGTAGCAAATGCTCAAACCAAAAGGAGTATCTTGAACATCAGGGAGGGGAAATCTCCTCAAGGGCTGTCACTCCCATCATGAATAATCTCATTAGCTAGTATTTCCAGCAGGAAAATAAGTCCATGTGACTTGTTTGTTTTGGATGGCATTTTTTTCCCCTAGCTACCACGATTGCACAGTTGTGAGCATTTAAAAGCAAATGGTAAGAACGTAAAAGCATTGCACCATGCCTAAACAACAAACACATGCAATAATTTCAGAGGTACGAGCATAATGCCAAAACGTCTCAAATGTTTTGCGAAAAACGAGCTCAGTCTTTTACTAGTATTTTCAACTATCATTGCTGGCCTTGCTGGTGACTCAAAAATCCCAAGAATAAATTTAAAAACAAACCATAAAAATTCTCCATTAAGATTTTACAATTTTTTTTCAATTTATTTCCTACAGCTTTTGAGAGCTAAATGAAAATAAGCCTATCAATGCTTAACTTTTCTTTACTGGAAACACCAAACTGTCCAATAGGTTAACACTTGCACATCAAAAATTTTCAAAATTTGATAAGTTCACAAAATTCTATCTAAATTCTACACTAACGCCCATCCCTTAGTTGTTGTGAATTCATCACACATTAGTCAAAAATCCACAAACCCAAACAAGACCCAGAAGTGTGGGCATGCATATTTCCTACAGAAATTGCATGAGTTGCAAAGTGGTAATCAAGGGATGATGGAATTATTGCTCCATTTACTTTGTGTTTTAGGTGAAGCCAGCATTTACTGGTGACAGTTATAGCAGTAAACAAACCGTATGTATGATCCCACAGGTTAAGCCATGGTATGCTTGAGCATTCATGTCAGTAAATTGGAATCTAGCACTTGAAATATAAAGCTTTTCTGTTTAAATATTGGTTCACAATTACCAGCATTTGCTACGAAAAACATGGATGCTTCTTTGTCCTCATTTGTTGTAACAATAATTTTTTTTACACGTAGATTGAATTAATAGCTTTTCTTTTCTCCCCCAGACAAATCGTACATTGTATGCTGTGACTCCCTTGAACAATGTGCCACATATGAGCACCAATAGCACTGCACTCAACATGAATCAATCACATACATTAGTCTGCCAAAACAATTAGTTCAGGTTAAAAAGGTAGGACTGCCACTGTGCACAGCCATAATACAACAACATACTTATTAATTACAGGGGTGGTGGGGAGGAAAACAGATTGAAAGTTTGCATCCTAAAGTACTCCGCACATTAGTGTACAGATCTTGGGCAGGTTATTTGAGGGAAAGTTCAGTGAGTTGGTAGCATCGTGGCTTTGTTTCTGGATTAGCAATCTCATTTGGACAGTTGGGGAACTTCAATTCAGCTAAATAAAGCTGAAATGAAAAACGAGTATCAATGATGATGATATCACGATGACTACCAAACTGTCAGAAAAACTGATGAAATCGCTAAAAGTTCACTAATGCACTTCTGGAAAGGAAATCTGCCAGCCATATCTATCTAGTCTCTGTGACTCCAAAACAACAGAAATTTGGTTTATTCTTCACTGCCTTCTGAACTGATCCAGGGAGCCACTCAGTTGCATTAAAGGCAGCAGCACTCTTTCAAAGGCAATTAGGAATGGATCATAATTGCAAGCCTTGTCAATGCCACCACCATTCTATAAATGAAACATAATTTGCATCCACTATACTCATACTAATGAGTTGGGAAGCAGCAGGGACCAAGGAGCCTCTCTGTTCTTTTTAAAACTTAGAGAAACAGACGTCCAAACAAAGGAAAAATAATTCCTACTTAAGAAATCTTTATGACTAAGAATCTGAGTTTTTCTTTGCAAATATTAAGGTAACCAGTTTTTCCAAATTACTTGTCATTGTTCAGGATTTGAGAATGACAATTTGTTTCAATTTATTTAAATTGTGAAATAACGTTCAAAATGTAAACAAACAACCTTGTCTTTGATTTGAGATATTCAAATGATTTCAGGAATACTAGCACGAATTTTTGAAAGAAACAATGTTCAACTGAGTGCAAACGCTTTGGGATAAAGTAAATACAGAAACTGGTATGGGCCTTGTGAACCAAATGTGAGGGAATTTTAAAAACAAAACCTCCCACTATGTGGTATAGCTAGTGCAATGGAAATCAAGTATACCAAGACTATTCTTAAAACATTCAATGCCCATGTGCACAATTGGAAGATTGTATATTGTTACAGCTGCCATGTCACAAAAGAGACAAACATTGGTGAAGGAGTAAAACGACTGCAGTAAAAAAAAAGGTTCCAAATTTAATGAAATGTGCCACACTGGCAACTCAAGATAATTTAAGCTCCAAACTTTAGAATCAGAATGTCAAGATTGGACAGCACAAAAGTACTAAAAATATTGAAACACAGAAAACCAGTACATTTTAAATTCATAAATAGGATTAAGTAGACAGGAAGGTTCAGAAGTAGGAAAGCAGTAAAATATAGATTCATATAATTGAAAAGTTACACGAAGAATGATAACTGTGTGTCTTCAATAATATTCCAGACAGTGGTGTTCAAATAACTTGGATTGTAAGACACAGGTGCAGAAGTAGGACTTGTAGATGCTGGAGATTAGAGTCAAGAATGTGGTGCTGGAAAAGCACAGCAGGTCAGGCAGCATTCGAGGAGCAGGAGAATCGACGTTTCAGGCAAAAGCCCTTCATCAGGAGCAGAAGTAAGCCAGTCAGCCCATCAAGCCTGCTCTGCCATTCAGTGAGATCATGGTTGACTGAAATCCTCAATTCCATTTTCAATGACCTTACTGATTAAAAATCGTTCTTGAACATACTTAATGACCCAATCTTTACAGCCCTCTGTAGTAAAAAAATTCTGTAGATTCACTACCCTCAGAGAAGAAATCCCTGCTTATCTCTATCTTAAACATGCAACCTTTGAGCAATCAGGGATGGGCAATAAATGCTCGCCTAGTCTGTGGTGTCCTCCTCCTGTGAATGAATCAATAAAATCTGAGATTATGTATTCTGGTCCTAGACTCTATCATAGAGAAGTCAACCTCTCCACATCTACTCTAGTCCTCTAAGAATCTTGTATATTTCAACAAGCTTGTTCTATATTCCAATGACTACAAGCCCAATCTACCAAACCTTTCATTATAATAGTCTCTCCATACTTTGTTAAGTCTGGTGAATCTTCTCTGAATTGCCTCCAATGCCAGTATGTCTTTCCATAGGTATGGGGCTCAAAACTGTTCACAGTATTCCAGCTGAGGTCTGACTAATGTCTTGTATCATTTATGTGAAACTGCCTTACTTTCATACTCCCATTCACTTTGAAATAAAAGCCACCATTCAATTTGTCATCCTGATTACTGCTGCGCTTGGATACTAGATCTTTGTGATTCATGGACAAGGACTCTCAGATTCTTCTGTTCTGTGGCTTTCTGCAAACTTTCTCAAGTTAAATAATATTCAGCTCCTCTATACTTCCTACCAAAATGCATAACTTCACATTTCCCTACATTGTATTCCATATGCAAGTTTTTGCCCCTTTGTTTAACATGTGTATTTCCCTCTGCAAACTCTGTGTATTCCGCACCATGTATATCTTTCCCACCTATATTTCTTTAATCTGCAAACATAGCAATTGCGCATTTTGCACTGGGAATGAAAAAAAATGGATTAAGCCTGAATGGTCTTAAACACATGTTAGAGTGTGTAAACTGTTAAAATGAGCAAGCTATATAATTCAAGCAGTCTGGGTGGATCGATATGCAGGAGTAGAGTTTGCAATTTTCAGTTTCCCTTTACCTAAAACATGTATCCAATGTGGAGTTTAGTGTTTATCATTTACGAATACATAACAGCACATCCCCAATAGCATTGCTAACAGTGAATCTAAGGACATGCTGATTTTTACAACAGTGTTAGCAAGCGTGTACCCTTTAACATGTTAGGGCCACTGATATTTGGCAACTGCTTAAAGTCAAGGTCAATTCTTTTTAAACGGGTGTTTCAAGAAAATGCTCCATAACTCTGTTCATTATTCACAAAAACTGTCCATCTCCCTTTCTTACAGCACGATTTAGGAAGGTCAATAAATGCTAACATAGCCAGTGACATCACAATATACCATGAACAAAATTTTTAAAAACCTATTTATGAATTATCATTCGCTTTGGTTGGTTGACATATTGGTTGATGATTTTGCTTTTACTCGAGTTTTTTTTTACCTATTACATTCATAGAACTCTCATCAAAGACCTTTAATAGGTCAGACAAATGAAATAAATTAGGAAACACTTCTTCTTGACACTCACTGACAGAAACTAACCATGTCTCAAAGACAAAAATATAAATTCATCAATTTAGTACATTTGTGAAGGCAGCATCAACTGCATTAAGAACTGAAAATGTGTTGCTGGAAAAGCGCAGCAGGTCAGGCATCATCCAAGGAACAGGAGAATCGACATTTCGGGCATAAGCCCTTCTTCAGGAATGAGGAAAGTGTTATGAGCAGGCTAAGATAAAAGGTAGGGAGGAGGGAGTTGGGGGAGCGGCTTTGGAAATGCGATAGGTGGAGGGAGGTCAAGGTGAGGGTGACAGGCCGGAGTGGGGTGGGGGCGGAGAGGTCAGGAAGATGATTGCAAGTTAGGAAGGCGGTGCTGAGTTCGAGTGCAGGTTAGAAAGGCGGTGCTGAGTTCGAGTGCAGGTTAGGAAGGCGGTGCTGAGTTCGAGTGCAGGTTAGGAAGGCGGTGCTGAGTTCGAGTGCAGGTTAGGAAGGCGGTGCTGAGTTCGAGTGCAGGTTAGGAAGGCGGTGCTGAGTTCGAGTGCAGGTTAGGAAGGCGGTGCTGAGTTCGAGTGCAGGTTAGGAAGGCGGTGCTGAACTCAGCACCGCCTTCCTAACCTGCACTCTAACTCAGCACCGCCTTCCTAACCTGCACTCTAACTCAGCACCGCCTTCCTAACTTGCACTCGAACTCAGCACCGCCTTCCTAACCTGCAATCATCTTCCTGACCTCTCCGCCCCCACCCCACTCCGGCCTGTCACCCTCACCTTGACCTCCCTCCACCTATCGCATTTCCAAAGCCCCTCCCCCAACTTCCTCCTCCCTACCTTTTATCTTAGCCTGCTGGACACACTTTCCTCATTCCTGAAGAAGAGCTTATGCCCGAAATGTCGATTCTCCTGTTCCTTGGATGCTGCCTGACCTGCTGCGCTTTTCCAGCAACACATTTTCAGCTCTGATCTCCAGCATCTGCAGCCCTCACTTTCTCTCAAAGATCAACTGCATTAATCCAGCCCAGTCTTGTGAATAGACTGAGTATTGTCTTTAGTTGATAATAAAGTAGCATTTAAGAAATGGAGAATACTAATATGTTTAAACGATAGAAGGAAAATAAGGTGAGGTACTGATGTCTAGTCCGACTGTGCTGCAGCAGTCTGCATATGGCACTACTGAAGTGTAAATGGCTTTCCTGGAATCAATTAGGCCAAATGTTAATTCTGAGGTAGAGGGGATACATAAATGATAAAGATATATTTTTCACTGGCTTCTTTCCCAGTCTTAGAAGTCAAGTATTGGACTATTTTGATACTATTACTTACTGATCTTTGCCTCAGCAATACAAAATCAGACATCTGGGATTATTTGCCCACAACATGATCATGCCCTTGGGTTGCAGGCAAGAGCTTTTGCATTACTACGGTAAACAAAGTCAGTCAACAGAATTATCAGGAACATTAGAGTAATACTGTGATTCAATTACCTTTTCATTTCTCTACACCTAATAAATGAGGTACCAGTAACTAAACACTGCACGTTATTTTGGACAGGGATTATTTGAGGACAGAAGCTACTCTTCTCATCCAACAACTGTTACTTCTGCAGCAGCTTTTAGCATGAATGTACACACACACACCAGAATGACATTAAACCCACAACAGACTCCTCGAGAACCAGCCAAAAGCAAAACGCATAAAAGAACACTAAACATAATTGATAGTTTGACATCATAACAAAGAGAAATTAGCACTAAAATGGACAGGCTTTTTTTATATACCTTACAGCTGCCAGTCAATCTCCATGCTCTCAGTCAAGTACTTTCTTTTTACAAGCTAGCCAAAATGATATCAGGGGAGAAGGGGATATCATAGCCAATCAAATCCTGCACACACCCCACATGTACACTCATCTTACAGCAGCTGGTTGGCAATTAGAAATTGGAGCAGCAGCAGATTTTACCGTGCTAACCCAAGGGAGCCAATTGTAGCACCCAGCTGTGACCCTAGCTGAGCTGCTATTCTGCAGCAGAGTAGGTATTAAACTTGTGACATTGCTGTCAGTGTTCATCAGTTATAACCCATCTTTACCAACTAATCATTTCAGTATTCATCAGTTATATACCATTTATTCAACTAAGTATTTGACAAGGTTCCCATTTTTGTTTAAATTTATTTACAAAAGCACAACATGAGGTAGCTCACTTTGACAACTGCACTCATCATTTTTGCAACATTTCCAAACCAAGTGCAGAAATATGTTTTTGCTTAACTCAAACTCTGATCACGTTTGCTGTATTATTTACACAACCACATAGATGATTTGTTTCCAAGTTTTACCATTACAATTATGACTGTTTTAGCCTTTAGAGAATGAATATACAATGGAACATTTTGCCCATATTGGGCTCAAAATGATCATTGCATCTTATTCTAAAGCATTCTCTCCAAGCCAAATTTAACACGCTATATGTAAATATTTTCTTATTATCCTCTCAACACAAGATCCTAATGTATATTTGTAACCCTTTGATTTTTGTACCATGGAATTTCACTTGGTGATATGATTAGATTCTCTACAGTATGGAAACACGCCCTTCGACTCAACAATGGTGAATTGGCCATTCTAAAATTGCTCAGAGTGTTAGGTGCATTAGTCAGTGGTAAAAATAGGGTAGGGGAATGGGTTTGGGTGAGTTACTCTTTAGAGGGTCAGTGTAGACTTGTTAGGCCAAAGGGCCTGTTTCCATACCAACACTGTGGACAATTTGGTATGGTCAATTCACCTGATCTGCACATCTTTGGACTGTGGGAGGAAACCGGAGCACCCGGAGGAAACCCACGCAGACATGGAGAGAATGTGCAATCTCCACACAGACAGTCAGCGAGGTGAGAATCGAACCAGAGTCCCTGGTGTTGTGAAGCAGCAGTGCTAACCACTGATCAACAAATCAAATGTGTTTCTCAAGCAAACAAATTTCATCCAACTAAAAAAGTATGAATTCTGTCAAACTCAGCAAGGTTTGCATCACATTAGCAAATTCAGATAAAAATTTTCACACACTTTGATTACAAATCTTCCACTAACTGTAATGACACTAGATTTACATGTATTAAATGCAAGGAACAAAGATACAAAAACAGAAGTTAGATTCACATTCTACCTATTTTGACCATCTTAGGATAAAACATCGGAATGAAAAACATTGTGTCATAGAATATTTCAGAATACAGCATAATTTAATAACCATAAATAGAGCACACCGATATTGCTAAGAAACCTATAGGAGCAGGCTATGTTCAGCTCAAAGTTTTACTTCAAATTCTAAATCAATATTATGGCTCCCTGAACGAGCAATATCATGATTCAGACATGGGAAGGGACAGCATTGCTGAGAGATTCATATTCTGGATTAGAGTGGTGCTGGAAAAGCACAGCAGTTCAGGCAGCATCTGAGGAGCAGGGAAATCGACGTTTCAGGCAAAAGCCCTTCATCAGGAAAGGTGAAGGGCTTTTGCCCGAAACGTCGATTTCCCTGCTCCTCGGATGCTGTCTGAACTGTGCTTTTCCAGCACCACTCTAATCCAGAATCTAGTTTCCAGCATCTGCAGTCATTTTACCTGAGAGATTCATATGCTCTTATTGACACCACAAATGTTGGTACTATATGAATAAGAGCAGGGGTTTTTACCTGACATTTTTTCTAAGAGATATTTTTTCCTTCAACCAATACTATCAAATCAGAATGACTTGGACTTTGCAAACAACCGCTGAAGTCATGATGCTCATCACTGACCTTTATGACGGCAGCCATCAAAGATTTGTGATGTGGCTTCTGTTCTTTGCCATATGAATTTTTGTTTCTCCTTTCATGGGATATGGCCATTATGAACAAGGCTAGCATTCATTATCGATCCTACTGTCCTTGACAAGTTAGTGGTAGATGACCTGCATTAACTACTGCAATCTACCTGATACTGTAATGCCCAATGTTGCTGGGAAGGGAGCTCCAACCTTCTGTTGAAGCAACCATAAATAATGAGTGAAGATTGCAAGTCAGAATGGTGTACGACTTGGAAGTGAACTTGTAGGTGGTGCTGTTCCCATGTGCCAGTTCCCCTTCTCCTTCTAGTTCTTAGAGCTCGCAGTTTTTGAAGGTACAGTTGAAGGGGCCATGGTGAGTTCGGCAATGCATCATGCACATAATGCCAGACCCAGCTTTCAAATGGGTTCCATTCTTAATCTATTCACAAGTTGATTTGTACACAAGTCAGAACACAATGCAGGACAATGTAAAGCAGCTGTTCATAACTATAGAAATGTTTGTATGTTGGGTTTGTAAAATGACACACCTGCATGGGATTGTGATAGTGCTCTCAGTTTCACAGGAGTAATGACATTAAGCACTAATAGTTCTGGCATCATAACTACCAACAGGCCTTTAAATAAAACTTCAATGGATTAGTGAGAAGCAGAGACACAGAGCCAAGGGTGCCCTGGTTTTATCCTACATGGGCTCATTTGATCTCACACCACCACAGCAAGGTTATTGCAATTCATTGGGTGGCATGGTGGCTCAGTGGTTAGCACTGCTGCCTCACAATGCCAGGGACCCGGGTTCAATTCCAGCCTCGGGCAACTGTCTGCGTGGAGTTTGCACATTCTCCCCATGTTTGCATAGGTTTCCTCCCACACTCCAAAGATGTGCAGGTCAGGGGAATTGGCCATGCTAAATTGCCCAGAGTGATAGGGCTCAGGCCCGAAACGTCGATTCTCCTGCTCCTTGGATGCTGCCTAACCTGCTGCGCTTTTCCAGCAACACATTTTCAGAGTGATAGGTGCATGAGTAAGGGAATGGGTCTGGGTGGGTTGCTCTTCGGAGGGTCAGTGTGGACTTGTTAGGTCAAAGGCCTGTTTCCGCACCGTAGGTAATGTATATCTAAATCTATATTGCTTTGAAGTGGGAGTTGACACAGGGCAACACACGGATGTTTAAAGCGCTGCTGTAAGGTGCTACTGACGGAGGCCGTGCCAGGAGCGAGTGTCACCACAGAAGAGCCCCCAGCGAAACTCGCACTCCTTCACACCCTTCGGGATGGGGAGACCTTAGAAAATGCCTACCTCTATATGTGGTCTGCGGGAGATCTCGAAGTTGCCTCCTTGACCACAAAGGGACAGTGAAGTGGGAGTTGACACGGGGTACACAGACACAAGATGGCCGCTGAGCCATAAGTTGGTCACTGAGCACACCGGATGGCTGCTGAGCCATTACGTGGAAAAGTACGGCGAAGTATACAAAAACCTGCCTGAGGCCAACAGGATACCAGCAAAATAGACACAGAAATAGATAATTAGTTTTAGGCGGGTGGGAGAGAAATACACATCAGTAACATCTACTGCCTGCCAAAGTGTCTGAGTCCAGCCGCTACCTTCAATAGAAATGTTAACTACCTGAGACTGCTAGTTTACAAGTGTTAATACTTTAGCTTTGCAGAAATGGAAAACGATCTTCCTTCTCAGGAAGAACCATCGTGACCAATTACTTCTGCGTGGCTGCTGAAACTGACAATGATTCTGTAACATTCCTCTGAAATTGATAATGACTCTGTAATTTTTTATGTAAATAAACCATGCTGCACAAAGACTCGATATCTGGACCATTATACCATGAAATGTATAAAATATTGTGACATGCTCAGAGGGTGACAGAAGGCTCACAGCTAACAGCCATACTGCCAAGCGTCTCTCTCTCTCTCCCCGGAGCTCCAGTTTCTTTGTACAATAAACTCTGTTGCTGAATCCAGATTCTGACTCTGAGACTGGTGATTTTCCCCACAACAACTGGCGCAGTCGACAGGATCTCTTATTCCTGGTGCTCTGGTCAAAGGCCATGATCAGGAAGCTGGGGTAAGAGACACTTTAAACCTGCAAACTGGAAGAGTCGGATCGGGCCAAAGACAGTTTAAAAGGGTATACCATTGTAATGTGTAACTTGTGTAATATACTCAATCCAGTGAGCAGAAGTAGGAAAGTGTACTAACTGGTGTGATAACCAGCTGCTTGCACTGAAATGACCAGAGGATAACGTTGTACCTGCCTCAAAAACCCTGCCCTAAACCGGTTGTTAAGGGGAGTAGCCCCCCCCAATCAGAATTGAAGTGGGAATTGAGGTGCCAAGGCTAGGAGTTGTGAAGCACAAGAGGCAAAGTCGGGTAATGTTGGACTCTTTGGGGGCAAACAATGCAGAGTCCAGTAAGAGCCTGGTCGAAGTGTGGGTGCTGTCTGTTATTGTGTTTTAAACTTAAATGGTGAGTAAAAGGAGATGATCACTCTGACCAAGAGCCAAACTCCAGTGGAGCAGCGCATCACGAGGTGGGAAGTATGGACACTGAGTAACTGTGTGTGGTGTAAAATTCCAAGCAGTGGAATGTGGTGAAACGGTTAAAAATTATGTCCCAATACATGTGTGAATCTAACCGGAATGGAGGTGTTGCTTAGTCCCGTGTGAATCTTATTACACACCTCCCCGTGTGAATCTTCTTATCTGTATGTAACCAGAATGGAATGTGTTTTTTAGCCTTGCTCTGCTGTTCACATGAATGTTTATATCTGGAAAAGAGTATATCAGCTGGAAAAGTCTCCAGTTCGGTGAGTCTGCTCCGGGGTTACGTTTAACCGCCGAGCGTGGGTTGTTGGCAACCGCTCTACGAGAACTGACGGCTCCCAGTTCCGGTAACATGTAGAGTGAGTATAAGCCAGACCCGTTGTATGAGACCTAGTTGTGGCGACGCTGCGGGGAATAAAATGCCCATATTCTAGCAGACTCGCCTCTTGGTCGTTTGTTCTGTGTCAGACTACTCTCCTACGAACCTGACCTTGAGAATTTTTTAAAACACTGTGATACCCTGTCAGTCCGTAGTAAAACAACAGAGCTTGAATAGTGGCGGTGGCTGAAAGGATTATTTAGCATATACCAGGAGTGGTCAGGACAAGCAAAACCCAGATCGTGGGGACTGAGCAATCATTCAGGCTTTTAGAGATTGGCTGTCTAGCGCCCATCAATCCATCCTGAAAATTGGAGTATAATGTCCCAAAATTATGATGACCAGAGTAGGCTGGCGGAGTGCAGGAGGCAGAAGCTCCCACAATAAAAACAAAACCTGACAGAACAACCTACCGGAATGGAGGCGAAGGCAGAACCAAACTATCCTGCCATAACTGTGGCCGACAGGGACACCTTGCCAGTGACTGCTGGGCCCCACAGGCAGGGAATAGGTTAAGGAACAGTATAAAGAACTGCAGCCACTGCAATACAGCAGGTGTGCAATAGAGCACAGAGAGAGTGTGCTGGGAAAAGTATGGGGGACCCCAAAAGAACACCTGGAATACCACGGAACCACAGGACTCCCGAGGTCCGCAGAGCTGATGACCACCTGCCGCCATTCATAAGGATAAGGGTCCATCCTACCCTGGATCCCAGGATAAATTCACCTTCACAACAAGGGAGAGGTAGTACACGTGGACTTGCCTGCCACAGCGGTTCCACAACAGCCCAACTATTTTTCACTAAGTGATGAGCGACATCCTCTACAAAATAGATTTACAAGAAGGAAGCACGTGGATGATATCCTGATTGCTTCAGAGTCTGAATCAGGACACCAAGAAGCTTTATACCTCATATTGCACAAACTGGCAGTCGCAGGGTTAAAAGTCAGCCCCACAAAAGCACAATTTGGACAAGCACAAATCCTATACCTGGGACACCTTATATTCCAGGGACTCAAGGAAATGCTAAGCTACCGAAAGAAGGTAATTTAGCAAATGCCACAACCTACTACTGTAAGGGGAGTCAGAAAGGTCGTGGGGCTATTTACACTAGAGTTCGCAAAATTGGCTGAACTGATTCAAAAACTAATCAAAGGGGGGAAGCCCGCCTTGGAACCTGTGACTTGGGGACCAGAACAGGAAAAGGCTTACAGTGAGCTAAAAACTAGATTAATATCGGGCTAGGGCTACCAGATCCCAGTAAAGGCTTCCACATACATTGTCATAATGAGGGAGGAGTTTACTCCGTAGTGCTCACAGGGGACCACGGTGACAGGAGAAGATCCGTAGAATATTACTCTACCACGGAAGGGCCAGTAGTCACTGGGCTGCCCAGATGCATAATGCCCTTAGACTGTCTGCCTCGGCCATGATGGTCAGTAATGGCAGGGAATGTCATCCTCTACACCAAACACACCCTAGTGGAAATGTTAAAAACTGAGAAGCTGAGGACCATTTTGAATATGAGAAGGGCAAAGTGGGAGGCAGTTCTCCTACCACCAGGTCAGTCCGTGGTAATAGTTAAGGACATGGGAGAAAGCCTAGCCGAGGGAATTCTAGACACAGGCGAACCGCACAATTGCGGAGACATAGGTGGGGATGAAGATAGGGGTATAGTAAAGGATACCTCCCTGGACACAGCTGAGGAAACCCTCTTTGTGGATGGGTCATGGAAATATATAGCGGGGTCACCCCACACAGGATGGGCTGCTGTAAACAATAAACTACAGACAGTTATGTCAGGAAGGATTGACGGAAGCCAATCCGCGCAAGTAGCAGAGATAGTCGCGCTAACCAAAGCATTTGAGCTGTCAAAGGGAAGAATTGTGAACATTTATACAGATAGTCAATATGCCTCCAGGGTTGTATATGATACGTGGTTGCAGGGGGGAGAAGAGGGTTCACCACTGCTGGGGGAAGCCCCACAAAACACCAGTTAAGAATCCAAGCAGTGCTGAGTGCCAGCTAACAGCCAAAAAAGGCTGCAGTAATAAAAATCAAAGAGCACCAAAAGGAGCCAAGGAAAGAGCATCCAGGCTGGCTGAAATGTAAAGGGAACCAAGCCACAGACCGAGCAGCCCAGCGAGCCTCAGAGCAGGAAACTGTTGATTAGATTCCAGTCGCAACAACTGAACTAACCGAAGATGCCATTCACATATAGCAGCTGCAGGAGGACACCCCACAGGAAGAGATACAGATGGAAAATGCAGGGAGAACTTAAAGGGGAGGACTATATCTGAAGCTAAGTGGACAAGGTGATAGCACCAGCAAGCATACAAAACATCTTGTTCGGGCTGCACCACGGGCTCTTACACGGGCACTTCCCGCTCCTCCGCCCTTGAGCCCCGCCCCTCCAACCGCCACCAGGACAGAACCCCACTGGTCCTCACCTACCACCCCACCAATCTCCATGTACAGCGCATCATCCGCCGTCACTTCCGCCACCTCCAAACAGACCCCAGCACCAAGGATATATTTCCCTCCCCTCCCCTATCAGCTTTCCGTAGAGCCCACTCCCTCCGCGACTCCCTTGTCAGATCCACACCCCCCACCGACCCAACCTCCACTCCCGGCACCTTCCCTTGCAACCGCAGGAGGTGCAACACTTGCGCCCACACCTCCCCCCTCACTTCTCTCCAAGGCCCCAAAGGAAACTTCCATATCCGCCACAGATTCACCTGCACCTCCACCCACATCATCTACTGCATCCGCTGCAGCCGGTGTGGCCTCCTCTATATTGGGGAGACAGGCCGCCTACTTGCGGAGCGATTCAGAGAGCACCTCTGGGCCACCCGGACGAACCAACCCAACCAACCTGTAGCACAGCATTTCAACTCCCCCTCCCACTCCACCGAGGATATGCAGGTCATTGGACTCATCCACCGCCAAACCACAACAACCCGACGGTCGGAGGAGGAGCGTCTTATCTTCCGACTGGGAACCCTCCAACCGCAGGGGATGAACTTGGACTTCACCAGTTTCTTCATCCCCCCTCCCCCCACCTTGTCTCAGCCGGATCCCTCCAGCCCGGCACCGCCTTCCTGACCTGCAGTCTTCTTCTTGACCTCTCCGCCTCCATCCTACTCCGACCTATCACCCTCACCTTGACCTCTTTCCACCTATCACATTTCCAACGCCCCTCCTCCAAGTCCCTCCTCCCTATCTTTTATCTTCTCCTGCTGAACACTCTCTGCTCATTCCTGAAGAAGGGCCTGTGCCCGAAACGTCGAATCTCCTGTTCCCTGGATGCTGCCTGACCTGCTGTGCTGTTCCAGCAATAAAGTTTCAACTTTGATCTCCAGCATCTGCAGACCTCACTTTCTCCTCTTACATACAGGCAGGGAAGCTATGAGAGCAAGTCTAGGGAGAGAGGTGGTGGTGGAAGAGAATGGGAAGAGATATAGCCAAACACTGCCGCAGGTGCGCGGTTAGCACACAGCATACCCAGGTAGACCCATAAAAGTTAGGATGAGACACCAATCAAGCCCAAAGGGGACCCTGGGAACACCTCCAAATGGATTTCACAGGGCCACTACCACCTTCCTAGGGGAAAACGTACTGCCTGGTCATCATAGACCAGTTCACCCGTGGGTAGAGGAATTCCCCACCAAGAACTGTACCACGACCACTGTAGGCAGGATTCTAGCAGAGGAGGTAATCCTGAAGTGGGGGGGGAGTGGGGGGTGGGGGGAGTGGGGGGTGGGGGGGGGTGGGTACCCCTACAGATCAACTCCGACCAAAGGACACATTTCAGAGGCAAAGCTTTGAAAATGGTATGCCAGCTACTTGGGATAAAACAAAAGTTTCATATCCCTTATCACCCCCAGAGCTCAGGGATGGTAGAGAGAATGAACAGAACCCTTAAAAATGCTATAGCTAATACCACACAAACATCAGGGAGGACATGGGCTGAAGTGCTGCCAGCCGTACTTATGAATTTAAGAGCCACCACGAATCAGGCAACTGGACTAACCCTACGAATTAATGACTGGGTGAGCAATGCAATTACCAGAGACCATTATAACAGTTGGGACCAATGTAGGTCCGCTAAAAGATAAAATTCGGAGATATGTATTGGAATTAAGCACCCAATTAAAAGTGATGCATAAATTGGTAACTGAGATACAAGGCCAAAAGGACGAGGCAGGGGATCTTGAAAACTTTCCTGAAGTCCCAGCAGCTAGGGGCCACGTCCTTGTACGAACCCTGCCTGACAAACCAGGCTTTGCCCCAAAATGGAATGGGTCGTACGAAGTTATAATCAGTGGTGACACCTGTGCCTGTATAGACTTTAAGGGAAAAGGCTCGAGGAAGCACTGGACCCAACTCAAACTGTATAAGGACTCCTATGAATGAACTAATATGATTGACCATTCCTCAGGCACAGACAGGAACTGCGAGTAAGACAGTGACCAAGGGGAGAGCACCGTAACCACAACCAAGCAAACCACCCAGAGGCGCGGATAAACCTGCCGACAAGACACAGAAATCACCTACTGTTGCCGATCTTTGGGTATCATTGTAAAAAAAAATGGACACTGACTATTAACCTCATTTAACTTTAATCATGTACATAGTCAAGTATATATTATTGTTTCTAAATGTTGCAATAGGGGATAACCTCTTTTACAAAACTCACCTAAATTTACATGGGAACCAAACGGTCTGTTACCCACTGGCGCAATCGGTTGAATTCCTATTTGTGGCCACTTCTGTATGGACCTCTCGCAACTTATACATAATAGATACACCTCGGGGGCACCATGTAAGGTACAGCTAGAAAAATACAAAAGGGGACTCCAGGGTCGATGTGTCAAATTGGTCAGGTCCACCGGGCTATGGGGTCAGGCGCCCCAACAGAGGGAGGGAAAGACCGATTTAAACATTGCTAATTACCCACTCTGTTTCATGGGGTAGGGATGGAGATGTGTTTATGCTGTGATACCTAGAAACAGCTCATGCACGCAGAAACAATGTACTCACCAGCACTGTACAATCACCCAGGGGCAACTTAACTGCACCTACAGCGAGCAGGCATGCTTGAACATGACCGCAGGAAGGCAGTTTATATGCAGACAGTGCAATGGCACTCACGTAAGCTCTGCCACATGGACATACCAGTTTGATACCTACCAGCTGGGAGGAACAAATGGGGAGTCAAAGGTGAGATGGGTAGACAAAGGCCCAGGAACAGGACACTGTATGCTATTGGGCAGTGAAGAAATTTGTTTTCTTAGTTATGGGGATTTATGTTACTGACACACCAAATCTCCCGAACCTTTTCGCAGTAGGAACGATATGACCCCTCATTGTACCATGCTTGGAGAAGGTTAGTGGCCTGCCAGGAATTCTGTGCTGGTTGGCAGATCCCCACCATGCTGAGATCATCAATGGGGTATGGGTTTTTGGGATTTTTGTCTTTTGAGGGGGGAGGCAGCAGGGGTTGTCAGCACTAAAAATCAAAACTACATTGTGTGTGGATTGAAAATCTTGGGGAACAATACATCAAAGGCTCTAGAAGCAATCAATGGTGAATTCGCTGAACTCAGACTTTACGCACAGCAGGCACATTACACGGTGGATTATTAGTTAGCCCAGCAAGGGGGAGTATGTACAATCATTGGTGACAAGTGACAATCCATGACTATTCTTACAATATTACATAGGCGATCATAAACATTCAGGACCAGCCAGATGACTTCAGTCAAGGTGCCACAGGAGGAGATAGCTGGCTAGAATGGCTGATAGGAAAATCCTGGGGACCCTATTTGACACACAGGATTGTCCTCCTTATTTCACTCATACTGGTATTCTGCCTAGGCAGATGTTTAAAGCGCTGCTGTAAGGTGCTACTGACGGAGGCCGTGCCAGGAGCGAGTGTCACCACAGAAGAGCCCCCAGCGAAACTCGCACTCCTTCACACCCTTCGGGATGGGGAGACCTTAGAAAATGCCTACCTCTATATGTGGTCTGCGGGAGATCTCGAAGTTGCCTCCTTGACCACAAAGGGGCAGTGAAGTGGGAGTTGACACGGGGCACACAGACACAAGATGGCTGCTGAGCCATAAGTTGGTCACTTAGCACACCGGATGGCCGCTGAGCCATAACATGGAAAAGTACAGCGAAGCATTCACAGATACTGCCTGAGGCCAACAGGATACCAGCAAAATAGACACAGAAATAGATAATTAGTTTTAGGCGGGTGGGAGAGAAATACACATCAGTAACATCTACTGCCTGCCAAAGTGTCTGAGTCCAGCCACTACCTTTAAATAGAAAAGTTAACTACCTGAGACTGCAAGTATACAAGTGTTTATACCTTAGCTTTGCAGAAATAAACAATCTCCCTTCTCAGGAAGAACGATCATGACCAATTACTACAGCAATGGACTTCTGTGTATTTGCTGAAACTGACAATGACTCTGTAACATTCCTCTGAAATTGACAATGACTCTGTAATATTTTCTGTAAACAAACCATGCTGCACAAAAAGACTCGATATCTGGACCATTATATCATGAAATGTATAAACTATCACGACATGTGCTCCAAGGGGGAGAGAAGGCTCGCAGCTGACAGCCGTGCTGACGGATGTATCTCTCTCGCCGGAGCTCCAGTTTCTTTGTACAATAAACTCTGCTGCTGAATCCCAATTCTGACTCCAAGACTGGTGGTTTTCCCCACGACAGCTTATTGTGTGACTGTTTTATTCACTGTTCCCTCAATTTCAACAGTAATGAACAAATCTGAGGAACATCTTAATAGGATTGGGAGGGGAGAGGACAGGCTCATTACAAAACCTCATTCCTTGGCTTTTCAATTCCTCAGCCAGAAGCGTATACCAATGGTTAGCTGTCCTTTTAAACTGGAAGGAATGCAGCAAATGACAAATAGGTGGAAATGCAAATTTCAACAATTAGACAACCAAAAGGCTCACTGTGTGACTAGCACACATGGAAAGAGGGTTTCATGAAACTCTTGCAACAGAAAAAGAAAAGACGGTCAAACAAATCAATGGGATGTTCCCACCTGTGATACAACAATGATTACACTTGGGCTTGTTTTAGGAAGCCTTCTTCACTTTTATATGAGTACATCATCAACTGCAAGCTCCCCTCTAAGCCACTCACCATCTTGGCTAAGAAATATGTTGCTTTTCCTTCACTAGCAGTAGTTCAAAATCCTGGAATTCCCTCCCTAAGGGCATTGTAGGTCAACCTACAGCATGGTGATTCAAGAAGGCAACTCATCACCACCTTCTGGGAAGGGCATTATCTCTTTCTTGTGACGAGTTGCTGCTTACTTTGCATAATATTAACAGCATGCATTATTGAAACACTTGGTATTTTAGATTAGATTCCCTACAGTGCAGAAACAGGCCCTTCGGCCCAACATGCCCTCACCGACCCTCCGAAGAGTAACCCACCCAGACCCATTCACCTACTCTCTACTAATGCACCTATCACTGTCGGCAATTTAGCTTGTCCAATTCACCTGACCCACACATCTTTGGACTGTGGGAGGAAACCGGAGCATCCAGAGGAAACCCACGCAGACACTAGGAGAATGTGCAAACTCCACGCAGACAGTCGCCCGAAGCTCGAATTGAACCCGGGTCCCTGGCACTGCAAGGCCGCCCCAAGACACAAGACATTCTGTGACAATTTGATCTATTGTTTCCCATGAGTTGGAAAGACTGTTTTAAGTGAAATGGCAATTCAGTCTGTAGCCTAGACTGAAGTCAATAGGTGACAACAGCAATATGCAGATTCCATTAACATGAGATGCTTCCTTTTCCTACTCTCAAATTGTTCAATAGATAGATTACGCTTAATGCTATCCTATGTTAAATCAGTTATTTTATCCAATCTTTATGGCTCAGACCCTTGAGTCCAGAAGTATCCTCCTCTGTACTCATATAAAGGTGAAGAAGGCTTCCTAAAACAAGCCCAAGTGTAACCATTGTTGTATCACAGGTGGGAACATCCCATTGATTTGTTTGACCGTCTTTTCTTTGTTAGCTTTGTGCCTTTATTTCTCCTTTGTTTTCACTTTCTTAAGCCAATCACGCACGCTCTTTATTTTTCTGACCTCTCGCCTATCAATTCGACCTTACCATAACCGTTTGAGTAAATTGCTTAATGTATGTTCAAACCAGAATAAATAATAGTGCATTCTGAAAAATCCAGCAAGCTCTGGATCATAAATCTGAGTACATTGAATTCTCTCCCTTTCAAAGTAAATGCTACAAGAAATGTTCTCAAATGTCTGTTACTTACAATGTTCTCTTTGCACCGAGACTGACAGTCTTTACAGAACTTCAGTCGCTTGATGTAGAAGCACAAGTTAAAACCACAAAGTCAAGGGAAGCTAGCTACTTCTACCATTTAGGTTGACCCTGGGAAGTTATATCAGTGAGTACATCATCTGTTTACACGTTTAATAGTTACTAACTGTTAACTAACAAAGGAAACTCACTCAGCCTTATTAAAAAGCAATTTTTTCTGCCTTTCAGTTCCTCAGGCTAAACAGAATTGAACTCTATAGTAATAACTATGCTTTACGGAGAAAGCCATTTTGAGATTAGGAACAAATAAGCATTTTCTTTAAATAAAAATGTACCAGCAGTAATCACCCTTTTCAAAGAACTTTCTTTTGACTTGCAGCTGTTGTACAACTTTGCAAGGAGCAAATACAAGAAATTTAATAAATTATAAAGAAATTAGTACTGTAACAACTTTGAAATTACATAATACTCATCACTATTTCTCAATGGCAATTCAACTCATTACTGCAACTTAAAAATAAACAAAAACAAAAGCATTCTTAAGTTTTACTTTAGCAAAAAAAGGGCAATATTTTGTATGTCTTTCATCATATTTTATTATTTTAAAAGTTAACCTCTCCAGGTACTAATATCCTTCTAAAATCAATAGTGAGTAAGCCAATTAAATTTTTTGCACAAATAAGCAATTTTAATCAGTTTGCCCCAATATCACACCATCTGGCACAGTAAATAGAACAAAAAAAAATCCATGATGACACCATACTGCCATTCTGTTCTCATGAAAGGTCAACATAGCAAGTAGTTAAGATCCATTATACCTAAACTAACATTTCTAACTCACCATCTCCAAAGCAACAGGAGAAAGTGAGGACTGCAGATGCTGGAGATCAAAGTCGAGAATGTGGTGCTGGAAAAGCACAGCAGGTCAGGCAGCATCCGAGGAGCAGGAGAATCAACGTTTCAGGCAAGAACCCTACATAAGGAATGAGGCTTGTGAGCCGAGAGGGTGGAGAGATCTCCAAGGCAACACCTTATTCCGTTAGTATTTATAAAGTTTATCATTGCTATTTTTGCCTTGAATCATTTAAGATCCAACTTCCCACCATATAACCTTTCATTATCCCACTGTTACCTTAAAAATAAACATTTTCTTTCCATTTTAAGATATTACAGTGAGCAACTGTAATGTGTAAGTGTATGAACTTAGTGTACCAACACAATTCTCCACTACATTTTGACTAAATCAGAGAGAACAAAAGGATGTAGGTAGGAGATAGAAAAGTTTGAATTTGTTGATCTAAATGATTATTTCCTTGCTTTAAGATCAAAATGCTAATTCATTAAATCAACTGAAACATATAATAGTTTGAAAGACTTTTCTAGGTGGTGATGATGCAATTTAGGAATAGCGGAACAAATTTCAAACTTGAATTTGGATAATTTTCAAAATCATATTTGGTACATGTGAATTAAGAAATCGCCAAATTATATTCTACCTACTGCACCCAGAGTAAACACAGAGCATATCTATGTCCTTTATGGAAGAAGATCTGCTGTCCTTATCTGATCCAACCTCCAAGTGACTTCAAGACACACAACAAAATGATTAACTATTAACTGCCATCTCAAAATGCCTAGCAAGCCACTCACTTCTGTCAAAACTCTGAAATGTTATTTACTGAAAAATTAAATTTATTGGACCACCTGGCATTGACCTAGACATCAGAACAGACAACAGTAAACTCAGCCATTTTGGCCAGTAGAATCCTCCTTACTAACATTTGGGGGTGAATGCCAAAATCAGGACAGCTGTCTCTCAGTCTAATCAAGCAACATCCTGATCTAGTCATGCATACTTATTCATACCCAACAAACAACATCCCAAACATGACCATCATGCTGATGTCCTGTTTCATGAGCACGATAGACCCAGCAGAGGCAAGTATTACTCTATCTTGTACATCAATTGAGGAAGCATTGAAAACGGCATGGTGCAGACTATGCCCCGGGTGGGGGACTTCAATGACTGCAAGGTTTGTAGCTCAGTTTGAGGTTTAGGGTGTACGTTTGCTCGCTGAGCTATAGGTTTGATATCCAGATGTTTCATTACTTGGCTAGGTAACATCATCGGTGGCGACTTCCAAGTGAAGCGAAGCTGTTGTCTCCTGCTTTCTATTTATATCTTTCTCCTGGATGGGGTTCCTGGGGTTTGTGGTGATGTCATTTCCTGTTTGTTTTCTGTGGGGTTGATTGATGGCATCTAGATCTATGTGTTTGTTCATGGCGTTGTGGTTGGAGTGCCAGGCCTCTAGGAATTCTCTGGCATGTCTTTTCTTAGCCTGTCCCAGGATAGATGTGTTGTCCCAGTCGAAATGGTGGATTTTTTCATCCGTATGTAGGGCTACGAGGAAGAGAGGGTCGTGTTTTTTTGTGGCTAGCTGGTGTTCATGTATCCTGGTGGCTAACTTTCTTCCTGTTTGTCCTACGTCGTGTTTGTGGCAGTCCTTGCATGGAATTTTGTAACACACAAACCCACCAACACTCTCAAACAAAAAATAACAAACGTAAAAGACCCAGCACAACCCATGGACAAAACCAACGTCATCTACAAAATTCCATGCAAGAACTGCCACAAACACGACGTAGGACAAACAGGAAGAAAGTCAGCCACCAGGATACACGAACACCAGCTAGCCACAAAAAGACACAACCCTCTCTCTCTCGTAGCCCTACACATGGATGAAAAAAACCACCATTTCGACTGGGACAACACATCTATCCTGGGACAGGCTAAGCAAAGACATGCCAGAGAATTCCTAGAGGCCTGGCACTCCAACCACAACGCCATAAACAAACACATAGATTTAGATGCCATCTATCAACCCCTCAGAAAATGAACAGGAAATGACATCACCACAAACCCCAGGAATCTCATCCAGGAGAAAGATATAAATAGAAAGCAGGAGACAACAGCTTTGCTTCACTTGGAGGTTACCACTGATGATGTTACCTAGCCAGGTAATGAAACGTCTGGATATCAAACCTACAGCTCAGCAAGCAAACCTACACCCTAAACTTCAATTACTATTGTCAGGAGGGCTTGGAAGCACACTACTGACTAAATTCCCAAAGGCCACAGTTGTTGAACTGAGTATGTGGCAGGGAACAAGGGAACAAGAGATAAAAAGATTGCAACAATTTTCAGCCAGAGGGCCAGAGTGGATAATACATTTTCACTTCCTCTAATAGGCTGTAACATCACAGATACTAGTACTCAGCCAATAGAAATCACTGAAACTCCGGAGACTGCGAGACTCTTACAATATTCTGACAATAGTACAAAAGGCAGGTGCTCCAGAATTCAGTCTGAACGTAAGCAGGTTGGTCCAGTAGAGCTACAAAACTGGCATTTACCTGACAAAATGGAAAATTGCCCAGGTGTATCATGTACACAAAGAGCGGGACAAATCCGTCCCAGCAAATTACTGCCTGGTCAGTCCACTGTTGACTGTCAGTAAGGTGACAGGAGAGTTCATCAACAGTGCTATCACACTTTGTTTGCTTAGCAAAGATCAGTTCACTGATATTCGATTTGGGTTCTGTGAAAACCACTCAGCTCCAGGTATGATTACATGCTTGGTTCTGACATGTGCGAAAAGAACTGAACTCCAAAGGACAGGCAGAGGTCGCTACCCTCCACATCAAAGCCACATTTAACAGAATGTGGCATCAAGGAGCCCTAAGAAAACTAAACAATAGAAATGGAGAGGTGGGGGGAAAATCTCCACTGCCTGGAGTCTTACTTAGTACTCATTTGTGGTTGTTGGAGGTTAGCCATCTCAGGTTGCGGGCATCACTGCAGGAGTTCCTAGTGTCCTAGGTATTTTTGACTGCCTCATCAATGAACTTCTTCCACCCTAAGGTCAGAAGTAGGATGTTTGCTGATGATTGTACAATATTTAAACCATTTGCAAGTCCTCAAATGTTGAAGCAGTCCAAGTACATATGAAACAAAACTTGGTCAATTTCCAGGCTTGGGCTCACAATTAACAAAAAACATTCCCAAAGCAAAAGTATCAAGTAACTACCATCTCCAATGAAGAAATAATCTGTCCATTGTCCCTTGATTGTAACTAGGTGATGGTGATCATCACTGAATGCCCCATTTTGAGCATCCTGTTGGGTTACCACTGACCAAAATTTAAATTGGACTCGCCAATAAATAATGCGACTATAAGAGCAGATCAGAAGCTTGGAATTGCTCCAACGACTCAGTCTGTCCACCATCTATAATGGCACAAGTCTACAAGCAGTGTGATGGAGTACTTTGCCAGGAGAAAACAACCTGTTGATTGGCACTGGAACCACAAACATCCAGTCCTTCCACTACTAATGCACAAGTAGCAGGGTATGCACCATCGACAAAATGCACTGCAGAAATTCACCAAGATACCTTAGACAGCACCTCTCAATCCCATGAAAATTACCATCTATAAGAAAAACAGAAGATATATGGAAACACTTCCACATGCAACTTCCTCTCCAAGCCACACATCATCCTCACCTGGAGATATATCAATATTTCTTCACTGGTGCTAGGTCAAAATCCTGGACCTCCCTCCCTAACAACATTGTAGATGCACCTATATTCCACGGACTGCAGCAATCCAAGGCAGCAGCTGACATCCACCTTCTCCAGGGAAATTAAGAACAAGGAACAAATGCTGGCCAAGACAGCGAAGCCCATATTTCCTGACTGATTTTTTTTTTTTAAAACTTTTACTTAAACGTAATAGAGAACTTTTAAAAGTGGGATTCTGGGAGAATGAATGCACATAAAATCAATAAGTACATTCTTTATACATCACCATTTTCAAAATTTTAATCTACTCTGACTACAGTGAAATGTGCTTGGCTGTTCCAGTGCATCTGTACAGTCAGCAGGATACAGGTTTGGGGCTGCTATTCAAACACAATGAAATCTCAACATTGTCGTGTGTCTAGTATCAATAGACAAAGACATTACCTTAACTGACAAGAATGGGAAAGGAGAAAAGTCACAGCTTGAGCACCTCCTGTAAAAAGTGACTTTTTGCAGGGTGGCAGTTGTAGATACCATCAGGGAATCAAAGGCGGCGGGGGGGGGGGGAACTAAGTTTTTTTAAAAAAATGTCTTTCCATGGAGGGCAAGCTAGCAAGAAGGAACAAAAAAAAACAAACACAAAGCATGGGATTCCTTTGAAGCAACTGCAGTTTTTAAGATATTGTGGAAGTTTTCATGCAAGATACATAAATACATCTAACTGCTTTGAACCATGAGGAATTAATTCTAAATCCCACAGGCAGCCTACAGGATTTCAGAACAGGATATTTTACAATGCAGTTTTGAAAAGAAACATTTAATTCGGGATATTAGATGTAGCATCATAACTATAAAATCTAGGAATGACATTTACTGAACAGCAGCCTGAAATAAACTATACACAGCATTTTAAAATGGGACCACAAGAATGTTTTCATAGTTGAAGATCTTAGGATAGCACTGCTGCATTACAGAACTTTCAAAGCCTTTCATTTCCATTCTAAGTATTCAAAATGTATAACTTGTTGACACCATAGAGTAAAATACAAATATTCTAAATGCAGTTTCTGATCACATCAAGCATGTTGTTTCCAGACCATTTCAAGCATGCCTGGAGCATAAAGTAAACCATCCGACATGCATTACACCAGGCCAGCCAATTATCACAATAAGCATGCATATAGTTCAAACAATGCCTTTCCTATATTACAACTTATTGAAGGGATGACATTGAAACGGAGCATTCTGAACCAAGTTATTTAAAAGTTCCATCTAAAATATTTATTCCTTTTTAACACAAAAAAATTCACCATTATACACATTACCAGCCTAAATTCACCATTATACACTAAAAACAGTTACAAGTTCCTCCACTGCAGAGATTACAACAGCTTCACACACATCACAGCTTGTAGCTCTATCAAGACATTGCTAAGAATGGATTTTGAATGACACATGCACCAGCCTACTCAACAATACAACTACCAAATGCGCTAGCTGCTAGAGTATTGAACCCTGTACATGCTTACCAGGGCAGAAAGCATCCAAGTCTGGCTTCGTGGCTGTGGTTCTGGTTGGGGAACTGAGCTCCGATTCTGGGACTCGAGGGCTTTCCACAAACTTCGCCTTCCTCAGGGGGGCTGGGACAAGAGAGGAAGAGGGTCGTAAGTGAGGGGAACAGCAGGCAACAGATGGAAGCAGTTAACTAAACGGCCCACTGTGACGGAGACGGATTGAATTACATTATTTGTGGTGCTGCATGAAAGCAGCTGTACTAACCATCTACAACAGAAAGACAAGGTGTCTTGTTTTTCAACAAACACACTAAATGCAAAATCATAATACACTCAACTAATGAAGCTTTTTTCCCATTTACCTCAGCTGTCCTTGGTCAAATCTCTAACACACGTCACTTATATTTAATTAACCTTTATGCTGCCAGTCAGGAAACATTGTAAATCAGACAGTACTATACACAACAAATGAGGTTTGCAGACTAGAGGCTGGAGCAAAACTGAAAGATCTACACAATTGGCATTCAAACAATTTACCATGGGTCAACTATAATCAAAGAAAACCAATAAAACTTAAAACTTTTACATTCTGCCCAGAAACAATAAGGTGAATGTTCAGCAACAGTACCATAGGAAAGCATTTCTCAGTATTTGGGCAAGGAAACATGCACAGAGTTTCAATTATTTTCATTTGCTCATTTTTCTTAAATCTACACTGATATTTTGCACGTATTTGTTTCTTTAAGAATATATCGAGAAAGGCAAGCCTCACACCACATAATGTCATGCTTCAAATGTTATTCAATTTCTCTGACATCACACCACACACCAAATTTAGAGCATATGAATTCTGTCAATCTGTGAATGTGCTAAATACGAGCTTTACATGTTGCCATTATAAGGTGGCTGACATGTACATGATGATTAAATCAGAAGCAACACTGAACAAAGCTGTTTACATACCCTGCAGTTCATTTATGTGGCATTCTTAAAATGCCTAATGTCGTTAGAACTCATACATTTATTTACTTATTTCTATCCCTGTCTGTGATTTCTATATCACAATATTAATCTCAGTTCTGTTCTCAGACCTTTTATGAAGGGCATTCAGAAGTTGGTATTTAAGAAGAGTACAAGTAAAATCTAGTATGATCACCCATTAGAAAGAGAAAAGAAAACAGACAAGTGGTTTACTTGTGATTTTTCATTGAGCTCTCCAGCAGTGGTCATTGATGAAGACTGGGTAAAAACAAAATCAAACACCTCTGTGACGCTCAACAAAAGTAAATTACCTGTTTGCATTCAACTATCCATGTTAATCCTAAGAATAGAAATCTTCAAAGGAATTCATCAAAGCCTGGGGAACTCTACAGCAATAGGCAAAACAAAACTATCTTGAAAAAAGTAACAATAAGTATTCTTGTTCTACTAACAACTGCAGTTCTTGATGCATTCCAGAAAACTACAGAACTATGTTACGATAAACGATCAGTATGTACTTAGTACATGGCATAATGCAATTGTTCACAATGGCAGGCAGAAAGCCAAAATCAACAGACTGTATCGACCAAACCAGCTCCATTGCACAATGTTTCTGTACAATATTTTATGCTACGGTGGTTTCTCCACACCAAGACCAGATCATGTTAGTCACATTCTGCTGTAAAAACAGTGAGACTTCATAACTTTTACCAAAAATTATAACAAAGGTGGAAGGAAGAAGAGGGAGCATTTGGTTTGGTTTGGTTTGGTTTTAACAATCTCATGTGGAATGTCCACACTATACCAAAAAGACTGTTCAACATAACTACTGACAGCTAATGTGCACAAAAAGCACCAGATACTGCAAAGCTTCAAGCCCAATTTCCCAGCTAAGTGGCCACAAATGGGAGTTTCAACCTTAATATACATTTATCCATTAACCTCACATTCTGCTCCATTTACATATTCAAAGTGCAGTTAAACAATCACCAAACATCACTCAGCATTTGTGTGCAACTTGTCTGATTCTTAGAACTTACTACAAGCTCAGCACAATCAACATCAAGCAAAAAGAACTACCAACAGCAAGCACTAATTTACAGTAGTGCTGATTTTAGATTGCTAAAATAAGCAAACTGACTGAAAACCATGTAATTGAGCTACAGTTATACTGTTCCTTTCTTCTTGGTACAAAGCATTATTGGAAGGAGTGCAGCAAAGCAAAACTTACGGTGCAACTTGGACATGAGATCTTAATCTGACTCAAAACTAATATAAGTCAAGAAAGCCTCATGAGATTGAATCTACAACGGTCATGTCAACTCCAGCGTGGTGAAAAGCATGTTTTTAAAACGTGGCCAAGCGGTTTATTGGTCGCTAGGCACACCATTCATTTACATTTCAATTTAATAATCAATATTAAGCGGTGCATACTTCAACCTCCACTCCCCTAATATTCAAGATATATTGTGATATCAACAATTGCTCTCAGTGTGACCTATAGTTCTGTGCAATATCTAGGAACTGCCAGATATTAACCATCCTACACAGACAGTAGTCTGGGACCAGCAGCTGGGACATGACTGCACTCTCAATTCTGTTGTCACTAAAAGTCATGTAACCATACAATATTTCTTTCTAATACAAATAGGATTAATTTATGTGTTTTGCCTTTATCTAGTCATTTACAACCCATTCAGGACTGAACTCACCAGGTGGCTACTCAATCTTGTTGGTTCAGTTTAGTACAGGCTTATTTTTATTAAGAGATACGGGTGATGAGTGCTGTTAGATGAAATCATTCCGAACATTGTTAACGGCACAAACGATGTCAGCAGGTTATACTAGTATAACCTTCAAGAATCCTTATAGAATTTCCCTGGATATTAAGTATTTGAGTCTGCTGTGTTCTGTTGTTATCTAGTGGACCTATTGCACACTTGATCCATCAACAGTTTGCACAAGCCAAAACAATACTGGCATTTCACCACAGCTTCATGACCTAATCATTGTAAAATGCTGTTTTGTTTTACTGTAAAATACCATTAGGGCTGCTATGTCATAGTACAGATAGTGTGATACATTCCAAAGAGTCTATCAAGCTTAAAAAAAGAAAACAAGGCTCTAATTCAACTTCACTGACAGGCACCAAAATGACTTGAATACGTAGAATAGAACTAATTCCTGTCTGAGTGTGTTCAATCTTGACTTTTCAGATGAATGTCCAGAATCAGGGGCGGCCCAGTGTTTCAGTTGTTAGCACTGCAGCCTCACAGCGCCAGGAACCAGGGTTCAATTCCAGCTTTGGGTGACTGTCTGCGTGGAGTTTGCACATTCTCCCCCTGTCTGTGTGGATTTCCTCCCACAGTCCAAAGATGTGCAGGTTAGGTGAATTGGCCATGCTAAATGGCCCCTAGTGTTCAGGGATGTGTAGGTTATGTGCATTAGTCAGGTGAAATGTAGAGTAATAGAATAGATTTGGGTGGGTTACTCTTTGAAGGGTCAGTGTAGACTTGTTTGGCCAAATGGCCTGTTTCCACTGTAGGGATTCTATGATATGCCATATAACCATTGTCAATCAATTTAAAAAATCAGTTATAAGTGAACTCAAAAGTCTTTTGATATAAATACATTACTCGAATATATCCCAAAGAAACAAATTTCAACTGACAATTCATAAAGGCTATTATTAGATTCTAATGAGCCAAAGGATTGTTTCCAAAACACTATCAGTTGAATTGTAATTAGCAGGAAAGCACCTGATTCAACAAGCTATTGTTATATTCTACCATAACCTGTAATCACTGCTATTTCAATTCAGCAGTCACGTGTCTATTATAATCATATGTTGCAGCACTAAACAACTTCAAACATAAAGCCACATCAAATTTTCTTTATTAACAGGTTGCATGTGCTACTGGCTGCTACAAATGAAAGCTTTACCAAGCACATTTCATTCATGCTTGTAACATACAAGTTTTCAAGTACAGGTTTCACTTATTCTACGACTTGAGTTTTCCCAAGTTCGAGTGCAGTAAATGAATTAGTATACCACCAATTCATCCATAATTATCCCTTCACATACATATGTTGTTCCTGAACACACAGAATACACATCACACTATCAGATCTGGTAACTAAGGTTAAAACTGCAAATGCAATTCTTGTGTGATATTGATTCACACAAAAGCAAAAAGGGTTGAGAAGAACAAAGTTTAAATTAGTACACTTCTCTTAAGAGCCCAATTCTCTTCTCAGGATCTATAAACGATCGCCTTTCCTGATCACATACTTGTTCATATATCTATCATGGCCCTCCAACTCTCTACTGTTACATGAAAATATGATTAAAATGAACAGCTGAGGCTCAGATATATTCCTCACTGTCTTTAATGTGAAGTCCAGTCATTTCCCAGCTGTCTTCAATTCATTCTCAGAAGGCAAGAAATAATTCATTTCAGTCACCTGAAAAGAAATGTGCAAATTCCAATTGATATCCGGAGAGATGGTTATCTAATCTGACACCCCCTGTGGATTATGATAAATCTGCATATACACTGGAGGTAAACCTATTACTGTGCTCCCCCTGGTACATACTATGAGCACATAATTCAGAATTGTGCATTCCTAGCTCACAATATTAAATCACTGATGTATAAATAAGGATTGGTCTTTCATTATAGGATCCCAGCAAATCATGGGAGTGCACAGCAGAATTATTGTCCCACATCAGTTTCACAAACCAGCCAAGAAAATCTTACACTGAAAAGCTTCATTTACAGGCAACATCAGAAAGATTTTGCTTCTTGAGCTAACAACTGTTCTTTTGGATGGTTTATACCTAGGTCAAAGCAAAGCAGGACATTTTTTAAAAGGATACAAGCAATCCCAACAAACAACCTAGCTAAAACTTAGTATAACATAACATAAGTACTGTAGAACAAAACTAGCATCTATCCTACTCGCCACTCATATTGGTCCATATATATTCATTCAATTTACTTCAATCAGAATTGGAAGGTTATAATAGACAAGAAAATTCTCAGCAGCTGTCCTTTCAAGGAAGCAAACAGATTTAAATATTCCACATTAGTAGCAGGAAAGACAATGCTATGCACTTATAACCTGAAAGTGTATGCTATGGAAAACATAATTTAGGTCATAAAACCACTGACCATATATGATTTACCATCATGGATTATGTGCCTGATCTCAGTTTCCTTGACCTTCAAAGAAAAATCTCATGACATTGCAGACTTGTTAACATCTGGGAAATGTTAGGAATGACATCTACGTTTTTAACAAGAATGATAAAGATTGCAAACTCATTTAAACATGTAAAGCTGCGCTTACATGCAAAAACGATAGATTCTAGAATCTAAGTTACATTTTGAAATCAAAATGAATGATCATCATTCCTAATTAATTAACTTTGACACATTTAGCTAGTTGCTTTCAACAGGTGCCATTTTCATTGTCTTGCGAGCATAACAATTGTAACATTTCACACACTAAGTACCGACCTCTATCATTACAATTTACAAACCTATTCATAGCAGAAAGCTACATAATAATGAAACAAAGAACTGTGGATGCTGTAAATCTTACAGAAAAGCAGAAATTAATGGAGAAACTCAGATCTGGTAATATCCATGGCGAGAGAAAGCAAAGTTAACATTTCAAGTCCAGTTCTGAAGAAGGGTCACTTGAAACGTTAACTGTGCTTTCTCTCCACAGATGCTGCCAGACCTTCTGAGGTTCTCCAGTAATTTCTGTTTCAGAAAATGATATGCCTTTGCAGAGGAATCAATTTATAAGTTTCACATGTACCATCTCATTTTCAGATTGCATTGAACTTCCACAACCTCACTATACCGTCAACTATTCAAAGTCTTTACTGTCACTCAAACCACAACTTACCTCCACAAACCATGAATTAAGCATAATGTTGCTTCTTGGATATGAAATTCTTTTTATAATCTACTTGTTCTGAGAAACTTAAGCAACATATTAGAAAGATGGAGATTGCTACCTTTGGTCAAAAGACTATTGTTGCACTTTGGATTCATACTAATGTAAAGTCAACAAAGGGCAAAGCGACTCTTGGAAATTTCACAAGTTCAGCCTGCTTCTGAGGGTGGATATCACCAATGAAACTGCATGGGATTCTACAGTAAACCCAAATTCAATAAGATGAAAACATGCAAGAAACTTATTTTTAGAGACGAATTTAGGGTTGTGCCTAATTCAGAATAACTAAGATGATATCCAAGATGTTTGAAATCCAAAACCACTGCTCAGTGTCAACTCAGAGTCTTTAACATGAGGCTAAAACTAGCTGTGAAATTTACAATTGTAAGGCATATACCTCAGGTGACAAGCTAACAATAAATATGAATAGAAATACAAAAATATATAACATAAGAGCAGGGGGATTGGTCATTATGCCCATTGCAACATGGAAAAAAAAATCCAGTCCAGTCCCAGTCTTGATCTAGAGCCCTGCATGTGAAGACATTTCAAGTGTCTCAGAGGAAAGGCATCAAAGTGGTAATATCATTGATCCAGAGGCTTGGACCAGTATGTATGTCCAATGAAGCTACTTGGATGGAATTCAGAAATAAGAAAGGGATGAGAACCTTATTGGGATTGTACTATAGATCCCACAATAGTCAGCAGGAAATTCATAGCAATCTGATGAAGCTACCAAACAGGTCTCGCCAAAAAGCATAAACAGCATGTGAAAGACTGAGCTAAGAGATTCCACATCCAACGGATTAAATTTAAACTCTGCAGTCCTCCTATATCCAGTCATGAATGATGGTGGCAATAAATAACTCACTGGAGGCTTCGCAAATATTCCCCCATTCTCAATTATGGTAGAGCCCAGCACTTCAATGTAAAAGAGAAGGCTGAAATCTTCATAACAATCTTCAGTAAATAATGACAAATGGATAATTCATTTTGGTCTCCTCCAGTGATCCCCAGTATCACAGATACCAATCTGCAACTAATTTGATTCACTCCATGTGATATCAAGAAACGGTTGGAGGCAGCGGATACTGCAAATGCTGTGGGCCCTGACAACATTCCAGCAATAGTACTGAAGACTTATGCTCCAGAACTTGCTGAGCCCCCTCGCCAAGCTTTTCCAGTATAGTTATAATACTGGCATCTACCCAACAATCTGGAATTTTGACCATTTTGTGCTGTACACAAAAAGAAAAACAAATTGAACCTGGCAAATTACCATCCTATCTGTTTACTTTTGATCATCAGTAAAGTGTTGGAAGGGGTAATCAACAATGCTATCAAGCTGCATTTACTTGCTCAATGATACCCAGTTTGGATTCTGATAGGACCACTCAGCTCCTGATCTCATTAGCCTTGCTTTAAACATGGATAAAATAGCTGAATTTCAGAGGGAAGGGAAGAATAACAGCCCTTGACATCAAGTTTACAGTTGACCAACGGTAGAATCAAAAAGCCTTTGCAAACCTGGAATCAATGAGTGCTGGGAGCAAACACTCCAGTGGTTGAAGTCATACTTGGCACATAAGAAGGTGATCTTGGCTACTGGAGCAGGTCAGTCATCTCAGCTCCAGGACATTCACTGCAGAAGTTCCTTAGGGTAGTGTCCTAGACCCAGCCATCTTCAGCTGCTTCATCAACGAACTTCACTCAATGATAAGGTCAGAAGTGGGGATGTCCGCCAATGGCAATGTTCAGAACCATTTATAACTCCTCAGATACTGAAGCAGTCCTCGTTCAAATGGAACAAGACTTGGACAATATCCAGGCTGGAGCCGACCAGTAGCAAGTAACTTTCACACCACATAAATGCCAGACACTGACCATCGCCAATAAGAGACAATCCAACCACTGTCCTTTGACATTCAATGGTGTTACCGTTATTGAATCCCTCACTATTAACATGCACAGGTTACCAGTGACCAGAAATTCAAACAGAAATGCCATACAAACATAGTTGCTACAAAAACAGGTCAGAAACTAGGAAATTGCAGCAAGTAAATCATCTCCTAACTCCCTACAGCCTGCCCAACCTGTATAAGGCACAGGTCAGGAATGTGATAAAAAAATTCCCATTGTCTCGATGGGTGCAGCATCAACAAGAAGCTTGCCACCACTCGGGGCAAAGCAGCCCATGTGACTGGCACTGCATCTGCAAGTATCCACTCCCTCCATCACTGACACTCATTAGCTGCAGTGTCTACTATCTACAGGATGCTCTGCAGAAATTCACCCAAGATCCTTACACAACAACTTCCAAAGCAGCGACCACTCCCATCTAAAAAGACAAGGGCAGCAGATAAAAGGGAACAGCACCACTTGCAAATTTTCCTCCAAGTCATTCACATTCCTGACCTGGAAATATATCACTGTTCCTGGGTCAACATCCTGGGAATTCGCTCCCTAAGGGTATTTTGGGTCAACCAACAGAACATGCACTGCAGCAGTGCCAGAAGACAGCTCACCACCACATTCTCAAAGGCAACAAGGGATGAGCAATAAATGCTGGTCAAACAACAACACCCATGTCCCATAAACAAATTAAGAAAAGTTAGTAGGTTGAGTCAACATAGCTTTGCTAGAAAAATTCATATTTAACTAACTGATTGAAGGTTTTTGAAGATAAAAGGGAACCAGTGAATTTTTATACTTAGATTTCCAGAAGACATTTAATAATGTGCCTCCTCAATGATTACTGTGGAAAATAAAAGCTCATAGTTAGGGGGTAACATAATGGCATGAATATAAATTGCCTGGCTAACAGGAAGCAGAGAGCTGGTGAAAAGGCACGAGTGGTGTGCCACATGGTCAGTACTGAGGACTCAACTCTTCATTTTATATAAATGATTTGGATGAAAAAAAAAACAAAGACGGAGCAGCTAAATTTGCTGATAACCCAAAGATTGGCAGGAAAGTGAATTGCGAAGAGGACACAGGATCTCAAGAAGCTAAGCAAGTGAGCAAAGATCTGCCAAATGGCGTGCATTGTGTATTAGTTCTCTGTAAGCAGTTCAGAGAAGGTTTTCTTGACCTGGAATGAGCAAATTGCCTCCTGAGGAAGAGTCGGAGTTGACTTAGTTGAAATATAAAAGATCTTAGGGGAACTTGACTGGGTGGATGTTGAAAGGACAGTTTATCTATGGATGAGTCTAGAACTAGGGGTCAAAGTTTAAAACTGCCATTTAAGACAGTAGAGTCATAGAGATGTACAGCATGGAAACAGACCCTTTGGTCCAACCTGCCCATGCCGACCAGATATCCCAACCCAATCTAGTCCCACCTGCCAGCACCCGGCCCATATCCCTCCAAACCCTTCCTATTCATATACCTATCCAAATGCCTCTTAAATGCTGCAATTGTACCAGCCTCCACCACTTCCTCTGGCAGCTCATTCCATACACGTACCACCCTCTGTGTGAAAAAGTTGCCCCGTAGGTCTCTTTTATACCTTTCCCCTCTCACCCTAAACCTATGCCCTCTAGTTCTGGACTCCCTGACCCCAGAGAAAAGACTTTACCTATCTCCCCTATCCTTACCCCTCATAAGGTCACCCCAAAGCCTCCGACGCTCTGGGGAAAACAGCCCCAGCCTGTTAAGCCTCTCGCTATAGCTCAAATCCTCCAACACTGGCAACATCCTTGTAAATTTGAGCCAGTTCTGCATCCAAATGTCTAGTTCTCCCTGTATTCTGTGAGATCTAACCTTGCTAACCAGTCTCCCACGGGGAACCTTGTCGAACGCCTTACTGAAGTCCATATTGATCACATCTACCGCTCTGTCCTCATCAATCCTCTTTGTTACTTCTTCAAAAAACACATTCAAGTTTGTGAGACATGATTTCCCATGCACAAAGCCATGTTGACTATCCCTGATCAGTCCTTGCCTTTCCAAATAAATGTACATCCTGTCCCTCAGGATTCCCTCCAACAACTTGCCCACCACCGACGTCAGGCTCACTGGCTTGTCCTTACCACCCTTCTTAAACAGTGGCACCACATTAGCCAACCTCCAGTCTTCCGGCACCTCACCTGTGATTATCGATGATACAAATATCTCAGCAAGAGGCCCAGCAATCACAGAAGGGGAAACAGTTTGTTTTGCTTTCAGAGGGTTGAGTGTCTTTGCAATTTCCTTCCTCTATTGTGTTCAGTTCTGGTTGCCATTGCATTCTATTTTATCCTATAAAAGGTAGATAAGTCCTGATGGGATCTATCTCAGAATATTGAGGGAGTCAAGAGAATAAATTGCTGGAGCTTTGACAAACATCATTGTATCCTCTTTGGCCATACGTGAGGTCCTGGAGGACTGGAGAATAGCCAATGTTGTTTAACAGGGACAATCCTGGAAATTACAGCCCTGTGAGCCTCACATTGGTGGTAGAGAAACTATTGGAAAAGAATCTCAGGGACAAGATTATTACATATTTAGAAGCAAATGGACTTATTAGCAGTAGACATCATGGTTTTGTGCAGGGAAGGTTGTGACCCACTAACCTGATCGAGTTTTTTGAGGAGGTAACAAAGATGATTGGATGAGGGAAAACCAGTTGATGTCGAAATGTCTACAGATGCTGGAATCCAAAGTAGACAGGCAGGAGGCTGGAAGAACACAGCAAGCCAGGCTACACCAGGAGGTGGAGAAATTGACATTTCAGGTCTGTCCTGAAGAAGGGTTGCGCCTCAAATGTCAACTTCTCCACCTCACACTTTTCCATGGTGTATTCCATCTGCCACTTCTTTGCCCACTCTCTTGTCTAAAGCCATCTGCAGCCTCCCTACTTCCGCAATATTATCTGTCCCTCCACCTATCTTTGTATCATAGAAGTGTAGAAAATAAAAGCAGGAGGCGGCCATTTGGCCCTTCAAGCCTGCTCTGCCATTCATCATGATTATGGCTGATCAACTCAATAGTCGAATCCTGTTTTCTCCCTATAACCTTTGATCCCATTCGCCCAAAGAGCTATATCTAACCACCCCTTGAATGCATTCAATGTTTTGCCATCAATTACTTCCTTGGTAATCAATTTCACAGGCTCACCACTCTATGGGTGAAAAAATCCCTCATCTCATCCTACATAGTCTACCCCGAATTCTCAGACTGTGACCCCTGGTCTGGACACAGCCGCCATCGGTAATATCCTCCCTGCATCTACCCTGTCTAGTCCTGTTAGAATTTTATAAGGCTCCATGAGGATCTCCCTCACCAGGCAGTAAAAACAAACTAATCAATCTCTCCTCATACATTCTGTCCCGTCATCCCCGGAATCAGCCTGATAAACGTTCGCTGAACTTCCTTGAGAGCAAGAGCATCTTTCCTTAGAAAAGGAGACCAAAACTGCACACAATATTCCATGTGTGGCCTCACCAAAGGCCTGTACAACTGCAACAACTATACGATAAACCTCACATAATGAAGCCAAACATACCATTTGCTTTCTTTACCGCAACTGCATGCTTACCTTCAGTGACTGGTGCAAAAGGACACCCAGGTCCCACTGCACAGTCCCCTCTCCCAATTTACAACCATCTGCAAACTCAGCCACAATGCCCTCAGTTCCTTAATTTAGATCATTAATGCATAAAGTGAAAAATGTGTCTAGTGGTGGCATCTCACTAGAGGTGGCAGAAATGGTGGCTGATGATCTTCTGTATGTGGACCTTGGTGGGATGGTATATAAGGACAAGGGGAACCCTTTTGCTGTTGTCGAAGGGAAGAAAAGGAAGTGACAGCGGAAATACAGAACATGGGTCAGATCTAGTTGAGGGCTCTGTCGACAACAGTATTGAGAATCCTTGGTTGAGGAAGAAGGTGGACATTTCGAAGACTCCCTTGTCGAAGTTGGCCTCATCGCAACACATGTAACGGAGACGGAGGAACTGGGAGAATGGAATGAAGTGGAGTCTTTGCAAGAAGTGGGGTGTGAGGATATATAGTCCAAGTAGCTGTGGGAGTCAGTGAATTTATGATGGATACTAGTGGCCAGTCTATCCCCAGAAATGGAAACACAGATGCCGAGGAAGGGAAGGGGGGAGTCAGAGGGCGGGGTGAAATTGGAAGCAAAATCAATGAACATTTCCAACTCCAGATGAGAGAAGAAAGCAGCACCAATGATATATCGGAAAAAGAGTACCCCAGGAAGAGACAGATATAATTGGGGCCAATGCGGGTAACATGGCCACCCTTTGACCTGAAGAAAACAGGTGGAGTTAAAAGAGAAGTTGTTGAGGGTGAGGCTCAGCCAAGCAGAGGAGGGTGGTGGTGCATGAGGACGGTTCAGGCCTTTGCTCCAGGAAGAAGCTGAGAGCCCTGAGATAATCCTGGTGGGGGATGGACATGTCAAGTAATTACACATCCATGGTAAAGAGGAAGCGGCTGGATCCTGCAAACTGGAAATTCCAAAACTGGCATAAAGCATCGGAAGAATCACAAATATCTGTGGGCAGGGTCTGAACCACGGGTGAAAAGACTGAATCATGGTAGGAAGTTTCATGAATGAGCTTTACGATTATATTTTTCCAATCGTAGCTAGGAATGAGGAAAGGAAACCATCACTACTTTCAGGAAAAGGGCTAGTGAAATTCATGACATTGACTTAAATGATCAGAAAACTCACCTAATATCCAACTTGGAATGTTTCTGATTTATGCAGTTCAATATCATAGCAAGTCATGCAATCTGATAAGGAACCACCAGAAAAGACACCAGATATATGTTATTAGTATTAACACCAAGGATGACTTATGAAAAAGATTGTATCAGTTAAACGGCAACTGAGAGCCAAAATCTTCTTATCTATGGGTCATAGGCCCAGAGATGAGAGATTTTAATTACATGATTAGGTTGGATTGTTCTTCTTGGAAGAAAACAGATAGGAAGCAGAATGATAGAAATGTAAAGATTATGACAAGTTTGGGTAAGACAGAGAAGAAAAAAACTGCCCTCGTAAGCAAATAGTAAAAGGACATGAACATTTAAGGTTTTGGGCAAAAGATGCAATGGGAATGTAAGAAATAATTTGTTTTTCCAACAGAAACAATGGTTTCAAAAGGAACGTAAGTCTGCAAGGCTGTGGGGAATGAAGCATGACCGCACAGCCTCCTTCCACTCCGTAAACAAATCTATGAATCTACGACTGACCGAAAAGTTTAAATTCCCAAAGGGCAACTCCCTACCACTCCCACCGGAACATGATCTGTCTCCAACTGTAAGATAGAACAGAGACTTCCAACAGCTCTGGATGGTCACCCAGGAAATTTAGACCAATTAAAACCACATTTAGTACCAGGGTCACCTATGCAAATGAATCCCTAAATACAATCACTTGACCTGACGTCCTCTCCTGGTCTGAGCAAGTTGCCCCCTGGCCCCTCGTCTGAATACCCACTGGATACTGTTCAACAACCTGACCTAGCAATCTGCTGACAAACTCAACATAATTATTCCCTGACCAGACATACCTCAGCTCTCTACCCACTCATCCGTTCATGAGCATTCAAGAAAAGATTGCCCCTTCAAATACTTACCAGAATTCAGCAATTAACGCAGATCAGCAGTACACTGTCCCTGCTTAGAAGATTCATGCTAACATCATTGTTTCATTTAGAAACAGAGTTTGAAATAACTACAAACCTGAGGGTCTCTTTTGCAAGTTATGGGTAGTTTTGAGGTTACTTAAGCACAACAAGACACAAAGGGACCATAAATCTGGCTCAAGACAGAGGAAATTATGTAACTTGATGGGATGCCTACAAAAACCCAATTCTGTTTTATACTTTAAGTCTGTTTAAATGAATAATTCTACAATAATCAAAATACAATCTGCAGCACAGTACAGAAGTGCACTTACTCCTTGTACCTCCATATGCCAGCTAAGGTTAATGGTGTTTGCAGACACTGAATTTCATCTGTAAGTTGAAACTTCGCTGTCTTCTTTCCACAGTTCATGGCAAAAAAAAACAATGTGGTTTCATGTATGAATTTGAAGAAAGTACATTTTAAATTTAAGCTGGTTTCAATACCAGATAAGCAAGGAATAAAACTGTAAAAATGCTGAGTTATGCTGATTTTATGTAGAAGGAAAATTGCTGAAACCAACTGAAATGTGATTCACACAGCATGTAAGTGCATCATTCACACGAAGAGCATCCAGGTATTCTCAATCCATGTAGTGTATCAAAAGGAATATTAAAATTACTGATTTGAAATTTTTGAAGACAATCCTAAGGGTTTTTTTTTACTATTGTACAAAAGACAAGAACTTAAGCAAGTAAACTGGAATCACAGAATTGTTACTGTGCAAAAGATCATCATGTTTGCACCAGCTCTCCAAATGATCAACTTGACTTAAGAGTTATTTTCCCAACCATTTCACAGAATGACAGAAATGAAATGGTGCAGAAGGTGGTCATTTGGCCCTTCATGCCTCCAAGGGCTTATCGAATGAACATCACTGTGTAATCCCAGTGCCCTACCTCTTCTCCATAGACTCTCACATTATTTTTTATCCAAATAATCATCTAATGCCTTCTTAAATTTCTCAATAAAACCTGCTTCCACGACACAGGTAGTGCATTCCACATCGTAACTACTTGAGTGAAAATGATTATCATCACTTCACCTTTGCTTCTTTTGCACATAATTTTAAATCCAAAGCCCCTTCTGGTTCTTCATTTTTTTGAGCAGAAACAGCTCCTCCCTGTCTACTCTATCCAGTCCTCTCATGATTTGGAAACGTCCTGGGTAGTGTTGCCGAACAAAGAGACCTTGGAGTGCAGGTTCATAGCTCCTTGAAAGTAGAGTCGCAGTTAGATAGGACAGTGAAGACGACGTTTAGAATGCTTTCCCTTATTGGCCAGAGAATTGAGTACAGGAATTGGGAGGTCATGATGCAGCTGTACAGGTAGGCCATTTTTGGAATATTGCATACAATTCTGGTCTCCCTCCTACAAGGAAGTGGTTGTGAAGCTTGAAAGGGTTCAGAGGATGTTGCCAGGGTTGGAGGATTTGAGCTACAGGGAGAGGATGAATAGGCTGGGACTGTTTTCCCTGGAGCGTCGTAGGCTGAGGGCTGACTTTATAGAGGTTTATAAAATCATGAGAGGCATAGATAGGGAAAATAGACAAGACCTTTTCCCTGGGATGGGGGAGTCCAGAACTAGAAGGCATAGATTTAGGGTGAGAGGGGAAAGATATAAAAGAGACCTAAGGGACAACGTTTTCATACAGAGGATGGTGCATGTATGGAATGAGCTGCTATAGGAAGTGGTGGAGGCTGCTACAATTGCAACATTTAAAAGGCACCGAGAACTATACATAATACTCTTCAGCTGACAGCAGTGCCACTGTTAATAGATCCAGGATACTGCAAGATAAATTAACAGCCACGACGATCTACCCTGCCACCTTAAATGACTTGTGTGCATTCTTACCCAGATTCTTCTGTTCACGCACATCTATTAAGAGTAGTACACGTCACTTCATACTGCCTAAACTTCTTTTTTCAAAATATAACATGCCACCCTTCTCTGCATTGAACTACTTCTTCAGAAACTTAGTCGATGACCTTTTGACATTTTACACTTTCCTCCTTACTATTTACTAATTTTCTTTGCAAGGTTTGTAGCTCAGGTTGAGGTTTAGGGTGTAGGTTTGCTCGCTGAGCTGTAGGTTTGATATCCAGACGTTTCATTACCTGGCTAGGTAATATCATCAGTGGCGACCTCCAAGTGAAGCAAAGCTGTTGTCGCCTGCTTTCTATTTATATGTTTGTCCTGGATGGGGTTCCTGGGGTTCGTGGTGATGTCATTTCCTGTTCATTTTCTGAGGGGTTGATAGATGGGATCTAGATCTATGTGCTTGTTTATGGCATTGTGTTTGGAGTGCCAGGCCTCTAGGAATTCTCTGGCATGTCTTTGCTTAGCCTGTCCCAGGATAGATGTGTTGTCCCAGTCGAAATGGTGGGTTTTTTTCATCTGTGTGTAGGGCTATGGAAGAGAGAGAGTTGTGTCTTTTTGTGGCTAGCGGGTGTTCGTGTATCCTGGTGGCTGACTTTCTTCCTGTTTGTCCTACGTAGTGTTTGTGGCAGTTCTTGCATGGAATTTTGTAGATGACGTTGGTTTTGTCCATGGGTTGTGCTGGGTCTTTTACGTTTGTTAGCTTTTGTTTGAGAGTGTTGGTGGGTTTGTGTGCTACTAGGATTCCGAGGGGTCTTAGTGGTCTGGCTGTCATTTCTGAGACTTCTTTGATGTATGGTACTGGAGTGGTGCTGGAAAAGCACAGCAGGTCAGGCAGCGTCCGAGAAGCAGGAAAATCAGCGTTTCAGGCAAAAGCTGCAGTGGTTGAGGACTCTGGGTCTGTACTTGATGGAGTTTAGAACGCTGAGGGAATATCTCATTGAAACTTACAGAACACTGAGAGGCCTGGATAAAGTGCATGTAGAGAATATCTTTTCAACAGCAGAGACTAGGACCTGAGGGAATAGCCTTGGAATGATGATCCTTTAGAACTGATAGGAGGAGGAATCGCTTCAGCCAGAAAGTGGTGAATCTATAGAACTCATTCCTACAAAAGACTATTTGAGACAGCATTAGATAATAGGTTCTTGATTAGTAAGAGGATCAAAGATTTATGGGGAAAAGGAAGGTGAATGGGGTTGAAACATATCAGCTATGACCAAATGGCAGAGCAGACTTGTTGCGCTAAATCTTCTAATTCTGCTCCTATATCTTATGATATTATGATCTTATATTCAAATCTCTATTATGGTCCCTAATCAGCCCTACTCCTCTTTTTACTCCTATTTTTATTATTGATACGCCAATACACAACTTTGGGAGTTCTTATTAGGTCAGCTGCCAGTCTTCATAGGGGGCGGCACAGTGGCTCAGTGGTTAGTATTGCTGCCTCATAGCGCCAAGGACCCAGGTTCAATTCCTGCCTCGGGCAACTGTGTGGAGTTTGCACATTCTCCCTGTGTCTGCGTGGGTTTCCCCTCACAATTCAGGTGATTTGGCCATGCTAACTTGCCCACAGTGTTAGGTGCATTAGTCAGGGCTAAATATAGGGTATGGGAATGGGTCTGGGTTGGTTACTCTTCGGTTGGGCTGAAGGGCCTGTTTCCATACTGTAGGGAATCTAATCTAAAACATAACCCCTCTTTCTTTTCATTTTCCTTTCTCACTTCCCTTTTGAACATTTTGCATTTAGCTTGGTTCACAATTTATTTCCTACCAGATACCTGACCTATGCACACATTTTCTTCCCTATCTTAATTACTATCTCCTTTTTCATCCAGGGAGATCATGATTTGTTGCACCTTTTCCTTTTGAGACAATATATATTGACTGTATCCAAATTATCTCTACTTTGAAGGTAGACTATTGTTCATCCTACCAGCCACTGGCTCCTGGTCCAGCTCTGTTCTTATCCAGCTAAAGTTGGCTCTCACCTGGTTAATTATTCTAACTTTGGATTGTTAATTATCCTTTTCCATCATTAATCCTAAACCTTATGAAATAAAGATGCTTTGATACGAGAGGAATTAAATTCTTGCAGAGTGTAAGTAGTGTAATTTCTTTCAAGGAATAAGCTTCATGTTGTGTCATGTCCCTTTATCCCAACCAGGCAATCAATGAAACTCAAACTTCTTGAGCGTAAGCTTAAAACAATTTTATTGATATCAAACAGAATTCAAAAATCTTTCAAATAGAGTATTTAGGGAGCAATGAAATGCATCCCTATAATTTCTTTTAATGCCAAAGTCATCAATAAGTACTGATACCATGTAAATCAGGCCCAATTAAAATATATTTATTTCAGGTTTTTGAGGTACTTCAGAAATGGCATAAGGGAGGAAAATGGTCAAAGGAGTTGTGAACAAAGTTTAGACAAAGAGATGAGAGTATAGAGGATTTTTGAGTCAGAGATGTGAATGGGCTAAGGGAAATAATTGCTGAGTGTTGCTCAAAATAGTTGAAAAAGCAACCATTAATGGACAAGTAAAGGGCAACACACATTTGATACAGGGAGTCAACAAAAAGAATACAAAGATTAAACATGTCAACTTTATATTTAATGATATAATCCTGTCAATTAAACAATATCAGTTACAGGTTCAATCTCTGACACAATGAAACCATAAAAATAGCATTTTTCCTATACTGGTATAGGAAACATTTTTTATAGATTAATAAATCAATCTGCAAATTAAACTAAGTAGCTTACTTACTCCTTCCTTCATGATGGTCCGCTTCCCAAAACAGGTCACTGGCTTACTGTTTGCTGACACTTTATCCTGAAGCATTTTTCTTGACAGCTATCAGTGATGGTTTGCTGTGCCTTTCACTCTCAGGGACATGGTGAGGAGACAGACCCCAAAACTTTCTCTGATGTAAAATGAATGACCCTCTTGCAATCTAGCCCACTAAGTTAATTGACCCCTAGTTTATGTACAGATATTAGAAAAGAGTTTTCTTTCATTATATTTAGAGATAATTTGCATCAGGGAAAACATGCGATAGAACAACAATAAAATCAAAAAGCAATTTGAAATACCATAAATTCATCAGGGATATTCATATGTATTTTTTGCACAAGTAATTATGGGTTTTGAATTGATTATTTTATCATATTTTCTGTGCCTCCCTCAAAAGTTGTGTGAAACTCTTCAGGAGAAACCTTTTTGGGTTAATATGCATGAGGCATGAAGCCAGAGTAATCGCAGCCATTATCAATCAAGAATTTACATCACTATCACTAGCTTAAAGCACGAGGGAACCAAATGAAGCTAAAGTTTGACAAGTTCCCTGTAAATGATGGCATGAATTCAAGAGTCTTAAAAGAAGCTATAATGATAGTGATTTCAACATTCGCTTCACCCAATCTAAGTGAAAGTCAAAATTCCCCCTACAAAACTGCACAACCTTGAATATGTGCTTGTCCAGCCTCTATATCTGCCACTTTATACCTGTTATACAACTTACACTTTTAAGTCTACCCAGAAAGTCTCCATTGTTAATTAGTTTCACATTACTGAAGTTATTTTGTGCTTAATCATTACAGTTACTCCTCGAACTATCCATTTATTACCTCTTTCACAAACCTTCAAATCTATTTCCATTTAGTTCCTAATCCTGACTGTCCTGAAGCCATATCTAAGTAATAACTGCAATGTCACACTCCAATGCATTCATTATTTGTTGCTAATACTTCACAAATTTCACAGATTCTTCACCTCTTTGGCTAAAAAGTCACGGGGAGACCTACAGTCAAAACATGACTGACTTTCCATCCTTCAGAGATATCGAGTCTCCACGTCAGAGAATTAAGGGAGGGTTGCATGTGGTTAACACTGCTTTCTCACAGCACCAGGGATCCAGATTTGATTCCATCCTCTGGTATCTGCCTGTGTAGAGTTTGCACATTCTCGCTGTGTCAGTGTGGGCTTCTTCCCACAGTTCAAAGATGTGCAGGCTAGGTGCATTGGCAATGTTGAATTGCCCATAATATCCAAGGATGTGCAGGCTAGATGGATTAGCCATGGTTACAGAAATAGGGTAGGCAGGGTAAGATGCTCTTTGAAGGGTCAGAATGGACTTGATGGACTGAATGGCCTGTTTTCACACTAGGGATTCAATGATCCAGCTATTCAAACTTCAGGAAAAAATAAAACAAAAATATTTCAAACGATAAAACAGAAACCATGCTGCTGTGTAGATGAGAACTCCTGTCTTGAAGGCCAAGGATTATTCCCCTATTAAAATTATGAAAATACGCCCTTGGGGAGAACAGCACAGTTGCGCCATAAAGAATCCTTCAAACTGTCTTTGAAATGTAGCATTATGACACATAGGTCTGCTGCTGGAATTTAACAATCGTTTCATGGCACTACCATAGTTGACTCCCCAACTGTCAACATTCTGGTTCTTAATTCATTCAAAGGACATTGGTACGGGTAGGTAGGCCAGCAATTGCAGCCCATCCCTAACTCTCTGAGGGTTATCTCTGACTAAAAATAGAATTGGACTGACTACACAAATACTGTTGCTTCAAAAATCTAACAGATTCTGAGAATGCGGCAACAAGTAATTCACCTTCCAGCTGCATAAAACCTGCCCATTTGTTCCAAGGCAGAAGGCAAAAATGTGATGGAATGGTGTTCATGACTGGATGAGAGCAAATGCAACACTCAAAATGACTGATACCATAGAGGATACCAACAGTCCTCTTGATTAGCACTCCAGTCATCATCATAAACATTCACTCTCTCCACCCCAAACACACAATGGCAGCAGTGTATCCTATACAGTGCAATACAGCAACTGGATAAACATTCACACCTGCAATCTCTACAACCTGCAAGAAGGAATACAAGAGATTCCTGCAAGTTATCTTCCATGCCAGACACCCCCCTAACATGGAGCTAACTCAGCAAGTCAAAATATTGGAATACCCTCCCTAGCATATTGGTAGATGCATCAACTTCAAATAGACTGCAGCAGTTCAAAAAGGCAGTTCACCACCCCCTTTCAAATTAGGGATGGGCAACAAATGTTGGCCTTGCCAGAAATACCCAAATCCTATTAAACTTGAAAAATGGCATTCTCTTGTCCCTTGAAATCTGTTTTGGTAAAGCTTTTTGTTAAATCATTTCCTCAAATCTCACTCCAATGCAACTAAGTTCTACTCTGTTCTGCTCTAGATAGTAAAATTTAACACACTCCAGTTAGAAGCCCCACACAAGTCTCCAGTTTCAATTCTGGAAACTACCACTGTGGAGTTTCTACCATTTTTGGAACGTCAACGATTTCCATACGTCATCGGAATACAGGCTAACTCAACAGACTCTTATAGCTAAGTATAAAATGTTCCAGGTAAACAGTATCAAGCACAGCCCCTTTTCCCAAATGACATACAGCCTCAGAATTTGTGCGCCATAACATGTTCGTTTCGCCCTAAAGCTAAACTGAAACTAACCAATCAGCTAATAGCTGGTAAATTTTCTGCAAGTCATATTATAAGTTGACTTCACAAACAAGCGTTTAGGAAACATACAGCAGCTGATTTGAAAGTCAACTGTTCTACTGATTGATAGAAAGTGAGAAGAATAAAAGGAGTTTCATGACCTCTCTCTTCTGTCCATAATAATTTCAATTCTTCATGGTGAAGAAAAGTGTTAGCGAATAGAAATGAGAAATTTAATTCACGTCATGCGAGTTGTTAAAACAAACTGATCGATACACTTACTGACAGAACCTAGCAATTACACAACCTTGTCAAAATGCAATCTTCAAGACCAAAAAGTTATACCTTACTAGAATTAAAGATGCAATAGAGTCAAAAAGTGCGGTGCTAGAGAAGCACAGCCAGTAAGGCAGCATCCAAGGAGCAGGAGAGTCGATGCTTCGAGAGAGGTTTACAAAATTATGAGGGTCATGGATAGGATAAATAGGCAAAGTCTTTTCCCTGCGGTCGGGGAATCCAGAACTAGAGGGCATAGCTTTAGAGTGAGAGGGGAAAGATATAAAAGAGACCCAAGTGGCAACTTTTTCACGCAGAGGGTGGTACGTGTACGGAATGAGCTGCCAGAGGATGTGGTGGAGGCTGGTACAATTGCAACATTTAAGAGGCATTTGGATGGGTATATGAATAGGAAGGGTTTGGAGGGATATGGGCCGGGTGCTGGCAGGTGGGATTAGGTTGGGTTGGGATATCTGGTCGGCATGGACGGGTTGGACCGAAGGGTCTGTTTTCATGCTGTACATCTCTATGACTCTATAATAAGCTCAACATTCCTGATGAAGAGCTTATGCTCGAAATGCAACTCGCCTGCCCCTCAGATGCAGCCTGACCAACTGTGCTTTTCCAGCACCACACTCCAGCAGCTGCAGTCTTCACTTTCTCCTTAAAGATTTAACATTCTAAAATCCAGCTGTTTGAAGAGTAAAACAGATAATAAAACCTGATTTGAACTCAGAGCAAAAAATTCAGCAGGGGTTAAGGCTTACTCCAAAACGCTAACCAGAGGCTTGGACAGTTTTAATTCCCAAGCCCAATTAACATAATCCAAGCTCAAAGTTTACATGAATCCAATGGAAATAATATCAAGATTGTTAGGTAGATGTAAGAAATCATATGTCCATAGATTACATCTTTGGGAACTCAAAGAAACAGTCCCAAAAAAGGGTAAGCAATGCACTACTGTAAATCCATTATGGCATAAGAATGGAAGCTGAACCCCTGTGCAGGAGACACGAGGGACTCCTCCAACACATGGGAGAAACTTCTGTTCTTCCCAGCCCAACATTTCAAAATTAAAAGGTTCTACAAACCTTTTTTCAAAGCTCCTATTTTCAAGCCAGCCATGCCGGTTTCTCCAGATCACAGACACCACATGTATAACATGACATTGAAATTAAATACTATTGAATTAAGATTCAGATCCTATTTGCTGCATCTCAAAGAGATCCTCAACTACTTAGGACAAGTAGTTCTGACATTACAGAGTGGGGTGTTGGGGGCATGCGAGTGGTGCGGGGAAGAGAGAGATGGAGAGGATGGGTGCAGAGGTGTTCAGGATTAAAACTTGTTGACTTGTGTAGTTATCAGGTAATCAAAAAATTAAAGCCAAATTCAAGTGACAAGAATCAGAGAAAACAGTTATTATTGCTCTTAAAAATAAAATGACATTTGAGAGTGCAGACAAGCCATTGTTAATTCCAGCCCATATTGTTGTGAAGCCGAAGGCATGTACTGTGCCTCTGGGAGAGAGAGAATGCTGTTCTGAACTGAGATCACAAGCACTGATGTAGATGACTAAACGGCAGTGCCAGAGTGTACTAGAAAATTGAAAATATGTAACATTTGGTTGTGAAATGGATACCTCAGTTGTGGTTACTGTTTTGACAACAATTCAAAATTAACCAGTTTAAATTATGCCCCACAATATTAAAACCCAATTGAGTTTGAATTTATGGTTTTGCCAACATTGAATCAATCAGACTATCCAATGATGGGGGCTATAAGAATGCAGACATTTTGAAAACTGGTCAGAGAACAATTTCCATGGAGAAAGAAACCGCTGGAGAGCTAATTGCCCATCTAACATCTTGCACTTAAAGAAATTAAAAAACATTCTCTATCAAAAGGTACTTTTTCATGTAAAGCCTATCTGCAGTTAAAAAAACGTTGACCCCGGGAGATCAGCAGCAGAAAAATTGAAGACAGCGGAGAAGAGTTAGAGTCAGAGAGTAGACAGTTAAGAGAATGGGGGGCCTTAGATTTGTGAATTTTTTTTGTTTATTGTTCACTTTCAGAGTAAGAAAATAAATTGATATTATTTTCTTTAAATAGTGGAATTTAGGAGTTCTCGGTTATTCATATTTTAACAGATTATGATGCTTTTCTGAGTGTTTGGTTTAGTTAACAAAAAAGATTTGCCTCCATGTCGTAACAAAACATTTTATACGGTCAGAGTCCAACACATGTTAAATACAACTAACATTTGTCCATTTAATTAGGGGCATCCATTAGTCAATCAATCAGATACACATATGTGTCATTCGGCAAACATTGCTGGTTAATGCCAGTGAGAAATTATTTTGATTTGGAAATTACAACTGTAATACCTTCTGTTTACTACAAGAATGTCTACTCTATCCAGTGTGCACAAACTGTCAGCTGGATATGCAATTGGAGACATTTCTAATCTGCCACATGACTGATAGAAATCATATGTTCTTACTGGCAGCTGCAACACAGCATAATCATCATATGAACAAGTATGATATGGCAAGATTAACATGCATTTGCACTTTATTCCACAGGAAGAAAAAGGGGAAAAAACCGATTCCTGGATTTTGTGAAATTAGTACTGAAACATTGATATCAGATATTGAATATTCTAGGCTACTTTAAAATCAGACTACATTGCAGATTTTTTTAAAACGATGTGTTATGTATTGAATTTCAACAATTCAATCTCAGGAAAGCAATTTAATTGACAGAAAGTTTACAGATCGGTGACAAAAACAGAAAACATTAAATAAGCCCATCAAGATCTGAAAAGTAAAATGGATTGTCATGAAGGATTTACATAAACCTCTTTGAAATTCCAGGGTTGAATACCTGCTGTATATTTAACAGACCACTACAAATCGAAGAATCAAGAAAACCACGTACAGTACAAGTTAACCTAAGAAATGTGTCAATATTCTGCAGAAACTAAGTAACACTCCACACCTGAGACATGATAATCATCTACATCCTATGTTTTATCTTCCCAGTAATGATTTTACTGTGCTCACCTTACAACTGCAGCATTCTCTTAGCTTCTTCTAGCATCAATGCACATCCAAGGGTGACAGATTAATAAATGCTGCAAGTTTCAATCGCTAGAGCACAATCAAATCCCATGGATGCATACCACCCTAAGGGAAGCTGTTCTTCCTCTCTCACACATACTATCAAATGATTTCAACTGTTGACAATTCTTTGACAAAGGGTAAAGAATGTCAATCTGCTTTTACTTTTGCCCTTACTAAGCTAAGATTCGTACACCATATTCCCGTCTGATTTAGAAGCATGGTGATGTGATATCCTAATATAGAACATAAACTCCAACTGTCTCTGACTGTTTTGCTTCCAGCAAGATTGCACTATCACCAGCTGCTGTTTCTCCAACAGTAATTAACTAGCAGTCAGCAACAACCAGATTAGATGAAGAGTATCCAAGCACAATCATTAAGTCAGTCCCGGCTGCTTTCCTAGTATTGTTATCCAGTAGCATTCATGGTGCAAATGGTCACGTGATCGAAAACAGAGAATACAATGACAACAGTTTGCTTAGACAGTCGAGATACAGGTCGCAGGTGACAGTACAAAAGAAGAAATTTAACTAAGAGAAATTAAGACCGAAATGATTTTGACAATTTTGAGAAATGAAGAGCATTTGGTAATTGCAATAAATGGAATGGAGCCCAGAAATGCTGAAGCTACACCCATTTGATGTTTCAGGTGTGATTCAAATTATCAACACACCATGAACAGTCTCACATGTAGTATTCAAGCTAAACACAAAAGAGAAAATTCAGGATGAGGAGGGGAGACGCATCAAATAAAGGGCACTGCATTGGTCACAATAAGTTTCAAAGTAGTGATGAATGTGCTCACGGAAGAATCTTTCAATTATACAACATTAGACGGCAGATGCAGATCTTCAGTGTGTGAAATAAACTCTAATTAATAAAGATTAGGACAAAGTTAAGGAATTTGAGCACTCCACCATTTTCAAATTGGGGTATAATAACAGAGTAAAATCTTTAAAAAGCGTGACAACTTCTTATAAAATATCCAGAATCAATCAATCCTTCTATCAGTATGGGTGTACAATCCAGTGAAATATCATTGTTGGAAGCAAGCCATGAATTAAATGCTAAAATGAAACAATGTAGAAAATGACAAATTATTGGGAAAATCTATGAATTTGCTATTTACATGATCAGGAGGCTATTTTTCCATTTCTTTAATGGGATATACAATCTTATCTAAATAAATTAAATCATCAACATCAAAATTTAGAAAACAAGCCAATTTACCCATGCATGCCCCATCACCTGCTTACTTGGCCAATATTTGTTTTTCAATGATGTCTTTGAAAAATAGATCACATGCACATTCATCTGACTTCATTTGCAGGAACTTGGTGTGCATAATAGCTGCTAGTTTTTTTCTATGTAATTAGTCAATACACTTCAAAAACAATGCATCAAGTGTACAGTAATTGTACACTTCATTGCCCAGTGGAATCAAATGCAATGCTCCGATAAGATTGACAGAAAAAAAAAATCTCTGATCCACAATTTCAATAACATTGCTCGACTAGTGCTGAAACCTCAGTCTTGAAATGTTTTACCTCCATACATTACTATTCCAACACAATCTGAGCTGTCAACCCACATTCTACCCTCTGTAAACTTTATAAATGATCAAAAAACTCCGTTGCCTATGTCCTTACCCATATTGTTGTTATGGACCAGACCAAACACCCTCATAACATATCAAGGAGATAGCCTAAACCCTAACCTTTATTTTATTTACAGGTAAGTACAATAAGATGCTGTATTCCAGATGTGATTCAATTGGTTCACCTCGAGGATTTAAACAAAACACACTTTAATCTTAGAGTTTACCTAAAATGCAAACAAAGAGAGAAGAATTGGAATAACTTTAATTCTGTTAAAATACTTAACAAAATAATATGTTAGTTAATTACCAATCATTAACGGTTCCAATATAGCTGCATCACATTGACACAACCTTTGCAAAGGCAAATTCAACAAAACATATTTTCTCATGTTCTATCTCCAGTCCAGGGAAAAGACATACTAAAGTAAACAAACAATCTAGCAGCAGAACAAGAAATCAAATGTTCAGCTGCAGCAGAGAGAGCTGTATCTAGCAGCTTAACAACCAACAATCATTCCAATTGACAGCACATCTAAAAACGCTGGACCTGTGTGAGGTTGACTTCACCCATGCATACTTCTTTTCTTTTATTTCAAAGAGGGAACTCAAAGCTGTTCATCCACTGCTTCTGAAGCAGACATTCTTGCACCATGGGCAAGTGAAACAGCACAGAACAAATCCCTCTTAAAGGCCCAATACTATCACACTGTCCGGGTCATTTATCAATCCTGTACTCACTGACTGACATTGGCTCTTGGTCAAATAACAGTCTGATTTTGAAATGTGCCTCCTCGTTTTCATATTTCTTCATGGGTTCACCTTCTTGCTACCTGTAACGCTCCACTCATGGTATCACTAATTTTAATCATGCCATCTTCGATATACATGCCTTCAGCTGATTCAACATTAAGAATTGGAAATCCTTCACTAATAAAGTCTATTTCTCTTTCAACCATTAAGATGCTCTTTAAATACTTTGAGCAAGATTTAAACGTCTGCCCGATCGTGACAATTGGTTGGTTAGTTCATGATTTTGCTTTATAAAACACCTGCAAAATGCCTCCAGTTTTATTGCATTGAAAGCTTTATATAAAATATAAATTGTTGTTGGTCACAGAATTACAGAAATATTATGGTGCAGGAGGCGACCGTTCAGTGCATCAGGTTCCCACCAGCTCTCCAAATGAGCTTTGTGACTGAGTGCCGTTCTCTTGGTTTTTCCCCAGTCTTGGACATCATTTGAATGCCTTAAACTCACCTGCCACCACTGCACATCAGACAGTGCATCCCATCCCCAAACCACATGCTGTATGAAAAAGGTTTTTCTCACATCAAAGATGTTCCTTTTCTAGAACACTTTCATTATGCTTCCCTGGTCTCAATCCTTTCTACAACAGTTTCTCCCTACCTACTCTAACCAGCACACTCAAGTTTCAAAAACTTCTATCAGATCCCTTCTCTCCAGGGAAAATAACATTTCTTTTGATTAAAGATAGTCAGCTTGGCTTTGAGAGGGGCAGATCATACCTCACAAGCCTTATTGAGTTTTTTGAGGACATGACGAGACAAGTTGACAAAGGTCGAGCAGTGGATGGGGTGGATATGGATTTCAGTAAGGCATTTGATAAGGTTCCCCACAGTACACTGATTCAGGAAGTTAGGAGGTATGGGATACAGGGAAATTTGGCTGTCGGGATACAGAATTGGCTGGCCGAAAGAAGACAACAAGTGGTAGTGGATGGAAAGTATTCGCCTGGAGTTTGGTGACCAGTGGTGTACTGCGGGATCTATTCTTGTAGTTTTGCTCTTTGTAGTTTTTATAAATGACTTGGATGAAGAAGTGAGTTAGTAAGTTTGACGATGACACAAGGGTCAGTGGTGTTGTCCATAGTGTTAAGGGCTGTTGCAGGCTACAATGGGACATTGACAGGTTGCAGAGCTGGGCTGAGAAGTGACAAACGGAGTTCAACCTGGATAAATGCAAAGTGATTCATTTTGGAAGGTTGAATTTGAATGCTGAATAGAGGGTTAAAGACAGGTTTCTTGGCAGTGTGGTGGAACAGCAGGATTTTGGGATCCACATACAGAGATCCCTCAAAGTTGCCACCCAAGTTGATAGGTTTGTTAAGAAGGCATATGGTGTTTTGGCATTCATTAACGGGGGCTTGAGTTTAAGAGCTGCAAGGTTTTGTTGGTTAGACCACACTTGGAATATTGTGTCTGGTTCTGGTCGCCTCATGAAAGGAAGGATGTAGATGCTTTTGAAAGGGTGCAGAGGCAATTTACCAGGATGCTTCCTGGATTGGAGGACTTGTATTATGAAGAGAGTTCGAGTGAGCTCGGACTTTTCACACTGGAGAGGAGGAAGAGAGGTGCCTTGGTAGAGGTGTACAAGGTAATGAGAGGCATAGATAAGAGTAGATAGCCGGAATCTTTTCTCTAGGGCAGAAGTGGCTGACATGAGAGGTCATAATTTTAAGGTAATTGGAGGAAGGTCAAGAGGAGATGTCAGAGGTAGGTTCTTTAAGCAGAGAGTGGTGGATGCATGGAATGCACTGCCAGAAGCAGCAGTAGAGTCAGAGACATTAGGGACATCTGAGCAACTGCTGGACAAGCATATGGACAGTAGTAAATTGAGGGGTGCGTAGATTATGTTGATCTTAGATTAAGATAAATGCTCGGCACAACATCGTGGGCCGAAGGGCCTGTACTGTTCTATGTTCTATCCTCATAATTGAAGTTTCTTATCCATGGTACCATTTTTGTAAATCTCCTCTTCACTAAAGTGTGCGCAAATTCTAACAGCATGACATCCAGAATTGTACACAATAATCTAAATGTACTCTAATATTTGTCTTACACAGTTCCAGCAGCACCTTCTTGTTCTTACATTCTATCACCCTATGAATAAAGCTATTATAGATTTATACAGGATACAGTATGATTTTGTTAACTGCTCTTTCCATCTGTCATAACCTTCAATAATCTGTGCACATATGCACCAGTCCCTCTGTTCCTGCACCCACTTTGGAATCATGACCCTTATTTTATATCATCTGTTCATGTTCCTTCTCCTAAAATGCAGCACCTCACTCTTCTCGACACTGAACTTTTTCTACCACCCACTCTAACAACTTGTTTATATATTTTTGAAGTTCTACACTGTCCTCTGCTCAGTTTACAGTGCTTCCAAGTTTTGCCATCTGCAAACCTTAAAACTGTGCTGCACACCAAGATCTAGGTCACTAATGTACACCAGGAAAAGTAAGGTCCCAATGATGACCCCTGGAGAAGTCTGCTGCAAAACTTATTCCAGCCCAAAAAAATCCAATGACCATTTCATATCACTCAGCCAATTTTGTATTCATATTATTACTGTCCCTTTTTGTTTTATAAGCAGTAGTTTTTGTCACAAGTCCGTTGTGCAGCAGGAACACCTCCTGGAAGTCAATGTACACCAAATCAAAGGCATTACACTCATTGACTCTTTCTGCTACCTCTTTAAGAAACTCCAACAAGTTTCATTCCATGCCATCTTTACAAATTAACCCTTCTTTTTGCACATGATAATTTATTCTAGCCAACATTACTGTTTCACAACTCTTCTTGATCACTGATCAGTCTGGGCTAGCTAGTTGCTGGGCTTATCCTTAAAACCATAATTTGAACAAGGGTGTGACAATTCAATTTTCCAGTCTTTTGAACCTCCCCAGAGTCTAAGGAAAGACTGAGAGATTATTGCCATCCCTCCTCACCTCCGTCCAAGAGCCCAAAGCATATTTCCACTTCCGACAGAAACTTACCTGTACTTCCACACATCATCTACTGTATCCACTGCACCCGGTGTGGTCTCCTCTACATTGAGGAGACAGGACACCAACTTGCAGATCGTTTCAGAGAACATCTCTGGGACACCTGCACTAACCAACCCCACCACCCTATGGCTGAACACTTTAACTCCCTCCCCCACTCCATTAAGGACACGCAGGCCCTGGGCCTCTTCCATCACCAAACCCTAACTACCCGATGCCTGGAGGAAGAATGCCTCATCTTTAGGGCGGCACGATGGCTCAGTGGTTAGCACTGTTGCCTCACAGCACCAGGGATCTTGATTCAATTCCCGCCTCGGGCAACTGTCTGTGTAGGGTTTGCACATTCTCCCAGTGTCTGCGTGGATTTCCTCTGGGTGCTCCAGTTTCCTCCCATTGTCCAAAGATGTGCAGGTTAGGCGAATTAGCCATGGGAAATTGTCCATAGTGTTAGGTATAGGGGAATGGGTCTGGGTGGGTTGCTGTTCAGAGGGTCGGTGTGGACTTGTTGGGCTGAAGGGCCTGTTTCCACACTGTAGTGAATCTAATCTAATCTTCTACCTTTGGACCCTGCAACCGTCAGTTTCTCCATTTCCCCTGCCAACATCTTATCCCAGTCCCAACCTCCCAACTTGGCACTGCCCTCTTGAACAGTTCTACCTTTCCATCTTCCTTCCCACCTATCTGATCCACCCTCCTCTCCGACCTATCATTTTCACCCCCACTGTTATCTACCTATCGCATTCCCAGCTGCCTTCCTGCCAGCCTCAGCCGCCTCCCATTTATCTCGCAGCCCCCTCGGCCCACAAGCTTCAGTCCTGATGAAGGTCTTATAACCGAAACATCGATTCTCCTGTTCCTCGGATGCTGTTTGACGGGCCGTGCTTTTCCAGCAACACACTTTTTGACTCTGATCTGCAGTCCTCATTTTCCCCTACTCTGCTAACCAGCCAAGCAACCAATAGATCCTACAGAATGTGTGAACCAGTCAAGAATAAATTTTTAAACAAGTCGTATTCCCAGTTGGACACTCTGCTGTTCAGCACTGATTCATGCAAAGTTAGAGTAATTGGTCTGACAGTCAAATGTCCTTGATATAGACATTGCACACTTTTATTCACAACGTAAGGATTCAAAAATGATCACTGAGCAGCTTCAAGCCAGAATGGGGCCAAATGGAAGCAAACAATATTTGGTCAAAATTACTCAAGTATGGAAACTGCCATCAATATCGCAAACTGGTAAAAAGCACACCATTGGGGAAAAAGTAGCACTAGCCCTCAACTGAAATTGACAAAATAAGGAGAAATCAATGTTTAACTCTGTCAAACAGAGGAGACAATACATTTTGCTCAAACCTGGCTTAAGTTTTTACAAAATGAGAAGATGCAAAAATGAAAAGGTTGCTATACAATAGTAATGATGTGTTTGGACCAGAGAAGGTAAAGAAGAGATTCAACTACAGTAATTGAAAGAATTCAATCACCAGGATGTTGGCTGGACTGGAGAGAGAGACTAGATAGGCTGGTTTGTTTTCCTTAGAGCAGAGAAGGCCAAAGACAAATCTGATTGAGGTACACTGAATTTTGAACAGAATAGGCAGGGCAGATAGGGAGAAACTTTTCTAATTAGTGGGGGCAGCCAATAACCAAGGGATACAGTATTAAGGAGCTTTTACAGAGGATTTGAGCAAAGACTTTTTGTATCCAGAGGGTGAATTCAGCAATTGTAATGATGTCAAAGGGAGATGTTAGAGTCTCACTTGTTGGAGAGATTGTGTGGCATTGCAGTTATGTGGTCTATAAGATGTTGTTGTTTTGGGTTGCATCTTGAAAGTTAGGGTAACATTAGGGGGCGAGGTGAACTGTTCTGAGACTCTATGACTCTCTGACAGTAAGTTCGGGTGATTTGATTATTAGAGATCAAGAGAGCACAGATTTATTAGGGAAGAAGGAGCAAGACATTTACTCTTGGAGAAATGGGAGCAACCTGCATTCTAATAGATAGATAAAGTATTCAAAGTCCCACAAAAGTGTTGAGAACGTATAGTTATAAACAGTTGCGCTTTAGGTTGTACATTTAGTTTCAAGATGAGAGAGATCCGGGTGCTCCAGTTTCCTCCCACAGACCAAAGATGTGCAGGTTAGGTGAATTGGCCATGCTAAATTGCCCATAGTCTTAGGTGAATTAGTCAGAGGGAAATAGGTCTGGGTGGGTTACTCTTCGGAAGGTCAGTGTGGACTTGTTGGGCTGAAGGGCCTGCTTCCACACTGTAGGGAATCTAATCTAATTTGGGTTGTCAAGAACAGTTAAACAGCATTTCTATCTGGGTACAGGGCCAATGTAATTCAAGGTGTCATGACGATGATAGGCTTCATGAGGGGAATAATATTGAGGAAGTATCATGATATCAGGTTATCGGCTTTCCCAAATTACCACTGAATATCATTGCCAGGAAGTTTGCCACGATCTGGGCAGGAGAAAGCAGTTAGAGGTAAAAAGTCTTCATGGTTCACTGCACTGGAATGTAGAAGGAAATTCATGCGCCAGCTGAGAAGACCAAATTCATGAAGACATAAAACAAAGCTGGAAAACATGCCAAGTTTTTGATAAGAGGGATGATCTCCAGTGATGTTCTCACTATGAATGAAAAATCTGGTTTTAGTAGTTACCAGATTGAGAAAGGAAAATAACAAAAGCAAATCCTTGGGAGCCATGCATCATTTTAAACTAATTACGGAAAAAAGTCTACTTATAAGACAGTATAGCATACATCAGTGAAGTTTCTTTTCAGTTATGGCAAAAATTAAAAATGGGATATTTTATTCCATAGCTTCAAATACAAGGAACAGTTCTTTCAATCTTTTGTTACAATGAACATCTTGAAACATTTAATCTTAACATTTAAGCTGAACATCCTTTCAGCTTTTAACCAACAGCTTTTGTTTCAGTTAATGGTCTCCATGAAGGTCACAACAGTGCTGTAAATGTTCAGCCCAACCCTGAATGCTGCAAATGGACATGGACTGTTTTAGAATCCAAGAAATTAAGATCGATTCTCAACATTGCACAATCTTCAGCAATTATCCAACCTCTGACCTAAAGATGGAGGGAAGGTCATTCATGAAGTAGCTGAAGGTGGCTGAGATGAAGATAATATTTCAAGGAATTCCAGCATTATATCCTGGGGTTGAGATGGTGAATCTCCAAATACAATAATGACGTTACACCATGCTAGATATGACTCACCAGTGGAAGTTTCCCTCAATTCCTATGACTTGGAATTCTGTCAGAGCTTCTTGATATAACTTTGGGAAGTCACCTCCACCTTAGTTCTGGAATTCAGTTCCTTTGTCCACATTTAGACCAAATTTGTGAAGAAGTGAAGAGTTAACTGGCCCTGGAGGAATCCAAGCCGAACAACTGAGAGCAGGTCATTGCTGTTTAAGTGCTGCTTGATTACACTGTTGAGTTCACATGGACATACATGGCATCAAGGGAAGAGGAGCAACAAATCTGTCCACAGTGTTCTGGCCTACCTTTAGTACCATACCTATCGTTTAGTACCATACTTCCAGAGGATCACAGGCTGCTCTCTCATTAGGGAGAAGCAACTGGTGGTGAGTTTAACCTGAGATCCACCAAAACTTCAGGTGAGAGGTGAAGTTGCGAAGGAGGAACCTTCATGGTGACCTCAGCCAGTGAGGCAGTTTAACAAAGAAACAAAGAACAAAACAGTCACTTTTGCCCTCCAAGCCTGCGGGGCCACATTTTGCTCATCCATGCTAAAACTGTCTCCACTTTCAGGGCCTGTATCTCTCTATTCCCTTCCTATTCATATATTCTTGAATGCTACTATTGTGTCTACTTCCACCACCTCCTCTAGCAACATGTTCCAGACACTCACCACCCTTTGTGTGAAAAATAAACTTCCCCCCACCTTGTATCCTGAGCTTTATCCCCTCGTAATTGACACCAAACCCTGGGAAAAAGCCTCATACCTTTTACTTTATCCATGCCATTCACAGCAGGTCAGGCAGCATTCAAGGAACAGGAGAATCGACGTTTCGGGCATAAGCCCTTCTTCAGGAAAAAACGTCGATTCTCCTGTTCCTTGGATGCTGCCTGACCTGCTGCGCTTTTCCAGCAACACATTTTCAGCTCTGATCTCCAGCATCTGCAGCCCTCACTTTCTCCCATGCCATTCACAATCTTATAAACCTACACTGTTAACCTCACTCTACATCATAAACCTGCTATCCAGCCAACTGAGCTAAGTGAACCACTGATGGAAGTCAACTAAGTGCAGATGCCAGTTTAGTTGTACTGAGGTTGTAATCCTGAGAATATAAAATACAGAGACTTAGCAATAGTTTTACTGCCATAGCTAAGTGTGTAAATACATTTTATTTTTCGAGTAGAGCAAATCCTGCTCTACTCTGCCCCTCTTCAACAGCTTCCCACTGACTCTGCTAGGTCCATGAACCACTTCTTTCACTCAGTGCAGCAGCTCCTATGTCCAATAGTGTGAAAATTGCCAGTTTATTTTTTTATTTCCTGAAAGCTAGCATGCTTGTTCCCTCCACTGCTTCTGTCTGAACTCCATGTTATAATATTGTCTGCAGCTCCTGTACCACCATTCCAACTAATCCCATCTTCTTGTACTCAAAAGCTTCCAGAAATTTTTCATTCTCCTGCCATCCAAATTATTCAGTTACCACCCCATCTCTAGAGATTTTTTTCTCTGCTCTATTGCCAAATAATGTGCACCTGAGAAAGAGAGATAAATTCCCCAGGATTCAATCAAATCTGCAAACATAACTGATCAATAAAGATATAGAAAAATCTAGGATCCAAAAGTCAGGTTAAATAGTCACACTTTTACATAAAACAACAGAATTCCTATTAATGTTATGTGAGTGCATATAGTAGATAAAGTTTAAAAATTATTAAATTGTACAAATTTAATATTTGAGCAGAATATTACACAGCCTGAACATGAGATCAGAAATAAACTACATCTCATGCAACAGAGAAGTTGGCAAAATGAAAAACACAAAAGTCTGAACACGATTGGGAATCAATATATTGACACAGACTACATGTCAAAATAAGTCATGTGGATGGAATCAACTAATTAGATTATAGCTGAATTCTCTCATATGTTCCAAATTGTAGAAAACTGACTGCTTAAACCAAGAGCAGTAGATAATTGAACCAACTCGTGGTTGCAAGAATTCAGAATGAAAAAGGCAACAATGTGCAGCCTAATTCTAATCAATCCTTGGAGCCAACCAGTGCCTGACGCAAAACCTGCTGTTAGAAAGCAGGAACAGCAACCATTTCATTTGGATTGGATTATGTTGCAAAATGCAAACAGATTAGGTCATATTTAAGGCTTAGAATAATAAATAACATGATACAATGCTTTGGATAATAGGATGGTTGAACATGTTATAGATATGTCAGTTATGATCCACTGATATGTCGGAGTATAACTTTTAGTTTGAGGGATTCAAAGTTTCAAATAAAATATGAATGTCAACATTTGGTTCCAGAAGCTGGTTGCAGACCTAAATGCAAATCAAAGGGTGGTTAATGTTTATTTTGTACAGCTAAAGTAGCAATTACTGAAGTCCAAACAATGGGTTCTCTCTCCAACCTTCTTGATGGAGACAGGAAGTTCATTGAGGTTTCAGTAACAGGTTTAAATTACTCAGTTTCCCAAAACAAAAGGAAAGTTTGGGATTCGGAGATAATGAATTTAAATCTCTATCTGGACATCCATAGGTACAAAGATTCATAGAACAGTACAGCACAAGAACACACCCTTCAGCCCACATGACTGTGATGCCATTCTAATTTCATCTGCCTGCACATGTTCCACATAAGTCTATTGTTTGCCTTTTTATGTGCCTGTCTAAATACCTCTTAAACTTTACCTAAAGTATCTGCTTCTACCATATCCCCTGCAGAGCATATCCCCTTCCAGACACCTACCACCCAGTATAAAAAAAACTTTCCTTGCACATCATCTTTAAACTTTTTCCTTCTCACCTTAAACTCCTCGTATTTGACATTTCCACCCTACAGTGTGGCCATTCTGCCCATCGAGTCCACACAGCCCTCTGAACAGCATCCCAGTCAGATCAACCCCCCCAATCTTGTCCCAGGTAATCCACTTACTCTGTAGATCCCTAGATACTATGGGCAATTTAGCATGGCCAATCCATCTATATTGCACATCTAGGAGCACCCAGAGGAAATCCACGTGATACGGGGACAATGTGAAAACTCCACATACAGTCACCCAAGGCTTGAATCAACCCCAGGTCCCTGGCACTGTGAGGCAGCAGTGCTAATCACTGAGCCACCGTGCCACCCCCGGCGCCACATGACTCTAATAATTTTATTTATTTCTATCAGGTCGACGCTCAGCCTCCAAAACTCCAGTGAAAACTATCCAAGTTTGCAATTGTACAATTTTTCCATGGTGATACATAGCAGGGACATTTCTGAATGTTCATTTTATCTTGGTGATTTCTGTAAAAACATTCATTTGAAGTGGCACGGTGGCTCAGTGGTTAGCACTGCTGCCTCACAGCGCCAGGGACCCAGGTTCGATTCCCACCTTGGGCAACTGTCTGTGTGGAGTTTGCATATTCTGCCCGTGTCTCCGTGGGTTTCTTCCGGGTACTCTGGTTTCCTCCCACAATCCAAAGATGTGCAGGTCAGGTGAATTGGCCATGCTAAATTGCCCATAGCGTTAGGTGCATTAGTCAAAGGTAAATATCGGGTAGAGGAATGGGTCTGGGTGAGTTACTCTTCAGAGGGTCAGTATGGACTTGTTGGGCTGAAGGGCCTGTTTCCATACTGTAGGGAATCTAATCTAATCTAATCTGAAGCCTTCACCTGGGCTGTTTAGGGAAAACAGAGAAGAAAAATCTGCCAGGACCTGTAAAGCTGCAGTGAACCAGGAACAGAGGGCTGGTTAAGAACGAGAGGATTTGGATTTGCAGTTATTTAGGAAGAATACAGTGATGCCCATGTTTAAGCTGGGAGTCCACAATTGTGAGGGGAATTGGAGAAGAATTGAAGGAAATTTCTGAAAACTGCTGCAAAAGTTTGGTCTTATGTGAAGCAACCCTCAAGATAGTGTAGAATATAGGGGGACTCTTGGGTGGAACCAAAACAGAACGAAATATGTTTCAATTATGGGTTTATAAAATATATTGTTAGCGCTTTATTTATTTAACTCTTGTAAAGGTTTTGGTTAAAATATGGAATCTTGTACCATAATAATCTTAGTTAATAACTGGGAGTTTTAAATTATGGTTAAAAAATTACTTGTTTCTATTGAGATCATAACACAAGGGAATATTATGCTGAGTACATTTCTCAAAAGAAAATTGCAGATATTAAGCATCCTCTAAGGTGTCTGGGCTACATTTAAGTTCAAACTGAAGTTACTTCATCTGATACTAACGAAAACCATATTTATTCGACAAGCAAAGAACAGCACTTAATCTACAAAAGCCAAGATTGCCTCAACCAACATGCGATAATGATAGGGGCTTCCAATGTCAGGGGATCAGACAGGCATTTTGGAGCATTAAATGTGACTCCAGAGTTGTGTATTGCCTCCCTGATGTAAGGGTCAAAGATGTCAAGGTGCAACTGAATGGTATTCTTCTGGAGGAAGGGTGTCAACTAGAAGTCATGCTCGACACTGGTACCAACGTGAGTCAGAAAAGGAATGAGATCCTCCGAGTAAATTCATGGAGTTAGAAAGGACATGCAAACGCAGGGCTTCAATTGCAGTAATCTCAGGATTAATTTTAATACCACCTGCGACTGAACTTAAGTGAAGGATTGATTGATTGAACACGCGCTGGAGAAATGATGTCAGAGAGGGGTCATCAGATTTCAGTGGCATTGGAACTGGTTCTGGGGCAAGAGAGAGTTACACAAATTATACCAGTTACATCTAATCAGAACTGACTATTAGAATTAAGTTTTATTGTCACACATTTTGAAGGACAGAGATATGCAAGTACAATGAAAATGTACAAAGTTGCCATTTTCAGTGCCATCTTTGATACAAAATCTTCGGTAGAATTTTGAAAAATAAGGAAATAAAAGCTAAAATTTCAACATTACAATCCTTCTAAAACATTTAAAGAGAGAGGAAAAAGAATGCAGTCAAAGCAAGGGAGTCTGCGCTGGGCTTCACCAAGAGGCCATGCTGGCTCAACCCGCCAATGACTGATGCTGTCCAAGGATGGGAAGTAAACAGAAAGGGAAAAAAAAAAGATTAAGCGGAGGAGTTCCGGTTCAGGAGCCTTCCCGTGCCGCCATCTTGGAAGGAAATATTATATACTCACGAGATTTGCTATTGCTGTTGGGGCGGGTTTAAACAAGCTTATCAGGGTGATGGGAACCGGATGCAAAAAGAAAATTAAAACAAAGTAAAGTTGTTAACAAGAAATGGAAAAGCTGTGAGGGAGACGTGAAGACAGAAGAAACAAAGCTGAGTGTCAAATATGCTTTGAACCCAGTGATGTCACAAAGACAAAGTTTAGCTCACTCCACCGGAACGAAAACAGCATTCACAACCAGTTAGACGATCTAAAAAAAATACTAATTATCATTACAGAAACATGGCTGTATGGTAATGAGGACTGGGAACTGAATATCTAAGGATATTCAATGCTTCATGTCGAACAGACAAGATGGAAAGGAGCTGTATTATCTTCATAAGGACAAACCTCAGACCAGAAGAATGCATGGAATCTATTTGGGTAGAGCTAAGAAACAGCAAAGGGCAGCAGACATTTGTTGGCAGTATTTATTGGCCACCAAGTAGTAGTGATAATGTAGGGTGTGGTATTAATCAGGAGATGAGAAAAGCATAAGAATGGGCAACACTGTTATCATGGGTTACTCTAATCTACATAGATTGGGTAAACTGAATAAGCATCAAAGCTGTGGAGGATGAGTTTCTGGAGTGTGTTAGGGATTGTTTTCTAGACCAGCACATTGAGGTGCCAATGACAGAACAGGCTATTTTAATCTAACTAAACACAATGAAAAAGAACTAATTAATAGTCCTGTTGTAAAATAATCTTTAAGGATAAGTGACCAAAATATGACAGAATTCTCCATTATATTTGGAATTGAGAAAGGTGTTAAATTTGAATCAGAGAAATTATGAAGGCATGAGGCACAAAAGTTTAGATGGATTGGCAAAATACATGAAAAGGCACGACTGTTATGAAGAGTTCTGAAGAAGGGTCACCAGACCTGAAATGTTAACTCTGCTTTTTCTCCACAGGTGCTGCCTGACCTGCTGAACTTTTTCAGCAATTCCCGATTTTGTTTCTGATTTCTAGCATCTACAGTTCTTTTTTTTGTTTTTGTTAAAAGGAAACTTAAGGATTGTATAAAATTAAATGAAAGGTTTTGTAAGGTTGCTAGAAAAAGTAGTAAATCTGAGGATTGGAAAGCTTTTTAGAATACAGCAAAGGAAAACTGAGAAACTGATGAGGAAAGAAACTACAGAATATGAATGCAATTTAGTTTAAAAAAAACTGGAGAAGCTTCTATAGGTATTCAAAAAGAAAATGCTTTGCGAAGGTGAATGTGGACACATTAGAGGCAACATCAGGAGAAATGGCAGGGAATGATTACTTGAGGAAGATACAAGAATTCCATAATTAGAATGTCAAGTGACTAGGGAGAATGAGAGGTTGAAAGACATTATTATTACTAAGAAGGCTGTACTGAAAAAATAAAGGGGCAGAAATTTTAAGGTTTCTCAGACCTGGTAGTTGACATCACAGTGTTGAAGGAGGTTGCTATGGATATAGCCAATGCATCGGTTATCAACCTTACAGTTCTATAAATTCTGGAATGATTCATGCAAATTGAAAACTAACTAATGTAATTTATTCTTTAAGAAGGGAGTGAGAGTGAAATCAGTGAACTACAGATCTGTTAACCTTGCATTAGTTGTACGGAAAATGCCACAGTCTATCATACAGGTTGCAGTTATGCAATAACTGGCATAGTCAGCATGGACTTTCAAAAGGGAAAACATGTTTGACAAAGATATTTAAGCATTTTGTGGATGTTACTAACAAAATTCATAAAAGGGACTTGACACATGTAGCATATAGGCTAATGGAATGTTGGCCCTTATTTCAAGGAAATACGGAAGTCTTATTGAAACTTCACAAGTTGCTGATGAGATCACATTTGAATACTGTGAGCAGTTTTGATCCCCTTATTTAAGGAGCAATATCACTTCATTGGAGGCACTTCAGAGAAGGTTCACTAGGATGATCACTGGTATGGAGGGGTTATCTTATGAGCAAAAATTAAACACTTTAGGATTCTACTCACTAGAGTTTAGAAGAATGAGAGGTGATCTCATTGAAACATATACAATTCTTAAGTGTTTGACAGGTTAAATGCTTAAAGGATATTTCCCCTCCTAGCAGAACCTGGAACCTTATTCAGAATAAAGGGGCACCAACTTACAACTGAGGTGAAGAGGAATTTCTTCTCTCAAAAGGTTAAGTGTCTTTGGAATTCCTTGCCGCAGAGAGCTGTGGAGGCAGAGTCCTTGCATACATTTAGGGCTAAGATTCTTGATCAGTACGCTAATCAAGAGTTACAGTGAAAATGCAGGAAAATATGAGGGTAAAGACTGCTGAATCTTTCATGATTCTACTGAATGGTGGAGCAGGCTCGGGGGACAAACGGCCCACCCCTGTTCCTATTTCTTATGGTCTTACACTTGGATTTTCAGAAGGCTTTTGATAAGAAACCCACTGGCTAGCAAAATCAGAGCATTTGAATGGGAGGTCATGTGCTGGCATGGATGAAGAGTTGGCCAACAGACATAATACAGAGCAGAAATAAGGTCATTTTCACACTGACAGACTGTAATTAGTACTTCAGTACTTCAGCCCCAGTTGTTCACAATATGATGCAAGGACCAAACTCAAATTTTCTAAATTTGTGGAATATACAAAGCTAAGTGGGAATGTGTGTTGTGAGGAAAGTGTAAAGAGTCATCACGAGGACTTGAACAGACATGATGTGTGGGCAAGAACATGGTAGATGAAATAAACTATGGAAAAATGTGGTCATCCACTTCAATAGGACAAACAGATGTGCAGAGCATTTCTTAAATGGTAAGAGATTGGAAAGTTAAGACGTTCAATGGGACCTGGGTACCCTCATCAGTAAGTCACTGAAGGCCAACATGCAGACATAACACGTTATTAGGAAGGCTAAGTATAGGAAGGAATTGTCTTAGAACCAAGATGAGGAGAAATTCTGTAACTCAAAGGTTGTGAATCATTGGAATTCTCTACTCCATAGGGCTGCAGAAGCTCAAATCTTTGATTGTATTTGAAGTAGAGATTGATAATTTGAGTTCCAGCGGCATAAAGGATAATAAGCATTGAAGTGTTTCGACCACCCTATTCAATGGTGAAGCAGGCTTGATAAGCCTATTACTCCTCTTCTGTTCTACGTCAGGGTTCTTCATATTTACTTTCATGAAGGAAGGCATTGCTGAAAAGAATGGCATTTAATGCCCATTTTCAGATGCTCTTTCACAGTGGTCCTTTTTTTTAAAACTCGTACAGATAGCTGTTTCATTCTTTGTTGAAAAGAATTAATTTTAAAACTGCACCTTACGCTCAGTCTGTATGGAATAAATTGTATTCTCATGGATGTAAGGAAAAATAGTATTTTCTGTCTGACTCAAATAAGCAATTTCAAAAATTAAAATAATTTGATGGCTGGTTAGAACGAAGGTAAATTTATTGCTAATTACCTTTTTCAAGTATTTAAATGAGTAGATAATCAGTTATCGGTACTGTCATCAAATTACTTTAATTATCCTGACAGAAAATATTTCATCAAAACAGAATATAAAGAGATTTCTTGCTGGCTTTGAAAAATTGAAAAAATAAGAGCACTAATGAAGATTTGTTGTCCTGCATTTTAATTTTCTTCACACATACATACGGTGAAGTTTGCAGAATAGTCATAATATAGATATTTATACATCAAACTTTCATTTGGTCTTACTGAGACAGCTAACTCTTGTACCAAGAAATCTTGAGATTTTCTCAAGAGTGCAAGGCACAAAACCAAGAAAAAGCAGTTCCATATATTATGATGTTAAATAAACAAGACTCATTTGCCCTGCTCCTGCTGAATCTGAAACTTTTAATTCATTTTTTAATGCTTCATTCATTCAACTGTGTGCTACATTATCAAATCTGGTATCTTAATCTATGAAATGGCATCTTAATCTATGAAACTTCAATATAATAAATACGCTATTGAAGTTCTGAAGTAGACCCAGTCACCTCATAAACTGTTATAATCATCATTAACGATTTGGTCACCTTAGATTTGAGAGACCCGATATTTCTATATAAAAGCAAATTACTGTGGATGCTGGAATCTGAAACCAAAAGAAAACGCAGGAAAATCTCAGCAGGTCTGGCAGCATCTGTAAGGAGAGAAAAGAGCTGACGTTTCGAGTCTAACTGATCCTTTGTCAAAGCTTAAAAAAAGGAGAGAAATAGGGAGGCATCCTGATGTTTCTAGTTTTCTAGGTCTCGGAAAGTCAGATAGACAGAGATAGGGATTAGATTAGATTAGATTTCCTACAGTGTAGAAACAGGCGCTTCGGAGCAACAAGTCCACACTGACCCTCCAAGGAGTAACCCACCCAGACCCTGATGAATACACCTAACACTATGGGCAATTTAGCATAACCAATTCACCTGACCTGCACATCTTTGGAGGAAACCAGAGCATCTGGAGGAAACCCATACAGACATGGGGAGAATGTGCAAACTCCACACAGACAGTCGCCTGAGGGTGGAACCGAATCTGGTGCTGTGAGGCAGCAGTGCTAACCACTGAGCCACCGTGCCGCCCCTGATGATAATGACATCATCATCAGCTCCTTTGTTCTAAGGAAAGCAAACCTTGCCTTTCTAAAGTGACCTCATTGCTGCAATTGTTCAGATCTCACTTATCACTCCGTGCTCTCTCTGGAGCAATCACAACTTTCCTGCAAATATGGTGACCGGAATTGTATATAAAACTCCAGCAGTAGCTTAAAAGTCTATAATATGTTCTCTGTTACAATTTTAGAATTCTGACAACCAAGCTCTAAAAATTAATCTAGCACAGAGGCAAGAAAGAAAACTGTCCAAAGCTTTAGATCAAATATCTGCTCCTCACCACAAACTATACATTCGTCATGTCTCAAATTGTTATACATTTCTTAAGAAAGTCCACTAATTTACATTTGAACAAACCATAACTATCAGCTTCCTTCAACTCCCTAGGACCTCTGATCTATAGGTTGAACACTCATTCACCAAAATATTATTTCCAAAGGCTAATTTTGAATTCACCTCCCTCAAGCTTAGGCTGTGTTGACGAGTTCTAATGTACACAAGGTGAAACAGTTTGCCATAGTCTACAGTATATAATCCCTTTACAAATCATATAATCTCTCAACCATACCTTTTGCAGCCAAATTTATGTAAGTTGCTCACAATAATCTAATTGCTCCATTCCTTTAATTATTCTAGTTACCCCACAATATCTGCAATGTTCCTTGCATCATGTGGCACACATTATTCTAAATTTAGTTGTGCCATTGATATATAAAATGTCTCCCTATTTAGGCTTTGTATTAGCATTTTAATAGCATCCAACAACTGACTCGATTTACTCACTGCCAATGAACATGGCTGTGATAGCTTCAATTTATTTTTCAGTCAGTTTTCCAGAGTTCTTTCATTTTTCATCAAGTATTTTACTTCCATTTCAGTGAGTCTTGCATATATTTGTTGGCCCCACAACAATTAATTAGGATTTCTCTACACTGAATTTCAACTGGCATCGATCTGCTGAAAATGCCAAGTATACTCCTGTCACTTATCCTGTACAGCTTTGAAGTTTACAAACAAAATCATAACCTTCTGATGCAAAGATGACGGCTCAATCAATTCAACTAAAATGACACAGCTAATTTACTTAGCAGAAAGAACTTTTCCAGATTCACCCTGCAGCTCACAGCTACTTTACGACTTTGGAACCGAGTTCAAGCACCATGGTAAGTTTGGGTAGCAAATGGACTACATAGACCTGCTCTCTTTTTAACAACTGCCCTTATTAAGTTGCATAAGTGAGTAACTAATATGCATCTAAGGGCTTCAGCATGCCACCAAATAGCAGGCAAAGCACAGCAAGCATAAAAAGCAAATACCAAAATATTAATACGTTGGTATGCAGGACCTTTGTTGTCAGGCACTCAATGGAGTGGAGACACAGGGCTCTCACCAACTCTCCTGCAAGTAAGTGAGATTCCACCACCTCCATACCATTTCCCTTTCATCCTCCTCTGTTCCCATCAAGCATATTAAACCATTGAACAATCCTTTTACCCTTTTAGGATTCTAGGTTTCATAAATAAGGGCAACAGGTAAAAAACAATATGAAAACCTCGAGTAATTCAGTCTCAATTGAGTGCCCAATTTTGACCAGTTCACTTCAGGAAGGATGTGAAGACATTAGAAAGGATCCAGAAAAGATTCACAAAATAGTTCAAGGAATAAGGAATTTCAATGTTGTGAGCTATCTAAAGCAGATCGTATTCTCATTCTAATCATTTAACCAATTCAAAGACTGTCAAAATTACTAACAATGTTGTCTTAGTTAAAAATCATACAACACCAGGTTATAGTCCAACATTTATTTGGAAGCACTAGCTTTCGGTGTATTGCTCCTTTATCAGATAGCTGTCTTAAGACAACACTTAAGTAGAGTTATGGAGTCCAAGTAGTCTACTTGGAAGTCTGGGGATCCTCCGAACTATGAAGCCAAGTCACCCAACACTGAAATTGACACCTATACAGTGCGAGAATGAGACCTGACCCTGCAGTGACCAAACAGAGGAGGGCCAACCAGACTGATTGCAAGACCCACCCACCCACCCCCCACCCCCACCCCCCACCCCACCCCCCAGATTGCTCAGGGCCACAACTGGTGCCCGGGACATCACCCAGATATACCTTCTGGAGCAGCAGACATCCTTCACTGATGCCCAAGATCAACCAGACTGACCACAAGGTACCTCCGCCCTCCCGAACATTCAAGGCCACAACTGGTGCTCAGGACCCCATCAAAATCACTCACTTACTGCTAAGAGCAGCTGACCTCACTCACTGACAAATGGGATTGAATCAGAAAAGCTACCTACCCAGGAAATGTGGGAGACAAACTGGAGTTCAGGTGAGACTGAAATTCCAAGGTTTCAATCCCCTTCTCCACAGCACGATTGGCAAATAACCAAGCCACTGAGAAAATTAATGAACTAAAAGCTAGACTCCCCTTCCAAAAGGAATTGAGAGACTGCTGTTTGCTCAGTTTCACTGTGCCTTGCAATCTGAGGGATTCTCAATTCGCTGAATAGACCACTTGGTGCCCTCAGGTAAGGCAAGGTGCAGTGGGACCTGCCTCCTAATCAACACCTCCCGGTGTACAGAGGTAGTGACTCTGGTAAGTCACTGCTCCCTGGACCTAGAATGTTTAACAATGAAATGCCATTCATACTACATGCCCCATCCACATTCTGGAAATTCAGGCCCTAACTCTGTGCTCCTCCTCCCAGTTTACAAGCAGATATTCAAGCATGAGGTCCCAGTCCAGAAATTAGTATAGTGTTGGCCTGAGGAAAGTGAAGGACTGTATGGGACTGCTGAGAGTCAGTGGACTGGTCCATATTCAAGAACTCAGCGGCCAACCTGTATGCCATTATCATTACAGATTTCATTTGTAAGTGTGTGGATGACTGAATACTGAAGAAGTTGATTCAAACATTCCCTAATTGGAAACCATGGATTAGTCAGGAGATCCACTCCCTACTGAACTTCACATCTGAGGCATTCAAGTCAAGCAGCCCTGACCTATACAGGAAATACACTTAGAATCTTCGCAAGGCCATCGGGGCACCAAGAGGCAATACCAAACTAAGCTACAGACCCAAAGTAACCACATGGACACCCATGATTTGTGGCAAGGCTTACATAACATAACAAAGCGAAGTTGAACAGAATCACAGGCAATAGTACATCCCTACCTGATAAGTTCAATGCCTTTTACGTGCCCTTTGAACAAAAATGAAATGAAATGTTACCACCTGCCCCATCAGAGTTGAATGAGAATTTTCCTGCTCTTCAGATGCTGTCTGACCTGCTGTGCTTTTCCAGCATCAAACTCTCGACTCTGATCTCCAGCATTTGCAGTCCTCACTCTCTCCCACTTGCCCTATCAGCCTCAGATGCAGCTGTACCTTAAGTCACCACTGCAGACATTAGATCAGCCTTTTTAACGGTGAACCCACACTAAGCAATTGGCCAGATAGAATCCTGGCCATGCACTCAGATCCTGTGTGAACCAGCTGGTGGGTGTATTCACAGATATCTTCAACCTCTCCTTACTACAATCTGCTTCAAGAAGACCACTATCATCCTAGTGCCAAAGAAAAATCATACAGCATGCCTCAATGACTGCTGCCCAGTGGCTCTGACATCCAGAACTATGAAGTGTTTTGACAGGTTGGTCATGGCTCACAAGAGCCTCCCAGATTGCCATGATCTTTTGTAAGTAGCCTATTGGCCCAACAGATCCACGACACATGCCATCTTCCTAGCCTCTCATTCATCCCTGGAACATCTGGAAAATAAGGATTCCTATGTAAGGCTCTTACTTATTGACTACATCTTTGCTTTCAACATCATAATTTCAAACAAACTCATCTCCAAACACCGGGACATAGGTCTCTGCTTGCTGTGGTTCTGTTCGCCGAGCTGGAAGTTTTTGTTGCAAACGTTTCGTCCCCTGGCTAGGCGACATCATCAGTGCTTGGGAGCCTCCTGCGAAGCGCTTCTTTGATGTTTCCTCCGGTGTTTATAGTGGTCTGTCCCTGCCGCTTCCGGTTGTCAGTTTCAGCTGTCCGCTGTAGTGGTTGGCACCCGAGCTACAAATCTTCGCACAAACTTTGAATAGGTCTCTGCTCCCCTCCTCTGTAACTGGATTCTTGACTTCCTGACCAATGGGCCGCAGTCAGTAAAGATAGCAAACAACACCTCCTCCACTATAACCCTCAACCCTGGTGCCCCACAAGGTTGCATAATCAGCCCCCAACAATACACCATTTACAAATACAACAATGTGGCCAAATTCTGCACCAACTCCATTTACAAGCTTGCTGACAACACTATCTTTGTAGGCTGGATCTCAAACAACAAGGTGGAGTACAGGAAGGAAACAAAGTGCTTACCAGCATGGTGTAAAGACAACAATCGCTCCATCAATGTCAGCAAAACAAAGAAGGTGGTCATTGACTTCAGACAGCGGAGTGGAGGGCATGCTCCTGTTTGCATCAATAGTGCTGAAGCAGAGATGGGCAATACCATTAAGTTCCTGGGAGCAACAATCACCAACAATCCGTCCTAGTCTATCCATGTTGACACTATGGTCAAGAAAGCACAGCAATGCCTCTACTTCCTCAGGAGGCTAAGGAAACCTAGCATGTCCATAACGACTCTTACAAATTTTTATACGATGCTTTTGGCGATGCAGCTTTTGCCTAGATGAAAACAAACTACAGAGAGTTGTGAATACTGCCCAGTTCATTAAGCAAACCAGCCTCCCAACTACTGGCTTCATCTATATTTCCCACTACCTTGGGAAAGCGACCAACGTAATCAAAGATCTTTTCTACCCCAGATATACACTCTTTCACCCTGTTCTGTCAGGCAGAAGATAAAGAAGTTTGCATACACGCATGAGCAGATTCAAGAACAGCTTCTTCCCCACTGTTATCAGACTTTTGAATGGTCCTCTAATGTTAATCACTCTCTGGCACCAGCTCGACAGCTGTAACATCCTGCACTCTGTTCTATTACGCTGATGCGCTTATAAGATCTATCTAGTAGGATCTACCTGTTAAGTGTGTAAGACAACACTTTTCACTGTAACACAGAAACATATGACAGTAATACATCAAATCAAATCATTAACATAGATAGATTGGAGAAACTGGGACTCTTCTCCAAGGAGGAGAGAATATTGGGACACAGATGATAGACATTCACAATGAAAATAGTTTTGAAGCAAGTCGAGTGGGACAAATTGCTCCCATTGCCAGAAGAATCCAGAACCAGAGAATACTGATTTACGGAGACAATGGCAACATGAGGAAATATGCCTTTGTACAGTAAGTGGTTAGAGTCTGAAATGTCCTGCTTGAAAGTCCAGTGAAGGCAGAAACAAACAAAGCTTTCAAAAAAAAAAACTGGATAAATTTCTAAATTTAAAAAGTAATTGCAGCGGGATACAGAAAAGGTAGGTGGTTGGAATTTTGAGAGCTGCTTTTGCATTCTATCACTCCAAGGATGCCAGCTCCCTTGCTGCAGGTATAAACTCTGGGTCAGAATTAACAATAATATACTTGGACATATATATTTACAACATTAGGATCATGCATCTTCTTCAAATGCACATTGTTAACCATACAGACAAATTAAACCAAATAGCAGATCAGCTACAAATGTCAACAGCCTATGGTAGGAACTTTGCCAGATACATCCAGGAATTATTTCTCCCTAGCATGCTCTGACTGCTTTCCAATTCTGCAATTCGCATTCTTGAAAACACTTGAAGACAAACTGAATGACCAATTGAGGAAGCATTATTGACAACTGTTTATTACCTTTTCTTCACAGCTCACAGCTTACCTCAAATATGACCCATTGCTATACCATGATGTGGAGGAGCCAGTGTTGGACATGGGGTGGACAAAGTTAAAAATCACACAATACCAGGTTACAGTCCAACAGGTTTATTTGGAGGAATTAGCTTTTGGAGTGCTGTTCCTTCATCAGATAGCTATGGAGCATTATCATTACACACAGAATTTATAGCAAAAGATCTGTGTCCTGCAACTGAAACAATATATTGAACAAACCAAGATTGCTATTAAGTGTTTCATCTTTAAGAATGGGTTGCAGGTTTCAGTTCATTAATACGTTAATCTCAGAACTTCTTTCCAGTCACATTCTCAAGGTAACAAAGTTTTATTTAAAGAAACGTGACATCTCAGCTCAGACAATGATTGAAAGATGCGAGTTTAGAGTCTGTCTGTATCCCAATCTTGAGCCAGACTGGTTCTATTCGCAAAGTAGGAACTCATAAAATATTACATGGATTGACTGCCTGGAGATTGGGTGCTTTTTGAACAAAGTAGAATGTATCTGCAGCTACAATTCTGCAAAGTCAAATTTACCCCACAGACTTAGATGTGTGTGTGCATGCATGGGTTTGCGGGGGGGGGGGGGGGGGTGAGGAGAGAGACAGACACTGTGCGTGTGTGTGTGTGTGTGCAGGGAGAAAGTGTGAGTGTCTGCATAAGAGCATGTGTTTGCATGTATGCATGGCATGACCTACCTGGTTTTCTGAAGGGTAGATCATGCTTCACTAACCTTATTGAACCAAACAGGTGGACGAGCTGATGTGGCATATATGGATTTCAGTAAGGCATTTGATAAGGTTATCAACGGTAGGCTATTGAAAAAAATAGAGAGATATGGGATTGAGGATGATTTAGCAGTTTAGATCAGAAATTGGCTAGCTGAAAGAAGACAGGGTAGTGGTCGATGAGAAATAGCCATCCTGGAGTTCAGTTATTAGTAGTTCATTGCAAGGATTTGTTTTAGGTCCACTGTTTTTTGTCATTTTTATAAATGATCTGGGTGACGGCATAGAGGGATGGGTTAGTAAATTTGCGGATGACAATAAGGTCAGTAGAGTTGTGGATAGTGACGAGTTTAATGCGGAAAAGTGTGAGGTGATTCACTGTGGAAGTAGCAACAGATATACAGAGTACTGGGCTAATGGTAAGATTCTTGGTAGTGCAGATGCGCAGAGAGATCTGTGTCCAGATACGTAGATCCTTGAAAGTTGCCACCCAAGTTGATAGGTTGTTAAGAAGGCATACAGGAAGTTAGCTTTTATTGGTAGAGGGACTGAGTTTCGGAACCATGAGGTCATGCTGCAGCTGTACAAAACTCTGGTGCAGCCGCACTTGGATTATTGCACACAGTTTAGGAAGGACGTGGAAGATTTGGAAAGGGGTCAGAGGAGACTTACTAGAATGCTGCCTGGGTTATGGAAGGAAGGTCTAATGAGGAAAGGCTGAGGGACTTGAGGCTGTTTTCATTAGAGAGAAGAAGGTTGAGAGGTGACTTAATGGAGACATAGAAGATAACCAGAGGGTTAGATAGGTTGGACAGTGAGAGCCTTTTTTCTCGGATGGTGATGGCTAGCACAAGGCAACGTGGCTTTAAGTTGAGGGATGATAGATATAGGACAGATGTCAGAGGTAGTTTCTTTACTCAGAGTAGTACGGGCGGCACGGTGGCACAGTGGTTAGCACTGCTGCCTCACAGCGCCAGAGACCCGGGTTCAATTCCCGACTCAGGCGACTGACTGTGTGGAGTTTGCACGTTCTCCCCGTGTCTGCGTGGGTTTCCTCCGGGTGCTCCGGTTTCCTCCCACAATCCAAAAATGTGTGGGTCAGGTGAATTGGCCATGCTAAATTGCCCTTAGTGTTAGGTAATAAGGGGTAAATGTAGGGGTATGGGTGGGTTGCGCTTCGGCGGGTCGGTGTGGACTTGTTGGGCCGAAGGGCCTGTTTCCACACTGTAAGTAATCTAAACTAATCTAATCTAGTAGGGGCATGGAACACACTGCCTGCAACAGTAGTAGACTCACCAACATTAAGGGCATTTAAATGGTCATTGGATCGGCATATGGACGAGAATGGAATAGTGTAGGTTTGATGGGCTTCAAATTGGTTTCGGAGGTCGGCATAACATAGAGGGCTGAAGGGCCTGTACTGCGCTGTAATGTTCTTGGCAGAGTATATGCGTAAGTGTAACAGAGTATAAGCCTGTGAGAGAGTGTGTGTGTGGGGGTGTATGTCTGTGTGTCTGAGAGAGAGCATGTGTATGAGAAAGTGTCTGTAGAAACGTGTGAATGCCTGCGCACGCACGCACGCACATGCGGGAGAGAGAGTGCGAGAGGGAGAGGGAGAGAGCGAGAGAGTGAGAGAGAAAAGTGGGGTCAGTGTACTGTGACATGAACCCAAGGTTCTGGTCGAGGCCATCGCCATGGGTACCGAACTTGGCTATCAGCCTCTTTTTGGCAACTCTGTATTGTTGCATTTCCCAAAGACTATCTTGGAGGATGGTCACCCGAACATCCGAGGCCAAATGTCCTTGACCGCTTAAGTGTTCCCCAACTGAGAAGAAACATCTCTGTCTGGCGATTGTTGTGTGATCTCCATTCGTCCGTTGTTGTGGAGTCTGCTCGTTCTCGCCAATGTACCATGCCTCAGGACATCCTGCCTGTAAGGTATGAGAGAGATAACATTGGACGAGTCACAGGAGTACCTGCCATGAACATAGTGGGTAGTGTCCCCTGGTGTAATGGTAGTATCCATGTCAACACATTGACACACCTTGCAACTAGTGCCCTGACAGGGTTGTACAATGCTGTGGTCAAAGTTGTCCTGAAGGTTGGGCAGTTTGCTGTGAACAATGATCTAAGGTTCGGCGGTTGTTTAAAGGCGAGTAGTGAAGGTGTAGGGAAGGTGTTGGCGAGGTGTTCACCCTCATTGATAATGTCTTGCATGCTGCGAAGAACATGGCATCGTTCCTCCACTCCCGGGAAGTACTGGACAATGAATGATCATATCCCCAGTCTGTCTCCTGAGGAGGTCATTATGGCTTCTCACTGTGGCACGTTGGAACGGATGATCGATGAGATGAGCATCACACCCTGTTCTTATGAGGGCGTCCTTCAGCACCTTCAGGCATCCATCGTGTTCCTCCTCATCTGAACAGATCCTGGTATGCTCAGGGCTCATCCATACGGGATGGTTGTTTTAATAAATTTAGGGTGGAAGCTGGAGAATTGCAACATCATGAGGTTATCCGTGGGTTTGCGGTAGAGTGAGGTACTGAGGTGCCTGTCCTTGTTGGAGATGCGTGTGTCCAAGCATGAGACAGATGCTAAAGAGTAGTCCATGTTAAGTCTGATGGTGGGATGAAACGTGTTGATGTCACTGTGTAGTCATTTCAATGACTCCAGCGACTTCAATGAAGAAAATGTCATAAATGTATTTGGTAGGCAAAAGTGAGTACTGCAGATGCTGGAGATTAGAGTCAAGAGTATGGTGCTGGAAAAGCACAGCAGGTCAGGCAGCATCCGAGGAGCAAAAGTCCTTCATCAAGAACAGGCTGGGAGCCTCGGGGGTGCAGAAATAAATGGAAGGGGGGGGCTGGGGTAAGGTAGTTGAAGTGTTCAGCTATAGGGAGTGGGGTTGGTTGGTGCGGGATGTCCCAAAGATGTGCTCTGAAGCACCCTCCAAGTAGGCGTCCTGTCTCCCCAATGTAGAGGAGTCTACATCGGGAGCGACAGATTCAGTAAATGACATATGGAAGTGCAGGTGAAACTTTGATGGATGTGGAAGGCTCCTTTGGCGCCTTGGACGGAGGTGGGGGGGTGAGGTGAGGATGCAGGTTTTGTAATTCCTGCGGTGGCAGGGGAAGGTGGTGGGTGGGGGGATTGTTGGGTGGCGTGGACCTAACGAGGTAGTCGTGCAGGGAACGGTCTTTCCGGAAAGCAGATAGGGGCGAAATCTATCTCTAGTAGTGGGGTCCATTTTTAGGTGGCGGACATGCGATGTATACGGAAGTTGGGGGGGCGAGAAGAGGTTGGAAGGTGAGGACCGGGAGGATCTGTCCTTGCTGTGGTTGGAGGGGTGGGGATCAAGGGCGGAGGTGCAGGAAATGGATGAGATGTGCAAGAGGGCATCATCAACCACGTGGGAGAGGAAATTGCAGTCTTTCAAGGAGGCTGCCATCTGGTGTGTTCTGTGGTAGAAATGGTCCTCCTGCGAGCAGATGTGGTGGAGGCAGAGGAATTAGGAACGAGTAGGCAGGGTGTAATCCAGGTAGCTGTGGGAATCGGTGGGTTTGTAGAAAATGTCAGTGTTGCATCAGTCACTGTTAATGGAGATTGAGAGATCCAGGAAGGGGAGAGGTATCAGAGATGGTCCAGGTGAATTCAAGGTCAGGGTGGAATGTGTTAGTGATGTTCGGGTGACCGTCCTCCAAGGTGGACTTTGGGATAAGCAACAACACAGTTGTTGAGTAGAGGCTGATAGCCAAGTCCATGAGGATAGCGTCAACCGGGATCTTGGGTTCATGACCACACAATGTTATAAACTCTCACACACACTCTTATACATGCACGCAGACCCTCTCATACACACATTCTCTCTCAAACATACTCACACACACACACCATCTCACACTAGTGCACACACTTTATCAAGCACACGCACGCATACACACACACACAAGCTATGGAGTGAAAATGCATTTGCAGATTTATATTTGTAGATACATTCTATTTTGTTCAAAAGTGCGCAATCTGTAGGCAGACAGTCCATGTGACATTTTATAAATTCCTACTTTGGAAACAACCAGTCTGACTCAAGTTTGGAATACAGACCGACTCTAACCTCACATCTTTAATGCATTGTTTGAGTTGAGATGTCACTTTTTGATAAAACCTTAAGTTATCTCAGGAACATAATTTGAAAGAAGTTCTGGGATTTACATATTAATGAACAGAAACCTGCAGTCCATTCTAAGTGATTAAGCCTTAACAGCAATCTAGATTTGTTCAATACATCTGTTACTAGAAGTTCTCTGTCCCATGATCTTGCCCCAGTAGCTACCTGATGAAGGAGCAACTTGTACCTCCAAATAAAACCTGCTGGACTATAACCTGGTGTTGTGTTATTTGATTTGTCCATCCCAGTCCAACACCAGCACCTCCACATCATTGTTCAATGAAGAGAATTTCAGACCTCAGCCTTCACAGTATTTCTTCAGAAACACTATCAATCCTGCAGAACAAATCTAAAATCAATCATAAGCCAATTATTATGTTGCGAAATGTGCCAAGGCATTTTAAAGACTAGAAAACGAATGACAGAGCATGAATGGGGAAGTTAGCTGAGCAAACCAAGGAGTTGAGGTAGTTGGTTTCTTTGGTACGCAGGTGTAAGTTAAGAAATGACAGGAAAACGTTTGGCCAAGCCTCAGTCACACAAGTGATTTGGACAAAAATGTAGCTGATCTAGATTTGCGGAGAAGCAAAGATTGGTGGAACAGGAAGTGAGGAGGATTGTCAGCAGGATATAGATCTGTTGGAGGAATGGGCAGAAAAATGACAGATGGAGCTTAATCCAGACAAATGTGAGGTGATGCATTTTGGAAGGTGAAGTACAGATGGAAATTATACAGTGAATGATAGAACCCTTGAAAGTCTTGATATGAAGAGGGATCTGGGTGTGCAGATCCTCCATGTGCGTAAGTGCATGTGTGCGGGTATGTGTGTGTATGTGGGTATGTGTGCGTGAACATGAGTGTGAGTGTGTCAGAAGACAAGTGTGAGGCAAGATTTTCACACAAAGAGTGGTGCACCTGGAACACACTGCCAGAGGAGGTGGAGGGCACAGTCACATTTGCAGCATTCAAAATACACCTGGACAAATGCATGAATAGGAAGGGAATAGAGGGATACAGATCCTTAACTGGAGGGCCGATGGCCTTGCTTCTGTCCTGTTTTCTTCTTTTTCTGCATGATGGAGTTTGAGGTGCTGAGACAGGACAGGGCAGCTAGAGAAGTGGAGTCTCAAGGAGAAGAGGACATGGGTAAACACTGTTGCTGCAGGTGAGTGAGAGAAGACATAGAAGACAATTTAAGTATGCTTGGTTAAAATCAGACTCATGTGACTGGGTGGAACAGGCTCAAAGAGCTGATGTTCATTTTTACTAATTTTCTCATACACAAATAAACATGTGAAATGGATAATTAAAACCTAATCCTTAGAGCAACTATGAAAGCCAATAACAATACAATTAGCCAAAAGTTAAGACTGTGATTAATTCATCTTGAGGGCATGTTAATTTTGTGGCTTGGAAGGACATCCACCAAAGTGATATGTTTTTAAAACTAGAATAAGAGAGAGCTCAGAAATGTGGTTTGTGCTTAACACAATTAGAGCTTAAAATTCCACAACTTTGCTGCCCTTACACCAATTTCAGGTAAATTGCAACAATGAAACCAGAACAAATGAGCAGGAAAATTAGATCAATAATCTGTTATCTGCCAGACAATTTAATGGTCTTAGTCAGGATACGTTCCATATAAGGTTATGTCATCAGAAAGAAGCAGCTGTCACTGACAGGGCATGTATGAACACTCTAAACTTCAGACATAATCATATCATACAACATAAAGGAAACCTTCACCCTTCTGGGGAGGTTTCACATGTCACACTTGGATTAGACCCTTATTAAGACTAAAGGGAAGATATCACACTTTTCTTGACATAACCAAAAGATTTTGCACCTATCTGTCATTTGGCTAATGTGTGAAGGTCAAAAACCCGTCCCCAAATCATCTGATGTTTAAACTGACACACGTATCACGAGAAGAATTTATAATATCATTCAACAGCATTATCTGTCTCTTACTTCATACTCTTACAGTTTTAATTGTATCGAGTTAAAATGTAGTTTGTACCGTGAGTAAATGTAAACCAAGTCTGTCTAAGAATAGGCTTTAACCTAACATAGGAACAAGAGTAGGGCATTCAGCTTCAAGCTTGTTATGACACTTAATTAGATGATAGATCTGCGCCTCAATTCTACTCTACCTTCCCCGATCCTATGCCCAACCAAGCTGTATAGCCCAAGAGTAACTAATAAAAATCTGCTAATTTCAGTCTTCAAAGTATCAATTAGCTCAGCATTTTCAGCCTTTAAAGGAGACAGTTCAAGCTGTACACTACTTGAAAAATTATATCTTGATTACACTCATAATTGAACTAAACTTTAATTTTAAAGTTATGCTTCACCACTGATTTTTTTTCTTCCCCTGTGTATCTGCGAGTTCAAATTAGATCACTCTCAAACCTTCTTAACAAAAAAGGATGATTAGCCAAAATTATGCAACCTGTCCTAACTTTATTAGGTGTTTTCATTACCATTTCTACCTGGGCTGTGTGCTATTTCTGATCCTTGCACACTGCCACACAAATCCCACTGCTCCACCACAACTTCAAATCTATTAGCATTACAAAAACATTGTGATTTGTGCTTCTCAGTTCCAAAGTGGATGACTGGAGCAAATCACTTTAAACATTCCACTAGTCACAGACTATTCTCCTGATCCCTATTCTGTCCCCTATCTCACAATGACTTACTGACTATTTTGAATGTTGATTTCAAATTTCATGCTGTTCGTCACTCATTCTTGGGAAATATTGCTGTTCTCAATTAAGTAATTAGGTGCAGTATTACTCAGTCAAGTGGGATTCTATTTTGAGGCAGTAACACCTCCAATTCTGGGCTATTTCACTTTTGATAATAACCGCTTCTGAAGAACTTTGTCAAATTCCTTCAAGGAAGGCAATGGACAAAATTTATGACATTTTCCATTTGGCCTCCTCAAAAACAAACTAGATTAATCAGGCATTGTGTAGCCTTGAAAAAGCTATGCATACACTCAAATCAGTTCTTCTTGCCCAAGTGCTCCAGGTTGCACATATGTTGTGTTACTGCCTCAAAATAGAATCCCATTTGACTAAGTAATACTGCATCTAATTACTCAACTGAGAACAGCAACATATCTCAAGTATGAGTGACAAACAGCATGTAATTTGAAATCAACATTCAAAATAGTTACCACTATATTGAGATATTTACAGAGCTTTTAATGAGAAATACATATCATATTCACATACTACAGATTATGACTCTAATGCTGGTCAGGAACATGTGTTGCAGATTCCAATGTGGACTGGTTTGAACTTAACCACGATCTTCTTTCAATGTCATAAATAATTATTAATAAAAATGTTTGTACATGGCTCTTACATGTAAAATATTACTTACAATGCAACAGTAACTACAACTCAAAAGAATAATTCATCGGCTTTAAAGTGATATGGAAGGAATCCAGTGGTTAAGGGCACTATACAAATGCAAGCTTTTTAATGTTTATGTAAATATTTAATAAGCAAACTTTTTGGCCAACTGCCAAACTGACATTAATGTAGATGGAATAGGAGAATGAAATACAACAGAACAGTAATCAATTGTGGGAAATATTTCCTTAACTATTGTCTCAAAAAAGTATGTTACAAATGAATTGAATGCCATGCTTGTGCAAATAAGACCAGTTACTATTTGCCAACTTGTTATTAACAGAAATCATTTTTAAATGGATACAGTACAGATATTACTCAATTCCTATATGAAGCAACTTTACCGTTTCAAATTGCATGTTTGTTTCCTTGCATTCATAATAAACTGACATTTTACCTGTTATTTTCTTTACAGGTTGAAGGCGGACACTAATAGATTGGTGTGTGAGCAGAGGGGAGGAGGGGAGAGAGCGGGACATCCCTTCCATTATCCGTATGTGCTGCATTCCTTCAGAAACTGGGAGGTTCGGCACAGTGTAATCTGGCTCAAAAGCACAGTCGTTCTCAGTATTGGACACACCTTGACAAAAAAAAATAAATATTTAGCCAGACATGTCAGACATCTCAGCACAACTTTAGACTGATGTAGATAAAGAGCAGACAAGAGAACTGCAGTAAACCTGCCACTTTTGGGTTAATTTTTCTACAAATTCTTTCGTCAAGAACTGGCAGCTGTCACCTATGGTGAGGATACAAATTTAGTCAGACAGTAGATGATTTTTCTACCCAGAAGTAGATGACACAGACAAAAAACAAATGCCATATCTTGGGGATAAGTCCAATAACAACAATTAATGTCTAAACTTCAGATTAAGAATGCTTGGCAACAGATAGCAGAGATACAAAAGCTGTTTGAGAAAGCAAGATATCCAACGATAAATAGACTCAATAAAAGTAATAATCTATAATGTGCTTCCAGAGACACACACTATCTGAACAAATTTGAGCTCCACTAATTGGAATCATTTAAGTATTTTGCAAAACTGGGACATTTAAAGAGAACATTTTGCCTTAGAAGTTAGACAACATGAAGTGGAAGAGGGAGATAACTCAGACTTCTAAAGTAATCTCTGTCACCATGGAGGAAAAATGAGATATGGAGTTATAGGAACACAGTGCACTGTAAAACTGCAGGAGTAATGGTTTGTCTTCAAAATTTGTAATGGAAATTCACTACAAGCTGCTGGAGAGTTCCCGAACAACACAGAGTTCAGGTATGAATACCATTTGCTCATTTATATGGCTGGGAAGAAGTTATAGAGTCATAGAAACATGCAGCATGGAAACAGGGCCTTCAGCCTAAATGATCCAAGCTGATCATGGTGCTCACTCAGCTAGCTCCAATTGCTCACATTTGGTCCATATCCCTGTAAACCCTTCCCATTCGTGTACCCATCCAAATGGTTTTTAAAGGTAGCTGCCTCAATTGCTTTCTCTGATCGATTTATACATCGACACAGAGGTTAATATTCCATCTTTGGCTCCAGTTGACACAGCATGAATAGTTGCAATGCCACCAGATCTATAGTCACAATATTATTTGTTCCACTTACACGGCCAGTGACCACATCTAGCCTGGTCCAACCTCAAGGTGTTGTAGGTTGTTCAGACTTTCTGTCTTCGAAACTAAGAGCTGGGAAGTAAACAATGAATACGGGCTTATTAGCAATTAAGTTGTAAAGCCATTATCTTTTAGGCCCAGACATAAGGCATTGTACAAGTCATAAACAGGTTGTGACTATACACATTTTAGTAAATCCTTTGTTAAAATTAAGAGATGGGGGGTAAAAGAAAGTAAGCAATGTGATTCAAAGGTGAAAGTGAGTACTGCAGATGCTGGAGATTAGAGTCAAAAGTGTGGTGCTAGAAAAGCACAGCAGGTCAGGCAGTGTCAGAGGAGTTGAAAAATCGACGTTTCGGGCAAAAGCCCCTCATAAGGAATGAGGCTGGGAGCCTTGGGAGTGGAGAGATAAATGGGAGGGGTTTGGGGCTGGAGGTAAGGTAGCTGAGAGTGCAATAGGTGGATGGAGATGGGTGTAAAGGTAATAGGTCGGAGGGGAGGGTGGTGCAGGAAGGAAGATGGACAGCTGGGACAGGTCAAGAGGTCAGTGTTGAGTTGGAAGGTTGGAACTAGGGTAAGGTGGGAGAAAACTGGTGAAATCCACATTGATGCCATGGGGTTGGAGGGCCCCAAGGTGGAAGATCAGGCGTTCTTCCTCCAGGCCTTGGGTGGAAAGGGAGTGGCGATGGAGAAGGCCCAGGATCTGCATGTCCTCAGCAGAGTGGGAGGGGAAGTTGACCTCGTCAGGTCCACTGCCCACCAAAATCAACCCTCCTCCCAGCACCTTCCCCTGCCAACGCAGGAATTGCAAAACCTGCGCCCACATCCACCTCCCGCCCCCCCCCCTCATCTCCATCCAAGACCTCAAAGGAGCCTTCCACATCCATCAAAGTTTCACCTGCATTTCCTCACATCATTTATTGTATCCTTTGCTCCTGATGTGGTCTCTTCTGTATTGGGGAGACAGGACATCTACTGGCAGAGCGCTTCAGAGAACATCTTCAGGACATCCCGCACCAACCAACCGCACTGCCCCGTGGCTGAATACTTCAACTACCCCTCCCACTCTGCCAACGACATGCAGGTCCTGGGCCACCTACATCGCCACTCCCTTCCCACCAAACGCCTGGAGGCAGAACGCCTCATTTTCCACCTCAGGACCCTCCAACACCATGGCATCAATGTGGATTTCACCGGTTTTCTCATTTCCCCTCCCCCCAGCATTCTCCAGTTCCAACCTTCCAACTCATCACCATCTTCATGACTTGTCCCATCTATCCATCTTCCTTCCCACCTATCTGCACCAACCTCCCCTCCGACCTATCACCTTTACCTCCACCTCCTATTGCACTCTCAGTTACCTTATCCCCAGCCCGATCCCCCTCCCATTTATCTCCCCTTCCCCAAGGTTCCCAGCCTCATCCCTGATTAAGGGCTTTTGCCTGAAACACCGATTTTCCTGCTCCTCGGATGCTGCCTAACCTGCTGTGCTTTTCCAGCACCACACTCTTGAATGTAATTTCAAGTGCAGCTGACCTCTTTGCGATAGCTTGCTTCAAAACTGATGATTAACATCAGGAAGTATCAAGTTCTTCTGACAAATGGGACACTCGGAGGCACAGTGTTGGTGGAAGTCACACCTTTTCTTAATCTCTGTGGTAATTAGAGGAATGCTTTTATTTCTTGTGTTTTACTAATGAAGCAACCATTAGCTCTCCTTACCAGTAAAATTAATCTTAGAAAATAAAATATATGAGATTAGAAGCTAGAAGTTTGTGGACAGCTGCCGATAAGATATATAAGTTGCCACAGAGGACAAACCCCAATGCCACTATCATGCTTCAGTAAGAACCAATGAAACAAATACAGTAACGCAGTAGTAGTAACAGTAAAACTCTCAGCCACTCAGTTTGAGTTCCAACCACGGGTACTCAGTGCTGGTCCAAACATGAACAACAGAGTTGAACGCAAGAGAGGTAATGAGAGTGGCTTTCCTTGACATCAAAGCAGCATTTGACTGAGTATAGTATCAAGGAGCCAATGGGAATCAAGAGGAAATTCTCCACAGGTTGGAGTCATATATGGTAGGAAGATCGTATGAGGAAAGGCTGAGGCACTTGGGGCTGTTTTCATTGGAGAAAAGAAGTGTACAAGATGATTAGGGGTTTAGATAGGGTTGACCATGAGAACATTTTTCCACGTATGGAGTCAGCTATTACGAGGGGGCATAGCTTTAAATTAAGGGGTGGTAGGTATAGGACAGATGTTAGGGGTAGATTCTTTACTCAGCGAGTCGTGAGTTCATGGAATGCCCTGCCAGAAGCAGTGGTGGACTCTCCCTCTTAATGGGCATTTAAACGGGCATTGGATAGGCATATGGAGGATAGTGGACTAGTGTAGGTTAGGTGGGCTTGGATCGACGCAACATCGAGGGCCAAAGGGCCTGTACTGCGCTGTATTTTTCTATGTTCTATATCATATCTAGCACAAAGGACGATAGTTCTGGTTGTAGGTCAGTCATCTCAGCTCCAGGACATCACATTCTGAGTTCCTCAAGATAATGTTCTACGCCTAATGATCTTCATTTGCTCCATTAATGGATCTCCCGCCAACAGAAGGTCAGAAGTGGAAACGTTCACTAATGATTGTACAGTGTTCAAGACCATTTACACAGCTCAGATGTTGAAGCATTCGGTGTCCATCTGAATCATAGAATCTCTACAGTGTGGAAACAGGCCCACACCAAACAGCATCCCACCCAGACCCATCCCTCTATGCTCATATTTCCCATGGCTAACCCTCAGAGCCTACACATCCCTGAACACTACAGGTAATTTAGCATGGCCAATCTGCCTAACTTGAACATCTTTGAACCGTGGGAGGAAACCAGAGTAGCCGGTGGAAACCAACACACACGTGGAGAATGTGCAAACATCACACAGTCAGTCACCTGAGGGTGGAATTGAACCCGGGTCCTTGGCACTGTGAGGCAGCGGTGCTAACCACTGGGCCACTGTGCCACCACAATGCACCATGGAACAACACTTCAACAACACTCAGGCATGAGATGATAAATGGCAAGTAAAATTTCCACAAGTGCTAAGCAATGATCATCTCAAGCAAGAGAGATTCTAACCATCTCCCTATGATGTTCAATGACAGTACAATCGTTAAATGTTCCAACACCAATATTCTGGGATTACCATTAACCAGAAACTGAACTGGACCAGCTATATTAATAACGTAGACAAAGAACAGGTCAACGGTTAGGAATTCTGCAGCAAGCAAATCACCTCCTTTTCTCCAATGCCTATCTATCACCTATAAAACACATGAGAGACAATATTTTCAACATGCTTGGATGAGGGCAGCTACAACAACAATGAGGATTCTTAATGCCAGCCAGGGTTTAAAAAAAAGGTCCACTTGATTGACACATTTAACAATCACACTCTCCACTACTCATGCATTGTGGCTGCAAAATCTACCATCTACAGAATGTACTGCAGCAATTCACCCAGGTTCCTTCAATAGCATACTGCAAACCCACAACCTCTATCACCTAGAAGGAAAAGGGCAGCTGCTGCAAGAGAACACCATCACTTCAAGTTCCCCTCCAAGCCACAGCTCCTCCTGACGTGGAACTCTATCTTTATTCCTCAATGGTCACTGGGTCAAAATCTTGATATTCCCTTCCAAAGAGCACTGAGAGTATACTTAGGTGACAATATCTAGTGAGAAATATTTTCTCTTATTGGTAGATGATACCTTTCTCATTTGGCACTTTAAGATAAAAGTTTACTCTAAATGTTGATAGACATTCTATTCTTCAATAGTTGTAGATGTTCTATTCTCAGTTATCCCTAGATGTTCTTTGATATTCTAGAATAATTGTAAATAATTTCATACTAGATCATATTAGAGCTGGTATTGCATATTTGTGTAGTTATGGCGTAATAGTATACATAGCCACTCAAAGTGTATTGATGGTGAACTTTTGTTAACAAAATAGTAAAATTTGTAGATTGGTTCATGAATGCTTTTCGGTTACAAATGAAACAAACCCTACACACTCTAGACTCCTTAAGTGGAGAATTATATATTCCAGAGAGAGAAGTCCCAGAACCTTAAAGTATCTGGGAGGCTTATTGCATATTAATAATAATTACAATTAACAGGCTATTTGGAAGAAAGTAATAAGAAGAAAAGCAGACTCTTTTGTAGTGAGGTGGCTTTGTGACTCCCATAAACAAGATTTAAACGTTTGCGGGATTGACTAGCCTGAACTCACTGGACAAAAGTTATCAATGAAATACTCCTGATCAAAGTATGAGTTAAAATATATAAATCACTTCACTTACACCACAAGGTGTTCAACACGGCAATTCATAATCTCAAGAACAATTAGGAATGGGCAATAAATGTTGGTCTACCAGTAATGTCCAAGTTTCAGCAACATTTTTTTTAGAAACTGCCTTAAAGTGGTTATTAGTGAAAACACCAGAAATTCACACCTGTGTCACAGGGAAATATGAAGATTGATGCACCCACATAATTTATGAGAATGAGGCTGTACTAGCAGAATTCCAAAGTGCAATTCCACCCTACGCAGCTGTAACGACTCTAACCATTGGAATATCTTTGAAGGGTTCCAGCCCGAAATGTTGATTCTCGTGCTCCTCGGATGCTGCCTGACCTGTTGTGCTTTTCCAGCAACACACTCTCGACTCTGATCTCCAGCATCACTTTCTCCCCAGTGAAATATCTGGGCTAGTACTTGTAACTGTAATGAGCCATAGTTTATAAAGGATGATAAGCATGTCTCTGTTACAGAAATTGGTTAGACAGCTTGAACTAGACTAATACTTAGACTAATACAACTTCGCCCATGACAGCGCTGTACAGGCCCTTTTCTTCAGCTCCTTTTCTGTACTTGCTCTTGACACCAGAGGTTCTTAAAGAATTGTATCCCTTCATGCAGAATTCTCCTGTAAGTCGGTTTCTTCTGAATGAGGGCCTGTAATGTGTTGATATCTATGTTGCATTTCTGAGGGAAGCCTTCAGAAAGTCTTTGAAACATCTCCTTTGAGCTCCTCTGATTCAAGTATCATTCGTGACCTGGATGATGATGATTTGCTTTGGCAGTCAACCTCCTAAGCTTGTGGCTGGCGCAGTAGAGTTGATTACGGATGAACATTGCCTTGATGCTGGTGCTGTTAGTTGCTTCTAGGGTTCTGATGTTAGTATACCTGTCCTCCCAGCTGATGAGAAGAATCTATCGCAAACTACATTGATGGTACTTCTCAAGGAAGTTGATGTGGTTTCTATATGTAGTCCGAGTCTGAAAGCGATATCGAAGGGTTGGAGGGATGACTGCCAAGGATTTTGGTACCAGAACAGATGTCACAGTCATTGAAGACTGTCATCCTTAGACAAAAAGTGATGCTTACAGTTTGGATGTGATGTTGAATCTCCGCATCAATATCAACCTTAGATGAGAGGTAGCTTCTCGGGTGAAGAAAATCTTCCATGTTTGGGAGGATTTCTCTGTTGATCCGAATGCAGGGATGGACTGGAACTTATTCTGAGAAAGGTTGATAAAATATTTCAGTCGTCTTGAGGTTGAGACTATGACCAATTCTTCTGTATGTTTCTATGAAGGCATTAAGCGAGGCTTGAAGATTCTGTTCTGGGATAAATGGCATTATCATTTGCATACTGAAGCTCCACAAGCGAGGTCAGTGTTGTTTTCTTCTTGGATTTCAGCCAGTTGAGGTTGAAACATTTAAATCACCTCCAAATGAAATGAGTTGTGTTTCCTGTGAGGTGTGCTGATTCCACCTTCAGTATTTCTCCTTTTCAAATCAGTAACTTTCTTCATGGTTAATTTTTCACTTGATTCTGACCAACATATCACTCACTCATAACTCTACTGAAGGCTGTAGAGTTCCCAGGTGGAAAATGAAGTGCTGTACTTTGAGCTTGCACTGAACTTCGCTGAGACACTTCAGCGAACCTGAAACAGAGATATTGACGGGAGAACATGGTGGTGTGTTGAAGTGATAGGCAACTGGAAGTGCAGGATCTTTTTTGCAGACTGAACACAGGTATTCTGTGAAGCGGTCAACCAAACTACACTTTGTTTTCCCAGTGTAGAGGAGACCACGGGATTTCCCATCATCCTCATGGCACCTGACCCAGCAACTGCACAAAGTGTAAGGATCGGTGCTGGGTCCACTACTTTTCAACATTTTTATAAATGATTTGGAGAGGTAGAGTTACTAAGTTTGCAGATGACACCAAAATTGGAGGAGTAGTGGATAGAGAAGGACATTACCTCAGATTACAACGGGATCTTGATCAGATGTGCCAATAGGTTGAGAAGTGGCAGATGGAGTTTAATTTAGATAAATGTGAGGTGCTGCATTTTGGGGAAAGCAAATCTTAGCAGGACCTGTACACTTAATGGTAAGGTCCTGGGCAGTGGTGCTGAACAAAGAGACCTTGGAGTGCAGGTTCACAACTCCTTGAAAATGGAGTTGCAGGGAAATTAGATTAGATTACTTACAGTGTGGAAACAGGCCCTTTGGCCCAACAAGTCCACACCGACCCTCCGAAGAGCAACCCACCCAGACGCATTCCCCTACATTTACCCCTTCAACTAACGCTACGGGCCATTTAGCATGGCCAATTCACCTAACCTGCACATTTTTGGACTGTGGGAGGAAACCGGAGCACCTGGAGGAAACCCACGCAGACACGGAGAGAATGTGCAAACTTCACACAGACAGTTGCCTGACGTGGGAATTGAACCCAGGTCTCTGGCACTGTGAGGCAACAGTACTAACCACTGTGCCGCCCACAATGATGGGATAATGAAGGCAGTGTTTGGTATGCTTTCCTTTATTGGTCAGAGTATTGAGTATAGGAGTTGGAAGGTCATGTTGCAGCTGTACAAGACATTGATTAGGCCACTGTTGGAACATTGCATGCAAATCTGGTTCCTTTCCTATCGGAAGGATGTTGTGAAACCTGAAAGGGTTCAGAAAAGATTTCCAAGGATGTTGCTAGGGTTGGAGGATTTGAGCTAAAGGGAGAGGTTGAATAGGCTAGGACTGTTTTCCCTGAAGCGTCAGAGGCTGAGGGGTAATCTTACAGAGGTTTATAAACCATGAAGTGTATGGATAGAATAAATAGATAAAGTCTCTTTCCTGGGGTGGGGGAGTCCAGAACTAGAAGGTATAGGTTTAGGGTGAGAGGGGAAAAATATAAAAGAGACCTACGGGGCAACTTTTTCACGCAGAGGGTGGTACATGTATGGAATGAGCTACCAGAGGAAGTAGTGGAGGCTAGTACAATTGCAACATTGAAAAGGCATTTGGATGGGTATATGAATAGGAAGGGTTTGGAGGGATATGGGCCAGGTGCTGGCAGGTGGGACTAGATTAGATTGGGATATCTGGTCGGCGTGGACGAGTTGGACCAAAGGGTCTGTTTCCATGCTGTACATCTCTATGACTCTATGCTGCCAGACCTGCTGAGCTTTTCCAGCAATTTCTGTTAAGTTTTTGTTTCTCAGCGTCCTCAGTGCTTTCGATTTTTATATCCATATAAAGTAGTTTATGAACAGGTTCCCTTTAGTAAGTCATGTATCTCAGACTGCCGTTTTAATTAAGGGAGCATACACTTTACTTTCTCGGATTGTAACTAATTCTCAAATTAACAACCATCTTGGATGATCTGTTCTCATCCATGATCTTCTACCTGGCTTTCAACATATCCACTCCATTGTGATCTTACCTCAAGTTATATATGTAGTTACTGCTTTCGATATATATAAAGTCTTAAGCAAGGTCTAACAATGAAATTAAGTAACCACATGTCTAAAGTCATATTCATTGTTATCAAGCTTTCTCTCAAATCATTTACTTATCTGTGATACAGTCAAAATTTTCAAAATTATGCCGAGACACAATAGATCGACAGAAACCTATTCCTTGGTCGAAACTCTACAGCGAAGAAGCCAAAGATGCAGGTTAAAAATGTTGGCAAAAGATCCTAAGGCAACATGAGAAAGAATGTATTTGCATAGCAAGTAGTTAAAATCTGTAATCTGTGATAGGGTTAGGGTTACACATTCTCATCATAAATTGCTGCAACATATTTAATCCAGTACCAGAGAATTTTATGACACAGTAAATAGTCATGACATCCAGGAATGTCTAAACTTGCTGTCTGCTGGAATGACTCAAACCTCCACAACCCTGGTCACGATTACAAACTTTTCCAATTTCCCCCCCCAAAAAGGATGCAATATCATAGAATCAACCATTTACTGTTCCGTGCTGCATCGTAAGAATATTTCCCCCAACTTCTCTGTCACCATTGCAATAATTTTAAATCAATGAGGCAGCAACTTCTAAACTTGCAGGAATATGCTTTCCAGGATTATTCTCTTAAAATCTTGCAAAATTAAAATCAAAACTTTAATTACCTTTTAGCCCTGGCAGAACGATTATGTGTGTCAAGTGTAGCTCGTGAAGTCCCATTTTCAAACCATAATAATTCAAATTAAGTAGATCCACAGTAAAGTTTTGTGTTGAGACAAATTTAAACAGATTATCACAATTACTAAAGTTTCCTTGAAACTAAAGCAGAACTTTGTTCACGAAAAATCACAGATACCAAGAATTAAAACAAGTACAGGTAGGACAAAAAGAACATTGACAAGAAGGAAAGTCCCAATAAATATCTGCAGTAAATTGTTGGCACTTATTGCTCAAGTTCCTGGCTGAAGCGAAGAGGTTAACTCAGCCAAATGCAGCAGCTACAAAGGCTTGTACAAGTAGGCCCCATAGGCTAGTAAATTTTGAGAGAGAGAGATGGTTTCTTAGTTGCCATTATTTCTGTAGTTTCAGCACTTTCACACACCTCTCATTTTGTTTTCCCTCAGTAGAAACTCACCTGAGGGTGGTTCTCAGAGCTTTTTGTTTGGAGTCCTGCACACTGGTTTTACTTAGCCAGTTTTTTTAAAAAACACAGTTCAAAGTAATGGTGTGTTAATTTTGAGAAACCAACAGTTCCACAAAGCAAATTCTATCAATTATGCAGAATCCCTTTGAAGTTTTCCACCTGCTGTTTCTCTTCAAAGCTTTAACCAACATCTCCATTGTTTCTTTGCAAACTCCTGGTATTTCAAGAGTCTTTACATGTCCAATCATGTCTCTTTGCAATCCGCTCAGAGCCGATGACTGTCAAGTGACTAGCAGCAACCATACTTTTTTTAGCTTCAAGTCCAGTTAGAGTCAAACTGGTTTTATTTAACCAAAATCTACAATGCCATATTTGTTCATGACATGGCCCCCTCTTCTCCAGTGGAAAAAATCTCGAGTATCAGAAGAATCTCAAATACATTCCAATGCCTGGAATCATTCTGGTGAATTGATGCTGTAAATTTCCTTTGGCTGCAAATACCTTTTCTTATCAATTTCAATATAGATAATGTTGTCCTTAAAACTACTTCTCGTTTCCACCAGAGTTTCAAGGATCTCAGTTGCTGAAGGTGTTTGCAGTGAGCTCAGTTTTCTCCTCTATGCCAAACATATTTTTTTCATCTTTAACAACTCTGATTGCTAAAAAAAAAAGCCTCCGTCCATGCGAGTTTTGCTGACTACTAAAAACAAAAAAAAGTTCCAATTCAACTCAATATGTGATCCCTGACTTTCTGGGTTTAGAAAAACAAACATTGATTAAATCACAACAGGAGCTACAGCTCAGCTAATAGCACTGCCATTCTGAAATTGTAGTAAGATCACACTGTAGTAAGTATAACGAGTAGCTATTGCTATACTTAATCATTAAAAATAGTAGGCATTTACTCACTACACTCAATCTAGAAGTATAGCTTGAGAAAAACAGAAATTGATGTAACAGGAAATAAGAGGAAAAACAACCAAGCAGACTAGGAGAAAGGTCAAAAGAATTTATTTAAACAACTGGGAGCAAAAGTAAACCATAGATTGCACTGTACCATAAAAATAACTGACTTGATGAAAGATATTACCATATGTTCCGAAGGCTGGAATAACCTAGTTCATGACAAATGGTTCCCTGAAATGTCACTCATTTGACTTGTTTATATAGAACTACGCTTATGTCATGTCAATTGTCTGAGTTTACGTTTTCACTGGATTGTGGCCAGTAATGCAATGTTTGTGTAATCCCCTGCAATGGCAGTTTAAAAAAAGGACATTTTTATAACAGAGCTAACGTACATGTGGAGCCAAGTGCAAATCCTCTTAGCTGACCTTTACTATGACTGCTCCTCAAACAGAATGTTAAGTGTAACGAGGACAATTGCTCAATTTGTTCTTTCAGAGATACCTCTGTTTTTTCCCTCCGTTTCGTGAAACCATACTCAGGAGCATCACCTTCTCTCACACAAGGTTGCATCAAACAACCCCACCACCCTGTGGCTGACCATTTGAACTCCACCAACAACATGCAAGTTCTGGGCCTTCTTCACCACCAAATCCAAGCCACCAATGAGTGGAGGAAAAATGCCTCATCTTTCACCTTGGGAACCTTCAACTACACGACATCAACCTTGACTTCACCAATTTCCAAATCTCCCCACCCCCCCAAATCATCCCAGATCCAACCTTACAACTCGGCACTGCCCTCTTGACCTGTCCATTTTTCTTCCCACTTATCTGCTCCACTCTCCCCACTGACCTATCACAATCACCCCCCACCTGCATCCACTTATCGCCTCCCCAGCTACTTTCCCCCCACACCTCCACCTTCCTATTGATCTCTCAGCCCCCTTTCCCCCAATCCACATTCCTGAAGGGATTATGCCTGAAATGTCAATTCCCCTGCTCCTCCGATGCTGCCTGACCTGCTGTGCTTCTCCTGCACCAAACATTTCAACTCTGATCTCCAACATCTGCAGTCCTCACTTTCTCCCAGTTCACACTTCAGCCCACTGAACAGTTTTATTCCTCTGGTCCACTACTTTTTCCCATTTAAGAGGGACGGAGGGTTATTTATTACAACTAAACATACCTTAACTGCCGAATACTGATAGTAACTGGTTTGATAAAAGTTGCGAGGAGAAAGTGAGGGCTGCAGATGCTGGAGATCAGAGCTGAAAATGTGTTGCTGGAAAAGCGCAGCAGGTCAGGCAGCATCCAAGGAACAGGAGAATCGACGTTTCGGGCATAAGCCCTTCTTCAGGATAAAAGTTGCATCTACTTTCAGTGTCAAGGATCAACCAATAGCCTTCTCCAACTACAACAGATACCTTCAGTTGCACTTCCTCTCCCTCCTCCAACATTTGAAACTTATGACTTACCCTAATCTTCAAAACTTGTTTGGAAATAGGATCTTTTTCACTCGATGTCAAGAATCTAATTTCTGCCTATCACCTCTCATTTTCCAATTGATTAGCACATGTCGTTCAGGCTGGGAAAATTCTGTCTCACGTGTCTGTTTTGCTTGTCCTTCCGGGTGGTAGAGGTTGGAGGTTTGCAAAGTACTGACAAAGCAACCTTGGGGAGTTGCTGCAGAACATCTTGTATACAGCACACACTGCTAGCATGTCAGTCGCATACGGGCACAGAACAAGAGGACTGCTTTGTACCAAACTGTGTTGAGCTTCTTGTGAAGCCACACTTGCCAACATTGGAAAATATTCTGTCACAGCTCAAACTTCAATGGTGAGAGATTAAGAGGGAAATCTGCAGGTATTTCCATGTATCTGCTACTGGTGGCAGAGATCACTATTTTGGAAGATGCTGTCAAATGAAACTTGTTGAGTGGCTGCAATGCATATTGTACATACAAAGATACAAATTAAGAATAAAAATAGGCCATTTGCCTCCTTCCATTCTCTGCCATTCCATAAGATCATTGACGATCAGTTTGTATTTTAAATTCAACATCTCCATCTACTCCAGGAACCTTTGGTTCCCTTGAGTTAAAAATATTCCAGGACCATCGTGCATCACTTTTCTGAGGTTGAGTTCCCAAGTCTATCAAATCACCCTGAAAAAAAAACTCGTGTCTATCCTTAAACACAATCCCTAATTTTAAAATAGTTTATATGTCCTGTGTGTTTGTAATGAAGGATGGGGCATCAATTGAGCATGCTATCTCTGGGAATGATGTTGACCATAAGATTTCCTAAAGCCACATTCATGGTGTTTTTGATATATTAGGAACATCATCTGTCATTTTCTTTTAAATGACTGACCGCTTGGGGGGTTTGTACAATGTTGCAGTATACTCTACAAAGCCACTGTCAGCTTCAGTATTTCAATGGAAGAGGCCTAACAGGGAAGACAGATGAACTCAGGCCATGGATCGGGACATAGGACTGGGATATCATAGCAATTGCAAAGATGTGGCTCAGGAATGGGCAGCACTGGCAGCTTAGTGTTCCAGGATACAAATGCTAGAGGAAGGCTAGAAAGGGGGGAATGAGAGGAGGAGGAGGAGGAGGAGGAGGAGGAGGAGGAGGAGGAGGAGGAGGAGGAGGAGGAGGAGTGATGTTTTTGATAAGAGATATCATTATGACTGTACTTAAGGAGGATATTGCTGGGACTACATCCAGGGATGTTATTTGGGTGGAACTGAGAAATAAGAAAAGCATAATCACCTTATTGGGATTGTATTACAGTTCCCCCCCACCCCCTCAAATAGTCAGGAGAAAATTGAGAAACAAACTTGTAAGGAGACTTCAGTTATCTCTAAGAATAATAGGGTAGTTATGGTAGAGGATTTTAACTTTCCAAACATAGACTGGAGCTGCCATAGTGTTAAGGATTTAGATGGAGAGGAATTTGTTAGGTGGGTACAAGAAAAGTTTCTGATTCAGTATGTGGATGGATTGACGAGAGAAGGTGCAAAACTTGATCTACTCTTAGGAAATAAGTCAGGGCAAGTGACTGAGGTGTCAGTAGGGAAGCACTTTAGGTCCAGTGACCATAATTCAATCAGTTTTAAAATAGTGATGGAAAAGGACAGAACAGATCTAAAAGTTGAAGCTCTAAATTGGAGAAAGGTCAATTTTGACAGTATTGGGCAAGAAGTTTCTAAAGTTCATCGGGGGTAGATGCTTATAGGTAAAGGGACAGCTGGAAAATGGGAAGCCCTCAAAAATGAGACAGAGTCCAGAAACAGTATGTTCCTGTGAGGATGAAAGGTGTAGGCTGGTAGGTGTAGGGAATGCTGGATGACATAGAGGAATTGAGGTACTGGTCATGAAAAAGGAAACATATGTCAGGTATAGACAGGATAGATCGAGTGAATCCTTAGAAGAGTATAAAGGCAGTAGGAGTATACTTAAGAGGGAAATCAGGAGGGCAAAACAGGGACATGAGATAGCTTTGGCAAATAGAATTAAGGAGAATCCAAAGGGATTTTACAAATACATGGGCAACATGGTGGCACAGTGGTTAGCACTGCTGCCTCACAGCACCAGAGACCCGGGGTTCAATTCCCGCCTCAGGCGACTCTCTCTGTGGAGTTTGCACATTCTCCCCGTGTCTACGTGGGTTTCCTCCAGATGCTCTGGTTTCCTCCCACAATCCAAAAATGTGCAGGTTAGGTGAATTGGCCTGGCTAAATGGCCCATAGTGTTAGGTGAATGGGTAAATACAGGGGAATGGGTCTGGATGGGTTGCGCTTCGACGGGTCAGAGTGGACTTGTTGGGCCGAAGGGCCTGTTTCCACACTGTAAGTAATCTAAAAAGGGGAACTAGGGAGAATAAAGTCCCTCCGAGATCAGCAAGGAAGGCTATACGTGGAAGCACAGGAGCTGAAGGAGATACTAAACGAATATTTTGCATCAGTGTTTACTATGGAGGACAACATGGAAGTTATAGTGTGTGGGGAAATAAATGGTGACATCTTGAAAAATGTCCATATTATAGAGGTAGTGGTTCTGGAAGTCTTAAGTTGCACAAAGGTGGATAAGTCCCCAGGACCTGATCAGGTGTACCCAAGAAGTCTGTCAGAAGCTGATGGAAGTTATTGCTGGGGTCCTTGCTGAGGTATTTATATGATCAATAGTCACAGGTGGCGCTGGAAGACTGGAGGTTGACTAATGTGGTGCCACTATTTAAGAAAGGGATGGTAAGGAAAAGCTAGGGAACTATAGACTGGTGAGCCTGAGATCCGTGGTGGGCAAGTTGTTGGATGGAATATTGATCATTACAGCAAAGTACAGGCCCTGGATGTTGTGCTGACCTGTGAAACCAATTTGAAGGCTATCTATCCTACACGATTTCACTTTCATCCATAGGTTTATCCAATGATCATTTAAATGCCCTTAAAGTTGGCAAGTCTACGACCATTGCAGGGAGCCATTCCATGCTCCTGCTACTCTGAGTACAGAATCTAGCTCTGACATCTGCCTCTGACCTCTATCACCCCTCAATTTAAAGCTACGCCCCCTCACGCTAGCCATCATGATCCAAGGAAAAAGGCTCTCACTTGTCCACCCGATCTAACCCTCAGATTTTCATATATGTCTCAATTAAGTCACCTCTCAACCTTCTTCTACCTAATGAAAACAGCCTCAAGTCCCTCAGCTTTTTTTTCATAAGACCTTCCCTCCATACCAGGCATCATCAAGTAAATTACCTCTGAACCCTTTACAAAGCATCCACACCCTTCCGATAATGCAGTGACTAGAAATGTATGCAATATTGAAAGTACAGCCCCACCAGAGTTTTTTTACAACTGCAAAATGACTTTCTGGCTCCAAAACCTAATCCCTCTACCAGTAAAAGCTAACACACCATATGCCTTCTTAACAACACTATCAACCAGAGTGGCAACCTTCAGGGATCTCTGTACATGAACACAGAGATCTCTCTGCTCATCTACACTACCAAGAATCTTACCACTAGTCCAGTACTCTTTAATCTAATTGCTCCTTCCAAAGTAAATTATCTCACACTTTTCCACATTAAACTCCATTTGCCACCTCTCAGCCCAGCTCTGCAGCTTATCTGTCTCCCTCTGTAACCTGCAACATCCATTATCACTGTCCAAAACTCCACCGACCTTATTGTCATCCACAAAGTTATTAACCCATCCTTCTACACCCTCACCCAGGTCATATATAAAAATAACAAACAACAGTGGACCCAAAACAGATTCTCACGGTACATCACTAGTAACTGAACTCCAAAATAAATATTTCCCATCACCACCACCCTCTGTCTTCTTTCAGCTAGCCAAGTTCTGTTCCAAACCACTAAATCACCCTTAATCCCATGCCACAGTATTTTGTGCAATAGCCTATCATGGGGAACCCTATCAAACGCCTCAGTGAAATCCACATACACCATATCAAGTGCTTTATCCTCATCCACCTGTTTGGTCACCTTCTCAAAAACTCAATAAGGTTTGAGAGGCATGATCTACCCTTCACAAAACCATGTTGACTATCCCGAATCAACTTATTCCTTTCCAGATGATTATAAATCCCATTTCTTATAATCTTTTCCAACACTTTACCCACAACCGGAGTAAGGTTCACTGATCTATAAGTAAACATAACTAAACATAATTACCAGGTTGTCTCTACTCCCCTTCCTGAACAAGGGGACATTTGTTACCCTCTACTCTGGCACTATTTCTGCAGACAATGACAACATAAAGATCAAAGCCAAAGGCTTTATCCTAGAATCCTAGGATAAATCCCATCCGGCCCAACGGACTTATCTATTTTCACAGTCTAGATTAGAGTGGTGCTGGAAAAGCACAGCAGGTCAGGCAGCATCCAAGGAGCAGGAAAATCGATGTTTCGGGCAAAAGCCCTTCATCAGGAATCGTATCTATTTTCACACTTGCAAAATTGCTACCACCTCCTCCTTGTGAACCTCAATCCCATCTAGTGTAGTAGCCAGTATCTCTGTATTCTCCACGACAATATTATTTTTTTTCAGTGTGACTCCTCGGACTCCACACAAAACTTCCCACTATTGTCCTTGATATACCTAGAAAAAGCTTTAGGGTTTTCCTTGATTCTATCTGCCAATGACTTCTCATGACCCCTCCTGGCTATTTGTAGTTCTCTCTTTAGGTCTTTCCTGCCGAGCTTCTAACTCTCAAGCGCCCTGACCGAGCCTTCACATCACATCCTAACATAAGCTTTCTTCTTTTTCTTGACGAGATTCAACTTCCTTAGTAAACCACGCCTCCCTGACTCGACCCTGCCTGACAGATACATACTTATCAAGGACACGCAGTAGCTGTTCCTTGAATAAACTGCACATTTCAATTGTGCCCATCCCCTGAAGTTTCCTTCCCCATCCTATGCATCCTAATTCCTCTCTAATCACACCATAATTGCCTTTTCCCCAGTTACAAGTCTTGCCCTGCTGTATATGCCTATCCCCTTCTGTAGCTAAAGTAAACATAACTAAATTGTGGTCACTATCACCGAAGTGCTCAACTATCTCCAAATTTAACATCTGGCTGGGTTCATTACTCTGTACAAAATCTAGTGTGGCTTTGCATCTTCTTGTCCTATCTACATACTGTGGCAGGAAACCACTCTGCACACATTAGACAAAAACTGACCCATCTAAAGTACTCGAACTGCAGCATTTCCAGTCAATATTTGGAAAGTTAAAACCCCCATAACAACTACCCTGTTCCTCTTGCTCCTATCCAGAATCATCTTTGCAATCCTTTCCTCTACATCTCAGTAACGTCTCCTTTCCTGTTTCTAACCTCAGCCCATACTCTCTCAATAGACAAGTTCTCAAACGTCCTTTCTGCCCCGTAATACTGTCCTCGACTAACAATGCGACACCTCCTCTTCTTTGAACACTTTCTCTGTTCCTACTGAAAAATCTAAATCCCAGAATCTGCAAAAACCATTATTGTCCCTGCTCAACCATGTCTCCGAAATGGCCTAACATCGAAGCCAGAGGTACGAACCCATGCTGCAAGTTCAGCCATCTTATACCACATCCCTCTGGCATTGAAGTAGACACACTTCAAAGCACCTTCCTGCTTGTCTGTGCAATCTTACGGCTTGAAACCATATTTCTGACCTCACTAGATTAGATGAGATAAGATTAGATCTCCCCCTCCCAAGTCCAGGCCAACCCTCCGAAGAGTAACCCAACCCCCTCTGGCTAATGCACCTGACACTATGGACAATTTAGCATGGCCAATTCACCTGACCTGCGCATCTTTCCACTGTGCGAGGAAACTGGAGCACCCAGAAGAAACCCACGCAGACACGGGGAGAATGTGCAAACTCCACACAGACAGTTGCCCAAGGCCGGAATTGAACCTGGGAGCCTGGCGCTGTGAGGCAGCAGTGCTCAACACTGAGCCACCGTGCCAATCAACTACTCTCAATCTCCTGGACACTGAAACTACAATTTAGGTTCCCATCCCCCTGCTGAATTAGTTTAAACCCTCCCAAAGAGCATCAGCAAATTTCCCCTCCCAGGATATTGGTACCTGGTTCAGGTGTTGACCATCCTGTTTGTGGAGGCCAGAATAGTAACACGTGGCACAGGCAACAAATCAGAGTTAACAACTCTGTTTGTTCTAGCACCAAGCTTAAACCCTAGCATCCTGAATTTCTGCCTTAAATCCCCATCCCTTTTCCTACCTATGTGCTTAATGCTTCCGTGGACCACGATGCTTCCCCTCCCCCCCAAGGATCCCAGCATCACAAACCCTGGCACCTGGGAGGCAATACACCAACCGTGAGTCTCTCTCATTCCCACAGAACCTTCTATCTGCCCCCTTTGCTATGGAGACCCCAATGTAAAATGCTCTGCTCCTCTCTTCCCTTCCATTCTGAGTAACAGGGACTGACTGTCAGAATGTCAAATTCTGATGAAGGGCTTATGCCTGAAACATGAACTCGCCTACTCCTCAGATGCTGTCTGACCTTCTGTGCTTTTCCAACAACACTCTTGACTCTGATCTCCAGTCCTCATTTCTCCTACGTTCTGTACCACAGACCTGTACCCCATGGCTTACCCCCCTCTCCCCCCGCCCCCACCAGTATCCAAAAAATGGTGTACATTTTTACGGAGGGGAACAGCCACAAGGGACCTGCATTGTCTGCTGGTTCCTTTTCCGTCCCTTACTGTAACCCATCTGGCTTTTTCTTGTACCTGAGGTGCGACTACCTCCCTGTAACTCCTCTCAATAACGCCCTCTGCCTCCCGAATGATCCGAAGTTCATCCAGCTCCAGATCCAGTTCCATAACGCCGATTTTAAGGAGCTGGAATTGGGTGCACTTCCCGCAAATAAAATCAGCAGGGAAACCCTTACCTCCCACATATGGCAGGAGAAACATCCAACTGCCCTAACCGCCATTCCCCCAATTCTAAATTCCCAAAAGACTATTGAAAAAAAATAATATATAACAAAAACACCTTACTACCCTGGAATCCTGAGGGACAGGTTTTACATGTATTTGGTAAGGCAGCATGGTTTAGATTAGATTAGATTAGATTCCCTACTGTGTGTAAACAGGGCCCTTCAGCCCAACAACTCCACACCAACCCTCCGAAGAGTAACCCAGCCAGACCCATTTCCCTCTGACTAATGCAACGAACACTATAGGTAATTTAACATAGCCAATCCACCTGAACTGCACATCTTTGGACTGTGGGAGGAAACCGGAGCAAGCCCACGCAGATACGGGGAGAACGTGCAAACTCCAAGGCTGGAATCGAACCTGGGACTGTGCATGGGAAATCACATCTCACTAACTTGATTGAGTTTTTTTAAAGTAACGAGGAGAATTGATGAAGGCATGAACATGATCTATATTGAATTCAGTAAGGAGTTCAACAGGGTTCCTCATGGTAGACTGGTTAGCAAGTTTAGATCACATGAAATATAGAACTGGCTCTAAGGTGGTGGTGGAGGGTTGACCTTTCAGACTGGAGGCCTGTGACCAGCGGTATGCCACACTGATCGGTGCTGGGTCCACTGCTTTTCATCTCTTATATAAATGATTTGGATGTGAACATAGGAGGAATCGCTACTAAGTTTGCAGATGACACCTAATTTAGAGGTGTAGTGGACAGTGAAGGAGGTTATCTCAGATTACAACGGAATCTTGATCAGATGGGCCAGTGGACCGATGAGTGGCAAATGGCATTTAATTTAGATAAATGTGAGGTGCTGCATTTTGGAAAGGCAAATCAGGCAGGACTTGTGACATGGGACAGCAGGTTCATAGTTCCTTGATAGTGGAGTCGCAGGTAGATAGTGAAGGCGTCATTTGGAATGCTTTCCTTTATTGGACAGAGCATCGAGTACAGGAGTTGGGAGGTCATGTTGAGTCTGTACAGGAGATTGGTTAGGCCACTTTTGGAAGTTGTGTGCAATTCTCATCTCCCTCCTATCAGGAGGAGACTGTGAAACTTGAAAGCGTTCAGAAACGATTTACAAGGATGTTGCCAGGGTGGTAGGGCTTGAGCAATAGGGGGAGGCTGAAAAGGCTTGGGCTGATTTCTGTGGAATGTCAGAGGCTGAGGGGTGCCCTTATAAAAGGTTTATAAAATCATAAGGGGCATGGATAGGATAAAAGGAGACGATCTTTTCTCTGGGTTGGGCAAGTTCAGAACTACAGGGCATAGTTTTTGGGTGAGAAGGAAAAAAAAATTAAAAGGGACTTAAGGGCAACTTTTTCATGTAGAGGGTGATATGCAAATAAGATGAGCTGCCAGAGGAAATGGTAGAGGCTGGCACAATTACACTGTTTAAAAGGCATCTGGATGGGATTATGAAAAGGAAGGGATAAGAGGGAAATAGGCCAATTACTGGCAAATGGGACCAGATTAGTTTACGATGGTGAGTTTTGAGAAGATAGAGTCATAGAATCATAGAGATGTACAGAATGGAAACAGACCCTTCCACGCCGACCAGATATCCCAACCCAATCTAGTCCCACCTGCCAGCACCTGGCCCATATCCCTCCAAACCCTTCCTATTCATATACCCATCCAAAAGCCTCTTAAATGTTGCAATTGTACTAGCCTCCACCACGTCCTCTGGCAGCTCATCCCATACAATTACCACCCTCTGTGTGAAAAAGTTGCCCCTTAAGTCTCTTTTATATCTTTCCCCTCTCACCCTAAACCTATGCTCTCTAATTCTGGACTCCTTGACCCGATGAAAAAGTCTTTGTCTATTTATCCTATCCATGCCCCTCAATTTTGTAAATCTCTATAAGGTCACCCCTCAGCCTCCGACGCTGCAGGGAAGACAGCCCCAACCTGTTCAGACTCTCCCTATTGGTCAAATCTTCCAACCCAAGCAACATCTTTGTAATTCTTTTCTGAAACCTTTCAAGTTTCAAAACATCTTTCCGATAGGGAGGAGACCAGAATTGCACGTAATATTCCATCCAATATTCTAAACAATGTCCTGTACAGCCACAACATGACCTCCCAACTCCTATACTCAATACTCAAGAAAGCATACCAAATGCCTTCTTCACTATCCTATCTACCTGCGACTCCACTTTCAAAGAACTATGAACCTGCACTTCAAGGTCTCTTTGTTCAGCAACACTCCCTAGGACCTTACCATTAAGTGCATAAGTCCTGCTAAAATTTGCTTGTCCAAAATGCAGCACCTTGCATTTATCTGAATTAAACTCCATCTGCCACTTCTCAGCCCATTGGCCCATCTGGTACAGATCCTGTTGTAATCGGAGGTAACCCTCTTCACTGTCCACTACACCTCCAATTTTGGTGTCATCTGCAAACTTACTAACTGTACCTCTAATGCTCCCATCCAAATCATTTATGTAAATGACAAAAGGTAGAGGATCCAGCACCGATCCTTGTGGCACTCCACTGGTCACAAGCCTCCAGTCTGAAAAACAACATGCCATCACCACTACTGTCTTCTACCTTTGAGCCAGTTCTATATCCAAATGGCTAGTTCTCCCTTTAGTCTGTGAGATCTAACCTTGCTAATCAGTATCCCATGGGGATCCTTGTCGAATGCCTTACTGAAGTCCATATAGATCACATCTACCACTCTGTCCTCATCAATCCTCTTTATTACTTCTTCAAAAAACTCAATCAAGTTTGTGAGACATGATTTCCCACACACAAAGCCATGTTGACTATCCCTAACAAGTCTTTGCTTTTCCAAATACATGTATATCCTGTCCCTCAGGATTCCCTCCAACAACTTGCCCACCACCGACGTCAGACTCACTGGTCTATAGTTCCCTGGCTTGTCCTTACCACCCTTCTTAAACAGAGGCACCACGTTAGCCAACCTCCAGTCTTCTGGCACCTCACCTGTGACTATCGATGATACAAATATCTCAGCAAGAGGCCCAGCAATCACTTCTCTAGCTTCCCACAGAGTTCTAGGGTACAACTGATCAAGTCCTAGGGATTTATCCACCTTTGTGTTTCAAGACATCCAGCACTTCCTCCTCTGTAATATGGACATTTTTCAAGGTGTCACCATCTATTTCCCTACATTCTATATCTTCCTTTTCCTTTTCCACAGTAAATACTGATGCAAAATACTCATTTAGTATCTCCCCCATTTTCTGCGGCTCCACACAAAGGCCACCTTGCTGATCTTTGAGGAGCCCTATTCTCTCACAGTTACCATTTTGTTCTTAATATATTTGTAAAAACCCTTTGGATGATCCTTAATTCTATTTGCCAAAGCTATCTCATATCCCCTTTTTGCCCTCCTGATTTTCCTCTTAAGTATACCCCTGCTGCCTTTATACTCTGCTAAGAATTCACATGATCTATCCTGTCTATACCTTACATATGCTGCCTTCTTTTTCTTAACCAAACCCTCAATTTCTTTAGTCATCCAACATTCCCTATACCTACCAGCCTTTCCTTTCACCCTAACAGGAATATACTTTCTCTGGATTCTCGTTATCTCATTTCTATCAGCTGCCCATTTTGCAGCCGTCCCTTTACCTGCGAACATTTGTCGTCAATCAGCTTTTGAAAGTTCTTGCCTAATACTGTCAAAATTGGCCTTTCACCAAATTAAAATTTCAACTTTTAGATCTGATTTATCCTCTTCCATCATTATTTTAAATCTAATAGAATTATGGTTGCTGGCCCCAAAGTGCTCCCCCATTGACATCTCAGTCACCTGCCCTGCCTTATTTCCCATGTGTAGGTCACCTTCTCTAGTAGGGACATCCACGTACTGATTCAGAAAATTTTCTTGTACACACTTAACAAATTACTCTCCATCTAAACCCTTAATACTATGGCAGTCCCAGTCTATGTTTGGAAAGTTAAAATCCCCTACCATAACCATCCTATTATTCTTACAGATAGCTGAGATCTTCTTACAAGTTTGTTTCTCAATTTCCCTCTGACTATTAGGGGGTCTATAATACAATCCCAATAAGGTGATCATCCCTTTCTTATTTCTCAGTTCCACCCAATTAACTTCCCTGGATGTATTTCCAGGAATATCTTCCCTCAGCACAGCTGTAATGCTGTCCCTTATCAAAAACGCCACTCCCCTCTTCTCTTGCCTCCCTTTCCATCTTTCCTGTAGCATTTGTATCCGGAACATTAAGCTGCCAGTCCTGTCCATCCCTGAGCCATGTTTCTGTAATTGCTATGATATCCCAGTCCCATGTCCTAACCATGCCCTGAGTTCATCTGTCTTCCCTGCTAGGCCCCTTGCATTGAAATAAATGCAGTTTAGTTTATTAGTCCTACCTTGTCCCTGTCTACCCTGATTGTTAGACTCGCCTCTGTTCTCAACTGTACCAGTCTCAGATTGATCTCTTTCCTCACTACCTCCCTGGGTCCCCCCGCCCACGCCCCCACCCCTGACCACCACCACCACCACCACCCCCTTCCCCGCCACCTTACAAGTTTAAATCATCCCGAACAGCTCTCAGAAATTTCCCTGCCAGTATATTAGTCGCCTTCCAATTTAGGTGCAATCCATCCTTCTTGTACAAATCACTTCTACCCCAAAAGAGATTCCAATGATCCAAAAATGTGAATCCTTCTCCCATACATAACTCCTTAGCCATACATTCATCTGCTCTGTCCTCCTCTTCCTTTTTAAATTCCTGCCTAACTCTCTGTAATCCCCCTTCAGAATCTCAACCTTTTCCCTTCCTAAGTCATTGGTTCGTATGTGGACAATGACCCTCTTCCCCGTGAGAACATTCTGCACCCTCTCGGAGGCATCCTTGATCCTGGCACCAGGGAAGCAACACACCATTCTGACTTTTTGCTGCTGGCCACAGAAACGTCTATCTATATCTCAGACTAGAGAATCCCCAAACACATTTGATCTATTGAGGTTCTGGATGTAAGTTTACTCGTTGAGCTGGAAGGTTCGTTTTCAGATGTTTCATCACCACACTGGGTAACATCATCAGTGAGTCTCCAGTGAAGCACTGGTGGTATGGCCCACCTTTCATTTATTTGTTTCAGTTTCCTTAGATTGTGATGTCATTTCCAGTGGTAATGTCATGTTCGTTTTCTCAGGGGGGTAGTAAATGGGATCCAAGTCAATGCCTTTGTTGATACGAGTTCCGGTTGGAGTTCCATACTTCTAGAAATTCTCGCACTGTCTCTGTTTGGCTTATCCTAGGATGGATGTGTTGTCCCAGTCGAAGTGGTGTCCTTCCTCATCTGCATGTAAAGATACTAGTGAGAGTGGGTCATGTCTTTTTGTGGTTAGTTGATGTTCATGTATCCTGGTAGCTAGTTTTCTGCCTGTTTGTCAAATGTGATGTTTGTTACAGTTCTTGCAAGGTAGTTTGTAAATGACATTCATTTCCACACACCTTGATTATCCAAACATCAATTATCCAAATTTCGGATTATCTGAACAAGACCTCATGGTCCCATAAAAATGACATTAGGCAATTCAGCATTCAGTTATCAGTTAAATGGCATTATGGCAAACCAAGGCATGTTCGGATAACCAGCACTCATAAATTATCGCTTGTTTTATGATTAGATCAGTTATCCGAACAAAATACTTCCCGCCCATCTCGTTCAGATAATTGAGGTCGTACTGTGTTCCAATTCTGGTCTAACCAAAACTCTATAGAGCTGCAGCATAACCTCGCAGGTCTTAAACTCAATCCCCCTGCTAATGGAAGCCAAAACACCATACGCCGCCTTAACCCCATCAACTTGAGTGGCAACTTTGAGGGATCTATGGACTTGGACTCCAATATCCCTCTCTTCCTGCCAATAATCCTGCCTTTAACCCTGTATTCTGCATTCAAATTAGACTTCCAGGGTGAATCACTTCTCACTTTTCCAGGTTGAACTCCATCTGCCACTTATCAGCCCAGCTCTGCATACTGTCAATGTCCCGTTGCAACCTCGGACAGCCCTCCACACTGTTCACCACGCCACCAATCTTTGTGTCAACAGCAACCTTACTAAGACACCCTTCCACTTGCTCATCCAATTCATGTATAAAATTCACACAGTAGAGGTCCCGGAACAAATCCCTGTGGAACACTCCTGGTCCCCAAGCTTCAAGTCTGAATATTGTCCATCTACTTCCACCCTCTGTCTTCTATGGGCCAGCCAATTCTGTATGCAAAAAGCCAGATTTCCCTGTATCCCATGCCTTCTTACTTTCTGAATGAGCCTACCATGGGCAACCTTATTGGCTTTGCTAAAAATCCATGTACACTACATTTGTTGCACTACCTTCATCAATGTGTTTTGTCATATCCTCAAAGAATTCAATAAGGTTTGTGAGGCATGGCCTGCCCCTCAAAAAACCGTGCTGAGTATCTCTAATCAATCTATTGTGTTCCATGTAATCATAAATTCTGCCTCTGAAAATCCTCGCCAATAATTTGCCCACCACAGACTGATCAGTCTGTAGTTCTCAGGATTATTCCTACTCTCTTTCTTGAACAAGTAAATAACATTTACCACCCTCCAATCATCTGGCACTACTCCAGTCAGCAGTGAGCATACAAAAATCATTGCCAAAGGCACAGCAATTTCTTCCCCGGCTTCCTGTAGTAACCTTGGGTATGTCCCGTCTGGCCCAGAGGACTTACCTATCCTTACATTTTTCAATGTTTTCAGCACATCCTCCTTCTTAACATCAACCTGTTTGAGCATATCAGTCTGTTTCACACTATCCTCACAAACATCAAGGTCCCTCTCAGTCGTGAAAACTGAAGCAAAGTATTCATTAAGGACTTTCTCTACTTCCTCCAAATCCAGGTTCATGTTCCCTCCACTATCCCTGATCAGCCGTACTCACACATTGGCCATTTTCCTATCCCTCACATAAGTGTAGGGTGCCTTAGGGTTTTTTCTTAATCCTACCTGCTAAAGCTTTTTCATGCTCCCTTCTAGCTCTCCTAAGTCCATTCTTCAGTTCCTTCCTAGCTACCTTGTAACCAGCTAGAGCCCTGTATGATCCTTGCATCCTCAATCTTAAGTAAGCTTCCATTTGATAGGATGTTCCACATCTCTTGTCGCCCAAGATTCTTTCAACCTACGATCCCTTCCTTGACTCAGTAGGACAAACCTGTCCAGCAATATCAGCAAGGGCTTCCTAAAAACCTCCACATTTCTAGCATGCATTTCCCAGAGAACATCTGTTTCCAATTTAGGCGCCCCAGTTCCTGCCTAATAGCATTGTAATTCCACCCCCCACCAATTAAATACTTTCCTGTACGGTCTGCTCCTATCCCTCTCCGTGACTGGAGCAAAGGTCAGGAAGCTGTGATCACTATCACCAAGATGCTCTCCCACTGAGAGATCTGAACTTGGCATGATTTGTTGCCAAGTACCAAATCCATTATGGCCTCCCCTCTGGTCAGTCTATCTACATATTGAGTCAGGAACCCTTCTTGGACATACCTGACAAAAACTGATCCATCCAAACTATTTTAACTAAGGAGGTACCAAACAATATTAGCGAAGTTAAAGTCACCCATGACAACAACCAGTTCTGCACCTTTCAAAATATGACTCCCATTCTGCTCCTCCATGTCTCTGTTGCTATTGAGTGGTCTGTAGAAGACTCCCAATAAAGTGACTGCTTCTTTCCTGTTTCTGACTTCCACCCATTCTGATTCTATTAACAAACCCTCCTCACCGACCTCCCTTTCTGCAGCTGTGATACTATCCCTGATTAGCAATGCCACTCCCCTACCACTTTTATCCAACCCATCCCTTTTGAAACATCTAAACCCTGGAACATCCAACACCCATTCCTGCCTGTGATATCCACGTTTTCATAATGACAACATCATAATTCCAAGTAAATTTGTCAGCCTTATTCCTGACACTTCTTACATTCAAATAGACACACTTCAACCCATCACACTGACTGCACCTTTGCCCCATCCCTCACAGTCTATCCATCCTCACAGACTCTCTGCATGCTGTATCTGACTGTTTATTAGCTACTCTTTCATCGGATTCGTAGCTCAGGTTCCCACTGGAGCTGGAAAATTTCCTTTAAGAATGTCCAAGAACAAATCTTCCGACTGACTGCATAACTGAACATTTACACTGATGTAACCCCTTAAAGATACCACTTTATCTGCGCACATTCTTTGTAAAATTTTTGATAGTTGCATTGTAATGTGACTCAGCTGATTCTGATACACACTTTGAGGTATCAAAAGAAACCACTGCTTCAGTGTCCACCTCCATTCTTGCCATTCAAGCAAGGGAGTGGCCTAGTACAAGTTGTTTTCACCAGCAACGGCCTGTACGCTTAACAACAGCTCCACTTCGGATAGAGTGACTCCGCTTTTCTCATGCCCTTTTGTGTTGTGCAGTTTTTCTTCCTATTCCTTGGTTCTGTACTTTTGCTCTGTGCTGTTCATATTTCTTCCTCAAACAAATCCTTTCAATGTGCCCTTTATTGCTGCGAAGTCTGCATATAGCTTCTTTATGCCAGCAATTTGCAGTTGCATGACCTGTTTTTTTCCACACAGATGGCAGTTTTGAATCTGAATTGATGCATGCTCTCAGCCACCATTTTGAACAAAGAAAGACTACAGGGAGGAAGGACAATGCACCGTAGAAAAGCTGAGAAACAGACATGATCTTAACTATGAATAGTTACAACGGCCTCATCAAGGTTAGATGGAGTTCCTCAAGCTCAACTTCAAGTTTAGTCAGCAGACAATTTCCAACAAAGTGAGCCAATGTTTGGACCATTGCACAGATGTAGCCTAGACAGTCTTGGAAAATCCACTGAAGTTGACTGGTTACACATTGGTCTTAACAAGTTAAAGAAAATAATTTAAAAATTCTCATTATCAGTCTGAGAGATCAAAGGCAAGTGGACAAGCAGTGAGGTCCACAATGAGAAAGTGGTTTCCAGTGGATACTTTCTCCCGCCAAGTCTACTGCCACAGGTCCTCAGTTGTTTTGGCTAACTGCATTTAACCAACTAAGGGTGGCATGATCAAAAGCATTCTGCTGCTGGGTTGATAAGGTAAATGAGCACATTAGACCTGAATTGATGTAGACTTTCTCCAGTAGCTCTCCTGTTACAAATATCCACGAGATCAGGAGAGGCAATGTTGCTCAGGACTGGGAGCCATCCAAGAGAAGTTGATAAAAACTCTTGCTGTGATGTGCATTAATGACATGGGATACACATCAATAGGTTTGGCGTGGGCAGATTGCTATGTACTGGGGCACAGTATTCTACAATCCAGTATGTAATGGAACATTAAAAAAAAACAGAAGGAGTAGGCTGGAATCCTAAAACAATCTGTGCAATCATTCTGTAAGGTTTTGGTTAATCTGCCCCAAGCCTCAACTCCTCTTCCATGCTCTTTACATTTACTACTCAATAGAAATTCCTTGGAATCTCAATTTTAAATGTGTCCCCTTATTCCATAAGTATGTCCCCTAGTTGAAGACCCCCTCACTAGTGGAAACACCTCCTCAAAACCGACCCTGTCAATTCCCCTCAGAATTGTATTTGTTTCAATAAGGTCATCCTTCATTCTCTAAACTCTAATGAATGATGGCCAAATCTGTTTAGGTATTCTTGATAAATAAACTCTTTATCCCAGGAATCAAACCGGTGAATCTCCTTTCAACTGCTTTCAATGCCCTTCAATCCTTGTTTAAGCATAGCGATCAAAATTCTTCACAGTACTTCAGGTGTGGCCTCATGAAAATGCTCTACAGTTGTGACAAGATTCCCCTATCTTTAAAATCCAAACCCCTCAGAATGAAAGCAAAAACTCCATTTGCCTTCTTAATTCCTTGCTCTACTTGCATGCTAACTCTTGTGGTTCTTCTACAAGAAGAGCTGAAAATGTGTTGCTGGAAAAGCACAGAAGGTCAGGCAGCATCCAAGGAACAGGAGAATTGACATTTCGGGCATAAGCCCTTCTTCAGAAAGGGCTTATGCCCAAAACGACGATTCTCCTGATCCTTGGATGCTGCCTGACCTGCTGCGCTTTTCCAGCAACACATTTTCAGCTCTGATCTCCAGCATCTGCAGTCCTCACTTTCTCCTTCTACAAGAACACCACATCCAATTGCACTGCAGATTTTTGGATTCACTTTCCATTTAAATAATAATCTCCCTTTTGAGTCTCCCTGCCAAAATGCATTGTCTCATACTTTCCGACATCAGACTCCATCTGCCAATTGCTTGCCACTCATATCCCTTTACAGATTTCCGACGTCCTTTACATAAAATCCCTCATTTTGTTTTATCATCAATAAATTTGGATACATGAGACTCTATGTCCTTCAACAAGTCACTCATATGGATCGTAAACAATTGAGGTACTAGGACCAATCATTGTGGCACTGCACTAGTATGTTTTTCCAACTTGATGGAGTCCCATTGATCCAGACTTTTGGGTGTTAAGTAATCCTCAATCTATGCTCATACATTACCTCCAAATACTGTGAATTCTCTATCTTACTCAATAACCTTCTATGTGGCACCTCATCGAATGCCTTTTGGAAATCCAGATCACCACATCTACTGGCTCCCTTCATCAACTCTGCTTGGACATCAACTCTTCACCAACATTAAACAAATTTGCCACACACGATTTTCCTTTCGTAAAATCGTAATAATTCTATTTGATTGTGCTAACCTTTACTAAATGTTCTATTTCTTTAAATTTAAACTGAATAATTGAATAGATAAACATATCAAAAGTATTTCATTTTTGAGTAACATTTTGGGAGATTTCAAGTTTTTAAAGTTCATTACAGTAAATAAATATACATGCTTCATTTATCAAATGCAATATAACAATTTAAAGGAGGATATAATATTTGCATAGTTTTGCAGTGCTTGCCTTAATATAGACCCTTACTATCTAAATCCTGAGAGTTTCCACCTGAACATTGTACACAATTTTCTGGCAGGAAATAACTTTTCAGTAGACATGGATCAATATCCGTGAGATCATGTCAATGTAATGAATACTTTAAAGGTAACCTTAAATAATCTAAAAATTCAATTCCTTATTTCTTGCTGTTTTGAACAATCAGTATTTCACAAGTAGAAATGCTTGGAGCAACAATTTCAATTTGTAGTAATGTTTAAAAATAAGGCAATGGGAAATGTATTGCAATGCATCCATCATTTAACACATACCATTCTTAGAATCACTATTTTAACAAAAACTAAACTCAAGCATTAATAACCTCTTGCTCATGTTCAGCAATAAAGCCTTTTGCTACATTGTAAAAGAAATTCTCTCTTATTTTGAATTCTCTGGTCAGAGAACTCGTACTGGTTTGTTTTAGTATACTCTCTCCCCCGGTACTGGTTACCAAGAGAATATAGTGCATTGTCACCAAACTGCAATATTTCGTTAGCAAATAAACCCCCCAGTCAATACAAAGATTTAAAATACATGAAATGTATTTAAGATTTCAGATTAATGCAAAATTCTCCGCAGTGTTCTTGCTAGAGTCTGCAATTATTCTGCCTCACAATAAATTGTAACTTTTGTAACTCAAAATTTGGTTTATCAGCTTACCCGCATTGTTTAACGCCCCTTTTTGTCTTATTTCAATCTCATTAAGTTAATGAGAAGTGTAGGTTTACATATTGGATGTAACATGGAAACTTTGCCTCATAAAATTAATCTTGCATGCACATAAAGACAAGCTACCTGTATTTTTAAACTATTAAAAGAAATGTGGACAGGGAGCTGTACAATGAACAGTATATTATTTTTCCAATAACTTACAAGCTCAAACACAAGTTATTTTGAGTTGAAATGTGTGGTGCTGGAAAAGCACAACAGGTCAGGCAGGAGGAGGAGGAGAGTCGACATTTCGGGCATGTGCCCTTCATCAGTCCTCACTTTCAACAAATTATTTTGGCCCAACAAGCCCAGCTCCTTCGCAAAATTGATGCAAATTTAGTTCAAATTGCTGTAAAATCCAATGTCCTCCAATAAATGATCATTCTTGTTATCAATGAGATCTCAGAATTTTAATGAGTTTTTTGAAGTTCACACCTTATGAATCCATCTATTTATAAATAATGAAATACACTCAAGGGTTTATCAATACTTGTCTCACCTTGATCAAATCTTCATGATAGTATATATAAAAATTCTTCCGCAGCTTTTATACTAACAATTCATGTTGAACATTCGAATATACATTTCGTTCATATTTACTTTACAGGGCAGGTCATTGATTTGCCCAATTATTAAACTGGTTCAAATCTTCCAAATGACTTCAATCCATTGTCATTTAGTCATCTGGATACACCCAATATTCTAAATTTATCAAATCAGATTTTGGCAACATTCCATGAATTATTGCTTTTAGGTTAATATTGCATTTTTCCTTTGAAACATCATCTCACAAAATTAAGAATAAAATTAATTTAGTTTGGCAGGTGCTTGCAAGACACGATTTCTGGACATAAACCTAAATCCAACATATATTGTCAGATTTCCAATGGTGCTGCTTAATCACAAGTGTATTGTATATTAAATTACCTGGATCAAGTAATTCAGAGTATATTAAAGCGGCCAGCTCTCAGATAATTTTTCAGAAAACAAAAATCCACAACCCTATCTTCCTCCTTTAACAAAGTATGGCAAGTTCAACATGAGAAAGCTGACAATAATTATTTGATATTAATCTCAAATGTTCTAGAGGTCTGAGGGTGATGTATAAAAGATGTTCAGCATTCAAGGGGAGTTGAGTCCTCTGCTCTCAGAAGCTGAGGACTAACTACTGGAAGTGGTGCTTGCTGCATAGAAAAGGTTTATCAAATCAATAACAAATATTAAACATCAATCTTTAATGTTTGTTATTGCTCCAAAAAATATTTATGTTGATCATCCCAACACAAGGTGGCATTGTTGCACTTCTAAACTGTATTATTTAGTTAAGTAATATCCAAAACTTTTGATCCCGCCACAAAGTAAGACATTTGTCTCGTTTCAAAAATAATTAAATTCTTAAATTTTGGCCAGCCATGACTTATTAAAATAACAGAAAAGTTCACCGTAATTAAAGGGATTGGGATGAACCAAATTGGCCAATTTGCTTTGATCTCAACTTCTCTGGATAATTTTGTAATAAAATCTTCTTCTCTGCCCTCTCATTACCTTATTAATTTATCCAACCAGCTCTGATTTCAATGTAGTTATTTCAAGTTGCAATGTCAAATAAGTTACATACTTTCTCACATGGTCAAAAACCTCACTTACACCCCAATGCCCATTACCCAACAAGAGACTCTACAATTTTCAAAGCCAAGGTTAAAACGGTTCCCTTCTTCTAACCATGAGCATATTTTAACAATCAGTATCCAAATCCCCTCAAGCACCCACTTCCTTAAATGATCATCAATCCATACCCATGTGACCAAATGTTTGCCAAATAAATATTTAAAATTCCATACTGATCACCTGAGTTACAGAATATTCAAATCCAAACATAATCTGAAAGAACCCTATCCCATTACTCGCTAAACCTTTAATGCTTATTATCTTGCCAACCAAGCCTCTGACTCTTACCTTCCCCACTAACTTGCTGAAAAAAAAACACAATTTCTTCTCACATCTGATGAACAATTCACTGCCTCACCATATATCAATTAATACATCTGTTGTACAAGGAAGAAATTCAAGCATTTCCTGCATTACATATATGACTTTGAAATGACAAATAGGTTATTGAGAGGAAATTTGCAGAACTGCAGGCAGCATGGCTTTGTGCATGGGAAGGTTTTGACTCTAAACTTGATTGAGATTTTTGAAGAAGTGGCAAAGATGATTGACGTGGGCAGGGCAGTAGATATTGTCAATGTGGACTTTAGCAAGGCTTTTGACAAGGTCTGTCATGGCAGGCTAATGCAAAAGGTGAAGTCACATGGGATCTGGTAAGATGGATAAAGAATTGGCTTATTCATGGAAGGTGTGTGACCAGTTGCATTCTGCAAGTATCAGTGCTCAGATCTCTGTTGTTTGTAAGAAATATAAATGATTTGGAGGAGAAAGTAGGTGGCCTGATTAGCAAGTTTGTGGATAACACAAAGATTGGAGTAACTGCAGAGAGTGAGGAGGATTACCAGAGAATACAGCAGAATGTAGGTATGCTACAGACTTGGGCGCAGAAATAGCATTTGGAGTTTAATTTTGACAAGTACAAGGTAATGCATTTTGGAAGAGTTAATGCAGGAGGCAAGTATAGATAAATGGTAGAACTCTTATCAGCATCACAAACGGAGAAGGTGGTCAAGAAGTCATAAGGCATGCTTGCCTTTATCAGTCAGGGCAAGATTATAAAATTGGCAAGTCATGTTGTACTTGTATAAAACTTCGGGTGGAGCACATTTGAAATATTGTGTACAGTTCTGGTCACCATACTATCAGAAGGTTGTCAAGGCTTTGGAGAGTGTACAGAAACAGTTTACCAGGTTGTTGCCTGGTTTGCAGGGTATTAGCTATGAGGAGAGATTGGACAAAGAAGAAGAAGGCTAAGAGGGGAGTTGATAGAGACACACAAGATGATCAGAGGGTTAGATAGAGTAGAGAGTGAAAGTCTTTTTCCTAGGATGATGACGTTAGCGTGTACGAGGGGGCATAAGTACAAATTGAGGAGTGATAGATTTAAGACAGATGTCAGAGGCAGGTTCTTTACACAGGGAGTGGTAAGGGCGTGGAATGCCCTAGTTGAAACTTTATTGCTGGAACAGCACAGCAGGTCAGGCAGCATCCAGGGAACAGGAGATTCGACGTTTCGGGCACAGGCCCTTCTTCAGGAATCCTGAAGAAGGGCCTGTGCCCGAAACGTCGAATCTCCTGTTCCCTGGATGCTGCCTGACCTGCTGTGCTGTTCCAGCAATAAAGTTTCAACTTTGATCTCCAGCATCTGCAGACCTCACTTTCTCCTCGTGGAATGCCCTACCTGCTAATGTAGTCAACTCAGCCACATTAGGGAGATTTAAACAATCCTTAGATAAACACATGGATGAGTTTGGGATAGTGTAGGGGGACGAGCTGAGAATACTTCACATGTCGGCGCAACATCGAGGGCCGAAGGGCCTGTTCTGCACTATATTGTTCTATGTTTTATGTTCTAAACTTGGTTTAATTTCACTTGAACATCGAAGAACGAGGAGTGACTGGATAAAAGTTTACAAAATTATGAGAGGCGTGGATAGCTGGATAATCAGTCTTCTTCACAGGGTAGGAATGTTAATTACATGGGGATGTAGGCTTAAGATAAAAGGATTAATTTAGAGATGTGAGAAGCAGTTTTTTTTTGTTAACAAAGAAGATGGTAAGTGTCTCGCATGCGCTGCTAGAGTAGGTAGTGAAGATGGATACAATAGCAACATTTAAGTCTCTTGATAGATGCATGAATAGGCAGGGAATAGTAGTAAAAGGGGCAGCACAGTGGCTCAGTGGTTAGCACTGCTGCCTCACAGCAACAGGATCCTAGGTTCGATTCCAGCCTCGGGTGACTGTCTGTGTGGAGTTTACATGTTCTCCCTGTGTCTGCGTGGGTTTCCTCCGGGTGCTCCGGTTTCCTCCCACAGTCCAAAGATGTGCAGGTCAGGTGAATTGGCCATGCTAAATTGCCCATAGTGTTAGGTGCATTCCTGAGAGGGAAATGGGTCTGGTGGGTTACTCTTCGGCGGGTCGGCGTGGACTGGTTGGGCCGAAGGGCCTGTTTCCACACTGTAGGGAATCTGAATCTGAAAAAGGTTTTTAGCTTAGAAAGGTATCATGTGTCGATACAGTTTTGGCGCAGCCCAAAAGGCCTATTCTGTGATGTACTGTTCCTAGTCCTTTGAGAAGCATCAAATAATTAACTTCCAACTGACTCCAAAACTTAGTTCTATACTTTCCCATTGGGAGTTGATAAGCATTAAACTTAAATGACCAATCCAGCTAAACATTATGTACCTGCTCCAGAAAGATTGCCCATAAACATTGCATAATCATAATCCAGATATCATATTGTTATAGCCACGAAGTCATTTGCAGCTTAAAAGGATTCTGTCCATTGAGTCGATGTCAACTCTCCATCAGCAATCCAATAAGTTTCACTGTCTCACTTGATCCTCCAGAGCTTTGTAGCTTTATTCCCTTTCAATCTCCTTTTATGCTCATCCAATCTCTTTTCAAAACCATTGACTGATTCAACTGCCCCTATGGAAAATTAGTTCCTTGTCATTACCAGTAGATACAAAGAAGTTGTTCCTCATATTCCCCTGTATTTGCCCAAAACCTTAAATCTACGTCTCTAAGATCTACTCGTAGGTGCATTTTTTCTTGTCTATATTATCCAAAGTGCCATAATCTTGCTGTTACATCAAATCTCTCCCCAATCTCCTTTGCTTCAAGCAGAACAATACAATTTCAGCCAATCCAACCTTATAACCAAAGTCCAATGTCCCTAACCATTCTGATAAAAGTTTTTTTACACCCTCTCAATTCTGTATGCAATCTATATCATGCTGCATGAGATTCACTCTTCCAAGTTTGGTACCTTTGGCAAATTTTGAAGTTCTATCCCATATTTCAAGATCTAAGTTATTTATATCTGGCAAAAAGCAATGATTCTGACACTATGGGGTACATGAATATCCACTATCCATCTGAAAAATAACAGTAAACCAGAATTTTCCAACTTCTTTTCTTTAGCCAATTGGACATTGACCCTCTTACTCCATGAGCCTCATTTTTATTTTAAATTAGCCCTTTGCGTGTTATTTCATAGAATACTTTCTTAAAATACATATATAGAACATTCATCAAATTCCCTTCATCAACTTTGTTATTTCTTCAACATATTCAATTCAATTCATCAAACACAATGTAATTCTATAAACTCATGCTGGTTCTCTATAGTTGGTGCAAATTTCTCAAACACCTGTTAATTATTTCCCAGATTATTGTCACTAAAACTTTACCCGGGAGAAAGTGAGGGCTGCAGATGCTGGAGATCAGAGCTGGAAAAGCGCAGGTCAGGCAGCATCCAAGGAACAGGAGAATCGACGTTTCGGGCATAAGCCCTTCTTCAGGAATGAGGAAAGTGTGTCCAGCAGGCTAAGATAAAAGGGAGGGAGGAGGGACTTGGGGGAGGGGCGTTGGAAATGCGATAGGTGGAGGGAGGTCAAGGTGAGGGTGATAGGCCAGAGTGGGGTGGGGGCGGAGAGGTCAGGAAGATGATTGCAGGTTAGAAAGGCGGTGCTGAGTTCGAGGGATTTGACTGAGACAAGGTGGGGGGAGGGGAAATGAGGAAAGTGGAGAAATCTGAGTTCATCCGTTGGGGTTGGAGGGTTCCCAGGCAGACGAGGTGCTCTTCCTCCAACCGTCGTGTTGCCATGGTCTGGCGATGGAGGAGTCCAAGGACCTGCATGTCCTTGGTGGAGAGGGAGGGGGAGTTAAAGCGTTGGGCTATGGAGTGGTTGGGTTGGTTGGTCCGGGTGTCCCAGAGGTGTTCTCTGAAACGTTCCGCAAGTAGGCAGCCTGTCTCCCCAATATAGAGGAGGCCACATCGGGTGCAGCGGATCTCTTCCACTTCCCGCTCCTCTGCCCTTGAGCCCCGCCCCTCCAACCGCCACCAGGACAGAACCCCCTGGTCCTCACCTACCACCCCACCAACCTCCATGTACAACGTATCATCCGCCGTGATTTCTGCCACCTCCAAACGGACCCCACCACCAGTGATATATTTCCCTCCCCTCCCCTATCAGCGTTCCGAAAAGACCACTCCCTCCGTGACTCCCTCGTCAGTTCCACACCCCCCACCAACCCAACCTCCATTCCCGGCACCTTCCCCTGCAACCGCAAGAAATGCAAAACTTGCGCCCACACCTCCCCCCTTACTTCCCTCCAAGGCCCCAAGGGACACTTCCATATCCGCACAAATTCACCTGCACCTCCACACACATCATCTATTGCATCCGCTGCACCTGATATGGCCTCCTCTATATTGGGGAGACAGGCAGCCTATTTGCGGAATGTTTCAGAGAACACCTCTGGAACACCCGGACCAACCAACCCAACCACCCCGTAGCCCAACACTTTAACTCCCCCTCCCACTCCACCAAGGACATGCAGGTCCTTGGACTCCTCCATCGCCAGACCATGGCAACACGACAGTTGGAGGAAGAGCGCCTCATCTTCTGCCTGGGAACCCTCCAACCCCAACGGATGAACTCAGATTTCTCCAGTTTCCTCATTTTCCCCTCCCCCCATCTTGTCTCAGTCAAATCCCTTGAACTCAGCACCGCCTTCCTAACCTGCAATCATCTTCCTGACCTCTCCGCCCCCCACCCCACTCTGGCCTATCACCCTCACCTTGACCTCCCTCCACCTATCGCATTTCCAAAGCCCTTTCCCCAAGTCCCTCCTCCCTACCTTTTATCTTAGCCTGCTGGACACACTTTCCTCATTCCTGAAGAAGGGCTTATGCCCGAAACGTCGATTCTCCTGTTCCTTGGATGCTGCCTGACCTGCTGCGCTTTTCCAGCAACACATTTTCAGCACTAAAACTTTACCCACCAAGATAAACTAATTTGGCCTGTAGTTACTGAGACTGTCTTTACATCCTTTCTTGAATAAGGATAGCTTTGCCTGAAACGTAAAATGTACAACAGATCAGTTTTATCTAATTAACCTTAGCATTTGGGCGGCATAGTGGGCGGCACGGTGGCACAGTGGTTAGCACTGCTGCCTCACAGCGCCTGAGACCCGGGTTCAATTCCCGCCTCAGGCGACTGACTGTGTGGAGTTTGCACATTCTCCCCATGTCTGCGTGGGTTTCCTCCGGGTGCTCCGGTTTCCTCCCAAGTCCAAAGATGTGCAGGTCAGGTGAATTGGCCATGGTAAATTGCCCGTAGTGTTAGGTAAGGGGTAAATGTAGGGATATGGGTGGGTTGTGCTTCGGCGGGTCGGTGGACATGTTGGGCCGAAGGGCCTGTTTCCACACTGTAATGTAATCTAATTTGCTAAGCAGGTGCAATTACCTGTAATGTCCTAACAACAACAAATGACCAAACAACAAAAGCTGTTTTAAAACTATTACAAACATGCTTCAGGTCACAGAATCTCTACAAGAAACCTCACATTCGAATAAAAATTGCAGTATTCAATAAATATTGTTCTTGATTCTGGTCTATGGAAATTTTCTGTTATTTGATATTTTAACTGTGTCCAATTCTAAGACTGTTATTCTTTGATCTGTCGTGTAAATATCAACCTTTGGAAACAATGCAACACAACATCCCTGTTTGTAACAAAAACAGAAGTTGCTGTAAAGTCTCAGCAGGTCTGGCAGCATCTGTGAAGAGAAAGAAAAGTTAACATTTCACATCCTGTGACCCTTCCTCAGAACTGATGGGAGGAAATCGTCATTTTCCTAGCTACCATCAGTTCGGAGGAAGAGTCATTGGTCCCAAAACTCTGATTTCGCTGAAATGGGCTCATGTGCGAAATGTCGATTCTCCTGCTCCTCGGATGCTGTCTGACCTGCTATGTATTTCCACTCTCGACTCAATTGTAAGGGGAACTGACAAGACTCTCGAATGGTATGTTGCCTCCTTGGTGGCAGGGTCAAGGATGACTCACGAGGTTGCAGGGCATTCTGAATGGACCACGTGAACAGCCAGCAGTCATGGCACATATTGTTGCCAACGACATGATAAAGAAAGAAATAAGGTGCTGCATCAGAAATCGAATTAGGTAGAAAATTGAAAAGGATGACTATGGTTGTAATCTCTGTATTATTTCCAGTGCCATATGCTACCGAGTATAGGAATAGGAAAAATAGGTCAGATGAACATATAGCTAAAGAGATGGTATAGGAGAGACAGCTTTAGATTTCTGGATCACTGGGACTTGTTCTGGGTTAGGCGAGACCTGTATAAGCTGGATTGGTCGCATCTAAATCAGAATGGGTCCAATATCCTTGTTTGCAGTTTTTAAAACTGACTTAGCCTGGAGGAAGAACGTCTCATCTTCCACCTTGGGACTCTCCAGCCACACGGGATCAATGTGGATTTCACCAGTTTCCTAATTTTTCCCTCTCCCCACCTTATCCCCAATCCAACCTTCCAACTCAGCACCACCCTCTTGAACTCTTCTGCCTGTCCATCTTCCTTCCCACCTATCTGCTCCACGCTCCTCTCCGACCTATCACCTTCACCCCCAACTTCATCTACCTATCACATTCTTAGCTACCTTACTCCAGTCCCACCCCCATTTATCTCTCAGCATCAGTGGGCTACAAGCCTCATTACTGATAAAGAGCTTATGCTCTAAACATCGATTCTCCTGCTCCTTAACTGGCTGTGCTTTTCCAGGACCACACTTCAATAGTGGGCTATGGATGTTGGCTGAAGGGAGTATGACTGCTGCATGACTCTGACTTCTGTTCATTCCTTTTTGCAGCAGAGAGCAGCGGGAGCTGGGCGGAAGTGAAGTCGGGGCGAAAAGCCGGTCGGGAAGGTAAGTGATTGTTATTTACGAACTTACCTCGACGCCAGCGGTCTTTTTGCAGCAGAGAGCGGCGGGAGCTGGGCGGAAGTGAAGTCGGAGCGCAAAGCCGGTCGGGAAGGTAAGTGATTGTTATTTGAGTGGAGAAGGAACCCGAGACACTACACGTGTTGTGTCTCCCACCCTCCCTCCTCCTCTAACCTAAAAAAAAGGTAAGCTACTTAGTGTTCTTGTTTCGGAGACCAAGTGTAGAGTTATGGCAGCGCAGGCAGTGGAATGTTCCTCCTGCAGGATGTTTGAGGTAGGGGTGACCACTGATGCTCCTGCTGACTTCATCTGCAGGAAGTGCAGCCAGCTCCAGCTCCTCAGACTGCGTTAGGGAACTGGAGCTGGAGTTGGATGAACTGAGAATTATTCGAGAGGCTGAGAGGGTGATAGATAGAAGCTACAGGGACATAGTTACGCCAGAGAACAGAGGTAGCTGGGTAACAGTTAGAGGTGGGAAGGGGAGGAAGCAGGCAGTGCAGGGATCCCCTGTGGTCGTTCCCCTCAACAATAAGTATACCACTTTGGATACTGTTGGGGGGGACGGCCTAGCAAGGGTAAGCTGCAGTGACCAGGTCTCTGGCATGAGGGCCGGCTCTGAGGCTCAGAAGGAAAAGGGGGAGAGGTGGAGAGCGCTAGTTATAGGGGACTCTATAGTTAGTGGGACAGACAGGTGGTTCTGTGGACATGGGCAAGACTCTCGGTTGGTTTGTTGCTTCCCGGGTGCCAGGGTCTGAGACGTCTCGGACCGTGTCTTCAGAATCCTTAAGGAGGAGGGTGTGCAGCCAGAAGTCGTGGTGCACATTGGCACCAACAACATAGGTAGGAAGAGGGTTGGGGAGGTCATTCAGGAGCTCAGGGAGTTAGGCTGGAAGCTAAAAGCTAGGACGGACTGAGTCGTCATCTCTGGGTTGTTGCCAGTGCCACGTGACAGTGAGGCAAGGAATAGGGAGAGAATGCAGTTGAACACATGGCTGCAAGGATGGTGTAGGAGGGAGGGCTTCAGGTATTTGGACAATTGGACTGCATTCTGGGGAAGGTGGGACCTGTACAAGCAGGACGGGTTGCACCTGAACCAGAAGGGCACCAATATCCTGGGAGGTAGGTTTGCTAACACTCTTCGGGGGGGGGTTTAAACTAATTTGGTAGGAGGATGGGATCCGGACTTGTAGTCCAGCAAGTAGGTCAGGTGGATAGAGCTTGTAAGAAGGCCTATGGTGTATTAGCGTTCATTAGCAGAGGGATTGAATTCAAGAGTCGTGAGGTGATGTTGCAGTTGTACAGGACCTTGGTAAGGCCACATTTGGAGAACTGTGTGCAGTTCTGGTCACCTCACTTTAGGAAAGATGTGGAAGCTTTGGAGAGGGTGCAGAGGAGATTTACCAGGATGTTGCCTGGAATGGAGAATAGGTGGTACGAGGATAAGTTGAGTGTGCTAGGCCTTTTCTCATTGGAACGGCGAAGGATGAGGGGTGACTTGATAGAGGTTTATAAGATGATCAGGGGAATAGATAGAGTAGACAGTCAGAGACTTGTTCCCCCAGGTACAACAGAGTGTTACAAGGGGACATAAATTTAAGGTGAAGGGTGGAAGGTATGGGGGGAATGTCAGGGGTAGGTTCTTTACCCAGAGAGTGGTGGGGGCATTGAATGCGCTGCCTGTGGGAGTGGCAGAGTCAGAATCACTGGTGACCTTTAAGCGGCAATTGGATAGGTACATGGATAGGTGCTTAAGCTAGGACAAATGTTCGGCACAACATCGTGGGCCGAAGGGCCTGTTCTGTGCTGTATTGTTCTATGTTCATCACTGCTAAGTAATTTTTATTACAGTAACCTGTTCCCATTGTTCCTAATTATTTGGCATTATAACTTTCCTTTGAATTATGAAGTGATGTTATTCAAACATTAAATTTTTAAACTATGCCCTGAAATTATAAATAAAGCACAGTTTACGAAGGAAAAGACTGAGTACAACAATGAAACTGCACCTGCGAGGAATAGGGAACTTGAATAGTCATACAGTCTGGGGAATCAGCAGAGAATGGTCACTTGGCTCAATTGTGGGTGGTTAAGACAGTTGTAATTTTGAATGCTGAGAGACAGAATTTGTGGTCTGCCTGAGAGGCAATAGTCTATTGTCGTCTCCCTTTTGCTTTGCAGCTTCTGTCAAAGTATGAGAGCTGAAAGTCATCTGTGCCACACAGGGAGAGTTACTGAAGAGGATTTACTTGAAATTTGTCCCATTGCCTTGAACCTTTTCCAGGAAGACACCCCAGTGCCAGCTACATGTGCACATAGAAAAGGGTACACACATACACAAAATGCATAAAACAAACTGTCAATTATCCTTTTGCCATTGTTTGAGGCAGTTTAATTTTGGCAATAAACCTGTTATTCGGTGCCAAATAAATAAACCTGGATGATTTGCTCATAATACTGAATCTGACACAGTCTAAAGGTCTACTCAATTTGCCATATCATTAATTCAAAATTTGCAACCGCTGGAGGAATGGGATTAGAAAAAGAAACAGTTTGCAACCTCTTGCCTCAGGTACTTTTGGAGATGGATACAGCTCTTTATAGCTCTTTGGTGCCAGCCTAGTATTGGCAGAACAAAGAGAATGGCATGGGGGAGCAAAGAGATCTGCTTTGAGCGCAGGGGTTGAATATCGGAGAACAGGCAGCAAGGTGGGAGAATATCTAAGGCACAAAACAGGTGGAGGAGCAGTAACAAAGAAAGAAAGAAAGAAAGAAAGATATATGAGGCAGGGATTTTAAAAGTTAACATACAGCAATCACATTATACTTCCTGTTTCAGTCGAGCACCAATACCTTATTCCGATACAGAGAGGAAGTATAGGTTGATTGAAGTTTGTTATTTTTATAATTTCTCCTTCATAGTCTCTCCTAGCCTTTTTTATTCCTTTATTTAAATGAAATGTAACCTTACTGCCCTAATTCAGTTACCCTACATAGAAGTTATTAGGCCATTTTTCATTACACAGCAATGTATTACCCCTATTCCTAAACTCTATATTCAGCAAATAAAATAGGACATGTACAGCAATCCCATCAGTAATTTCTTTAGGGAATTGTGTGATGCCTAATTTTAGATACTAACAGGTAAGGAGGAGTTACATACTGCTGTGGAGCTTATACTTACAATGCTATAGGTTCCCCGCAGGCAGCCTGCCCAGGATTTTATTAAATTAGAGGCTTCACGCACCAAATTCTTTCGATATTTGACTTTCATACCATGGTAACAAGAAGTAGTTGCTTAGAAGACCGTGAAAAGTTTTCAAAACCTGGGTAATTTTTCCGATTTTCCATCATGCATAAAATATCGACTATTGTATCTATTTTTTTTTAGATTAGATTACATTACAGTGTGGAAACAGGCCCTTCGGCCCAAATAGTCCACACCGACCCGCCGAAGCGCAACCCACCCATACCCCTACATTTACCCCTTACCTAACACTACGGGCAATTTAGCATGGCCAATTCACCTGACCTGCACATCTTTGGACTGTGGGAGGAAACCGGAGCACCCGGAGGAAACCCACGCAGACACGGAGAGAATGTGCAAACTCCACACAGTCAGTCGCCTGAGGCAGGAATTGAACCCGGGTCTCCGGCGCTGTGAGGCAGCAGTGCTAACCACTGTGCCACCGTGCCACCCACAAAGAAGTTATTAGACCATTTCTCATTACACATTACATATTTATTATTTCACAATTGACATCAAATGCCTCTTGTAATCATAATGTCCTTCTTTAAAGAAAGATTGTGAGATATTTTCAGCTTCAACAGTTATTTTGTACTTTGCAACAATTCTGGGGACATGTAACAACAGAATTCATTTAGGCATTTGCTGTATGTTTTTATAAAATGTACAAGCACCTAGAACTGGCCAGAAAAAAAACAGAAGTTGATATTCAAAAACTCAGTTCATCAAAAGTTTCTGAATAAACTAGTCATTTGTGTAACAAAATGCTGTACTTTCTGGACATTGTTAAAAATTTAGCTAACAAAGGAGCAGCGTTCTGAAAGCCTGTACTTCAAAATAAACCTATTGGACTATAACCTGGTGTTGTGAGATTTTTAACTTTGTCCACCCCAGTCCAACACTTCTACATCATTTCTGGATACTGAAAACAAAAACAGAATATCCAGGAAATACTCAGCATCTGTGGATACAGAAACAAAATTAATGGCCTATGATCCCAACAGAGGCGAAAGCTGTGATTGATGACTGCAATGGAATCCTAGGTTGCAGAACAAATATCTTACACTAAAACACAAACTTCCATTCTTCAGAATTGGTCCTGTGTAAGCATCCAATTGGATTAGTAGCAGAGACACTTAATCTCTTTGCCTGGACTTAGCTAGTTGTTTTGTCCTGATTTATTCAGTGTTGTTCTTCCCTGCCACGCCCACCCCAAAGTCTTCAGTTTTGTGAAATTCATACCAGTGCTCCTGGTGCCATTTGGAGCAGTGACAATCAATCAATCAGAGCCAGGGATACTGCCAGGAGGGGTATGTGGAGGGGTTTGGGAGTTAGAATGACATTAAAAAATCAGTTTTAAACCATTCTATGATGTCTAAGGCAGCATGGTATCGCTTTAACAATGGCTTACTACTAGGTCTCACCTTTCTCCTCAACAAGTGAAATCTGCAAGAATGCAATTTAAAAGTCACTTCGCCGTTTTGCTGTTGAAACAAAGCTCCGGGACAATGTTTCGAATGAATCGTTTTTTCATAGTAACTTACATTTCTTATTCCAGTTCTGATGAAAATCATGAACCTGAAACATTAATTGTATTTCTTTTTTCCACAGTGGCTGCCAGATACCGAGTATGTGCAGCTTTAGTGTACCTGTTCCCAAACCACTGCACACCCCTACCCCATTTTGACTATTATCCAAGGACTGCTTGGCCTCCAGATTCCTCCTCCCATTAACCATGTCACATTGAAATATATTGAAATGAATTTGCTATTTACATACCAATTTTTGAAGTTTATCAAATTACAGCCCCTCTCAATTTGGTTTCATTGTCAAACTTTAGTGTAGCATCGGTGGCTCAGTGGTTAGCACTGCTGTCTCACAGCGCCAGGGACCCAGGTTCGATTCCTGCCTCAGGTGATAATCTGCGTAGAGTTTGCACATTTTCCCCATGTCTATATGGGTTTCTTCTGGGTGCTCCAGTTTTCTCCCACAATCCAAAAAATATGCAAGTCAGGTGAATTGGCCATGCTAAATTGTTAGGGGTAAACATATAGTAGGGGAATGGGTCTGGGTGGGCTACTCTTTGGAGAGTCAGTGTGCACTTGTTGAGCCGAAGGGCCTGTTTCCTTGCTGTAGGTAATCTAATCTAACCTCCAGTTCTTGCTCTGTTGCGACTCCATTAATTCACAGTGCCTTGCATTATTTCCTAGTTCTAATAAATAGATAATACTAGTGCCTACCTTGTCCAGACCGATTCTGCCGAGAATCTATGCCTGTTTGTCTCCGTTCTGATTGTTCCTCATTCCCACCATCTAAAAAATAAAGATGTCGAACTGTCAGAATACAAAAAACGCCTTTTTAATGGAATAAGAATCAACATATACAATTTATCAGAGGGTGTCAAGTCCTGCATTGTTCTGAACACCTGATGTAAATTACAAATTAATTCCAAACATCTCAATAACGAAAGCTCTCAGAATTAACAATGGCAAATTTGGAAATCAACTGAATTATTAACAGTAAGGATACATATTGAAAAGATGTTAGCATCATTCAACAAGATTACATGAAACATAGAACAGTACAGCACAGTACAGGACCTTCGGCCCACGATGCTGGGCCGAGCATTTATCTTAATCTAAAATCTAACTAACCTACACAAGCCTCAATTTACTGCCGTCCATGTGCCTGTCCAGCAATCGCTTAAATGTCCCTAATGTCTCCGACTCTACTACTACCGCTGGCAGTGCATTCCACGCACCCACCACACTCTGCGTAAAGAACCTACCTCTGACATCTTCCCTATAACTTTCTCCAATCACCTTAAAATTATGACCCCTTGTGACAGCCATTTTTTGCCCTATGGACAACCACCTGATGAAGGAGCAGCGCTCCGAAAGTTAGTGATTCCAAATAAACCTGTTGGACTATAACCTAGTGTTGTGAGATTTTTAACTTTGTGCACCCCAGTCCAACACCAGCATCTCCAAATCTCATTATCTTGTACACCTCACTTCCTTCTTTGCTCCAGTGTGAAAAGCCTGAGCTCACTCAACCTCTCTTCATAAGACATGCCCTCCACTCCAGGCTGAAACCTGGTAAATCTCCTCTGCAGCCTCTCTAAAGCATCTACATCCTTCCTATAATGAGGCAACCAGAACTGGACGCAATAGTCCAAGTGTGGTCTCACCAGGGTTTTGCAGAGCTGCAGCAAAACATTTCGGCTCTTAAACTCAATCCCCCTGTTAATGAACGCCAAAACACCATACACCTTAAAGTTATAGTCAACCATTGTGTACTGAACTTACTTCAGACTTTGTCTTACCCAAATATATTTTGCATTATCCTTAGATAAGATGAAATTATAATGTTGCCAAATCTTGGTATATTACAGAAAATCAGTAATTTCTCAAGTCCATTATTCAGGAGATGGAATCAGAATTCAAAGTTTGTGCGAAGATTTGTAGCTCGGGTGCTCGTTGCTGTGGTTCTGTTCGCCGAGCTGGAAGTTTTTGTTGCAAACGTTTCGTCCCCTGGCTAGGCGACATCATCAGTGCTTGGGAGCCTCCTGCGAAGCGCTTCTTTGATGTTTCCTCCGGTGTTTATAGTGGTCTGTCCCTGCCGCTTCCGGTTGTCAGTTTCAGCTGTCCGCTGTAGTGGTTGGTATATTGGGTCCAGGTCGATGTGTTTGTTGATGGAGTTTGTGGATGAATGCCATGCCTCTAGGAATTCCCTGGCTGTTCTCTGTCTGGCTTGCCCTATGATAGTAGAGTTGTCCCAGTCAAATTCATGTTGCTTGTTGTCTGCGTGTGTGGCTACTAAGGATAGCTGGTCGTGTCGTTTCGTGGCTAGTTGATGTTCATGTTTGCGGATTGTTAGCTGTCTTCCTGTTTGTCCTATATAGTGTTTTGTGCAGTCCTTGCATGGTATTTTGTACACTACATTAGTTTTGCTCATGTTGGGTATCGGGTCCTTCGTTCTGGTGAGTTGTTGTCTGAGCGTGGCTGTTGGTTTGTGTGCCGTTATGAGTCCTAGGGGTCGCAGTAGTCTGGCTGTCAGTTCTGAGATGCTCCTGATGTATGGTAGTGTGGCTAGTCCTTTTGGTTGTGGTATGTCCTTGTTCCGTGGTCTTTCTCTTAGGCATCTGTTTTTGAAGTTGCGCGGGTATCCATTTTTGGCGAATACCTTGTATAGGTGTTCCTTTTCTTCTTTTTGCAGTTCTGGTGTACTGCAGTGTGTTGTGGCCCTTTTGATTAGTGTCCTGATGCAGCTTCGTTTGTGTGTGTTAGGGTGGTTACTTTCATAGTTTAGGACTTGGTCTGTGTGTGTGGCTTTCCTGTATACCCTTGTAGTGAATTCTCCGTTCGGTGTTCTCTGTACCATCACGTCGAGGAATGGGAGTTGGCTATCCTTTTCTTCTTCTCTCGTGAATCGGATTCCTGTGAGTGTGGCGTTGATGATCCGGTGTGTTTTTTCTATTTCCGTGTTTTTAATGATTACAAACGTGTCATCGACATATCTGACCCAGAGTTTGGGTTGAATTTGTGGTAGGACTGTTTGTTCTAACCTTTGCATAACTGCCTCTGCTATGAGTCCCGAGATTGGTGATCCCATGGGTGTTCCGTTGATTTATTCGTATATCTGGTTATTGGATGTGAAGTGTGTTGTGAGGCACAAGTCCAGTAGTTTAAGTATGCCGTCTTTGTTGATAGGTTCAGCGTCCTGTTTTCTGTTCTGTATGTCCAGTAGGTTGGCTATTGTTTCTCTGGCTAGGGTTTTGTCAATCGAAGTGAACAGTGCCGTCACGTCGAATGATATCATGGTTTCTTCTTTGTCTATATGTATATTTCTGATGATGTCCAAGAATTCCTGTGTTGATTGTATAGAGAGTTTGGATCCGCTGACCAGGTGTTTCAGTTTCTGTTGTAGTTCTTTGGCCAGTTTGTATGATGGTGTCCCTGGTAGTGATACTTTAGTGGGATGAGTGGGATGTCTGGTTTGTGTACTTTAGGTAATCCATAGAATCTGGGGGTGTTGTTGCTTTCCGGTTTCATTCTTTGTAGGTCAGCTCTGGTTATCTGTCCGTTTTTTTGTAGATCCCTTAGTGTGTTATTTATCCTATTGGTGAGTTGTGGTGTGGGGTCAAATTCCTTCATTTGGTAGGTGTTGATATCTGCAAGTAGTTGTTGTGCTTTTTGGATGTAATCAGATTTATCTAGGACGTGATCGTACAGAGAACACCGAACGGAGAATTCACTACAAGGGTATACAGGAAAGCCACACACACAGACCAAGTCCTAAACTATGAAAGTAACCACCCCAACACAAACAAACGAAGCTGCATCAGGACACTAATCAAAAGGGCCACAACACACTGCAGTACACCAGAACTGCAAAAAGAAGAAGAGGAACACCTATACAAGGTATTCGCCAAAAACGGATACCCGCGCAACTTCATCAACAGATGCCTAAGAGAAAGACCACGGAACGAGGACATACCACAACCAAAAGGACTAGCCACACTACCATACATCAGGAGCATCTCAGAACTGACAGCCAGACTACTGCGACCCCTAGGACTCATAACGCACACAAACCAACAGCCACGCTCAGACAACAACTCACCAGAACGAAGGACCCGATACCCAACATGAGCAAAACTAATGTAGTGTACAAAATACCATGTAAGGACTGCACAAAACACTATATAGGACAAACAGGAAGACAGCTAACAATCCGCATACATGAACATCAACTAGCCACGAAACGACACGACCAGCTATCCTTAGTAGCCACACACGCAGACAATAAGCAACATGAATTCGACTGGGACAACACTACTATCATAGGGCAAGCCAGACAGAGAACAGCCAGGGAATTCCTAGAGGCATGGCATTCATCCACAAACTCCATCAACAAACACATCGACCTGGACCCAATATACCAACCACTACAGCAGACAGCTGAAACTGACAACCGGAAGCGGCAGGGACAGACCACTATAAACACTGGAGGAAACATCAAAGAAGCGCTTTGCAGGAGGCTCCCAAGCACTGATGATGTCGCCTAGCCAGGGGACGAAACGTTTGCAATAAAAACTTCCAGCTCGGCGAACAGAACCACAGGAATCAGAATATTTAGAAAATCATCAAAATTGTGTTGACTCTGCCAGATTATACGAAAGGGAAATCATGTTTGAATAATTTATTACAGTTCTTTGAGAATAAAACAATGGGAAAGTGTAGACGTTCATTTCCAAAGACATTTGATAAGGTGCTGCATTAAAAGTTACAACAGTTTATGGTGTTGGAGTGATCTATTAACTGGAGAGAGAACCAGCTACAGCCAGGAACGAGTATCAGGATGAATAAATTTTCAGGTTGGCAAATTGTAACGAGTGGAGCTCCACAAGAATCGGTTATTGGGGCCTCAACAATTTGCATTCCATACAAATAACTTTGATGAAAAGACCAAGGACGTTCTAGCCAAATTTGTGGCTAGTAAAAACTTAGGTAGGAATGTAGTTGAGGACCAGAGTACAGACAGTCTGCAGAAGGAAAACACCAGATTAAATTTGAGAGATGGGGAATAAGCAGAAAATGTGTTTTGGCAGGTGAATAGAGAAAGCAGACTAAAAGTCAAAAGTCAGAATGTTTTCTGCTGTTAAAGAGTCTAGAACCAAAGCGGACAGATAAGGGCTCTCCCTTTAGTACAGAGATGTGGAAGAATTTCTCCTTTCAGAGGGTTGCTAACTTTTGCAATTTTCTTCCACAGTGAGGAAAGGATGCTGGCTTATTGAATGTATTCAAGGTTAAGGTGAACAGAATTTTTAAATTCACAATGTAATTTTGGGCAACGAGTAGAAAAGTCCTGTTAAATCCACAACTAGATTTGTCACAATCTTATTAAATGGGGTAATGTGCTCAATAGGCCAAATGACCTATCCCTGCTCCTGCTTCTTAATATCATATTGTTTGCAGGAAATGTTATTATTAGTCTACAGTTATTTGATCAAGAACCATGCGTAAAAGTTAAAATTCAATTTTATGCATGAAAAAAGATCGTGTTTTAGAATAGCTCCTTTCACTTGAACTTTGTCTAAAATACTGGGAAAAAAAACTGAAGAGATGCACAACAAGGTGCTGCAGAAACTGAGAGAAATGTGTATTCAATAACAAAAGTACAGGACATTTCTCACTGTGGACACTCGCATAATTATTTTTCTGGTAAACACAACAAAATTTGAGAAATGATAATGTGTGTCATGGGCTACTAAGAAGAACTTAGATCAGAGTTGGGACTGAAAAGGTTATTGCTATGTTTAATAATTGTGTGAATATCTCTTTATTCTTTCCATTTTCTCAAAGGTCTTCCACCTGAATCAAAACTTATAAATTATCATAAAAGTAAAGAAATGTATAAACGATAAGTGACAAAGCAGCATAATTTTGGGTTACTGTATGAGTCATAAGAAATTTTACAGGTGATAGACATTGAACATTTTCTCTATAAAGGCCAAAATACTCAATATGGTTTGCAGTATTTTTACTTGAACAGTAATTTTCATCTCACCCATCCCAGCGAGAAATATCAATGGGAAGAAAATTTGAGGGGTGCAACAAAGATAGCTGATCCAATCTCATCAATCTCTCACTGTGCAGGCTACATTAAAATTACACCTATTGTCTGTCAATCATGTAACAGAATACTTAATTTAATTTGAAGTATTATAGCCAAGGTCAAAGGTTGTGCCATTATAAAATCCAGAAACTGAACTTCAGGTCCGAGCAAAAGATCCAACTATTATTTTGAATATTTCTTCTTTTAACTTTATTAGAAATGCTACAGGATTTGTTTATTCACACCACACAAAACTAAACTCATCATACAACACAAGAGCCACACAAACGTTTACTTGAACATAATCTGAAATGAGAAACCAAAAAATAATTGCTGGAGAAACCCATATCTATCAGTATCTGTGGACAGAAAGCAGAGTAAACTTTTGAGTCCAGCAGCCCTTCTTCATAACAAACAGCAGGTAAGAAAAATTGGCATTTATGCTGATGATGGGGTGGTGTGGGGGAAGGAAGAGGATTGAGCAGGTAGGTGAAGAGACAACCCCAAGAGAAAAAAAAGGCAGACAAGGGGATTGTTGACACTAAGTCAGGGAAGAGGGGATGCTTGACAGATGATAATGGGGCTGATGAGTGAGGGGAAATGGGTTGGCTGTGCCAAAAACAGCCCATGTCATGACTCTGGGGTGGGGAGATTAGTAACAGATAGGAAAAGACGTGCTCATGTTCTAAAATTATTAAACTTGATATGGATTCCTGAAAATTGAAATGTCCCTGAATGGAAGCTGATGTGTTGCTTTTCCAGCTACCGGGTTTTTACAGCAATGTGTTCTTCAGAACTCCAGCACCACAGTTATAGAGTAGTCGAGATATACAGCACGGAAACAGACCCTTCGGTTCAACTTGTCCATGCCAACCAACTACCCTAAATTAATCTCATCCCATTTGTCAGCACTTAACCCACATCACACATAACCCTCACCCTAACCCTTCCTGCTCATATACCCATCCAGATGTCTTTTAAATGTTGTAATGGTATCAGCCACTACCACCTCTTCCTGCAGCTCATTCCATAAACGTACCAACCTCTGCGTGAAAAAGTTGCCCCTTAGGTCCCTTTTAAACGTGTCCCTTCTCACCCCTAAACCCAAGCCCTCCAAATACAAATTCCTCCACCTCAGGGGAAAAAACCTTGTCCATTTACCCTATCCAAACCCCTCATGATTTTACAAACCCCTAAAAAGTCACCCCTCGGCCTCCGACGCTCCAGGGAAAACAGCTCCAGCCTATTCAGCCTCTCCCTATAGCTCAAACCCTCCAACCCTGGCAACATTCTTGTAAATCTGTTCTGAACCCTTTCAACTTTCACAACATCTTTCCAAAAGGAAGGAAACCAGAATTGCACACAATATTCCAAAAATGGCCTCACCAATGTCCTGCACAGCCACAGCATGACCCTCCAATTCCTATATTCAATGCTCTGACCAATGAAGGAATGATTTGGAGGGGCAGGTGTTAGACTGGGGTGGACAAAGTCAAAAATAACAACACCAGATTATAGTCCAACAGGTTTATTTGAAAGAACAAGATTTTGAGTGCTGTTCCTTCGTCAGATAACTAAATAAACCTGGTGGACAATAAACTGGTGTTGTGTTACTTTTAACAATGAAGGAAAGCATACTAAATGCCATCTTCACTACCTTATCTACCTGAGACTCCACTTTCAAGGAACTAAGAACCTGCACTCCAAGGTCTCTATGTTCAGCAACACTCCCAGGACCTTACCATTAAGTGTATAAGTCCTGCCCTGGTTTGCCTTTGCAAAATGCAGCACCTCACATTTATCTAAATTAAACTCTATCTGCCACTTCGAGGACCATTGGGTCATCTGATTCTATTGGACTGTGAAGTAACCTTCTTCGCTGTCTACTACACCTCCAATTTTGGTGTCATCTGCAATCTTATTAACTATACCGCCCCCCCTATGTTCACATCCAAATCATTTATTTAAATGGCGAAAAGCAGTTGACCCAGCACTGATCCTTATGGCACACCACTGGTCACAAACCTCCAGTCTGAAAAACAACCTTCCACCAGCACCACCACCCTCTGTCTTTTACCTTCAAGCCAGTTCTGTATCCAAATGGTTAGTTCTCCCTGTATTCCATGTGATCTAACCTTGCTAACCAGCCTACTATGAGAAACCTTGTCAGATACCTTACTGAAGTGCATATGTCCACCGCTCTGCCCTCATGAATCCTCTTAATTACATCTTCAAAAAAACTCAATCAAGTTAGTGAGACATGATTTCTCATGCACAAAGCCATGTTGACTATCCTGAATCAATCCTCGCCTTTCCAAATGAGTAAAACACTGTCCCTCAGGATTCCCTCCAACAATTTGCCACCAGCAACATCAGGCTCACTGGTCCATAGTTCCCTGGCTTTTCCTTAACACATTTCTTAAACAGTGGCAGCACGTTAGCCAACCTCCAGCCTTCTGGCACCTCACCAGTGACAATCAATGATACAAATATCTCAACAAAGGACCCAGCAATCACTTTCCTAGTTTCCCACAGAGTCCTAGGGTACATCCGATCAGGTCCTGGGGATTTATCCAACTTTATGCCTTTTAAGACATCCAGAACCTGCTCCTCTGTAATATGGACACTTTTCAAGATGTCACCATGCATCTTGCGTGTGCTTCTCCACATTAAACACTGATGCAAAATATTCATATAGTACCTCCCTAATCTCCTGCGGTTCCACACATAGGCTACCATACTGATCTTTGATGGGTTCTATTCTCTCCCTAGTTACCCTTTTGTCCTTAATGTATTTATCAAATCCCTTTGGATTCTACTTACACATATTTGCCAAAGTTATCTCATATCCCCTTTTTGCCGTCCTGATTTCCCTTTTAGGTATACTCCTACTGCCTTTGTACACATCTAAGGATTCACTTGATCTCTGCTGTGTATACCTGAAACATGCTTCCTTCGTTTTCTTAACCAAAACCTCAATTTCTCTTGTCATTCAGTATTCCCTACACCTACCATCCTTACCTTTCACCCGAATAGAAACATATGAGAACAGCCAGGGAATTCCTAGAGGTATGGCATTCATCCACAGATTCTATCAACAAACACATCGACCTGGACCCAATATACCGGCCACAGCTGCGGACAGCTGGAACTGACAACCAGAAGCGGCAGAGACAAACTACTATAAATGCCGGAGGAAACAACACAGAAGCGCTTCACAGGAGGCTCCCAAGCACTGAGGATGTCACCTAGACAGGGGACGAAACATCTGCAACACAAATTCCCAGCTCGGTGAACAGAACCACAACAACAAACATATGGTCTCTGGACTGTCGTTATCTCCTTTTTGAAGGCTTCCCATTTTCCAGCCATCCCTTTACCTATGAACATCCGCCCCCAATCAACTTTTGAAAGTTCTTACCTAATACAGTCAAAATTGGCCTGCCTTCTATTTAGGAGGAAGTGAGGACTGCAGATACTGGAGATCAGTGTCGAGAGTGCAGTGCCAGAAAAGTACAGCAGATCAGGCACCATCCAAGGGGCAGGAGAATCGATGTTTCGGACATAAGCCCTTAATCAGGAATGAGGCTTGTGGGCCAGGGGAGATAAATGGGAGAGGGTGGGGTTGGGGGCCATGGAGGAGGTTGGGGAAGGTAGCTCCAACACCTAAAATACCTCAAAAAAGGAGCAGCTCTCACAGCTACAATTTTTCCCCATTCTCCATCTTGCATTACCCAGAATTCTCTTTTCTTTTACTGTGAAATGAGAATGTTTTTTAATGTATTCATTTTCTAAAAGTAACATACCTTGCGGAGGTACCAGTAACTAGATGGCACATTGCCCAAGTACTCATTCTTCTTTTTAACAGGAATTACAGCAAAGCTCAATTCTGTCCTTGTTAAATGTCTGAACATGGTCACATTATACCTGATCAGAAATCGAAACTCCACTGTTCCAGTGTCAGGACATGGATACCAATCTGACCATTTGTAACACCAACTATTAGCATTTACAAACTGTGAATTTATCAGACTCTCTCAACATCTGTATAGTTCAGTATCACGCAAGACAGTACTGTATACATTAAGCTGTTAAAGAAGCTAACACAGCAGTTCATTGAAGGGATATTTATTCGCACAGCCCTCTTCAAATAAATAACTTCCACAATGTATTGTGAAACTCAGAAAATGTTATTTTTGTAATTCATTTCCAAAATCCCCAAACAGGCTGCTCTGTTAACTTTGGCAGAATTGTATAACAATGGCGTATAAACTGATCTGGCGATTTTCAAATGCTCCTGACAGAATAACCCAAACATGAAATCTAGTTTATAGTAAATATCGCTCAAAGCCATGATGGTTTGCTGGTAGCATTGAGGGGTGATTTTGGCAAGCATTGTCACTGGACCCTGTATATAGTAAAAGAGAGTTACAATGCATGAAAATGAGAACAAGCAGAATTACAAATTTGCTCTACTTTCAGAGTCACTTTTTCTTCTAAGATTTATTATATTTATGCTCAGCTCAAGATGAACAAACAAAAATCTAGAATCTGGTATTTTCAATACAACCAGCAATTAAAATTGGGAAACATATTTCCTTGGATGTCATGGAATCTGGAACTAGAGATTTCAGGTAAAAAGGTGGCAACATCTTCACGCAGAGGGTGGTGCATGTATGGGATGAGCTAGTGGAAGTGGTGCAGGTGGGTACAATTACAACATTTAAAAAACATCTAGATGGGTATATGGATAGGAAGGGTTTAGAGGGATTATGGACCAAATGCTGACAAATAGGACTAGATCAGATTGGGATGTCTTGTCAGCGTAGACAAGTTGGACAGAAGGCTTTGTTTCTGTGCTGTTTGACTCGAGATGGCAAGGCATTATTACGAAATGCATCATGAACTTCCACAGAATACAACTTTGTGACCAGATCCATTTGGTGACACTCATCTGTATAAAAGCATGCTTTTGGATATTTAACACACTGTTCACAGCTGTGTTGCAGTTCCCATACAATTCAGTATAGCTATGCTCACAAGATTATTTTTATACTCTTGATTCCAGAAATTAAGGTAGATATCCGAAACGATTAGAGAACATTACCATTTTGATTCATCAAAGTTTTGAACGACAACATGGTGAGATTATAGTCAGTGAGGCCCAGCCTACTCAATTACATTCTCAAGTCAAGTAAATCAAACCACACATTTCATTGGAAGTTATACATTAAAAAATGTTTACAGTCAACATTGCAGCACTTTAGATTAGATTACTTAGATTAGATTAGATTACTTACAGTGTGGAAACAGGCCCTTCAGCCCAACAAGTCCACACCGACCCGCCGAAGCGCAACCGACCCATACCCCTACATTTACCCCTTCACCTAACACTACAGGCAATTTAACATGGCCAATTCACCTGTCCTGCATATCTTTGGACTGTGGGAGAAAACCGGAGTACCTGGGGGAAACCCCACGTAGACACGGGGAGAATGTGGAAACTCCACACAGTCAGTTGCCTGAGGCAGGAATTGAACCCGGGTCTCTGGAGCTGTGAGGCAGCAGTGCTTACCACTGTGCCACTGTACCGCCCATAATGGGGTTTTCAACTCACATACTAACCAGATGCTACTACAGAAGCTACCCCAACTGGATTTACTTTCAACTTTCCATCACCCCAAGTTAGATTTTTCTTCTTTCAACAAGAGAAGTCAAATTCTAAGTTAAATTATTACTTACAATTCATAATACACAGGTCAGGCCAGGATCAACTGTACTGCCAGTATGTAAGTAGTAACTAGTCAACATTCTCACAATAATTGACCCTTTGAATACAACTGCCAGTACTCATGAACTAGGATCTCAGCATGACCCTGCAACTGCCCCTCAGGGTTTAAAGCAATCATACAAACCTTGAATCAAATAAATAGACAATTTATTGTTGTCCCTAGCTGTTGACTGAGGAATAAATCTTGACCAGTAAAACAGACTAACTTCCCCACTCCACTTTGAAAAATGCTATGGAATCTTTTAAGTCCAAATGCGAGAGCAGATGGTGCCTTAGTTTAACATCTCATCCAAAAGACGGCACCTCCGAGAGCGGTGCTCACTCAGCCTTGCACTAAACCATCAGCTTGGATGTTGAATTCAAGATTGGAGCAGGGTTTGAACCCACAATCTTCTGACTCAGGCATGCTTGCTACCACTGACATACATCTAACAATTTTTAATGCCTCCCTGTTGATGCTAATCATGCTGGCCTCCCACTAACCCCACAAACTCTGTTAAGATTCGCATTGGACTTTAACACAAGGATTATGCCTGAAGAAAAACAGCTGAAAGATGTCAAAATGCATTGAACAGCATTTCTGTTTCTACATTAATAAAACAGAAAATAAAATTGGTTCAATTTAGAAATGTAGATAAAAAGGTAGAACTGGTTTTCTGACAGATTAATGTTATATGAAGCAAATGATATTGGAGATAGCTTTGATCATAATTTGTTATTTTTAGTTCATTTTCGCAGGCCATTTTAACTCCTGTGTGCACACAAATGTGATTACAAACTTTCATGGTAACAGTTACAGGACAATGTAAGAATCCATTTTGGGTAATTTCAGACAAAGAGGCTGGTGACTTTTTTAAAATATAGTACTCTCAGGAATGGAAAGAACATGTGCAATCTGTCAATATTGAGCTCTTTCATTGAAAGCTATCCTTCAAGTACACTTTAAGACTGAACTTATCTTTCAGCAAACAGCAACTGACAGATTATAAATCATGCATCATTTTAGGTTGGCAGTACACTTCCAACACCTCAAACAGTGTCTGATATGAAGATTCACACTATAATGCAGTCTGTTACCTAGGCAACACCTAGGTAACTCATGAATGTGAAACACATTTTCTGATTTTATTTTTGGATTTCATGTGTTTTTATTCTGCCATTGTTAAGTATTTTGATACAAAATGAAATTGATTTACACAAGTACTATTCATAATTTTATAGCTTCATTCAGTATGCTGTTGAATAAAAAGAATTGCATTTGTTTATGAGAAACTGTTAAAATCAAGTTAAATTCATCTGGCTTGGGTTAGTTAACTCTCCTTAAAAATAACCTCATAGATGAAGGAAAATTAAATATCTTCCAACATTAGACTACAGGTACAACAGAAAGTTAGGAACATTCAAAAAATTTAACACATTCCACCCATTTCAGTCACTTTCAAATTTCAACATTTTTTTTAAACAAAATGCAATTAGAATTAATGACCACTTCAATCAACTTACTGTCTTCCTCCAATTTCTAATTCTTTATCTTTTTTGATCTGCCTGTAGACTTTGACACAGTTGATTGCATGGTATATGTGGGCAGAAGGATGATGAAACCTAACCTCTTTCCTTTGACTGAGTCTCAGGGCTTATTTAGTTTACAGTGACATAACTCCCTCAGCTACATGGTCAAGTTATGACAGCTACTGGTCTACCATTTCCTGAACCACCAAACCATTCCTGTTAAGGTCCTTTGTCAATTCGTTTCCATTGGCCCAAATATTGTAACCATCACGCATACAGTGGCACCCATCATGCAGTGTAGGCCAAAGATTCTGGCAAGACTGTTCCTCCTTACACTCTCATGGACCCAAATGTGGAGCCAACCTCTTTGGTAGGATAGGCTGCTGGGTTTTCAGTTTTCTATCCATCAATCATAAAGGTGATAATCTACACTAGTCGGTGGACTGTTGCACGAACAAGGCTGTATAAATGTTAATTTTTCTTTAAACAAGATTTAGCCATCTGGACCCCATGTTTAACTTCTCATTTAACTGTGGATATGTGGTAAATGTGTTATTTGCTCAAGTCCAAGACTGGCTGAAAATCTCAACAGCAAGCTGTGATTCATTGTCTGAGGCAACCATATCAGAGATACGTAATGAAGATTTCATGCAAGACTCTGAAATTGCCTCTTTTTTGGTGATAGATAGCATTTTCACCTCTACCATCAAGAAAAGCAGTCAACAATATTAGACCATCCGTCAAACATTATTAGCTCTGTTGTCAATATCTGCTGGGAAAAGTCATGGGCAAATAGTGGTTGACTCTGCTCAGGACTGTGAAGAGTTCAACTTTCAGGATCAGTTATGAGGTCTTCAATTTCCTCAGAGATCTCTGGTCACTACATAGATGATTGAGCACTGGCTCTACATTTAACAACCAGCAAGTGACCCGCATTTTCGTCTCTTGGATGTCTTGCTACAGTAAAGTTGGATCAAGCAATCTTTCATTGAAAACCAGAAAGTTCTCTATAATTGCCAAATACTGTCAATGCTCAAAGTAGGTATTCATGATCAAGCCTTTGGTCTGGTCAATGTTTGACAGAATAGAATGCCACAGAAGGTAACTCATCCTGGTCTTTCTTTGTTTCTTGTATTTAATTGAGCCCCCTTTGGATTGCTGGCCACCACATTACTGTGGCCTGAGCATACAATTCAATTTCACCAAATTCCTCACCTATTTATTATAAGGCTGTCAACTGTCACTCTGGAGAGGGCATCCACTACTGTTTGCAGTTTCCCCTGCACAAATTTCATCTCATCAGCCAACTGCATAAGGCATCATAGGAAATGCTCTATGGATACATTCTTGCCAACTCTTATCCATCCTCTAGAAAGAGCAGAGATTTCTAGAAACAGTTTCACAGCACCAAGGATATAGACTGAAAAAAATCTCATATGCTCGTGTTTATGGCAGCCTCCTTTCCTACGACTAGATAACATACTTCAGTGACTAACAAACCTCTACAGACATAATGCACCAGTTTATAGCACCTGTCTGCTCCTGAAACAGTACTACTCTCATACCCATTGTTAAAATTTCATTGTTATGATGGTTGGAAAGGATGGCTTGTGGTACGTCATCTGTGATTGTCAGCAGGGCCTTAACATTTTGGAAAGTATCCTCTTGATGAGAGTCTCAGTACTGTGCTTGATCTAATCAAGGAATTGCCTCAAGTGTTCAGGAGCCATTGCCAAATAAGACAAATGTCTAGAAATCTGTGCAAGCTACAATTTGATTCCAAAATGGGAAATTGCTTAATAGCTTTTGTTTTCTGAGGACTTGGCATTTTTTCATCTTTGTCAACAATCTGTCCCAAGCATTGAATATATTCCTTAGAATCGTTGAGGGTAAGTCCTTTGGTCCACAGGTGTCTTAAAACTGTATAGGCCCATTAGTCATGTTTTGCGACCATGTCCCAAAACGATATGACATCCATGTGGCAAGTAATATTATTCTAAGCCTTGTACAATATTGGGCACAATCCATTGCAAAATCTCTGACTGAGACAATCCCAAAGGGCAGTCTGTTGAAGCAAAACCTCCCATTTGGAGTGATAGAGGTAGTAAGTAACCTTGATTATACCTATCAGAACCCATTGCTGGCATTGTGTTTTGTGAAAATTTTACTTTTAACAATTTGGTTAAAGTATTATCTACTGTTGACAGAAGGTGGATTTCCCTTGTTAATCTGTGTTAGATCAACACATTCTGATGAGATCCATTGGGTTCATGTACAGCAATCACGCCGAACACTCAATCTTGTCTTGAGCAAAGACGCACTCATTCTAGTCAGTTTCTCTAGCTATTGCTGATGCATTAAGGGATGTGGAATCTTCCTGGGTCCGTAGAAAAATAAGTTTATCATCCTACTTTAATGTAATGCTGAATTTCCCCTCATCAAACAAACAATTTAGTTTGGCTTTTCTCAAAGGAACTTTTACTCCATTGCTGTTCAACTTCTTCAATCTGAGGGCAAAACAAATTTGTCAAGATTAAGGTTTCCTGATTATTAATAATGTATAAATTATCTCAGCAAGTTGCTTGTAGTATAGCTTTAATCTCGAGAGTTATGCCAGCTGGATCATGCAGTTTCATCTCCACAGACTGCAGCTTCTGTTTTTTCAGCCATGGCATCAGATCTGATAAGACAGTGACACTCACCCTTGCATTAAGCTTAAAACTGAATGAGATGTCTATTGACATAATACCAGGTTCAATTAAACCTGAATTCCCCCTAGGAATGCTCTGGGTATTCTTCTAATGCAGGAGGTACCATTTCATTAACATATTTTCTGTGTAGGCATTTCATTCTTGCTATACTGCAATTGCTATCAGATTTCTGCACCTCCTGTCATCCTAATGTAATCATTTCTTATTTTTTTAAAGCATTTAAAATTTTACAGATGTAACATTATATTGTAATTGCTGAGAGACATTTTTGTTCCACAGTGTGGACAATGGCCCCAAGTACATGTCTGACCTAATATTTCTGTTGGCTCATCACGAGTGCCTTTATACCTTATAAAACGGATAGTTTCTGTTCCTCAGGATTTGTTTGAGATTCATCCTTGCTTCTGCTTCCAGCATAATATGAATAGCTTTTTTGAAAGCTAAATCTTATTTGGACTATACTAAAACTGATGAAAAGCCATTAGTAGATAATTAATAATAAGATTCTAAGCTCCATGATCACAGTTTTCCATTAACCGTAGAAATCAGTGAAATTATCTACATATACGCCCGGATGTAAAACTCCTCTTAAATCTTGTTCATTCAAGAAGTTTATTCATTCTTAGATTGAAGTAAGAGTATGCCTTTAAAGTATCTGTTTTCTTCTATGTTTTAGTATTTTAAAATATCAGCAGTAGGTTATTTTGAAAATATTGGTCTATTTATTTGTTCAGCTTGTGATGGTAATGTTTAGGTTTTAAGCATTCTGTATCTTAAGAATCATTTAGACATCTTGAAGAAAGTCAGAGTTCCATTTTGTCATCTCTGAAAGCAAACCTTGCATTTCCTGTGTCCTGTCATCCTAATGTAATCATTTCTTATTTTTTTAAAGCATTTAAATTCTGCCATATCTCAATGTTGCTGCATTCGCTTTTCCTTGAAGACTTCTGTAAGTAATAAAGCTGTTTTATCTTCCATGTCTAATGCTTTTAAATTGCAAAATTACTATATTCTTTTCTTTTTATTAAAGCTGTTAATAACGTTAAATAGTAATGCTGTGTATTTTTACTCCTTATTTGGAGGTTTCTTACACTTTTAAAATTCAGGTTTCCACCTCCTGTGGCTAAAAGGGAGGCTTCCTGCCTTCTTGTGAGCAAAATGGCTGATCTCCAACCTTTCACAGCCTAAGCATATCCTTTTCCATGACTTTGCAAATAAAACCTAGTGCCTATTACCTTTTAAAAAAATACTTCCTGCCGAGTTGCAGTTGTTGATCCTGCTGTTTTCATGGCCTTGAAAGTCTAATGCCTTCTTCCATTTGATACTGTTTTAGCTTTAAATAGTCCCTATTATCTCCTGCATTCTGCTTTGTGACATTCCTGATGCTGCGATCTGTGTACAAAACACTTCTGAGATCCCTGAATCCTCCCCCACTGTGTACTGCAGTCTGCTCACTGTGACACCAGTACTTGTTGTAAACGACGTACTACTTTCTTTAATTCAAGCCTCCTCTGTTTGCTTTTACACCTTACATTTAAACTTTATATCCTTGTTCAATAGAGATTTTTAACCTTACTCATACAGTTCTAATACATTCGCTGCTGAGCAGATTCTCTAACCAGAAATGTTGCCACAGATTCTTGCTTCCCAGTGGAATCTGTAATTGCCAGGTGGATCTAGTCTTTAAGCTCTTTCGAGACAACATTGTTTCTTCTGACCCTCTTACCAAATGTAAAGTAAAGGCTTTACCCTGGAATGATACCTCTCACCAACTGATCTTTCCATTTGTTCCTGTTGACTGGTTATTTATTCAAGCATTTGCAGATGCTGAATATGAGAGTGCATGAGTGAGTAGCCTTCATTTAGCATCATCCCACTTTTACTGTTCTTTATTTTGTTTTCGCTTTGTGTTGCAATTTTTGTTTTACTATTATTTGCATGCAGTGCTGACACTCGTTGTCATCACGAATCAGCATCCAGTACTGTGAGATCTATATCCCGAATACATGCTCCCTTTGTTCTTACCATGGGTAAGCTACCTTAGCCTTCAGCTCAATTAGCTGGATGACTGGTTTGCGATGTAGACTGACACAAACAACATGGGTTCAATTCCTGCAGTGGCTGAGGTTACTACTAAGGTTTCTCCTTCTCAACTCCAACTCGCCCCCCCCCCCCCCATCTGAATTGTGGTAATCCTCAAGTTATCTTCCCGTGTTTGCTTTCCAGGCTGATCTACCATGCTCTGTTTTAACTTTCAGGTTCCAGATCTGATCTTCACACTCCGGCCCTGGATTGTTTTTCTCTCTCAAATAGGAGAAAGTGAGGACTCTTTCTTTCTCAAATTCAAACTGAAATCCTGGGCTCCATCTATTGGCTGAAGTCAATCAGTGCGGGTACCCCAGGGAGCCCAGCTCCACTGACTAACTCTTGGCTCAGTATTAGATGCAGTATGGTCAATCTAACAGTATTGTACAGCAAACATAAGTGCTGCGTTACTTTTAAAATCTTTTAATCATCTTTTGCTATCTCTAATATTTTCCAGTTTACTAACTAACCTTGACATTCCTTTTAGAGTTGAACATTCATACAGCACAGCAATAGAGCCTTTGGTTCAACTCACAGTGGCTCAGTGGTTAGCACTGCTGCCTCACAGCGCCAGGATCCCAGGTTCGATTCCAGCCTTGGGCAACTGTGTGTGGAGTTTGCACATTCTCCCTGTGTCTGCATGGATTTCCTCTGGGTGCTCTGTTTTCCTCCCACACACCAAAGATGTGCAGGTCAGGTGAATTGGCCACGCTAAATTGTCCATAGTGTTAGGTGCATTAGTCAGAAGGAAATGGATCTGGGTGGGTTACTCTTCAGAGGGTCGGTGGGGACTTGTTGGGATGAAGGGCCTGGTTCCACACTAAGTATTCTAAACATCTAAACAACTCATCCATGTTGACTATGCTCCTAAACTAAACTAGTCCTAACTGCCTATGCTTGGCCCATATTCCACTAAACCTTTCCTACTCACGTACCTGTCCAAACATCTTTTAAAGGTCGTATCTATACTTGTATCTACCTCCTCTTCTGGCAGTACTTTCAACAAATAAACCACCCTGTGTCTGGAAAACGTTGCTCCTCAGGTCCCTTTTAAATCTTTCTCCTCTCACTATAAAAATATGCTCTCTATTTTTGAACTCCCCTCTCCTATGGAAAATATCTTTGCCATTCACCTTATTTATACCCATCATAATTTTATAGACGTCTATACAATCACCCCTCAACCTTCTTAGGTCCAGTGAATCTTTCAACTTGACACCATCCTTAATATCCTTAGCTAGCCATAGATGATTGATCCTTCTTGTGAAGACTCTTTCTTAACAAAATGGATCCGAATTGGGAATTACGAACTATTACCTGCTCTCACCGCTTATGTACTGTCCAAACATGGAGCTGTTTTTCACTCTTTCCTCCTTTCTTCACACCCTTGCAAAATGTAACAAGCCTTGAATATTCAGTTCCCAGCCTTGGTCACTTGCAGCCAAGTTTTTGTCTGGACTTTCCATTAATCCGACTCATTAAGAATGCTGCATGCCTTTAAATTAAGTACAATTAATTTTATCTTCTTACTGTCCTAGAAGTCCAAGGGACTTGTTAGCCATTAGACCAATTAGATTTTGTGGACTTTTTCTCTAGTTATCAAAATTGAGGATTGGCTGAGAACATGATGAGTCATAGGGTAGAAAAAAAAGTGCCTGCATTGTTAATTGCTTAGGTAATAATGAGTTTCTCTTAGCGAGCCTTCTAATGTCCTGAAATTTTCATGCGACAAGCAACTCCAGAGAGCAGTGCAGAGTCCACCACTTGAGTGCTACCTTAATGGCTTAAACCCAGTGCCTCTTTTTTGTTTCCAAAGTACCTATTCAGCTCCCTCAACTAAATCTGCAGAAAGGACTATGTTGTCAATTACTGACCATTTTAAATGGAACAACATCATGTAGCATTCTTCTCAATATGGAAGACATTGAAAATCATTCTGGTTAGAATAGTGCATCATAGAATCAGCTTTATTACCACATTTGATCATTTATCACTATTAGCAAGTGCAGTAACATCAGACTAAAAGCTGTTCCCTTGCTGCTTATTTGTCACCCTCATCCAAATTGCATTTGTTAGCAGTTTATTCAGAGACAGAAAGCTCCCCTTTCCTCATCAAATTTATTCTCGTAAAGACACACTCAACCACTGCAGCATTTAATGATTTCTTTTAAATGACATAGGTTTTGTTAAGTTGCCCAAAAAGGCAGGAATGCTTGTGAAATTCCATTCTCCAAATGGCTCAGAGGGTGGATGAATGCAATGTGTACTTTTTTTTGGGGGGGGGGGGGGGGGGGGTGGTGTAAAATAAACATAATGAGGACATCCAATTTGATAGTGCTGTCATCATATTTTCTCTAGCAGTCTTTCACAGAAACACACTGCTCTCTCTGGTCATGAAGCACCTCTCAACAGATCCTCCCCACCTAGTTCATCCTTCCTTTGTCACTTCTTTCTCTCTCACCTCTTCATTCCAGCATATTAAAATCATGCTCCTTATTAGCACTATTCCCTTCAGTTATTTTTCACACTTTTGTGAACTTACTTTTGTGAAATCACATGAAATCGTCTGCAACTGGGGGTTGGGAAATTGGAAAACATTTTCTGTGCCTTAGGTAGTTTCAAAATACACAAGATGTAGAAGATACAGAATCCCTACATTGTGGAAACAGGCCCTTTGGCCCAACAAGTCCACACCAACTCTCCGTAGAGTAGCCCACCAGATCCATTCCCCTACATTTACCCTTGACTAGTACACCTAACCTATATATCCCTGAAGGCTATGGACAATTTAGTATGGCCAATTCACCTAACCTACATATCTTTGGATTGTGGGAGGAAACCAGAGCGCCTGGAGGAAACCCGAACAGCCATGCAGAGAATGTGCAAACTCCACACTGAGAGTCGCCCAAGGCAGGAATCGAACCCGGGTCCCTGGCACTGTGGGGCAACAGTGCTAACCACTAAGCCACCATGTCCCCTCAAGATCCATTTGCCAAGTTAAAACCATGCACATGGAGTTGGGATAGCATCACAGCTGAAAGAGAACACCTCTGGCAATCAACAGTCTGAATTACTGACAAGAGTAATATCAACTAAGCTAATGTGAATCTTGTAAACAGAGCCATAAAGACTGGTAAGGTCTCAACTTCAGTTAGATTAGATTAGGTTACTTAGATTACATTACTTAGTGCGGAAACAGGCCCTTTGGCCCAACAAGTCCACACCAACCCTCCAAAGAGCAACCCACCCAGACCCATTCACCTACATTTATCCCTTCACCTAACACTACGGGCAATTCACCTAACCTGCACATCTCTGGACTGTGGGAGGAAACCGGAGCACCCGGAGGAAACCCACATAGACACGGGGAGAATGTGCAAACTCCATACAGACAGTTGCCTACGGCGGGAATTGAACCCGGTCTCTGGCGCTGTGAGACAACAGTGCTAACCACTGTTACTAGTCTGTCTAAGCATTGCAAGCTTGGACTGCTATCACAATTTAAGATAGGTTTGTTCACTTGCTTGCAACAACTGCCCTGTATTATAGTTACAATTTAAATAACACAATTAGTCACAATGGTAAATATTCAAATTAAAAGAGATGAGGTTCTTTGTTGGATAAATTCATGATGCAACTTAAAACTTGTCATATTTTTAAATTATTCTGAATGGTTTGAAACATTTCAACTTTGCTTAGTCAACTGTGCAAGAAGTCTGCGCAAGTAGCTTTCCAAAATGTTCCCTCGAATGAATAGAATCCATTTTACACAAGAAGTTATGATGAACTCGAACGTCGTGTCAGAAATAGCAAAAACTTTCAAAAGAGAATTGAATATTTGAAGGAATGAACGATGGAATAACAGTAATGTTATAACAGTCATAGAGCACATAAAGAGACTTGAATAGCTCTTTCAAAGATTGGGGCATAGGCATGAGTCGACAACACAGAAAAAGGCCCTTTAGCTCATCAGGTATGCACTGGTTTAAAAAAGCACCAATCTAATCCCATTTTCCAGCACTTGGCCTGTAGCTTTGTATGTCTTGGCATCACAAGTACACATCTGAATACTTCTTATTCGTTATGAGGGTTTCTGCTTCTACCACCCTTACAGGCAGGAAGGTTTAGATTCTCACCACCTTCTGGGTGTAAAAAAAATGTTTCCTCACATTCCTCACGAGGTAAGGGCCTAGTGGTATTATCACTGGACTGTTAATCCAGAGAGCCAGATAGTGTTCTGGAGACCTGGGTTCAAATCCCACCATGGCAGACAATGGAAGCCGAATTCAAAAGAAAAATCTTAAGTTAAAAGTCCATTGAAGACCATGAATCCATTGTCAACCGTTGGGAAAAGCCCATCAGGATCACAAATGTCCTTCAGGGGCGGCACGGTGGCACAGTGGTTAGCACTGCTGCCTCTCAGCGCCAGAGACCCGGGTTCAATTCCCGACTCAGGCGACTGACTGTGTGGAGTTTGCACATTCTCCCCGTGTCTGCGTGGGTTTCCTCCGGGTGCTCCAATTTCCTCCCGCAGTCCAAAAATGTGCAGGTTAGGTGAATTGGCCATGCTAAATTGCCCGTAGTGTTAGGTGCAGGGGAAAAGGTAGGGGTAAACGTAGGGTTGCTTTTCGGAAGGTCAGTGTGGACTAGTTGGGCCGAAGGGCCTGTTTCCACACTGTAAGTAATCTAATCTAAATGAAGGTGCCATGCTACCTGGTCTGACTTACATGTAACTCCAGACCCATAGCAGTGTGGTTGACTCTTGTCATCCAACCATCCAGGAAAGAGAAAAGTTTGTTACTTTCTACCCTGTCTATCATGTGTCAATCATGGCCCCAGTCTCCTCTGTTGTAAGGAAAACAATTCTAGTCAACTCCACCCTCTTCACAACTGAAATGCTCCAGCCCAGGCAACATCCGGGTAAATCTCCTCAGCAGCTTCTCCAATACTACCACATCCATCTTATAATGTGGATTCTAGAATTGCGCACAGGTGTGGCCAAGTCAACGTACAGGTAGTTCTGCTATAATTCAATGGTTGCATTCTTGTGAAACCCTATGTTATAGAAAAATCATGCTTTTAAAAGTTCGTGATTTAGAAACAGTAGCCACAATTTGTCAAGTGCTATTCTTTGCTAATAAAGACAAGTATCCCATATGCCTCATTAACCACTTTGTCTACCTGTTCCATTACTTTAAGGGATTAGTGGACATGCACAGCAAGGTCCCTCTGATTCCCGGTGCTTCTGAGGGTCCTACCATTGATGTCTTGTTTGCTCTGCCAAAGTGCATCACCTCACATTTATTCAGGCTGAACTTCATTTGTCACTGCACAGCCCACCCGACAAGCTTGTCTATATCCTCCTGTAATGTACGGCTATCTCCCTCATCTTTTACTCCCACTAATGATTGTATCATCTACAAACAGCCCCCGACAGTGAAGTTGAAATTATTCGACTAATACAATCAGTGAATCCCTGCAGTGTGGAAAGAAAGATCATTCAGCCCAACAAGTCTGTACCAACACTCCACACAGTGTCCCGCCCAAACCCCCACCCCATCTCCGCACTTACTGTGGCTAATCCACCTAACCTGCAAATCTTTGCACTGTAGGAGGAAACTGACACAGACACATGGAGAACATGCAAATTCCACACAGTCAGTCACCAAAGGCTGAAATCGAATCTGGGTCCCTAACACTGTGAAGCAGCAGTGCTAAACTCTGATCCACCATGCTGTCTCAATAGCAAATAGCAAGGGTCACAACAGTGACCCCTGTTTGACTTTGCTACGCACATGCTTCCAGTCACAAAAACACCTCTTGATTATCAACCTTCACTTCCTGTCACTAAGTCAATTCTCAATCAATTTGCAAAATTTTCTTGAATCCCATTGGTTCTAACCTTGGCTATCAGTCTGCATATGGGACTTGATCAAAAGCCTTGCTGGTGTCCAAGTAAACAGTGCCAAATTAGCCCTCATCTATACCAGTGGTAATTATAGACCAGTGAGCCTTACTTCTGTTGTAGGAAAGATTTTGGAAAGGATTGCGAGAGATAAGATTTATAATCATCTAGCAAGCAACAATTTGATTTCAGATAGTCAACATGGTTTTGTCAAGGGCAGGTCATGTCTCACAAACCTCATTGAGTTTTTTGAGGTGACCAAGCATGTAGATGAGGGTAGGGCAGTTGATGTAGTATATATGAACTTCAGTAAAGCCTTTTATAAGGTTCCACATGGTAGGCTGTTGGAGAAAATGCAGAGGCATGGAATTGAGGGTGATTTAGCAGTTTGGATTAGAAACTGGCTTTCTGAAAGGCGGCAGCGAGTGGTGGTTGATGAAAAATGTTCAGCCTGGAGTCCGGTTACTAGTGGTGTGCCACAAGGATCTGTTTTGGGACCACTGCTGTTTGTCATTTTTATAAATGACTTAGACGCAGGCATAGGTGCCTGGATTAGTAAATTTGCAGACGACACGAAAGTCGGTGGAGTAGTGGACAGTGTGGAAGAATGTTACAGGTTGCAGGAGGACTTGGATAAACTGCAGAATTGGGCTGAGAGGTGGCAAATGGAGTTCAATGCAGCTAAATGTGAGGTGATGCACTTTGGGAAGAATAACAGGAAGGCAATGGAAAGAATCTTGGTAGTGTGGATGTGCAGAGGGATCTTGGAGTCCATGTACATAGATCCCTGAAAGTTGCCACCCAGGTGGATAGTGCTGTTAAGAAGGCATACGGTGTGTTAGGTTTCATTCGTAGAGGGAATGAATTCCGGAGCCACAATATCATGCTGCAACTATACAAAACGCTGGTGCAACCACACTTGGAATATTGTGTACAGTTCTGGTCCCCATATTTTGGGAAGGATGTGAAAGCATTGGAACAGGTGCAGAGGAGATTTAGAACATAGAACATAGAACATAGGATGTTCCCTGGTCTGGTCTTACGAGGAAAGGCTGAAAGACTTGAACCTATTCTCACTGGCAAGAAGGCAGCTAAGAGGATTTGATAGAGACATACAAGATTATCAGAGGATTACATAGGGTAGACAGTGAAAATCTCTTTCCTCGGATGACGACGTCAGCGTGTACGAGGGGTGATAGGTTTAAGGCAGATATCAGAGGCAGGTTCTTTACACAGAGAGTGGTAAGGGCGTGGAATGCCCTACCTACTAATGTTGTCAACTCAGCCACATTAGGGAGATTTAAACAATCCTTAGATAAGCACATGGATGATTTTGGGATAGTGTAGGGGGACGAGCAGAGAATAGTTCACAGGTCGGCGCAACATCGAGGGCCGAAGAGCCTGTTCTGCACTGTATTGTTCCATGTGCTGTACACCCGGTCATCTCCAAAATATTCAATCAAATTGTTTAGACATAGCCTCACCTTAACAAAACGATGCTGACTGCTCTGATTAATGCCCAGCTCTTCAAGTGCTGTCCCTCAAAATTGCTTCCAATAGCTTCACCACTGGTAAGGTTAGATTAACTTGCCTATGTTTTCATGGTTTACTCCTCCCATCTTGAATAATAGTACCATTTAATTGTGTCTTCTTGTCCCCTGGCACCTCTCCAGAGAGGAATTGAAACGTATTTTCTCCCTCATTACACTCAATAGCCAGGAATAGATTTCATCCTACCATGGATATTCAACTACTTTTAAGCCAGCCGAACCACTCTCTATGCCCATTTCTTGAATTGTGTCACAGTCATTCTCAAGGATTTCTTTACTCACATTGTGTCTCTCACATGTGAGCTCCAACACAACATATTTAATTAGAATTATGTTCCTGAGCTCCATGCACATATTACCACTGAGCCCTAATTGTCCCCAAGTTATCCTTTACCCTTAATTGAACTGGAAAACAACTTGCGAGTTTCTTTTTAATTTTACCTGGCATTATCCTTTCCTTCTCCCTTTTTGCTCTCCAAATTTCCTTTTCAAGTTCCCCCTTGCACATTCTATACTGCTGCAGTTTTGAGCCCTCAGTATCTGCCATAGCGTCACTTTTCCTCTTTATTAATCCTCTTTATCCCTCGATATCCAGAATAAATTGGATTTCTTGGTCCGACCCATTATCTTTATTGGAACATGTTGACCCTGCACTTTCCCCATTTCCTTTTTGAATGTGCCCCACTGTTCTGAAACAGGTTATGTAAAAGTATCTGCTCCAGTCCAATCATACCTGCTTATTAAAATCGACCTCCACCCAGTTGAAATATGACAACTGTTTGCAAAATGCTCCCCCACTGATACTTCAACGACTTACTCAGCTTTGTTATCTCAAATTAATTCCAAGACAGCCTCCTCTACCTAATGACTAAAAAGGTTCTCCTGGCTGCATTTTAAGAATTCTGTTCCCTCTAAATATTTCAGACCATAACTATTCCAACTAATGCTGGGAAAGTTGAACCCTACTATCATTACCCTATTAGTTTCACATTTCTGAAATTTGCAGACATATCTACTCTTCTATTTCTCTCATTGTTTGGCACACTCAAAACAAAAATTACACTCTAAGCAATGTAATTGCTTCTTTTTGATTTGTGAGGTTTCATTTGAGGTGCTTCAAAGATATCATTCTCCTCACTGCTGTAATGGATTCATTAGTCAAAGTTATGACACATCTTCCTCTTTTACCTCCTCCCTCTCACATGACTACCTCTTTTGGTGGAACAGTGAGCTGCTTTTCCTGCCCCTCTCTCGAGCATGTCTCAGTAACAGCAACGACATCATACCCAAACAACAGATGGCAGCAGAATAAGTGTGCTGAGCCAAGTGCTTGTTCACATCGACTCTCTTTCTCTTCTGTTTTCATTTTTTTCTTTTTTATTCATTTTCTTTTCTTTTTGGTCTGGAGACTGTCAAGTGAGGAAGGCAGCCTCTGGCAGTGCACACAACACCAGAATGAGCTAGGCGCAGCTCCACCCCAGCCAAGGTGTCCCAAGCAAAGAGCAGGTCTGTGATTGACTCCCTGGCCCAGACTCTCAGGCTAGGCCAAGATTCCAGGTCTGTGGCTGGGGTAAGGTGCATGTAGAGGATTCTGGGTAATCCAAGATGGAGGACAGGAAAAATTTCTGGCTGTAACAGCTGTTCCTTTTGAGAGGTATTTTCGGTGCTGGAGGTGATTTCTTCGAATTCCAGGAGCAGCAATTATGGTTTCACACACTGTTGCACTGTTTTGGAACTTTGGAAAAAAAAAGTTAAACAACAGCAGTTTAAAAAGGGAGAAGAACAGACAAAGGAAGCATATGGTGAGGTCATTGCAGGAGAGAGAGAGAGAGACTGGACAGTTACAGCCTTTGCTGTTTGAATTCATGCATCGTTGGACATCGAAGTGCATCTGAGAAAATTAACAAACACTGAAATTCACAACTGATTTTGAAGGAACTGTTGGGCGAAGTTCACAGAATCAGATAAGTTAATCGTTGTTTTTAAGTGTGGTCCACAGAGAATCTGGAGTAGGGATTAGAATGGGTTCTTTCTTGTTTATATGTTTTTGGAGACATGTCTCTTGATTAAACTTAAAATATAAGCCATAACTATTCATTTAAACTAGGGCAGTGTTTGTAGAGGAATAAGGGAGTGTTATCTTCTGGGTCTGTAAAATGGTGAAGGAGGAAGAATGGCCTTTAGTACAGTAATATGTACTTCTCGTCAGGCATGGGAGTATAAAAGCGTTTAAGGGTTACTGCGGATTATATCTGCCATAAATGCTGTTGGTTGCGAATCTTATCAAATCAAATGGATCAGTTGGAGAGACACTTAGAAACAATGAGGAATTTGCAACAGTACGTAATGGATGGCAGTTATAGGAAGGGGAGAAAGTCTCAGATACAGTCACGTAGATGGGTTAACTCCAGGAAAGGTAAGAGAGGTAGACAACCAGTGCAGGAGTCTTTTGTGGATATACCCATTTCAAACAGGTATGCTGTTTTAGAAAATGTAGGGGGTGATGGATTCTCAGAGGTCCATGGCACGAACAGCCAAGTGTCTGGTATTGAGACTGGCTCGAATGCAATGAGGGGTACATCTGGTTCCAAGAGATCAATTGTGTTAGGGGATTCTTTAGTCCAACATATAGACGGACGTTTCTGTGGCCAGCAGCGAAAAAAATCACAATGGTGCCAGGATCAAGGATGTCGCAGAGAGGGTACAGAATGTTCTCACAGGGGAGAAGGGCCAGCAAGACGTCATTGATTCCAATGTGGACAACGACATAGGAAGGGAAAAGGTTGAGAGTCTGAAGGGAAATTATCAGCGAGTTAGGCAGAAATTTAAAAAGGAGGTCCTCGAGAGTAATAATATCTGGATTACTCCTGATGCTACGAGCTAGTGAGGGCAGGAATAGGAGGATAGAGCAGATAAATGCATGGCTGAGGAGCTGGTGTATGGGAGAAGGATTCACATTTTTCGATCATTGGAATCTCTCTTGGGGTAGAAGTGACCTGTACAAGAAGGATGGATTGCACCTAAATTGGAAGGGGACTAATATACTGGCAGGGAAATTTGCTACAGCTGCTTGGGAGGATTTAAACTAGTAAGGTGGGACCCAGAAAGATAGTGAGGAAAGATCAATCGGAGACTGGTACAGTTGAGAACAGAAGTGAGTCAAACAGTCAGGGCAGGCAGGGACAAGATAGGACTGATAAACTAAACTGCATTTATTTCAATGCAAGAGGCCTAACAGGGAATGCAGATGAACTCGGCATGGTTAGGAGTATAGGATTGGGATTTCATAGCGATTACAGAAACATGGCTCAAGGATGGGCAGGACTGGCAGCTTAATGTACCAGGATACAAATGCTACAGGAAGGATAGAAAGGGAAGCAAGAGGGGAGGGGGTGGGGGCAATTTTTATTAAGGGATAGCATTACATCTATGCTGAGGGAGGATATTCCCAGAAATACATCCAGAGAAGTTATTTGGGTGGAACTGAGAAATAAGAAAGGGATGATCACCTGATTGGGATTACATTATAGACCCCCTAATAGAGGGAGATTGAGAAACAAACTTGTAATGAGATCTCAGCTATCTGTAAGAATAATAGGGTAGTTATGGTAGGGGATTTCAACTTTCCAAACACAGACTGGGACTGCCATAGTGTTAAGGGTTTAGATGGAGAGGAATTTGTCAAGTGTGAGCAAGAAAATTTTCTGATTCAGTATGTGGATGTACCTACTAGAGAATGTGCAAAACTTGACCTACTCTTGGGAAATAAGGCAGGGCAGGTAACTGAGGTGTAAGAGGTGAGCGCTTTGGGGCCAGCAACCATAATTCTATTAGATTTAAAATAGTGATGGAAATGGATAGATCAGATCTAAAAGTTGAAATTCTAAATTGGAGAAAGGCCAATTTTGACGGTATTAGGCAAGAACTTTCGGAAGTTGATTGGGGGCAGATGTTCACAGGTAAAGGGACAGATGGAAAATGGGAAGCCTTCAGAAATGAGATAACGAGAATCCAGAGAAAGTATATTCCTGTCAGGGTGAAGGGAAAGGCTGATAGGTATAGGGAATGCTGAATGACTAAAGAAATTGAAGGTTTGGTTAAGAAAAAGGAAGCATATGTAAGGTATAGACAGGATAGATCGAGTGAATCCTTAAAAGAGCATAAAGGCAGTACGAGTATACTTAAGGAAATCAGGAGGGCAGAAAGGGGACATGAGATAGCTTTGACAAATAGAATTAAGGAGAATCCAAAGAGTTTTTATAAATACATTAAGGACAAAAGGGTAACTAGGGAGAGAATAGGGCCCCTCAAAGATCAGCAAGGTGGCCTTTGTGTGGAGCCGCAGAAAATGGGGGAGATACTAAATGAGTATTTTGCATCAGTGTTTACTGTAGAAAAGGATATGGAAGATATAGACTGTAGGGAAGTAGATGGTGACACCTTGAAAAATGTCCATATTATAAAGGAGGAGGTGTTGGATGTCTTGAAACGGGTAAAGATGGATAAATCCCCAGGACCTGATCAGGTGTACCCGAGAACTCTGTGGGAAGCTAGAGAAGTGATTGCTGGGCCTCTTGCTGAGATATTTGTATCATCGATAGTCACAGGTAAGGTTCCGGAAGACTGGAGGTTGGCAAACGTGGTGCCACTGTTTAAGGGTGGTAAGGACAAGCCAGGGAACTATAGACCAGTGAGCCTGACATCGGTGGTGGGCAAGTTGTTGGAGGGAATCCTGAGGGACAGGATGTACATGTATTTGGAAAGGCAAGGACTGATTAGGGATAGTCAACATGGCTTTGTGCGTGGGAAATCACGTCTCACAAACTTGTTTGCGTTTTTTGAAGAAGTAACAAAGAGGATTGATGAGGACAGAGTGGTAGATGTGATCTATATGGACTTCAGTAAGGCGTTCAACAAGGATCCCCATGGGAAACTGATTAGCAAGGTCAGATCTCACAGACTAAAGGGAGAACTAGCCATTTGGATATAGAACTGGCTCAAAGGTAGAAGACAGTAGTGGTGGTGGCATGTTGTTTTTCAGACTGGAGGCTTGTGACCAGTGGAGTGCCACAAGGATCGGTGCTGGGTGCTCTACTTTTTGTCATATACATAAATGATTTGGATGCGAGCATAAGAGGTACAGTTAGTAAGTTTGCAGATGACACCAAAATTGGAGGTGTAGTAGACAGCGAAGATGGTTACCTCAGATTACCACAGGATCTGGACCAGATGGGCCAATGGACTGAAGTGGCAGATGGAGTTTAATTCAGATAAATGCAAGGTGCTGCATTTTGGAAAAGCAAATTTTAGCAGGACTTATACACTTAATGGTAAGGTCCTAGGGAGTGTTGCTGAACAAAGAGACCTTGGAGTGCAGGTTCATAGTTCTTTGAAAGTGGAGTCGCAGGTAGATAGGATAGTGAAGAAGGCGTTTGGTATGCTTTCCTTTATTGGTCAGAGTATTGAGTACAGGAGTTGGGAGGTCATGTTGCGATTGTATAGCATATTGGTTAGGCCACTGTTGGAATATGACGTGCAATTCTGGTCTCCTTCCTATCGGAAAGATGTTGTGAAACTTGAAAGGGTTCAGAAAAGATTTACAACGATGTTGCCAGGGTTGGAGGATTTGAGCTATAGGGGGAGGCTGAACAGGCTCAGACTGTTTTCCCTGGAGCGTCGGAGGCTGAGGGGTGACCTAAAAGAGGGTTATAAAATTATGAGGGGCATGGATAGGGTAAATAGGCGAAGTCTTTTCCCTGGGGTCGGGGAGTCCAGAATTAGAGGGCATAGGTTTAGGGAGATAGGGAAAGATACAAAAGAGACCTACGGGGCAACGTTTTCACACAGAAGATGGTATGTGTATGGAATGAGCTGCTAGAGGAAGTGGTGGAGGCTCGTACAATGGCAACATTTAAGAGGCATTGGATGGGTATATGAATAGGAAGGATTTGGAGGGATATGGGCTGGGTGCTGGCAGGTGGGACTAGATTGGGTTGGGATATCTGATCGACATGGACGGGTTGGACCGAAGGGTCTGTTTCCATGCTGTGCATCTCTATGACACTATGAGGGAGGAGAGGTGACAATCTTCGCTCAAAGTGGCTATCTTGTCCCAGCATAGAGGTCTCTTCCCCATCTTCCAGGTATTCCTGCAGCCTAACAGGTGGTCCCATCCAAGACTGGCGGTCTTCTTCGACAAAGGCTTCCAACCCAGTGGTCCAGCAGCCTGACGGGTGATCTCATCCCAGAATGGCAGTCTTCTCCCAGTTGCATCTTAGGGTAACCCAATGTTCCTTAATTTGCTTTCCACATGTTCATGAACCATTAACTGAACTGTGACGAACTTTGTTTGAACTTTACTTTTTTAATTATTATGTATTACTTCTGTCATTTATGTAGACACAGGGCTCATAAAACCTTTTTTCATGTACAAGTATGGTATTTTTCATGTACAAGTACCATGAGAATCAATTTCTCTTCTACTCCATGTTCTAATTTGTGCCCTCAACTCACCAGCTTTGTCAAACTCCTTACATGAAAATACCATTGAGCCTTGTCAAAATCTCTTGTCACTTAACTGGTCCAAACTTTCCATATCTTCCTGACTGATTGCAGTCTCTAATTCTGGCTGTGCACCTTCCCCTGCTGAACCTTCTTTCAGGATCTCACCCCTTGCCAATTTAGTTTCAACTTTCCAACAGCAGTAGCAACCTTCCCACAAAGATCATGTCCTGTTCCAGTTCTGTTGCAATGTGCCCGCTGTACAGTTCCCATCACCCTCATAATGGTCCCACTGTCCCAGAAATCTCAAACCCTCCATCCTGCCACACATTCATCTGGACTAACGTCCGTTTTCTTGACTCACTAACATGTGGCATCCGAAGTAAACTAGAGGTTACTACTTTGTAGTTCTGTTTTTAATCTAGCTCCTAGTTCCCTAAATACTGCTTGCAACACCTCATTCCTCTTTCTACCTACAACATTGAAAACCAACATGATCTGTGTGCACCTGCCACCCCCTTCAGAATGTGTTGCATGATTGGCTGAATTGCCATTTCCTGAGCTTTATAAAGTTTGGTAATTAGAGCTCAATTAATTTTGTCCTTTCATTTTTGCTGGAGAAAAAAAAAGTAAGTGTAGACTGTGTATTTCCTGCACTTGAAACGTTAACGTACAATATCTGGTAGTCAAGTGTTTTACAGGATTACATGGACACACATCACAGAAACAGGTTTTTCAGTCAGTTGGTCCATACCAACATTTATGCTCCACTTAGGCCTCCTCCCACACTTTTCTCATTAAAATCTAACACTATCACCTTAAATTCTATTTTTCCTCCTGTACTTATCTAGTTTCCCCTTCAACATGTCTATAATATTGCTTTGTTGCAATGCTAAGTTCCACATTCTCAACACTGAATAACAAATACAGAAAACACAGCATCTTTTTCAATAAATACATTTTATTTCTTTATTAGTCAATGATTATGATAATAATAATGAAGGAAAATGTTGTTAAGGTAGAAGATCAGGCATGATTTGGATGAACAGGCTTAAGAGCTTGAATGAAGAATCATACTGGATTTGAAATATTAACTCCATTTCTTTCTCCACAGATGTTGCCAGACCTACTGGGTTTGTCTCAGATTTCCAGCATATATATTTACTGGTATAAATATCAAGCTCATGGTTCACGCGTATTAGAATGCAACTTGTTTGCTTTTAGAAATTAAAGTTTTAATTGTAGAAAATAGGGTAATAACAATTATAGAGTCAGAGTCAAACAGGACAGAAATAGGCTCTTCGGTCCAACTCATCTGGACCAAACAGATACCCTAAATCTGACCTAGTCCCATTTGCCACATTTGGCCCATATCCCTCTGACACTTCCTATTCATATAGCCATCCTGATGCCTTTTAAATGTTGCAATTGGACCTGCCTCCACCACTTGCAACAAATTTAGAATCTAAATACATTTAAACAATTGATGTCATGCTGACTTAATGGCAGGAAATCACAAAACTAAGTGAGATTACTTGGGTAAAGAATTGGAGACATAATATCTAGTTTAAAAATCATTCAGGAAATTCTGAAGTGTTGAAAAATCATTTTAGTCAGAGTCATACAGGATGGAAACAAATCCATTAGTTCAATTCGTCCATGTCGACTAAGTTTCTAAAACAAAACTAGTCTTATTTGCCTCCACTCCTTTCCTACTCATGCATCTGTTCAAATGTCTTAAATGTTGTAGCTGTACATGTATCCAGCACTTCATTTGGCAGTTCATTTCATATATGCACCATTTTGCATTTATCTAAATTAAACTTCATCTGCCAGTCCTCGTCCCATTGGCCTAGCTGATCAAAATCTCTTTGTACTCTTAAATAACCTTTACTGTCCAGCATACCATTAATTTGGGTATCATCTGCAAACTTACCAACCATGCTTCCTACATTCTTATCCAAATAATTTCTGCAAATGACATGCAACAGTGGACCCATCACCAATCTCTGCAGTACATTGCTGATTGCAGGCCTCCAAGTCTGAAAAACTAAACTCCATCACCCCCCGCCTCCTCCAGCCAAAACAATTTTGAATCCAATTGACAAACTGTCATTGGATTTCACAGATCCTGTCTGAAACGTCGACTCTCTTGCTCCACGAATGCTACCTGACCTGCTGTGCCTTATCCAGCAGCATGCTTTATCTGCAGTCCACAATACCTACTAATCTTACCAGTCTACCATGCGGAACATTTTAGAAGGCCTTATTAAAGTCAATGTCGACAATGTCTATCACTGTATCCTCATCTGTCATCTTGGTCACATCCTCAAAAATCTCAATCAAGTTTGTGAGACACGATTTCACACGAGTCCCTCTGGTAGCAGAACCAGATCATTCAATTGCTATCATTCTTCCAGTTCTTTCAGCAGTTTAAAGGAAGAGTTTAAATGAACGGCACTTAACCTAAAGATTGGTACAAGGACCACTCAGAACAAACTATGTAATCATGAATATGGGTGGAACCTTGGAAGACTCTGGTTTGAACTTACCTGGAAACTTGCTGGAAAAAAAATCAGTTTGTTAGCTGGTTATGTGCTTACAGCACACTGATAGAAGACAGCCAAACAAAAAGAGAATCAAGATGACATGGGTAGCAATGTCATAGGTAGCAAAACAAAGGAGGACCTGAACAGAGAATATAGGGAGTTACGCTGGAACCTAGAAGGCAGGATGAGCAGAATAGTGATCTCAGGATTGCTACCAGTGCCATATACTAGTGAGGCTAGGAACACATAGCAAGTGCAGATGAACATGTGGCTACAGGGTTCGTGTAGGAGGGAGAGCTTCAGATATGTGGATCATTGGGTTACCTTCTGGAGAAGGTCAGGCCTGTACAAGAGGAGGGGTTACACTAGAACTGGAAGAGCACCAATAACCTAGCTGGGGTTTGCTAGAGCTCTTTGGGGGTTTAAACTAGATTGGCAGGAAGGTGGGAACCTGAGCTACAGATCAGATATTGGAGTAAGTAGTCAACAGTCAGATACTGCGTGCAAAGCGTCTGAGAGGAGGGATAGGCACTCAATAGGGTAAAGGTGCAGTCAGTGTGATGGGTTGAAGTTTGTCTGTTTAATACAAGAAGTGTCAGGAATATGGGTGATGTGTTTAGAGCATGTATCAGTACTTGGAACTGTGATGTTGTGGCCACTATGAAGACTTGGATATCACAGGGGCAGGGGTGGTTGTCGGACGTTCTAGGGTTTAGATGTTTCAAAAAGGCATAGTGGGGGAGGTAAAAGAGGTGGAAGACAGGCATTGCTAATCAGGGGTAGAATCATAGCTGCAGAAAGGGAGGCCACCAAACAGAGTTTGTCAACAGAGTCAGTATGGGTGGAAGTCAGAAACAGGAGAGGAGCAGTCACTTTATTGGGGGATTTCTACAGGACCCCAAGAGCAACAGAGAGATGGAGGAGCAGATTGGGAAGCAGATTTTGGAAAGGTGCAAAAGTAACAGGGTTGTTATCCTGGGTGACTCCCTAATGTTGATTGGAACCTCCTTAGTTCAAATAGTTTGGATGGAGCAGTTTTAGTCAGGTGTGTCCAGGAAAGGTTCCTGGCTCAATATGTACACAGGTCAACTCGAAAGAAGGCTATATTAAATTTGGTGCTTAGCAATGAACCATGCCAGGTGTCAGATCTCGAGGTGGGAGAGAATTTCGGTGATAGTGATCACAACTCCCTGACCTTTACTATACACATGCAGAGGGATAGGAGCAGAAAGTATTTAAATTGAGAGAGGAGGAATTACAATGCAGAAACTGGGGTGCCTAAATTGGGCAAGGGAGGGACAATAGGTTGGAAGAACCTTGGGTGATAGGGGATGTGGAACATTTAGTCAAGAGGAAGAAGGAAGTTTACTTAAGGTTGAGGAGGCAAGCATCAGACAGGGCTCAAGGGGCTTACAAAGCAGCCAGGAAGGAATTGAAGAATAGACTTAAGAGAGCGAGAAGGGGGCATGAAAAAGCTTTAGTAGTTAGGATTAAGGAAAACACTAAGGCATTCTACACAAGAGGATGGACAGAGTGAGGGTAGGGCCAATCAGGAATAGTGGAGGGAACTTGCACCTGGCGTCAGAGGAGGTAGGGGAGGTCCTTAATGAATATTTTGCTTCAGTATTCACTACTGAGAGGTATGTTGACTTTTCTGAGGACAGCTTGAAACAGATTGATATGCGAGATCAGGGGTAATTGCAATGCTATTAGGCAGTAACTGGGGCAGCTAAATTGGGAACTGATGATCTCAAGTGAAAAACGTGACAGAAATGTGGGGTTGTTTAGGAAGCACTTGCTGATTGTGCTGGACAGGTTTACTGGAACACGATGTTAGGAAGGAGGATTTGCTGAAAATTTTGAAAAACATAAGGATAGATAAATCCCCTGGGCCATACAGGATATACCCAAAGTTTCTACAGGAAGCGAGGGAAGAGATTGTTGCCCCTTTGGCAATGATCCTTGCATTCTCTGTCTGCTGGAGTAGTGAGGGTGGCAAATGTTATTCCCTTGTTCAAGAAAGGCAATAGGAATAATCCTGGGAATTACAGATCAGTCAGTCTTACATTAGCTGTGGGCAAAGTATTCGAGAGGATTCTCAGAGACAAGATTTATGATTACTTGGAACACCAAAGCTTAATTAGAGATAGTCAACATGGCTTTGTAAGGGGCATATCATGCCTCAAACTTTAATGAATTCTTTGAAGGTGTGATGAAACACGTTGATGAAGGTAGAGCAGTGAATATAGTGTACATGAATTTTAGCATGGCATTTGATAAGATTCCCCATGGTAGGTTTATTCAGAAAGTAAGGAGGCATGGGATATAGAGAAATCTGGCTGTCGAGATACAGCATTGGCTGGTCCATAGAAGACAATGGGTGGTGGAAAGCATTCAGCCTGGAACTGGGTGACCAGTGGTGTTCCACAGGAATTGGTTCTGGGGCCTCTTCTCTTCGTGATTTTTATCAATGACTTGGATGAGGAAGTGGGAGAATGGGTTAGTAAGTTTGCTAATGACATGAAGGTTGGTGGAGTTGTGGATAATGTGGGCTGTTGTAGGTTGAAACAGGACATTGACAGGATGCAGAATTGGGCTGATAAGTAGCAGATGGAATTCAACTGGAAAACTGTGAAGTGATTCACCTTGGAAGGTCAAATTTGAACACAAAATACAGGGTGAAAGGCAGGACTCTTGGCAGTTTGGAAGAACAGAGGTATCTTGGGATTCATGTCCATAGATTCCTTAAAGTTGCCATCCCAGTTGATAGGGTTGTTAAGAAGGCATATTTGTGTGTTGGCTCTCATTAGCAGGCGGATTCAGTTTAAGAGCCTTTTGGTTAAGCTCCAGCTCTATACAGCCTTGGTTAGACCACACTTGGAATATTGTATTCAGTTCTGGTCGACTCATTATAGGAAAGATGTGGAAGCTTTAGAGAGGGTGCAGAGGAGATTTACCAGGGTGCAGCCTGGATTGGAGGGCATGTCTTATGAAGAAAGGTTGAGGAAACTATGGCTTTGAAGCAGTGGTTCTTCTATTGGAGTGAAGGAGGATGAGAGGTGACTTGATAGAGGTGTACAAGATGTTGACAGGCAGAGAGAGAGTGGAGAGCCAGAGACATTTTCCCAGGGCAGAAATGTCTATCGCAAGGGGGCATAATCTTAAGGTAATTGGAGGAAGGTATAGAGGAGATGTCAGAGACAGGTTCTTGAGTGCATGGAATGCACTGCCAGCAGTGATAGTAGAGTCAGATATATTAGAGACATTTAAGCAACCGTTGCATAGGCACATGGAAGACAGTACAATGAAGGGTATATGTAGGTTAGTCTGATGTTAGTCTAGGATAAAAGGCTGGCACAACATTGAGGGCTGAAGGGCTTGTCCTGTGTTGTAATGTTCTATGTTCTAAAATAAACTACAGCTAGTTAAGCTGGCTTGAGGAGCACAGAAAAATCTTGTTTTATCATTAAGCATACAGAATGCAGATAGGGCTTGTTCTTATTGAATTTTGAAAGAACAGAAGCTCGAGGCAAGGCAATGGCCTATTTGTGTTATTGCTAGACTAATAATCCAGAGACTCAGGAAATGTTCTGGAGTCCCATATTTAAATCCTGCCATGGCAGATAGAAGAATTCAAATGCATTAAATAAAACTGATATTAAGAGTCTAATGATGATAATGAAATCTTTTACAGATAGTCAGAAAAACCTGTTTCACTAATGTCCATTAGAAAAGGAAACTGCTGTCTTTACCCAGTCTACAGCACGTGACTCCTGGATCACAGTAATGTGGTTGACACTTAACAGCAATTAGGGATAGGCAATAAATGCCAGTCTATCCAGTGATGCCAACATCCTGTGAATTAGTTTTAAAAGTTGCCTAGTCTGAAGTGACTGGAAGAATCTCCAGTGGTTCTGAGTTTTTTGCAAAAGAAAGCAATCAGCAGATTGAATTGCGAAGTGCCAAGACAATAACCACAACGCACTCAGTTGCAGTCAGCATTAAGAGTCACCTCCAAAAATAGCTAAAAATGGGAGAACTGTAGGGCAGTTTTAGGTGGTTCTGACATTAGTAAATAACTCTAAGGATGGAATCCCTTCAGCTCCTGAAAGACAACAGTAATTGGTTGGGAAAACATGGGTAATTTAGAAAAAATGAAATTGTCTATGTCCAGAAGGAAAGTTCCCATAAGGTTTACATTAGAAGACCAGAATCTTGCCACTGAAATATGAGACTCCAATTTACATGTATGAACATCTCACTCTTACCCACTCTCACTGCAGAATGAGGACATCCCCTGGACACCCATTATAGTAATACACAGGACTTGCAAAAGAGGGGTGGGCAACCAGCCACTTCCGAAGATCCACTATGGACCTCTGTGGGATCTCTCAATCTGCAACCCGCAAAGCTATCAAGTTTATTACCAATGCAATTCGTGCCTGATCTTACTGTTTGACCCTATCTTCCAATGACCAGTTTGGTGCTGCAGGCCAGACTGTAGGCTTTGCCAACATAAGTGGCTTTTCCTAGATGCAGGATTTTGCAGATTCTGCATGTGTTGAAAGTGCCAAGTGGCTCATTTCATTAACGGAAGAGAGTTCCAATCCATCTAAGATCATTGGTACCACGTCTTATAGGTCTGTGCCAGGCATTGCAGAAATTCCTGCAATGCCTATATTCTCGAGAACTTTCACCTGCTTCAACCAGGTGCCTTAAATGGAGTGCCAATGTGGTTCAGAGCAACCCTCTGCAACTGTGGCAGATGACTCAACAATGTAACCCCCTTTTTGATGTCAAGTATAGATACAACACAGCCTAATTTTTCACCAGGAATAAAGTGGAGTCCTGAAAGTAAGGTTTGATGCTTGGATCAATATTGCTTTGTGGCAGTGGTGGGGGAACTTACAGTTCACACAATACAGAGTGTGCTGCATGTGCCCTGCACAACTAGAGCAGGCAAAGAGGCGTTATGATAGATGCTAAAGAGCAGGAACAGTATTCCAAAAGGAAGATGAAGACAATGATTATGAGGAATATGACCTTCAGAATGGTGGAGCACTGCAGCATTGGACGCAAGCCAGTCAAGAGTTAATTGTCATCTTCTTCCAACTGATCTCTTTTCAGTGAAGGGATTATGCATTGACTGTAAATTGGTTGGGTGCACGAAAGCTAAACAGTGCCTGTTTGTTTCCAGAAAGAAATGCAGATTTTTTTTTTGATTTTACAGTCAGAGTCATAGAGATGTACAGCATGGAAACAGACCCTTCGGTCCAACCCGTGCACACCGACCAGACATCCCAACCCAATCTAGTCCCACCTGCCAGCACCCGGCCCATATCCCTCCAAACCCTTCCTATTCATATACCCATCCAAATGCCTCTTAAATGTTGCAATTGTACCAGCCTCCACCACATCCTCTGACAGCTCATTCTATGCACGTACCACAATCTGCATGAAAAAGTTGCCCTTTAGGTCTCTTTTATACCTTTCCCCTCTCACCCGAAAGCTATGGCCTCTAGTTCTGGACTCCCCGACTCCAGGGAAAAGACTTTGTCTATTTTTCCTATCCATGTTCCTCATGATTTTGTAAACCTCTATAAGGTCACCCCTGAGCCTCTGACACTCCAGAGAAAACAGCCCCAGCCTGTTCAGCCTCTCCCTGTAGCTCAGATCCTCCAACCCTGGCAATATCCTTGTAAATCTTTTCTGAACCTTTTCAAGTTTCAAAACATCTTTCTGATAGGAAGACGACCAGAATTCCACGATACCTGCGAATCCACTTTCAAGGAGCTATGAACCTGCACTCCAAGGTCTCTTTGTTCAGCAACACTCCCTAGGACCTTACCATTAAGTGTATAAATCCTGCTAAAATTTGCTTTCCCAAAATGCATTCACCTCGCATTTATCCGAATTAAACTCCATCTGCCACTTCTCAGCCCATTGGCCCAATGGTCCAAATCCTGTTGTAATCTGAGGTAACCATCTTCGCTGTCCATTACACCTCCAATTTTGGTGTCATCTGCAAATTTATTAACTATACCCGTTATGCTCACATCCAAATCATTTATGTATATAACAAAAAGTAGAGGGCCCAGCACCGATCCTGTGGCACTCCACTGGTCACAGGCCTCCAATCTGAAAAACAATCCTCCACCACCACCCTCTGTCTTCTACCTTTGAGCCAGTTCTGTATCCAAAATGGCTAGTTCTCCATGAGAGCTAACCTTGTATTCCATGAGAGCTAACCTTGCTAATCAGTCTCCCATGGGGAACCTTGTCAAATGCCTTACTGAAGTCCATATAGATCACATCTACCGCTCTGCCCTCATCAATCCTCTTTGTTAATTCCTCAAAAAACTCAATCAAGTCTGTGAGACATGACTTCCCACGCACAAAGCCATGTTGACTATCCCGAATCAGTCCTTGCCTTTCCAAATACATGTCCATCCTATCCCTTAGGATTCCCTCCAACAACTTGCCCACCACCGAGGTCAGGCTCATTGGTCTATACTTCCCTGGCTTGTCTTTACCTCCCTTCTTAAACAGTGGCACCACGTTTGCCAACCTCCAGTCTTCCAGCACCTCACTTGTGACTATCGATGATACAAATATCTCAGCAAGCGGCCCAGCAATCACTTCTCTAGCTCACCACAGAGTTCTCGGGTACACCTGATCAGGTCCTGCGGATTTATCCACTTTTAGCCATTTCAAGACATCCAGCACTTCCTCCTCTGTAATCTGGACATTTTGCAAGATGTCACCATCTATTTCCCGACAGTCTATATCTTCCATATCCTTTTCCACAGTAAATACTGATGCAAAATATTCATTTAGTATCTCCCCCATTTTCTGTGGCTCCACACAAAGGCCACCTTCCTGATTTTTGAGGGGCCCTATTCTCTCCCTAGTTACCCTTTTGTCCTTAATATATTTGTAAAAACTCTTTGGATTCTCCTTAATTCCATTTGCCACAGCTATCTCATGTCCCCGTTTTGCCCTCCTGATTTCCCTCTTAAGTATACTCCTACTTTCTTCATACTCTTCTAAGGATTCACTCGATCTATCCTGACATATACTTCCTTCTTTTTCTTAACCAAACCCTCAATTTCTTTCGACATCCAGCATTCCCTATACCTACCAGCCATCCTTTTCACCCTGACAGGAATATACTTTCTCTGGATTCTTGTTATCTCATTTCTGAAGGCTTCCCATTTTCCAGCCGTCCCTTTACCTGCGAACATCTGCCCCCAATCAGCTTTCGAAAGTTCTTGCCTAATACCGTCAAAATTGGCCTTTCTCCAATTTAGAACTTCAACTTTTAGATCTGGTCTATCCTTTTCCATCATTATTTTAAAACAAATAGAATTATGGTCACTGGCCCCAAAGTGCTCCCCCACTGACACCTCAGTTACCTGCCCTGCCTTATTTCCCAAAAGTAGGTCAGGTTTTGCACCTTCTCTAGTAAGTACGTCCAGATACTGAATCAGAAAATTGTCTTGTACACACTTAAGAAATTCCTCTCCATCTAAACCCTTAACACTATGGCAGTCCCAGTCGATGTTTGGAAAGCTAAGATCCCCTACCATAACTACCCTAATATTCTTACAGATAGCTGAGATCTCCTTACAAGTTTGTTTCTCAATTTCCCTCTGACTACTGGGGGGTCTATAATACAATCCCAATAATGTGATCATCCCTTTCTTATTTCTCAGTTCCACCCAAATAACTTCCCTGGATGTATTTCCAGGAATATCCTCCCTCAGCACAGCTGTAATGCTATCCCTTATCAAAAATGCCACTCCCCCTCCTGTCTTGCCTCCCTTTCTATCCTTCCTGTAGCATTTGTATCCTGGAACATTAAGCTGCCAGTCCTGCCCATCCCTGAGCCACGTTTCCGTAATTGCTATGATATCCCAGTCCCATGTTCCTAACCATGCCCTGAGTTCATCTGCCTTCCCGGTTAGGCCCCTTGCATTGAAATAAATGCAGTTGATTTATTAGTCCTGTCCTGTCCCTGCCTGCCCTGGCTGTTTGACTCACTTCTGTTCTCAGCTGTACCAGTCTCAGATTCACCTCTTTCTTCACTATCTCCCTGGGTCCCACCCGCCCCACCTTACTAGTTTAAATCCTCCCGAGCAGCTCCAGCAAATTTCCCTGCCAGTATATTAATCCCCTTCCAATTTAGGTGCGATCCGTCCTTCTTGTACAGGTCATTTCTACCCCAAAAGAGATTCCAATGATCCAAAAATGTGAATCCCTCTCCCATACAACAGCTCCTCAACCATGCATTCATCTGCTCTATCCTCCTATTCCTGCCCTCACCAGCTCGTAGCACTGGGAGTAATCCAGACACTACTACTCTTGATGACCTCCTTTTTAAGTTTCTGCCTAACTCTCTGTAATCTATTTTCTTTGCTTTGCTTTTGTTTTCAATTATTTGAAAGCTTTCCACAAAGAACAATCAGATGTTATGCTATGTTGGGCATTGGAGAAAGATAGTATTGTAATGTGATATGGTGCCACAGACTGGTAGCTTCTGTAGCTTAATTCTTGTGGCTGCAGTGACAATGGCAGTTGATGGGACACGTAATGATGTAGAGTGTCAATACATTTCCAATGCTGTGTCACTTATTTGCCTTCAGAAACCTTTCTTTCTTGTTTCCCTCCCACTATACATACTGTGAAGGTCTTTGTGGGGTTGTGGTGGATATCCCAAAAGGTCCAAGCAACAGCTGCAAGTACTTCCCCACTGTTGGTGAGCACATGATAGCAAGAGAGCCAAGGGCAATGCAGCATCACGTGACATAACTTGATAGAGACCATTGACAGAAAGTCTCCATAAAACTCTGTGAAATTGACAGCTGATATTACAGAGTATAGAGAATTTTTGAGGGAAGTAAAAATGCAAAAACAAATGCAGTTATGAATCATATAGTGAAGTTCACAATTTATGCCCACAATAAAGTTTGGTTTTGTTTAAAAAATTGAAATATGCTTGTGCAGTTTTTAGTTAAAGAGTGTTGTTCAGATTTCTTTGTACATGTTAAAGTCCCTACTCGGAACATAAAATCAATAATCTTAAAAGCTGGTATGTCAGTTTACCACATTTGGAAAATCTATTTTGCAAAGACACTGAAAGAGCCACTTAAGTTTCCCTGTGAAATGTTTTAATTTCTTATGATTAAGTGGGTTGAATTTCTCATTCTAATTTGGCATTTACGTTAAATGGGAACATTACCAGTGCTGTTAGTTTGTAGCTGGCCTTGATATAACCTCAATGGGTATATCTTTTCAAGCTAAGCCACTTTCACAACACTTAGGAGGTTTATTACTCTGGGATGTAGAGCTATGTATGGAGGTACCACACGTGCTCTATGACGAGATGCACCACTGGACTGCAGTTAAGACGCTCAGAAGTTTGTCCAAGGGACAGTTTATGAATTCATTATTGTAAATGCAACATATTGGATCTGATTTAAGGGAGAAATAGGTAATTATTTTAATTGACTGTCACACATTAAACAGTACAAGATTGCATCTTCTCAAGTATACATTTGGGATTCAGCGGAAATGACGGCGGATGATATGCTGTATATGGAGGTTGGTGGGGTAGCCCCAGCTGTGCCTGCCTCTTTGTCGGATATGTGGAGCAGTCCATCTTCCGCAGCTACACTGGCACCACCCCCCCCCTTTTCCTCCGCTACATCGATGACTGTATCGGCCCTGCCTCGTGCTCCCACGAGAAGGTTGATTAGTTCATCCACTTTACCGACACCTTCCACCCAGACCTCAATTTCACCTGGACTGTCTCAGACTCCTCCCTCCCCTTCCTAGACCTTTCAATTTCTATCTCGGGCAACCGAATCAACACGGACATTTACTATAAACCAACCGACTCCCACAGCTACCTAGACTACACCTCCTCCCACCCTGCCCCCTGTAAAACCGCCATCCCATATTCCCAATTCCTTCATCTCCGCCGCATCTGCTCCCAGGAGGACCAGTTCCAAAACCGTACAACCCAGATGGCCTCCTCCTTCAAGGACCGCAATTTTCCCCCCAGACGTGGTCGACGATGCTCTCCACCACATCTCTTCCACTTCCCGCACCTCCGCCCTTGAGCTCCGCCCCTCCAACCGCCACCAGGTCAGAACCCCACTGGTCCTCACCTACCACCCCACCGACCTCCATGTACAGCGTATCATCCGCCGTGATTTCCACCACCTCCAAACGGACCCCACCAGCAGGGATATATTTCCTTCCCCTCCCTTATCAGTGTTCCGAAAAGACCACTCCTTCCGTGACTCCCTAGTCAGGTCCATACCCCCCACCAACCCAACCTCCACTCCCGGCACCTTCCCCTGCAACCGCAAGAAATGCAAAACTTGCGCCCACACATCCCCCCTTACTTCCCTCCAAGGCCCCAAGGGATACTTCCATATCCGCCACAAATTCACCTGCACCTCCACACACATCATCTATTGCATCCGCTGCATCCAATGTGGCCTCCTCTATATTGGGGAGACAGGCCGCCTACTTGCGGAACGTTTCGGAGAACACCTCTGGGACACCCGGACCAACCAACCCAACCACCCCGTGGCTCAACACTTCAACTCCCCCTCCCACTCCACCAAGGACATGCAGGTCCTTGGACTCCTCCATCGCCAGACCATAGCAACACGACGGTTGGAGGAAGAGCGCCTCATCTTCTGCCTGGGAACCCTCTAACTACAAGGGATGAACTCCGATTTCTCCAGTTTCCTCATTTCCCCTCACCCCACCTTGTCTCAGTCAAATCCCTCGAACTCAGCACCGCCTTCCTAACTTGCAATCTTCTTCCTGACCTCTCCGCCCCCACCCCACTCCGGCCTATCACCCTCACCTTGACCTCCTTCCACCTACCCCATTTCCAATGCCCCTCCCCCAAGTCCCTCCTCCCTACCTTTTATCTTAGCCTGCTGGACACACTTTCCTCATTCCTGAAGGGCTTATGCCCGAAACGTCGATTCTCCTGTTCCACTAATGATATAGCCAGGAAAAGAATCGAGGATATAAAAAGTGATTTCAGGGAGTTAGAATGGAAGCTGCAAAGCAGGACGAACAGAGTAGTGTTCTCTAGTTTACTACCGGTGCCACGAGATAGCGAGGCGAGGAACAGGGAGCAGGCGCAGCTTAATACGTGGCTGCGCAGCTGGTGTAGGAGGGAGGGCTTCAGATATTGGGATGCCTTCTGGGGAAGGTGGGACCTGTACAAGAAGGACGGGTTGCATCTGAACTGGAAGGGGACCAATGTCCTGGATGGAAGGTTTGCTCGAGTAGTTCGAGAGGGTTTAAATTAGTATGGCAGGGGGGTGGAAACCTGAGTTGTATACCGGAGGTGATAGTTGATGCATTTGAGGCAATAGCAAGAGGTAGACCAGCTAGTGGGAAGGATTTTCCTGGCAAGGAGCCAAGGTATCAGTTAAAGTGTGTTTGCTTTAACACAAGGAGTATCAGTAATAAAAGTGACGAACTTAGAGCATGGATCAGTACCTGGTGCTATGATGCTGTGGCCATAACAAAGACATGGGTTTCTCAGGGGCAGGAATGGTTGCTGGATGTTCCAGGGTTTAGAGCATTTAAAAAGAATAGGGAGGGGGGGAAAAAAAAAAGAGGAGGGGGTGTAGCACTACTAATCAGAGAGGGTATCACAGCTACAGAAGCTTCCATTGTCGAGGAAGATCTGCCTACCGAGTCAGTATGGGTGGAAATTAGGAACAGCAAGGGAGCAGTCACCTCTTTAGGGGTTTACTACAGGCCCCCCAATAGCAGCAGGGAGATGGAAGAAAGCATAGGTCGGCAGATTTTGGAAAAGTGTGGACGTAGTAGCGTTGTTGTAATGGGTGACTTTAACTTTGCCAATATTGATTGGAACCTCCTTCGAGCAGAAGATTTGAATGGAGCTGTTTTTGTAAGGTGTGTTCAGGAGGGTTTCCTAACTCAGTACGTTGACAGGCCGACGAGGGGAGAGGCCATTCTAGACTTAGTCCTCGGAAACGAGCCGGGGTAGGTATCAGATCTTGTGGTGGGAGAGCATTTTGATGATAGTGACCACAACTGCCTCACATTCTACATAGCTATGGAGAAGGAGAGGATTAGGCAAAATAGGAGGATATTTAATTGGGGAAGAGGAAACTATGATGCGATTAGACATGAGTTAGGAAGCATGGATTGGGAGCAATTGTTCCATGGTAAAGGCACTATAGACATGTGGAGACTGTTTAAGGAACAGTTGTTGCAAGTGATGAATAAATATGTCCCTCTGAGACAGGCAAGAAGTGGTAAGATAAAGGAACCTTGGATGACGAGAGCGGTGGAGCTTCTCGTCAAAAGGAAAAAGGTAGCTTACATAAGGTGGAGGAAGCTAAGGTCAAGCTGAGCTCTACAGGAGGAAGGAGGTTAAAAATGGTCTGAGGAGAGCCAGGAGGGGACACGAGAAAGGCTTGGCAGAACGGATTAGGGAAAACACAAAGACATTTTACACTTATGTGAGGAATAAGAGAATGGTCAAAGGAAGAGTAGGGCCGATCAGGGATATCATAGGGAATTTGTGTGTGGAGTCTGAGGAGGTAGGGGAAGCCCTAAATGAGTTTTTTGCTTCTGTCTTTACAAAAGAAACGAACTTTGTAGTGAATGAAACCTTTGAAGAGCAGGTGTGCATGCTGAAATGGATAGAGATAGAGGAAGCTGATGTGCTGAAAATTTTGTCAAACATTAAGATTGACAAGTCGCCAGGCCCGAATCAGATTTGTCCTCGGCTGCTTTGGGAAATGAGAAATGCAATTGCTTCGCCACTTGCGAAGATCTTTGCATCCTCGCTCTCCACTGGAGTCGTACCTGAGGACTGGAGAGAGGCAAATATAAAGGAAGGAAATAGGGAAATCCCCGGCAATTACAGACCAGTAAGTCTCACGTCTGTCGTCTGCAAGGTGTTAGAAAGGATTGAGGGATAGGATTTATGACCATCTGGAAGAGCATGGCTTGATTAAATGCAGTCAACACGGCTTTGTGAGGGGCAGGTCATGTCTCACAAACCTTATCGAGTTCTTTGAGGATGTGACTAGAAGGCGGGTTCTTTACACAGAGAGTTGTGAGAGCATGGAATGCGTTGCCAGCAGCAGCTGTGGAGGCAAGGTCATTGGGATCATTGAAGAGACTGCTGGACATGCATATGGTCACAGAAATTTGAGGGTGCATGCATGAGGACCAGTGGTCGGCACAACATCTGTGGGCAGCACGGTGGCACAATGGTTAGCACTGCAGCCTCACAGCGCCAGAGACCCGGGTTCAATTCCCGCCTCAGGCGACTGACTGTGTGGAGTTTGCACATTCTCCCCGTGACTGCGTGGGTTTCCTCCGGGTGCTCCGGTTTCCTCCCACAATCCAAAAATGTGCAGGTTAGGTGAATTGGCCACGCTAAATTGCCCGTAGTGTTAGCTAAGTGGTAAATGTAGGAGAATGGGTCTGGGTGGGTTACGCTTCGGCGGGTCGGTGTGGACTTGTTGGGCCGAAGGGCCTGTTTCCACACTGTAGGTAATTTAATTCAAAATCGTGGGCTAACGGGCCTGTTCTGTGCTGTACTGTTCTATGTTCTATATCACCATATGGTAATACTGTAGCAATCAGATTCAGTATTAATATTTGAGAGTCAAAAGCCATAAATGTAGAATTAAGAGCAGGAAGACTCTGCAGACTACTATTCTAAGAGGATATGAGCTGAGACATACAGAAGAAAACAACATTTAGAGTTACAATATATGAAGTCATGAAAGGAAATGTCAATAAAAACAAAGATTTGGTACAATGATACAACTAGCATAAGAATAAAAGTTGTGGGTGCGGTGTTTGACAAAAGATTAGATTTTGTATGGGTTTCCAACAAAATAAAAACAAGCATTCAACTTCTTACTTAATTACAAAAGTCTGGGAAGGTCCGAGAGTCCCACTCAACACAAATTACATACCTGTCAAAACAACAATCCACACTGATTAGAAATACAAGTTTTGATCAATATATATGGCTCCTCCCCTATATTTCTAAATCCACCAACCTCTAGAACCTAGTACCAAATAAGTTTCTTCTCGACATTTATCACTTCTAATGTAAGCACCCCAGTGTAATGATGGTACAAGCTTCCTGCAGGCATCGTGCAGTCTGGAAGCTTCGTACCTTCATGAATTCTATATGGAAATGAACACCTAACTTGTGTGAGATTGTGACCATAAATCTGCTTCAATCTCAAATGTTTATGAATCATACCAGACAAAGACTACAAGTAACAGGAACAGGATCAGACTTTTCAATTCGTAGGTTTTGCTTTGCTATTCAATAAGTTCAGTGTTGACCTGTATCCTAATTCCACCTACAAACCTGGCTTCTACATTCATTAACAACTGTGCCTTGCAAACATCACCAATATTAATTTTGAAATTTCAAACGATCCCTAGATTTAAACAGTTATGTTTCAGACAGGAGAATTCAAAGACTTCCACCACCCTTCATGTGAAGAACTTCTTCCTCACATTATCCATACACAGCTTAGCTCTAATATGATGGTTGATGCAGCCTTTAGAGGAAATAATGAACTCTGTAATAATCTTCAAAACCTCAATTTAATAAATCATTAATCTTCTATAGTCAAGGAAACACAACTTCAGTGATGTAACATTTCTGATCATTTAACCTTTCAGTTCCACATGATTCTGATTAAGTTGTGTTGCATCCCTTTCAGGGCCAACACATTTGTTCTGTGGTGCAGACCAGGACTCAATGCAGTACTTCAGATATAAACTGACGAGAACATTATACAACAACAGCTTCCCTCCCAACCCTTCCTATTCTAGTACTCACAAAGATGAAGTTGAACATTTCATGAGCCTTATAAATTTGTTTTTGTTTAGGTTAGATTCCCTACAGTATGGAAACAGGCCCTCAGCCCAACAAGTCCACACCTACCCTCCAAAGAGTAAGCCACACAGACCCAGTCCCCTACCCTATATTTACCCCTCACTAAGCCACCTAACACTAATTTAGCATGGCCAATTCACCTGACCTGCACATCTTTGGATTGTGGGAGGAAACCAGAGTACCCAGAGGAAAACCCATGCAGACACTGGGAGAATGTGCAAACTCCACACAAACAGTTGCCTGAGGCAGGAATCGAACCCGGGTCCTTGGTGCAATGAGGCAGCAGTGCTAACCACTGAGCCACTATGCCGCCCCTAGCTGTTAGAGAATTATTCGCATGGGCTCTAAAATCTTTTCTATTCCTCCATAGTTTCTAGCTTCTCACAATTTCGAAAAATGCTCAATCTATCTTTCTTCTGTCCAAATGAGTAACTTCACTACATTCCACTTGCCAAACTCTGGACCCCTCACTTAATTTGTCAATGTTCCTTTTCAATTTTATGGTTCGCGTACACCACGTACTGTTCCTACTAAATGTTTACTCTGTCAATAAATTTGGATATCTGACTTTCAATTCAAAGTCGTAAGTTGAAATCTCAATCCTTCACTAATCACATCCCAAAATGGTATTCTATGCCATTATCCCTACTTTTTGTCTGAGTCAAAAGCTTGCTCCAATTCCATTACCTTCCATTTTCCCAATGGTCTCTTGTGTACAGTATTCACAAATACCTCTGCTGTTTAAATAGCATTCCACATTAGTGATATTTTTCAAAAATATAACCAGATTAATCAGATGTGAATTAACCTTATAAATCCATGCTGGCTTTCTGGAGGTTATATCCATGACTGTTAAAGTATATACTGATTCCTGGCCCAGGTCTTCAGCAAAGGACCAATACAATCAATTCACAATCAGGTAAAAATGCCAGTTTAATCTTATGCTGAGGCTTATCCACAACCTGACATGTGCTAAGTTCTGTAGAACTGCACCACATCTCCATTTACCTTCCATGGATTTCTGAAGAGATCTTCACTTCCTCAAAAGCACAGCACTCTTATTCATGTAATAACACCCCAGGAATCCCTCCAATTCAACCTCAATTCACCACCAGTGCTAATTTAGTTAGTTCAGGGTCTGACCTTCAGGCCTTGATCATTGTTGTTATTTCAAACACTCCCTCCAGTCCTTTCTCCTTCCTCACAAGAGTTTCACCCTCTCACTTGTTTGTGGCATGGTTAGTTCTTTCGTTGATTCTTCCTACTGAGCCATTATCGGGTCATTATGCAGACTAGGAAGATGCCTGTAACCTCCTCTTCTAATGGTTGCATCTCATCTCTATCCCCTAGCTCCTGTTAGGGGAGGTTAGGTGACTACTTTCAGTCCTGCCAAGTCTATCCCAACCAACAGGTCTACTGCATTGATTGGCAAAGTGTCCATCACGCCTACTGTTTTGTCCCGACATGGTATTGAAATCCAGTCTTACCCGATATTGTGGATTGGGATGTGAACTCCACACCACCTCAGAAGGCCTCACTACACCCTTTGACATAAGCCTCTGGCACCTTTCACTTATTTTGTCTCCTCCTGTCTTTGTCACAGGGTTCACTTAATCCTTTTTACCGGAGGTCCGGACTGGCTCAGGGTGCTTTCTTCCTTATTTCCTTTTCCCATTTCTCCTGGCTGTATGCTTATGGCCCCAACTCGTTTCCCATGCAGTTTTCAGCAAGTTGCTGTATCGTGGTCTATCATACCGCAGTGAAAAAAAGCCGTAGTTTTCTGCATTCTCCTCCACTCTTGACTGCTACCTTTCTGGCTTGCAGTAGTGATTTCTCAGCACACCCAGCTATCCTTTCCTTACCTTGGTTAACTGCCTTTGTCTTACTCTTCCATTTTCAGTTCTTCTCAAACCTTAGGGGTAATGGAATGAGGGTTTATGGAACAGCTCAGATATTGGCCTTCTTTCTGTTCCTCTGTTCTTCTCCATCCCTTCTGATTGTGGTTGTTAAGCAGATCCAACAGAACTATGTCTCTTAACCTTCATAGATTGTTACGGCTCTAGATGCCCTGGTCCATCTGTCAAAACTGGTCTGCTTCTCTCTGTTGAACACTCCGCATGTTTGCCAGCTGTTTTCTTAGACTCATAAATCTTTGCCTTTTGGCCCCCGGGACTAGCTTAAAGTACATGTTTAAAATTGCCGTTTTCACAGTCTCGTAAACCCAGAGATCTCCTCTGGCGGGGATGCAAACGCATCCCGCACTTTGCCAGTAACTTTGCTCTAAAGAGGCAAAGTCCAGAGGTCTTGAGGCAACTCCTTTTGGCTGCTATTTTCTCAAAAGATAGTAGGAATACTTCCACACATTTTACCTCAAACCTAGGCAGCAACTGTACTACCTTGAACATTTCCTTAGTGGGCGGCACGGTGGTTAGCACTGCTGCCTCACAGCGCCAGAGACCCGGGTTCAATTCCCGCCTCAGGCAACTGACTGTGTGGAGTTTGCACGTTCTCCCCGTGTCTGCGTGGGTTTCCTCCGGGTGCTCCGGTTTCCTCCCACAGTCCAAAGATGTGCAGGGTCAGGTGAATTGGCCATACTAAAAATTGCCCGTAGTGTTAGGTAAGGGGTAAATGTAGGGGTATGGGTGGGTTTCGCTTCGGCGGGTCGGTGTGGACTTGTTGGGCCGAAGGGCCTGTTTCCACACTGTAATCTAATCTAATCTAATTCTAATCTAATTCACTTCCTGGCTAAACCTCGAATTTCTACCAGGATTCCCTCCATCTGTGCTTCTCACTGCCTCTGGGATAATCTGTCTTATCTCTGTTAGCTTCAAATTCAAATGTCTATCTTTCTCTTTCTCTCTGGCTTCAGCCTCCAGCTCAATTTCTCCTGGTGCTAACTGTTGTGCTCTCTCTTCTCTTCTTTCTGAGCTGCCCATTCTAACTTCCTCGCTTATGACAACTAAAATCTACCTTCTATCACTGTTGCTTCCTCGCTCCGCTCCTCAAGTTTAGCCACGACTCTATCTTCTCTGGCAACTGTGCCTTACTTGGTTTTTGGTGGGATTGCTAATTCTAGGTTTCCTGCAGCTTTGGACAGGTCCATTTCATTTTGTCCCTTCAGTTTCTACAGAGTTTTCTGGTCCTAGTTCCAAAGTGACTTGGACATTTTAAACCTAAAAAAAAACTCAGCGCCAGAAGTTTCTACTTTTTGTACAGTATTATATTTGAAGACTAACTGCTCCAAATCCTGGACATGAGCCCCCAAATACATCATGGACACTGAATTAACTACACAGACAAACACGAAGTGGAGAACTGTGGGACTATAACGTGACAGACGTTATGTGAGGTAATCACAACAACTTCTCCCTGGACTGAATCATAAATCTTACGCAGATTCTTTTCTAATTAATTTTATAAATTAATAATTGGTTATAGAAGAAAAAGTTAGAAAGAACAGATTGGGTTGCAACACTATTCTTTCTATTTTATATTTCTATTTTATATTTCCCCTTTCTATTTTATATTTCTAGTTAGCTTCCTTTCACGCTCTGAGCTATTTGTTCTGATTAACCTTTTAGACATTCTCGGTCATTCTTTATATTTTGGCCAATCACCCAACCCACCACGCATTTACACAAATATGTGTATTTACATAGAACATAAAACATTACAGCGCAGTACAGGCCCTTCGGCGCTCGATGTTGCGCCACCCTGTCATACTAATCTGAAGCCCATCCCACCTACACTGTTCCATGTACGTCCATATGCCTGTCCAATGACGATTAAATGCACTTAAACTTGGCGAATCTACTACCGTTGCAGGCAAAGCATTCCACACCCTTACTACTCTCGGAGTAAAGAAACTACCTCTCACATCTGTCTTATACCTATCTCCCCTCACTTTAAAGTTGTGTCCCCTCGTGTTTGCCGTCCCCATACTTGGAAAAAGGCTCTCACTGTCCACCCTATCTAACCCTCTGATTATCTTGTATGTCTCTATTAAGTCACCTCTCAACCTTCTTCTTTCTAATGAGAACAGCCTCAAGGCCCTCAGCCTTTCCTCGTAAGACATTCCTTCTATACCAGGCAACATCCTAGTAAATCTCTCTGCACCCTTTCCAAAGCTTCCACATCCTTATTATAATGCTGTGACCAGAACTGTACACAATACTCCAAGTGTGGCGTACCAGAGCTTTGTACAGCTGCAGCATAACCTCCTGGTTCCAGAACTCAATCCCTCTATTTATAAAGGCCAAAACACTGTATGCCTTCTTAACAACCCTGTCAATCTGGGTAGCAACTTTCAGGGATCTATGTACATGGACACCCGGATCTCTCTGCTCATCTGCACTCCCAAGAATCCTACTATTAGCCCAGTACTTTGCATTCTGATTACTCCGTCCAAAGTGTATCACCTCACACTTGTCCACATTAAACTCCATTTGCCACCTCTCAGCCCAGCTCGGCATCCTATCTATGTCTCTCTGCAATCTACTACAACCTTCGTCACTATCCACAACTCCACCTTAGTGTCATCCGCAAATTTACTAACCCACCCTTCTAAGCCCTCATCCAGATCATTTATAAAAATGACGAACAGCAGTGGGCCCAACACCGACCCTTGCGGTACGCCGCTAGTAACTGGACACCAAGATGAACATGTTCCATCAACTACAACCCTCAGTTTTCTTTCAGCAAGCCAATTACTGATTTACTTTGATACTCTCCTTAACTTCTTTAATTACATGGTGGGTCTTCTGCTTATAAATTTCCTTTACAGAAGGACTATTTATTCAGTATTCAGAAATTTCTCTACTGATCTATGCCCTACTTTAATACTACAATTAAATGAGCAACCTCAGCTTTCACAGCCAAATCTCTGCTCATTTTTTAAACTTTAAAGTCTTAGTTTCAGGCCCATTTTTCTCTCTTACAAATTGGATGCAAAATTCAATGATCACTGCTACCCAAAGATGCCTTCATTCTCTAGTAATTTAATCACACCATATTACACAATACCAAATCTACTATAAGCTTCTCTCTGGTCAGTTCCAGATCATGTTATTCTTAAAAAAAACCCTGAAAGCATTCTATGAATTCCCCATTGTGATTACTACTTCCAATCTGATTTTTCCAGGTTATGTAGAGATGAAAATCACCCATAATTATTGCCATCGCTTTACTACAAGAACCCAAATTGTTTCCTGTTATAGGGAGAATTTATATTTCTCCCTATTACAGGAGCCTGTCGATCACTTCAACAAGTGAATTCTTTCCTCCACTATTAGCCATCTCTACCCAAACTAATTCTACAACTAGATCTCCTAAAGTTATCTCTAACAAACATACCAATACTATCTTTGATTAGGAACACTTACTCTTCCATCTTTACCTAGCTTCCTATTCTTCTAGAATGTCATACCTATTATGCTTATGCCCGAAACGTCGATTCTCCTTCTCCTTGGATGCTGCCTGACCTGCTGCGCTTTTCCAGCAACACATTTTTAAGCTCTGATCTCCAGAATCTGCAGTCCTCACTTTCTCCCATCAATATTCAATGCAATAGTTATCAGATAGCCACATCTCTATTATGTCTATCAGATCATATTCATTCACATCAATGTGCCCTATTAATTCATTTACTTTTTTCATGAATGCTATGCACATTTAAATTGTGCTTTTTTCTAATCTTCGTAGCATCTAGTCTTCACTCTTTGGTATATTCTCACTCTTTTCCCCTCTCTGTTCCTTTCTGTCATTTTCAAACCTTCACTTCTGACATTAATAATGTTGTGGTCCTGCCTTGACTCTATCCTTTGATTTGTTTCATTACCCAAGCTTGATCCATCACCACTCGTTTCCCTGTAGTTGGGAAGAAATCTTTCTTTGCTGTAAAATAGTTTAAAAACTTGAAAATGATAACTGCAATTAGAATGAAAAGTGATTTTTTTAAAAAAATCTACATCTCCCATGGAAGACTGATTTGTTCTCCTCTCTACTTGACTGTAAAATATTGCACTTCCAAACAACCATATTTCGTCATTGTTTTCAAATGATACAAAATGTTCCAGTCTAATCATGAATAATACTACGCAACCTTATTATCACTGTTTATTTAAATGAGGAAAAAGTTTGCAATTCAACAAAATTATCTTCAGAAAAAGAACTGCTACAGGTTTTGTGCCAGCATTAGAAGCTAAGCACATATGTAACGAACTCAAGATTAACTACAGGGTCCATTATAATCAAACTCAACAATAAAAACATCCAGGACCACACATTACACACGAGCCTAACAAATTAAAACACACCTAGAAATGCTCCTTGGAGTTCCTCTACTTTCAATGCAATAACTTTACAAAATACAGGTAAAAAATATCCAGGCACAAAAAGAGTCTCACAATGGTATCAATAAAAGAATCTATGACTCATACTTGTGAAATTGACATCACATTATACAATATGCCTTTCTGTAATGAGATCGCCCGCCTTCATGTCAGTGTCTGCTTTCAGTCCAAGATTCAGTTCCATATGTCTCAGTGATACAACAGAAAAACTAACAGAGCCTCTTATTAAAAAAAATCAACTAGTTGAAATCACAGAAATACTGAATATTAGTTAAATTAAAATCCAAAATATGGAAACTGCCAAAAGTGTTGCTCGATTTAAGTTACATTACCAGAACTTTCCAATCCTTCCTCTTTCCTTTCTTCCACAATATAGATACTGAGTACTATGAAAAACAACTTGAATAATCACCGTCATGCAAACAGATGACTCTGACTCACCTGTATAAACTCTGCCAAAAACTAGTCGATCACACAAATTTGATTTTTTTTTGTTTTAGCATTACTTAATATTTCTGCAAACAAGTGTACATAATTAGGTCCCACAAAGGTGTGCCATTTAATATCAAATTGACTTCCACACTAAATCCCCATGTCCTCAGATTCTCTTAGCAACCACAACCTCAAATATAATTAAACCGCCATAGATCCTAGGAGTAAACAATTTCATCGATTCACAAAGTCTGCTGAGCGAGAAGTTCTCCTCAACGTAGTCTTACGTGGCCAATCCATTATTTTTTAGAACAAAACCACAAATCTTTAGATTCTTCACCTCAAGGAAGTAGACTCCATTCTGTCAGAACTGCATATATTAGAATATTGACCAGGTTACAACTTTAATTGGCATGGATGCAAGTTCCTGTCCAATGATGGACAGCATGCAGATTGTCAAAGCTGGAAGGCTAATCAGAAGCCTTCCAGCTTCAGAAACCTTTCAGTTTACCCTGCTGGTTAAGTAAATACAGGCAACCTGGCAGATGGTGGGAATCTGAATTCAATAAAAATCTGGAATTAAAAGTCAAATGATCACAATAAAATCATTGGGCAAAGGCAGGGTAGACAAAGTTGAAAGTTTTCCCCACAGTAGAGGGGTCAATAAACAGGAGATACTATTTTAAAATAAGAAGCACAAAGTCGAGGAGATTTCAGGAAATATTTCTTTTGCTAGAGGATTGAGACTATCTAGAACTCACTGCTTGAAAGGGAGACAGGAACACACAAGACATTTAAAAGCTAATTAGATGAGCACTTGAAATGCCATGGCATACAAGACTATGGGCCAAGTGCGTGAAATGGAATTAGAACAGATGCATGTTTGATGATTGACACAGAGATGATGGTCCAAACGACATCTTATCATGTTGCAAAAATGCCAGTACTGATCTTAGCAGGTTTCCACTGGTAACAGTCTATCAACTTCAAGATGACTTACTTATTTCAGTGTGCTTTTTTATGTTCTAAACCAATCTACTATTCATATTGATATATATATTCCTTACTGCCACCTTATGCCCCATGAGTCCTTTATCTTATGCAGCAACTTTTCAGCTGGTACATTATCAAGGCTATGCGCGATGTGCTACAAAGTGGAATTAGAATAATTCAGTGGTTCTTTTCGACCAGGCGAACGTGATGGGCAGGGTAAACTGGGATAAAGATGAAGAAAGTAAAAGATGAAGGAAGGTGTCTCTGTGCGTTTTGTTTCGATGGGGGTGGGGGGGTAGTGAGATGACAACATGATTGCCCTTCGTAACATTATATATTTCATAAATAACGTAGACAGGAAGGAACTTTGCCTCTTGATGGAGGAACCAATAACCAGCAGGCACTGATTTAAGCAAAGGGCGGAAAGATTAAAGGAGATGTGAGTAAAACTGCATTCACCTGGATGGTGGCAGGCATCAGGAATTCACTGCCTGTAAGGGGATAAAGGCAGAAAACCCTCATAACATTTAAGAAATAATCAACGTGTACTTGTGATGCCAAGCCATACAAAGTTATGGGTCAAGTGCTATAAAATGGGATTAGAATGTGTAGGTACACTGGGCTGTGCTATGTTTTTCTAAGCTATAGATCTCTCTGACTTTACGTAGACTATTTTTGAATTTCCAGAAGATGATACAGAGGAGGGGCAGAGTGGAATATATCCAAATATGATGATTGTACAAAAATAAACAGGAGGGCATGTTTGGATGAGGACAAAGAATCTACAAGGGGATATAGACAGGTGAAGTGAATGGGCAAACATTTGGCAGATGGAGTATAATGCAATGAAGTGTGAAGTTATACAATTTGAAAGGAATAATCAAAAGGCAGAACATTATTTAAATGAAGAGAGACATCAAAAAAATATTGCACAGAAAGACCTGGGTGTTCCTGCACATTAGACACAAAAACGTCAGCAAGCAGATGCAGCATGTAATTATGGAAGCAAAATAAAAATTTAGCCTTTATTGCAAGGGGATTGGAGTTTGAAATAAAGACACCTCATTACAACTGTGCAGCATGTTGATAAGGCTGCAGCTGCATTGTGTACAGTTTTGAAAAGTTTAAGAAATGTTTAAGAAAAGATATACTGAAGTTGGAGGTGATTCAAAAGAGATCCACGAGACAAATTTCTGAGATGCGGTGGTTGAGTTATCAAGAATAGCTAAACAAATTAGTTTTTTTAACTATTAAAGTTTATAGAATGAGGGATGATCTTTCTGAACTATACATGATTTTGAGGGAGCTTGATAGGGTAAATGTTGAGATGATGTTTCCACGAGCGAGTCAATCTCAAACTAGGGTACAACGTTGCAGAATAAGGGAATGGTCATTAAGGTATGAGAGCTTGGAATTCTCTACCTGAATGTTTTGTTGAAGCTCGATCACAAATTCTGTAAAAAAGAGGTAGATAGATTTCTGAAATATTGGGGTGTCGAGGGGCGATGAGGAGCTAGCACAAAGGAGGAGTGAGCTCTACCGTGAGGCATACTTGAGGGGCTGAATGATCTAACCCTACTCCTTATTTTCTCTTATCCCAGGGATTTATTTAGTGAACCTTTACTACCTTCAGCATAAGTATATTCTTCCATAAATGTGCAAATTAAAACTGCACAGTACTCTGGGTGTTGTTTCACATCAGTCCCAAACAAATTAGCAAAACTTCTTTATAATAATAAAAGTAAATTACAATGGATGCTGAAATCTGAAAAAAACGTGAGAATGTTGCAGAAACCCAGCAGGTTTGGTCACATCTGAAGAGATATAACATTAACGTTTTCAATTTGGAGTGTCTCATCAGAACTTTATTGCAAGCAATTTGGGTTGTAGGAAAAAGTAAGGTCAACATGCAATTTGTCTTTCTAATCAATTGCTTCACCTGCATGGAGACTTCAGTGTTAATATCAACGCTTTTTGCACACCATTTAAAACCTGTTCTACTTTTCTATTCTTAAGAGTGAATAACTTCGTACTTCCCTACATTAAGCTCCATCTGCTACTTTGTTGCCTATTCACTAACCTTTGTCTATCTCATTAGTCTGTGTCTTCCTTTCAACTTACCTCTCCACTAAGCTTTGTATCATCCGCAAACTCTGACAATACAATTACTCTGTTTCTTCATCCAAGAAATTATTACTGATTGGAATAACTAAATCCACTGTATGGATCCTTGCAGCACTCCACAAGCAATGCTTGCCATCTTGTAAATGCTCAAATTATCACCATTTTCTTCTTTCTGTACATTAACCATGCCTTAGTTTATGCTAATATATTAACTCCCATAAATCCTCCTCTCCCTCTTATTTTTCCAACTGCTGTACAATCCTTCAAGATCCATGCGCTACAGTGGCTGGAGAAACCAGAACAATCCTGGGAGCTGAGGTAGTGTCGTCTTCATTTAGTCAAGCAAACTTTTGTGTGGCACCTTAGGGAATGCCTGTTGTAAATCCAGGTATACTACATCTAATGTTTTCCTTTTATCTACTCTATTCATTACATCCTCCAAGAATTCTAATAAATTTATTAAATCCCATTTCCCCTAATAAAACCATGGTGATTTGTTCTATCATATTACAAGTTCCTAAGCGCAATAAAACTTGTGTAATCTTAGGTCCAGCATTCTCTCAATTAGATTACTTATAGTGTGGAAACGGGCCCTTCGGCCTAACAAGTCCACACCGACCCTCTGAAGGGCAACCCACCTGACGTTTACCCCTTCACCTAACACATGGGGCAATTTAGCATGGCCAATTTACCTAACCTGCACATTTCTGGACTGTGGGAGGAAACCGGAGCACCCGGAGGAAATCCACACAGACATAGGGAGAATGTGCAAACTCCACACAGACAGTTGGCTGGGGCGAGAATTGAACCCGGGTCTCTGGCGCTGTGAGGCAGCAGTGCTAACCACTGTGCCACCATGCTGCCCATCAATGATTACTATTACGTTAACTGGCCTGTAGTTCACTGTTTTTGTTACCCACTTTATCTGATAAGCAGTATAACATTTGCCAACTTCCAATCTCATGCGAACATTTCTAAACCAGAGAAATGTTAGAAAGTCACAGCCAGCACTACTGTGCAATATTTCAGAACCCAAGGACGTTGGCCATCAGGTCCTCGGAATCAAATTGATCGACTAATCTCTTGGCTCTAAACTGACTCCCAATCAAGCAAGGCCTTGATTTTAAAATTCTCATGCTGATTGTCAAATCTTTCCATAACCTTGCCTCCAATCTCAACAAAATTCCTCTGCCACACAATCCTCTAAAATATCTGCAATTATCCAATTGTGGTCACTTGACATCCACAATTTTAATTGTTCAACTACTGGTGGCCATGTATTCAGCTGCCTAGGCACCAAGTTACGTATCTCACACCCTTTCTTTAAGTCAGGCCTTAAAACCTACATTTTAAATCATGCTTTTGATCATTTGACCTGATAACTCTCAACGAGTGTCTCCACAATCTCTACAGCCTCCCACTTTACAACTCCAGGACATTGGTCTGAGAGGTTTTAGCCGGCTGTTAATCTCATGAACTTTTCCTACCTTAATTCTTTATTAACATTAGTTCGAGTTAGTGTTTCTCATTAAAACTTGGTGATATCACCATCTCTGTTTTTTTGTCTCTGTACAAATGTATATACAAAACATTTAACTTCTCATGCTATATTTCCAGTTATAGTTTCTGCTGTCCTAACCTCGAAGGAAGTGACTTTTCCTTCTGACACATGTACATGCTCTGAAATCTTTCTTTTACATTTCCTAATAGTTTATTCATATTCATTAATCCATATATTTTTGGCCACTCTGCCTTATGAAAAAACCTCCAATCCAAACTCTTAACTACTCTTCTTACCTTTTTAATTCAATTACTTTGGTAGGCATGCTTTTTAAACTCACCTAATCAGCATTAATAGTCTTGGACTTGCACGTGTCAGTCAAATGTAACATGAACGGTCATTTTATGACTGCTATTTTCGTGAGGATTACACATCATAAAGATCACAGGTAACCATGCTTCATTCCATAAGTTTATGCTTGGTGCTGCACAGAAGGTTGCACATTTTCACCAAGGAAGACTGAAATAATTTCCAAGTGCCACACAATGAACTACACACATCTGGAATAGCAGCAGCTCTCCCATGAACTGAGAATTATTAGAATGTAGAACAGTACAGCACAGTACAGGTCCTTCAGCCCACAATACTGCGCTGAGCATTTATCTAAATCTAAGATCAACCTAACCTACATACCCCTCAATTTACTGCCATCCATGTGGTCCCTAATGTCTCTGACTCTATCACCACCGTTGGCAGTGCATTCCACGCACCCACCACTCTCTGCTAAAAGAACCTACCTCTGACAACCTTCAACCAATCACCTTAAAATTATGACACCTTGTAACAGCCATTTCTACACTGCGGAAATGTCTCTGGCTATCTACTCTATTTATGCTTCTCATTACCTTGTACACCTCTATCAAGACACCTCTCTTCCTTCTTCTCTCCAGTGTGAAATGCCCAAGCTCACTCAACCTCTCTTCATAAGGCAAGCCCTCCAACACGGTAAATCTTCTCTGTACCCTCTCTAAAGCATCTACACAATTCCTATAATGAGGCAACCAGAACTGGACATAATATTCCAAGTGTGGTCTAACCAGGGTTTTATACAGCTGCAGCAAAACCTCGTGGCTCTTAAACTTAATACCCCTGTTAATGAAAGCCAAAACACTATACGCCTTCTTAACAACCCGATCAACTTGGGTGGCAACTTTGAGAGATCTGTATACACAGACCCCAAGATCCTGCTGTTGCTCCATACTGCCAAGAATCCTGTCTTTAACCCTGTATTCAGCATTTAAATTAGACCTTCCAAAATAATCACTTTGCATTTATCCTGGTTGAACTCCATCTGCCAATTCCGAGCTCAGCTCTGTATCCTGTGAATGCCTTGTTCGAGCCTGCAACAGCCCTCGACAGTATCTACAACACCACTAACCTTTGCGCCATCGGCAAACCTACTAATCCACCCTTCCACTTCTTCATCCAAGTCATTTATAGACACTATAAAGAGCAGAGGCCCAAGAACAGATCCCTATGGGAGGTCACTGGTCACTGAACTCAAAGCAGAATACTTTCCATACACTACCTCTTGCTGTCTTCCGGTCAGCCAATTCTGTATCTTTACAGTCAGATTTCCCTGTATCCCATACCTCCTAACTTTCTGAATTAGCCTACAATGGAGAACCTTATCAAATGTCTTACTGAATTTTACATACACACCATCCTCTGCTCGACCTTCGTCAACTTGTCTCGCCATGTCCTCAAATAACTCAATAAGGCTTGTGAGACCTGCCCCTCACAAAGCCATGCTGACGATCCTTAACCAAACTATGTTTTTCCAAATAGTCATAAATTCTATCTCTCAGAATCTTTTCCAATACTTTGCTTACCACAGACATAAGACTGACTGAACTGTAATTCCCAATGATTTCCTTATACCCTTTCTTGAACAGAGGAATAACATTCGCCTCCCTCCAATCAACCAGAACTACTCCCGTGGAGACTGAGGAGTCAAAGATCATCGCCAGAGATGCAGCAATCTCATTCCTCGCTTCCCGTAGTAACTTTGAATAGATCTGGTCAAGCTCTGATGATTTATCTATCTTGATGCTTCCCAAAAGTTCCAGCACATCCATTTCTTAATATCAATCTGTTCAAGCTTATTAACCTGGTTCCCACTGCTCTCACCATCAACAAGGTCCCTCTCTCTAGTGATTATAGAAGCAAAAAACTCATTTAGGGCCTCCCCTACCTCTTCAGACTCCAGGCACAAGTTCCCTCCACTATCCCTGATTGGCCCTACACTTTCTCTGATCCTCCTCTTATTCTTCACGTAAGCATAGAACGCCCTTGGATTTTCACTAATCTTTCCCACCAAGACTTTTTTGTGCTCCCTCCCAGCGATCCTCAGTCCATTTTTGAGTTATTTCCTAGCTCAACTGTAATCCTCTAAAGCTGCACCAGATCCTTGCTACCTCAACCTTCTGTAAGCTTCTTTCTTCCCCTTGCCGAGAAGCTCCTCTTCTCTTGTCATCCAAGGATCCTTCATCCATTCTGTCTCACTGGGACAAAGCTATCCAACACTCGCAACAAGTGCTCCTTAAACAGCTTCCACATTTCAGTTGTGCATTTCCCTGAGAACAATTGTCTCCAATGTATACTCCACAGCGCCTGTCTAATAGCAGCATAATTTCCCCTGCCCCAATTAAATATCTTGCCATACTGTCTGCCCCATCCCTCTCCATGACCATAGTAAAGGTAAGGCAGTTGTGGTCAATGTCACCGAAATGCTCTCCCACCGAGATGTGACATCAGGCCTGGCTCGTTGCTAAGCACCAAATCCAATATGACCTCCCGTCCCCAGTTGCCCTATCTACATATTAAGTCAGGAATCCTTTCTGGAGACACCTGACAAAATCAGCTCCATCCAGACCATCTGCATTAAGGAGATTACAATCAATAGTTGAAGTCACCCATAATAACAACTCTATCACATCTGCACCTTTCCAAGATCTGCTGTCCAATCTGTCCTTCCAACTTTCTGCAGCTATTTGGGGGGTCCGTAGAAAACAACCAATAAAGTGACTGCTCTTTTCTTTTTCCCGAGTTCCACCCAAACTGACTCAGTAGACAAACCCTCCTCAACAACCAATTCTATCATGATGTTTTATGCCACTGAGTACTTCCAAGTCACTGAAAGGGAATTTCTGCCATATTCAGGCTCTCTGTGGTGCTTTTTATTTGAACAGATGTGCTCTCAGTCAACTGATATATGCAATGCTTTTCATGCCCCTGCACCCTAACAAAATTTTAAGTGTGGACTACAAGATCTCACTACAAACCAGGACATAACTTTACCACTTTCCATGCTGCTGAAGTGATCATTTTTCAATGTTATTCTGTCCATCATCACAACATGAAGCTCTAAAGGTCTTTTAATTATCAGTTGCTATTAAGGACAAGTTTAAAAATATGTAAAATATTGTATTTGGGTGAATATTGTCCTAACTTCCAAAACTTTCTGAATTCTGAGAACTGGTTCTTCAATCCTACGGGAGAATGGAGTTGATCATTATTCACTAAAAATACAGAAGAGTTAGGTCCATTAACTGCCTCACCCTCCCCCCTCAAGAAAAGTGATGCAGCTCTGGGACTTGAAAATGTCAGTGTACTAAGTATTAGTCTTATAATTTCCCTTTCAGAAAATTCACATGACACAAAAGTTCTAAACTAACAACTTGAAAAAAATACATTTGTTGTGATATATTTATAAACTGTCACTGAATAGCATTAGACTATGTCCGAACAAGCTATTTTTCGTTGGCTTAATTTTCCAAAGAGACTTTTGTTATGCTTGCATTACTATATAAATTTTACTTAGATAAGAAAAATCTTAATTTTGGCAGAAAAATAGGGCAATTGAAGACAGGGGAATATGTCGTAAGGTAGTGTCATACAAATACTAGCCTGACTACAAAGTGAAAAACCATATCTACAAATGCTACAACTTTAATGTTAAAAATCACACAACACCAGGTTATAGTCCAACAGGTTTAATTGGAAGCACACTAGCTTTCAATTAAACCTGTTGGACTATAACTTGGTGTTGTGTGATTTTTAACTTTGTATACCCCAGTCCAACACCGGCATCTCCAAATCAATACAGCTTTAGTAGTTAAATCGGTAGTTCATGGTAAAGAACACATTGAGCTTGTAGCTTAGAAAGAGTAAAATAGCGAATTATTCAAACCACACAAATTATAAAGGGAAGTGCAATAACTTAAATCAATTCATCATTTTTTTACTCGAAATGTTTGCTCACCAATTTCCTTCTCAATGCAGTTAGTAAACCAAGGCCAAAATAAAACACCTAAATTACACATTCCTAGAAAGAAACACTGATTTGTACTTGTCCAGTCATGTAAATAAGTGTGCACACATCCCTAATTTAGCTCATCAATATTGTTATGACTTTAGTTGATAATACTACTGGAAAATTCAGATCCCAGAATGAAACGTGTATTCATAAAACATGTTTTGTTCCTTAGTTAGTAAACATAGTAGTTAGTCGATAAGACATATTCACACAAGGTGGCAGATTTTCTTGCACAACAGAAGCTGATTACACAAAAGTAGTACAAAAAAACTTCTGAATACAGAATACAATTAGAAAGATTTTAATGTACAAAACAAAAGGTTTCTACAGACTTCCTGACACTGTCTGTTACAGAGATCCAAGTCCAGACAAAATTACACCCCTATCTGAACTCTAAATTTCTACCCAACTGACTCCAAGTAGTTTACTTGGCATGGACTGTTTGATGAGACAATTTGACGAGTCCTTTCCAAGTCTACAGACATGACCTTTCCACAAATCTGACAGCATATATTTTCTCAGTTCTAATCACCTGCATATTTCTAACCAAACTCTTGGTTTGGAAGCTTTATAAAGTATATTCTTTACTGAGGTAACTGCTTGTCTGATCTGCCCTGAACTCTTCTGATGTGAGAAACTATACTTCTCAAGTCATCTCTGATATCTTAATTGAATTTAAAAAGCAAACTTGCTCAATCTGAGATTACTTTGAACAGAAAACAAACATAATGGCTTTAAATAAATTTCTTCGATACCATAGGGAGTCAGCAATCACCTGCCTTCTAATACATGTTGGATTAAGATTACTCTGTTAGAGAAGGTCTGTCTTTTAACAAAAAAAAGGAAACCCATTTGCAGAAGAACTCAATACCCATCCACCTTTATTGTGAATTCTAAATTCCAAAAATAATGTTAACATATGTAAAATTCACATATCCTTCATCACAATAGAATGATCAACTTTTGCACCATCTGTCTAGAGATACACGGATTCATCCAACACCAGTTGTAAAATTGCTGATATCATTATATGAAGCCCTCAGATGTGGATTTCTGCTGACAGACAAGATGGATCGGTCCAGTGTTCACTAACCTAAATTCGGTGATGTTGTATTAACAGCCTCCCACTCTGACAAAAATAGATCTGTCTCGAGCATAAGATGAGATTGTGCTTCACGTAGCAAAGCTCCTTGAAGAATCTTTTGCTCCTAGAACCACCAATTAAAACACAGGGTGCCTGAAATAAGATAATCAAAGTAAATTTAACAATAGAGGTTAGATGAACAGCTGTTTGTTTCGAAAGACAAAACTAGCAAATACCTTTATATAAAGTAGTTTTTATTGATCTCTCCTTTTTGGAAAACCTTTTTGATATTAGTTTTAAAGCAGACACCTAAGAAGGTAACATAAATTAAATAATATTTCTAGTGGGCCTTGAAGCTACTTTCGGGGAAGTTACTGGTTACAAACATCAGCACACTTCCATCAGTATGGCATGCTTCATGTGGTTCCAGTTAAGGTGCAGGCTGAGGCCTTTATAATGCTGTGATATTGTGTTGTTATGAACAGGACTCTTCAAGGCTTCCAGCATGCTCTGAGACATAATACAATGCCAGTTACCAAAAAAGCACCGAGTATAACACAGTTCATCCTTCCAGGTGTCAATCGGATTACACACCGGGGAGTCATGGTGAAACTTGCCATTAATATTCCAGACTTTAAATTATACCTCAGGAGAAGCAAAGTCAACTGGGCACAGCATTGGAGAAATCTTCCTACAGCAACCCTTGCAGGTTACAAAACTTAAGTCAACACAAGAAGTGGATATTTGTAAACTTAAAGTGAAGAATAACAGTGACGATCTGCCAAAATTCCAAGATGCTTGTAAGAAAGAAGTAACCAAGCTCTATATTGCTACAAGTAAATCCATAGCAATGTTCCAAGAAAGACAAATTGCAAGTGCCAGCTTTGAACATTTACCATGTTAGAAAACGTTAAGGAGCACTCAGGGCATCAGTTATTCTGTGCTGAAGCAGCAAGTATCACAGTCACAAAAAAATGAAACAAAAGGTCAATGCTATCAGACTAGACTTTAAGATTGTGGTATTTTTATTTAAATTATTTTTTTCTAGCAGAACGTGCCCTGGTTCTCACTCACTCCAGCAGTCTGGGAAAATATCATTTGCATAAAAAAAACATGTTATAAGGGAACCAAAACTGCTCACACTCCTCCAGATATGGTCTCATCAGAAACTTGCAGTGTTTCTAGAAAACCTCCTTACTCTTATACTCCAAATCTTTGCTGCACCTGTAAGCTAGGGACCCCCCAAAAGTCCCTTTGTGTTGCAGCTTTCTGCAGTTGTTCTCAATTTAAATAATACTGTTCTTTTCTTCTCCCATCCAAAATGAATTTCACATTTTCCCATATTATATTCCATTTGCCAACTTATTGCCCAGTATTTAATCTATCAATATCTCTCTGTAAACTGTTTGTATCTCACTCACAACCTGACTTTCCACCCATTTTAGTGTCATCTACAAATTTGGCTACATTCATTTTCTTCCTCCAAGTCATTAATATTTATTGTAAAAAGTTGCTCACTCTGCATTGATCCCTGCAAAACTACATTGGTCAAAGGTTGTTATCCCCACTAACCATTTCCTGCCTATGGGCCAATTCTCTTTCCACACCTATTGTGAGGAACATTGTTGAATGCCTTCTGGAAGTCCAAATACAACACATCTACTGGTTCCACTCTATCCATTCTAGTTAAGACTATCTCAAAAAAAAAAGAAAATAAACTTAACCGGACATGATTTCTCTTTCACAAAGCCATTTCTGACTCAGTTTGATTATGATTTTCCAAATGTCCTACTATTACTTCCTTAATAATTTATTCCAATACTTTTCCAACAACAGGTGAGAGTCTACTCGGCTTGTAGTTAACCACTTTTTGCCTCACTTTCTTTTGCAAAAAGGTTGTCACATTAGCAATTCTTCAGAATCCAACAATTTTTGGAAAAATTGCAACCAGTGCATCCACTATCACTGTCGCTACCTCTTTTAGAATCCTAAGAGTAAGCCATCAGAAATAGAGAACTTACCTGTCTTTAGCCCTATTAGTTTATCTAATTGTACTTCTCTCATGATGACAATGGTGCTTAATTCCTCCCCCATATTCTATAGTACTAATGGAATGTTCAAAGTATCTTTCACCTTAAAAAGTGATTCAAAGTATCTGTTCAACTCCTCCGTCATTTCCTTGTTCCCCATAAACACCTCCCCAGCTTCATTTTCTGAAGGACCTACTCGTTATTAGGTATTTAAACAAGCTTTTCTTATCAATCTTTATCTTTCTCACTAGTTTGCCCTTGCAATATATTTTCACCATCTTTATTCTCTTTCTAGTCGTCCTTTGCTAAATTCTGAATGCATCCAGTTTGTCGGTCTATCACCGACCTTTTCCTCCAGAGATGTAGAGGAAAGGTTAGCAAATACAGTATTCCAAAAGGAGTCAATCCAATGTCCTGTACAACCGCAACATGGCCTCCCAACTCCTACACTTAATGCACTAACCAACAAAGACAAGCGTGCAAAATGTCTTCTTCACTGCCCTGCCTACCTACAACACCACTTTCAAGGAACTATGAAACTGCACTCCAAGGTCTCCTTGTTTGGCAACACTCCCCAGGGTCTTACCATTCAGTATATTACTCCTGCTCTGATTTGCTCTACCAAAATGCAGCACCTCACATTTATCTATTCGAAGTATAGATAAATATTGGATAATTGGGTCTCATTCTGGGGTAGGTGGGATGTCGACAAACATGATGGTCTACACCTGAACCAGAGGAGGACCAATATCCCTGGGGGGTGGAATTTGCTAATGCTATTCAGGAGGGTTTAAACTAATTACGCAGGGGGATGGAAACCTAAATTGTAGTTCCAGTGTCCAGGAGGTTGACAGTATTGAGAAAGGTCACAAGAGTTCACCAGCAAACAGGAAGGTGGTTAGAGGCATGCGGTATAAGGTAGGTGAATTTGCAGCATGGGTTGGTACCTGGGACTTCAATGTTGTGGCCATTTCGTAGACATGGATAGAGTAGTGACAGGGATGGTTGTTGCAGGTTCCGGAATTTAAATGTTTCAGTAAGAACACTGAAAATGGTAAAAGAGGGGTAAGTATGGCATTGTTAGTCAAGGACAGCATTACGATAGCAGAAAGGACGTTTGAGAACTCGTAGATTGAGGTAGTATGCACTCACGTTAGAAACAGAAAAGGAAAGTTTACCCTATTGAGAGTTTTCTATCAGCCTCTGAATACTTCCAGAGATGTAGAGGAAAGGATAGCAAAGATAATTCTGAATAGGAGCAAGAATATCAGGATAGTTGTTATGGGGAATTTTAACTTTCCAAATATTGACTGGAAATACTACATTCCAAGTACTTTAGATGGGTCAGTCTTTGTCCAATGTGCGCAGGATGGTTTCCTGACACAGTATGTAGACAAGCCAACAAAGGGTGAGGCCACATTGGATTTGGTACTGGGTAATGAACTTGGCCAGGTGTTAAATTTGGACGTAGGTGAGCACTTTGATGATAGTCACCACAATTCAGTTAGGTTTACTTTAGCGATTTAAAAGGGATAGGTATATAATGCAAGGTAGTCCAAATACAACACATCTACGGCTTCTACTCTATCCATTCTAGTTAAGACTATCTCAAAAAAAGAAAATAGAAAATAAACTTAACCGGACATGATTTCTCTTTCACAAAGCCATTCTGGGGCAAAAGCAACAATGATGCGATTAGACAAGATTTAGGATGCATAAGATGGGGAAGGAAACTGCAGGGGACAGGCACAATTGAAATGTGGATGCGTGTCCATCATAATTATGTACCTGTCAAGCAGGGAGGAAGTGGTCAAGTGAGGGAGCTGTGGTTTACTAAGGAAGTTGAATCTCTTGTCGAGAGAAAGAAGGTGGCTTATGTTAGGATGAGACGTGAACAGTCAGTTAGGGCACTTGAGAGTTACAAGTTAGCCAGGAAAGACTCGAAGAAGAGCCTGGAGGGGACATGAGAAGTCATTGGCAGGTAGGATCAAGGAAACCCATAAAAGGTTTCTATACATATATCAGGAATAAAAGAATGACTGGAGAAAGATGAGGGCCAATCAAGGATGTTGTGCTTGGAGTCACACTGGAAAAAGACAATGTTATTGAGGAGAACACTGAGATACAGGCTACTCGACTAGATGGGATTGACATTAGCAAGGAGTTCATGTTAGCAATTCTGGAAAATGTGAAAATAGACAAATCCCCTGGGCCAGATGGGATTTATCCTTGGATTCTCTGGGAAGCCAAGAAGGAGACTGCAGAGCCTTTGGCTTTGATCTTTGTCATCGTCTACAGGTATAGTGTCGGAAGACTTAAGGATAGCAAACGTCCCCTTGTTCAAGAACGGGAGTAGAGACCAACCCTAATAAGAATAGACCAGTGAGCCTTACAGTGAGTGTTAGAAAAGGTTATAAGAGATAAGATTTATCTAGAGAGGAATAAGTTGATTAGGGATAGTCAATATGGTTTTGTGAATGGTAGGTCGTGCCTCACAAAATTTATTGAGTTCTTTGAGATGGTAACCAAACAGGTGGCTAATGATAAAATGGTTGATGTGGTGTAAATGGATTTCAATAAAGTGTTTGATAAGGCTCCCCATGGTAGGCTATTGCATAAAACACAGAGGCATGGGATTGAGGATGATTTCACTGTTTGAATCAAACGTGGCATAGCTGAAAAATAGAGGGTACCAGTTGATGGGACATGTTCATCCTGGAGTTCAGTTACTAGTGGTGTACCACAAGGATCTGTTTTGGGGCCACTACTGTTTGTCATTTTTATAAATGACTTCGATGAGGGCATAGACGGATTGGTTAGTAAATTTGTGGATGACACTAAGGTCTGTAGAGTTGTGGATAGGGCTGAAGGATGTTGGAGGTTACCGAGGGACATAGATAAGCTGCAGAGCTGGGCTCAGAGGTGGGAAATGGAGTTTAGTGTGGAAAAGTGTGAAGTGATTCATTTAGGAAGGTGCAACAGGAAAAAAAAGTGTACTGGGCTAATGGTAAGTTTCTTGGTAGTGTAGACGAGCAGAGAGATCTCGGTGTCCATTTCCAAGTTGCCAACCAGGTTGATAGGGTTGTTAAAGCCATATACGGTGTATATGTATTACCTTTTATTGGGAGAGGGATTGAGTTTCGGAGCCACGAGGTCATGTTGCAGCTGTACAAAACTCTGGTGCAACCGCACTTGGCATATTGCGTACAGTTCTGATCACTGCATAACATGAAGGATGCGGAAGCTTTGGAAACGGTTCAGAGGTGATTTACTAGGATGCTGCCTGGCATGAAGGGAAGATCTTACAAGGAAAGGCTGAGGAAAATGAATCTGTTTTCATTACAGAGAAGAAGGTTGAGAGGTGACTTAATTGAGACATACAAGATAATCAGAGGGTTAGATAGGGTACACAGCAAGACCCTTTTTCCTCTGATATTGACGGTTAGCATGAGAGGACTTAGCTTTAAATTGAGGGAACAGACAGATGTCTGAGGTAGTTTCTTCACTCAGTAGTAGGGGCATGAAATGCACTGCCTGCAACAGTAGTAGACTCACCAAATTTAAGGGCATTTAAATCGTCATTGAATAGACATATGGATGGAAGATAGGGTCCATAGGTTGGCACAACATTGAGGGCCAAAGGGCCTGTACTGCACTAACATTCCATGTTCTACGTTCTCAACTTCATCTGCCACTCCTCAGCCCACCAGCTAATTTTAATCAAGATCCCGTTGTAGTCTGAGATAACTTTCTTCGCTGTACTCTACATCAATTTTGGAGTCATCTGAAAACTTACTAACCGTACCTCCTACATTCACATCCAAATCATTGATATCAATGACAAAAAGCAGTGAACTCAGCACCGATCCTCATTACATACAACTGTCCTCCAGTCCAAAAAAACAAACCTGCTGTGTTCTACCTTTGAACCACTTTTGTCCAAATGGCTAGTTCTCCATGTATTCCACATGATCTAACCTTGGTAATCAGCTTACCATGCCTTACTGAAGTACATATTGACACCACTCTGCCCTTTTCAATCCTCTTCGTCACTTCTTCAAGAAACTGAATCAAGTTACTGAGACAGGATTTCCCACACACAAAGCCATGTTGACTATCCCTTAGGGCAATCCTTGCCTTTCCAAACACATGTAAATCTTGCCCCTCTGAATCCCCTCCAACAACTTGCCCACCACTCATGTCAGGCTCACTGGTCGATGGCTCCCTGACTTTTCCTTACTACCTTTCTTAAATAATTGTACCACGTTAGCCAACCTCCAGTTTTCCAGCATCTCACTCATGGCTATTGATGATACAAATATCTGAGCAAGGACTCAGCAATCACTTTCTTAGCTTTCCACGTCATAGGGTATCTTTTCTCTCAGGTCACTTATTGGCCTGTCTCATCAACAATTATCAGATACAAGATAGCCTGCTTCCTCGTTGGTTCCATGACATATTGTTCTCAGAAAATATCCTTGATGCACTATGAACTCATTGCTGTAGCTTCCCTTTCCAATTTGATTCACCCCATTATCATGAAGATTAAAGTTGTCCATAATTATTACACTATTCTTTCTTCATGCTCCTATTGTGATGTTGATTTGCAGCCTTTCCCACAGACTGGCTGATTAGATTAGATTAGATTCCCTACAGTGTGAAAACAGGCCCTTCGGCCCAACAAGTCCAACCGAACCTCCAAAGAGTAACCCACCCAGACCCATTTCCCTCTGACTCATGCACCTAACACTATGGGCAATTTAACATGGCAAATTCACCTAACCTGCACATCTTTGGACTGTGGAAGGAAACCAGAGCACCGGGAGGAAACCCACACTGACACAGGGAGAATGTGCAAGCTCCACATAGACAGTCGCCCAAGGCTAGAATCGAACCCGGGTCCTGGTGCTGTGAGGGTGCAGTGTTAACCACTGAGCCACCATGCCGCCCCACGGTGTTTGGGGTCTTAGATTTCTCCTACCAATGTCTTCTTTCTCTTACTTTTTCTTAAACCCCTGCCCAAATGGACTCTATGTCAGCCAAGCGTAATCATCTCTCACAGCTATTCTCATTTCATCTCTTATTAACAGTATTACCCTTTTCCATCCATCCGGTCTTTCTGAAGGGGGATATATCCCTGAATGCTAAATTCCTTTGTTAATCTCCGTGTAATTGTGTTTCGGTACGAGGTCGTATTAATTTACCTCAATTTGCAGTGGCAATTCCTCCACCTCATTCAGGATGCTTCATGTATTAAGATGCAAAGCTTTTAAGTTTATTCTGATATCAAATTTCCCTATATTTCTATGGTGCCTTGGTGCAATATAACATTCATACAATCTGTCCCTTTCTTTTATTTTCTACTAACAACAAGCCCTATCACCAACATGCAATTCTAATTTTTCTTTGATATTTGATTTACTGAATTTTCCATGCAACTGAACATGCCACCCCAATTTAAAGTCCTGTCTCTATTATCGAGTTGTGCAATTTGCCAGGACTTTTGTTCCAGAATGTTTCAGGTGCAACCCATTCCATTGGAACAGCACCCTGCTCCCCGAGTAGTGGTTGGTACGAATGCCCCATGAATTCAAACCCATTTCTCCCACACCAATCTCCGAGCCACACATTCATCTCTTTAAATTTGTGCCCATTAGCTCATGGGTCAGGTAGTAATCTGAAGATTACCTTTTTGTTTCTGGATTTCAATTGGTTCCATGACATACTGTTCTAGGAAACTATCCCAAGCTGCTCATTTTCCATCAGCACAACCTCTTTCCTCATTGTTGGTACCTACATGGACTCCCACTTGAAGATGCTCTGCAGCCCAGATGAGGTACGCTACAGATGGATCCATAGGATAAACCAATTCTCAGAAGATGATTTCCAATGACTAACGATTCTTCATTTGACGTTTAATCTTAAAATGACTGTCACCTTTTATGGATTAGTGGTGCTGGAAGAGCACAGCACTTCAGGCAGCAACCAAGGAGCAGTAGAACAGTCAATCTTCCTTAATTACACCGGCACCACTCCCCACCTCTTCCTCCGCTACATTGATGACTGCATTGCCACCTCATGCTCTCGCAAGGAGGTTGAGCAATTCATCAACTTCACCATCACATTCCACCCTGACCTCAAATTTACCTGGACCATCTCTGACACCTCCCTCCCCTTCCTGGACCTCTCCATCTCCATTAATGACGACCGACTTGATACCGACATTTTTTTACAAACCCACCAACTCCCACAGCTACCTGGATTACACCTCTTCCCACCCTACCTCCTGCAAAAATGCAATCCTATATTCCCAAATCCTCCACCTCCACCGTATCAGCTCCCAGGAGGACCAGTTCCACCACAGAACACACCAGATGGCCTCCTTCTTTAGACATCACAATTTCCCTTCCCACGTGGTTAAAGATGCTCTCCAACGCATCTCATCCACATCCCGCACCTCCGCACTCAGACCCCACCCCTCCAACCATAACAAGGACAGAACGCACCTGGTGCTCACCTTCCACCCTAACAACCTTCGCATAAACCAAATCAGCCGCCGACATTTCCGCCATCTCCAAACAGACACCACCACCAGGGATATATTTCCCTCCCCACCCCTTTCCGCCTTCCGCAAAAACCGTTCCCTCCGTGACTATCTGGTCAGGTCCGCGTCCCCTTTCAACCCACTCTCCCATCCTGAAACCTTCCCCTGCCACCACAGGAATTGCAAAACCTGTGCCCACACTTCCTCCCTCACCTCCATCCATGGCCCGAAAGGAGCCTTCAACATCCAAAGTTTTATCTGCACATCCACCAATCTGCAATCATTTATTGTATCCGTTGCTCCCGATGCAGTCTCCTCTACATTGGGGAGACTGGACGCTTCCTTGCAGAGCGCTTTAGGGAACATCTCCGGGACACCCGCACCAATCAACCACACCGCCCTGGGCCCAACATTTCAACTCTCCCTCCCACTCTGCTGAGGACATGGAGGTCCTGGGCCTCCTTCACCGCCGCTCCCTCACCACCAGACGCCTGGAGGAAGAACGCCTCATCTTCCACCTCAGAACACTTCAACCCCAGGGCATCAATGTGGATTTCAAAAGTTTCGTCATTTCCCCTTCCCCCACCTCACCCCAGTTCAGCACTGTCCCCATGACTTGTCCTACCTGCCTAACTTCTTTTCCACCTATCCACTCCACCCTCCCTCCACTCCCAACCTAATCACCTTCTTCCCCTCCCCCACTCACCTATTGTACTCTATGCTACTTTCTCCCCACCCCCCTCTCACTTTTCTCTCCATCCTTCAGGCTCTCTGCCTGTATTCCTGATGAATGGCTTTTGCCCGAAACGTCGATTTTACTGCTCCTCGGATGCTGCCTGAACTGCTGTGCTCTTCCAGCACCACTAATCCAGAATCTGGTTTCCAGCATCTGCAGTCATTGTTTTTACCTGTCACCTTTTATGATTAGAGCTGAAAATGTGTTGCTGGAAAAGCGCAGGTCAGGCAGCATCCAAGGAGCAGGAGAATCAACGGTTCGGGCATGAGCCTTTCCTGAAGAAGGGCTCATGCCCGAAACGTCGATTCTCCTGCTCCTTGGATGCAGCCTGACCTGCTGCGCTTTTCAGCTCTGATCTCCAGCATCTGCAGTCCTCACTTTCACCTTTTATGATTACACATGATTGAAATTCTGCCAGCACTGAAAATCAGACATGATAAATTTTCAGGTAGGCCAATAAATTTCACTATAATTATGTGCAAGCGGTTCTGTGACAGATAACTTCAAAGAACATCTCACAGGAGGAAAAATAGGTGGAAAGGTTAAGGAGCAAATTCTAGACTCTCTAGCGAAGGTTGCTGAAAGCACAGCTACCAATGGTACAATGATTACTATTCAGTTGAGTTAGGGGCCAGAATTGCAGGAGCAGAGGAAACATAGCAAGAGGAGATTAGAGAGAAAGGCAAGGTGACAGAAAAACTTAAAAACAGGCATGAAGCAATGTAGGTCAGCAAGCACAGAGGTACTGAGTGAACAGAAATCAGCAAGTTAGGAGATGGGCATTAGAGTTTTAAATGAGCTCAAGTTTACAAAAGCGGAGAGATGAAAAGCTGACCAAATGTGTTAGGATTGTCAACTTTAATGGTAGCAAATCCCTAATTCCTGAACTCAAGACTTTTTTTTAAAAAGAGAGGCAAAATCATGCATGTTTAGAACAAGAATGAGACCAACGCCGTCAAGGTAAGTTTGTTAGTGCTACTAGTGGTAGTTTATGTTCATTCGGCAAAAGGAGGAGGCTCAGCCTAACATAGTAAGGGAACCAAGACAAAGTGAATTCAATCTTGTTAAGATTGATGGGGGAAGGCAAGGCTGGACAGCCTCTAATGCTCACAGTTTTATAGGTAAGACAGCTGAGTTAAGGACGCGCATTGACACATGGATGCAGGTATTGTTGCCATCACCCAGATATAAGGTAAAAACAATGACTGCAGATGCTGGAAACCAGATTCTGGATCAGTGGTGCTGGAAGAGCACAGCGATTCAGGCTGCTTGTCGGATGCTGCCTGAATTGCTGTGCTCTTCCAGCACCACTGATCCAGAATCACCAAGATATAGTTAAGGGAGCGACAAGGCAAACAACTAAACATTTCCATGTATAGGTGAGACAGGGAAGGTGCACTAGAGGAGGTTGTGTTACATCATTAACTAAGTGACAGCTACTGCAATAAATGAGAGTTTGTCAGTAGAGTACAGAATAAGACGTGGGCAGTCATACCGCTGAGATCACTGCTAGGAGTGTATATTGGCCCACAAAAACTCAACAGACAGTAGAGGCGCAGGTATGTAGCCAATTAACTGAGTTGCGTACATAGAACATTACAGCGCAGTACAGGCACTTCAGCCTCGATGCTGCGCCGACCTGTGGAACCAATCTAAAGCCCAGTTAACCGACACTATTATGCCTATCCAATGACCATTTAAATGTCCTTAAACTGGCAAGTCTCCTACTGTTGCAGGCAGTGCATTCCACGTCCTTACTACTCGGAGTAAAGAAATTACCTCTGACATCTGTCCTATATCTATCACCCCTCAATTTAAAGCTATGTCCTCTCGTGCTAGCCATCGCGATCAGAGGAAAAGGGCTTTCACTGTCCATTCTATCTAACCCTCTGATTATCTTGTATGTCTCAATTAAGTTACCTCTCAACATTCTTCTCCCTAATGAAAACAACCTCAAGTCCCTCAGCCTTTTCTGGTAAAACCTTCCCTTACCAGGAAACATCCTCGTAAATCTCCTCTGCACTCTTTCCAAAGCTTCCACATTCTTTTTATAATGCGGTGACCAGAACTGCATACAATAGTCCAAATGCAGCCGCACCAGACTTTTGTACAGCTGCAACATGACCTCAAGGTTCCGAAAATCAATCCCCTTACCAATAAATGCTAATACACCATATGCCTTCTTAAATAACCCTCTCAACCTGGGTGGCAACTTTCAAGATTCGATGGACCTGGACACTGAGATCCCACTGCTCTTCTACACTACCAAGAAATTTACCATTAGCCCAGTACTCTGCAATCCTGTTACTCCTTCCAAAGTGAATCACCTCACACTTTTCCTCATTAAACTCCATTTGTCACCTCTCAGCCCAGCTCTGCAGCTTATCTATCTCCCTCTATAACCTCCAACATCCTTCAGCACTATCCACAACTCCTCCGACCTTAGTGTCATCCACAAATTTATTAACTCATCCTTCTACGCCCTCATCCAGGTCAGTTATAAAAATGACAAACAGCACTGGCTACAAAAGAGATCCTTACAGTACACCACTAGTAACTGAACTCCAGGGTGAACACTTCCCATCAACCACTACCCTCTGTCTTCTTACAGTTAGCCAATTTCTGATCCAAACCGCTAAGTCACCCTCAATCCCATGCCGCTGTATTTTGTGCAACAGCTTACCGTGGGGAGCCTGATCAAATGCCTTAATGTAATCCATATACATCACTTCAATTGCTTTACCCTCATCCACCTGCTTGGTCACCTTCTCAAAGAACTCAATAACATTTGTGAGGTACAATCTACCATTCACAAAACCATGTTGACTATCCCTAATCAACTTATTCTTTTCCTGATGATTATAAATCCTCTCTCTTCTAACCCTTTCCAACACTTTATCCACAACCAAAGTAAGGCTCACTGGTTTATAATTACCAGGGTTGTCTCTACTTCCCTTCTTGAACAAGGGGTCAACATTTGCTGCCTTAAATCATCTGGCACTATTCAAAGCCAAAGACTCTGCAATCACCTCCCTGGCCTCCCAGATAATCCAAGGATAAATCCCATCTGGGCGAGGGGATTTAACTAATTTTACATTTTCCAGCTTTATCCTTGTGAACGCAATCCCATCTAGTCTAGTAGTCTGTATTGCAGCATTCTCCTCAACAACATTTCATTTGTATTCACACTAGAAAATGACAAAGTATTCATTTAGCACTTCCCTATCTCCTGACTACATGCACAACTTCCCACTACTAGCCCTGAATGGCCCTAATCTTAGTCTAGTCATTTTTTTTTATTCCTTATATATTGTAGAAAGTTTTAGGGTCTTCCCTGATCCTATCTGCCAACAGCCTCTGATGTCCCCTCCTCGCTTATCTCAGCTCACACTTTAGGTCCTTCCTGGCCAACTTGTAACTCTTAAATGCTCTGAGTTATCACATCTAATCCTAACATAAGTCATCTTCTTACTCTTGACAAGGGATTCAACTTCTTCAGTAAACCACGGCTTCTACCATCAACAACTTCCTCCCTGCCTGACAAGTACATACTTATCAAGGATCCGCAATAGCTGTTCCCTGAATAAACTTCACATTTCAATTGTGCCCATTCCCTGCAGTTTCCTTCCCTATCGTATGCATCCTAAATCTTGCTTAATCGCATCGTAATTGCCTTTACCCCACCTATAATTCTTGCCCTGCAGTATACAACCATCCATTCCCATTGCTAAAGTAAACATAACTGAATTGTGGTCACTATCATCGAAGTGCTCACCTATCTCCAAATCTAAAATCTGGCCAGGTTCATTTCCACGTACCAAATCCAATATGGCCTCTCCCCTCCTTGGCCTGTCGACATACTGTGTCAGGAAACTCTCCTGCACACACTGGACAAAACCTGACCGTTCTAAAGTACTTGAACTGCAGTATTCCCAGTCAATATTTGGAAAGTTAAAGTCCCCCATAATAACTATCCTGTCACTCTTGCTCCTATCAAGGATCATCTTTGTTATGCTATCCTTTAAATCTCTGGAACTATTCAGAGGCCTATAGAAAACTCTCAACTCTGACTTCTCCTTTCCTGACTCTAATGTCAGCCCATACTACCTCAGTAGACAAATCCTCATCCTTTCTGCAACCGTAATACTGTCCTTGACTAATAATGCCACAATCCCCATCCCCCCTTACTAAATCCCAGCAATAATAAGGTAACTACATTAAGGGATTTCAACTTCCACAACATTAACTAGGATAGTCATAGTTTAAGTCCTTTAAACAGGACAAGTTTCTCTAAATGTATTCAGGAGAGCTTTTTATGTCAGTACATAGAAGGTCCACAAGGGATGTTGCCGTGCTGGACCTAATTCCAGAGTAATGTTTTTATGCAGAGGATTTTGAAACTGGAACACACTGTCTGGCAGACTCTTGGAGGCATGAAACCTCAACCTTTAAAACGTACATAGATTTAAGGCAATGGGCCAAATGCTGAATAGAGTTATAGAGATGGAGAAAGTTAAAAATCACACAACACCAGGTTATATGGAAGCACTAGCTTTCGGAGTGCTACTCCTTCATCACATGGTTGTGGAGAATAAGACTGTAAGAAACAGAATTTATAGCAAAAGTTTACAGTGTGATGTAACTGAAATTGTATATTGAAAAAGACCTGGATTGTTTGTTAAGTCTCTCATCTTTTAGAATGACCGTGTTGATTTCAGTTCTTTCATATCTAAATGTGGGCGGCACGGTGGCACAGTGGTTAGCACTGTTGCCTCACAGCGCCAGAGACCCGGGTTCAATTCCCGCCTCAGGCGACTGACTGTGTGGAGTTTGCACGTTCTCCCAGTGTCTGCGTGGGTTTCCTCCGGGTGCTCCGGTTTCCTCCCACAGTCCAAAGATGTGCAGGTTAGGTGAATTGGCCATGCTAAATTGTCCGTAGTGTTAGGTAAGGGATAAATGTAGGGCTATGGGTGGGTTGTGCTTCGGCGGGTCGGTGTGGACTTGTTGGGCCAAAGGGCCTGTTTCCACATTGTAATGTAATGTAAATGTAAAATGTAAATCGCAAAACTTTTTTTAAAAGTTACATTCTCAAGTCAATTGGATGCTGCCTGACCTGCTGTGCTTTTCCAGCACCACTCAGATCTAAACTCTTAAACAATTGGTGTCATGTCGGCCCAGATAACGTATTGAAGGTGTTAGCTCCCTGTGCCACAATGGTCAGACTGATTCTAATCTCAAAAACGGATTTACAGAATCTTACATGGATTCAAGCAGTTTTTGAGCAAAGTAAAATGTAATTCTGCAAGTACAAATTCATCCCACAAACTTATATGTGTATGAGTGCATGTGGGGGTGTGTGGGTGGGTGTGGAAGTGGGGCTGTGTGTGTGTGAGAGGGCGGGGGGGGGGGGTTATGAGTGTCTGTGAGAGAGAGAGAAGGGAGAGAAGGGAGAGAAGGGAGAGAAGGGAGAGAAGGGAGAGAAGGGAGAGAAGGGAGAGAAGGGAGAGAAGGGAGAGAAGGGAGAGAAGGGAGAGAAGGGAGAGAAGGGAGAGAAGGGAGAGAAGGGAGAGAAGGGAGAGAAGGGAGAGAGTGAGTGAGTGAGTGAGTGAGTGAGTGAGTGAGTGAGTGAGTGAGTGAGTGAGTGAGTGAGTGAGTGAGTGAGTGAGTGAGTGTGTGTGTGAGAGAGTGCAAAGGGGTTTAAGTCTGCGAGAGGGTGTGTGTGGGAGTGTGTGTGTGAGTGTATGAGAGGGTCTGCGTGAGCGTGTGCATGTGTGTAGTGCAATGGGGTCACCTGTAGTGTGACATGAACCCATCTTGGAGACGGTCACCCGACATTCTGGGGAGTCCCAGACTGCTGAAGTGTTCTCCGACTGGGAAGGAACACTGCAGTCTGTTGACTGTTGTGCGGTGTCCATTCATCCATTGCCATAGCCTCTGGTTGGTCTCGCCAATGTACCATACCTCAGGGCATCCTTGCCTGCAGCATACGAGATAGACAACATTGGCTGAGTCGCAAGAGTACCTGCCACGTACATGGTGGGAGGTGTTCACACGCATAATGGTGGTATCAGTGTCGACATTCTGACATGCCTTGCAGTGTCCTGAAAGTCGGGCAGTTTGCTACAAACAATGATCTGCTTTAGGTTTGGTGGCTGTTTAAAGGCGAGAAGTGGAGGTGTGGGGAAGGTCTTGGTAAGGTGCTCATCCTCATTAATAATGTGTTGCAGGCTGCAAAGAACATGGTGTAGTTTTTCGGCTCCTGGGAAGTACTGGACAACAAAGGATACCCTGTCGTTTGCAGCTCGTGTGTCTTCTGAGGAGGTCATTACGGTTCCTCACGTCGGAACTGGCGGTCAAAGAGTTGAGCGTTGTACTCCATTCTTATGAGCGCTTCCCTGAGTACTTCATGCAACTCAACCAATGTTGTCTATCTCATACGCTGCAGGCAAGGATGCCCTGAGGTATGGTACATTGGCAAGACCAAACAGACGCTACAGCAACGGATGAATGGACACTGCAAAACAATCAATAGACAGGAGTGTTCCCTCCCAGTCGGAGAGCACTTCTGCAGTCTGGTACTTTCGACCTCAGACCTTTGGGGGACTGTCCTCCAAGGCAGACCGGGACAGGCAACAACGAAAAGTGGCCGAGCAGAAGCTGATAGCCAAGTTCGGTACCCATGTGAATGGCCTCAACAGAACCTGGGGCTCATGTTACACCACAGGTTACCCCATTGCACTATACACAGACACAGACACACATGCAGACCCTCTCTCATACACGCACACATACACTCACACACACACCCTCTCACAGACTTAAACCCCTTTACACTCACACAGATATACAAAGGCCCCTCTCATAGACACTCAACCTCCACTCCCACACACGCACACATACACATATACGTTTGTGGGGTGAATTTGTACTTGCAGAATTACATTTTACTTTGCTCAAAAACTGCATGAATCCATGTAAGATTCTGTAAATCCGTTTTTGAAATTAGAATCAGTCTGACCATTGTGGCACAGGTAGCCTCACACAGGGAGCTAACACCTTCAATACATTATCTGGGCCGACATGACGCCAATTGTTAAAGTTCACTTGAGAATGTAACTTTTGAAAAAAGTTTTGCGACTTAGATATGAAAGAACTGATACCAACATGGTCATTCTAAAAGATGAGAGACCTAACATACAATCCAGGTCTTTTTCAATATACAATTTTAGTTACTGCACACTGTAAACTTTACATATAAATTCTGTATCTTACAATCTTATTCGCCACAATCATCTGGAGGAGCAGTGTTCCAAATAAAACAGTTGGACTATAACCTGGTGTTGTGATTTTTAACTTTGTGCATCGCAGTCAAACACCAGTTTTTCCATGAGATGTAGAGCAAAGAAACAGATCCTTCGGTCCATCTCGTCCATACCAACTATACAGCGAGATTTGTGTAGATAGAGCACAGACTCGTCGGGTCCGCACTGTCCTATGACTCTCCATATACACAGAGGTCACAGCTGAAACTGATAAAACACAGAAATTAGGTGCAGGAGTAGGCCATTTGGCCCTTTGAGCCTGCACCACCCCCAAGACAATTAATTCAACTAAAGGACAGCAAGGATTTCTCCATGGTGATCTCGTACAGAAGTGTTGATTTTGAGCATTTAAACCAGCAGTGTGTCAATTATCAACACATTTATTTGCATACTGATATTAAATAGATGGGACTAGTTTAGTTTGGGATTATGGTTGGTATGGACTGGTTGGACCAAAAGACATGTTTCCATGCTGTATGACTATTAGATTAGATTACTTGCAATGTGGAAACAGGCCCTTCGGCTCAACAAGTCCACACCGACCCTCCGAAGAACAACCCACCCAGACCCATTCCCCTACATTTGCCCCTGAACCTAACACTACGGGCAATTTAGCATGGCCAATTCACCTAACCTGCACATTGTTGGACTGTGGGAGGAAACCCACGCAGACACGGGGAGAATGTGCAAACTCCACAGAGACAGTTGCCTGAGGCAGGAATTGAATCCAGGTCTCTGGCGCTGTGAGGCAGCAGTGCTAACCACTGTGCCACTGTGCAATGGCATTTTAAATTCCTATTAACAAGCAAAAGACACTGTGGATCATAACATGACACTATCATATGAGCCCCATTTAAACCATCAATAGTGTTCCATCTTACACTTTAGACTTAGAGTATTTGTGGGTGAATATTTGGTTTTTCTTTTCATCAGAAAATTACAGAAGCAGATGTCACTTGCTGTGAATTAAAACATACATCGTAAATTGCTATGGAAACATGCAACTTTACTGATGATATTAAATAACATTTTACCAATCTAAAAATGCACCGCGCATAAGATAGTACATAAGTTGGTGGTCAAGTGGGTTGCTATGCTCTGGGTGATGGCAAGTGGGCTTGTCTGCTGTTGGAACCGCACTCATTCAAGTAACATTCTTCAAGGGAGGATGGCAAGTCAAATGGTAACTATCAGATAAAATGACATTGTCGCTAAAAGCAAGAATGGAGGCCAACTCCACCAAACAAATTATGAACTCCTTTTGAATCCCACGACAGCTAGTGGTGTGTGCAAAATGGAGACTGCATTTCTTTTTCATCAACACAGACTTCAATTTCAAAAGTAACTCACTACATGTCAAGCAGTATGGGAGCATTTAGAGCTGTGAAGAATCAGTTTATAAAAGTAATTTTTCTCAGTAAAACCATCCAGAAAATTTCCACAGAACTAGAAGCCCACACATTAGAATATCATCAGCAACAATCGACTCCAAAGCAAGCAGAGAAAGACATTTATTGACTTAAAAGTCTTGGGGGAATCAAACACCTTACATAAAAAAAATTCTGTTCATATAAATATTGAGGTCTGTTGTAATGCTGATTTCCTTTAAAAACAAAATGTAAATTTTTGATCTATGCAGCCCAAGGGCATAGCAATGCAATGGGACCTTTATCCTTGCTATGAAAATCTTGCATTGTTCATTGGCCTAGCAGACAATTAAAGAATTATTCTGGATCAGTGGTGCTGGAAGAGCACAGCAATTCAGGCAGCATCAGAATGCCTGTCCTCTGATGCTGCCTGAATTGCTGTGCTCTTCCAGCACCACTGATCCAGAATCTGGTTTCCAGAATCTGGTTTCCAGCATCTGCAGTCATTGTTTTTACCTAATTAAAGAATTAGACTGGCAACAATACAAGACCTGACTGTATTGCTTATTCAGTCAGAAAACTGTAAATATGGTAAAACAAAGATGCAGGAAAGATTTCCACTTAATTAGACTTCCATTAAGAATTAGATGTAGAACTTAACCTGTGATTACACATTAATTTCATTTACAAATATCTGTAGATTCTCATGGCAATACATACACCAAATTAAAGGCTAACATTTTGTATGCTATGTCATGTATAGAATGTAAACAGTAGAACTAAGCAAGATAGGAGCAATAGGTTCTTTAGCCCTGTTGATTGTACTATGCCATTCAATGAGAGCATGTTGATCTGTGACCCAAATACACATGCACACCTCTGGCCATAGGTAATGCTTTTTGTTGATCTTGTCTGAATTTTAAATGGATAAGTGAAGCCATTTACATGAGTGTAACCCAAAACGGTTTCTACAGCTTACAGAAAGCGCTTCCTAGTTTCACTCCTGGAAGTCAACTATTTTTTTTGACTGTGCTCCCTACAAACCTGCATTCTCTTCTATCAGTAGAATTTTGTTTCCTTTAATTTGTTTTTAATTTAACCTATTTTTGCTGATCAACCTGTTCAGAGATATTATTACACACCTCTGGAGCAAGTGGGACTTGAGCCTGGGCCTCTTGGGTTCAGGACACTAACACTGTGCCATAAGAAGGCCTTTTGTTCCCTTTAAAAACTTGAAAACATCAATCAAATCAGCTGTTAAATCTGTAAATTCCAGGGAATAAGCACCTGTTTATTTATCTCACTACAGAATTCAACTTTTGAACAAAATGTACTTAGTCCAATGTCAGTATATCCTTTCTAAGCTTGATGCCCAGAACTGCTCACCGCACTCAAGGTGTAGGTGAATCAGCTGAAGAATTGTACAGCTGAAGAATAAATTTCCACCCCTTGTATTCTAGTTTTCTAAGGCTGGCATTCAATTAGGCTTTTGGAATAGCTACTCTACCTGTCTGAGAGATTCTCAGATACTTACGTGGATACATATATATTCCAAACATTTAGTTAAGCACAAGCCTTAGAAGAAATGTCTTTTGATGCCTGTTATTTTCAGCTTGTCACAATTTAGAAAGTACTTTGTTTGATTCTTTAAGTCCAAAGTGGATGACCAATCCTATGCTTACATTGAAATCCATTATTTTGTCCATTAATTTAATAATAACTACATCTCTGGTCATAGCATCATATGGCTCAGGAGCAGGAGGACCAAGAAGTGATTTCAACTCCATTTTGTTGTCCCGCCTCCATAACACTCAAGTCTCAAAAAGCTAACTCAGCCTACACTAAATTTTGCTATCCCACCTTCCATAAGCCAACGCCACCCTAGAAGAAAGAAAAGTTTCTATTTAGTTGAGATTTAGAAAACTCAAGTTCTCAAACTTGGTCAGAGTTCTAGTTTGATAGGGTTGTCAAGAAGGCATACGGTGTGATAGCTTTATCTGGTAGAGGGACTGAGTTTCAGAATCGTGAGATCATGCTGCAGCTGTACAAAACTCTGGTGCAGCCACATTTAGAGTTCTGTATGGGGAAGAATGGAGAAGCTTTGGAAAGGGTTTAGAGGAGTTTTAATATGATGCTGACTGATATGGAGAGAGGATCTTACGAGGAAAGGCTGGAGGGACTTGAGGCTGTTTTCAAAAGAGAGAAGGCGGCTAAGAGGTGACTTAATTGAGATATATAAGATAATCAGAGGGTTAGATAGGATGGACAGTGAGAGCCTTTTTCCTCGGATGGTAATAGCTAACATGAGGGGACATAGCTTTAAATTGAGGGGTGATAGATGTCAGAAGTAGTTTCTTTACTCAGAGTAGTAGGAGCATGGAAGGCACTCCCTGCAACAGTAGTAGACTCACCAACGTTAAGGGCATTTAAATGGTCATTGGATAGACATATGGATGAGAATAGAATAGTGTAGGTTAGATGGGCTTCAGATTGGTTCCACAGGTCAGCACATCATCAAGGGCCAAAGGGCCTGTACTGCACTGTAATGTTCTATGTTCTATATTCATATGTTTCAATAAGATCACCTCATTTTTCTCAACTGCTATGGATAAAAATGAAATCCACTTAATCTTTCTTAGAAGGTAAGCCCTTCTTCCCAGGAATTTCCTTATCAAACCAGGGCACCCATGAGGCACCATGGATGATTGACATCAGAAGCATTTGATTCAACCCATATGGGTAAACTCACAGCTCAGCGTGCCCTCCACATACCATTACATCAATTGAGGTTGAATGAAGTCCTTCACGCTAGTCTCAGTATCTGGTATGCCTAAAAATGAAACATCAACAAAAATGAAGCTACAACATCTGACTACTTGATTCCAGGCAGCATTAGGATCATGCAAGAGTTAGAACTAAGTTAGCTGACATCCACCTGATCAGATCTAAGCTCTCTAGTTCCATCTCATTCAGCCATGAATGATGATGAGCGATAAAATTCATTCAAGAGGAAACCTCACAAACATTCCCATTCATAATAAAAACCGAAAGAACTACGAATACTTTTAATCAGAAACAAAAACAAAAATTGCAGGAAAAGCTCAATGGGTCTGGCAACATCTATGTAGAGAAATCAGAATTGGCGTTTCAGGATGAGTGATTCTTCTTCAGAACCTGATGTTCTGTAGATTATTCTTAATGATAAGGAGGCCAGAGGGTGATGGTGGAGGGTTGTTTTTCAGACTGGCGGCCTGAGACCAGTGGATTGCCACAAGGAAGGATTGGTGCTGGATCCACTACTTTTCATCATTTATATAAACGATTTGGATGTGACCATAAGAGGTAGAGTTAGTAAGCTTGCAGATAACACAAAAATCGGAGGTGTAGTGGACAGCAAAGAATGTTACCTCAGATTACAATGGGATCTTGATCAGATGGGCCAATGGGCTGAGTAGTAGAAAATGGAGTTTAATTTTGATAAATGTGAGGTGCTGCATTTTGGGAAAGCAAATATTAGCATGACTTATACATTTAATGGTAAGGTCCTAGGGAGTGTTGCTGAACAAAGAGACCTTGGAGTTCAGGTTCATTGCTCCTTGAAAGTGGAGTCGCACGGAGATAGGATAGTGAAGAAGGTGATTGGTATGCTTTCTTTTATTGGTCAGAGTATTGAGTACAGGAGTTGGGAGGTCATGTTGCGGCTGTACAGGACATTGGTTCTTTCTAATGGAAAGATGTTGTGAAACTTGAAAGGGTTCAGAAAAGATTTACAAGGATGTTGCCAGGGTTGGAGGATCTGAGCTATAGGGAGAAGTTGAATAGGCTAAGGCTGTTTTCCCTGGAGCATTGGAGGCTGAGAGATGACCTTATAGAGATTTATAAAATCATGAGGGACTTGGATAGGAGAAATAGACAAAGTCTTTTCCCTGAAGTGGGCGAGCCCAGAACTAGAGGGCATAGGCTTCGGGTGAGAGGGGAAAGATATAAAAGAGACTTAAGGGGCAACTTTTTCATGCAGAGGGTGGTATGTGTATGGAATGATCTGCCATTGGAAGTGGTGGAGGCCAGTACAATTGCAACATTTAAAAGGCATCTGGTTGGGTGTATGAATAGGAAGGGTTTGGAGGGATATGGGTCAGGTGGGACTAGATTGAGTTGAGATATCTGGTCGGCATGGACGAGTTGGCCCGAAGAGTCTGTTTCTGTGCTGTACATCTCTATGACTCTATATCAGTGCAAAAGACAAAGTTCAAGCATTTGAAACAATTTTCAGCCAGAAAGACTCAGTAGACAATCCATCTTGGCCTCCTCCAAAGGCCCCCAGCATCCCAGATGATAATCTTCAGCCAGTTCAATTCACTCCATAAAATATCTGGATTAGTGGTGCTGGAAAAGCACAGCAGTTCAGGCTGCATCAGAGGAGTAAAATCGACGTTTCGGGCAAAAGCCCTTCATCGGGAATACAGGGCAGAGTGCCTGAAGGGTGGAGAAAGATATCACAAACAGATACTGCAAAAGGCTCTGGGCCTGAACATAATTCCAGTACAAAGAAAAATTTAAAATGCTGGAGAAACTCAGCAGGCGTGGCAGCATAATTGGAGAGAAAAACAGAGCAAACATTTTGAGTCCAGCGAATACTTAAGAGTTGGGCTCCAGAACTGGTCACACACTTAGCCAGGCAGTTCCAGTACAGTTAGAATGCTGACATCAATCTGTTAGTGTAAAGAATTGCCCAAGAATACCCTGTCCCCAAGCAGCAAGATAAATCCAACCCAGTAAATTAGTCTACTTCAAGTTATCAGAATTTGAAGAAAGGTGTCATCAACACTGCTGTCAAACAATACATACCAAACAATAACCTGCTCAAGAATATGAATTTTTTTATCAACACTTCCCACTGACGTTTTGTTGTTCTACCCCTTGATAAATTTGTCTTGTTACTTTAGACAGTCTCTGTGTCATTTTTTGTAAAATATATTCATAGAATATCGGCATTACTGGCTGTAGCAGCACTTATTGTCCTTAAGTAGGTGGCGAGCTACTTTCTAGAACCACTGCAATCAGTTAGTTTAGGGAGATTCACAATATCACTGAGGAATCCAATATTTATATGGTTAGTACATAATCAGCTTCTGGTCAATGATAAACCCCAGGATGCTGACAGTTCAGCAATGGTAATGTTACTGAACTCCATCCCATTGAAAATCTCTGTAGCTGTTCCACATTTCTGCTTCTCAAACATAAATGTTGAATTTGAACAGATTCCAATCACTTTTAAATGAATCGTCACTCGCAATTAGAATGATCACTAAATCTGGTCCATTTAGCCTGATCTCTTGTTGGTTCTCAGACAATGTGGCAGTAAACTTTCCTGGACACACATTTAATTTCGCTGAGCTAATCTGCTTATTACAATCCACATGAATTTATGGTAAATGGTACCTTATGGACGCAAAAGTGATATTTTCAATTTCAATGCATTGTCCAATTCTGGATTCATTTTCAAATACAAATATTAATAAAGCCATTTGAAGGCCTCCACCACTTCCAATGTCAACTTAATACTTTTGCCCAGAACTGTTACTTTGAACTGAAATTTGAACATGCAGAGTATATGCAATGTACTTATTTTTCAAGATTGCACGAGTTTTGTCCATTCCATGATAACCCTTTTTCTTCAACATCTAACTGTTTCTTCTCAAAAGTACTAACAAATAATTTGAAGAAACTCCAAAGGATAAATTTCAAAACATTTGGAATCAATGCAAGACCTACCAAGTTTTCAGAGGATTAGCATTTGACCTTTTTTTTTTAAATTTCTCTTACAAATCAGTTTCTATATCCCAAACTCTGAAAATTAGAACAGCATTAATATAGAGCAAGGTGTTTGTTCTCATGAGCTCGCGGTCAAGGTAACATATTTACCAGATACCTGGTTCTTCAAACGGTACAAACTATGTTCACTTGCTATGCGATCGTAGATTTTGATTTAAACATCCAAACTTTAACCATGCCTTAAAGAAGATGCAAAGAGAATTGCACTAAGATTCTGGTTAGAATGTAGGCCAAATATAATTCATGTTTAAATGCACATTAGTACGTGGAGACACCATACAACAGCTGTCTCCAATGCACTCTCTTAAATAAACCTGATGTGCTGTATTTTCAGAATCTTCGGACCTTGCCTTAGCAAGGAAGAGGTCAAGCATAGCCCAAGTGAGTTCAGCTTGAATTACATCTAGGACAAACATGCAAATAAGGATGCTAGCATCTTTTCAAAGCTATATAAACTGTAGAAAACAAAAGTACATGGCAATTTTAGACAGACAAGACATAAATGGGATTTAGCAAACAGCTCAAAGTTGTAAAAGGGATGAATTCTAGAGTCCAAGGGTCACAGAAGCCTATGTAACAATAACCATTTTGCTGTGTGCCTTAGTGCCTAGAAAGGGTTTGTATTTGATTTGAAAAAGTGATAGATTTTGCAAGCACAACCTTTCCCTTATCCTCTTCCTTAGTAAGTATAACTTATTTGAATACTTAAAATTCCTATGTGACTTGTACAAAAACACAATCATATTGTAACTTCCTCCAAGTACCAACATTATACAAAATTAAAGCATCTTTCTTAATTTTGTTTTGATATTGGAGAAGGTGCAGAGCTGCTTGTGTGGGGGTATCCAGTGCCCAACATGAGGAGTAATTTCTTCATTTAAAAGGGTGGTGGACTCTTTGGAATGCTCGACCCTAAAAGACTGTAAAAATTCAAGCATGCTCAAGATAGAAATTGCTACATTTTGAGAAACTGCCAACACAAAGTGATAAAGATAGTTCGGAAAAGTTGCACAGCGGTTGATGATCAACCATAATAGAACATAGAACATAGAACAATACAGCACAGAACAGGCCCTTCGGCTCACGATGTTGTGCCGAACATTTGTCATAGCTTCAGCACCTATCCATATACCTATCCAATTGCCGCTTAAAGGTCACCAATGATTCTGACTCTGCCACTCCCACAGGCAGCGCATTCCATGCCCCCCACCACTCTCTGGGTAAAGAACCTACCCCTGACATCCCCCCTATACCTTCACCCTTCACTCTGTTGTACCCGGGGAAAAAGTCTCTGACTGTCTACTCGATCTATTCCCCTGATCATCTTATAAACCTCTATCAAGTCACCCCTCATCCTTCGCCGTTCCAATGAGAAAAGGCCTAGTACTCAACCTATCCTCGTACGACCTATTCGCCATTCCAGGCAACATCCTGGTAAATCTTCTCTGCACGCTCTCCAAAGCTTCCACAGCTTTCCTAAAATGAAGCAACCAGAACTGCAAATAGTATCCAAATGTGGCCTTACCAAGGTCCTATACAGCTGCAACATCACCTCACGACTCTTGAATTCAATCCCTCTGCTAATGAACGCTAATACACCATAGGCCTTCTTACAAGCTCTATCCACCTGAGTGGCAACTTTCAAAGATCTATGAACATAGACCCCAAGATCCCTCTGCTCCTCCACCTTACTAAGAACCCTACCGTTAACCCTGTATTCCGCATTCTTATTTGTCCTTCCAAAATGGACAACCTCACACTTGGCAGGGTTGAACTCCATCTGCCACTCCTCAGCCCAGCTCTGCATCATATCTAAGTCCCTTTGCAGCCGACAACAGCCCTCCTCACTATCCACAACTCCACCAATCTTCGTATCGTCTGCAAATTTACTGACCCACCCTTTGACTCCCTCTTCCAAGTCATTAACAAAAATTACAAACAGCAGAGGACCCTGCGGAACTCCACTTGTAACTGGGCTCCAGGCTGAATATTTGCCATCTACCACCATTCTCTGATTTTGACCGGTTAGCCAGTTCTCTATCCAACTGGCCAAACTTTCCACTATCCCATGCCTCCTGACTTTCCACATAAGCCTACCATGGGGAACCTTATCAAATGCCTTACTAAAATCCATGTACACTACATCCACTGCTCTACCCACATCCACATGCTTGGTCACCTCCTCAAAGAACTCAATAAGACTTGTAAGGCAAGACCTACCCCTCACAAATCCGTACTGGCTGTCCCTAATCAAGCAGTGTCTTTCCAGATACTCATAAATCCTATCCCTCAGTACCCTTTGCATTACTTTGCCTACCACTGAAGTAAGACTAACTGGCCTGTAATTCCCGGGGTTATCCCTATTCCCTTTTTTGAACAGGGGCACATCATTCGCCACTCTCCAGTCCCCTGGTACCACCCCCATTGACAGTGAAGACGAAAGGATCATTGCCAACGGCTCTGCAATTTCCTCTCTTGCTTCCCACATAATCCTAGGATATACCCCGTCAGGCCCGGGGGACTTGTCTATCCTCAAGTTATTCAAAATGTCCAACACATCTTCCTTCCTAACAAGTATCTCCTCTAGCTTACCAGTCCGTTTCATACTCTCCTCTTCAACAGTATGGTCCCTCTCATTTGTAAATACTGAAAAGTACTCATTCAAGACCTCTCCTATCTCTTCCAACTCAATACACAGTCTCTCACTACCGTCCTTGATCGGACCGACCCTCGTTCTCGTCATTCTCCTGTTTCTCACATACGCATAAAAGGCCTTGGGGTTATCCTCGATCCTACCCGCCAAAGATTTTTCATGCCCTCTCTTAGCTCTCCTAATCCCTTTCTTCAGCTCCCTTCTGGCTATCCTGTATCCCTCCAATGCTCTGTCTGAACCCTGTTTCCTCAATCTTATGTAAGCCTCCTTCTTCCTCTTTACTAGACATTAAACCTCCCTCGTCAACCATCTCTTTCCTGCCTGACAGGACACGTCATATCTGTTCCTTGAAAAAGTTCCACATTTCAATGACATCCTTCCCTGACAGCCTATGCTCCCAATTTATGCTCCTCAGATCCTGTCTTGCAGCATCGTATTTACCCAATTGTAAAACCTGCCCTGTTGCACGCACCTATGTCTCTCCATAACCAAGGTGAAAGTCACAGAATTGTGGTCACCATGGCCAAAATGCTCACCCACTAACAAGCCCATCACTTGTCCCGGTTCGTTACCGAGTACCAAATCCAATATGGCCTCCCCTCTGGTCGGACAATCTGCATACTGAGATAGAAAAGCTCCCTGGACACACTGCACAAACACCGCCCCATCCAATCTACTTGATCTAAAGAGCTTCCAATCAATATTTGGGAAGTTGAAATCGTCCATGACTACTACCCTGTGGCTTCTGCACCTTTCCAAAATCTGTTTCCCAATCTGTTTTTCCACATCTCTGCTGCTATTGGGGGGCCTATAGTAAACACCCAACAAGGTGACGGCTCCTGTCCTATTTCTGACTTCAGCCCATACTACCTACAAAGGCAGATCTGTAACCAGGAACCTCCAACAACCATTCCTGTCCCTCTTCTATCCACGTTTCCGTGATGGCCACAACATCGTAGTCCCAAGTACCGATCCAAGCCTTAAGTTCTCCCACCTTATTTCTGATATTCCTTGCATTGAAGTATACACACTTGAGTCCACCTCTGTGTCCACAAGTATTCTCTGTCAGTGCTACCTTCTCCACAGCCTCCCTACATTCTTGGACATCCTGAAAAACAGCTAACCTACTTGCTGGACTACAAGTCTGGATCCCATCCCCCTACCAAATTAGTTTAAACCCCCCCCCCCGAAGAATGTTAGCAAACCTACCTCCCAGGATATTGGTGCCCTTCTGATTCAGGTGCAACCCGTCCTGCTTGTACAGGTCCCACCTTCCCCAGAATGCAGTCCAATTGTCCAAATACCTGAAGCCCTCTCTCCTACACCATCCTTGCAGCCATGTGTTCAACTGCATTCTCTCCCTATTCCTTGCCTCACCGTCACGTGGCACTGGCAACAACCCAGAGATGACGACTCAGTCCGTCCTAGCTTTTAGCTTCCAGCCTAACTCCTGAATGATCTCCCCACCGCTCTTTCTACCTATGTTGTTGGTGCCAATGTGCACCACGACTTCTGGCTGCACACCCTCCCCCTTAAGGATTCTGAAGACCACGGTCCGAGACGTCTCAGACCCTGGCACCCGGGAGGCAACAAACCACCCGAGAGTCTCGCCCATGTCCACAGAACCGCCTGTCTCTCTAACTATAGAGTCTCCTATAACTAGCGCTCTCCACCTCTCCCCCTTTCCCTTCTGGGCCTCAGAGCCAGATAAATGCCAGAGACCTGGTCACTGCAGCTTACCCTTGCTAGGCCGTCCCCTCCAACAGTATCCAAAGTGGTATACTTATTGTTGAGGGGAACGACCACAGGGGATCCCTGCACTGCCTGCTTCCTCCCCTTCCCACCTCAAACTGTTACCCAGCTACCTCTGTTCTCTGGCGTAACCATGTCCCTGTAGCTACTATCTATCACCCTCTCAGCCTCTCAAATAATCCTCAGTTCATCCAGGCAATTGAATAATCTAACTGAATGGCAGAACAAGTCAACTGAACAGCTTTCTCCTGATCCTATCAGTTGGCACAAAATTGGCACTGGACTTTAAATATCCATAAGAGGCTATTGAAAGGCCAAGGGTTGTGTGAGGAAGCACGAGTTGGCATCGGTCAGGCATGGTACGTGAGAGTCCTTTACTGGCTTTAGTTCAAGACTCATCACCCACAAGACCTGAAGACTCAGAGCACTTTAGTGGAGTGAGGAATTTGCTTAATAGGTTGGCATGGAGACTCAAGCTTGATTGAAGCTTTCCCATATATCAAATACCAGCTGACAAGCAAAAATTAAGGTAACTGCTTTAATTTTTTTTTAGTGATTAACCTGCCAGTCAAACCCAGTCACATCGGAAACAATTTAACTTGCAATGAGTGCTAACGCAAGAACTGAAATTCTCAATGAATAAAATCTTGCTTCAGAAATTGAACTCGAAAAAAATATTATTAAAGTTATTTTAGGCTAAAACAAATTACTTATATTACTATTTCTTTGACACAAGAAAATAATTTAACAATTAATTTAATTATAGCATTAGATAGATCAGCTTTAATATTATTGATGATTTTGCAAATCAGTATTAAATTTCTCTTGTTTAATTAAGTTATTTTCTCTTCCAATGTAGATCACCACCAAATCCATGTGCTTTCAATGTCACACACTGACAACCTAATAATGCCATAAAATTCTGTCTGCATATTTTCCCTACTCCACGACTTGATGACAAATTAATCCTGTGACAACATCCCACACATTAATGCAAAAAGATAGGCTTTTCTCTCTGGTAGAGACTATGTTGCCTGGCAATAAATTTTATTTGCATGATTCATATTAGCTTTGCTGTACAGCTTTGCATTTAAAGGGCAGCAGCATATCAGTTTCCAACAACTCTAGCATTCAAATCAGAGTAAATATTAAACTTAACTAACTTTCATTAAGGTCGATGTGTCTTTTTTCTGAGAAAATGAATGCTGAAGTTGTAACGACAGCGATGTATCACAATGTACCAAATAACTCCAACCTTTTGTCACTGTGGAGAAACATAAAACTCAAATAGGGTTATGAAAGAGATGAGAATCCTAATGAACACGTCTGAAATGAAAGGCTAGAATACACAGTATAACGAGTTCTTCATGTTAGTAAAATTTGCATTCTGGCATTTGCAAAGGAAATATCAGGCGCTTATCTGTTTTGTTCATCCAAGCAGAAGGCAATTCCAAATGCTTCAGCACCTGTTGGGTTTAACCACTTTTGAGGATGGGAATGTTTGTAGAACCTCATCCACCTATTTGTTATTTAATCATTCATCACCAATCCTGACTGCATGCGGCAAGACTTCACAGTTTTGACTTGATCCATTGATTGCGAGATTATTTAACTCTATCTATTGCATAGTGGTCAGCAGTTCAGCATACACATTGCTTGGTGTTGTCACTTCAGTAGAAGGATCGTTCATTTTATGGTATGTTTGGGACTGCTCCTGATATGCTTCCCTACATTGTTCATTGAATAGAGTTAATCCACCAGGTTAATAGTAACAACAAAGTGAAGAAATGCAATTTCGTTACTAATTGCCTTCAGAGCAAGTAAACTTAAGCTGCAAGATGTGATCTCCAGCCAATTTGATTCTCTCTACACAATATCAAAAAATGGTTGGAGGCACTGGATATTGCAAAGGCTTTGAGCACTGACGGCATTCCAGCAATAGCAATAAACCCATAACACTCCAGAAGTTGTCACCCCTAGCCAAGTAGTCCCAGTACAGCTACAACACTGGCATCTACCCAACAATGCAGAAACTTGCTGAGATCTGTCACATACACAAGGAGAACAGATAACACAGCCATCTAACAAATATCTACCCATAAATCCACTCTTGATCATCAGAAAAGTGATGGAAGATGTCATCAACACTGTTACAAAGCACCACTTGCTTCGGAATAACCTGCTCACTGATGCCTAGTTTGGTTTCTGCCAGGATCACTGAGCTCCTGACCTCAGTACAGCCGTGGTCCAAGAATGGACAAAAGACCTGAATTCCAGAGATAAAATAAGAGTCTTGAACATAAAGGCTGCGTATGGCATTGAGGAGACCGAGCAAAATTGGAGTCAATGAAAATCACACAGAACTCTCCAACGGCCGAAGTCACACCTCGCATGAAGAAAGATGGCTGTGGTTGTTAGAGATTAGTCATCTCAGTTCCAGGACATCTTTGCAGTCCAAAGCCCAAATTTCTTCAGCTGCATCAATGATCTTCCCCTTATCACAAGGTCAGGTGTAGAACTGTTTACAGATGGCTGCACAATGTTCAGCATTACTCACAACTCCTTAGGTACTGAACCACTTCATGCCCAAGTACAGCAAGGCCTGGGCAATACCCAGGCTGGGTTGACAAGTGGTAAGTAATATTCATACCACTGAAGTGATAGGCAATGATCACCTCTAACAAGCCAGAATCTAAACATTACTCATTAACATTCAATGGCATTATCAGCACTTAATTCCCCAATACCAAAATCCTGGGGGTTATCGCTGATCAGGGACTGAACTGGACTGGACCAGCCATGTAATACCATAAGATATAGTAGTGGAAGTAAGGCCAGTCGGCCCATCGAGTCCACTCTGCCATTTAATCACAGCTGATGGTCATTTCAACTCCACTTACCTGCACTCTCCCCATAGCCCTTAATTCCTTGTGAGATAAGACCATAAGGATTGTCTCTACAAATACAGGTCAGAGGTTAGGAATCTTGGATCAAGATTCACACCTCCAGACTCCTCAAACTTATCCACCATCTGCCAGGTACCAGTCAGGAGTACGATGAGAACGATCCCACTTACCTGGATGAGTTGAGTTGCAACAACATTCAAGAAACTTGACAACATTCAAGACAAAGCGGTCCTCTTGACTGGCACATCAACAAAGGTTCACTCTCCACCAATGGTGAATGGCCTCCCTTTCAGTGTTGTGGATATACCTACACAAAATTAACTGTATCACTTCAAGGTAGCAGATTGCCACCACCTTTTGGAGGGCAAATAGGGATAGACAATAAATGTTGGCCAAGCCAGTGATGCCCACAACCCATGGATATATGGGAAATCCCGTCCCTAAATAGATGGGGATGCAAGGATGACTCAAATAGTTTGCAGAGGGATATAGAAAGAGTAAGCAAGTGGGCAACAAATTGGCAGATGGGATATAATGGGGAAAAATGTGAGATTGTACACTTTGGCAGGAAGAATGAAGTAGAAGAAAGTTATTTAAATGAAGAAACACAGCAGAAAGCTACAGAACAGAGATTCTCTACAGTGTGGAAACAGGCCCTTCGGCCCAACCAGTCCACACCGACCCTCCGAGGAGTAACCCACTCAGAACCATTTCCCCCTAACACTAACACTAGTGGGCAATTTAGCATTGCCAATTCACCTGACCTGCACATCTTTGGATTGTGGGAGGAAACCCACGCAGGCAATGTGCAAACTCCACACAGAGAGTCGCCTGAAGCTAGAAGCGAACCTGGGACCCTGGTGCTGTGAGGCAGCAGTGCTAACCACTGAGCCACCGTGCCGCCATTGGGGAGTTCTCATTCATGAACCATAAAAAGTTAACATTAAAGTAGAGCAGGTAATAGGAAAGGCAAATTAAATCTAATTCTGAAAGAGGGTCATGGCATTTGAAACATCAACTCTGCTTTTTCTCCACAGACAGTGCCAGACCTGCTCAGTTTTTCCAGTAAATTTCTGTTTTTGTTATCAAACCAGGAAGGTTTTATTAAAACTACACCACAGCGAGAACACTACAAACAGTTTTGGGTTCCTTTTCTAAAGGAAGATATGGTGACATTGGAGGCTATCCAGAGCAGGCTCACTGGGCTGAAACCAGGTGTACAGACCAGGTGTACAACCTAATGAGGAGAGGATGAGTAGGTTGGGCCTGTACTTTTTGGAATTGAGGAGAATCAGAGAAAACCTTAATAAGGCATACAAGATTCTTCACAGACTTGACAGGGTAGTTGTGAAAAGATTGTACCTTGTTGTGGGAGAATCTCAGACTAAATGGCATAATCTCAGAATAAGGTGGTCACACATTTAAGACAGAGATGAGAGTAACAAATCTGTACATTTTCTTACTGCAGAGGGCTGTGGCAGCTAGGTCATTAAGTATATTCAAGTCTGAGATAGGTTAATTAGTAAGGGAATCAAAGGTTACGGGAAAATGGAAGAACATGGAGTGAAAATTATCACATCGACCATCACATCAGACTCGATAGACTCCCACATTTGACATTTATGATTCCTTCTGGAATAATCTGGGGAATTAGCTAAAATATAAGATTGAGCATGACTTTGAAATAAAATATCTGATGTTAAAAATTTGCAGTTCATGGAGCAGTTACTAACTGGCTCATGTTTTAACTTTTTACTTTTTAAAACTAACTTTCCAACATTTTTACAGCATTTCAACATGCCCAAATCATCCCCTTTTCAATTCATGCAATGAGTAAAACTGACTGAAGCTTCTAAAAGGATTATCCAGCACTATACTTTTAACATTACATGTTTGCTCAACTGTATGATAGCAAAGTCAGCATGGTCGATAAAACCAATACTGATTTTCAGTCTTGATTCTCAGCAAAGTCAGTGTCAGAGGAGCATAGTTAAACACAATACTGAAGAACCTTGCTTCAATAACAGGAAGCCAGATGATTATTTGAATGGCTGTATATTGAGGGAGGGGGGGCGCAGGGGAGTGTTCATTCAGACCTAGGTGCCCTCATTCACCAGCCATTGAAAGTAAGTACGCAGTTGCAAAAGGCAGTAAGGAAGACATGTTCATATTACGTAAAGGTAAAAGCAAATCACTGCGGATGCTGGAATCTGAAACCAAGGGTCAGTTAGACTCGAAACGTCAGCCCTTTTCTCTCCTTACAGATGCTGCCAGACCTGCTGAGATCTTCCATCATTTTCTCTTTTGGTTTCATATTACATAAGTGGAGTGCTGAATGTCTTAAAATGCATAAAAGTGGATAAATCCCCTGGACCTGTTCAGGTGAAATCTAGAACTCGGAGAAGCTAGCGAAGTGATTGTTGGGCCCCTTGCTGAAATATTTGGATCGTTGATAGTCATTGGTGAGGTGCCAGAAGACTGGAGGTTGGCTAATGTGGTGCCACCATTTAAGGAAGATGGTAAGGACAAGCCAGAGAACTACAGACCAATGAGCATAACATCAGTGATTGAAAGGTTGTTGGAGGGAATCCTGAGGCACAGGATTTACATGTGTTGGAAAATCAAGGACTAATTAGGGATAGCCAACATGGCTTTGTGCGTGGGAAATTATGTCTCATTAACTTGATTGAGTTTTTTGAATAAGTAACAAAGAGGATTGATGAAGGCAGAGCAGCGGACGTAATCCATATAGACTTCAGTAAGGTGCATGATAAGGTTCCTTATGGTAGACTGGTTAACAAGGTTAGATCACATGGAATAAAGGGAGAACTAGCCATCTGGATACAGAACTGATGCAAGTGCATCTTGTAGTATCACTAGTGGAGGGAGGTAATGTTCTAAGTGGTGGTCAGGGTACCAATCATTTGGTCTGATATGTCCTTTGACTACAAGAAGCTTCTTGAATGAGTTCTTGTCATAGTTGCAGCCATCCAGGCAAATGGAGAGCATTTCATCACATTGCTAACATGCTTTGTAGATGGTGGACAAGCTTTGATGAGGAACCAGGTGGTGTTTTGATACCAAGTAATTCCTATTTCTGACCTTTAGCTGTAGCCACGTATTTAAAATGTTCTCTTTTTGGCAACCCCCATAAAGTGGCAGATTCAGCAATGGTGATGGCAAGAAGTAGTGGTTAAATTCTCTCTTGTTGGAGAGTTAGTCATTGCCTGGAACAAGTGTAGTGTGAATGATCCTTGGCACTTATTATCCCTTGTCCAACATTATTGCACAGTATAATTTCAAGGCCTTATGTTTCAAAGTAACAATTCAAGCCTCAAGTGGGCATGTGCTACTTCAGTATCTAAGTAGTCATGAATGATGCTGAACATTGTACAATCAATCATTGATGAACATCCCCACTTCTGACCTTACGATGGAGGAGAAGTCCTTAAAGAAGCAGCTGAAGATGAGGAACATCCACAGCAATGTCCTGGGACTGAGATGACAGATGTCAAAAAATCACAACCATCTTCCTTTGTCCTTTGTCCAAGCTGTCGGCAACACTCTGCAAGCCAGTCATCCAAGTAACTGAACTAACCAAGCCCCACTGTACTGATTCCATGACTTTAAATATAATTAACTTACGTTGATCTGGTATGTAATATCTGAAATGAGATAGACTCAAAAACAACTTTGAAAGGGAAACTGGAGTGTAAAGAAATAATGTCAGAAAGATAAGGCAATATCATTGGGGATTTTAATCTACATGCGGACAGGAAAATCCAAGTGGACAAAGGGAGCCTCAATGAGCAGCTCATAGAATGTTTTCAGGATGGTCCCTGAGAGCAACACATTCTGGATCCATCCAGAGCAGACCACACAAGACCTGGTCCTATGCAATGAGATAGGATTAATGAACTAATTCTCAGTGAGATTGCCACATGTAGCCATTCATTCTGAGGGAGAGAAGAGTGTGTTCAAGATTAGTACCATAAAAGTGAAGACTGACAGTTGTGAGGGCGAGAGAGCAGGGTTAGTTAATGTGAACTGCCAATTAAATTGAAGGATAGGTCAATAGAGATGCAGTTAGACTTTCAAGGAATTGTTCAGAACACACAAAATTTATATATTCCAAAGAGATAGAAAAATTCCATTTGTGGTAAACTAATAACGCTAATTGAAGTATCAAACGAAGAAAAAGCTGATAATTGTGAAAAGCAGGTGGCAGGTCAAAAATGGAAAGAATGACGAAAAGATTTAAAATGAGGAAAATAAGAGTGAGAGCCACTCAAAATAAGAAGAATTAACACAATGTATGAAGGTTCTATAGAAAGTAAGTCTGAGGAACTAACTGTGGAAAATGAGATGACAGTGAACTGAACAGATCTGTGGCATTGGCCTTCGCTATAAGAGATATAAGTGAATTCCTGTAAATAATTGTAAAACAGAAAATAGAAAGGAGAGATAGGAACTCAGAAATATTCATATCACCAAGGACGCAGTACTGAGAAAATTGCTAAAATTCTGTTGTGACAACTCCTCCGTGAGGGCGGCACGGTGGCACAGTGGTTAGCACTGTTGCCTCACAACGCCAGAGACCCAGGTTCAATTCCCGACTCAGGCGACTGACTGTGTGGAGTTTGCACGTTCTCCCAGTGTCTGCGTGGGTTTCCTCCGGGTGCTCCGGTTTCCTCCCACAGTCCAAAGATGTGCAGGTCAGGTGAATTGGCCATGCTAAATTGCCCGTAGTGTTAGGTATAGGGTAAATGTAGGGGTATGGGCTTCGGTGGGTCGGTGTGGACTTGTTGGGCCGAAGGGCCTGTTTCCATACTGTAATGTAATCTAATCTAATCCTCACATCTAACAGACTTTATCCCAGGATGTTAAAAGTAGTGGCTTGAAAGATAGTGGATGCAACCGTCCTACTTTAGTCAAAAAGGGAGACAGAAAACAAGAATCCACAGGCCAATAAACATAATATTTATCAGAGGGAAACCTTGAAGACATGATAGTAGGGCACTTAGAAAAATTCAAGGTGAAGTCAATATGGTTTTCCTTGTGAAAGGAAAATCGCATAGAGCCAATTTATTGGAGCTCTTTGAAGTTACATGTGCTGTGGATAAAGGAAAACCCATGGATGTACTACACAGATTTCCAGAAAACATCTGATAAGATGCAACAACTAAAGTTTGACCTCAATTACTGCATTTACAATTTAAATGAACAAGACGAAGGCATCAAAGACAGAGTTGATAAATTTGAGGGGTAAAAGTAAATGGTGATGGGAACATAAAGACACGACAGAGGGATCTACATAGGTTAAGCAAGTAAGCAAAGACTTGGAGTGGGAAACTGTCCATTTTGGCAAGAAAAATTAAAAAAAAAAACACATTACACAGGAACCTCGATTATTCACATTCAATTATCCAAATTGCAGATTATCCGAACAAGATCGCAAGGTCCTGATGCCTGGCTAAAATGTGTTATCCGGCATTTGATTATCCTACCATTCGATTATCCAAACAATGCCTGCATCGTTCAGATAATCGAGGTTCCTCTATATTTAAAATTGAGAGCTAGAGGCAGACCTCTGACACAGAGAGGGGTCTGCACGTCCTAGTGCATGAGTCCTAATAGATCATGTGCAAACATAGTACGTAATCAGGAAAGCTAATAGAATGTCAGTGTTCATTGCAAAGGAAAGTTAATACTAAACTAGGAAGTTCATGCTTCAGTTCTGCTGGGTATTGGCGAAACCATATCTGGAATATTGTGTACAGTATTGGTGACTTTATTCAACTATGTAAATGCATTTCAAGGAGATCAGAGAAAGTTTACTAGACTTGAATGAAAGGGTTGTCTTAAGGATTGGACAAACTAAATTTCAATCCACAGGTGTTAAGAGCAAGAATCAACTTGATTGAAACATATTAGATCCTGAGGAACTTACAGGACAGATGTGCAAAGGATGTTTCTGCATGTGGGAGAAAATAGGGGTCACAGTTCCAAAATAAGAAGTAACCCATTTAAGACACAGGCAAAACATGTTTTTCACAGAGATTCTTAGGTTTTGGAACTCTCTCCCTCAAAGATTAGTAGAATTAGAATCTCTGAAAACTTATAAAGAAAACGTGGATAAATTCTTTGGAATTAAGGGGTGAAAGGTCTTCAAGGTAGGGCAAATGTGAGTTTGAGGCTTTTATTAAGTCTAGGGCTGGCAGGAGGTGGGCAATGAGTGGAGAGGAGCATGGAAAGGTCGGGGGGGGGGGGGGGGGGAAATGCAGAGAAATGGGGTAGAGTGGGTGATTTTAGCAGTCACTCCACTTCCTCTCTCCCTTTCTTGCCCACAACTGCTCCCTGATTGGGGCAAATGAATGCATACCAAAAACAGCAGCAGGTTGGTCTGGTTGTCCCAAGAGAAAAACAGTGCCTTTTCCTCATCTGCCTGGAATGAGGGAAATTGGGCCAAATTATGCAGTTGTTCATTGATGCTATTAGGCCCTAACTGGTGTCAGAAAGTGGGCAGGTGTCTATCCAGTGCCTACTCAATCTACTAATTGTCCTTGTCATGACCTCTCGGGAGGGAAAGATTTAGCTGAATGGAACTAGATTCTGATTGGGACTTAGACCCCCTTCTTGGCTGTCACTGGGTCATAAATTTAAAATAGTTGACTAATGGCAATATGAAATGCCATCGCGACCAGGACTGCAATGGTTCAAGGCCCTATAGCTTCACAGAGCAACAGCATCTGAAAAGTAAATGTTGCCTGTACTACAGCACGTATGGTCCAAGAACACACATGACTAGACCGACAGGGACGTGATATTTAAAAATGCTTTTTCAAACCAGACACCAGAGACTTGGGGATTTAATGGAAACCAATATGATATTGCATCATCCTTTCAATTCTGCAAAATACAATTCATCACTCTGATGTAAAATAAAATTCTTAATCTCTACTCAGTAACATCCATATCACAATTTTAGGATGGTAAGGTACAGGTGTTATTAAATAAACATTGTCGCCTTGCCACATGAGAAGATATAAAGGCAGATGGCCAAACATTTGGCTAAAGAGGTAGGTTTCAAGAAGGAAAGCAAGGTGGGGACACAGAGTGCTTGGGAGTAAACTGCAGAACTTGACAATAGAAAGCTAATAGCAATTGTTTTGCTTATTTGGGAGGAGAATTCAATGTAAGAATAGAGAGGTTATACTTCAGTTATACAGGGAAATTAAAATCAAGAATGTTCAAGAGATAAGAATTTGGAAAGTGCAGATATTTTAGAATGTTGTAGGAATGGAGATGCCAAAGACAGACAGAAACAAGACCAAGGAGAATTCTACAAACTTACAAACAAAAACGAGAGGAGCCTACACAGCCTTCAAACCTATTTCATCATTAAATAAGATTATGGTTGACCTGAGTTCAAACTCAGCTCTACATTCCTGCATATCCCTGAAAATCTTTCATCTCCTTGGTAATCAAGAATCTATCTACCTCTACCAAAAACATATTTAAAAATTCTGCATCTTTCTGCAATTCCAATGATTTAGACAGATGCCATCTGGAAAAAAAAATGTTTTCTTACTTCTGTCTTAAATGGACAACTTTTTAAACTATTACCTCCAGATTCTCCCACAAGATGAAATATCCTTTCAACATCTACCTGCTCAAGTCCCCTCAGGATCTTGTATGTTTCTCTTAGGTTACCTCTTACTCTTTAAACTCCAGAAGATACAGGTCTAGTCTATCTAGCCTTTCCTTGTATGGCACTAGGAATTAGTCTCATAACAAAAGGTAAAGTTGCATAGACCAGAGGGCTGCTCTGTCAAAGAGAGAGAACCTGTGTTAGTTTAATCAGAGGTTCAACCTTGCCTCAGGTGAGGTGAGACGTTCAGGAGTATAGTCGCATGATAACCTCAGGAAGTGGAAGAACTGTTGGAATCCTGCTTGTGGTGGCATAAATGGCAACTTTTGTTCCTTTCAATGTGGTGGCTGGTGGGGTGCAAAGTGAGACTTTTTAAAATTCACTCATGGGATGAGGACATCACTGGTTAGGCCAGCATTTATTGCTAATTGCCCAGAGGGCAGTTAAGAGTCAACCACCTTGCTGTGGTCTGGAGTCACATGTAGGCCAGACCAGGTAAGGATGGCAGTTTCCCTCCCCATAGGTCATCTGTGAACCCAATGATTTTTTCCAACAATCAACAATGGATTCATGGTCATCATCAAACTCTTAATTCCAGATTTTTTTACCGAATTCAAATTCCACCATCTGCCATAGGTCACAATTTAAATAAATTATTTGAATGAAGAAACAGAGGTTATGGTATCTAAATTTGAGGATGACACAGATAGGTAGGAAAGTGAGTTGCAAAGAGGATATAGGAGCCAACAAAGAGATTATAGATTAAGTGAGTGGACAAATATTTGGCATATGTAGTACAATGTGGGAAAATGTGATGTCCACTTTGACACAAAGTTTTTTTTAAAATCATCTAAATAGTGAGAAGTTAGTTTTTTTAAAATTAAAAAAAAAATTTTTAAATTATCTAAATAGTGAGAATCTCAGAACGTTGGTATGCAGGTACAAGTAATCAAGAAAGCTAATAAAATGTTTCATTTTAACGTAAGAGAATTGAATGTAAAACTAAATGTATAATGAAGGAGTATTACTGGTTATCGTTTTTATGGAAAGATGTTTAAGTTTGGTCTCACTGATGTAGAGAATACCACATCGGGTGCCCCCAATACAGTAAACTAGGTTGAAGGAGAGGCAGGGGAACCTCTGTCTCACCTGGAAGGACAGTGTGGGATCCTGGATGGAGGTGAGGGAGGTGATGTGTCAGCAGATTTTGCATCTTTTATGGTGGTAGGGCAAGGTACCGGGTGTTGAGGGGTTTGGTGAGGAAGGCAGCACAAAAAAAAAGGAGTGGCGAAGGGAATGGTCCTTGCAGAATGGAGAGGGAGTGGGGAGGTGAAGTAGTTCTTGGTGGTGGGGACTAGTTGGATTTGGCAGAAGTGTTTGAGGATGATATATTGGTTGCATAGACTGGGGCTGGAGAGTGAGGATAAGGGGTACCCAGTCTTTCTAATTTTTGGACGGGGCAGGTTTAGACCAGTGCAGCAGGGAATAGAGGAGGTGCAATGGAGGGCTGTCTGGATGACAGAGGGGAGAAAGTAACATTGTTTAAAATATTTTGGATGCTTGGGAGTGGAATGTCTCCTTGTCAGAGCAGATATTACGGAGGAGGAGGAATAGGGAAAACAGGATGGAGTTTTTGCAGGATACTGGGGAGTGTAACCCAGGTAATTACAGGAGTCTGTGGGTTTGCAGTCAATGTCAGCCCACAAACTGGAGAGATTAAGGAAAGGGAGGGAGATGTCTCAGATTTTAAGATGGAAATTGTTGGCAAAGTTGATGAACTGCTCCAGTTCAGTCATCAGTGTAACAGCAGAAGAGTTGGAGAACAATACCTGTGTATGTACTGAAGATGTGGCCGACAAAGAGGCAGGCATAGCAAAGGCCGATGCGAGTGCCCATGGCCACCCTTTCAATTGAGAGGAAATGGGAACTGCTGAAGAAAAAGTTATTGAGGGTGAGGACTAACTCAGCAAGGTAAAGGAGGGTATCGTTGGAGGGGTACTGGATGAGCCTGTTGGAAAGGAAGAAACTGAGGAATTGCAGGCCATCCTTGTGGGGAATGGACATGTATAAGGACCGCACGTCCATGGGGACCAGCTGGGGGGGGGGGGGGTGGAGTGCCTGGACCAAGGGGGAGAGGGGAAGACTATGGTCAGTGCGAGCAAACTTAAACTAAGGGCATGATTCATCAAGCATCTCAACCAGGCCCAAAGGGCAAGCCTGAACTCCCAGTCACCGCCCATTTCAATTCCCTTCCCACTCCCTCTTCGACATGTCTATCCTCTATCTCCTCCATTGCAACAGTGAATCAGACCATAAATGCGAGAAGCAACACCTTATCTTCCACCTGGGCAGCCTACAGCCCATAGGACTCAACATTGAGTTCTCCAGTTTCAATTAACCTTCCCAACTATCACCAGACTCCCTTTCCAGCCCTGCCTACTCCTTTCCATCCCTCAGACCGATCCCTCCTTCCAGCTACCAACCAGATTAATTCTATCAACCTACAAGGTTGTATCAACCACTACCTCTCCACTCCACCCTTCTCCCCAGCCATGACCCTTCACCCACCACCTTTATCTGCAGCTCCCCCTACTCCCACCTCCATTCCTGAGGAATGGATTTCCCAAAATGTCGACTCCTCCATCTTCTGATGCTGCTGAGTTTGCTGTGTTCTTCCAGCCATTTGCTTGTCTCCTTCTAGTCTACTACATTCATTACCCACAATGTAGTCCCCTCTAGATTGAGAAAACAAAATGCAGACTGCATGACTGCTTTGCAGAATGCCTTCACTCTGCCCAAAACAAAATTGAGCTTCCAATCATATGCTACTTCAACACACTGTTCTCATGCTAGCATGTCTGTCTCAAGCCAGCTGCAGTGCTTCTGCGAAACTGAAATCAAGCTGAAGGAACAATACTGTACTTCCTCCTAAGTTCTTTACAGCTTTTGAGATTCAACATTGAGTTTAACAACTTCAGAGCACGAACCCTTTTTTCATGGTCATTATCCATCCCTACACCCCAAGCTCATTGGAGTCCATCATGGAGATAGGTCCTTTGGTCCAAACTGGTCCATGCCAACCAAACTGTCCACCCACACTAGCCCCATTTCCCCATACTTAGCCCATATCCTTCCAAACCTTTCCGATCCATGTATTTGTCCAAATGCCTGTTAAATGTTGTTAATGTACCCATCTCAACCACTTCCACTGAAAGCTCATTCTATATGCGTTTCATTCTGTGGAAAAAGGTTTTCCCACAAGCTCCATGTTAGAACATAGAACATAACAGCGCAGTACACGTTCTTCAGCCCTCGATGTTGCGTCGACCTGTGGAACCAATCTGAAGCCGATATATCAGACACTATTCCATTTTCATCCATATCTTTATCTAATGACCATTTAAATGCCCTTAAAGTAACAAGTCTACTACTTTGCAGACAGGGCGTTCCAAGCCCCTACAACTCTCTGAATAAAGAAACCACCTCTGACATCTGTCATATCTATCACCCCTCAATTTAAACCTATGACCCCTTGTGCTAGCCATCACCATCCAAGGAGAAATGCTCTCAATGTCCACCCTATGTCAATCTCTGATTATCTTACATGTCTCAATTAAGTCACCTCTCAATCATCTTCTCTCTATGAAAACAGCCTCAAGACCGTCAGACTTCCCTCTGTACCAGGCAATATCGTAGTAAATCACCTCTGACCCCTTCCCACATCCTTCCCATAATGCGGTGACCAGAACTGTCCGCAATACTCCAAATGCAGCTGCACCAAAGTTTTGTACAGCTGCAACATAACTTTGTGGCTCCAAAACTCGATCCCTCTACCAATAAAACCTAACATACTGTATGACTTCTTAATCTGGGTGGCAACTTTCAGGGATCTGTGTGCGTGAACAGAGATCTCTCTGCTCAGTAATCTTATCATTAGTCCAGTATTCTTTATTCCTGTTGCTCCTTCCAAAGTGAATCCCCTCACACTGTTACACATTAAACTCCATTTGCCACCTCTCTTGAAGGGGGCAATACTTGCTGTCCTCCAGTCACCTGGCACTATTCCTGTAGACAATGACGATATCAAGATCAAAGCCAAAGGCTCTGCAATCTCCACCCTGGCTTCCCATATAATTCTAGAATAAATCCCATATGGCCCAGGGGACTTACCTATTTTCACACTCTCCAGAATTGCTAACATCTCCTCCTTGTGAACCTCAATCCAAAAGCCCAACTAGTCTGTATCTCCATATTCTCTCCTTGATAACACTGTCTTTTTCCAGTGTGGATACCAATGAAATATATTTATTTAGCGCTTCTCCTATCTCCTCAGACTCCATGCATAACTTCGCACTACTGTCCTTGATTGGCCCCAATCTTACTCAAGTCATTCTTTTATTCCTGATATACCTATACAAACCTTTAGGGAGTTCCCGGATACAATTTGCCAACAATTTCTCATGTCCCCTCCCAGCTCTTCTTAGTTCTCTGTTTAGGTCCTTCCTGGCTAACTTGTAACTCTCAAGAGCCCTATCTGAGCCTTCACATCTCATTCTAACATAAGCTTTCTTCTTCCTCTTGAAAGAAGTTGAATCTCTTGTCAAACTACGGCTCCCTCACTTGACCATTTCTTCCCTGCCTGACAAGGTACATACTTATCAAGGATACAAGCTTTTTCCTTGAACAAGCTCCACATTACAATTGTGCCCATCCCTTGCAGCTTCCTTCCCCATCCTAAATCCTGCCTAATCACACCATAATTGCCTTTCCCCCAGCTATAACTCCTGCCCTGCGGTATATACCTATCCCTTTCCATCGCTAAAGTAAACGCAACAGAATTGTGATCACCATCACCAAAGTGCTCACCTATCTCTAAATTTACACCTGGCCGGGATCATTACCCAGCGCCAAATCCAATGTGGCCTCGCCTCTTGTTTGCCAATCTACATACTGTGTCAGGAAACTCTCCTGCACACATTGGACGACAACTGACCCATCTAAAGTATTCGAATTACAGCATTTCCAGTCAATATATGAGAAGTTACAGCCCCCAGAACAACTACTCTGTTACTCTTGCTCCTATCCAGAATCATCTTTGCAATCCTTTCCTCTACATCTCTGGAACTATTTGGAGGTCTATAGAAAACTCCCAACAGGGAGTTTCTCTCCTTTCCTGTTTCTAACCTCAGCCCATACTACCTCAGTAGATAAGTCCTCAAACATCCTTTCTGCTTCCATAATATTGTCCTTGACTAACAATGCTACACTTGCCCCTCTTTTACCATCTTTTCTGGTCTTACTGAAACATCTAAATCCTGGAACCTGCAATGACCATTCCTGTCCCTGCGCTATCCACGCCTCCGAAATGGCCACAACATTAAAGTCCCAGGTACGAACGCATGCTGCAAGTTCACCCACCATACTGCTGATGCTCCTGGCATTGAAGTAAGCACATTTCAAACCACCTTCCTGCTTGCCAGTGCACTCTTGCGAACTTGAAATCATATTTCTGACCTCACTACTCTCAACCTCCTGGACACTGGAACAACAATTTAGGTTCCCATCCCCCTACTGAATTAGTTTTATTCTTTCACCTCTAAGCTTAAACTGATGCCCTTTTGTTCTCTATATCCCAACCCTGGAAGAAAGACTGATTGCATTCACCCTATTCATGTCTCTCATACACTTCTATAAGATTCCACCTCAGTCTCCTATGCTCTAAATAAATAAGTCCTAGCATGTTCAATTTCTCCCTATAGCTCAAATCCTTAAGTCCTGGCAACATCCTTGTAAATTTCTGCAGCACTCTTTCCAGTTTAATCACATCCTGCCTATAACAAAACTGAACTCAATGGTCCATGTGCAGCCTCACCAATGCCTTGTACAACTGCAACATAATTTCCCAAATTCTATACTCAATGCCCTGACTGACGAAGGCCAGTGTGCCAAAAGTCTTCTTCTCTGCCCTGTCTACCTGTGACTCCACTTCCAGAGAACCATGCACCTGAACTTCTGTTCACCATGTTGTCACCATGAAACTCCTACCTTGATTTGACTTTTCAAAATGCAAGACCTCATCCTTATCTACATTAAACTCGATTTGCTATTTCTCAGCCCACTTCCTCAACTCATGAAGGTCCTGCTGCAATTTCTGATAACCTTCTTCGCTATCCATAATACCGCCTATTTTAGTGTCATCTGCAAACTTACAAATCATGCCTTACATTCTTAACTAAGTCATTGATACAGATGGTTCAGTGGATAGCACTGCTGCCTCACAGCGCCAGCGACCCGGATTCAATTCCCACCACGGGAAACTGTGTGGAATTTGCACAGTCTCCCAGTGTCTGTGTGGGTTTCCTCTGGGTTCTCCAGTTTCCTCCCACAGTCCAAAGATGTGCAGGTTAGGTGAACTGGCCATGCTAAATTGCCCCTAGTGTTAGGTGCATTAGTCAGGGGTAAATGTAGGGGAATGGGTCTAGGTGGATCGTTCTTTGGAGGGTTGGTGTGGATTTGTTGGGCCGAAGGGCCTGTTCCACACTGTAGGGAATCTAATCTAATCATAACAAACAGCAATGGGCCCAGCACCAACCCCGTGCACTCCACTGGTCACAGGTCTTGAGTTCAACAAGCATCCTTCCACTATTAACACTCTGCTTCCTACCATCAAACCCATTGTGTTAGTAGTTTACCAGCTCATCTGGATTCCATGCGATCTAACTTTCCAGAGCAGTTTACCATGTGGAACCTGACCAAAGGCCTTACCAATCCATATCGACCATACCTCTCTGCCCTCATCAACCTTCCTCGTCACTTCATCAAAGAACTCTAACAAATATGTAAGGCATGATCTCCCATGCACAAAGCCATGCTGACTATGCCTGATCAAACCCAGTCTTTCCAAAGGCATGTACATTTTATCCCTCAGAATCGTCTCAAGTAACTTATTTATCACAGATGTAAGGTTACTCGTTTACAATTCTCAGGTTTTCTTTGCAGCCCTTCTTCAATAAGAACACAGTTTTTGCTACCCTCCACTCTTCTGGGATCTCACCCATGGCTAACAATGATGCAAAAGTATCAGCCAGGGCCCCTGCAATTTTTCTCTAGCTTCTTGCAGGGTTCTTGGATATATCTGGTCAGGACCAGGAGATTTATCCACATTCAAACATTCTAAGAAGAACAAAGAAAATTTACAGTGCAGTAACAGGCCCTTCGGCCCTCCAAGCCTGAGCCGGTCCAAACCTACTGTCTAAACCTGCCACCTAGTCCCTAAGCATCTGTATCCCTCTGCTCCCCACCTACTCATGCATCTATCCAGACGCATCTTAAATGAATCTACTGTGCCTGCCTCTACTACTCTGTTGGCAACATGTTCCAGCCACCTACCACCTTGTGTAAAATACTTGCCGCGTATATCCCCCTTAAACTTTTCACCTCTCATCTTTAAAACGTCACCTCTCGTTATGGAATCCTTCTCCATAGGAAAAAGCTTATCTCTATCTATCCTGTCTATACCCTTCATGATTTTGTAGACCTCAATCAGGTTCCCCCTCAATCTCCTTTTTCCTAATGAAAACAAACCTAACCTATTCAACCTCGCTTCATAGCTAGCACCTTCCATACCAGGCAACGTCCTCAAACTTTCGCTCCACCCTCCCCAAAGCGTCCACATCCTTTTGGTAATGTGGCGACCAGAACAGTATTATAAATGCAGCCAAACCAATGTCTTGTATAATTTTAACATGACCTGCCAGTTCTTATACGCAATACCCTGTCTGATGAAGGCAAGCATACCATATGCCTTCTTGACTACTTTATCCACCTGTGCAGTAACCTTCAGAGCAGATCTCTCTGCTCATCAACTTTTCCCAAGGCTCTTCCATTTATTGTATAATTCACTCTACAATTCGACTTCCCAAAATGCATCACCTCACATTTGCCTGAATTGAACTCCATCTGCCACTTCTCCGCTCAACACTCCAGTCTATCTATATTCTCCTGTATTCTTTGACAGTCCCCTATGCTTTCTGTTACTTCACCAATCTTCGTGTCATCTGCAAACTTACTGTTCAGACCAACAGTGCCCTCTTCCAGATCATTTATGTATATCATAAACAACAGTGGTCCCAGCACTGATCCCTGTGGAACACCACTGTTTCTCTATTTTGAGAAATTCCCTTTAACTATTACTCTTGGTCTCCTGTCACTCAACCAGTTCTTTATCCACCTAGCTAGAACACCCTGCACACCATGTGACTTCGCTTGCTCTATTAGTTTACCATGGGGATCCTTATCAAACACCTTACTAAAGTCCACACATATGACATCTACAGCCCTTCCTTCATCTACCAACTTGGTCACTTCCTCAAAGAACTCTATTAAATTGTTAAGGCACGATCTCCCCCACTCAAAACCATGTTGCCTATCACTAATAATACATCCAACACCTGTGACGTGGACTGTTCCTCAGATACCACCAACTTCACCTCATTCCCAAGTCTTCATATCTTTCTCCACAGTCAACACAAGAGAAATATTCATTGGGGACCTCACTCATCTTCTGCAGTTCGACACATACATGTTCATACATGATCCTTGAGGGGTCCTATTCTCTCTCTCATTATTCTTTTTCCTTTAATATACCTAAAGAACCTCTTTGGATTCACCTTAATCTTCTCAGCCAAGGCTATCTCATGCCCCCTTTTCACTCTCCTGATTTCCTTCTTCAGTAAACTCCTGTTATCGCCTGTATACCTCCAGGGATTCCCTTGGTCCCAGGTGCCTGTACCTGAGCCATGCCTCCTTCATTTTTTCTGGTCAAAGTCTCAATATCTAGTCATCCAGGGATCCCTATTCCTGTCAACCTTGCCTTTCATCCTCACAGACACAAAGACCTTAAACTCTAGCTATCTCATATTTTAATGGCTTCCCACTTGCCAGAGGTCCCTTTTGCCTGCAAACAACGTCAATAAACCCCTGCAAGCTCCTGTCTAATTCTATCAAGTTTCGCCTTGACCCAATTTAGAACTTGAACCTATAGACCAGTTTTGACCCTCTCCACAATTATTTTAAAATCAATACAACTATGGACACTGGTCCCAAAGTGCTCCCCCACTATCACCTCAGTCACCTGTCCTGCCCTACTATGGTAGTCCCAGTCTAATGCTGAAAATGTGTTGCTGGAAAAGCGCAGCAGGTCAGGCAGCATCCAAGGAGCAGGAGAATCGACGTTTTGGGCATGAGCCCTTCTTCATGCCCGAAACGTCGATTCTCCTGCTCCTTGGATGCTGCCTGACCTGCTGCGCTTTTCCAGCAACACATTTTCAGCTCTGATCTCCAGCATCTGCAGTCCTCACTTTCTCCTAGTCCCAGTCTATGTTAGGAAAAATTAAAATCCCCTGGTATGACAACTCTATTGCTCCTGCAAGTCTCCCCAGTCTCTCTGAATATTTGTTTCTTTAATTCCTGTTGACTCTTGGGGACCCATAATACATCCCCAATAATATCACCATCCCCTTTTTATTTCTTAGCTCCATCCACAAGCCTCACTCGATAATTCTTCAGTTATTTCATCTTTGATTACTGCTGTGATACTCACCTCAATGAAAAATGCAACTCCCCCTCCCCTTTTTCCAATACCTCTGGCCTGCCTAAAGCGCCTTTAGACTGGCACATTAAGCTTTCAGTACTGCTCTTCCCTTAACCAGGACCTGTTCTGTTTGGGTTGCTCCCAGCAAAACCAAACTATTTTCAACTAATCTCACATCCCATTAGCACCCATTCAGCATCTCTCTCTTCCTAGGCTTAACAACAGCATACTCTCTGAGCTTTTCTTCCGTCTTTCGCTGATCTCCATCTGCATCTATTGAACTCCATCGCATAATCAGTATAAGTATCACCATTTACCAGTTGCTTTCAGTTCTGACAATAAGTCACAGACTTGAAACGTTAACTGTGTTTCTCTCCACAGGTCTGCTGAGCTTCTCCAGCACTTTCTGCTTTTATTCTCATTTATTCCTACACTCTGCTTCCTGTTAGCCAATCTTCCATCCTGAAGAAGGGCTTATGCCCGAAACGTCAATTCTCCTGCTCCTCAGATGCTGCCTGGCCTGCTGTGTTTTTCCAGCACAACATTTTTCAACTCTGGTACTCCAGCATCTGCAGTCCTCACTTTCTCCTAATCTTCCATCCATACCAATATGACACCACTCTACATCATGAGCTTTTATTTTCCACAATAACCTTAGAAGTGGCAACTTATCAAATGCCTTCTGGAAATTTTAGTACAAGATGCTCACTAGTTCCCTTTGTCGACAACACAAGTTACTACTTCAAGGAACTGTAATAAATTAAACATGATTTCCCTTTGTTAAAACCACGTTGGCTCTATCTGCTTCCCTTGAATTTATCCAAATGCCCTGTTGTAACATCTTTAATAATAACTTCTAACATGTTCCCTATGGCAGATGTTGAACGAACTGGCTTTCTGTCTCCAATCCTTTTTGAATAAAGGAGTTACTTTCTAAAGGAATCTTCCCTGAATTTACATCTAAAGGAATCTTCCCTTAATCTTAAAGCAACACATCAACTATCTCATAAGCTTCTTTTTTCAAGACCGGAGGATGAAATCCATCAGGCCTTGGAGATTTGTTATCTGTAGTTCCAACAATTTACTCAGCACTACTTTCCAGGTAGTTATGATTTGGAGGTGCCAGTGTTGGACTGGGGCGTACAAAGTTAAAAATCTCAACACCAGGTTATAGTCCAACACGTTTATTTGGAAGCACTAGCTTTCGGAGTGTTGTTCCTTCGTCAGGTGGCTGTGGAGTATAAGATCGCAAGACAGAATTTATAGCAAAAGTTTACAGTGTGATGCAGCTGAAATTATATATTGAAAAAGACCTGGATTGTTTTTTAGTTCTCTCACCTTTTAGAATGAACATGTTGGTTTCAGTACTTTCACATGTAAATCGAAGAACTTTTTTTAAAAAAGTTACATTCTCAAGTGAACTTTAACAATTAGTGTCATGTCGGCCCAATTAATGCATTTAAGTTGTCCTGTGAGAGACAGTCTGTGCCACAAATGGTCAGACTGATTCTAATCAAAACAACGGATTTATTGAATGTGATTTACATATTAAAGAACTGAAACCAATATGTTCATTCTCAAAGATGAGAGACTTAACAAACAATCCAGTTCTTTCAATATATAATTTCAGTTACATCATACTGTAAACTTTTGCTATAAATTCTATACCTTACGATCTTATACTCCACAACCACCTGAAGGAGCAACGCTCCAAAAGCTAGTGCTTCCAAATAAACCAGTTGGACTATAACCTGGTGTTGTGAGATTTTTAACTTCCTGGTAATTGTAATTTTGACTTCCTTAGTCCCTTTCAATTCCTGATTTACATATTTCATAATGCTACTTGTGTCCTCTCAATCGAGGATCAATGCAAAATATCTGTTCAATTCGACTGCCACCTGTCTATCCCCTATCATTAACCACCTCCAGACTCACTTCTACTGGACCACTTTTGTTAACATCTTTCTACTTTGTTAACACTTTTTTTTAAGTATGTGAAGAAACATTTCTTTTATTTTTACATTTTTGGCTAACTTTCTCTTATACTCCAATACTTTCCTCCTTATTAATCTTCCAGTAATTCTTCACTTTTTTTAAAATATTCTATTCAACCTTATGACCGGTCAACTACCTTTGCATAATTATGTTTCTTTCCTTTTGAGTTTGATGCTATCTTTGACTTTTTTTGAAAGTTAACCACTGACACTGGGTCAGTCCCTCAGAATTTTTCTTATTTATTGTATTGTATCTAATCTGCATTTTCTTGAATATCTACTTAAATGCCTGCTATTGCATCTCTTCATTGTGAAAAAAAATGTTGAATTGGGTCACCAGTTAGGACAAGTTGGAGATTCGGACACAGTCTATCCAACAGGTCAGAGGCTCTACGTAGTGCAACAGACAATCCAAGACCCGATTCAAGGGCAGAGGGGATAACAGCAGAATCCACCGGTCCCAGTGTCATCTCAGGACTATTGCTCTGCCCCATCTTCAATTAAGAAGCATCTCCATGGAAAGAGGAACAGAACAAAAGACAGGTATGGTGGAGGCTACGGGTTGTCCCATTCCATTCCCTCCCCCACAGAGACCCCCCCCCCTGCAGCCTGCGAGCACTTACAAGATTTCAGGCGAAGAGGCACCTTGATCACCTATTGGGTCTTTCAGATAGTCCTTTGGCACCTGCAACTTGTTGTACAAAGGTATCAACAAGACCTGAGAGAAGTTGCAACTTTTAGTGTAGCTTTCTGTCAGTGCAAACTCAATTGGTTGAAGAGTCTTTTTTGTACTTTACCATTCTATGATTCTCAGAGTGTGGACAACAAATTAATTCCAATAAGAAATGTATGAAGTAGCCTGAGTGCAGCCCTACCCGATCACGAAGATAACAAACGTTAGGCCTTGAGACAGCACATTACCGCCCAGAAACTTGAACCACTTGAAGACATGCCGAATGCCATCTCTAATACCCAATCCCTTAACCTAAATTGCCCGTACACTTTTGCTAGCTCTGCTTTCATGCCTTCATAATTATCCTTGTTGAATTCAAAATAGTAGCCTTGGATTCATATTCTTCTCACATAAACTGTATGTAAAATTCAATCATATTATAGTCACTACAACCAATGGTGAGTCTTCAAAATGAGGTCAGTTATTAATACCCTCTCATTCATCAAAACCAGGTCCATTAGAGGTTTGTTTTAAATTAACCTGCTCAGGGATGTTGCGATCCACCTCTGGAGTAGGTGGATCCCTGATCCAAAGGTTGGGCCACAAACACTGGGCCACAAACACTGGGCCACAAGCCAAGGCTAGCCTGCTCTCTGGTTACTCTGAAAACACAGGTGATAAATTTAGAACTGAGGAGCTGATACCTGTGAGCAAACATTTCATTTTGTCAGTATTCCACACAACATTCCTCCCTCAATTAACACCAAAAGCAGCAGAAAACAGAACTACTGTGTACAGGAATTGCAATGCCACCTTTGCCCACATTTCAATAGCGATTTATTATTTATCAAGTCTTTTGTCATCCTGCTGTGAAAAATGTTATATTAATTATATATGTTCCATGTGTTATCCTTGCATTGACACCCATCCATAAAGGAATCAGGTAAATATATGTTATGCTTGTCATACACTCTACTCCTAAAGTATGCATCTTGTTAGCACCTAGCCTTGGTAACTGCTAATATTTAGTGCTTCTAAAAGCAGGACAACGGATTTTTTTGTCATGAAAATTTACAGGGAACATTAACACAGATGGGACCCAAGTAAGAAAGACACAACTTGCCAGAAACGTCATTCAGATTTTCTAGGGAAATTCTGGCCTCATTCCCTGTCAAACAAATTCTCAAACTTGTCAACACAAAAGCACAGGATTAACATAAAACATAGCACATTACAGCTCAGTACTGGCCCTGCGGCCCTCAATGTTGCGCCAACCTCTGAAACCAATCTGAAGCTCATCTAACCTACACTACTCCATTGTCATCCATATGTTTATCCAATTACCATTTAAATGCCCTTGAAGTTGGCGAGTCTACTTCTGTTGCAGGCAGGGCATTCCATGCCCTTCCTACTTTCTAAGTAAAGAAACTACCTCTGACCTCTATCTATCACCCACCAATTTAAAGTTATGACCCCTCGTGCTCGCCATCACCATCCAAGGAACAAGGCTCTCACTGTCCACGCTATCAAATCGTCTGATCCATGTAAATCTCCTCTGCATTCTTCCCAAAGCTTTCACATCCCTCTTACAAAGGCCAGAACCATACGCAATACTCCAAGACCAGCCGCACCAGAGTTTAGTGCTTCAACATGACCTCATGCTCCAAACTCAACCCCTCTACCATGACAAGCTCACACACCATACACCTTCTTAAGAATCCTATCAACCCGGGTGGCAACTTTTAGGGATGAATGCACATGGACACATATCTCTCTGCTCATGTACATTACCAAACATCTTACCATTAGCACAGTACTCTATTCCTGTGACTCCTTCCAAAGTGAATCACCTCACACTTTTCCGCAAACTCCAGTTCTGCAGCTTAGCTATGTCCCTTTGTAATCTGCAATATCCTTTGGAACTATGTATAACTCCACCAACCTTAGTGTCATCCGCAAATTTACTAAGCCATCCTTCTACGCCCTCATCCAGGTCATTTATAAAACCAACAAACAGCCCCAAAACAGATCCTTGTGGTACACCACTGGTGACTGAACAGCAAGATGAACATTTCCCATCAAACACTAACCTCTGTCTTCTTTCAGCGAGCCAATTACTGATCCAAACCATTAAAGCACCCTTAATCCCACATCTCCATATTTTCTGCAATAGCCTACAATGGGGAACCTTATCAAACACCTTACTGAAATCCATATACACCACACCAACTGCTTTATCCTCATCCACCTGTTTGGTCACCTTCTCAACGAACTCAATATGGTTTGTGAGGCACAATCTACCCTTTCCAAAACCATGTTGACTATCCCTAATCAACTTATTCTAGATGATTATAAATCCTCTCTCTTTTAATCCTTTCCAACACTTTACTCACAACTGAAGTAGGGCTCGCTGATCTATAATTACCAGGGTTGCCTCTACACCCCTTCTTGAGCAAGGGGACATTTCTATTCTCCACTCTTCTGGCACTATTCCTGTAGACAATGACGACAAAGATCAAAGCCAAAGGCTCTGCAATCTCCTCCCCAGCTTCCCAGAGAATCGTCAGATAAATGCCATCTGGCACAGGAGACTTATCTATTTTCACATTCTCCAGAATTGCTAACACCTCCTCCTTTGCGAACCTTAATCCCGTCTAGTCTAATATCTGTAGCTCAGTATTCTCCTCAACAGCGTTTTCTTTTTCCAGTGTGAATACTGATGGAAAATATTCATTTAGAATCTCTCCTATCTCCATGGACTTCACACACAACTTCCCACTACTGTCCTTCACTGGCCCTAATCTTACTCTCGTCATTCTTTCATTCCTGACATACTTATATAACGCTTTAGGGTCCTCCTTGATCCCACAGATTAGAATCTCTATAGTGTGGAAACAGGTGCGTTGGCCCAACAAGTCCACACCTACCCTCCAAAGAGTAACCCACCCATTCCACTACCCGAAATCTACTCCTGACTAATGCACCTAACAAACACATCCCTGAACACTGTGGCAATTTAGTGTGACCAATTCACATAAACTGCACATCTTTCGAGGGTTGGAGGGAACCAGAGCACCCAGAGGAAACCCACGCAGACTTGGGGAGAATGTACAAACTCCACCGAGCCAGATGCCAGAGGCTGGAATCGAACATCGAACCCGGGTCTCTGGCATTGTGAAGCAGCAGTGCTAACCACTGAGTGACCGTGCCGCCCGTGATCTGACATCCCAAAGACTTCTCATGTCCCCCTCCCCTCCACCTGCTCTTCTCAGCTCTCTCTTTAGATCATTCCTGGCTAACTTGCCACTCTCAAGTGCCCAAACTGAGCCTTCACATCTCATCCTCACATAAGCATCCTCCTTTTTCTTGACAAGAGATTCAACCTCCTTAGTAAAATATGGTTCCCGAGCTCTACCACTTCTTCCACGTCTGACAGTTACATACTTATCAAGAAGTAGCTGTTCCTTGAACAAGCTGCACATTTCAATTGTGCCCATCCCTTGCAGCTTCCTTCCCCATCCTATGTATCCTAATCACATCATAATTGCCTTTCCCCCAGCTATAAATCCTGCCCTGCGGTAGATACCTAAAATAAACGCAATCGAATTGTGATCACTATCACCAAAGTGCTCACCTACCTCTAAATCCGACACCTGGCTGGGTTCATTAACCAACACCAAATCCAATGGGCTTCGCCTCTTGTTTGCCGATCTACATACTTTATCACCCTCCACCCACTCGTCAATGAATTTAATACACGCCGTGACGTTGAACAGTTCTTCCGCCACCTCCGCCTCAGAGCTTACTTTTACAATCAGGACTCCCGCCCACCTTCCGAGGACCCCTTCACCCGCCTTCAACACACTCCATCCATCTGGACACCCCGCGCTGGCCTACTACCCGCCCTCAATCTCTTCATTTCCAACTGCCGCTGAGACATTAACTGTCTCAACCTGTCTACCTCCCTCCCCCACTCCAACCTCTCACCCTCAACGTGCAGCCCTCCACTCCCTCTGCTCCAATCCCAACATCACCATCAAGCCAGTGGAAAAAGGGAGTGCAGTGGTAGTTTGGCACACTGGCCCCTACACCGCTGAAGCCAGACGGCAACTCGAAGACACCTCCTCCTACCGCCCCCTTGACCATGACCCCACTCCCCATCATCAAATCATTATCTCCCAGACCATACAGAACCTCATCACCTCAGGAGATCGCCCACCCACAGCTTCCAACTTCATAGTCCAGGAACCCCACACCGCCCGATTCTACCTCCTTCCCAAGATCCACAAGCCTGACCACCCCGGCCAACCCATTGTCTCAGCATGCTCCTGTCCCACCGAACTCATCAGCTTTTATTCCTGATGAAGGGCTTTTGCCCGAAACATCGATTTTGCCTGTCCTCGGATGCTGCCTGAATTGCTGTGCTCTTCCAGCACCACTAATCCAGAATCTACCTACCTCAACACTGTCCTATTCCCCCCTAGTCCAGAAACTCCCCGCATACGTTCGAGACACCATCCACACCCTCCACCTCCTCCAAGACTTGCGTTTCCCCTGCCCCCAACGCCTCATCTTCACCATGGATATCCAATCCCTCTACACCTCTATCCGCTATGACCAAGGCCTCCAAGCACTCCGTTTCTTCCTCTCCTGACTGACACTCATTCATTTCGCTGAACTGGTCCTCACCCTTAACAATTTCTCCTTCGTATCCTCCCACTTCCTCCAGACCAAAGGGGTAGCCATGGGGATCCGTATGGGCCCACCTATGCCTGTCTCTTTGTCGGCTACGTAGAACAGTCCACCTTCCGTAGTTACACCGGCGCCACTCCCCACCTCTTCCTCCGGTACATTGATGACTGCATCGGCGCCACCTCATGCTCCTGCGAGGAGGTTGAGCAATTCATCAACTTCACCAACACATTCCACTCCGACCTTAATTTCACCTGGACCATCACTGACGCCTCACTCCCCTTCCTGGACCTCTCCAACTCCATTAACAACGACCGACTTGACACTGACTTTTTTTAATCACAAACCCACCGACTCCCACAGCTACCTGGATTACACCTCTTCCCACCCTACCTCCTGCAAAAATGCAATCCTGTATTCCCAATTCCTCCGCCTCTGCCGTATCTGCTCCCAGGAGGACCGGTTCCACCACAGAATACACCAGATGGCCTCTTTCTTTGAGACCGCAATTTCCCTTCCCACATGGTTGAAGATGCCCTCCAACGCATCTCATCCACATCCCACACCTCTGCCCTCAAACCCCACCCCTCCAACCATAACAAGGACAGAACCCCCCTGGCGCTCACCTTCCACCCTACCAACCTTTGCATAAACCGCATCAATCGCCGACATTTCCGCCACCTCCAAACGGAAACCACCACCACAGATATATTTCCCTCCCCACCCCTTTCTGCTTTCCGCAAAGACCGTTCTTTCTGTGACTGCCTGGTCAGGTCCACACCCCCTAACAATACACCCTCCCTTCCCGGCACCTTCCCCTGCCACTGCAGGAATTGCAAAACCTGAGCCCACACCTCCTCCCTCACCGCAAGGGAGCTTTCCACATCCAAAGTTTTACCTGCACATCCAATGTCAGTTATTATATCCGTTGCTCCCAATGCGGTCTCCTCTACACTGGGGAGACTGGACGCCTCCTTGCAGAGTGCTTCAGGGAACGTCTCCGGGACATCCGCACCAACCAACCACACTGCCCTATGGCCCAACATTTCAACTCCCTCTCCCACTCTGCCTAGGGCATGCAGGTCCTGGGCCTCCTCCACCACCGCTCCCTCACCACCCGACACCTGGAGGAAGAACACCTCATCTTCTGCCTCGGAACACTTCAACCCCAGGGCATCAATGTGGACTTCACCAGTTTCCTCATTTCCTCTCCTCCCCCACCTTACCCCAGTTCCAATCTTCCAGCTCAGCATCGTTCCCATGACCTGTCCTACCTGCCTATCTTCCTTTCCACTCCACCCTCCTCTCTGACGTATCACCTTCAGCCCCACCCCCATTCACCTATTGTACTCTTTGCCACCTTCCCCCACCCTCCTCTCTGACCTATCACCTCCATCGCCACCCCCATTGACCTATTGTATTCTATGCTACTTTCTCCACCCCCACTCCCCTCTCATTTATCTCTCCACCCTGCAGGCTTCCTGCCTCTATTCCTGATGAAAGGCTTTTGCCCGAAACGTCGATTTTCCTGCTCCTTGGATGCTGCCTGACCTGCTGCGCTTTTCCAGCATCACTCTAATCCAGATCTACATACTGTGTCAGGAAACTCTCCTGCACACATTGGACAAAAACTGACCCATCTAAGGTACTCTAATTAGAGTTTCCAGAACAACTACCCTGTTACTCTTGCTCCTATCCAGAATCATCTTTGCAATACTTTCCTCTACATCACTGGAACTTTTTGGAGGTCTATATAAAGCTCCCAACAGGGTGACCTTTCCTTTCCTATTTCTAACCTCAGCCAACACTAATTCAGTGGACGGGTTCTCATCAGACATCCTTTCGGCTACCATAATATTGTCCTTGACTAACAATGCCACACCTCCACCCCTCTTTTACCACCTTCCCTGGTCTTACTGAAACATCTAAACACCGGAAACTGCAACAACCATTCCTGTCCCTCCTCTATCCATTTCTCCAAAATGGCCACAACATCGAAGTCCCAGGTGCTAACACATGCTGCAAGTTCACCCACCTTATTCCAGATGCTCCTGGCATTGAAGTAGACACACTTCAAACCACCTTTCTGTTTGCCAGTACACTCATGAAACCTTGAAACATTATTTATGACCTCACTACTCTCAACTCTTGCATAATGAAGATACAATTCAGGTTCCCATCCCTCTGCTGAATTGATTTAAACCCTCTCAAACAGCATTAGCAAAGCCCCCCCCCCCCCCCCACTCCCTCTGGTACCCCTATGTTTCAGGTGTAGACCATCCTCTTTGTCAAGATCCCACCTACCTGAGAATGAGCCCCAACCATCCAGTTTAAGGGGCAGACTGATTGCAGGAATAGGGCATCAGTCTCTTAGACCTTCCGCCTGCTTCTCCATTTGATAACATCATGACTGATTTAATAATGACTACACCTTCACTACCCTGTCTGCCCAGCAATATCCCTCGATCCAAGATGGAGGACAGGAAAATAAATTGTGGTTGTAAGAGCTGCTCCTTTTCTAAGGTATTTTAGGGGTTAGAACGGATTTTATAAGCTTTTGCATTCTTTTGGAACTTTGGAGAAAAACAAATCAAAACAATGGCACTTTAAAAAAGAAAAAAAATACAGAATGGTCAGCAAGAGAAACAGAGAAAAAAACCTGCACTACAGTCTGACACAGCAGTGATTCTGCACAACTGCTCCCTTTGCTGCTTGAGTTCAAGTATTTCTGGACATCGGAGTGCTTCTAAGAAAAATTAGCAAACAGTGAAAATGACAGCTGACCTTGGAGGTAGAGCTCACAGCATGAGAACAGCAAAATACATGGTTTTTAAGTGTAACCTTGATGTCTTTTTTGTTGTAAATTTACAGTAGTGAGAAGAGTGGATTCTTTTTTGATGTATGTTTTATTGAGATCTGTCTCTTGATTGAAACTTAAAAACATAGATACTAAGTTAACTTGGAGCAGTGTATTTTAGAGCAGTAAGACAGTGCTATTTTCTGAGTCTGTAGATTGTAAAGGAGCAAAGACAGCCTTTAGTAAAGTGATGTGGTCTTACGGTCAGATGTGGGAGTTTCCATGTTATTGCTGGTTATGTCTGTAGGAAGTGTATATGATTGTGAATCCTTTCAGATCGCATGATAGTTAGAGCGGTAGTTCGAGGCAATGTGGGGTGTGTCACATGGCAGTTATAGGAAGCAGTTATAGTTTACCTCCAGGAAAGGTAGGCAGGTAGTGCAGGAGTTCCTTGTGAATATCCCCATTGCAAACAAATATGTTGTTTTGGAAAATGCAGAGGGTGACAGACTCACAGGAGAAGGTAGCACAAACAGCTAAGTTTCTGGGACCGAGATTGACTCTAATGTAATGAGGGGTACGTCAAGTTCCAAGCGATTGACTGCGATAGGGAACTCTCTTGTCAGAGACACACACTTTTCTGCAGCCGAAAGCAAGAAATTAGAATGGTGTGTTGCCTCCCTGGTGCCAGAACCCAAAATATCTCGGAGAGAGTGCAGAATATTCTCAAAGGGGAGTGGGACCAGCAGGAGGTTGTTGTCCGCATTGGAATGAATGACATTGGAAGGAAAAAGGGTGAGTTCTAAAGGGAGAATATTGGAAGTTAGGCAGGAATTTAACTTTTTCAAAAAAAAAGAGGCTCTTGGAAAGGGGGGGGGGGGAAAGAGTAGTAATTTCTGGATTGCCAGGAGCGAGTAAAGGTAGGATTAGGAAGATAGAGCAGTTAACTGCATGGCTGAGAACTGGTGTAGGAGAGAAGTGTTCACATTTTTGGATGACTGGAATCACTTCTGGGGTAGAAGTGACCTGTATAAGGAGATGTATTGCACCTGAATTGGAAGGGGACGAACAAGGAGATTTGTTAGAGCTGCTCAGGAGAAATTTAAACTCGTAAGATGGAGAACTAAGAAAGGGATGATAGCCTTAATGGGATTGTACTATACACCACTGTTCACCCCACCATGAGTCAGTAGGAAATTGAGAAATAAACTTGTGACAAGATCTCAGTTACCTGTAAGAATAATAATGTTGCAACAGTAGGGGGTGTTAACTTTCCAAACATAGACTGGGACTGCCATAGTGTTAAGGGTTTAGATGGAAAGGAATTTATTACATGTGTACAAGAGATTTTTCAGTACGTGATGTACCTCCGAGAGAAGGTACAAAACTTGACCTACTCTTGGGGAAATAAGGTACAGTAAGTAACTAAGGTGTGAGAATGGGGCCAGCGACCATAATTCTATTAGTTTTAAAATGGTGATGGAAAAAGATAGACCAGATCTAAAAGTTGAAGTTCTAAAATGGAGGAAGGCCAATTTTGACAAAGGCCTTTCATAAGTGATTGGAGGTGGATGTTTGCAGTTAAAGGGATGTCTTCAAAAAGGACACAAGAGTCCAGAGAAAGCATGCTCCTGTTAGGGTGAAAGGCAAGCCTGGTAGATGTACAGAATGCTGTATGATGAGAGAAATTGAAGTTTTGGTCAAGAAAAATAAGGAAACTTATGTCAGGTATCGACAGGAGAGATCGACTGAATCCTTAGAAGAGCATAAGGCAGTAAGAGTATACTTAAGAGGGAAATCAGGAGGACAAAAACGGGACATGCAATAGCTTTGGCAAGTAGGGTTAATGAGAATCCAAAGGGTTTTTATAAATACATTAAGGACAAAAGAGTAATTAGGGAGAGAATAGGGCCTGTCAAAGATCAGCAAGACAGCCCATTTGTGGAAGACAAGAGATGCAGGAGATAGTAAGCTAGTATTTTGCATCAGTATTTCCTGTGAAGGAGGATGTGGAAGATATAGAATGCAGGGAAATAGATGGTGACATTTTTCAATATATCATAGTACCAAGGTCGTGGTGCTGAATGCCTTAACATGCATAATGGTGGATAAATCCCCAGGACCTGATCAGGTGTACCCGAGAACTCTGTGGGAAGCTAGAGAGGTGATTGCTGGGCCCCTTGCTGAGATATTTGTATCATCGAAAGTCACAGGTGAGGTGCCAGAAGACTGGAAGTTGGCTAATGTGGTGCCCATTATTTAAGAAAGCTGGTAAGGGAAAACGAGGGAACTACAGACCGGTGAGCCTAACGTCGGTGGGGGCAAGTTGTTGGAGGGAATCCTGAGGGATTTACATGTATTTGGATAGGCAAGGACTGATTCAGGATAGTCAACATGGCTTTATGCATGGGAAATCATCTCTCACTAGCTTGAGTTTTTTGAAGAAGTAACGAAGAGGATTGATGAGGGCAGAGCCGTGGGCGTGATCTATATAGACTTCAGTAAGATAGTCACAATGTTCAGTCGTCGTAACGACTGGTTACCCAGGTTAGATGTCATGGAATACAGCAAGAACTACCTTTTGGATACAGAAGTGGCTCAAAGGTAGAAGACCGAAGGTGGTGGTGGGAGAGGGTTGCTTTTCAGACTGGAGGCCTGTGACCAGCAGTGTGCCACACGGATCAGTGCTGGGTCCACTCCTTTACATCGTACATATAAATTATTTGGATGTGGGCCTAGGAGGGATAGTTAGTCAGTTTGCAGATGACACCAAAATTGGAGGTGCAGTGGACAGCGAAGGAGGTTCCCTCAGAATACAACGGGATCTTGATCAGATAGCAAAATGGGCCGGGGAGTGGCAGATGGAGTTTAATTCAGATAAATGAGGCGCTGCGTTTTCGAAAGGCAAATCAGGGTAGGACTTATATGCTTCATGGTAAGATCCTGAGGAGTGTTGCTGAACAAAGAGACCTTGGAGTGCAGGTTAATAGTTCCTTGAAAGTAGAGTCAAAGTTAGATAGGATAGTGAGGGCGGCATTTGGTATGCTTTCCTTTATTGGTCAGAGCATTGAGTATAGGAGTTGGGAGGTCATATTGCAGCTATACAGGACATTGGTTAAGCCACCTCTGGAATAGTGTGTGTAATTCTGGTCTCTCCTACAGGAATGATGTTGTGAAACTTGAAAGGGTTCAGAAAAGATTTACAAGGCTGCTGCTAGGGTTGGAGGATTTGAGCTATAAGGAGAGGCTGAATAGTCTGGGACTGTACTCCCTGGAGCATCAGAGGCCGAGGGGTGACCATATAGAGGTTTATAATATCAGGAGGGGCATGGAATAGAGTAAATAAACATGGTCTTTTCCCTCGGGTGGGTGAGTCCAGAACTAGAGGGCATAGGTTTAGGGTGAGAGATTTAAAAGGGACTTAAGGAGCAACATTTTCATACAAGGGTGGTGCATGTATGGAATGAGCTGCCAGTTTAAGTGGTGGCGGTTGGTACAATCACAAACATTTAAAAGACATCTGGATCGGTATATGAATGCAGATGGTTTCGAGGGATATGGGCCAAGTGCTGACAAGTGGGACTAGATTAGGTTAGGATATCTGGTCAGCATGGACCAAAGCTTCTATTTTCATGTTGTACATCTCTATGACTCCTTTACTGGTGAAAATATATCAAACTCAGTTGTAAATATTTTCCATGACTTAACTCTGCCGCTTTCTGGGAAGCAGTATTCCATGAGCCTCAGAGAAAAAAATTCTCATCCAAGTCCTAAATGACAAACTCCTAAGTTTTAAACTGTGTCCACTAGTTCTAATCTCCCCCACAAGAGGGAACATTGACCTAGCATCCACCCCATTAAAATGGAAAATAATTACTCCCGCAACAGAAGTGATGAAACCTGGAGTACATATTGAATAACTTAAGATGCAATCAACCCTTTCAGTATCTTCATTTGCTTGCATACAGTACTACAGCATCAATTAGATTGATGGGTCTGTTTCTGTGTTGTATGACTCTATACCATTGACAACCAACAAACACCAAACTACAATCATATCCCTTTCATTGAATTATATCTGCACAAGCCAGACAATGGGATAAGACCTATGTTGTTATAAAAGTGTAACATATAATTTGTATTTACAGATGTCTTAAACATAAACTTAATTCCAAGTATTTCATAGGGGCATTACTAAACAAGATTTCACAATGAACCACAGGAGGCGGTATTAGGACTTAAAGGAGGAAGTAGATGTATAGAGATTCAGAGGTTAAGGGAGGGAAGTCTGAATGTTACAGCATACATAACTAAAGAGAGGCCACAAAGTTGGTGCAATTAACACTGGGATTGGGGGGGGGGGGGGGGGGTGCAGTGATCAAGAGGTTAGGATTCAATGGAAATAAATCAATGCTTCCACTGAACTGCATAACCATGTAACCACCCAAAAAGAAAATTCAAGAGACCACACACTTAAACAAATCACCTGTGCCTTCCAAACATAAGTATGTTGACACAGATATCTTCAAGATTTGTGGGGCTGGGGGAGATTACAGAGGAAAAGAGATGTAAAGCCTGGAAGACGTTGTATATTCTGGAGTCAATGTAGGTAATTTAGCACATGGAAACACATGGCAGCAAAATTTTAAATGATACCATGAGACCTCTTGTGGTGCCTATCACATAGCCAAATAATGGTTACTCACTTTGGCAGCACCACTGTCAAAGAGGCAAGAGGCCAATCCATTCAAAAAAAGGACTCGGCCATTGGGGCAGTTACTTTCAAATTAATCACTGCAAAAATTGCAGTGCAAAGTAGGTATAACTTTATTTGCAAATTAGATCAATACTGAACAAAGACTTCCAAGGGATGACTTGGTATTGGTCAGCTCGCATGCACTGGAGTGCAAAGCTGATTTCAGATCTATTAAGTTCAATTAATGTTCATTTACATATGTTCTTAGCATTGAGCAACTCCTGTGCTCACTGAAATGAATTGAGATGAGTGAATCCATAGCATGCAAACATTCACTGTTGAGTGACCATACACAGACAGCTAAAACTGTTGCAATATTTTTGCTTACAAGGCTCAAAATATTTACACCAAAGGCTGCTTGGAGCTGGAGAGAGAGAGAGAGAGAAAATTAACAGATGAGTCTGAAAAGCATTGCACAAACAACAGAGTTTGTCAGAAAATTACAAAGTTGCCCCAATCCCATATTTGATAGCAAAATGAATATTTTACTGAGGAAGGAGCAAAACCATGCAGATGCTGAAAATACTCAGGTATTTTTGGAGAATTCCATGGCTATTTTACAGAGCAGTAGCAGCCCTGTCCACAGTGTAGTGAGTCATGAACCATGAGCAAAACCACCTTCATAGTTTAGATTAGATTGGATTAATTCCCTACAGTGTGGAAACAGGCCAATCGGCCCCACCAGTCCACACCAACCCTCTGAAGACTAACCCACCCAGACCCTTTTCCCTTTGACTAATGCACCTGATGCTATGGGCAATTAAGCATGGCTAATCCACCTGACCTGCACATCTTTGGATTGTGGGACGAAACCAGAGCACCCAGAGGAAACCCACGCAGACATGGGAAGAATGTGCAAACTCCACACAGACAGTTGCCTGAGGCTGGAATCGAACCCAAGTCCCTGGCGCTGAGAGACTGCAGCGCTAACCACTGAGTCACCGTTAGGGCAGTTGAATCAAGTGATTAAGGTGGTATAGGGATACTTGCCCTTATTAATTAAAAATTAGAGTTTAGGGGCAAGAGTTTATGTTCTGTTTGGTCAAAGCTACAATATTGTGTGCAGCTCCCCATTATAGGAGAGATGTGATAGCAAGAGAGGGTGCAAAGGAGATTTACCAAGATGTTGCCTGGCAGAGGTTTAATTATGAAGAGAGATTGGACAGAAATGGGGTTGTTTTCCTGAGAGTAGAGGGGACGTGATTGAGATATATAAAATCATGAGGGGTATAGATAGAGTGGACAAAAAGAAACTTGTTCAGTTGATGAGGGGATTTAAGGTCAGGAGCAAAAGGTTTCAATTAGATGTGAAGGAGTATGTTTTCACCTATAGGGTGGTGGGAATCTAGAACTCTACCTGTGAGAGTGGTACACATAGAAACCCTAAAAGCATTTAACAAATATTTAGGTGTGTACTTGTGATGCCAAGGCATACAAGGCTATGGGCTAACTGCTGGAAAGTGGGATTGAAATCAGTAGATGATTGTTTTTGACTGCCATGGACACGTGCCAAAGGACCTTCTTCTGTGCTGTAGATCCCTATCACTTTATAATTTTGCTTCCCATAAATGCACTCCGCTTTCTCCCTCACCATAAATCCTTTATGAAATGAAGTAGCAGACAATGAATTTAAACATCCAGGAAGCATGATGGAATACTCGAGAATACTTGCCATCTCGAGAGCAGCACCAGAAGCTTGGCACCATCCATGACAATGCAATCCACTTTATTGGCACCACCTCCACACCCTCCACCACCAATACTCAGTAACAGCAATGTGTACTGACTGTAAGATGCACTGCAGAAATTCAAAGATCCTTAGATTACACCTTCCAAACCCACAATCACTTCCATCGAGAAGGATAAGGACAGCAGATAAAGAGAACACCATCACTTCCAAGCTCTCCTCCAAGTCAGTCACCATCCTGACTTGGAAATATATCACTGTTTCTTCACTGTCGCTGGGTCAAAATTTTGGAATTCCCTCCCTAACGGTACTGTGCCTAAACCGACAGCATGTAGACTGCAGCAGTTCAAGAAGCAGCTCACTAACACCTTCTCAAGGGCAAGTAGGGACAGCAGTGGCCAGCCAGCAATGCCCAAGTCCTGTGTGAATAAGGAAAGTTTAAACACTCCAGAAGAAAGCTCAAAGGTGTATGCAGTCAGAACACCACAGAAGTTTGGGACTTGAGATAAAACATCTTAAAATAATCTGATTAATACACATACTTTTTTTGTTACATTCTTGCATGGAGCGAGAGCATCACTAGCAAGGCCTACATGTATTGCCCATCCATAAAAAAAATAAGTTTCTACCTTCTGAAATACACTCAAACAGATTTGCATTTTAGGATAAAAGTTGATCAGACCACCACAAGTTAAAAAACAGACACTATAGTGTGTGACTTTCAAAACATGAAGGATATTAATACTGTTTGAAATCTACAAGCTATGCAGTTCTTACTATCTTAACTTTTCAGATTGTTAAAGGTGCATAGCTTCTGAGCAAAAATTGCTTGTTGTAGCTCAAAAACACATTTTTAGATTAGATTAGATTACAGTGTGGAAACAGGCCCTTCGGCCCAACAAGTCCACACCGACCCGCCGAAGCAAAACCCACCCCTACCCCTACATTTACCCCTTACCTAACACTACGGGCAATTTAGTATGGCCAATTCACCTGACCCTGCACATCTTTTGGATGGTGGGAGGAAACCGGAGCACCCGGAGGAAACCGGCATAGGCAAAATGTCAAAAATGGACTCAGGTATGATGATTCTATTATAGAGATAATATTTGCATCATTCGCTTGACTCATTAGCATGTATGAAATCATACCAGTGCACAAGTACAAAATTTTAGGAGCAAGGTTGAAGAGATAGGGTGAATACAAGCTCAATTTCACTTTATTTAAAGGCGAAAATTCAACTGAAGACGGCATACACTGCCACAAAAAAAATCACCAAATTTTCTCTTCTCAAAGCAATAAATATCTTGGAATAATCAATTATGTCAAATATCCTCCCCAAATATAGGGGAATTTAGCAGAATTCCAGTTGAACTATTGCCAGAAAATGAGGACTGATTGGAGACGTTTTGTTTGAACATCTTATAAGCAAGAGACTTGGAGTCCTGGCCAATATTTATTCCTTAGCCATATGCATACTATAATCGGGCTGAATCATTTCATCTCACAAAAAAGATCAAATATAAGGCACCACGACAAAAGCTCATCTTTCTGATGAAGAGTCATCTAGACTCTAAGCCTGACTCACTGTGATTTCCAACACTTTTTGCTTTCAGTCTCATTTTTGTATAGTGCCTTCAAATGCATTAACCTTCACATCAGTGTTATATAGCAAAATATGACATTGAACTACATAAGGAGGCAAAGTAGTGTCAAAAGTTGTAAGGAGTGCCATAAAGACTAAAGCTAGATAGAAAGATAAAGCAATTTAGGGTTGGAATTCTAGAGTTTAAAATCATGTTGACTGAATGCAAGTGATTAAAATCAGGGATGATCAAGAAGCCAGAATTGGTGAAGGGCAAATATCCCTGAGCTCGGAAGACTGGACAAGATGAGAAATAGGGAGCGACAAGAGAAACAATGAGATCTGAAAGCAAATGTGAGAATTTTAAAATTGAGGCATTAACTAACTGAGAGCCAATGTAGGTTAGAGAACACAGACCTGATTGATGAAAATAAAGTACTGTAAAACATCAGCATGTCTTGCAGCATCAGTGCAGAAGGAACCTGATGTTTTGCCAGCACTTCAGTTTTATTTTAGATTTGTAGCAGTTTTAGTATTTTGCTTTAATTTTGTTGTAAGTAGAGCTTTGGATGATCTCAAATTTAAAGCTCCCAAGTTCATAACATATAACAGCAGAATTAGGCCATTTGGCCCAGAGAGTCTGTGCCGCTATTTGATCATGACCGATATGCTCCTCACTCCCATTTTCCTGCCTTCTCTTCATAACTCTTCAATCTATTGCCTATTAAAAAATCTGTCTAACTCTGCCTTAAATGTACTCACTGTCCCAGCATCCATCACACTTTGGAGTAGCAAATTCCACAGATTCGCACCCCTTTAGGAGAAATACTTCCTCCACAACTGTTTTTAAATTTGCTACCCTTTATCCGAAGAGATGATGATCTCTCATCCTAGAATGCCCCACAAGAGGAAGCATCCGCTCCAAGTCTATTTTATCCATACCTTTTATCATCTTGAATATCTCAATTTTATCTTCCCTCATTCTTCTAAATTCCAGAGAGTACAAGCCCAAACTTTTCAAGCTTTCTTCATACAACACACCCCTCATCTATCTAGTGGACCTCCTCTGAACTGCATCTAAATAAGGGGACCAAAACTGTACACAATACTCCTGATGCAGTCTCACCAATGCATTGTATAGTTCAACAATACTTTGTTACTTTTATATTCTGTGCCGTTTGCTATAAAAGCCAACATTCCATTCAATTTCTTTATTTAAAAGGTAGTCTGTGGGAAGCCAGTCAGGGGTGCATTATAATGGACAAATTTAGGAGATAACAAAGACACAAATAAGGGCTGCTGTTGTTAGAAGAGCCAAGATAAGCATGAAGTTACAGATAAGAGAATAGGCAGTCTTCGTGATGAGGTTGTACAGGACTTGATGCAGCCACTTTTGGAGTACTCTGTCTAGTCCTGGTTGCCCTGCTATCGGGCGGATATTATTAAATTGGAGAGAGTTGGATATTATTAAATTGGAGGGAGTTCAGAAAAGATTTATTAGAATATTGCCAGGACTGGAGAATTTGGGTTATTATGAGGGGGCTGGATAGGCTGGGACTTATTCCACTGGAAGGTTTAAAGGTTTATAAAATCATGAGGGCCATAGAAGAGTAGCAAAGGTCTTCCCCCTGGGGTGAGAGAGTTCAAAATTAGGGAGGCATATTTTTATGGGGAGAGGAGAAAGATTTAAAAAGAACCTGAGGAGCAACTTTTTCCACACAGAGGGTGGGGATTGTGGGTGGAATGAACTGCCAAAGGAAGTGGTAGACAAGCTGGGGGCTGGAAGTACACAGCAAGCCAAGCAGCATCAGGTGGTGTCGAAGTTAACATTTTAGGTGTAATCTGAAGGAGGGGTTCCTAATGCTGCCTGGCTTGCTGTGTTCTTCTAGCTTCCTGCTTATCTACCTTGGATTCCAGCATCTGCAAATTTATTTGTCTCTAGCTGAGGAAGTGGTAGATGCAGGTACAACATTTAAAAGACATCTGGACAGATACATGAATCAGAAAATTTTTTTAAGATTAGATTACTCAGTGTGGAAACAGGCCCTTCGGCCCAACTAGTCCACACCAATCCTCTGAAGAACAACCCATCCAGACCATTCCCCTACATTTACCCCTTAATCTAACACTACAGGCAATTTAGCATGGCCAATTCACCTAACCTACACATTTTTGAACTGTGGGAGGAAACCGGAGTATCCGGAGGAAACCCACGCAGACACTGGGAGAATGTGCAAACTCCACACAGACAGTTGCCTGAGGCGGGAAATGAACCTGGGTCTCTGGCGCTGTGAGGCAGCAGTGCTAACCACTGCGCCACCGTACCGCCCATTGTGCCACCGTGCCGCCCATGAGAAGTTTAGAGGTGTATGGGCCAATCGCAGGCAAGTGGAATAATTTAGCTTGGCAAACTGGGTTGCCATGGACAAGTTAAACGAAAGGGTCTATTTCCATGCAGTATGACTATATGTGGATGTATGGTCAGATGATCATCTTGATGTGAAATATGCCATGTTCTGAACAACCTAGTTCAGCCTCAGACAGTTGTTAAAGAAGGAATAGAGTTAATGGCTAGAGAAGAGATTATGGCTGGGACTAAAACAATGACATTCAGCTTCCCTGTATTTAATTGTGTAAGAAGTTAAAGCAATCTAATAATTTAAAGACAGATGAGAAGTTAGGAGAGGCAGTGAGGTACAGCTCGGCGTCCTCAGTATACAATAATGTTTTCAGATCACACCACTGAGAGGCAACATGTTGATGGGAAACAGCAGGAGCAAAATACAGATCATTGAGGGACTCAAGAAGTAATAGTACAGAAACAGGAAGGTGAGTCATTGCAGGTGATGAGTACAATTAAATAATTAATAATGGAACTGGCAGTGACATCTGGGCAACTGCTAGAGGTGCATGCTTTTATCAATCATATCTAAAAGCTGAAGGAAGATTGACAAAGAGGGATAGTTTACCTTTGTCAGTCACATAGGATGCAAGTGAGACTTTGATTAGAGCCACTTCAGAACTGTGCCGTGGTCTAGTGGCACGATGAAAGAAACTTCAGTTGGAGAATCCTACAGCCAGCCACCATTAATCTAGAAAAGCCCAGCTCAAATTCCAAGCTCAGAAGAGGGTACAGTACCAAGTTCTACTGGTTCTGTAAGAGTTTTCCCAACCAACCATATACAAAGTGCCTCAAGACTTTATTCTATGTTATAAAGTATTGTACAATCATTGTATAATGATTCAAATTGAGCTTGGGCTGGCCATTGGTCTAAATCAAGTACACAGCGAACAACATAGAAAAAGACTCCTTGGCCCACCATGTCTATGCTCATCAAACTACACTAATCCCATTTTCCTGCACTTGATCCAAAGTCTACAACACTGGTATTTTAGGTACTCATCCATTCTCTATTTAAATATTGTGAATGTACCTCCACCACACACTCAGGCAGCACAATCCATATTTCTACCATCTTCTGAAGTTTGCTGCAATCTCCTCGAAACCACTTACACCTTACATTAAACTTATGCCTGGGGGATCCAAGATGGAGGCAACTCAGCAAGTCTGAGTCTATAGTGCTCCTCCCAAGACTTGGGCAAAGTGGGCTACCCGCCTCCACCACACTCACCAAATCATTTAAAATAGTTTTTACTTAATGTAATTAGTTGCTCAGCACTGAATTTAAACAGTCTAGTCTCCTGTAAAAATGACTTGGGGGAAAGGAGCCCGCAATTCTCAGAGGCAGGAACCCCTCCCCCGCCCTCCCCAGCTGCAGCAGAGGCGTCCACAGCCGCCCCGGGGGACTTAGCTATGGTGGCGAGCCTCGTGGAAATAATCTCTAAACCTGAAGCGAAGATCAATGCCTTCATTGAAGAGTCCCGAAGCCGATGGAATTCACTCTGAGCCGCTACAAAATCACGGCCGAGACATCGAAGAAATCGAGCGCCAAGTCGGAGGGGTGGAGCTAAAGGCCGCGACCTCCGAGATCATAGCAGAATCAGCCGTGGATCGGGTCCGGACTCTCGAACAGCAAGTCCGGACCTTAGAGAATCACACTGACGACCTCGAGAATCGAGGTCGTTGAAAAAATATTCGTTTGCTGGGTCTTCCCGAATGGGCAGAAGGCGGCCAGCTTACAGTGTTCCTCGAGCAGTGGCTTTCACAGCTGTCAAATCTGGAGGCTGGATCAGGCCAGGTAAGGGTGGAATGGGCCTACCGGGTTGCAGTGCACAGGCCCAGCTTGAACCAGTGCCCCCGCCCAGTCCTGTTCTGGCTGCAGAGCTACAAGGAGAGGCAGATGCTTTTGGAAGCTTCCAGAAATCTTTGGAAAGATCCCCAAGCCATGATTCATAAAGGATCCAAGATTATGTTATTTCAGGACTTTTCCCCAGCTTTGGTCCAAAAGAGAAAGGTGTTTGATGAAGCAAAAAAGCGTTTAAGGGACTTAAACGTTCAGTACTCCTTGCGCTACACTACACTTCAACCATGAAGGGTCCATGTATAACTTTGGATCACCAGAGAAGGCCAAGGAACTTTTGGACTCTCAGATAAATTATAAGAGTTAATTGATGTTGTTTTGCCCTCCCCCCACACCGGTTTACCCCCCTTTTTTTTCCTTTATTACCTTACTGTTTATTATCATCTCCGTGGGGTGGGAAGAGGGGTTTATTTATTTATTCTTTACTTAGCGATTTTCTTCCTTTTTTTATATATCCAGGGGGTCTAGTTAATGTAGATGGGGGGGGGGGAAGGTGGTTACCGTATCCTATTTTATCTCTGTCCTTAGGAGCGGGATTGTTTTCCCCTGTTATTCTGTAGTACTATATTTAATTATTATTTGCTGAGACTGTAATTTTATAGTCATTTTTAATTCTAGCTCAGTAGTATATTTGAATTTTCTTTATCCTATCGTGGGGTGCCTGGGTCAAGGGTGGGACACTGGTTGGGAGAGGTTATGATGGGTTTTTGGAAAGGAAGCGATGCCCCCTGGGAATAAGGGGGAAGATCTCTGTTTAAATAAGTTTTATTTTTTTTATTTAGAAATAGTTTCTATTTATATTGATCTGAGCGTGTGTATTAAAGAATTTTATATGCTCTATGCTCGGGATGTTTTGGATAGGGTTTCTTCTCCCAGGGGGTCTCTGACTTGCCTGGTGATTGTGGGTGATCGGTCGATTAAATGGTGCACCTGGAATGTCACGGGGAGTAATTCACCAATCAAAAGGAAGAAAATATTATCAAACCTCAAGGAGGAAAGGATCGATATAGCTCTCCTATAGGAGACACATTTATTGGATAAAGAACACCTGAAGTTACGACAAGGAAGAAATTATTATCCATTCTCTCTTTCTGTGCAAAGAAAAACATTTTGGTAAACTGGGTGGCTAAGGGCCCTCATGGACGTTCGAGTTGGCACAGAATAACTGTGGAATATACTCCCCCTGACTTCCTTACAAATATGGTGCACCAAAAAAAAACAAATTACTCCATAAAATATGGCAGCCCTTCTTGAATTACACAAATACAGATATCTCGATCATCCTAACAAGGGCCTTTATTTAATTGAGAGGATGAACCTGGCTGGTCCAAGATGCCTAAGGAGAGGAATCCCGCACAAATACGGGTTTTGTTGTGATCTGATGTTAACACATTCTGAGCATGTATATCACGACTCAATTTCTGTGTTATCTGTTGTTTTTTTTTTCTCTTGAATAATCATACACTCTGGCTAGTTGTGGGTTAGATGAGTAGTTAGTTGAGTTTTGTTTTATTTTTCGTTTTTTTTTCTGTTTGATAGATTTTGGTTATTATTTATTTAAGATTTAATTGTATACCAATGTTTATACTTGGGTTTTTTTTTTAGTTTTCTTTTGACAATGTAAAAACATGTTAAACTCTCAATAAAAATATCTATTAAAAAAAAGTATGCCTATTGTTGTACTGCTCCCCCCCGCCAGTCGAAGCAAAATGCTCAGAGACACAGTACGGTTTTACCTCCTTTATCTTTATTCTGGGTCCTGGAGGGAGAGAGAACGATTGCCTATGTGCACAGAGACACGAGTTCAGAGTCTTCTCTGGAAGAGCAGTTTCTCAATGAATTATATAGTCATTTTACAGGGGGGGGGAATCCATATAAGGCAACATACATATTGATTGGGTGACCATTACAATCAGTGAATATCGATAGTAAAGATTAAGCCATCTGCTGTTACACAATGACTAACTGGCTTCACAATGAATACTTTTCACCTTGTTAACTGACGTTACATACTGAATGTTACGTCACCTTGTTAAATGGCTCTACATAATGAATGCTTTTCCACCTTGTTAATCCATTACCCTTGCCTCCAGCACCCCATTGTTAACTGTAAGTTGTTATCTGATCTGAGTAATGCTCAGCTTAAACTCTTGTTTCACAAAACTCAAAATTTAACTCTTTCCCTGCCTGTTTATACCCAATACACATTCTCACATTGGTCTTAGATATGTCTGTCAAGGGGAACTGATTCTCTCAACCTATTCCATCTATGTTTCTCATAATTTTGTATGCTTTGACTTGATAAAGGAGCAGCACTCCAAAAGCTTGTGATTTCAAATAAACTTGTTGGACTATAACCTGATGTTGTGTGACTCCTGACTTTGTCCACCCTACTCCAACACCGGCATCTCCACATCAACATCATAATTTCGTATACTTCAATCAGACTCCCCACCCCCACCCCCAATTACTTTTGCCCCAAGGAAAAGCAGACCCAGCCTAACAGTCTCTCCTCACAACAGACTTTTAATCCCAGGCAACATCCTGGTGAATCTTTTCTGCACCCTCTCCAGTACAATCACATCTATCCAATACTGCGACCAGAAGTGCACACAGTGTTTCATCTGTAGCCTAATCAATGTTTTTCAAAGTTGTAACAAGACTTCCTTGCTCCGATATTCTATGTCCTGGCCAATGAAGGTATGCATTCTCAACACCTTCACCACCACCATGCTCTTCCTGTGCTGAAACCTTCAGCAATCTATGCACTTGCATACCAAAGTCCCTTTGTTCCTTCGTACTCCTGAGGAACCCATCATTCATTGTGTATATCTTTGCCTAAACAGATCTCCCAAAATGCATCACCTCATACTTGTCATGATTAAGTTCCATCTGCCAATGCTCTGCCCAATTTACAACCTGATCATGATCAGACTGCAGTCTGAGACATGCGCATGTTTATCAAAGTACTGTAAACAATGGAAGCTCAGTTAAAACTGAATGAAGAACTTTTTTATTATTAATTGAATTCACTATTTTAAATCTCAATTTCTGCAGTCTCATTTCAGTTTTCACAGGATTTACATTATTTTCTTTGTCTTCCTCTCCACAAAGTTCTTGCATACAAATTAAGTACACAACGGAGGTCCACAATAAGATTGCAGGCAGGGATGTACGTATACATGTCAATGGAAAGATTTGAGAAGATAGGAGAAGTAAAAGTACTGAAGCTTCAACATATGAATATTCAACAAAAATATCAGGAGAAATATACAATTTCAAATTAGGCTGACTGAAAGATCACGATTAAAGCTTTAAAACTGAACCTATAGCTCTCAAAACTGAGGATGAAATCTGTGAATCAACTTAAGGCAAATGACAAAAAAAATTAAGAGGAGACATGATGAGATTATTAGACTCTGGTGGAAACAGATTCAATCATAACTTTGAAAATAATTCAGAAAATTATCTGAATAAAGAACAATTGCAGGGGACAAGCTGGTAGCGTTGAACTGATGGAGTTGCTCTTCCAAAGAGCCAGTACAGCTTTCACAGGCTGAGTGGCCTCCTTCCTTGCTATATTCATGCTATAATGCTGTTTCACCCAAGTTATTACATTCCAAAAGGCCTGTTGACCTAAAATGCACAGGAATTTCGAACTTGTACAATTTCCTTCTGAAATGCCAGTGGGTAAAAAATATAATCCAAGAAAACATTTGGAGAAAGACAATAAATGATCTTCAGTGTAAAATTAAACCACTGGAGGAAGTTAGCTATCATATGGAAGAGCAACAGAATGGGTTCTCAGAGATTGAGTGTGAAGGATTGGAGAAATAAAACACGATAGGAATAAAAGATACATATAGTAAGGATGGAGTATGGCAGGGAAGAATTAGTTGTCATGGCAGCAGTTAAAAGCAATAATGATTGCAGAATGGAATTGCGTGCGAGGACTTATCAAGGCACTGAAAATCAAGATCAAGTTGTGAGGACAAAGAGATTCATAGAAATGAAACAAAAAGTAGATTTTAGGAATGTGAAAAAATTATGGGAATTTAATTGCTGCTGGCATGGGGAGACAATAATGAGAGCACAATCTAGGTTAACCAAAGCAATAAAAATTAATACTAATAATGGTAAAGTCTTAGCAGCTCCTTTTAGATATACACAAACACAGAAGAGCTTCCCATATAGATTTTTCAACCGTAGGCATAGTAAAGATTTGTCAGATAATTCAGTTTTTCATCTGTCATAAATTGAAATAATTTTGGCTTGCACACACACCAGCAAATGCAAATACTAAAAAAAATGCTCATCTTGAACAATAAGGATTATGATAAGATTCATCTCCCAGAATTTCAACATCATTGATTAAAATGATTCAGAATATAAAATAATTGCATACTTTGGATTCTGCTAAGCGACACGCTTAAGAGTCAAGTGCATTAACTGCTCAGTTCCTTCTAGTTCATTGAACCCATTCTTTTCTGAATTTCTGCTTGTGCAGTGATTAAGCAAAAAGATACTTCACCTTCTCTATTTATTCTGCAAACTTGAAATTATAATAAAGGGATGCTCAATCACTTCAATGAAAGGTATTGTTCTAAGAGTCCAAATTTATTGAAAAAATTTGGCTCCTTCTTCATAAAATTTTAAAATAACTATACTTCTAAATCTTAGGTGCTACCCTATCTCTAGTTCGAGAATCCTATTATAGTGAAGCCTACTGCAAACCTCTATATGGAAACAATTTATTTTGGAGCATATCATATCTGGAATCTATGACATTACATAACCAATAACTAAGATTGTCGCGGAATATATTATTTTCTATTTTATTCAGTTCCATGACCAGCGGTCCACTGTTAACCCACTTCTTCAATGTATACTTTTCCATTTAGTGAAATACTATGTTGATTTAGGAGAGCAAGACAAAGAAAATAATGTAAATCCTGTGAAAACTGAAACGAGACTGCAGAAAAATTACACCAGTGAAATGGGAAACACGGAATTCAATTTTGATGAATATGGATGCTTCTTATCTCATGAAGCAACAGTTATATGTAGAAACTTGCGACCAGCATATTTCTACAGCACCTAATTTGGATGATTTCCTCCTTTGCAGCTCCCCCCTCCCCCCCTGCTGTGAGCATATTAAAAATTCAGATCAACTGAGCTGGTTTAGATAAGATACTCAACTCCTCTCTTCTTTCATCTGCCCTTGCAACAAAATTAGTTCTGCACTGCAGCTAGAATAAAACGAGTTCCACATGCCACATCAACCTAAATCTTAAAGAGCTCTAACCTATTATTCTTGCTTTGGCAAAACAATTCTTAATTACAATCAGTTCTCTGCCTGCATATCGCAATAATAACCAGCCATTTTGTTTCCATTGTATAAGAGACAGATTTGCCATTGTCTCTCATTAGCATATCATATAATTTAGGCAGAAAGCCACTGAAAAAGACACGTGCTATAAATGGTGATTTAACCATGGGAGTAAGTTTTACATATTCTGCACTGCTGGCATTTGATCCACAGGTCGACAGCAGCAGCCCGGTAGCCTTATTATTCTTGATTTTCTCCTCAGCTTTGTTGTCTATTTCTTTCTGCCTCCCACGGTTAGAATTCTAAATCTATTCATCTGTTAAATATTTTGCAGCACTTCACCTTTCTCTTTTTTGTACAATAATCCTCTTAATTACATTTCCCTCTTCACCCCTGTTCTTCTACGAATACACTAAATATACATCACTCTCACTTTTTGTCATCTCCATTTACAAGACGCCAATTACCGATTTTGTCTCGCTTTTCCAACATTTTCCTCGTTCTCTGTTGCCAGCCTCCCTCCCCCAGTCTCCTCCTCAATTTACTTACCGTCATGCTGTCCTGGCATCTGATACACAGACAAATATGATTGAGTACAAAGATTCAACCCTCTACAATTTCTTAGGAACTACTCCCCAGAAGGAATGTGACCAGCACCCACCTTTGTACAACGCTCATACGAAGGTTACACATATTCAACTGAAGAAGCCACTGCAGCATTTTCGACAAGAGACAAAGGCAACAGCGAACTGGTCTAACAGCAGAACAAATGGAACAAAGCAGCAGGAGCTCCAGCCATTTACTGCAGTCGTTGTGCATAGAGTATAGTGCTTTCGACACCACCAGGTGTCTACGCAAAACCTTGCAGCTGCAGTGGGACAGTTAATATCTTGACGCCAAAACATCTCATTTCCTTCAGACCAACTTAACCCTTTCACTAACAAACAAGTTGTGGAAAATACTGCCGTGCATGACTACTGAAAAGCTCTTCACTAAATGTTAAAAACATATAAATTGCATGCAATGAGCACCTAAAGGCAAATGAAAATTTCGCACAACCTGCTTTTCAGCATTCCCAACCTTCCAGTGCAAATCACATCCCTCAGTTCTAGCTAATAGATTGGATAGAACTACAATTATCTAAACTAAATCACCAAAACAACTTACTACCATTTGAACACAACAGGAGCCACAAAGCCTTCTATTAAAACAAGTATCTTGCAGTCCCATCTGCATCGCTCTCCAATCCCATCTTGCCAGCAGGTCTGTACTTAACCCAATTCATGATGAGCCAATAGGTACAGATGTTACTCTTCCCTCCCTCGAATACACACTTAGTCTCTATTTCGTGGTTAGTGAACTGGGATTGTTAACCCAGCAGTATGGAGAGTCCTTACACAGACTGACATCCTTCCCCACCACCCCATTTTATTGTTAACTATTACTTAAACACATATCATAAACAACAAATGATATTTAATCAAATTCCTGTAATATTAATATTTTATTTGCTGAAGAATGTTCCAGTTATACAGGACGTTAATTAGTGAGACTGCATTTGGCATACTGTACACAGCAATATTCACCATATTTACGAAAGGACGTTTATGCAGTGGAAGCAGTTTCGAGAAAGTTTCTTAGACTTACACCTGCAACAAGTGTATGAGGCAAGGCTAGGCCTGTATCTTCTGCAGCTTAGAAGAGTTAGAGATGACTTAATTGAAGCATAAGATTATAAGGGGACTTAACCAAGTGGATGTTGAAAAGATAGGAGAATCTAGAAATAGGAGTCATGGCTAAAAAAATACCTTTAACAACAGAGATGTTTCTCTCTGAAGCCTTTGGAATACCCTTTCTCAAAAGTCAGTGAATACAGAATTTCCATTTTTTTTATGGCAGAGGTAGATAGATTATTGATTACCAAGGAGATGAAAGGTTTTCAGGGGTATGCAAGAATGTAGAGTTGAGGTTAGATTCAGACCAGCCACGATCTTACTGAATGGCAGGGCAGGCTCAAAAGGCTGAGTGGCCTTCTCCTGTTCCATGTTTTTACGCATGGTATGGTAATTCAATGGAGAGATTTCAAAATGTGTCAAGGGGTTTAAACTTAACATGCTGGCAATATAAACCAGTATGGATCACTGGAAATATGAATGATGAAAGGGTGGGATTCAGTGCTGAGATAGGTTGAAGCTTGTGGAGCATGGGAAGCCATTGAAAAGGGTAGTGAAGTAATAATTGGTAATAGAAAGAACAAGAGCCAAGTAGCTGAGGCACTGGCTGAGGTGAATACAGGTTTTTTTGGTAGTGGAATAAATGTGACGTCATGAATATCTAATTGGAATATCAGATAAAGTAATAGTTGTTGCTGATCAGTAAACTATAATACTCCCCATCGATGGGGCAACGTTGAGGCTTACTGCTTAAACATCGAAGTTGAACCATATAAATTTAAGCAAGTCAATGCATCATCTGATGGGACAGCTGAGCAAATGAATATAGAAAAAGGCTTTCCAATTATTATACCTTAAATGAAACAATTATAATGCAGGCAAAAATGGCAGCAAACATGAACACAGCAATGTTCCTACAATCAATAATGAAATAAATGATAAATTAAATGATTTTGATAATGTCTTGCCATTATCACCGTTCAAAAGAGAAGTGAATGGATGTGTTGGTTAAAATTTGTTCCTCAGCCACACTATCAAAAAATACCAACGAGACTAACTGTTTTTGAGACCTAACTGTGCACAGTGTGGTTTTTGTGATTCCTTGCGTCAGAACGTCAAACAAAGCAGTTAATTGGTTGTGCTGAAAGGTTCAATGTAAATGCAGTTGTTTTCCTTGGCTGATACTAGAGGAAAGTCTGAACATTAAAACCCTGTAACTTGAATGTAGATGTGTTTTCTGCCTACGTAACTTCCTGTTATCATGTTTTGCCATATATTCTATTATAAATCTCCATGCCTACATTTATAATGTAACAATACAAATTTATCATGCACCAATTACAGCATCCTCCCAGCAAGAGTATGAGAGCACCTCAACTTAATATCTCTCAGCTCCTCAACTGTACGACAGAGAAACTCCTACACTGCTACCACCTCTACACTTGTTTTTAAAATGATCATGTGTCTTACTTTTTAAAACTATAATTGGTACCCAATCCAGGAAGATAAAAATAGAGATAGATGCACAAGTTCATTCGTGCTCAGTTATTGCCTGCTTTCTGATGTGGTACATCTCATGATCATTATAGTTGAGAGCATTATCATAATCCAAACAAAGAAAAACAAAAAGCAAGCGATTATAAATGAGAAGAACACGTATAATAACGCACAAATGGGATAAAATGTATTAACCCTCAAATAACTTCACTCTGAAATAAGTACTATAAGAAAGATAACCTCCTTAATTGGCACGGTGGCACAGTGGTGCCTCACATCGCCAGAGACCCGGGTTCAATTCCCGCCTCAGGCGACTGTCTGTGTGGAGTTTGCACATTCTCCCTGTGTCTGCGTGGGTTTCCTCCGGGTGCTCCGGTTTCCTCCCACAGTCCAAAGATGTGCAGGTCAGGTGAATTGGCCACGATAAATTGCCCATAGTGTTAGGTAAAAAGGGGTAAATGTAGGGGTGTGGGTGGGTCGCACTTCGGCGAGTCGGTGTGTACTTGTTGGGCCGAAGGGCCTGTTTCCACACTAAGCAATCTAATCTAATCTAATCTAATTTCGGCTATTGGCCCTTTTTAGAAAATACGAACACAGGACCAGGATGAGAACAATTAGCTGCTCAAACCTGTCTGCCATAGTGTTAGACCCTTGGAAATGAAACAGGGAGATTAAATAAGGGCAGCCAATATAATAGAGTTTTGCTTAAACAAGAATATTCATCAGGCAAGCTGGTCAGTAACTAAAGCTTATAGATTGAAGATAATTGGTAAAACAACTGGAGAAAGAACATGGGGAAATTTCTTGAGATACACAACACATGATCTGAAAGTGACCCAGAGATTTTTAATCAACCTGTTCAGATATATTATGGATATTATTCTGGAGCAGGTAGGAACTTTAGTGTTCTGGACCAGAAGGAGCTCTCCTGAAAATGATAATAACTGATTCCACAACGACATCTAAAATGCAGCTAAACCCTCATTCACGACTTTAGTACCTCAACTGGAAAATTTCAATGCACACGTGGCCGGTCATTCACAATGCACCCTCTGTAAATTTGACATCCTCTAAAATTAGACAGTGTGTCCTAATTGACACTAAGTCTTAGTCACCCATTCAGGGCCAGGGACAGAAACCATGGGATTCAGTTCTGCTCCTAGCCTGAGCCCCTACTCTGTGCACAGCAGCCACCCCCTGACCATAGCACAGAGTCTCTATCCCTGTCCCCTCCCCAGAGCACAGGTGTCCTGTCCACTCTTATTCGTTTGGCCGAACTGGTCCTGACCATTAACAATTTCTCCTTCGAATCCTCCCACTTCTTCCAGACCAAAGGGGTAGCCATGGGCACCCGTATGGGCCCCAGATATGCCTGTCTCTTTGTTGGCTACGTAGAACAGTCGATCTTCCGTAATTACACCAGCACCACTCCCCACCTCTTCCTCCGCTACATTGATGACTGCATTGGCGCCACCTCGTGCTCCCGCAACTACACCAACACATTCCACCCTGACCTTAAATTTACCTGGACCATCTCTGACACCTCCCTCCCCTTCCTGGACCTCTCCATTTCCATTAATGATGACTGACTTGACACCAAATCCAACATTTCCGCCACCTCCAAACAGACCCCACCACCAGGGACATATTTCCCTCCCCACCCCTTTCCGGCTTCTGCAAAGACCATTCCCTCTGTGACTACCTGGTCAGGTCCACATCCCCCTACAACCCACCCTCCCATCCTGGCACCTTCCTCTGCCACCACAGGAATTGCAAAACCTGTGCCCACGCCTCCTCCCTCACCTCCATCCAAGGCCCTAAAGGAGCCTTCCACATCCATCAACGTTTTACCTGCACACCCACCAATATCATCTTTTGTATCCGTTGCTCCCGATGCGGTCTCCTCTACATTGGGGAGTCTGGACGCCTCCTAGCAGAGCGCTTTAGGGAACATCTCTGGGACACCCACACCAATCAACCACACCACCCTGTGGCCCAACATTTCAACTCTCCCTCTCACTCTGCCAAGGATTGGTGGTCCTGGGCCTCCTTCACCGCTGCTCTCTCACCACCAGACGCCTGGAGGAAGAATGCCTCATCTTCTGCCTCGGAACACTTCAACCCCAGGGCATCAATGTGGATTTCAACAGTTTCCTCATTTCCCCTTCCCCCATCTCACCTCAGTTCCAAACTTCCAGCTCAGCACTGTCCCCATGACTTGTCCTACCTGCCTATCTTCTTTTCCACCGATCCACTCCACCCTCCCTCCCTCCCCACCCCAACCTATCATCTTCATACCCTCCCTCACTCACCTATTGTACTCTATGCTACTTTCTCCCCACCCCCCTCTCACTTTTCTCTCCATCCTTCAGGCTCTCTGCCTGTATTCCTGATGAAGGGCTTTTGCCCGAAACGTCGACTTTACTGCTCCTCGGATGCTGCCTGAACTGCTGTGCTTTTCCAGCACCACTCTAATCTAGACTCTGGATTCCAGCATCTGCAGTCATTGTTTTTACCCAATCCCCTGTGCATACTGATCTATGTTGAGTCATGGATAAGTAATTTACTGAGTTCAAAATGGTCTTCCTTACTTTCAAATTTCTCCATGGATTTATACTTGCCTATCTCTGGACCCAACTCCAGTCCCTCCACTCCATGACCATGACATAGCTGAACATCTCGCATTCTATTCTTTTGAGCATTTGTAATTTTAATTGCCATACTCTCCGGTGCCGTGGCCGCAATTTCTAGAATCTTCTCCACAGATGTCTCCATACCCATTCATTTTGCCCTCTTTTAAGGTGCACATTAGTCTGGAAATCTCTTTGAATACAATCCCATTTAGCAAGGCGAGAGTGAGACACAACATGACATGAGGCGTTTAGAGTCATAGAGAGGTACAGCATGGAAACAGACCCCTCGGTCCAACCCGTCCATGCCAACCAGATATCCCAACCCAATCTAGTCCCACCGACCAGCACCCAGCCCATATCCCTCCAAACACTTCCTATTCATATATCCATCCAAATGCCTCTTAAATGTTGCAATTGTACCAGCTTCCACCACATCCTCTGACAGGTCATTCCATACCCGTACCACCCCGTGTGAAAAGGTTGCCCCTTAAGTCTCTTTTGTGTTTTTCCCCTCTCACCGTTAAACTATGCCCTCTAGTTCTGGACTCCCCGGCCCCAGGGAAAAGACTTTGGCTATTTTACCCTATCCCATACCCCTCATAATTTTGTAAACCCCTATAAAGGTCACCCCTCAGCCTCTGACGCTCCAGGCAAAACAGCCCCAGCCTGTTCAGCCTCTCCCTATAGCTCAAATCCTCCAACCTGAGCAACATCTTTGTAAATCTTTTCTGAACCCTTTCAAGTTTCACAACATCTTTCCGATAGGAAGACCAGAATTCCACGCAATATTCCAACAGTGGCCTAACCGATGTCTGGTACTGCCGCAAAATAACCTCCCAACTCCTGTACTCAATACTTGAACAATAAAAGCAAGCATACCAAACGCCTTCTTCACTATCCTATCTACCTGCAAATCCACTTTCAAGGAGCTATGAACCTGCACTCCAAGGTCTCTTTGTTCAGCAACACTCCCTAGGACCTTACCATTAAGTGTATAAATCCTGCTAAAATTTGCTTTCCCAAAATGCAGCACCTCGCATTTATCTGAATTAAACTCCATCTGCCACTTCTCAGCCCATTGGCCCAATGGTCCAGATCCTGTTGTAATCTGAGGTAACCCTCTTCGCTGTCCACTACACCTCCAATTTTGGTGTCATCTGCAAACTTATTAACTATACCTGTTATGCTCACATCCAAATCATTTATGTATATGACAAAAAGTAGAGGGCCCAGCACCGATCCTGTGGCACTCCACAGGTCACAGGCCTCCAATCTGAAAAACAATCCTCCACCACCACCCTCTGTCTTCTACCTTTGAGCCAGTTCTGTATCCAAAATGGCTAGTTCTCCATGAGAGCTAACCTTGTATTCCATGAGAGCTAACCTTGCTAATCAGTCTCCCATGGGGAACCTTGTCAAATGCCTTACTGAAGTCCATATAGATCACATCTACCGCTCTGCCCTCATCAATCCTCTTTGTTAATTCCTCAAAAAACTCAATCAAGTCTGTGAGACATGATTTCCCACGCACAAAGCCATGTTGACTATCTCGAATCAGTCCTTGCCTTTCCAAATACATGTACATCCTATCCCTTAGGATTCCCTCCAACAACTTGCCCACCACCGAGGTCAGGCTCATTGGTCTATACTTCTCTGGCTTGTCCTTACCACCCTTCTTAAACAGTGGCACCATGTTAGCCAACCTCCAGTCTTTCGGCACCTCACCTGTGGCTATCGATGATACAAATATCTCAGCAAGCGGCCCAGCAATCACTTCTCTAGCTCCCCACAGAGTTCTCGGGTACCTTTGAGCCAGTTCTGTATCCAAATGGCTAGTTCTCCCTGCATTTCGTGAGATCTAAACTTGCTAATTAGTCTCCCATGGGGAACCTTGTCAAATGCCTTACTGAAGTCCATATAGATCACATCTACCGCTCTGCCCTCATCAATCCTCTTTGTTAATTCCTCAAAAAACTCAATCAAGTCTGTGAGACATGATTTCCCATGCACAAAGCCATGTTGACTATCCCGAATCAGTCCTTGTCTTTCCAAATACATGTACATCCTGTCCCTTAGGATTCCCTCCAACAACTTGCCCACCATCAATGTCAGGCTCACTGGTCTATACTTCCCTGGCTTGTCCTTACCACCCTTCTTAAACAGTGGCACCATGTTAGCCAACCTCCAGTCTTTCGGCACCTCACCTGTGACTATCGATGATACAAATATCTCAGCAAGAGGCCCAACAATCACTTCCCTTGCTTCCCACAGAGTTCTCGGGTACACCTGATGAGGTCCTGGGGATTTATCCACCATTAACCATTTCAAGACATCCAGCACTTCCTCCTCTGGAATATGGACATTTTGCAAGATGTCACCATTTATTTCCGTACAGTCTATATCTTCCATATCCTTTTCCACAGTAAATACTGATGCAAAATACTCATTTAGTATCTCCCCCATTTTCTGCAGCTCCACACAAAGGTCGCCTTGCTGACCTTTGAGGGGCCCTATTCTCTCCTTAGTTGTCCCAAATTTTAGTTACCAAAGCTATCTCATGTCCCCTTTTTGCCCTCCTGATTTCCCTCTTAAGTATACTCCTACTTCCTTTATGCTCTTCTAAGGATTCACTCGGTCTATCCTGTTCCTTCTTTTTCTTAACCAAACCTTCAATTTCTTTAGTCATCCAGCATTCCCTATACCTACCAGCCTTTCCTTTTCACCCTGACAGGAACATACTTTCTCTGGATTCTCGTTATCTCATTTCTGAAGGCTTCCCATTTTCCATCTGTACCCTTACCTGCGAACATCTGCCCCCAATCAGCTTTCCAAAGTTCTTGCCCAATACCGTCAAAATTGGCCTTTCGCCAATTTAGAACTTCAACTATTAGATCTGGTCCATCCTTTTCCATCACTATTTTAAATCTAATAGAATTATGGTCGCTGGCCCCAAAGTGCTCCCCCACTGACACCTCAGTCACCTGTCCTGCCTTGTTTCCCAAGAGTAAGTCAAGATTTGCACCTTCTCTAGTAGGTACATCCACATACTGAATCAGAAAATTGTCTTGTACACACTTAAACTCTTCTCCATCTAAACTCTTAACACTATGGCAGTCCCAGTCTACTTTTGGAAAGTTAAAATCCCCTACCATAATCACCCTATTATTCTTACAGATAGCGGATATCTCCTTACAAATTTGTTTCTCAATTTATCTCTGACTATTAGGGGGTGTATAATACAATCCCAATAAGGTGATCACCCCTTTCTTATTTCTCAGATCCACCCAAATAACTTCCCTGGATGTATTTCCAGGAATATTCTCCCTTAGCATAGCTGTAATGCTAACCCTTATCAAAAACATCACTCCCCCTCCTCTCTTGCTTCCCTTTCTATCCTTCCTGTAGCATTTGTATCCTGGAACATTAAGCTGCCAGTCCTGCCCATCCCTGAGCCATGTTTCTGTAATTGCTATGATATCCCAGTCCCATGTTCCTAACCATGCCCTGAGTTCATCTGCCTTCCCGGTTAGGCCCCTTGCATTGAAATAAATGCAGTTGATTTATTAGTCCTGTCTTGTCCCTGCCTGCCCTGGCTGTTTGACTCACTTCTGTTCTCAACTGTCCCAGTCTCAGATTGACCTCTTTCCTCACTATCTCCCTGGGTCCCACCCACCCCACCTTACTAGTTTAAATCCTCCCGAGCAGCTCCAGCAAATTTCCCTGCCAGTGTATTAATCCCCTTCCAATTTAGGTGCAATCCGTCCTTCTTGTACAGTTCACGTCTACCCCAAAAGAGATTCCAATGATCCAAAAATGTGAATCCTTCTCCCATACACCAGCTCCTCAGCCATGCATTCATCTGCTCTATCCTCCTATTCCTGCCCTCACTAGCTCGTAGCATCGGGAGTAATCTAGATATTACTACTCTCAAGGATCTCCTTTTTAAATTTCTGCCTAACTCTCTGATAATCTCCCTTCAGACTATTAACCTTTTCCCTTCCTATGTCGTTGGTTCCAATGTGGACAATGACATCTTGCAGGCCCCTCTCCCCCATGAGAACATTCTGCACCCTCTGAGACATCCTTGATCCTGGCACCAGGGAAGCAACACACTATTCTGATTTCTTGCTGCTGGCCACAGAAATGTCCGTCTATACCTTGGACGAAAGAATCCCCTAACACAATTGATCTCTTGGAACCAGACGTACCCCTCATTGCATTTGAGCCAGTCTCGATACCACACACTTGGCTGTTCGTGCTACGTTCCCCTGATAATCCATTCCCCTCCCCCCACCCCCTTACATTTTCCAAAACAGCATACTAGTTTGAAATGGGTATAGCCACAAAAGACTCCTGCACTAGCTGCCTACCTCTCTTACCTTTCCTGGAGTCAACCCATCTATGTGACTGTGTCTGAGACTTCCCACACCCTTCCTTTAACTGCCATCCATCACACCCCCTTGCTCTTGTAAATTCCTCATTGCCTCTAACGGTCTCTCCAACCGATCCATTCGATCCGATAAGATTCGCAACCAACAACATTTATGGCAGATATAATCTGCTGTAATCCTTAAACTCCTTAATCTCCCACATCTGACAAGAAGCACATATCACTCTATTAAAGGCCATTTTTGCTTACTCACAATCTACAGACCCAGAAAATAACACCATCTTATTTCTTTACAAACACTGCCCCAGGTTAAATTAATAATTTTAAGTTTAATCAAGAGACATATCTCCAAAAACATATAATCAAGAAAGAACTCACTCTACTCACTACTGCAGACTTTCTGTAGGTCACACTTAAAACAACAATACACTTATCTGCTTTTGTGCAGTGAACTTCACCCAACAGTTCCTCCAAGATCAGTTATGAATTACACTGTTAGTTAATTTTCCCAGATGCACTCCGATGTCCAGTGATACATGAATTCAAACAGCAAAGGCAGTGTTAGTTTCTTTCTTTCTCTCTCTCTCTCCTGCAATGACCTCACCATGTGCTTCCTTTGTCTCTTCTTCTCCCTTTTCAAACTGCTGCTGCTGTTTTGATTTTTTTTTCCAAAGTTCCAAAACAATGCAACAGCACATAAAACAGTAATTGGTGCTCCTAGAAGTCACCTCCAGCACCTAAAATACCTCAAAAAAGGAGCAGCTGTTACAGCCAGAAATGTTTCCCGCCCTTGATCTTGGATTACCCAGAATCCTCTGGTTATCCAAAAGCATTGGACAGTGGTCATAGCAATACTTTCATGGACAGATGTACCTGTAACAGGGACGTTGGCTCCAAATACACCATGTAGACCCAGTCTAGCAGTGATTCCTTTTTCAGCACTTGACTAGCTCAGTCAGCAGTGACATGGCCAAGCCACTTATAAGTGGACATTTAGTGGACATTTAGGTGCCCCCCTTACCATCTCAGTGCGTCCTCCAAATAATGCTCAGCTTGGAATAGAATTCATTACCTGAGGCAGGGGGCTGGTATATGGTGATTGGCAAAGTTTGACCTCAAACCACAAGATTTCGTGGGATCACAGGTCGATGTTGAAGACTCCCTGGGAAACTCTCTTCCATCAATATACCACTGTGCCTCCAACTCTATTGGGTCTGCCCTGCCAGTTGCACAGAACATACACAGAGATGAACGAGGCATTGCCTGGGATGCAGTCAAAATCACAAATCATATCTTACAGACAATGTTAGGCTGTTGCTTCATTATGTGGAGGTGCTAGTGTTGGACTGGGGTGGACAATGTCAGAAGTCACAACACCAGGTTATAGTGTAACAGGTTTATCTGAAATCTCAAGCAAACCTGTTGGATTAAAATCTGGGGTCATGTTGCTTTATTGATCAAACAGTTCTCCCAATTTCAGCATTCATCCCCAGCTGTTGGGGGTAAGGGGGTCTTTCAAAGTTGACCAATGTACTTTCAGGTGCCTAGGTTGATGCAACAGCATCCATAAAATTCATCCCTTATATCTTCTTCAGTAAAACTGAATGACTTGCTATGCCAGTTCAGAGGGCAGTTAATAGTCAACCTCAGCTCTGCGAGTCTGGAATCACATGTAGGGACCGTAGTTATTCTTCCATCAAGAATATTAACAAACCCATGCATTTTTTTGTTACACCCACTAGATACAGAAGCAGAATTAAACCATTCAAGATTTGGAGATGCCGGTGTTGGATTGGGGTGTACGCCAGGTTATAGTCCAACAGGTTTAATTGGAAGCACACTAGCTTTCGGAACGACGCTCCTTCATCAGGTGGCTATCACCTGACGAAGGAGCGTCGCTCCGAAAGCTAGTATGCTTCCAATTAAACCTGTTGGACTATAATCTGGTGTTGTGAGATTTTTAACTTAAACCATTCATGCCTTTCAAATCTGCGCTGCCATTTGATCCTGGCTGATGTGTTTCTCAACCCCATTCTCATGCCTTCTCCCATAATTTGTGATTCCTTGTTTATCAAGCCTTACGAATTACTTTCGGTCTTAAATAAACTCAATGACTTGGACCCCACAGCCTTTTGCGGCAAAGAGTTCCACAGATTAAACACCCTCTAACTGATGAAATACCTCCTCACCTCAATTCTAAAGGGTTGCTCCTTCACACAGAGGGTGTGTCCTCAGGACCTGGTCTCCCCAGATCCATTCTATATTGGCCTCTCAGTATTCTGCAAGTTTCAATCCGATCCCCCCTCATTGGCTGAAACTCCATCGCGTATAGACCCAGAAACCTCAATTACTTCTCATTTGACAAGCTCTTAATCCCTGGGATCATTCTTGTAAACCTCCTCTGGACCGCTTCCAACACATTCTTTCTTAAAAATGGTGCCCAAAACTGCTCACAATATTGCAAATGCAGTCTAACCAGAGGCTTATACAGCCTCAGTAGTACATCTCTGCTCTTGTACTCCAGTTCTCTTGAAATAAATGCGAACATTGCAATTGCCTTCCTAACCACCAACTGAACCTCGAAGTTAGGACTTCGAAATTCCTTTGTGCTTCAGTCTTCCAAAGCCTTTCCCCATTTGGAAAATAGTCTAAGCCTCTATCCTGCCAAAATGCATAACCTCACACTTTCCGACATTGTATTCCACTTGTCACTTCTTTGCCCACTCTCCTCGCCTGCCCCAATCCTTCTGCAGGCCCCCCCATTTCCTCAACACTACCTGTCCCTCCACCTTTCTTCATTATCTGCATCTATCAATCGACAATGGTTTCATGATCATCGTTGGACTTTTAGTCCAGATTTTATAGGATTCAAATTCCACCATCTGCGAGGGTAGGATTCTAACTCTACATTTCAATTTTACTTTGGTCTCTCGATTACCAGTCAAGCGGCAATATCACAATGCCATCATCACTTCAAAAGGCAGTGCAGAAAAATAAACAAGGGAGTAGAACACAGGAATGTTACTGTAATCTGCGAAATCACAACAACAACCTGTATTTGACGTAGCAAAACAGCATGAAGAGTAGTTTGGGAAAAAGCAGTGATTTTTCACCTTTGAGTGTACTGTTGATCACTAAGCTTTCAGCTTCAGCATTTAAATCTTCACTGCATTAGCAAATTACCTGTGCAGCTGCAATCAAATTTGCTATTTATTCTCATATGGAGTAGATATACAACATGTGGGACACAACCTCAGTCACGCTAATACAGGAAAATGTTCAGCTCAAGTCACTTGCTTCCGCACAGGGAATCAAGGAAGGAAATTATTTCTAGGTTTCCTAAGCCAGGGTTGTCAAACTCAATTTACACAATGGCTCTGACCTGCCAGTCTGGAACATGATCACAATGAACAACTTGCATTTGTACAGTACTTGCAACAGTCCAAGGTGCCCCACATGACATTATCAAACAATGTTTCAGTAAAAGGTATACAGTTGGGTAGAAATTACTGTTTTGACCCTCTGTGTGTAAAAGGGCATAACACAGCAATTTTCAGTGTTAGGTTATGCACCAAATTCACATGACAACAGATTAAATCTTATTTGAACAAACCATAATCTTCATTATTTTTAGATGTACCTGGCTGCTGCCCACAATCAGCATTCTTTTGAATTAAATGTGCAAAGAGAAGCTCTAAGGTGGTCTTTTGTGAAACAGAGGTAATGACCCTCCCGCTGGACCTGAAGATCTTGGTTTCAAGCCCACCTTTCACAACAGTGCATCATAATCTGTCGGAAAAGGTTTCATTCACCTCAGTGGTCTTGTAACACATCGGTAGTGTATCTGCTTCGAAGCCTCAAATCTCATCTGCCCCAGAGATGTGCAATAGCATATCAAAACATGCAATTTAAAAAAAAGCAATCTATGTCTAGAATAAGGTGGGACAACTTGTTCACAATTGGCTATACATACATAAATTAAAATCTGAATTTACAGAACAAGGATTTATTATCAAAAATGTTTACCAGTCTCAACAAGTTCCAAAGCAGCTAAAAGCACACAGCTATCCCTAATTGAAGCTCAACTTCATATGCACAAAAACAAATGCAAGTTTGGAATAATTAAAAATAAAACTCTGGCAGAAAGGCAAGTTCCTACCTAGAGACAGGTTCTGAGAGCCATTTCAATTATCTTGCACAGTACCTCAACTCAGAATCATTGTTTAACCTTAAAAACCTAATATATAATTGCAAAGCGATCGGTGAATAAAACTTCACTTTAAATATCAATTAAAAGAGCACACATCTGACAGGACAAAAGGTAAATATGCTGATACAAACCATAAACTCAACTTGACACGACCACACAAAAAGTCTTGAATTCTCCCACAATGAAAATATCCAAATATTTACTCTAGCAAAATCCCATAATTCTGAAATTCTGCAGCCCTGCAAGCAGTAAAGAGCAGAAAGTGAGGACTGCGAGGAAAAGAGCTTCTTCAAGGAAGGCATCCTTGTAAGAGGATTCGCAGTAGGTTAAAATCTTCGAGGAGAAAGTGAGGACTGCGGAAGAGAGCTGCAAGGAAGGCATCCTTGTAAGAAGATTCGCAGTAGGTTAAAATCTTCGAGGAGAAAGTGAGGACTGCTGAAGAAGGGCTTATGCCCGAAACGTCGATTCTCCTGTTCCTTGGATGCTGCCTGACCTGCTGCGCTTTTCCAGCAACACATTTTCAGCAGTAAAGAGCAGACTTACAGCCAAGATAGGTTGCATTTTTAAATAAACCTTATATGGCCTCCATTCAGTAAAGATTAATGTTCTGCCAATTAGAACATTCATCCTCTGCAGTAGTGTGGCCATCAGCCACAACACAACCCAAAAAAATGCTTATACACAAACATATTGATCATTTTTGTTTGATTATTGCAATGAGAATTATATTTCACTGCTTGTCTGTAGGTTTCTTTTTATTTGCTTTGGTTGGGGAAGCAGTTATGACTAAATGTCAGGGTAAACAATTCCTCAACACAATGCTCATGATGTCACGACCCAGCTTCAAATAAATGTAAAGATATCATCAGCAGAGATATTTTTCTCTGTGCTTTCACACCACAAAATGAAAGGGCAATCATTTGACATCCAAGAAGCAGTCTCAGAGATCATTAGCCTTTCTCCAGAGGTGCCCAGTATCACAGATGCCAGCCTTCAATCAATTTCATTCAGTCCATGTGATATCAAGTGATTAGATTACTTACAGTGTGGAAGTCCACAAGTCCACACCGACCCGCCGAAGCACAAGTCCACACCGACCCTTACATTTACCCCTTACCTAACACTACGGGCAATTTAGCATGGCCAATTCACTTAACCTGCACATCTTTGGACTGTGGGAGGAAACCGGCGCACCCGGAGGAAACCCACGCAGACACGGGGAGAATGTGCAAACTCCACACAGTCAGTCGCCTGAGGCGGGAATTGAACCCAGGTCTCTGGCGCTGTGAGGCAGCAGTGCTAACCACTAATGATTGGAGACACTGAATACTGCCAAGGCTATGGATCCTGACAATATTCTGGTAATAGTATTGAAGGCTTGCACTCCAGAACATGCCACACTCCTAGCCAATTTGATCCACCACAGCTACAACACTAGCATCTATCATCAAATTGGAACATTGCCCATGCACACCCTGTACACAAAAAGCAGGACAAATCCAACTCAGCCAATGCCTTTCCCATCAGTCTCCTCATCATCAGTCTTACCAAGCAGCACTTTGTAATTAATAACCTGCATATTGACATCCAAGTTTGGGTTCCACCAAGACCACTCAGTGCCTGACCTCAATATTGCTTTGATTCAAACACAGATAGGCAAAAGAGCTGAATTTCAGAGATAAGGTGAAAGTGATTGCCATTGGCATCAAGGCCGCATTTGATCATGTCATCAAGGAACCCAAGCAAAACTGGAGTCAAAGGAAATCAGGGTGAAAATTATCCACTGGCTGGAGTCATATCTGGCACAAAGGAAGATGGGTGCAGTTGTTAGAGGTCAATCATCTCAGTGCTGCAGGAGTTCCTCAGGGTAGCTATTTTCGAAGCAACCAATTCCAAGAGATTGTTATGTTCCTCGAGTTTGGCTTGAATACAGGTCTATTGGCTTAGAGATTGGGACACTACTATTGTGCCACAACTACCTAATTAGTTCGTCTGCGTGGATGTTTATTACACATTACCACTGAGCCACAAGTGCCCAAATAGTTCAATACACTGTCCTAGGCCCAACCATCTTCAGCTGCTTCATTAACAACCATGCCTCCATCTTACGGTCAGAAATGTGGTGTTTGTCAATGATTGCACAATGTTTGGCAATGTTTGGCAATGTTTGCAAATTGTCAGATCCTGAAGTAGTGTATGTCCAAATGGATAATAACTTTAGCTGAAAAATGGCAAAGTACATTCGCGCCAAACAAGTGTCAAGAAAGAACAATCTCTAATAAGTGAAAATCTAATTAATGCCCTTTGACTAGCATTGCAAATACTAAATCCCCACTATCAACATCATGAGGGTTACGAATGACCACAAACAGAACTGGGCTAGCTCGATAAGTAGAGTGACTCCATGAGCAGGTCAGAGGCACAGAATCCTGCAGTGAGTTACTTACTTCCTGACTGCCCAAAGTCTGTCCACCAGGTCTCTCATCCTCGATTCCCCAAACTTGGGAAAAAGACTGACTGCATTCACCCTATCCAAGCCTCTTATGATCTTATATACTTGCAAGGTCATATGCTGTAAAGGAAAAGGTCCTAGCTTGTACAACCTTGCCCCATAACTCAGACCCTCGAATCCTAGCAACATTCTTGTAAATTTCTTCTGCACCTTTTCCAGTTTAATAACACCCTTCCTATAGCAAAGTGACCAGAACTGAACACCATACTCCAACTGGGACCTCATCAACTTACTGTTGAATTGCAACATAATTTCCCAACTTCTATACTCAATGCCCTGACTGATTAAGGCCAGTGTGCCAAATGCCCTTTTCACTAACCCTAATGACCTGTGACTCCACTTTTCTGAGAACCATGCACCTAAACTCCAAGGTCTCTCTGTTGCACTCCACTCCTTAAGGTCCGATCATTCACCATGAAAATCCTACCTTGATTTGACTTTCCAAAATGTAAGGCCTCACGTCTATCTATATTAAAGTCCATTTGCCATTTCTCAGCCCACTTTCCCAGCTGATCAAGATCCTGCTGCAATTTCTGATAACCTTCCTCACTGCCCACAATGCCACCTATTTTAGTGTCATCTGCAAACTTACTAATCATGCCTTGTACATTATCATCCAAATCATTGATATAGATAACAGGGCCCAGCACTGACTCCTGATGCACTCCATTAATCACAGGTCTTCAGTCAGACAAGCATCCTTTCACTATTATCCTCTGCCTCCTACCATCAAGCCAACTGTGTATCCATTTTGCCAGGTCCCCCTGGATTCCATGCGATCTAACTTTCCAGAAACCCACATAGACCACGTCCATCACCCTGCGCTCATCAACCTTCTTACACACTTCAGAAAAGAAGGGGTTCGACGAAGAAAAACACCACAAATTGAGTCCAAACTTTATGTTTCTGTAGCATGCACATTACAACTACAGATCAGTATTCCATTACATGAATTTGGCTGAACTTCATTCACCATTTTCAGACACACCTTTTTAAACTCACAAAGAAATTCAAGTAGTCAGAAAGTAATGTGCTGAAGTACTCAGCTTGGATTTTTTACTCACTTCTCCAAGTGGTCAAACAAAGATAGTAAAACGGCAGTGTTAGTGAGAGTGAAGTGTCAATAGCTGAACAACAACCAGAGGCTGCCTGTAATCCAATTAAATGAAGCAGAGACAAAAAAAATTTAAAAGAAGGTTGTGCTGGGGACAAGGCAATTGACCGAAATAACATGGAACAAAAACAGAAACTGTTGAAAAGCCCAGCAGATCTGGCAGCATATGTGAAGAAAAACCAGAGGAAGTGTCACCGGACGCAAACCATTAACTCTGATTATTCTTTACAGATGCCGCCACACCTGCTAAGCCATCCCAGCAACTCCTGCTCTTGCTCCTGATTTACAGCATCCACAGTTCTTTCAGCTTTTATTTGACTGGAATAACATGATAGGTATAGAATCGCACGCTGAGGGTCTAATCAAAAGTAACCAAAACCATACAAACTAATTAAGGTAGAGATTGTAACAATTTATCAAGGTGATGGCGTCAAAACAGGACAAAACAATGCAGAATTGCCAAACAGATACTGATAGCCAAGTTCCGTACCCATGAAGACTGCCTCAACTGGGATCTTGGGTTCATGTGACCCCACTGCATTGCTCTGTATCTGCAAAATCTTCCTTACCATCCTGTTTTGACACCATCATCTTGATAAATTGTTATGAAGGGTTTCTGGGAGGGCTCACTGGTATTGATGATACCTGTGAAGAAAAATCAGAGTTAATGTTTCAGGCTTGGTGATCCTTCCTCTGGTTTTTCTTCACAGATGCTCTGGGATTTTCCAGCAGCTTCTGTTTTTTTGTTCCATATTATTTCAGTCACTTGGTTTATCTCCAGCACCACCTTAATTTTAATTTTTTGTAATCATCCCTTCAGTTATTACATTTTTTTTAACATTACATTACATTACAGTGTGGAAACAGGCCCTTCGGCCCAACAAGTCCACACCAACCCGGTGAAGCGTAACCCACTCATACCCCTATATTTACCCCTTACCTAACACTACGGACAATTTAGCATGGCCAATTCACCTGACCTGCACATCTTTGGACTGTGGGAGGAAACCGGAGCACCCGGAGGAAACCTACACAGACACGGGGAGAACGTGCAAACTCCACACAGTCAGTCGCCTGAGGCGGGAATTGAACCCGGGTCTCCGGCGCTGTGAGGCAGCAGTGCTAACCACTGTGCCACCGTGCCGCCCACTAATTTAATTCACTAATTTATATAACACTTAACACACTTTATTAAGTGTGATTATTAACACTTGAATCACACCATCTAACGCTCTTGGCCACCTGCACAGACTTATTATTTGACACACCATTCACACTATTCTATGGTCTTTTGATCTCTCTGCCCATAAATTCTGTGTTCTTTGGACTTCCCTCTCACTTCACCTGACAAAGGGGCTACGCTCCGAAAGGTTGAGATTTCAAAAAAACCTGTTGGACTATAACCTCGTGTCATGTGATTTCTGACTTTGTTCACAGCACCAAAGACCTGGGTTCAATTCCAGCCTCGGGTGACAGTCTGTGGAGTTTGCAAATTCTCCATGTCTGCATGGGTTTCTGCTGGATACTCCAGTTTCCTCCAACGGTCCAAAGAATTGCAGGTTAGATGGACTGACCATCTAAATTACTCTTTAGTGTCCAGGGAAGCACAGACCAGGTGCGTTAGCCATGGGAATTGCAGGGTTACAGGGATAGGATAAGAGGAATTGCCTGGTTATGATATTACTTGGAGGGTCAGTATATTTGTGATGGGTTAAATAGCTCTTTCCACTCTGTAGGGTCTCTATGATTCCATGAAAATCAAACATGTACCATAAGATGCAATTTTGCAAATTGGAACAATCTTGTGTGTTAATAATGGGAATGAAGATAAATTTAAGATAATCAAACTTACAAGATGCATCATTTACTCCCATAATAACTACCTATAATCAAATGCAAAGACAAAAATGAAAATTACCGAGGATCACAGGGTTCTCTATAGAATTCCCAAAGTGTGGAAACAGGCTATCTGACCCATCAAGAATTCAAAGATCATGAAGAGCATCCCAACCATGCCATGGTCAATCTGAATCTACTTGCCAACCAATAAGTATTTTTTTTTTTTTACCCTCTTTTAGTACATAATAATGGCATTTTAAAAAAATTGGCATGGATTTTGCATTTCTCCCAATAAGTGAAAGACAAAATTCTTTGGCAATACGTTTTTCCTTTGCAGCAATTTTCAAATATGGTACATTGTTTCATGTTAACATGAGTCAGCTAGTGGGGATGAATTCTTGCTTAGCACTGCAATGTTCTTTTCCAGCCTCTCCCATTCCACAACCCAGCTTTTAGCTGAAAACCAAACTTGCAACCTCTGCTATCTCATGATTCAACTTCCACCTAATCCTTGCTCTTGCTGTACCTCCATATCCCCCACAATCAAGAATCACTCCTGAACCTATGTTCTCACTCAAGATCCAGCTCAGATACAAAGTAATTTGAGAAATGGTTGACATTGAAAGATACAAACATCGAAACAAGGAGTAGGCTCTTCTGTTTGAGTGTACTCCGCGGTTCAATACAATCATGACTGATTCTCTACCTCAACACCAGACCCCTGCTAAATTGTCGATAGACTGGCTCTCGCCCCATAACTGTGGATGCCCTCAGTGTCAGTGACACAGCCTCCATAGACTTGTAGAGTCATAGGGATGTAGACATCACGGAAACAGACTCTTCAGTCCAACTTGTCCATGCTGACCAAATATCCAAAAGTAATCTAGTCACGTTTGCCAGCACTTGGCCCATATCCCTCCAAACCACTGCTATTCATGTACACATCCAAATGGATTTTAAATGTTGTAACTGTACCAGCCTCTACCACTTCCTCTGGCAGTTCATTTCATGCACGCACCACGATCTGTGTGAAAAAGTTGCTCCTTAGGTCCCTTTTAAATCTTTCCCCTCTCACACTAAACCTATGCCATCTAGTTCTGGAGTCTCCCAACCCAGAGAAAAGACATTGTCTATTTACTCTATCACGTTATTATAAACCTCTATAACGTCACCCCTCAGCCTCTGATGCTCCATGGAAAACACCCCGAGCCTATTGAGCCTCTCCCTGTAGCACAAAACATCTCACTCTGGCAACATCCTTGTACATCTTTTCTGAACCCTTTCAAGTTTCACAACATCCTTCATATAGGAGGGAGACCAGAATAGCAGATAATATTCCAGAAATGGCCTAACCAATGTCCTGTACAGCCAGAACATGAACTCCCCATCCCTATATTTAATGCTCTGACCAATGAGGAGAGCATACTAAACACCATCTTCACTATCCTATCTACCCGAGACTCTACTTTCGAGGAACTATGGACCTGCACTCCAAAGTCTCTCTGTTCAGCAACACACCCCAAGACCTTACCATTAAGTGTATAAGTCCTGCTAAGGTTTGCCTTTCCAAAATGCAGCACCTTACATTTATCTAAATTGAATGCCATCTGCCACTTATTGATCCATTGGCCCATCTGATCAAGATCCCGTTGTACTCTGAGGTAACCTTCTTCACTGTCCACTGCACCGCCAATTTTGGTGTCATCTGCAAACTTCTTTGGCAATACGTTTTTCCTTTGCTCTTATGCTCATGTTCAAATCATTTATATAAATGATGAAAAGGAGTGGATCAAGCACCGATCCATGTGGCAGACCATTGTTCACAGGCTTCCAGTCTGAAAAGCAACTCTCTACCACCACCCTCTGTCTTCTATTGTTGAGCCAGTTCTGTATCCACATGGCTAGTTCTCCCTATACTCCATGTGATCTAACCTTGCTAACATGTCTCCCATGAGGAACCTTGTCGGATGCCTTACTGAAAACCATATAGATCAAGTCCACAGTTTTGCCCTCAATAATACTCTTCATAATTTAGAGCATAGAACATTAGAGTGCTGTTCAGCCCTCGATGTTGCACCGACCTGCGAAACCAATCTGAAGTCCGTCTAACCTACACAATTCTACTCTCATCCATATGCCTATTCAATGACCATTTAAATGCCCATAAAACGAGCAAGTATACAGCTGTTGCAAGCAATGCATTCCACGCCCCTACTACACTGAGTAAATAAACTACCTCTGACATCTGTCCTACATCTATCAACCTTCAATTTGAAGCTTTGTCTCTTTGCGCTAGCAATCACCATCCTCGGAAAAAGGGTCTCACTGTCCACCTGATTTAACCCTCTGATTATCTTATATGTCTCAAATAACTCACCTCTCAACCCTCTAACGAAAATATCCTCAAGTCCTTTCCTCGTAAGACTTTCCCTCCATACCAGGCAATATCCTAGTAAATCTCCTCTGAACCGTTTCTAAAGCTTCCACATCCTTCTTATAATGCAGTGACCAGAACTGCACCTGCACCAGACTTTTGTACAGCTGCAGTATGGCCTCATTGTTCCGAAACTCAATCCCTCTATTAATAAAAGCTAACACACCATATGCGTTCTTAACAGCCCGATCAACTTGGCAGTCAACTTTCAGGGATTTATGTACATAGACACAGAGATCCCTCTGCTCATCTACACAACCAAGAATCTTACCATTAGTCCAATACTATTTACTCCTGTTACTCATTCACCTCACTTTTCTGCATTAAATTCCATTTGCCACCTCTCAGCCCAGTACTACAGCTTATCTGTATCCCTCTGTAATCTGCAACATCCTTCAGCACTATCCACAACTCTACCGACCTTTGCGTCATCCACAAATTTACTAACCCATCCTTCTACTCCCTCATCCAGGTCATTTATAAAAATGACAAACAGCAGTGGATCCAAATCACATCCTTGCAGTACCCCACTAGGAACTCTAATCCAGGATGAACATTTCCTATCAGCAACCACCCTCTGTCTTCTTTCAGCTAGCCAATTTCAGATCCAAACCACTAAATCACCCTCAATCCCATGCCTCTGTATTTTGTGCAGCAGCCTACTATGGGGAACCTTATCAAACCCCTTATTGAAATCCATTTACACTACATCAGCCGCTTTACCCTTCCTGTGTTCTTCCTGTACACACTGGTCTGGAGTTCACTGGTAGGTATGCATTCCACTAACACATCCAGGAAGGGGAGTCTGCTGTTGTTTTCCTCTTCTTAATGAGCTTCATTGCAGTGAGGATGCTAGTTGTGTGGTGGGGTGTTTCTTCCAGTTGTGTACATTTAAAGATGACAAAGTTATCATCTACATACTGGATCCAGAATTTGGGTCGGATGGTGGGGAGGACTGTCCATTCTAAGTGTTGCATTACTGCTCCTGCTATCATCCTGATAGAGGACCTTATTGACATACCATTGATTTGTCCATATACTTGTCCATTAAATGTAAAGCAAATAATGAAGTCTAGTCATTTGAGCAGGCTGTTCTTGTTGATACTCCTGGTGTCATGTCATCAGGGAGTCCTAGTAACCGCTTCATCCAATTGTGTGGCAATCGTACTCTTGGGCAAGTCAATGTCTATAAATGGAAAGAGCACTGTTACATAAAATTAAATGATAATTTCATCTATGGTAGCATTTCTATGACGTTAAAGAACACTAGGGAGGAGTGAATGTAGTGGTTGGAGTATTCTATTAGGTGTTTAAAGTCTTGGTTTCAGAACCTTGGCAAACTTGTAGGTCGGCATCTCAGGGAGTGATATAATAGGTCTGAGGGGCGCTCCTGCTTTGTGAACCTTGGGTAGTCCATAGAATTGGGCTGTACCGGATCCATCAGGTTTCATCTTTTGTAGGTCTTTTTGCTGATATCTCCTGCTCTACGTAGTTGCGTCAGTGTCATGGTAATCCTGTTCTCAAGTTGTGGGGTCGGGTCTATCATCATCTTTTGGTAAGTGGTGGTATCACGGAGTGCTTTCTTGATGTACTGGTTCCTGCTTAGTATTACCGTCATCCTTCTTTTGCCCACTAGGAATATAACTATGGTCTTGTCCTTTTGAATTTATCCAGTGTTTTCCTTTCTTATTTCAGTTGTTGATAAGGAGAAACCAGATAAAACTTGTAAACGACACAAACATCTGACTTGTCTTGCATATTTCAAAATAGAGCTCCAATATTATCAGTATGCTCATTTCCAAATAAGACTGCTTTTAAACTTTACTTTCCTTTTGGGAAACAATTAGAAATAGCAGTTTATTGCAATTAATAAGTATAACTTAATCAGGGACCGCATGCACAAACTTGTAACTGGATACAAGTCTTTGAAGTAGCAACAGACAATTAATAAAAGCAATAGTTTATAGGGATTTTGAAATTTCATTTATTATGTGCTCAGTGGTTTAGCACTGCTGCCTCACAACTCCAGGGACCAGAGTTCGATTTGCGCTTCGGGCAACTATCTGTGTGCAGTTTGCACATTCTCCCAGTGTCTACGTGGGTTTCCTCCAGGTGTTCTGTTTTCCTCACACAGTCCAAACATGTGCAGGTTCGGGGGATTGGCCATGTCAAAATTGTCCATAGTGTTGGGTGCATTAGTCAGGAGTAAATATAGGGTAGGGGAATGGGTCTGGGTGGGTTACTCTTCAGAGGGTCGGTGTGGACTTGTTAAACCAAATGGCCTGTTTCCAAGCTGTAGGGAATCTAATCTAATAAAGCACATAAGAAACATATGTGAAAGGTAACGACACTTAAAATTAAGCTGAAGGTGGTAATATGAATAAGCCAACCTAATGGCAATCACATAAACAATGCTGATTGTTGTAAAAACCCATCTGTTTTTCATTAGTGCACTTTATGGCAGGAAATCTTTCTCCCATACCTGGTCTGGTCTACACACAGTCAATTCTTCTATCACACGATGGTTGCATGCTTGTGCAACCCTCCATTACAGAAAAACTGCCCTTTAGAATCAGCACTTAAAGTTTGTGCGATAGAAACAGCATCCCCAGTTCGTCAATTGTGTTACAGTGAATTCACGTTGACAAAACATACGTTATAACAGAATGAACTGTATGATGCTAGATCTACAGCAATGTGATTTACTCATAATTACCTTCAGGGATGGACAATCAACACTGACCTAGCCAGTGATATCCACATCCCATAAATGAATTATTTTTAAGGGTAGGCATAGACACAAAGGACAAGAGCAAAGCAGGTTGAAAGATGCACTTCAAGAAGTTGCACTTTTATTCGAGATTTGAAAATCTTTATGAAGCAATTTGACTTTGTGGTCTGTAGGAGTAAATCAACACAAATTCTCCCATTTACCCAAATGCCAGCATCCACAATAGTCCCAAATCTTTTATCAATTTTATCAGTTTTGCTCCCCCAAGTTATTTCTGTACCTAGAGAGTTGGCTTATATGAACTCATGATGACATCACTCAGATGGTCCTCCAGCAGATCTGCAATTTACCACTGGAATTTGTTGAAAAATTGACGCAGGTGTTTTATATGTCTACTTCCAGTTTACTCTTCACAGAGTCATACAGCATGAAAACAGACCATTCAGCCCAACTCAGTCCATGCCGACCATGTTTCCGAAATGGAACTAGTTCCATTTGCCTGCATATGGCTCATAACCTTCGACACCATTCCTATCCACGTACCTGCCCAAATGTCTTTTAAATGCTGTAATTATAGCCGCCTCGAGCAGCTTATTCTATACATAGATCATCCTCTGTGAAAAGGTTGCCCCCACCCCAGGTCATTTTAAATCTTTCCCCCATCGCTTTAAAGTAATACCCTCTAATTTTGTATTATTCACCTTATCTATGTCTGTCATGATTTTATAAACATCTCTAAGGGTACCCCTCGGCTTTCCACCCTCCTGGGAGAAAGGTCCCAGCCTATCCAGCCTCTCCTTACAGCTCAAACCCTCCAGTCTCAGTAACATTTTTGTAAACCTTTTTTGCATCTTTTCCAGTTTAATAATATCCTTTCTACGTTAGGATGACCAGAATTGTACATGGTAGTCCAAATGTGACCTTACTAATGTCTTATACAGCCATAACATGATGCCCCAACTCCTATACTCAATACTCTGATGAAGTCAGGCAAGCCACCACTTTCTTCACCACCCTGTTTACTTGTGATGCCACTTTCAAGGAACTATGCACCTGCAACCCTGGATCTCTGGTCCACAGCATTTTCCAGGACCTACAATCGACTGTGCAAGTCCTACCTTGATTTGTCTTACCAAAATGCAACACACCACATTTATCAATTAAACTCCATTTGCAATTCCTTGGCCCACCGGCCCAGTTGATCAAGATCCCATTGTACTCTTCGAAAACTTTCTTCAATGTCCACTATACCACCAATTTTGATGTCATTTGCAAACTTACTAACCATGCCCTCCTTTATTCTCATTCAAATCTTTTATATATATGATAAACAACAGTGGACCCAGCACTGCTGGTCACAGGCCTCCAGTCTGAACAACAACCCTCTACCACCTCTGTCACCATCAAGCCAATTTTGTATCCAATTGCCTTGTGCTTATGGATCCCTGTGATCTAACCTTAGTAACTAATGTACTATAACTTGTCGAACTTCGACTGCTCTGCCTTTGTCTATCATCATGACCACCTCTTTAAAAAACTCAATCAAGTTTGAGAGACACAATTTCCCACATACAAAGCCATGCTGACTATCCCAATTCAGTCCTTGCCTTTCCAAATGCATGTAAATCCTGTCTCCCCTCCAACAAATTACCCACAACTGACATCAGGTTCACCATTCTGTAATTCCCTGGCTTTTCTTTGCAGTCTTTTTAACTCTTGGCACAATATTAGCCACCCTCCAGCCTTCAACACCTCACCCATGTCTATTAACGATACAAATATCTCTACTAGGAGCCCCGCAATTTCTTCAGTAACTTCCCACAATGTCCTGGGATGCTCTTTAGCAGGTCCCGGGGATTTATTTACCTTAATGTGCTGTAAGACCTTGAGCATAATTTCATTATTATTTTATAAAAGACAGACTTTCATTTTTGTAAGCCGTCTTGACAAACACTAGATGGCAAAAAATACTTTATAATAAAGTATTTTTGAAGTATGGTCAGTGTTCTAAGTAGCAGTTAATATGCACACAGTAACTCCAACAAACAGTAATGCGATATAGCTACATAACCTGTTTTTGGGATACTGAATAAGGGATAAACATCGGCCAGGACACATGTTCTTCTTCAATATAATGCCATTGGATACTTTAATCTTCCTATGCAGGCAAAGCTTGTATATATCCCATCAGAAAGACAACACCTGACACATAGCTCTCCATCAGTTGGGCTTAAACCCAGAATCTTGTTACTCAGAGATGAACAGTGGAGCATCCATTCATAGATAATGGAGTCAGCATGAAAGCAAAGAATTTAGGCTCAGTTGTGTTCATGGAATGTACTGTCTGAAACAAGATGGTATGTACAAATAACAATTGCTGCAGTGACCCACATAAGCATAGAGCAAATTATAGATCATAGTTGTGTGCATTATGATAAAGTTACTGTTCGAAGCTCACACCTTTCTTTCTGCTCAGTACTTCACAGGTGTGCAGAATATCATCACAGGCACATAGAAAGTCTTCACTTTGGAGCCCAAGTAAACTTCAGCTGTCAGAGACTGAAGGGTGACTTTATAGAGGTTTATAAAGTCATGAGAGGCATGGATAGGGTGAATAGCCAGGGTCTCTCTCCTACGTATAATTACCACATTTAAAAAACATCTGGATGGGTATATGAATAGGAAGGGTTTAGAGAGATATAGGCTAAATGCTGGCAAATGAGACTAGACCAGCTTGGGATGTCTGGTCGTCATGGACGAGTTGGACCGAAGGATGTTTCCCTGCTGTATAACTCTAACAGGTCACGGACCTCAACAGGTATTAAATGCAAAACCAGACTTTTACTGTAGAACTGAACACAGTTTACCCAATCTTAAGTTGAAGCTTTCTGCATTTTCTACTATTTCCTCTCACATCAAGTTCAGTAAGTAACAAGCAGTCAAGGCAACACTAAGTTTGCAAATACAGCTGCTCAAAGAACAAAAGTACAAATCCACTGTGTAATTTATAGTTATGATTCAACACATTAACAATATCTTAGTTATGGTAACTGTTAAACAAATGTGAAAATTTACTCTTGAATATAATTAAACATTGCAATATTACAGGCATGTGAAGTCTGACAGAGATAATGGTATTTGAGTTCAGGCCTCAGTCAAGAGTTGTCCTCCAGCTTTAACAATAAGTCACAGTTAATTAGACTACATTTAATTAGTAATTTTATAGAAGGATTATAATGCAATACAATTCTCCACTGAAGCTTGCACAATTTCTTATGTGCTCACCCATAGCAGCTCCTTTTTAAATGCAGACAGTTTTATTGCCACATGTACCAGTGTGTTTAGGAACTGAGTGACTAACTTTGCTGTCACCTGGCTGATCCTTCACAGAGTATTGAGGAGAGAAGTTAGGAGGTCATGTTGCGATTGTACAGGACGTTGATTAGGCCACTTTTGGAATATTGCTGCAATTCTGGTCTCCCTCCTAACCGAAGGATGTTGTGAAACTTGAAAGGGTTCAGACAAGATTCACAAGGATGTTAGGCTGAGGCTGTTTTCCCTGGAACGTCGGTGGCTGATGGATGACTTTATAGAGGTTTATAAAATCATGAGGGGCATGGATAGGGTAAATAAAAGTCTTTTTCCTGGGGTGGGAAAGCCATGAACTGCAGGGCATGGGTTTAGGGTGAGAGGGGAAGATATAAAAGACACCTAAGGGGCAACCTCTCATGCAGAGGGTGGTACGTGTATGGAATGAGCTGTCAGAGGTAGTGGTGGAGGCTGGTACAATTGCAACATTTAAAAAGGCATCTGGATGGGTATATGAATAGGAAGGGTTTGGAGGGATATGGGTCAAATGCTGGATTAGGGTGGGACATCTGGTCGGCATGGACGAGTTGGACCGAAGGGCCTGTTTCCGTGCTCTACGTCTCTATGACTTAATTTTCAGTCTTACTTCTTTTTTTTTTTAAAAGTCACACCAAATTATTCATCAACAGCAAAATAACTGAATAAAATGTGTTAGTTATCTTTGTATTTGATTGAAAGAAAAAGTGCGTCTGTTAAAAACACCAGCATGAAAAGTTGAATTACTCATACCATCTTTGTAAACTGTAACAAGGTAGTGATTATGACTAACATCTCATTTACTTGCTCTTTTAATGCAAGACTGTAATCTCTGACTAGCTAATGGAAGGATGGCTGCAGTATTGACCTTTGAAGCACAGTAGAACTCTGGAAATATTCCATTATCTTATTTGTCTTCTTTCCATTTCCTATCCTCGTCTGCCAAAAAAAAAATTGGAAACATGCTTCCACGAACCAGAAATGCTGACTCTCAACTACAATGTTTTAAAGGTTAAAAGGAATTTAGCTCTGGGGTGAATGCAATGAATATATTACCCCCGTGTCAACCATGTCTAGTTTTGTCTTTGTTAAAGCAATTGATTTTATAGAGGTGTCTGTTGAATGGCTATCTAAATCCATTTTAGCAGAAATGACAGATGGTAAAGGGATTCCCTTGCAGTACAGCTTCTCCTTAACAATCAGATAACCAGAATTTATATATTCCCCCCACAGTCTTTCTCTGATTCTATTCATTTTCATTATCTTTTAAAAAGTATTCCATGCAGATGGAAATGCAAGCTCAACCCTACCTATAATTTATAAAGAAACAAGTTCCATTTTGTCAGTGTCACACATCCATGGTAATAGGATTGTGTTTCGATTTGCATGCACACTACAAAGTCCTACGAATTAAATCATGTTACAGCACTGTACTGAAGTAGTGATACAGAGAGATTACCTACCTACAATTTCATCAAAATTCTGGTCTTAAGCATTAACATATAATCAGATTTGTTACAACACAGGAGGTGGTCATTCAGCCCATTGCATCTGCACAAACTCTCCAAAGGATCAATTTACCCGGTGCCGCTCTCTGGTCTTCTGCCCATCGTATATTCTTGCTTTCCAGATACAATCCAATTATTTTTGAGTGCCTTAATTGAAACTAACTACACCATACTGTGGACTGGCAGCGCATTCCAGATTCCAACTATTCACTACATGAAAAAGTTGATCCTCAACCCTCCACTTCTTCTGTTGCCATTGTCTTAAATATATATCCTCTTGTTCGAGTTGCTCATATTTTTCACTAGATCTCCCCAGGTGCCTAATGATTTTGAATATTTTCATCACATTTCGTCAATCTTCTCTTCCAAAAGTCCCAACTTCTCCATCTGCAAGACTGAGATCCCTCATCCTTGGATCTGTCCTCATGAATCCATTCTACATGCTACCTGATGTCTTCACACCTTTCCTGAAGTATGATGCTCAGAACTGGATGCAATACATCAATTGCAGTTAAACTAGTAATCAGTCTAAGGTTAACATAACCTCTTTATTCTTGTACCTCAAACTAATAAAGCCTAAGTTGCTGTATATTTTATTAACAGCTCTCAACCTGTCCTATCACTGGGCACATATTCACCCAAAGTCTTCTCCTGCATCATGTTTCGAATTGTACACTTTATTTTACATTCTCTTTTCAGTGTTCTTCCAGCCAAAATTAATCTTCTTTGCATTAAATCTTATCTACAACCTGTCCATTCATTCCCCAAACCCACCCATGTTCACAATGCTTTCAACTTTCATACCATCTGCAAATCTACACCAAGGTCCAGGTCATTTATATTAGGAAAAGCAAGAGTCCTGACATTGACACTGAAAAAGCTCCATCAATAACTTTCTTTTATCTGGTAAAATAAAACAAAGAACTGCAGATGCAGGAGATCTGAAACATAGTAGGTAGGATCAAATCAATGTCAGAGTTCAGAGCAACGGTGCACCATTTGCACTTGTCAAGAATTTACTTGCCAATAAAACTAACTTTAGCCTTCTTTTAAAATAGTTTTGCTTTGCAGAAAATAGACAAATCAGAGAAAAAATGCAGTGCAATAAATGTAGGTAATAAATGTTTTACTTGGAATAGAAATGCAACTAGTGTTGGAAAGTGAAAAAACAGAACCCGAGGTACTTTGAAATTCAATGATCACCTAAAAGTCAAATCAGAACCTCCGGATCAAACAGGCATCCAAGATTTTAAGGGGAAACTGGGAAGACAGATTTCCAAGTTGCCATAGTGAAAGTTAAATGTAGTAAAATTAAAGCAGTAATCAGGACACTTAAGGATTTCATTGCTAATTGTATAACAAATTAAGAAAACTGGTTCATTACCCCAGTTTTAGTAGAAACAAATTTGCAGTGGAATTCCCTTCTGCTGTAAATCTAGTAGAGATAAGTGGTACAAAGAAAATCCTTAATTACAGAAAGTTAAAAATCACACACCAGGTTATTGTGCAACAGGTTTATTTGGAATCACTAGCTTTTAAAGCGCTGCTTCTTCATCAAGTGGAACAACCACCTGATGAAGCAGCAGCGCTTCGACAGTAAGTGATTCCAAATAAACCTGTTGGACAATAACCTGGTGTTGTGCGATTTTTAACTTTGCCCACCCCAGTCCAACACCAGCACCTCCAAATCATAACTACAGAAAGGTAGCTTTTGTTGCTGACTTTCTCTATTTTAGATCAATCCATCACTAATTGTGCACTTTTGTTTCATGATCATGCTCTCTCCAATGCCTAAATTTCATTACTCCTAATTGAGCTCAAGATTCCCTTAAAAGAACCAAGTTGAATTTTGACATTTAAAAAAAATCATTCATGGGATGTGGGCCTCACTGGATGGGCCAAACATTTATTACCCTTAAGGCAACTAGGGATGAGCAGTAGTAAGGATTGGCAAAGGGAACAGTCAAGGTCTGCAAGGGCTGTTGCCTTCGCCAATCCTTGGTTTGCTCCACTCTCCAAAAATTCCCTGAACATCCGGTACTTTCCCCTGCAACTAAAAGATGCAAAATCTGCCAACACACCACCATGCCCAATCATCTCCATCCAGGGTTCCAAACAGTCCTTCCATATCAGACAGAGGTTCATTTCCTGTCCTCCAACTTAGTTTACTGTATCTGGTGCTCCCGATATGGTCTTCTCTACGTCAGTGAGACCAAACATAAACTAAGGGCATGTTTCATCAAACATCTCAGCTGGGTTCACAAGAGCCAACCTGATCTCCCAGTCACCACCCATTCTAATTCCCCATTTCATTCCCTCTCCGACATGACCATCCTCGGCATCCTCCATTGCCATAGCGAATCAGACCGCAAATTGGACGAACAACATCTCATCTTGACTTAATCTTAATTTTGACTGTGGGAGGAAACCGGAGCACCCGGAGGAAACCCACGCAGACACGGGGAGAACATGCAAACTCCACACAGTCAGACGCCTGAGTCGGGAATTGAACCCGGGTCTCTGGCGCTGTGAGGCAGCAGTGCTAACCACTGTGCCACCATGCCGCCCACGTGCCACCGTGCCACCCAGTATTTAGATTTAGATTAGATTACAGTGTGGAAACAGGCCCTTCGGCCCAACAAGTCCACACCGACCCGCCGAAGCGAAACCCACCCATACCCCTACATTTACCCCCTACCTATCACTACAGGCAATTTAGTATGGCCAATTCAACTGCATTCATGACAATCATTTTAGTAAGCTATTTCTAATGCAGTTAATATAGAACATAGACCTTCGATGTTGTGCCAGCTTTTTATCCTACTTTAAGATCAGTTAACTTACATTGTTATTTATTTTCCAAAATATGAGCATCCTTACATATTAGATTCTTAATCTTTATGGATTTCTACTTGGAAACAATTCTATCCAATGTGTTTTGGGTGAATTATGTAGACTTTGTTTTGTTTTAACTGCACTGGACTTGCATTTGTAAAGCTAACTTAAGGGGAAATCAAGCTGAAAGTTTACTGATAGCAGTTTAATTTTATTGCCAGATTTTTTGTAAATCCATCACTAGACCAAAGACAGCATTTTTTATGCAGTTTTGTTCAGTACTTTGCAAAAAGAGGGAATTCCAGTGATCTTTTATGGGGCCAACATCATACTTCAGTTGAATTTGCATGTTCGATTTTTGGCTTAATGATTTGGAATTATTTCATATTTTGCAGGTGAGAAGAAGGGTGGGTTGAGCTTTGTTGTGCAGTCAGTATGCAATTATACAACTTCATTCAATCCTTCCAAAAATGGCACAGCATTTTTTTTTGTGCATACCTATAAACTGTATAAAAATTAATGGAAATACAGCAGTTACAATGTGCATATTGTGCCAGCCAGCTTAAGCAACGTTCTGTTCTTTGTATACATTTGTGGAGAACACAGTGAAAATATTTGCGTTTACCCTTGCATCTTTCATGACCAACTTTCTAAAATGCTTTACAACCAATTAAAATATTCTTGAGCAGTACCCACCAATGTAAATGGAGGGAAACTTGGTAACCAATCTGTGCAAAATCCCATTATGACGTAAATAACAAATTATATTAAAGCCAATTGAAATAAATGTTGCCAAGACACCATCAAAACTTCTTGCTGGTCTTTGAATACTGCTATAGAATCTTTTGCATTCTTTTGAAAAACTTGACAGATCATAACTCTAACAGCACACTAATCCTCTTGGTCCTGTGGTCCATTCAGTTTATGGAACATGCTTGCTTCTATTTAATTGAATCTTTCTATGTCTTATACGGATATTGAAAATCCCACCCATGACTATTGCTGATAAAAAGCAGTATGTGGTTAAAAGAATGGTTTGAATATTTTTAATGTAAAATGGTACCATGGTTATTTAAAAGGTTAGATGGAGATCCCACTGAATGTACTCAGAACCTTCAGCTCTCTTTCAATTATCAGAAAATAAGATGTTCTTAACATAAAAACAGAAAATGCTGAAATTACTCAGGTGTGAAAGCATCTTTGGAGGTGGAAACAGAATTAATATTTCAACTCTAATGATCCTTAATCAGAACTGCATTCCTGGGGATGATCCAAAATTTGAAAGGTGGAATTATTGAAAGCCCCATGGAATACATCAGAAAAAGCTATGCTGCAGAAAAAGGTAATGTTGCTAGATCAACGCAAGTTTTGATAGTTTTGGACAAAAGAATGGAAACAGAAAGTAATGAAGATGAACCAGGTAAACAAGATAAACATAAATCCTGTCAGAGGGAAAACCAGAATTTCATAGAACATAACAGTGCAGTACAGGCTCTTTGGACCTCGATGTTGTGCCGACCTGTGAAACCAATCTGAAGCCTAGATGGATAGATATCCTACACTATTCCATTTTCAATCACCTTTTGATCCAAATACCATTTAAATGCCCTTAAAGTGGGCGGGTCTACTACAGTCGCAGACAGTGCATTCCACACCCCTCCTAGACTGAGTAAAGAAACTACCTCTGAAATCTGTCCTTTATCTATCACCCCTCAATTAAAAGCTATGCCCCCTTGTGCGAGTCATCACCGTCCGAGGAAAAAGGCTTTTACTGTCGACCTAGTCTAACTCTCCGATTATCTTATATGTTTCAATTAAGTCACCCCTCAACCTTCTCTCTAATGAAAACAGCCTCAATACCCTCAAGCCTTTCCTCAAATATACGAAATAAGGTAGGTGAACTTGCAGCGTGGGTTGGTATCTGGGACTTCGATGTTGTGGCTATTACGGAGACATGGGTAGAACAGGGACAGGATTGGCTGTTGCAGGTTCCAGGGTTTAAATGTTTTAGTAGGGTCAGAGGTGGGGGTAAAAGAGGGGGAGGTGTGGCATTGCTTGTCAAAGATCGTATTACAGCGGTGGAAAGGACGATGGATGAAGACTCGACATCTGAGGTAGTTTGGGCTGAGGTTAGGAACAAGAAAGGTGAGGTCACCCTGTTAGGAGTTTTTTTTACAGGCCTCCTAATCGTCCTAGAAACGTAGAAAAAAGGATTGCGAGGATGATTCAGGAGAAGAGTGAAAGTAATAGGGTGGTTGTTATGGGGGACTTTAACTTTCCAGATATTGACTTGGAAAGCTATAGCTCTAGTTCGTTAGATGGGTTGGTGTTTGTCCAATGTGTGCAGGAGGGTTTCCTGACACAATATGTAGATAGGCCAACAAGAGGTGAGGCCATACTGGATTTGGGTCTGGGTAACGAACCAGGCCAGGTGTTAGAATTAGAGGTAGGTGAACACTTTGGGGACAGTGACCACAATTCGGTGACTTTTACTCTAGTGATGGAGAGGGATAAGTGTGCACTACAGGGCAAGAGTTATAGCTGGGGGCAGGGAAATTATGATGCGGTGAGGCATGACTTAGGATGCGTGGCTTGGAAAAGTAGGCTTCAAGGCAAGGGCGTAATTGATATGTGGAGCTTGTTCAAGGAGCAACTATCGAGTGTCCTTGATAAGTATGTACCTGTCAGGCAGGGAGGAAAGGGTCGTGTGAGGGAGCCGTGGTTTAATAAGGAATTGGAATCCCTTGTTAAATGGAAGAGGGCGGCCTATGTAAAGATGAGGCGTGAAGGTTCAATTGGGGCGATTGAGAGTTATAAGGTAGCCAGGAAGGACCTGAAGAGAGAGCTAAGAGCAGCAAGGAGGGGACATGAAAGGTCCTTAGTCGGTAGGATTAGGGAAAACCCTAAGGCTTTCTATAGGTATGTCAGGAATAAAAGAATGACTAGGGTAGGAATAGGTCCAGTCAAGGATAGTAGTGGGAAGTTGCGTGTGGAGGCTGAAGAGATTGGGGAGACACTGAATGAATACTTTTCGTCAGTATTCACTCAGGAACAGGACATTGTCGCCGATGTGAATACTGAGTCACAATTAAGTAGAACGAATGGCTTTGAGGTATGTAGGGAAGAGGTGTTGGAAATTCTGGAAAGGGTGAAAATAGATAAGTCCCCTGGGCCTGATGGCATTTATCCTAGGATTCTCTGGGACGCAAGGGAGGAGATTGCAGAGCCATTGGCCTTGATTTTTATGTCCTCGTTGTCTACAGGAATAGTGCTAGAAGACTGGAGGATAGCAAATGTGGTTCCCTTGTTCAAGAAGGGGAGTGGGGATAACCCTAGTAACTATAGGCCGGTGAGTCTCACTTCTGTTGTGGGCAAAGTCTTAGAGAGAATTGTAAGGGATAGGATTTATGAACATCTGGATAGGAATAATGTGATCAAGGATAGTCAGCATGGTTTTGTGAAGGGCAGATCGTGTCTCACAAACCTTATTGAATTCTTTGAGAAGGTGACTAAGGAGGTGGACGAGGGGAAAGCGGTAGATGTGGTGTATATGGATTTTAGTAAGGCGTTTGATAAGGTTCCCCATGGTAGGCTACTTCAAAAAATACGGAGGTATGGCATTGAGGGTGAGTTGGAGGTTTGGATTAGGAATTGGTTAGCTGGAAGAAGACAGAGGGTAGTAGTTGATGGCAAAGGTTCATCTTGGAGTGCCGTTACTAGCGGTGTTCCGCAAGGATCTGTTTTGGGACCATTGTTGTTTGTCATTTTTATAAATGACCTGGAGGAGGGGCTAGAAGGTTGGGTGAGCAAGTTTGCGGATGATACGAAAGTCGGAGGAGTTGTTGACAATGAGGAAGGATGTGGCAGGTTACAGCGGGATATAGATAAGCTGCAGAACTGGGCAGAAAGGTGGCAAATGGAGTTCAATGTAGCTAAGTATGAGGTGATTCACTTTGGTATGAGTAACAAAAAGATGGGGTACTGGGCTAATGGTCGGATACTTGGTAGTGTGGATGAGCAGAGGGATCTTGGTGTCCATGTACACAGATCTTTGACAGTTGCCACCCAGGTAAATAGTGCGGTGAAGAAGGCATATGGCGTACTGGCTTTTATTGGTAGAGGAATTGAGTTCCGGAGTCCTGAGATCATGTTGCAGTTGTATAAGACTCTGGTGCGGCCGCATCTGGAGTATTGTGTGCAGTTTTGGTCGTCATACTATAGGAAGGATGTGGAGGCACTGGAACGGGTGCAGAGGAGGTTTACCAGGATGTTGCCTGGTATTGTAGGAAGATCGTATGAGGAAAGGCTGAGGCACTTGAGGTTGTTTTCATTGGAGAAAAGAAGGTTTAGGGGTGACTTGATAGAGGTGTACAAGATGATTAGGGGTTTAGATGGGGTTGACCGTGAGAACCTTTTTCCACATATGGAGTCAGCTATTACAAGAGGGCATAGCTTTAAATTAAGGGGTGGTAAGTATAGGACAGTTGTTAGGGGTAGGTTCTTTACTCAGCGAGTCGTGAGTTCATGGAATGCACTGCCAGTAGCAGTGGTGGACTCTCCCTCTTTATGGGCATTTAAGCGGGCATTGGATAGGCATATGGAGGACAGCGGGCTAGTGTAGGTTAGGTGGGCTTGGATCGGCGAAACATCGAGGTCCAAAGGGCCTATACTGCGCTGTATTCTTCTAAAAGACCTTCCCTCTATACCAGGCAACATCCGAGTAAATTGCCTCTGAACCCTTTCCAAAGCTTTCACATTCTTCCGATAATGTGGTGACCAGAACTGTACACTATACTCAAACTGCGGCCTCACCAGAGTTTTGTAAAGCTGCAATATGACCTCATGGCCCCAAAACTCAATCCCTCTACCAATAAAGGCTAACACACAATATGCCTTCTTAACAACCGTACCAACATGAGTGGCACCTTTCAGGGATCCACACTGCCAAGAATCTTACCATTAGGCCAGTACTCTTTATTCCTGTTGCTCCTTCCAAAGTGAATCATCTCACACTTTTCTGCATTAAAGTCCATTTTGCCACCTCTCAGCCCAGCTCTGCAGCTTATCTATCTCCCTCTGTAACCTATAACATCCTTTGGCATGGTCACAACTCCACCGACTTTAGTGTCATCTGCAAATTTACTAACCCATCCTTCTTGATGGGCTGAATGGCCTATTTTCGCCTGTGCCTTACTGTCTGATCTCACGAAACCCTACAATTAATATTGTAGTTTTACTGAAATTAATTCAAACTATTTGCTTCAATCATTTGTTGCCACCTCCAAATTCTCAATGCTCTCTCAGTAAAGATGTTCCTTTTCAATTTCTTATTAGGTTTCTTCATGAAGGCACTTAGTGGTTAGCACTGCTGCCTCACAGCACCTAGGAGCCAGGTTCGATTGCAGCCTTGGGTGACTGTCTATACGGAGTTTGCACATTCACCCCGCGTCTGCGTGGGTTTCCTCCCACAGTCCAAAGATGTGCAGGTTAGGCCAACTGTCCATGCTAAATTATTCATAGTGTTCAAGGATATGTAGGCTAAGGGCATGAGTCAGGGGTAAATGTTGTGCATTGGGGGGAGGGGGGGGGGGGGGGGGGGGGAGGAGAGAGATAATCGTTGGAGGGTCCGATTGGACTTTTTGGGCTTAATGGCCTGTTTGCACATTGAAGATTCTATGATTTCTATAAAGATCTTATATTGATGGTTTCTGCTAATGTTAGAACATAGAACAGTACAGCACAGAACAGGCCCTTCAGCCCACGATGTTGTGCCGACCATTGATCCTCATGTAAGGTAAACCTGATGTACAAACCCTCAAATTTCTGTGACCATATGCATGTCCAGCAGTCTCTTAAATATCCCCAATGACCTCGCTTCCAAAACTGCTGCTGGCAACACATTCCATGCACTCACAACTCTGTGTAAAGAACCCGCCTTTGACATCCCCTCTATACTTTCCACCAAACAGTTTAAAACTATGACCCCTCGTGTTAACAATTTCTGCCCTGAGAAAAAGTTTCTGGCTATCAAATCTATCTATGCCTCTCATTATCTTGTCCACCTCAATTAGGACCCTTTCTTCCTTCTTTTTTCCAATGAAAAAAGTCCGAGCTCAGTCAACCACTCTTCGTAAGATAAGCCCTCCATTCCAGGCAGCATCCTCGTAAACCTCCTCTGAACCCTCTCCAAAGCATTCACATCTTTCCTATAATAGGGCGACCAGAACTGGACACAGTATTCCATGTGCGGTCTAACCAAAGTTTTATTGAGCTGCAACAACTCTTAAACTCTGCGACTCTTAAACTCAATCCCCTTTTGAATGAAAGCCAAAACACCATATGCTTTCTTAACAACCCTGTCCACCTGGATGGCAATTTTAAGGGATCTATGTACCTGCACCCCCAGAACCCGCTGTTCCTCCACACTGCCAAGAATCCTGTCTTTAATCCTATACTCAATTTTCAACTTCGACCTTCCAAAATGCATCACTTCGCATTTATCCAGGTTGAACTCCATCTGCCACCTCTCAGCCCATCTCTGCATCCTGTCAATGTCACGCTGCAGCCTACAACAGTCCTCTATACTGTCAACGGCACCTCCAACCTTTGTGTCGTCTGCAAACTTGCTAACCCATCCTTCAATCTCCTCATCCAAGTCATTAATAAAAATTACAAAGAGTAGAGGCCCAAGAATGGAGCACTGACCACTGACTCACCACTGACTTCCAGGCAGAATATTTTCCTTCCACTATTACTCGCTGTCTTCTGTCGACCAGCCAATTCTGTATCCAGACAGCTAAATTTCCCTGTATCCTATTCCTCTTGACCTTCTGATCGAGCCTACCATGGGGAACCTTATTAAATACCTTACTGAAGTCCATCAAAACCACATCCACCGCTCGACCCTCATCAACTTGTCTAGTAACATCCTCAAAGAACTCAATAAGATTTGAGAGGCATGACCTGCCCCTCACAAAGCCATGCTGACTGCCTTTAATCAAGCCATGCTCTTCCAGATGGTCATAAATCCTATCCCTCAGAATCCTTTCTAAAACCTTGCAGACGACATACGTGAGACTGACTGGTCTGTAATTACCGGGGATCTCCCTATTTCCTTTCTTGGAGAGGAATTACATTTGCCTCCCTCCAGTCCTTAGGTACGACTCCGGTGGAGAGCGAGGATGCAAAGATCTTCACAAGCGGCGAAGCGATCACATTTTTCACTTCCCAAAGCAGCCGAGGACAAATCTGGTCTGGCCCTGGCGACTTGTCAATCTTAATGCTTGTCAAAACTTTCAACACATCAGCTTCCTCAATCTCTATTCATTCCAGCATGCTTACCTGCTCCTCAATGGTTTCATTCACTACAAGGTCCTTTTCTTTAGTAACGACAGAAGCAGAAAACTCATTTAGGGCTTCCCCTACCTCCTCAGACTCCATACACAAGTTCCCTATGCTATCCCTGATCGGCCCTACTCTTTCTTTGATCATTCTCTTAACTACAACTACAACTCTTCAACTACAAAAGGAAACATTCTGTCTGCATCCACTCTACATTTACTGTTCAATGTTTCAAGTTTATGGACTTTGGCCAGAACTCAATTTTTATTTCAGATTTCCAGCATCCCTGGCATTTTGCTTCTATGTAAGTTTTTGAGATTTTTTATTTGGCCATTACTCAACTAATGATTGCAGTTTTAAAATTCCTCTAACAACACAGTCAAATCTGGATAAACAATACAATTAATATTGCAGCTATTTTGGTATGTGCTTAAACAATAAAAGGACATGCTCGTTTCCTTCTTCCTCAACAAAGCATACACAGTAAAGTTTGAGCTTGGGAGATCTTACTCATATCATTCATCCAAGGAGGTTTGAACATTAACCATGCTGCCAGAATACACGTTTAATTTCTGCTTTCTAGACAATTAGGTCTGATTTACTTCATATCTGTCAAAATGTGTGCTTGCTTGCTGTTTTTCAAGCTGTCTGTTGCTTTACTGCATCAATGTGATGATGTTGCAACACGGTGGCACAGTGGTTAGCACTGCTGCCTCACAGCACCAGAGACCCGGGTTCAATTCCCACCTCAGGCTACTCCCTGTGTGGAGTTTGCACATTCTCCCAGTGTCTGCGTGGGTTTCCTCCCATAGTCCAAAAATGTGCAGGTTCGGAGAATTGGCCATGCTAAATTGCCCCTAGTGTTAGGTGAAGGGGTAAACGTAGGGGAATGGGTCTGGGTGGGTTGCGCTTCGGCGGGTCGGTGTGGACTTGTTGGGCCGAAGGGCCTGTTTTGACACTAAGTAATCTAATCTCATCTAATTGCACGCACATACTATTTCTAAAGTTTGCCAAGAAAAAAGACTGTTTATTTTATCATTCATGAGAGGCATCCATCATATAATTTCTTTTAGCTTTTTTTCTTGCCAACATAATTCTAAGCGTGCCTTGACTCACTTTTAAGCAACGTAGCTTGAGACCAATTGCAATCTGGCTGCAATTTCACTTCAGTAGTTAGTGGGTTATATAGAGATCAACTGTTTCAGTCTCTATTTACAAACTGTGATGAGAGGTGTATGATGTCAATAGTTCAGAAGGGAGAACTGCTTCTCCTAGTAGAAGAATCAAACTTAGCTTGTGGAGTTTCTACCTCAGCACAGACTCGATAGAAATCTTCAAGCTGTTTGAGCTGAAAAAGTTCAGCCATTGGAATCATGAAACTAGTGGACTCATGAAAGAATCAGAAACTTTGCATTTCAAGGAAAAGAAATTGGGAGGCATAAGTTAATTGAATGTTTTGGTTACAGAGAGACATAGATAAGCTGCAGAGCTGGGCTGAGAGGTGGCAAATGGAGGTTAATGCGGACAAGTGAGAGGTGATTCACTTTGGTCGGAGTAACTGGAATGCAAAGTACTGGGCTAATGGTAAGATTCTTGGTAGTGTAGATGAGCAGAGAGATCTCGGTGTCCAGTTACACAGATCTTTGAAAGTTGCCACCCAGGTTGACAGGGTTGTTAGAAGGCACACAGTGTTTTAGCTTTTATTAATAAAAGGATCGAGTTCCGGAACCATGAGGTTATGCTACAGCTGTACAAAACTATGGTGCGGCCACACTTGGAGTACTGTGTACAGTTCTGGTCACCACATTATATAAGGCTGTGGAAGCTTTGGAAAGGGTGCAAAGGAGATTTACTAGGATGTTGCCTGGTATGGAGGGAAGGTCTTACGAGGAAAGGCTGAGGGACTAGAGAGTGTTTTCGTTGGAGAGAAGGTTGAGAGGTGACTTAATAGAGACATATAAGATCATCTGAGGTTAGATAGAGTGGACAAGTATGGTGACGGCAAGAATGAGGGGGCACAGCTTTAAATTGAGGGGTGATAGATATAGGACAGATGTCAGAGGTAGTTTCTTTACTCAGAGAGTAGTAAGGGTATGGAATGCTTTGCCTACAACGGTAGTAGATTCGCCAACTTGAAGTACATTTAAGTCGTCATTGGACAAACATATGGACGTACATGGAATAGTGTAGGTTAGATGGGCTTCAGATTGGTATGACTGGTGGCGCAACATCGAGGGCCGAAGGGCCTGTACTGCCCTGTAATGTTCTATGAAAGCTTCAAGATGAAAAAAAAAAGTGGAATGGAATTTCTGTAAAAGGATAGCATGGGGAGACAGGCTGAAATGCTGTTTTGCCATTTGTATTAAGATATTTCTCAAATCGAAGAGTGTCATTTTAACCCTGCGCCCATGCTGGCTCTTTGAAAATGCTGTCCAATTTGGATCTATACCCATAACCCTAAAAATTAGAGCATGCATATGCACTTGGAAGTTGCAAAGAAATCAGATTCCACCACTTCAGGATCTCAGCCACCCTGTGAAGAACCTCTTCACATTTCCTTTAAGGTTTTTTTGTCAGCTGTTTTGTACCTACAATGTCAGATTATCAATCTGCTCATCAGAGAATTAGTTTCATCACACTTTCCCTTTAAAACAGTCAATTTTGGACGCACTTATTAGGTCTCTCCTTAACCTTCTCTCTTCTAAGAACAACCTCAGTTTCTCAAGTCTCTCCATATAAGGAACCTTCTTCATCCTTGTCTCCAATGGAGCATAAACACCAGTCTGGTGGACTTAATGGTCTACTTACATGCCATATGGCATATACATTCATCCTGCTAAACCCTCCTCGCCAAGGTTTTAACATCCTGCACATAAGTGTACACAATACTCCAGTTGAAGATTAACTGGCATTTTGAGAAGCCTTAGCATAACTTAATTGTTTTTGTATTCTGTATCCTGGTTTGCCACATATTCCATACAATTCCTGTCACATCAACCAGTCCTGCCACTTTCAAGGATTTATGAATACGTCCCTCCATCCATTGTGCTCTTGCACAAAGTAGTATCATTTAAATTATACTGCACCATTTTCTTCCTTCCAAACTGCATTACTTCACATTTATTCACACAAACTGCATCTATGTTCGATTCTTTTCACCAATCCAGCTACATTAAGTTGGCTATTATCTTGGTAATTATTTATTATGTTGTCAAATTCTTCTTCACACAATATTATGACACTCCCTTTGACCAAGTACAGTTGACTTATGAATGAGATAACTCTCCCAATTTTAGCACAACCCGCCAGATATTAGTGAGGGTGACCTCTCTGGAATGGCTATACAGTGTTTGCATTTGTCTCATCCACTCCCTATGTCAAAGTTGGTGATCTATCCAGTTTGGTTCTCATTTGAATGTCTTCCCCCATTGTGTTTGGATACAAACCAAGTGGTTTGCTATGCCATTACACAGGGCAATCAAGAGTCAACCACATTGCTGTGGGTCTAGAATCTCTCAGGCTAGGCAGGGCAAGGATAGCTGATTACCTTGCACTCAATGACATTAGTGAACCAGATGGATTTAATGATAATTCAGTAGATTCATTATCATCACCAATGCTAAATTTCTATTTACAATTTATTCATTAATTAAAGGTAAATTTCACCTACCAAGTTGATCAAATCCTGAAGTGATATAATGTATGTGTTTTGTGCCAAAGTGGAGATATTCTTGCCTTTACCTGTAGTTCTCAAAAGCAGCAAGATCCCGATTTCAGCAATTCAATTAGAGGAGATGTCAAGTAAAATTTAAATACTTCAGCTCAGTAAAATAAAGAAAGGATAACAAAACTGAAATTATGCTCATATCATTACAGGTGACTTGAAATTTTCAATATTTTCTTCCATTTTAAATTCTGTGGTACAGAATTGAAGAGTTGGCAAAAAGACCATAAAAAGCCCACTAATTTGGAGAAAGTGAGGACTGCAAACGCTGGAGCCCTGCTGTGCTTTGCCGGCACCACACTTTGATGCCTGACGTGCTGTGCTTTTCCAGCACCATACGTTGACTCTGACAACTCTCCTGCTCCTCAGATGCTACCTGACCTGTGCTTTTTCAGCACCACGCTTCTCAACTCAAACTCCACTAATTTGCCAAACTGAATATTTCAGTTGCACAGTCATTTCTGAAGAGCCAATGAGAAAGTATTTTGTTTTATCTGACCACTTGGAAACAGTAACTACTTATTCCACAAGTGAACAAGGAGCGTACCAACATGCTCTCAGTATCAGAAATGCACAGCTAACTGCAACCATCTCACAAATAAATCATGTTCTTTATAAGATGCATACAATGATTTTAACAATTGGGTGTCACACCAAGGAAATTCTAGACAGAATTTAGTGGCTACCATGGAAACAACGGACAGGCGGTTCTGTGGACATGGGCGAGACTCACGGATGATTTGTTGCCTCCCGGGTGCTAGGGTCCGAGACGTCTCAGACCGTGTCTTCAGAATCCTTAAGGGGGAGGGTGTGCAGCCAGAAGTCGTGGTACACATTGGCACCAACGACATAGGTAGGAAGAGGGGTGGGGAGGTCATTCAAGAGCTCAAGGAGTTAGGCTGGAAGCTAAAAGCTAGGACAGAGTCGTCATCTCTGGGTTGTTGCCGGTGCCACGTGACAGTGAGGCAAAGAATAGGGAGAGAGTGCAGTTGAACACGTGGCTGCAAGGATGGTGTAGGAGGGAGGGCTTCAGATATTTGGACAATTGGACTGCATTCTGGGGAAGGTGGGACCTGTACAAACAGGACGGGTTGCACCTGAACCAGAAGGGCACCAATATCCTGGGGGGTAGGTTTGCTCGCACTCTTCGGGGGGGTTTAAACTAATTTGGCAGGGGGATGGGATCCGGACTTGTAGTCCAGCAAGTAAGCTAGCTGTGTGTCAGGATGCCCAAGACTGTAGGGAGGCTGTGGAGAAGGTAGCACTGACAGGGACTACTTGCGGACACAGAGATGGGCTCAAGTGCGTATACTTCAACGCAAGGAGTATCAGAAATAAGGTGGGTGAACTTAAGGCGTGGATCGGTACCTGGGACTACGATGTTGTGGCCATCACGGAAACGTGGATAGATGAGGGACAGGAATGGCTGTTGGAGGTTCCTGGTTACAGGTGTTTCAGTAAGATTAGGGAGGGTGGGAAAATAAGAGGGGGGGTGGCATTGCTAATTAGAAATGGTATTAGAAATGATTTTGGAAAGGTGCAGAAGCCACAGGGTCGTAGTCATGGGCGACTTCAACTTCCCAAATATTGATTGGAAGCTCTTTAGATCAAGTAGATTGGATGGGGCGGTGTTTGTGCAGTGTGTCCAGGAAGCTTTTCTAACTCAGTATGTAGATTGTCCAACCAGAGGGGAGGCTATATTGGATTTGGTACTCGGTAATGAACCGGTACAAGTGGTGGGCTTGTTAGTGGGTGAACATTTTGGTGATGGTGACCACAATTCTGTGACTTTCACCTTGGTTATGGAGAGAGATAGGTGCGCACAACAAGGTAGATTTTATAATTGGGGGAAGGGAAATTACGATGCTGTAAGGCAGGATTTGAGGAGCATACGTTGGGAGCATAGGCTGTCAGGGAAGGATGTGGTGGAAATGTGGAACTTTTTCAAAGAGCAGATACGACGTGTCCATGATATGTATGTACCTATCAGGCAGGTAAGAAATGGTCGTGTGAGGGAGCCTTGGTTGACGAGAGAGGTTGAATGTCTGGTAAAGAGGAAGAAGGAGGCTTACATAAGGTTGAGGAAACAGGATTCAGACAGAGCAGTGGAGGGATACAGGATAGCCAGAAGGGACCTGAAGAAAGGGATTAGGAGAGCTAAGAGAGGGCATGAAAAATCGTTGGCGGATAGGATCAAGGATAACCCCAAGGCATTTTATGCGTATGTGAGAAACCTGAGAATGACGAGAACGAGGGTAGGTCCGATCAAGGACAGTAGTGGGAGACTGTGTATTGAGTCGGAAGAGATAGGAGAGGTCTTGAACAAGTACTTCTCTTCAGTATTTACGAACGAGAGGGACCGTATTGTAGAAGAGGAGAGTGTGAAATGGACTGGTAAGCTAGAAGAGATACCTGTTAGGAAGGAAGATGTGTTGGACATTTTGAACAACTTGAGGATAGACAAGTCCCCCGGGCCTGACGGGATATATCCTAGGATTATGTGGGAAGCAAGAGAGGAAATTGCAGTACCGTTGGCAATGATCTTCTCGTCTTCACTGGCAACGGGGGTGGTACTAGGGGACTGGAGAGTAGCGAATGTTGTGCCCCTGTTCAAAAAAGGGAATAGGGATAACCCTGGGAATTACAGGCCTGTTAGTCTTACTTCTGTGGTAGGCAAAGTAATGGAAAGGGTACTGAGGGATAGGATTTATGAGTATCTGGAAAGGCACTGCTTGATTAGGGACAGCCAGCACGGATTTGTGAAGGGTAGGTCTTGCCTTACAAGTCTTATTGAATTCTTCGAGAAGGTGACCAAGCATGTGAATGAGGGTAGAGCAGTGGATGTAGTGTACATGGATTTTAGTAAGGCATTTGATAAGGTTCCCCATGGTAGGCTTATGCGGAAAGTCAGGAGGCATGGGATAGAGGGAAATTTGGCCAATTGGATAGAAAACTGGCTAACTGGTCGAAGGCAGAGAATGGTGGTAGATGGTAAATATTCAGCCTGGAGCCCAGTTACAAGTGGAGTTCCGCAGGGATCAGTTCTGGGTCCTCTGCTGTTTGTAATTTTTATTAATGACTTAGATGAGGGAGTCGAAGGGTTGGTCAGTAAATTTGCAGATGATACGAAGATAGGTGGAGTTGTGGACAGTGAGGAGGGCTGTTGTCGGCTGCAGAGGGACTTAGATATGATGCAGAGCTGGGCTGAGGAGTGGCAGATGGAGTTCAACCCTGCCAAGTGTGAGGTTGTCCATTTTGGAAGAACAAATAAGAATGCGGAATACAGGGTTAATGGTAGGGTTCTTAGTCAGGTGGAGGAACAGAGGGATCTTGGGGTCTATGTACATAGATCTTTGAAGGTTGCAACTCAGGTGGATAGAGTTTGTAAGAAGGCCTATGGAGTATTATCGTTCATTAGCAGAGGGATTGAATTCAAGAGTCGTGAAGTGATGTTGCAGCTGTACAGGACTTTGGTTAGGCCACAGTTGGAGTACTGTGTGCAGTTCTGGTCGCCTCACTTTAGGAAAGATGTGGAAGCTTTGGAGAGGGTGCAGAGAAGATTTACCAGGATGTTGCCTGGAATGGAGAGGAAGTCGTACGAGGATAGGTTGAGAGTGCTAGGCCTTTTCTCGTTGGAACGGCGAAGGATGAGGGGTGACTTGATAGAGGTTTATAAGATGATCAGAGGAATAGATAGAGTAGACAGTCAGAAACTTTTTCCCCGGGTACAACAGAGTGTTACAAGGGGACATAAATTTAAGGTGAAGGGTGGAAGGTATAGGGGAGATGTCAGGGGTGGGTTCTTTACCCAGAGAGTGGTGGGGGCATGGAATGCGCTGCCCGTGGGAGTGGTAGAGTCGGAATCATTGGCGACCTTTAAGCGGCATTTGGATAGGTACATGGATGGGTACTTAATCTAGGCTAGAGGTTCGGCACAACATCGTGGGCCGAAGGGCCTGTTCTGTGCTGTATTGTTCTATGTTCTATGTTCTATTGATAGTTCTACACACTTTATTTTAAACCCAAGTAATGCAATGGAGGAACATCATACTTTCTGGATTTAAACATCTTGGCTGCAAACTAATCCAGCCATCAAATAATCAGCCTTTATTAGCACTTCAAGTAACATCTTTTCAGATCAGGAATAAATTAGCAATCCACAAAATGAGACTTTACGAATACATGTGGGTTCAACAACAATCAACATAACATTTTAATTAAAATAGTTCAGCTGATTATAAGGTGCTATTTATCATGAAGCACAGGAGGAAAATGTATCCACAATTTTCAAATCTTAAATTTGATCATAAAAAACAGATCAGCCAGGTCTAAACAAAACCATAAACTGGAATAGAGCAATAATTAAGGTGACAAATTTGAAATAATAGTGAAGCAGAGTTTTTCCTGTTTTGAAGTCGTGGGAGTATATTTTTATTTAGTTAATAATGTTAGCATAAAAGTGAGGGAAATTCTACATTGTACTCAACATTGACATTTAAACCTCATTTGTAATTGGAGGAAAATGTATGAAAGATTCCATCTGTGGAAATTAAGCAACAAGCATTCAGGAAATTGTCAGCTTTGGAAGGACAAAATAATATGATGCATTGAATCCCTGCCAAGGAAGTCTGGCCAGGATTCATTTAATGGAGCAAAGTTCTGGTCATGCTGACAGTGTAATGGCACTTTCTTTAATGTCAAATTGCACATTGCTAGATTTCTCAGTCTGCTTGCAATATCACGCATGAACTCTGTGGCAAACAGCTCACTATCTAACTCCCAAAGCCTCCATCATTTACAAGGCACAAAGTCAGGCATGTGACAAAATACTTTATATGCACCTGGGTGACTGCAGCTCCAATAACATTCAAGCTCGACTTCACCTAAGTCCACCTTCAACATGCACTCCTCCATCACTAATACTAGCAGCAGTATGCACCTGATACCAAATGTACTGCAAAAGCTCACCAAGCCCTTCCAAACTCATGACCTCTACCATCTGAAAGGAGAAGGGTAACAACTGCATGGGAGCACCATCATCTGCATATTCCATTCAAGTCACACATCAACCTAACTTAGGCTATACCACCTTTTCTTCACTGTCATTGGGTCAAAATCCTGGAATTCCCTTCATAACAGCACTGAACATGCCTCACCCCTGTAGGCTGCGGCAGTTCAAGGTAGCAGCGAACAAGCACTTATCCATCAGCAGTTAGCGATGGGTAATAAATGTTAACCTAGCCAACAATGTCCACATTGCATGAACAAATAAAACAAATCATTGAGTGAAAAGAATTCTTCTCATCTTCACTCTAAAACTTTTCGAATGATTTTAAATTTACAACCTCTGGTTATTGACCTACTGGCCTAGGGGAATTATTTTTCCTTTTATCAATAGTCACAGGAAGTTGGCAAACGTGGTGCCACTGTTTAAGAGGGGATGTAAGGATAAGCCAGGGAACTACAGACTGGTGAGCCTGACCATGGTGGTGGGCAAGTTGTTGGAGGGAATCCGGAGGGACAGGATGTACATGTATTGGGAAAGGCAAGGACTGATTAGGGATCGGCAACACGGATTTGTGCGTGGGAAATCATGTCGCACAAATTTGATTGAGTTTTTTGAAGTAGTAACAAAGAGGATTGATGAGGGCAGAGCAGTAGATGTGATCTATATGGACTTCAGTAAGGCGTTCAACAAGGTTCACCATGGGAGACTGGTTAGCAAGGTTAGATCTCTCAGAATACAGGGAGAGCCAGAGACTATTTCCCAGGGCAGAAATGACTAACATGAGGGGTCATAGTTTTAAGCTGGTTGGAGGAAAGTATAGAGGGGATGTCAGAGGCGGGTTCTTTACACAAAGTTGAGAGAGCATGGAATGCGTTGCCAGCAGCAGTTGTGGAAGCAAGGTCATTGGGGACATTTAACAGACTACTGGACATGCATATGGTCACAGAAAATTTGAGGGTGCATACATGAGGATCAGTGGTCGGCACAACATCGTGGGCTGAAGGGCCTGTTCTGTGCTGTACTGTTCTACGTTCTATGTTCTATCTAGCCATTTGGATACAGAACTGGCTCAAAGGTAGAAGACAGAGGGTGGTGGTGGAGGGTTGTTTTTCACACTGGAGGCCCGTGACCAGTGGAGTGCCACAAGGATCTGTGCTGGATCCTCTAGTTTTTGTCTTTTACATAAATGATTTGGATGCGAGCATAAGAGGTACAGTTAGTAAGTTTGCAGATTACACCAAAATTGTAGGTGTGGTGGACAACGAAGATGGTTACCTCAGGATCTGGACCAGATGGGCCAATGGGCTGAGAAGTGGCAGATGGAGTTTAATTCAGATAAATGCGGGATGCTACATTTTGGGAAAGCAAATCTTAGCAGGACTTATACACTTAATGGTCAAGTCCTAGGGAGTGTTGCTGAACAAAGAGACCTTGGAGTGCAGGTTCATAGCTCCTTGAAAGTGGATTCGCAGGTAGAGAGGATAGTGAAGGCAGCGTTCGGTATGCTTTCTTTTATTGAGTACAGGAGTTGGGAGGTCATGTTGCAGCTGTACAGTACATTGGTTAGGCCACTGTTGGAACATCGCATGCAATTCGGGTCTCCTTCCTATCGGAAAGATGTTGTGAAATGTGAAAGAGTTCAGAAGAGATTTACAAGGATGCTGCCAGGGTTGGAAGATTTGAGCTACAGGGAGAAGTTGAATAGGCTAGGGCTGTTTGCCCTGGAGCGTCGGAGGCTGAGGTTTACTAAACCTTATGGAGGTTTACAAAATTATGAGGGGCATGGATAGGGTAAATAGGCAAAGTCTTTTCCCTGGGGTCGGGGAGTCCAGAACTAGAGGGCATAGGTTTAAGGTGAGAGGGGAAAGGTATAAAAGAGACCTAAGGGGCTTTCACACAGAGGGTGGTATGTATATGGAATGTACTGCCAGAGGAAGTGGTGGAGGCTGGTACAATTGCAACATTTAAGAGGCCTTTGGATGGGTATATTAATAGGAAAGGATATGGGCCGGATGCTGGCAGGTGGGACTAGATTGGGTCGGGATATCTGATCGACATGGACGGGTTGGACCAAAGGGTCTGTTTCCATGCTGTACATCTCTATGACTCTAACCATGTAAGCTCAATTCAGTCATAACTTGATCTTCTCTGTTCCAAATACTTCCAAACTCCTAACTTGTTTATTAGTTTACTTAGCTTTCAATGTACACAACTAACGAGTTTACTTCCAACCACTAATGCCAATATTTTGCTCAATTCTGCAAGTTTAATGGGTTTATTGCCATTGTCTCTTTTCCAAAATGAATGGACAATGTTAGGCTGTTGTTAATTTAGAATATCTTCCTTAATGTCCTTCCTCAACTCTGTACGACCTTCAATACCTGATAAACCTTATCTCTTATCTCCAAGTACTTGGGAATAAATACTATTCTTTGTAGTGCTTTACTGATTTAGATTTTCTTTAAGCTGTCTCAGATTTCATTTACGCTAAATCATTGATTTCGTTCCACAAATTATCTTCCAAAGTAATTAACTATCCTCTATGGCAATTCCATTAGAAACATTTATGGTTCTCATTTCATCTCTGACTACCTGTTTGCTCTTTTTGCACGAAAAATCACACCTTCACATTTCAGTTTTAGAGCAGTGACTTTCACCATCCAACTGGCCATTTTTAACATATTGACTGCATATTTTAATATTCATCACAATGCGTCCTTCAGCGTTCATCCTACAAATCTGTACAGGCAACATCTGCTCTATATTTCCACTTATAATCAGTTTATTAATATTTTTGACGTCAGGTTTACGAACCCACATATTTGTGTTGGTCGGAAGGTGATATTTACCAATTATGCACACTTACTAAAATTCTTAAAGTTGTTCCATTTGTCCACAACCAAAGCTTGAACAAACACTTCTAATTTGCTTCCAGTCTTATCATAACCTTATATTTAATACATTTTTCTTGCACCCAACAGAAGAGTCTCACCCAAGCTCCAACCATTACATCTGCTGCAAACTAACAGAAAACTTGTCAGCAACAAAATTTACACCCTCACCCTACAAGTGAGCAAAGGCAGATGAAGACTTGTCTAACCATCTTAATACCTCAATAACATTCCCAATTTCAAACTCAATGCAGCACAGATGTTTGAATATGTGCCTGTTTGATTTCAAGCGCACCATATAAATGGAAGTAGTGTGTAGCAGATTAATGCTTTCTGTTTCAAATAGAAACCCAATGGATTATGAGCAGAAAAACACTTAGAACTCCTGCAAATGGCACTGAAGTGGGAGCTGGCATGGGGCAGGATAACACTAGGCGCACGGTCACACAAGATGGCTGCTGAGCCATAAGTTGGCCACTTGAGACACAAGATGGCTGCCAGACTACAATATGCAGAGAGACAGCAAACACACACACTGCCTGGGGCCAATAGAATGCCAGCACAATGCACTCACAACCTAGTTGTTTAATTTAAGGCAGGTGGGGGAGATGCTACACGTGAGTAACATATACTGCCCACCAAAGTGTCTGGGTCCAGTCAACACCTTTGATAGAGATGCTAACAGTCTGATACAGACTTAATAGAGAGTGATAATAGCCAGGGCTGCAATAATCATCCTTCTCAGGAAGAGTGATTAGTGTCCATTACTATAGCAATGGACTTCCCCGCAGACATTGAAACTGACTATGTCTGCGCTGAAACTGACAATGACTGTGCTGAAATTAACAAAGGCTGCGCTGGAACTAATAATGACTGCACCAAAACAATCAACGATTCTGCAATGTTTGCAATAAACAAACCTTGTTACAAAGACAATAACCTCATCACGGATCTATTACATGTCAAAACGTACAAAAGTATCTTGAATGTGCTCCAGGTTGAAAGAAGAATTGCAGCTGACCACTGTTGTTGGTATCTTTCTCTCTCTGGAGCTCCGTATTTCCTTGTACAATAAACTCGGTTATTGAACGCAGACTCTGACTCAGAGGCTGGTGATTTTCCCAACTACAGCATTAAAATAAGGGTCAATATAACACCCACGAAACAAAGATATCTTTGCACTAACAGGGAAAAAAAAAGTCATAACAGGGAAATATCCACTTTCTGTCTAGATATTGTCTTCATTCTATCCCAGGTCAAAACAGAGAGAAAATTCTCAAAGCATACATAATAAAAGTACAAAAAATTACCACCACCTACCTGCGTGGTAGAGAATAAGATAATGATTTAGCTATGCAAGGCTAATAATCCATACAAGTATAGTAGCTAAGTAGAACCATAAATAACAAAGATAAAACAATCACATTCAGTGTCTATAATAAACTTATAGATGATAATGAAATATCATCTAATTCACATCTTATAGGAGTGCTTACAACATTATTGCCAGAAAGGAGGATGGGACACTTTGCAAGGATGGAACACATTACTCGTATGTATGTGGATCTTTGTGCTACTTTATGGCTGACTCATGCCAAGATTTGTATCACACTTGGAGGTGCATCGCCCGCAGCTCATCAACTTTGACAGTGATTTTGTCTTTTAATACCGTAAATTACTTACTACACATTATTTCTAACATATACAGATATAGCACTAAAAAGCTGTGATACTCAAACCTAAAATACCATTGATACAGTATAAATGGATACTGCAGAAAATTAATAATTTACCAAGAAATCAGCAAATTAGGCAAATTACAGTAAACACTTATGGCGATACAGATAAATTGTTACAATTAATTGTATTTTCCGATGGTACTGAGATCCCAACGTTTACTTGAAACTGAAATATCAGGCTTTGCATCTAATTTAAAATTGAAAACACAGGTGAAATGCAGTGGTAAGTTGCAAAAAAAAAAATGCCAATGGCCAGGCTGGGAAGCAGAAAATTTTCAAGGTTGTGATGATGGATACAGTTAAAACATTAAAAAAAAAACAATTTTGAAGAATTCAAGAGAAACATGGAATATTTCAACAGCCTACAAAATTTGATGGGAGATTTATAGGACAGATTTCTATTACAGCCATCTCCAGTTAAATGCATTCATGTTGCCTACTATACAATATGCACAAAAAAATTGAAATATATGCAACAACAAAAGTGATCAGAAACCATGTAATGCAATTAAAGACGTCAACAATAAAATCCAGACAATCAACACAGTAGTCTCATTTACACTTCCTGCAATGAATTATGATGAGTAAACTGGGCAGAAACAGATAATTGATTACAAAAAGAATAACTTAATAGCTTGATAAAATTAGTCTCACGAGTGTGGTGCTAGAAAGACACAGCAGGTCAGGCAGCATCTGAGGATCTGGAGAATCAACGTCTCGGGAGGTTGTGGGCTGACTGGGGGAGGGGGGGAGGGGAGTGAGAGATAAATGGCATGGGAGGGAAGTGGGGTTGGGGGGGAATGCAATAGGTAGATGAAAGTGGGGGAGAAGGTGATAGGTTGGAGAGGAGGGTGGAGCGGATAGATGGCAAAGGCAATGGATATGTCAGGTTGGCAGTGACGGGTTGGAGGCTTGGGACTGGGATGGGGGGGGGAGACATAAGGAAACAGGATGCTTCAGAGAACATCTCTTGGACATCGCACCAACCAACCCCACCGCCTCGTGGCTGAACACTTCAACTACTCCTTCCATTCTGCTAAGGACATGCAGGTCCTGGGCCTCCTCCATCGCCAATCCCTTACCACCCGATGCCTGGAGGACATACGCCTCATCTTCTTCCTTGAGAGCCATATAGCCCTCCTTTTGATAAAAGTAGGTTATTAACCACTCCATTTGATCTAATTTGACAATTTAGTTATAGACTGAAACCAAGTATTACAGATTCAATTCCTCATTGGTATCCAATGAAACAGGTTATTCAATACTGGATCTTCCTCATCGTTTGTTGAAAGTTCACATTCCAAAAATGTCATGTCACCATACAACAACTTGCATTAATATTCTTCCTTTAGCCTAGAGCATTCTAAGTGCTCACAGCTGGAGGAGACAAATTAACTGAGATAAAAGCAATGTTAGGAAAAGTAGTGAAGTTGATTAGGAAAGGCTTTCGAAATATATTGAAGAGGGAAAGGGCAAAGTCTCCTATAAGAGCATGGATGAAAGAATGAATCATTTACAGGCAAAACATTTGCACCAAAGCTCAGGAATTAGTAGGTTTCATTATAATTTCTGCTAATTTTGAGATATTGACGCTATTTTAGATTCACTTACTCTTGGGTTTGGGAAAGGAAACAACTAGCTTGGGTTCCTCATAGCTCATGACCAATTCCCCATCTGGATATGAAACTGGCAGCCTGAGACAGTTCTAAGCCTTGTATGAACTTCCATGAAGATAGCAAGGAAAAGGAGGTAGTTTACAGAAAGGCATGAAATTTGAAAATAAAATTATTTATTAAAACATTATGGCATTGTAATTATGTAAAAAGATTTCAGTCACAGTAAACAATCTATCATTCATCATTTTATCAATTTCCATGTACATGTAGAAACAGGAAGCATACTGCTGTAAAAAAAAACGATAAGCAGTTTCTCAGGGTGTTATATTTGAAGTCAATTTAGAGCCCAATAACAGTGCTTGGTACTTCAGCTTTTGCAGTGTGCACTCGAACTCTTAAAAAGTACAAATCAACCCCAACTTCCAGCCAACCTTCTTCACTAGCGAATATCTCGCTAGTGAAGAAGGTTGCTCAGCACCTCGTGCCCAGGCATGCCAAAACATGCTGTCAAGGGTACAACATTGATGATTCACAGAGTTCCTGCCAACCCTGGTGACTAATATGTCATACAAACATATGAATTAGGAGGAGTAGGCCATTCAGCTCAACACTGCTCAGCCATTAATTAATATCAAAGCTGCTCTGAATGCAATCTCAAAAATTCACACTCTAGCTTAAAAATATTCAAGGACTCTGCTTCCACCACCTTTTCAGGAACCGTGCTTCAATCCCTCTTGGCTCTCAGGAAAATGTTTTGCCAATCTTTTTAAAGGCAACTATGATTTTTCAAACATTGGCTCGAGTTTTTGATTCTGCCATAAAAGAGGAAGCACGGTCTTCAGATATTCCCTGTCAAGGCCAATGAGGAACTTGTATATTTCAATTAAGTCACTTCTTATTCTTTTAAACTCCAGCAGATCCAGGCCTAGACTGTCCAACCTTTCCTCACAAAAAACCCACCCAAAGAAAGTATTAACATAATAAACCTTCTGTGATCTGCGTCCAGACTTATATCCTCTCTTAAGTAAGGTGACCAATGCAATGCACAGAATTTCACATGCGATCTCACTGGTTCCCTGGATAACTGAAGCATAACCAGCTTTTCTGTATTCAATTGTATACAGAAAGATCCTCCAGGTAACTACCTGGCAGATAACCGACTGAATAGCCCAATGCATTTTGGTAAAAAAAAACAACTGTACACTATAATACAAAAACAAATTGCTGGTGAAACTCAGCAGGTCTAGCAGCATGTGTAAGGAGAAACTAGAGTTACATTGAGTCGCTGTGTCTCTAAAACTGTTGGCAGCTCAGAAAAAGTGGTATTTTCGCTCAAAACAAAATTGGGGAGTGGAGTGAGAAGGGGTGAGGAGATTTGATAGGTAGAGCTGGATCCCAAAGAGCAAGATATGAAAGCGTTAGGCAAATAAGGAGTTTATGGATAGCAGGTCAGGACAGAAGAAAAGCTGAATAAATGATAATTAAGCATTAAGAGTAGTAAAGAATAGGTGACCTGTACCAAAAGCAATCCATATAATGTGATAATAGTCTACGAAGAACGACTATGCGAAAAGCAACTTATGTCATAACATGACAGTTGTGGAGTGACAAAAAAAGCAGACGGATGGAATCAGGCTCTAAAGTTACCGAACTCAACACTGAGTCCCAGAGATTGCCAAGTTCCCAAGTGGAAAATTAAATGTTGTTCTTTGAGCTTGTGCTGAGATTCGCTGGAACACTGCAGCAGATCTTCAACAGAAATGTTGGTGAGAGAATACAGTGCTGCTGTGTTTAAGTGACAGGCAACTGGAGCTCAGGTCACCTTTGCAGGCATAAAAACTTAAACAAAAATATCAATTAATGTCAATTAATATCAATCAATGCATATTGAGGAAGAATGTAAGTATAGGATCCACGCAAGCACAAGAAGAGTGTGCCTTGCCCAATGCTTGCTTATGATTTCCCACTTCCAGGATAAATAAAAGTATTAAATGTCTTGGATTAGACTAGAAATTAGATTAGATTACCTACAGTGCAGAAACAGGCCCTTCGGCCTAACAAGCCCACACCGACCCACCCAGACCCATTCTCCTATTCCCTACTAATACACCTGTCACTACGAACAATTTAGCATGGACAATTCACCTGAATTTCACATCTTTGGACTGGGGGAGGAAACTGGAGCACCCGGAGGAAACCCACGCAGGCACTGGGAGAATGTGCAAACTCCACACAGAGAATCACCAGAGGATGGAATCGAACCTGGGCCCGTGGTGCTGCAAGGCAGCAGTGCAAACCATTGAGCCACTGTGTTGCAAAAATGCTTTTTCAACAAATTGGTTAACCAAGTGAAACCCATGTTTTGAGCCTCAAAGAGGCTTTACACACAGGTAAAAAGAAGCTGTAATGATTATGGGAGAAAACAAAAAGATTAGATTAGATTACAGTGTGGAAACAGGCCCTTCGGCCCAACAAGTCCACACCGACCCGCTGAAGTAAAACCCACCCATACCCCTACATTTACCCCGTTACCTAACACTACGGGCAATTTAGTATGACCAATTCACCTGACCCTGCACATCTTTGGACTGTTGGAGGAAACCGGAGCACCCGGAGGAAACCCACGCAGACACGGGGAGAACGTGCAAACTCCACACAGTCAGTCGCCTGAGGCGGAAATTGAACCCGGGTCTCTGGCGCTGTGAGGCAGCAGTGCTAACCACTGTACCACCATGCCGCCCACTACAGTTGAGAAGGATTCATAACACTCCATAGAAAAGCTGCTGATGAGGTCAGCTATTATCTGCTGGCCTCTGCCACGGGCATCATTATGAAATCTTACTATGTGCAAATTATCGAACAGATGCCATACTTTGGAAATCCCAGGAATATAAAAGGCACTTGCATCAATTTTTTTTATAACAATACATTTGAAAACATGGCACTAATGGCTAAGTAAATACAACAATGAAGTTCTGGATGTCGGTTTGCTTGCTGTGCTGGGAGGTTTGCTTTCACATGTTTCGCCACCATAGAACCATAGAGATGTCCAGCATGGAAACAGACCCTTCGGTCCAACCTGTCCATGCCGACCAGATATCCCAACCCAATCTAGTCCCACCTGCCAGCAACTGGCCCATATCCCTCCAAACCCTTCCTATTCAAATACCCATTCAAATGCCTCTTAAATGTTGCACCCCGTTACCTAACACTACGGGCAATTTAGTATGCCTCCACCACTTCCTCTGGCAGCTCATTCCATACCCGTACCATCCTGTGTGAGAAAACATTGCCCCTTAGGTCTCTTTTATATCTTTCCCCTCTCACTCTAAATCTATGCTCTCTAGTTCTGGACTCCCTGACCCCAGGGAAAAGACTTTGCCTGTTTACCCTATCCCATGCCCCTCAATTTTGTAAACCTCTAAGTTCACCCCCCCCCCCCCCCCAGCTTCTGCCACTCCAGGCAAAACAGCCCCAGCCTGTTCAGCCTCTCCCTATAGCTCAAATCCTCCAACCCTGGCAACATCCTTGTAAATCTTTTCTGAACCATTTCACGTTACACAACATCTTTCCAATAGGAAGGAGACCAGAATTGCATGCAATATTCCAACAGTGGCCAAACCAATGCCCTGTAAAGCCACAACATGACCTCCCTACTCCTGTACTCAATACTCTGACCAATAAAGGAAAGCATACCAAACGCCTTCTTCACTATCCTATCTACCTGCGACTTCACTTTCAAAGAACTATGAACCTGCACTCCAAGGTCTCTTTGTTCAGCAACACTACTTAGGACCTTACCATTAAGTGTATAAGTCCTGCTATGATTTGCTTTCCCAAGATGCAGCACCTCGCATTTATCTGAATTAAATTCCATCTGCCACTTCTCAGCCCATTGGCCCATCTGGTCAAGATCCTGTTGTAATCTGAGGTAACCTTCTTCGTTGTCCACTACACCTCCAATCTTGGTGTCATCTGCACACTTGCTAACTGTACGTCTTATGCTCGCATCCAAATCATTTATGCAAATGACAAAAGGTAGGAGGACCCATACTAGGTGACATCTTCAGTAGCTTCCAGACAAAGCACTGCTGGTGCTTCCTGCTTTCTATTTATATGTTTGGGTTGCCTTGGGTTGGTGATGTCATTTCCTATGGTGATGTCATTTCCTGATCTTTTTCTCAGGGGCTGGTAAATTGGGTCCAAGTCAATGTATTTGTTGATAGACTTCCAGATGGAATGCCATGCTTCTAGGAATTCTCCCGCGTGTCTCTGTTTGGCTTGTCCTAGGATGGATGTGTTGCCTCAGTCAAAGTGATATCCTTACATACAGATAAGGAAGGACACTAGTGAGAGAAGGTCATGTCGTTTTGTGGCTAGTTGATATTCATGTATCTGAGTGGCTAGTTTTGTCTTTTTGTCCAATATAGTGTTCGTTATAGTTCTTGCACGGTATTTTGTAAATGACATTAGTTTTGCTTGTTGTCTGTATTTGGGAGGGGGAGGGATAACACCACAGGAAATGACATCACCAACCCAAGGAAACCCAAACATATAAATATGAAAGCAGGAAACACCAGCAGTGCTTCGTCCGGAGGCTCACTGAAGATATTACCTAATTTGGTGACGAAACGTCTGAAAATGATCCTTCCAGCTCAGCGAGCAAACCTACATCCAGAACCTCAACCTGAACTGCAAATCTTCTCAAAACTTGCTAACTAAGTTCTTTGTAACAAACAGTCACAGTCAGATTAAAAGGCAAGTGCTCCCATTTCCTTTTAAAATTGTCTCAGTGAATTTAAAGAATAGGAATTTTTATATATGTTTGTTTCAATATTGAGTGTGTAGACGACAATTTGTACAATGGCAGACTTAATTATTTTTAAGAAACGCTCAATAATCCATTTCATTCATTCATGTACACAATGCCCAAAAAGATCTCTTTCCCAAAATAGTCCACTTTTACAATTTATGAGTAAATGAACTTTTCCTTTCTCATGTCATTAAACTGATGTAATCTGAAGGTCAAGTTTGCAGGTCTAATGCAAGGTCATCTAAATCAAAAGTCACAAAAAGATTTTAATGAGGTTGGCTTTTGGTTATGTCTCCAACCAATAAACCTTCCTTATCTGAGTTGATGTCCAGGTAGACAGTCATCTCTTGACAGACCGGAGTAAGCACAGGCTTCGGAGTGTTCAACGTAACCAAAGATATCGTGTATTTTCTGCAAACATTTCTAATTTAAAGATTCAAAGGCGTCAACTATTCAGGCACATGATTCTTCACAACCAGGTTTCTTCACCCAAATATGGTGTCAGCTTTTGATTGATGACCACATCCTGCTTTCTTGTTTCTGGATTACTGTGTCATTTATTAAGATATCCACCTTGGGGGTTAAAACAAGAACTTTTTTTTAAATTGGAAGGCACATCCATTGGCAAACCACACTGATGGCTTCTGACGGGTTTTTTTATGACAGGCATAATGAGTACCTTTTAGGCTGGAATGAACCTTTTGCCCTGAGAGATTCAGTGAGTCAGGTCCTTGACTAGACAATGAAATGCACACACCAATGTCTCATGATCAGTATCTTTTTTTAAGATATTGACATTTTTGAAACAAAAAATTGGGAACAGCTTCTCTGATGAGGTCCACTCTTCAAACTGTAAAAGAAACTAGTCTCTGAAAAATTTGATCCTCCTCCATCCTAATTCTTGGAATCATATATTACAGGTGACAATGCAATCCACCATGTCTGTGCCAGCTTTTTGGTAGAATTATCTAATTAATACCAAATGCAATGTAAGCTCTTTCCCCACAGATTATACTTCCTGTTCTAAATATTTATCAAATTTTTGTTTGAATGCTACTACTGATTTTGCGACAACTATCTTGTGAGGCAATGAAATCCAGACTACAACAGCTATTTTGTGTCAAAAAACATTTCCTCATGTCATCCATTTTTTGGTAATTATCTTTGCTCACTGACTCCGTTATTAAAACAGTTCAGTTTTATTAACTTTATGCAAATCTTCCATTTGAACGTTTCTACTAAATTTGATTTTAACTGTCTCTGCTCTAAAATAAACAACTCCAGCTTCTCTAATCTCTCTCCATAACTGTAGTTATAGGTATGTTTGCCAAGATGGGAGTTTGATTTGCAGACTTTTCATCCCCTGTCTATGCAGCATCTTCAGTGCTTTGCAGCCTCCTGTGAAGCTCCCAGCTATTCCCAGCTCAGCAAACATACGCACAACTTCAGCAACTGGCACCCAAGTTACAAATCTTTAAGCAAACCTTGAATCTCTCCACAACTATTCATTTCTGGTGCCATTCAATAAATCTTTTCCATACTCCCTCAAATCTGGACATTTTTCCTGATGCATTATATCCAGAAGAGAACATAATTCTCAAACTGTATAGCATAACCTGTTTGCTTATGCCTATGCCACTATTAATAAAGCCAAAAGATTCTATATGCGTTATTATTAATTCTTCTAACATGTCCTCCTGAGATATGCATATATACCCCAATTCTCTCTGCTCCTGCATCTGCTTTAACCTTAATAGAAAAAAAATGAGAAAAATACACAAAAATATCCCTTCAGATCTGTTAAAATGCATCTGCCATGTATTTGTCCATATCACTCATTCGTGGTCTTGTGGTTTGACATTACTCTCCTCAGAGTTGCTTCCCCACTGTCCTCTTCACCTTCAGCCTTCACAAACCTCATTTAAATCAGAACCTCCAAGCCTTGTGCACTCCCCATAGAAAATGAAATACACCCATCATCGCTCTGAGCTCTACTAGTTCAGTCTCCCACTAAGACAAATTCAAGGATCTCGTCCTCATTTTCAGTAATCTTCAAAGGCTTGTTCCAACATTTCTGGAAAATATTGTCTGAGTTTGCATCCCAGACTAGATTTTTCAATCCTTTCATCCAAAAAAAGGATGTTATCTTTCTGGCTCCTCCACTCTTCCAACTGAGATCAAGATTTCAGTAAATAAATGACTTTTTGACGTATCTTAGTAAATCTCTTTCCTGTTATCTTCCACCCATTAATCAAAGCTTCCACCTCTATGTCAATTTCACACCATCTTCTAATTTTTTTTTCATTTCTCTGCCCAGCAGCAACAGATGGCACCTGGTGTTCGGAAACTTCGTAATCAGTTAGGTCCAGCGCTGGTGGCGGCAGCGAATCAGTGGCTGAAGGACATCAAACTGACATTGAGGTGGGCCCAGTGACAAAAGATGGTGCCTGAAGAGTAGTGGCTTCAATGTTGGTTGGGCCTGGTGTAGATGGTGATGAGGCAGTGGAGGAGGGAGGTGACAATGACAAGGTAGGCCCAGCAGCAAGAGATAGCACGTGACGTTTTGCAACTTCGTCATCGGTTAGGCCAGCGCTGGTCATGGTGGCAAATCGGTGGCTGAAGGACATCACAATGACATGGCGGTGGGCCCAGTGATGAAAGATGATGCCTGAAGAGTGGTGACTTCAATGTTGGTTGGGTCTGATGTGGACAGTGGAGAGGCAGTTTGGGCGGGGGGGGGCGCGGTGGCACAAGCGTCGTTGATGATGAGCTGCACTCCACTTAAACTGCATCTTTTTTTTCTTACTCCTAAACTATTGAAAATGGCTCCAAATAATGCCAACAGTGAGAAAGCTTTTCATTGTATTTTACTGTTCTTCTCACAATAAAATACATTTGACAAAATCATTTGTATTCAATTATCAGTCTTCAAATTTCTCTTCTTCTGCTTGCAGAAAAACTATACAAGGCATGGTGATTCTTCAAACAACTTGTCTAAAGGAGCATACCGTTTGAATGTACTGTCACTAGAAAATAAATGTGTGTTTTGAATCACTATAGTAAAATAGATCCACTTCCATCAATCCTCAAATAGCCACAGAAATTAAGCTTCAAAATTATTTGAACATGTTTCCTATTTAAAAATAGAGAGTTGAATGTGTCCTCAGATTTGTAAAGAAACTAATACCAACTCTGGCAAAAAGTCATCCTGAAATATTAATTATATCTCCCTCAATGATCCAACATTTACTCTAATTCCTAAACTACTTTGGCCAATGAATATGATATTTCACTCTCTGCACTACCATACATAAAAATAATAATTTTGAAAGCATCTTTTCTCTTGAATCTAGTCTTCAATATTATCAAAAGCCATTTTACTGTAAAACTAAGTAAGTTTAAAAATAGTTATAAAATAAAGCGTGACAATCTTAAAAACTCTCTCTTGTGCATGGAGTCTGAGCAGATAGGGGAAGCTCAAAGAGTTTTTAGCTTCGGTTTTACCTAAGAAAAGGGACCTTGTTGTGTATGAGACCTTTGAGGAGCTGGGATACAGGCTTGAACAGATCAAGGTTGATGAAGTTGATGTGCTGGAAATTTTGGCAAACATTAAGATTGAAAATTCCCCAGGGCCAGACCAGATTTATCCTAGGCTGCTCTGGAAAGCAAGAAACGAGGTTGCTGAACCACTGGCGAAGATCTTTGCCTCCTCACTCTCTACAAGGGTCATACTGGAGGATTGGAAGGAGGTGAATGCTGTTCCTCTTTTCAAGAAGGGTAATAGGGAAATCCCTGGCAATTACAGACCAGTCAGTCTTACATCTGTGGTCAACAAAGTTGTGGAAGAATTTTGAAGGATAAGATTTATGACTATTTGGGAAAGCATAGCATGATTAAAGGCAGTCAGCATCGTTTTGAGAGGGCAGGTCATGCCTCAAATCTTATTGAGTTCTTCAAGGAGGTGACAAGACAGGCCAACGAAGGTCGAGCAGTGGATGTGGTGTATGTGGACTTCAGCAAAGCATTTGATCAGGTTCCCCATGGTCGGCTCGTTCATAAAGTCAGGAAGTATGGGATACAGGGAAATTTGGCTATCTGGATTCAGAATTGATTGGCTAACAGAAGGCAGAGAGTGGTTGTAGATGGACTGCATTCTGCCTGGAGGTCAGTGGTGAGTGGAGTCCCGCAGGGCTCTGTACTTGGGCGTCTGCTCTTTGTAGTCTTTATAACTGACTTGGAAGAGGAGGTCGAGGGGTGTGTTAGTAAATTTGCAGATGACAGAAAGGTTGGAGTTATCGTTGATAGTATCGATAACTATTGCAGGCTGTAGCGTGACATAGCCAGGATGCAGAGCTGGGCTGAGAAATGACAAATGGAGTTCATTTGAAAAGTTGATCTCAAATGCTGAATATAGGATTAAAGACAGGATTCTTGGCAGTGTGGAGGATCTTGCTGTTCAACTATATAGACCCCTCAAAGTTGCCATCCAAGTGGATAGGGTTGTTAAGAAAGCATATGGTGTTTTGGCTTTCATTAACAGGGAGATCGAGTTTAAGAGCCGTGAGGTTTTGCCACAGTTCTACAAGTCCCTGGTGAGGCCACACTTGGAATATTGTGTCCAGTTCCGATTGCCCTACAATAGGAAAGATAGAGGGGCTTTGGAGAGGGTGCAATGAAAGTTTATCAGGATGCTGCCTGGACTGGAAGGCTTGCCTTATGAAGAAAGGTTGAAAAAGCTCAGACTTCTCTCTCTGGAGAGAAGGAGGAAGAGAGGTGATCTGATCGAATTATACAAGATAAAGAGAGGAATGGATAGAGTCAATAGCCAGAGACTTTTTCCCAGGGCCAGATTGACTGGTACGAGGAGTCATAGTTTTAAGATATTAGGAGAAAGGTATAGAGGGGATGTTAGAGGAAGGTTCTTTATGCAGAGAGTTATGAATGCATGGCATGCATTGCCAGCGGTGGTGGTGGAAGCAGACTCATTAGGGACATTTAAGCGACTGCTGGACATGAACATGGATAGCAGTGACTTCAGGGGTGCGGAAGTTAAATTATTTTATTTTACATTTGGATTAATCCTCGGCACAACCTCGTTGCAAAAGGGCCTGTTCTGTGCTGTACTTTTCTATGTTCCCCACCATAGTTTTCAAATGGCAATTAAACCTTAACTGGACGCCAGTAACGGGCATTCATTCAAACGGTACTTCAACAAAGTAGCTTTTGTACTTATTCAGCATTGCTCTTGATCACTAGATGCCTTAAGGTACTTAACAGCCAATGAAGTACTTTCCAAGTGCAGTCACCATTTGTTGGGTACCCACTTTCCCTGATAATAGGAATAACTAGGCACTGGAATTCCATGATATCTTCTTTAAGTCCTTATTTCAGAAGTGTGGCAGTTACATGGATGGTACAAGACAACTGCAAAAATGCGACAGCTTTATAGATGGTATAAGGCTGCTGCTTAGACGTTATAAGGCAGTTCATAGAGTCACAGTATCATAGAGATGTACAGCATGGAAACAGACCCTTCGGTCCAACCCGTCCATGCCGACCAGATATCCTAACCCAATCTCGTCCCACCTGCCAGCACCCAGCCCATATCCCTCCAAACCCTTCCTATACATATACTCATCTAGATGCTTTTTAAATTTTGCAATTGTACGAGCCTCCATCACTTTCTCTAGCAGCTTATTCCATACACGTACCACCCTCTGCATGAAAAAGTTGCCCCTTTGGTCTATTTTATATCTTTCCCCTCTCACCCTGAACCGATGACCTCTAGTTCTGGACTCCCCCTCTTCAGGGAAAAGACTTTGTTTATTTGTCCTATCCATGCCCCTCATGATTTTATAAACCTCTGTACGGTCACTTTTCTGCATTAAACTATGTGCCACCTCGCAGCCTAGCTCTGCAGGTTATCTGTATCCCTCTGTAACCTGCAACACCATTCGGCACTGTCCACAATTCCACCAACCTTAGTTTCATCCTCAAATTTACTAACCCATCCTTTAACGCCCTCATCCAGACCATTGATAAAAATGACAAACAGTAGTTGACTCAAAACACATCATTGCAGTACACCACTAATAACTGAACTTCGGGATGAACATTTTCCATCAACTACCACGTTTTGTCTTCTTTCAGCTAGCCGATTTCTGACACAATCTGTAAATCACCCTCAATTCCAAGTCACCGTACTTCTTCAATACCCTACTGTAAGGAACCTTATCAAGTGCCTTCCTGAAACCCATATCCACCACATCAATCACTTTACCCTCATCCACCTCTTTGGTCACCTTCTCAAAGAACTCAATAAGGTTTGTGAGGCACGACTTCGCATTGACAACACCATGTTAACTGTGCTTAATCAACTCATTCCTTTCTAGAAAAGACCCAAAGATTGTACATCATGGGACATATTCGCACTTCGACCATGCCTCTTATCCATGCAGGGCCATTCCCAGGTATACCACGGGCACAGCACATGTTCTCCCATGAAGAATACCATCTCTCGCGCAAAGTTCTCCTGTCCGATCACAGCTCACATTCTTATACCCTTGTGGCGTTTGTGATTTGGGTGTAACTGTATTTGTTCTGTCTATAGCAATGTTAATTTCTATAGAAATGTCAATTTCTATAGCAACAGCACTTGAAACTGATCTCTGCAGTTGCTCACTGCATTTCTCCACTCTCCTTCCAAAGGTAAATCATGTCCATCACTAAAAGGTAAACATGTTAGTTCTGGACCGGTGTCTACAAGACAACCAATTTCCTTGTCACCCACCCGCATCACAGCATAGCAGCTGTCCAGACGGTTTTCCAAAGCTGCTGAAAAAAGGGGCTAAAAGATTGGAAGTGGGCTGTGCTAGTTTTTTTTTGAGATTTAGAAGTTCTTTCGGCTGAGGTTCTGTAAAGCCCTGGAGCTGTCCTTTATAAACAGTTTATCCCATCCAGACGTTTCATTAACTGACTTGGGAAGTTGTTGTCTTGAATTTTTCTTTAACCTACTGTTTTAAGCCCAATGACCCTCCTTTTCACAACTGGTGGTACTTCCCTGGGTATTTTTCAGTATTGGGAGCACTCTCAGTCTGTATAGTTCTGAGTTTCAATTCCATATTACTCTCCAAGTGATTGGCTTCCTCTATTACATTACCAAGAGTTCACGAACTTTTATCCAAATCGTAGTATTGTATTTCTAACATTTTTGCCAATTTGGGCTTCAATCCTGCTACGATGGCAGTTTTTAATGAGGGTAAATTTTGACCTTCTAATTCCTCCGGAGTGCCATTAGGAACTAGTCCAGAATATTTGATCGAGAACTCACCAAGCCATTTAGATGGGCCATATTCATGAAGCCAATTTTGGGTTGCCCACTAGCCACCCTTTAAATCATGCCTGTCCTATCCCATATGGTCCTTAACTCAAGAACACAATTTTTGTCCTGCATTGCCATCTACTTATGGCAGACAGGATCTGAACTCCATCCATGGGGTGTAAGGTGTATATGTTATTGAATTTTTGTAACTCATTCCATGCTCTCATACCTCACTTCTTCGGGTGGGGCAGTTCTTTGGACCGCGTCTCAAATAATTGTGTATCAGGGGCTTATGGGATGTTCACTGGGTATATTTATATCGGGCTCCCATGTTCTTCAACTTTTATCTTCCTCTCTTTCTTCCATTTCATTCATACTGACCTCATGGTAAGAGGAGAACCCTCATCATCTTCTGATCTGCTAGAGGTCTCAGAGCTTTCCTCGGGGAATTGAGCACTACTCGTAGCGTGGGTTGTACTCAGACCCACATCTAAAAGGACTGTTCAGGATATATAAGCTGGATACAACGGGACATTTGGATCGGGAAGTGGCATGAGTGATGTATTTTTGATATGCTCCACTCCCTTCTTGGCCTTAGTTCCTCTTTAGTACTTTTCATTTCTATACAAACTGTTTTTAATTGTTCTTTTATGTTATTGATTTCTCTGGTATAATTTGATGTTTGAATTATTTCTTATCACTGTCAAGGCTGTTGCATTATACACAGTGACCATCATTTCTTTTTCTTTTAGACGAGTACTTTCTCCCCAAACTCGTTTATATCATCCAGGGATCACTGTCCCATGGAGGTTCCACACTTTTGATGGATTTTAGTTCCGGTCTTGTACAGATCAAATTGTTGCTCAATATATTCTCTTAACTTCTACAAGATTTTATCTTCTAAAATGTCAGGTGGTGGTTGCCCATCTTTGATTACAACAGGTAATTTCAATTTAGACATTATGTCTGGCTTTCCACCGAAATTTGAACAGAGATAGACCCTCTAAGAGTCATAGAGGAAGGCCCCCTTTCCTTCCCTTTGCCACCAATTTGCACAAATTGCCAAAACTATTAATTGCCAATTAGTTGTTTCTATTATGCTGATTGAGAGATGAATATTGACCAAGATATTATCCAGGGATAACTCCCTGCTCTCAATAAAAAAATTACGATAGGATCTTTTACATCCACCCAAGTGGAAAGATGGGCTTCGATTTAACATTTCAGCTGAAAGCCAATAGCCCCACTACAATGATAGCACTCATATTTTCAAATTTTTTGAGTGTGTTTATTGGGGGCCCAACACAAACAAAATTCTCTAAAGCACAAACAAAAACAAGAACTTTCTGGAGAAACTCAGGAGGTCTGGCAAAACCTTAGCAAGAAATCAGAATTAATATTTCAAGACAAGTGACCCCACTTCAGTACTCAAAAATGCATTTGGCCTGCTTATTTCTGAATTAAGCAAGTAGTTCTCTGGGGTGGGGGAGTCCAGAACTAGAGGGCATAGGTTTAAGGTGAGGGGGGGATAGATTTGAAAGGGACATGAGAAGTTTTCGCACAGAGGGTGGTGCATGCATGGAATGAGCTGCTAAAGGAAGAGGTGTAGGCTGGTATAATTCCAGCATTTAAAAGGTATCTAGATGGATTTATGAAAAGGGAGGGTTTAGAGGGATATTGGCCAAGTGCTGACAAATGTGACTAGATTAATTTAGGATATCTGGTCGGCTTGGATGAGTGGACCGAAGGGTCTGTTTCCTTGATGTACATCTCTATAACTCAGACTCTAATTGCTTTTTAAATTGCTCATTTTCAAGGAAAATTCAATTATTCCATTATGGCCCAAACGTATTTTTATGATCTGCATTATGTTCAAGTGAGCATACGCATCTCTTCTCAGAACCAAACAAATAGGAACCATGCATAAGTTAATGCAGCAGAGCTGAAAATAAAGTAGCTGATTCAAATTGGGCTAGATTGCCCGTGTATATGGAATTGCAATTTCAGCTATATTAAAGGTATTTTAAACAAGAAAACTATTCAACATTGAATTGAATATTTCTTTTAAAATGGAAATAGAAGTTTGAGGGCTTCCATAGTAATGAAAAAAGTGACAGCCTCAAAAACGCTGGAGCAGAAAACTGCATCTCAGGGATGCTGAGAATTATTTACTCAAAAAATGTTCAAGTTAAATGTTAAGTTTATATTTCTTAAATCTACCTTAAATCTCTCAACCAACTAAATGATTATCAGAAAATGAGAAAAGGGAATAACAAAAGTAGATTGGCACAACAGTAACCAAAGCATGGAATTATCTTAAATTCAGAACTAAGGAACTCTTTTAGTCTAAGAAAAAATCCCTGGATAGGGAAGCTACACATTGATAGTGTGAAATTAACCACATTTAGTTTTCCAAACAAATACATTTTGGAACAAGTTACTTATTTCTGTTGGCTGATTAAGTCTAGACTCTGAAGCTTCTAAAAGCTTTTCATCCCATATTCCTTCCCAACTAAGAGCCATGATAACATTTGGTATTCCTAGCTATTAGGCATATAAGTAGCAATTAGTGAAAATGGACAAACAAATTATGAGCCAGCCAAAACATTACCCCTATATCAATCAAATGCCTCATCAAGTTTAAAATGCATATTTTCCCCTTACAAACATCTCTTTAAGGAATAATCACCGTGTGAAAAATGAACTCGCACATGAAGAGAAAGCAGCAAGAAAATTGAAATTGGTTGCATAAGAAACAAAAACTCCAAAAATATTTTACTACCATTATTAATTTCAGTCTTACTGAATTTTTTTGTTTTATCACATTTACATCTGTATCAATTCAAGACTCAACTGTAAATTCTGGATTAAAATCAGGAAAATCCTGGAAATAGGACAGAGAAAAAAAAAAGTTAACTTTTTCAGACAATGGCCTTTCAGAACTCCAAAGAGGTAGACACATTTTCAGCATTTAGTGACAAGGAAGGAGAGAAATGGAGGGGGAAAACAAACAAAAGAAAAGGTGTGTGATAGAAATAAAGCCTTGTGCATTTGTTTGCTTCTTTTAATGGCTCTCTAATGATCTGTGGCATAATTTTAAGTCCTTGGTGTCATTTGCAGATTCAGATATAGCTGGTGGAAATTTACTATTATGGATGATACTAGACCCCTCAGAGTATATTGTGGAGGTCGCCTAGACCTTTGTATTTATTTTAAAAGACAAGTTGAAGGCACTGTGTTCCAGATGTGAAATGAGTGGCCCACCACTACGCTTTAATCTTACAATATATTTAAACTACAAGAAGAATTGGCATAATTTAACTCAATTCAAATATTTAACAAGATAATGCATTATTTAACTACAAATCATCACCTGTTCCAATATTGGCAGCATCCTATAAACACAATTAACGCAGTTACACAGTTATTATTTTCACATGCTATCTCTCTCCAGTCCAGTCGAAAGAAAACTGAAAGAAACAATCTGCCCTTTTGATTTATTTTTAAGAGGAAACCTCTCTTAAACTTCACTGTAGCAGCAACAAACTCAAGCTTTCAGCTTCAGCAGTCACAAAAACCACCAAATAACTGAAAGCAAAACCAAAATCCTTTCTGGGTCTGTTTGAACCTGACCCTGCCAACTCATGATTATCTTGTCTTATTAAAAAAAACACCCAGAGAGAAGTCAAAGCTGTTAACGAACTATGTCTGAAGGAGCTATTTCAGCACCAATATGAAAACACTCCTCTACTAGAGCAACAGGACAGAACACATCTTTTAAAGGCACAGTACCATCACATTACAGACACTTATGGATTCCTGACTGCATGGCTAAAAACTCAGTTAATAACATTTATTCCTTAATCCTATTTAATGTGGGGAGCGATATTAGTAGCCTTCAAGTGAGACTCCTCTCCAACTCCAATCTCAGGAGGAAGCTCTGCTTTAGAGAGCTGTCAACTAACCATCTTCCATTTGCTAACTTTTATCATTTATATTTAGATTACTTGTGTTTCTTGTAGAATTCTACAATGTGTTTCTTCCACTTGTCCCCAACTCCTCAATCCACTTAGTTAAAGCCTTTAGTACCTTTCTACAGAATCTAAAGATGAGCTCTCAAGTCAAGAATCACCACCCACTATACTCCACTCCCCCACCATTCCAGAATCAAAAATGTGAGAAGCAGGAGCAATAGAAGACCATGCGGACTATCAAGCCTGTTCGGTTAGTTACTATCATAATTGCCAACCTTGAAGTTCAACTCCAAATTCCTGGCTGCTCCCTATTCCTTTTCATTTCCTCAGATTCGAAAGTCAGCTTTTCTCAGCCTTAAATTCAGTAACAGGGTATCCATGACTCTGGGGTAAATATTTACAATTCTTTGTTGGTAAAGAAGTTTCTACTCTCAGACCTAAATTTACACCTCACTTGTCATGAGATTATGTCCCCATTTTTCAGATTCCCCAAGCCTGTAGAAACCACTTCTCCATCTACACTGTCAAGCCCCTTCCAGATCCTGGATGTTTCAATGAAATCAAAGTATAAAGTAAATTATACAATTATATACATTAATTATGTTTGATTACTTTAACATGAAACTTCTAGCTGGTGCTGGGAAATCACAACTCCAAATCTAGAAACAATAAGTTAGCTACGCCAGATGTGGGATGAGAAATTCAGAGCTAACCTTTGTATTAGAAATAATCAAAGTCATCAAGACGATACAAACTCAATTCCTATCTCCTTCAGTGTTTTCCAGGATTTTATTTTCTGTTTCAAATTTCACAAATACAGATGATCATATTTTGATCTATTGCACACACTCCCCTGCTTAGATGTTAAAAGTAAAATTTAAGAACATTTAAGAACTAGTTAGATGAACACTTGAAATGCCTTAGCATACAAGGCCAGAGGCCAACTGCTGGAAAATGGGATTGGAATGCTTGACCATCAGCAAATACACAAGGAGTTGAAGGGTCTCTTGCCATCGTGTAAAAATTCTGACTCCACAACAAATAATTCCTCCCCTGCCAACAAAGGTTAAATGTGGGAACTTTTACAGATGGAAATCAAAGCAGCATCATAGAAAGGTAATGAAGTTATAAAATGATCAAAGAAAGAGACCCTTGGAATCTTAATGTAAGAATTACTCATGCTGATTTTAACACGAGTTCCTTTGGATGTCACTAATGACTAAACATCACTTCATGTATTGAAAAGGGAACAAATTGGCCAAACACCATGATTATTATTGCTCTGCATCCTTTGTCATCACCCACTGGACATGTTAATAGCAAAGGAATTACCAGCAAAGCCTACATTAGAAGCGACACATCTTGCATCCTTCTCTTCCAAACTTCAGTGTGGTACCAAGCTTTTTGGGTCAAGCACTGCTGAGGTTTGTCACACTTTCTTTAACTTTCCTACATTTTCCAAAAAATGCACCATATTCACATTTGTAAATGTAAAAATATAACTTGAACATTTCGTATCAATCAAGACGTGCTATGGCTGAAAGACTTTAGACTTTTTTGCCATTCTGCACCTGCTCTGGCTGCTCCAAACTCTACTGTATCCCTCAGAGCATAGTCCTGGACCTTAGAATGTGCCAGCCTGCAATAACTGGTCTAGAACTTAAAGACCAGCAAATTTTGTAAACCAAAAAGAGCATCTTTCATCATGGTGATGATCCTTCATGGGTAGTCAGTGTTAGCCTTGGTTTGCATCTCAGGGAACAATACGCATAGCACAGATTCCTGCATCACAGATCTACTTGGGATGAATCCAAACAGAAACCAATACATCTCCCTTCAACATTTCTTTGCAAAAGGCATATTCAGAAGGAGGTAGACAACAGTCTCTTCCTCAGCACAGCCACCTCAAGGGAAATATATTGAGAGGGTGATACTTTGGGTATGAGGAAGGATTTGACAATGAGGGGCTTTCAAAACCAGCTAAACTGTATTTTGGTGCTCGTTTGTAAGGGGCAGTGTATAGATATAATCAGTATATATTGGTTAGTTTATTTTTGCTGCACCCATTGGCACTTTGTTACAGATCTAGAAATCCATGGACTGGCAGCTGAAATCGCCTGGTCTAAAGGTGGTTTAAATGACAACAGCAGAATTATTACTAGTAACATTTGCAGCAAATTGGAATGTTGATTCTAATTTTAAATTCACATGTCTTCTAGATCCATCTTTTATTCAATTACCACAAACCTTTTGCCTCGAGTTGCCATCTAAGTTGACAGGATTGTTAAGAAGGCATATGGTGTGTTGGCTTACATTAGCAGGGGGATTGAGTTTAACAACCACAAGGTTATGATGCAGTTCAATAGAGTCCTGGTTAGACAACACTTGGAATATTGTATTCAGTTCTGGTCACCTCATTATAGAAAGGATGTGGAAGCTTTAACAGAGCACAGAAGAAATTTACCAGGATGCTGCCTGCACTGGAGGGCAAGTCTTATGAAGAAAGATTGAGATAGCTAGGGCTTTTCTCATTGGAGCGATGAAGGGTGAGAGGCGACTTGATAGAAGTGTACAAGATGATGAGAGGCATAGAGTGGATAACCAGAGACTTTTTCCCATGGCAGAAATGGCTATCACGAGGGGATATAATGTTAAGGTGATTGGAGGAAGATTTAGGGGAGACATCAGTGGTAGGTTCTTTACAGAGAGAGTGGTGGGTGCGTTGAATGCACTGCCAGCATGGTAGTAAAGTCAAATATATTAGGGACATTTAAACAACTCTTGGATAGGCACATGGATGATTGTAAAATGTAGGGTATGTAGGTTAGTTTGATCTTCGAGTAGGATAAAAGTTTGGCACAACATTGAGGGCCGAAGGGCCTGCACTGTGCTGTACTATTCTGTGTTCTATCCATCACCTCATGCTCGCTCCTGTCTTCTTCCCTCTCACAAAATCTTACCTTTATTCAGTTTTATTCTCTACAGATACAATTTAATTTGATGAGCACTTCTAGCATTTTCAGTATTTATGACTAATTTCCAGCACCCAAACCTTTTGGTTTTGGATTGTGGTGCATTGTCAGCAGCATCTGAACACAAAGCCAAGAACTGGAGTAACAAAAAAGGAATTCGCATTTCAAATTTTAATTTTTAATGCAGTAACTGGCGCAGCTTTAGTTTTAAAGTTGAAGACTATTAATTGCGTACTTACGCAAACAACTCTACAATGTTTCTGGGCTTCAAAGATTTGCGCTGTTTCCAATCCCTGGCTAAGATCTTCTGCTTCTGCATAATTCTGAACTAAAGTTCTCTCCAATTTTAAAAGTTGTTCAAACAGAATTGAACTCTGAATTGTTGGTGTTGCTTTGGAGAAATCTGGCTTATCTCATACTTGTTTATTTCATCCTCCATCTCCTGTCTTTTAGATTTTACAAAAACAAAGCTCATTATCAACTTCTAATGACAGAGCAAATGCATGCAACCAACAGCTGAACTAACAATAGAGTCCCAGGTTCACTCCATAGACGACATTATAGTACTTGGCTTATTTCAGCAAACGTAATCATTGGACTACTTCATTAAGCCTCTAACTGGATTCCAGATCATCAAACAATTCCACATGTACTTGAAGCTATGCAGACATTGGCTGTGGGGCCTCAGATGAGTAATTTGCCTACATGATTGTCAATATTGCATGACATAAGTTGTCCTTATAGGAATGAGGAACAAATCAGTAAGTATTCCAAAGCACTAAAATTGCTGTTATTCCAGTCATTATTATATACAATCCCACATAAACTACGTTTTTTAAAAAAAAAACAATACTATACCTCTTGATATTGAAAATAATACTTCAGAACATTATTTTAGTATTTAGTGAAGTAGCATTTCTCAGCTCCTAACAAATTATTATCCAGTGAAATAATGACTCAGGATTTGAAGTCAGTTAATTTCCCTTATTTTTCATCTTGACAATTTCTGCACTGCGAATGGCTGGAATTGCAAGCTGAAAGCAGCATGGTGACAACTCAGAGGTAAGTAGGACCTTGGTAAATGCTGGAATGATCAGCCATATGACTTAAAGATTGATAAATAATCAGAAGTACAACAGAATAGGAAATGGCATGATTAATGTCAAAACAGGTACAGATAGAGAAATAAAAACAAGGGAAAATGTGTTGGAAGAACAAAAGAGACAAAGAAAGAAGTTAATACTTTTAATTTTTAAAATTTCTAAATCATTTATAACTGCAAAAATGGAACATCACAATTTTAATAGTTCCCTTTCTTGAACAGAGAATGAGTTGAATTCCAAGACCATAAATATCAAAGTTAAAAAAGGCAACTAATATTAAGTAACAGTCCAAAATTTGTGCAGAGACAAGGTTAATTGGTAACTGTATAAATTCAGGAGGTTTTTTTGTACCTTGAGAAGTTTTCACAAAGCTAACAGTGGTGTGACATGTTTTGTCCAGCAATTTATGGCAAATTGATACTCATGGGTTCTCTCTTCCTCACTACAAATTGTTGAATAATTTTGCACATTAAACTTGATGCAATTTCAGAGGATTTTGTATCAATGTGATGGATTAAAACAATGATAGCTAATGCTTACATACACAAGCTCCAGTATCAGACACTAACTGAACAGTAGCAAACTTCTCACATTGATTGCTTGATAGGGGTTGCATATAAGCATTTATTCAATCAATCGCATCCTGGCCAACTTACAGTGAACTTAATCTGATCAATTGCTTTGTATATCCAATGTCACCATGCACACACACAAAACATCATTCATCAATTATTTGGCTATTGCATTTGCTTTTAGGAATGCTAGAAGCAGTGTAATCCTACTGCCCCTCCAGTTGGTACCATTATTCAATGGGATCATGATCTTGAACGCCAACTCCACTGTCCAGCATAATACTCATATTCCTTGATTTTCATAAAAATCCAATAGTTATTCAAACTCAGCCTTGAATATATTCAACAACTGAGCATCTAATATATACTATCAATAGCACACTGATCAAAGTAGTTACAATCATAGAGATGTACAGCACAGAAACAGACCCTTTAGTCGAACTTGTCCATGTCGACCAGCCATCCTAAATTAATCTAGACCCATTTGCCAGCAGTTGGCCCATATCCCACTAAACCCTTCCTGTTCATAAACCCATCCAAATGCCTTTGAAATGTTGCAATTATACCAGCTTCCACCAGCTCATTCCACATACGCATGAAAAAGTTGTCCCTTAGGTCTCTTAAATCTTTTCCCTCTCACCCTAAACCTATGTCCTCGAGCTCTGGACTTCCCTCAACCCAGAGAAAAGACCCATCTATTTACCCTATCCATGCCCTTCATGATTTTATAAACCTCTATAAAGATCACCCCTCAGCCTCACACTCTCCACGGAAAGCAGCCCCATCCTATTCAGCCTCTCCCTATAATTAAACCTTGAGAACATCCTTGTAAATCTTTTCTGAACCCTTCCAAGTTTCACAAAACACTTCCTATAGAAGGGAGACCAGAACTGCATACAATATTCCAAAAGTGGCCTCACCAATGTCCTGCCCAGCCACAACATAACCTCCCAATTGCTATATTTACTCTGACCAATAAAGGAAAGCATACTAAACCCTTCTTCACTATCCTATCTGCCTGAGGCTCCACTTTCAAGGAACAATGAACCTGCTTCTAGTTAAAGGCAAGTGAATGTAAAAACAGTCAGACACATTATAAATATATGAGTCAAAATGCAAAATAACATGAGAAACAAACCACCTACCACTTGACCGATTCTTGCGGTTCGACTTCCCACCGCTTAGGAGCATCTTTAGGCTGTTACGGAACATATCTTCACTCCCAGCGCTTGTCAGCGTCTACTCCAAATTCTATCAATAAAAGAAACACATTTTATCAATGACACAGATAAATGACTGTCTATTGCAATAAGGGATATGCATTCAAATACAGATTGCATATAAGCGGGCAAACCCAATGAAGTGGTCACAAATGTTCAAGAATCAAAAAAAAATTCTATATTCTTTCAAAAAGATGATTTGTACTTAAACAACTATTTGCATTCACAACCTCAAACATTCCAAAGCACACTCCAAAGAAAATAGATTTCTCTTTATCTAATCACAGATTTAGGCATCATTGGCTCAGTCAACATGCTAATCCATTCATAATTCACCTTGAAGAGGTAGTGGGAGGGTAGGCACACCCACCCACAATGCTGCTGATCAAAAAAAAGGATTTCAGGTTTTTGGCTCAACAGTGAAGGAATAGCAAGTCAGGATGGTGTGCGTCTTTGAGGAGAATGGTCGTGGTGATGGTTTGCCATCCTTGTCCTTCTAGTTGATAGAGGGTGAGGATTTGGAAGGTGCTATTGAATTCTTGATGAGTTGCTGCAATACAAGATAGTTGAAGTTGAAGGTGGTGGATGGATAACAAATCAAGCATTGCCCTGCACGATGATAAACTTTGTGAATGTTGTTGGAGTTGCACTCATCCAAGCAAGTGGAAAGTATGCTATAACACGCCTGACTTCAGTCGTGCAAGTGGTGACTCAGGTGGCATGTTAGTCATTGCAAAATTCTGTGATTTGCTCTTTTAACCACAGTATTTGTATGGTTGATCCATTTGTATGCAAATTGGTGCTTCTGGTGACTGTTAAATAGTCTGGTCCCTGTACAATTAGTACGCAATCTGACAATTAGTCAACCTTCTTTTCATTGAAATCAGGAACTTTCTTACTAAAGGAATAATTCATTGCCACAGAAGACTCTGGAGGCCAGGTCATCAAGTATATTTAAGACCAAGATCTATAAGTTCTTGAGTATTGAGGGGATCAAGAGTTACAGGGAGAAAGCGGGAGAATGGTGTTGAGAAACTTATCAGCCATGTTTAAATGGTTGAACAAACTCAATGGGCTGGACAGCCTATTTTCTGCTCCAATGTCCTGAGGTCTTATGGCTGATTGTAATTGCTCCTGCTTTATTCCAGGTGTAGCAACTAATTTAAGATTATAGTGTAAGGCCACAAGAGCAATTGGGTATGCACAAATGATCACAATTTCATTTTTACGTGGAAACATGTACTTTGATATTGCTTCACTACCTTTGGGGGAAGCATGAGTAAAGGTAGATAATCACATTGCAGAGGGAATTTCTCCCCATAACATCAAATATAAAATTTAAAGTCTTTTTCTGTTTTGACGTTAAAAATATTCTCAGATTTAGACAAAACATTTTCAGAAGAAAATAATGATATAGAACATAGAACAATACAGCACAGAACAGGCCTTTCGGCCCACGATGTTGTGCAGAACATTTGTCCTAGCTTAAGCACCCATCCAATTGCCACTTAAAGTTCACCAATGATTCTGACTCTACCCAGAGAGTGGTGGGGGCATGGAATGCGCTGCCTGTGGGAGTGGCAAAGAACCTACCCCTGATATCTCCCCTATACCTTCCACCCTTCACCTTAAATTTATGTCCCCTTGTAACACTCTGTTGTACCCGGGGAAAAAGTTTCTGACTGTCTACTCTATCTATTCCCCTGATCATCTTATACACCTCTATCAAGTCACCCCTCATCCTTCTCCGTTCCAATGAGAAAAGACCTAGCACGCTCAACCTATCCTCGTACCACCTATTCTCCATTCCAGGCAACATCCTGATAAATCTTCTCTGCACCCTCTCCAAAGCTTCCACATCTTTCCTAAAGTGAGGCGACCAGAACTGCACACAGTACTCCAAATGTGGCCGAACCAAAGTCCTGTACAGCTGTAACATCACTTCACGACTCTTGAATTCAATCCCTCTGCTAATGAACGCTATCAGACATGATTCAATTATTTAACTGACATGAATTCATGAAAGTAGATTAGCTATTAGAGAAATGTGCTGAAGTGATGTATCAAGGCAATATATCAATTGCAGCTGAAAAAGATCTTTGCCTCTCAATAGATTTACTGTATTTTTAGAGTTGAACCTAAACTGTGAATTAAATTATGCTGTGGTCTGTTAACAGTAGAACATCTGAATAATTTCCCACCTAAGTTAGAACTTTCAGGTTTTGTATCATCTTTATGATGTTATTGTTAATGAAGCAAGCTGTTTGTTATTACTTGTCACTGTAGATGGGCAGAGTTAATATTTTCAGAGTTAAGAAAGTCATTAAAGGGTGAGATGGGGAGGAAAGGAGAAAGGATAAAGACAGAAATAAGAGAGAAAAGGAAAGACAGACGAAAAGAGAGAAAGAGGAGAAAGAGAAGAAAAAAGAAAGAAAGAAGGGGGATTGGGACGGGAGGGGGGAGAGAAAAAAAGGGATACACACACAAAAGTAAATAATATAAGCAGCCAACATTCTTGATCCTGATCTCTGCCAGAAAAACACAAGAATAGTTGGAAAGTAGATACCCAAGGTAGAAACATATTATGTAAAAGCTAGGATTATGTAGAAAAGTCAAACTTGATTCTGTTTGCCGAGCTGGAAGTTTTTGTTGCAAACGTTTCGTCCCCTGGCTAGGCGACATCATCAGTGCTTGGGAGCCTCCTGCGAAGTGCTTCTTTGATGTTTCCTCCGGTGTTTATAGTGGTCTGTCCCTGCCGCTTCCGGTTGTCAGTTTCAGCTGTCCGCTGTAGTGGTTGGTATATTGGGTCCAGGTCGATGTGTTTGTTGATGGAGTTTGTGGATGAATGCCATGCCTCTAGGAATTCCCTGGCTGTTCTCTGTCTGGCTTGCCCTATGATAGTAGTGTTGTCCCAGTCGAATTCATGTTGCTTGTTGTCTGCGTGTGTGGCTACTAAGGATAGCTGGTCGTGTCGTTTCGTGGCTAGTTGATGTTCTTGTATGCGGATTGTTAGCTGTCTTCCTGTTTGTCCTATATAGTGTTTTGTGCAGTCCTTGCATGGTATTTTGTACACGACATTCGTCTTGCTCATGTTGGGTATCGGGTCCTTCGTTCTGGTGAGTTGTTGTCTGAGCGTGGCTGTTGGTTTGTGTGCCGTTATGAGTCCTAGGGGTCGCAGTAGTCTGGCTGTCAGTTCTGAGATGCTCCTGATGTATGGTAGTGTGGCTAGTCCTTTTGGTTGTGGTATGTCCTCGTTCCATGGTCTTTCTCTTAGGCATCTGTTGATGAAGTTGCGCGGGTTTCCGTTTTTGGCGAATATCTCTTATAGGTGCTCCTCTTCTTCTTTTTGCAGTTCTGGTGTACTGCAGTGTGTTGTGGCCCTTTTGAATAGTGTCCTGATGCAGCTTCGTTTGTGTGTGTTGGGGTGGTTACTTTCATAGTTTAGGACTTGGTCTGTGTGTGTGGCTCTCCTGTATACCCTTGTAGTGAATTCTCCGTTCGGTGTTCTCTGTACCATCACGTCCAGGAATGGGAGTTGGCTATCCTTTTCTTCTTCTCTCGTGAATCGGATTCCTGTGAGTGTGGCGTTGATGATCCGGTGTGTTTTTTTTATTTCCGTGTTTTTAATGATTACAAACATATCATCGACATATCTGACCCAGAGTTTGGGTTGAATTTGTGGTAGGACTGTTTGTTCTAACCTTTGCATAACTGCCTCTGCTATGAGTCCCGAGATTGGTGATCCCATGGGTGTTCCGTTGATTTGTTCGTATATCTGGTTGTTGAATGTGAAGTGTGTTGTGAGGCACAAGTCCAGTAGTTTAAGTATGCCGTCTTTGTTGATAGGTTCAGCGTCCTGTTTTCTGTTCTGTATGTCCAGTAGGTTGGCTATTGTTTTTCTGGCTAGGGCTTTGTCAATCGAAGTGAACAGTGCCGTTACGTTGAATGATATCATGGTTTCTTCTTTGTCTATGTGTATATTTCTGATGATGTCCAAGAAATCCTGTGTTGATTGTATGGATTACCTGAAGTACACAAACCAGACATCCCACTCAGACCCATAGTATCACTGCCAGGGACACCATCATACAAACTGGCCAAAGAACTACAACAGAAACTGAAACATCTGGTCAGCGGATCCAAACACTCTATACAATCAACACAGGAATTCTTGGACATCAGAAATATACACATAGACAAAGAAGAAACCATGATATCATTCGACGTGACAGCACTGTTCACTTCGATTGACAAAACCCTAGCCAGAGAAACAATAACCAACCTACTGGACATACAGAACAGAAAACAGGACGCTGAACCTATCAACAAAGACGGCATACTTAAACTACTGGACTTGTGCCTCACAACACACTTCACATTCAACAACCAGATATACGAACAAATCAACAGAACACCCATGGGATCACCAATCTCGGGACTCATAGCAGAGGCAGTTATGCAAAGGTTAGAACAAACAGTCCTACCACAAATTCAACCCAAACTCTGGGTCAGATATGTCGATGACATGTTTGTAATCATTAAAAACACGGAAATAGAAAAAACACACCGGATCATCAACGCCACACTCACAGGAATCAGATTCACGAGAGAAGAAGAAATCAATAGCCAACTCCCATTCCTAGATGTGATGGTACAGAGAACACCGAACGGAGAATTCACTACAAGGGTATACAGGAAAGCCACACACACAGACCAAGTCCTAAACTATGGAAGTAACCACCCCAACACACACAAACGAAGCTGCATCAGGACACTATTCAAAAGGGCCACAACACACTGCAGTACACCAGAACTGCAAAAAGAAGAAGAGGAACACCTATACAAGGTATTCGCCAAAAACGGAAACCCGCGCAACTTCATCAACAGATGCCTAAGAGAAAGACCACGGAACGAGGACATACCACAACCAAAAGGACTAGCCACACTACCATACATCAGGAGCATCTCAGAACTGACAGCCAGACTACTGCGACCCCTAGGACTCATAACGGCACACAAACCAACAGCCACGCTCAGACAACAACTCACCAGAACGAAGGACCCGATACCCAACATGAGCAAGACGAATGTAGTGTACAAAATACCATGCAAGGACTGCACAAAACACTATATAGGACAAACAGGAAGACAGCTAACAATCCGCATACATGAACATCAACTAGCCACGAAACGACACGACCAGCTATCCTTAGTAGCCACACACGCAGACAACAAGCAACATGAATTCGACTGGGACAACACTACTATCATAGGGCAAGCCAGACAGAGAACAGCCAGGGAATTCCTAGAGGCATGGCATTCATCCACAAACTCCATCAACAAACACATCGACCTGGACCCAATATACCAACCACTACAGCGGACAGCTGAAACTGACAACCGGAAGCGGCAGGGACAGACCACTATAAACACCGGAGGAAACATCAAAGAAGCACTTCGCAGGAGGCTCCCAAGCACTGATGATGTCGCCTAGCCAGGGGACGAAACGTTTGCAACAAAAACTTCCAGCTCGGCAAACAGAACCACAACAACGAGCACCCGAGCTACAAATCTTCGCACAAACTTTGAAGTCAAACTTGAATTTAAAAAAACTCTATCTCACCATGGATGCTTTAAATCTGACTTTTGTCTAGCATTTCTTGTTTGTATATCTGATTCCAGCATCCACAGTTTTTTGCTTTTGCTAAAGAATGAGCCTAGCTTACTAACCAATCTTTTATGGATTTTTTTTCATCTTTTGCCAAAAACTCAATCCCCACAATGCACATGGTTAATTATGCTAATGACCAAATCCTGAACAATAATCACTGCCGAGTGATTCAATTCTGTTATCCCTGCTATTGGAAAGACACTGAATCTTGAAAGGGTGCAGAAACGATTTACAAGCATGTTGCCAGGGTTGGAGGGTTTGAGCAATATGGAGAGATTGAATAGGCTGGGGCTATTTTCCCTGAAGTGTCGGAGCAGCGACCTTATGAAGTTTATAAAAATGTTTAACAAGCTTTCCTTTATTGGTCAGTGCATTGAGTAAAAGAATTAGCAGGTTATGTTGTGGCTGGACAGGACATTGGTTAGGCCACTTTTGGAATGTTGTGTGCAATTCTGGTCTCCCTCCTATGGGAAGGATGCTGTGGAACTCAGAAAAGGGCTCAGAAAGGATTTACAACGATGTTGCCGGGGTTGGAGGAATTGAGCTAGAGGAAGAGGCTGAATAGGCTGGGGCTGTTTTCCCTGGAGTGACGGAGGCTGAGGGGTGACTTTGGAAAATCATAAGGGGCGTGGATAGGGTAAATACACGGAGTCTTTTCCCTGAGGTGGGGAGTCCAGAACTAGAGGGCATAGGTTTAGGATGAGAGGGGAAACATTTAAAAGAGCATAAGGGGCAACCTTTACCCACAAAAGGTGGTGAGTATGTGGAATGAGCTGCCAGAGGAAATGGTGGAGACTGGTACAATTCAACAATTAAAAGGCATCTGGATGGATACATGAATGGAAAGGGTTTAAAGGGATGCAGGCCAAATGCTGGCAAATGGGACAAAATTAATTTAGGATATCTGGTTGGCATGGATGAGTTGGACCAAAGGGTCTGTTTCTGTGCTATACAAATCTAAATAACAAACTTATCACAAATATTGAGAAATTGATACATAATACGCAGGTCACCAATGAAATGCTAAAACTGAGTTGCAGAATGCAACCCAGTCAAATTGATGGCACACAACAACAGGTGGTTTTCAACAGCACTTTACAATACGATATAAAATGAAATTAATTATTTAATATGTAAAAGTGTAGTTAAAATCAGACATGTTAAGCCTAACAACTAGCATCTTAAACTCCTCAGTTAATGATCAACTGCAGAGGCACCTTAACCATAATGAGTCTTCGCCCTAACCTAGTGCATTTTATTGGGTAAGCAGAAGTTAACTTCACCTTCACAAAAAAAAGCAAACGTTTGTTTAAGTATCTTAACAGCAAGTCAGAAACCGATTTATATTCATCCTGCGTAATGAAATACAATGTAGATCATGGTTTTCACATAAACAAAAACAAGCAACATTCAACAAGACACCCTAGCACTATTCTCATTTCTATGTTTTATGGAACACTTTCTTGTTGACTACATCTATAGGGCAAACTGCAGTCTCTTTCTTGTGTTACCAAAGACACAAAAGAGAAGTATTAGTCAAATTCAGCAGAATAGCAGGTGGAGTCAATTATTGTATTAAAAGTTATATGGAAATTTCATGAATTGAATAGTGTAATAGCTGTCAAGTATGTGCATTTAGGGCTCAGATATAGTCAAATATTCAAAATTTGACTTTTTCTTTCAAATAATCCTGAGGTAGTGTTACTGTCTCTTAAATGAAGTCACTATTCATCTTGCCCCCAGCAAGTACTTGGCTCAAGGAGGTCAAAAAAGCTTCCCTGTCTGTGTGAAAGTTATTTTAAAAAATTTCAAAAACCATGGCCTCTTGTAACATTTGGCAACTATCTTCAGCCAGAAGGCACTAAATACTGTCAAGGATATAAGGTCTAGCTAACATCCCAGTTGTCGTACTGCAGTCTGGTCCTGCAGAACTGGCATCTTGTCAGCAATATGAAAAACTGCACGTGTGTCCTCTCCACAAAAAGCAGGATAAATCCAATTGCCCAATCAGTCCACTCTCAAAGTTTTGAAAACTGTTGTCAACAGTGCTATCAAGCAAAACCTAGACTCAACAATAAGTTGCTCATCAACACTCAGCGTGGGTTCTGCAGTAGCCACTCAATCTCTAACTTCATCAAACTCCAGGTTCAAATATGTAAAGAGCTGAATTCCAGAGATGAGGTGTCTTTGACATCAAGGAATGACTGTGGTAGTAAGCAGCCTTAGTTAAACTGAAGTCAATGGGAATCAGGAAGGGGGATGAAGAGAACTCTTCAAAGGTTGCGGTCATATCTAGTACAAAGGTAAATGGTTTGAAGATAATGATGTTGAAGACCAATAAGTTAGTCCAAGTTACCTCAGGGTAACATCCTAGATCTGGCCATCTTCTACTTCAAATGGTGACCTTTCCACCATCTTAAGGTGAAAACTGAGGAGTGTTCAGTTCCATTTGCAACTCACCAAACAATGAAGCAGCCTTTGACTGCATGCACCAAGAAGTGGAGATCATTCAAGCTTAGATTGACTGGCTTCAAGTTACATTTGTATCATACAAATGTCCAGCACATTTAAGAGCATTACCATCACCGTACAACATATTATTAAAGTTTTAGTTATCACCCAGAATCTAAATTGGACCAAGCATGTAAACATTGCACCAGTAAGAGCAAGCCAGAGATTGGTAATTCAACAGCAGCTATCTTGACTTGTATCTCCTTAAAGTCTATCCGTTATTTTGGCGCAAGTCAGGAGCATAACAGTATACTCTCCATGTGCCAGAATAATTGTAGCTCCAACAACTCAAGGAGGTCATTCTACCCAGGACAAAGCAGCCTGTTTGAGTGGCACCCCATTCATCACCTTAAAATTCACAATTCTAACTGCATACATGGAGTGAGAAAACATCTATTTGATTGGTGACCACAGAAAAGAATTAGCACATGGTTTTAAACATGTTTTGGTTTAGAATGTTAACCCAAACAGACTAGAAGGATGGGTGAATACCCAATTGATTTTCGAAACTAAAATCATTAAAGAATAAACACATTAGTGATTCCAAAAGATTTAATCAAATACAACCTCAGACAAAATAAAATCTATTTTAGCCTATACACAGAAGGGCCTACAAGGCATGAGGCAGTGGACTTAACTTTAAACAATTAAGTCAGGCAATTGATTCAACTATCAGTTGAGGACTATTTTGCAGACACCAGTAATTCCATTAGATTCATGACTGTTGTGGAAAAGGACAAAGATAAGTCTGAAGTCAGAGTTTTAAACAAGGGTGTACGTGGTGTGGGGTGTGGGGGTGTGTGGGGGTGCGTGGGGTGGGGGTGCGTAGGGGGGGGTGCGTGGGGGGGGGGTGCGTGGGGGGGGGTGCGTGGGGGGGGGGTGCGTGGGGGGGGGGTGCGTGGGGGGGGGGTGCGTGGGGGGGGGTGCGTGGGGGGGGGGTGCGTGGGGGGGGGTGCGTGGGGGGGGTGCGTGGGGGGGGGTGCGCGGGGGGGGTGCGCGCGGGGGGGGTGCGCGGGGGGGGTGCGCGCGGGGGGGGGGGTGCGTGGGGGGGGGGGGTGGTGGTGTGTGGTTGATTTTACATCAGAAATTATTTGGCTAGAGTAAACTGGGAGAAGATACTTTTAAGTTAATGTGTGTCTGAGCACTGGGACCCATTCAAGGAACAGGGAGAGTACAGAGAAAAGGTATTCCAATAAAAGATACAATTGAGGAAATGAACAGAGAGGGAGGAGATTCCAAGTGATCTGACAGGCTTAAAAGTAGATAAAACCACTCGGCTTCAAGCATAACGGAATTTATTTAATCACTATAATTGAAACACGAACAAAGAAAACAGAATTTAGAATAACTTAACTATTGGTCAACTGACTCAATACCACTACTTGACTAAGGAGCTGTTCCAATTCTCTTAACATCGTATAAACACACGCCTTGGCAAAAGGTAAATTCGATTACAAGTTCTTACAAACAGGAGAGATTTCAAAGAGCATAGCCAGTTAGGAACCATCTGCTGAAGCTTGGAACTTTTCTCTGGATTGAAGCAGTTTTTCTGCTACAACTAAAAACTAGAAAAAAAACTAGAAAAGAGCTGAACCAGGAGAACTGACCACTCCCCTGCCATTGTTAAACTAGGCTCATTCACAGACATTTCAGTATCTCTGCCTTTATGACCTCTTTTGAAAATAACTAAGGACAAAATATCCTTGTTGAAGGGACAGCATCATTGCAGGAGACAAACATCCAGCGTCGGAGAAAGTATATCCCAAGCAGTTGAGTGAGCCAAGGCTGGCAATTCCTCTCTAGCTATAGGAGAGGTGCCAAAGGACAGCTAATAAGGTACCATCCTTCAAGAAAGGTAGAAAGGGTAAACCATTAAACTAGAGGCCAGTGAGTCTAATCTTAGTGGGAGGGAAGCAATATAGAATTAATCTTCCTGTGGAGAGTTAACAGGGAGTAATCAAGAGCAGTTAGTATGGCCTTGTTAAGGTGAGGTCATGTCTAATCAACTTGATTGAATTTTCTTGATGAGGTCACCAGATGTGCAGGTGAGGACAATGCACTTGATGTAAACCTTGCTGAAGTTCCAATAGGCCACAATAAGGTGCTTTTGATAAAGCCTTATGTGGCAGACTGATAGCAAAGGTAAAAGTCCATTGAGGTATCCAAGGAAATTTGGCTAATTGGATCCAAAATTTGCTGAGTGGTAGAAAGCAGAGGATGATGGTCCAGGAGTGATTTTTCTTCTGACTGGATGCCTTCATCAAGTGGGATTCCACAAGGATCAGTACTGGGGCCCTTGCTATTTGTGGTACATACAAATTACAGTATTTATGCAGTTTATAAGTCTATGTAGGAGAGTTGATCAATAAATTCACAGATGATACAAAAGTCAGTGAGCAAATAGGAGGAAAGCCTTAGATTATAGAGGGCACAGACCGGCTGTTAAGTGGGCTGATCAGTGGCAAACAGAATTAAACCTGAAAAATGTGAGGTGATGTACTTCGGCAGAACAAACCAGGGAACGGAATGCTGATGAACGGTAGAATCCTAGGAAACACAGATGATCAGAGAGGCCTTGGTGTGTATGTCCATCAGTCCATTAAATTAGCAGGACAGAGAGATAAAGTGGTTAAGAAGGCATTTGAGATATTTGTCTTTATTAGCAGAGATATATTTTCAGACAAGGGAGGTTCTGCTGGAACTGTATAAAGTGTTGGTTTGGCTACAGCAAGATTATTGTATGCAGTTCTGGAATCCACGTTATAGAAGGGATGTGATTACATTGGCGATGCTGCAGAGAAGATTTAGCAGGGTATTACCTAGAATGTAAAGGTTTAGATGTGAGAAGAGATTGTGAACAGACTGGAGATGTTTTCCTTGGAGCAGAGGTGGCTGAGGAGAGACATGATTGGGCTGTATAAAATTAGAAGTGGTATGGACAAGAGTAAGCTTTTTTCCTCAAAGGGATCAATAATTTAAGGCATAAACTTAAGCTAAGGGGCATGAGGTTTAAAGGAGATGTGACAAAAACTGTTTTCATCTAGAGGGTGGTGAGAATTTGGAACTCAATCCTGTATGGGTGGTTAGAGGCAGAAACCCTCATAACATTTAAAAAATATTTAGAAGAGCACCTATGATGTCAAGGTATACAAAGCGATGGGCCAAGTGCTGGCAAATAGGATTAGAATAGTTAGGTGCTTAATATGGATCAGCATAATCTCAGTGAACCGAAAGGCCTTTTTCTGGGCTGTAAATCTCCCTGGCTCTATTAACATTTAGAAGTCCTATATAATTTCAGTAACTTTTATTCCCCAAATACCAAAGCATATAACAAAGTTCTGATGTCACTTTGTTTAGAGTCTCAAAATTATTTTCCAACAATCACAAAACTATTGCAAGGCAATCAGCCCATATCAAAAAATGAAGAAATGGTGAGAGGAAATCTCACTCAAAGATATTATTTCTGATATTGAGAAATATCCTATTCCTTCAAACGCATATTTACCATGGCCAATCCATCTAACTTGCACATTTTCAGACTGTGGGAAGAAACCAGAGCACCCAGACATGGGTGAGAATGTGCAAACACCCACACAGATAGTTGCCCAGGGCTGGAATTGAACCTGGTGTCTGGTGCTGAGGCAGCAGTGCTAACCACTGTGCCACCATGCCATCCTAACACTGCGCAACACAAATTTTACTGTAAGTGCATTCAGGACAATTTAAGCAATGGCTAATTTAGCTTGTTATTACATCAGAAACAGCAACAAATGACAATTCAAAATCATCAAAATGGCGGAATGCTGAAGTGTTCTGAATAGTCTGCACAAAGTCTGTTGGTCTTATTAAAGTTGTGAAGGCAGCCACCCTGCTCACATTTCAAAGTGCTACGCAACCCTTTCATGGGTTTTCCCCTGAACCTTTTCTGGTCCATCTTCCATCTGAAGATGCCAGCTGCTTTGATGAAGATGGCCACCTACAAGGGTAGCCTGATGAGGACTGCTCTATGACCGAGCAAATGTTGATATACCTAATTTTTAGAGACTAGCCGTTAATGCTGTGTCAACCTTCCGTTCGAGTTCTTCCAACGAATGGACATGAGTCAGCTGCTCATGATGTCAGGATAACTGCTCTCCAAATAACTATATTCATACGATCCTTCATTCTTATTTGGAAACAAATAATCATTAATTTCCTAAAAACACTGTATAGGTAAAACAGTGTATAAGGTGCCACAGAGTTTTTTGACATCAGCTTATGGAACATTAGAACCTTGGTGATCTTTATTGTCACCTTCCTTTTATCTTGTTTATTAGAATTCTTACACTTCAGAAATGCAATAATTGCTGTACACAGCAGTTAAATGAGATTTCATGTTATAAAGGATACACCAGATACATACAGTTTTAAAATGACACCAATTTCCAACAGCTCTGCAATCACTGCTGCACGGTGGGCAAATCTGAAAGGCTGGATAGTTGGGCTGATTGAAGGTTTGTCCTCATCCCTCGGAGTCCTCAAATATAACCCTGTACATTGGCAATGAAGCATCTTGGTGTCTTTGGTGTATTCTTGAAGGAGCATTCTCCATTCTGGTAGGTCACAAGCCAGGGTTTTGCATGAGGGGATGATTTCAGGAGTCAAAATAATCACCTCAGTCCGGCCAACGTCCCACCCATTTTGATTGGACCGGGGTTAAAATTTGGAGTTCAGGGGCTCCTTCTTCGTTCTCAGTAACAAATTTATTATTACTGCTCCAAGTTTCAGTTCTTGGAGAAAAACCAAGAAGCAGACTATTGGTCCTTCCAAAATGATTAGGCTACTTTATAACCTCAAAACAAGTAAACATTGTGGAGCAAATGATTTTTCTACATTTCGACATGGACTACTTTGGTATCTAAGGATGCATGAGTGGTGCTGAACATTGTGCAATCATCGGTGAATACCCCCACTGCTGACCTTATGATAGAGGGACGATCAATGATGGAGCAGCAGATGATGGTTAGGCCTCGGGCAATACTCTGAGGAATTCCTGCAGAGATGTCCTGCAGCTGAGATGACTGACATCCAAGAACTGCAACCAGTCTCCTTTTACCAGCATGACTCTAAGCAGTGGTTTCCCCTGATTCCCATGGACTGGAGAAACATTTCTGTTTGAATGAGGTTAGCCTTACTATATCTGCTGGCTTGCTTCTTCACAAATGGGCACCTAAAACAACTTACTTGAAAAAGGCCTATCCCACTGTAACTGAATTTATTCTTGAATTATCTTGTCAGATAAATATTTCTCAAAACTTCTGACTACCAGCTTAGGTTCCATCAGGGAAAACGTTTTATCTGTAGATCCATTCATGTGATACAGTAGGGTAACTTCTTTTTGCAACCTTAGAACATCACCAAAATTCTTTCCAATTCTCTATGTTTGCAGTTCAGCCTCTCTTACTGCCTATTACTTCTATTACACTGGCAGGTATGAACACATCCTTTCAAAGGAACTTCTGTCTCTGTCCTTTTGCAGGTGAGGCACTAAACATTTCTTGCTTCTCTGTCACCTTGTCAGGTTACGATAGCTCTCTTATCACTGTCGCTTTAGACTGAAGGTCCTACCCACTGTATGTGATCTTTTCCTCCTCTGAGACACATCTCCTAAAATATTTTTGAAACTGCCCGATCCAGAGCTCTGTAGTTTGTAATTTAGCTGACCCATCTGTATGTTGTGTAACAGTACATCAATTAATGCATTATTTCTCTCAAATCAACCACTGCTGAATGCACTTTCTGCAGCAGTATATAACCACTCTAAAGTAAAGTATTCATATATGCTCCTAAATTTGTCATTTGTAAATTCTCTTGTTAGCATCCAAGGATCACTCCAATACATTTTTTCATTAAAAAATTTCCAATTTGTCTGTTCAGACTTTTTATTTACTTTCCTTGCTATTTATGCAATACGTGGTTTTCAGACATCTTTCTCAAGCCATATCACCTGGAACTCGCACTGAAAACACCAATTAAGTATTCTCCATGCATTTCTGGGGTTCATTCATTTTCAAATGCCTTCTCAATCTCAGCTTTTGTTTTGATCCACAAATCAAAAACAGTTGAACATATCTTTGAAGATCTTTCAGCATGGGTACCTACAACTAGGATGCCAGCAATTTTAAAAAATCGGTATCAAGGAGTTCTCTATTTCTTATCGCTGCAAAATCTTCAACTTGGGACATGCATGCAAATAACTGAAATTAAGTCTTTTTCCCAAAACATTAATTAGGGAAACAGTCTAAGAGAATTTTAGTCTAAACTCAAAGCTATCAAAATTAAAAGCCCATCCATATGCGAGATTGCCAAACAATCTAATAAATTGATCATGCGCATGGATTTGGGAATTTCTAGATTAAATCTTTGCAGTCTTTGGTATAATTTATCAAGATCTATGATGTACTTTTCCAATTTATCAAAGACTGGCCATTCCACATAAACTTCTGATAAATGATTTTTTTTGCAAATTTTGCCCATAAACTGCAATTTAATCAGGCAGCATCCAAGAAGCAGGAAAATCGACATTTCAAGCAAAAGTCGTTCAACAGCCCTTCATCAAGTAAATCCTCATCCCTAATAAAGGGTTTTTGCCTAAAACATCGATTCTCTTGATCCTTGGATGCTGCCTGACCTGTTGTGCTTTTCCAGCACCACACTCTCTAATCTACAGCATCTGCAGTCCTTCCATCCCACTTCAGTATCCAAGTCACTTACATCAAGTTGTGAAAACAGTTTACTTCTAATCTTAAAAAATAATTTCTAGAAATAATCCAAGTCATATTTCCAACTCTTTCTTCCATTGACTGCATGGCTCAAATTCTTAAAAAAAAAACAACTGGTGGGCAATCATATTTACAGAAAACGCTTTCAGAAGCAATACTTTCGTCAGAAAGATAATGCTCATTTATCCCCGAACAAGGGTTACTGGACCCAAAACGTTAACTCTAATTTCTCTCCTCAGATGCTACCAGAGTACTGAATTCTTCCAGGAATTTCTGTTTTTGTTTCTCAATTCCAGCATCCACAGTTCTTTCAGTCTTTCATTTATCTCGCCACCTGAAGACACCGAAGTTAATCCTCTGCTACCATGTTACATTGTTAGTCACCAATTTGCCAAAACAGGAAACTAACAACCAGTCTTTGTTTCTTGGCTTATCCTATTTCAATTCAAACTCCAGTTGCTTGTTCCCTGCTTAACCAACCTCCCTTATTGAGGAAAACTAGGCATTAAATAGAAGCTTCCATGTATTTCAGCTACTCTTACCTACAAAAGCATGTCCTGGTTAATTTTAATAGGAACTATCATTTACAGCATTGTCTCAAAGCATCAGTAAAACTTTTAAAATTCCAAAATGTCATTCAACAAAAATATTCCTATTTTGTCAATGAATACTTGCCTCTGAAGTAAATCCATTTCTGGAACAAGTATCACAATATTTTTCAAAAGTAAAAAAATCTTTTTACTCCATGATAAACACGGCTGATGTTTCTAGCAATTAAAGGAAATAGTTCCTGAAGCAGAAACATGAAAATCAATAAAAGCAGCCTCATGTATGTCCCAAGATTAACAATCGCCTTTATGGCTGCATTACCCATATATCTAAAGATAAAGGTAAACTGAAGTGTGATGGTTGCAAGATATATCTCTCAACACTGTTCAAATCCTGTCTGATAAACGGGCGGCACAGTGGTTAGCACTGCCAGAGACCTGGGTTCAATTCCCGCCTCAGGCAACTGACTGTGTGGAGTTTGCACATTCTCCCCGTGTCTGTGTGGGTTTCTTCCAGATGCTCCGGTTTCCTCCCACAGTCCAAAGATGTGCAGGTCAGGTGAATTGGCCATGCTAAATTACCCGTAGTGTTAGGTAAGGGGTAAATGTAGGGGTATGGGTGGGTTGCGCTTCGGCGGGTTGGTGTGGACTTGTTGGGCCGAAGGGCCCGTTTCCACACTGTAATGTAATCTAATCTAATCTAATCTAAACAATTGTAACCAGTCAATGCACACTCATACCGAAACAGGCTTATTTTCATATGGTGTTCCTTGTTCTATCTGAAACATCTTGATTGAGTGCAACTTCCATTTGGATAGAGAAAAGGAAGCTGTATTTAAGGTAGAGCAGAGTAAATACAAATTTGTAATTGGATCAGGATCTCTTAGAAGCAAAGATAGTATATGAAAAGAAAGCTGAAATCAACGTTGGGAACATGTCTTTTGGAGTAGTAGTGAATTGGGGAAGAAATGGAGGGAATTAAAAAAATTGAGATACAAATGTCGCACAGAATCCTTAATATTGCTGCTATCTGTTGACAACAACGAGAAAGTGCAGTTACAGATCCCTTCAGAAAAGCATCAAGTTCAACTATGACATATCATAGAATCAAATAGCTTGTTGATATGTGCTTTAGGCTTATAAATGAAGAAAACAAGATCAATGAAGCACTGCGGCATGACAAAACCCATGAAATTTTACCCAAGGAGTCGTTACCCTTCAGAAAAGAGAAGCATTAGAAGAAAACATTAAGAGGAATGAATGAAAATGAACTACTGGAATGTTTCGTTGCATGTGCATTTATGATTTTACCTGCTGTGCTGAGATTCTTTCACAGAAATTAGTTTTTCATCACTTGTAAATATTACACTATGACCTTCAGTAACGTGTTTATTGTGAAGATTTGGAGCTCAGGTTGTAAGCTTGCTCGTTGAACTGTAAGATTTGTTCTCAGATGTTTTGTCACCATGCTAGGTAACATCATCAGGGAGATGACTCCGACACCTTGGCATCATGGTCGGCCACAAACCTACCAACACACCGAAACAACTCGATGAATCTAAAGGACCCTATAGCAACAACCATTTACAAGGTTGTTGCCAGGGTTGGAGGATTTGTGCTATAGGGAGAGGCTGAACAGGCTGGGGCTTTTTTCCCTGGGAGTGTCCGAGGCTAAGGGGTGACCTTATAGAGGTTTACAAAATTATGAGGGGCATGGATAGGGTAAATAGGCAAAGTCTTTTCCCTGGGGTCAGGGAGTCCAGAACTAGAGGGCATAGAGGGGAAGATATAAAAGAGACCTACGGGGCAACTTTTTCACACAGAGGGTGGTACGTGTATGGAATGAGCTGCCAGAGGAAGTGGAGGAGACTGGTACAATTGCAACACTTAAAAGGCATTTGGATGGGTATATGAATAGGAAGGGTTTGGAGGGATATGGGCCAGGCGCTGGCAGGTGGGACTAGATTGGGTTGGGATATCTGGTCGGCATGTAAAGGTTGGACCGAAGGGTCTGTTTCCATGTTGTACATCTCTATGACTCTCAGAAAAAGAATTGTAAGTGAAATTACCCACCCCACAGACCAAGACACACAAATAGAAAGCAGGACTGTACACCAGCACTTCAATGGAGGCTGACTGATCATGTTCCCTGAAAACAAATCTTCCAGCTCAGCAAGCAAACTTACAACCTGATCTTCAGTGACATCCAAACATATTTCAATAAATGTGAGTGTCACATCTTGTGCTCAGAAAGCAGAAAGTTGTACACTTTGTACTGAAAATTTAAAATACTTCAATCTCTCCCTGCTACCTCTACCACCTTCCTCCGCACCACAAACACATATGCACATGGTGGTGCATGGTACTAAAGTTGATGCAATTACCACCTACAACTCTAAATGAAAAGGTGCAATATGCCTACATTACAGTGTCAACAATAACAGTCAGTGATATATATTTATTGAATGCATTAAAATTCAATGAAGAAATCAATACAATTGCTTATAACCTGCTACAACTTGATACAACAGAATTTGTATCTGGCAGCTTTCAAAAATAGAAAGTTGAATCATTTTCAGAGAAACTTTACACTCACTTGACTTCACTGACTTGGTCATCCTCATTTAAACGACCCCAACAGTCTCATTCACTCAATAGCTGCAATCTTCTCTTCCTTAGCAATTTCTTAATTTTTGATTTCATTCATTCATTGGTGGTCCCTCACAGATGCTCTCCTCCACTCTCAGGGTGAGTCCACAGGTGTGTAAGAATGGTACATTTTAGGATACTTTTTAGCTTGCTTGAAACTGATATAGGGCTCATGCCCTATATGAAACTGATATAGGGCTCATGCCTGAAGAAGGGCTCATGCCCGAAACGTCGATACTCCAGCTTCTTGGATGTTGCCTGACCTGCTGCGCTTTTCCAGCAACACATTTTCAGCTCTGATCTCCAGCATCTGCAGTGCTCACCTTCTCCTTGAAACTGATATAACTGATATGTTAAACAAAATGGTGTCAGGACAGGGTGTGGTTAGCTTAAACATGGCCAAGTGTAAACAAAGAAAATAAAGAAACAAAGAACAGTAAGATAACAAGTGCACGTGACTAAAGGCTTGTCCCAACATATCCCAGCAGTAGTCCTGCCCCAACATGTCCCGGCAGTAACTAAATTGGGGGGCAGTTGCACACGAAACTGCAGGAAAGGCCTCTTTTATAAAATCGGGAATAAAACGCCTTGGTTTGTGTAAGCACATGGGAGAGCGCTTGCAGCACTGCCTAGTGTGTATGCACACACTCGGGATTGCTGGGCTCCCCCACCACGTGGTGAGAAGCAATCAATAAAGGATCTTTAATACTTTAATATACTTTTCTTGTTGTCTTGTTATTAGTAGGAAAGCCAAGTGAACTTTAACATTTGGGGGCTCATCCAGGACCCCATGCGAGAACCATTCCTCGAAGTAGAGTAAGCGACTGTAACGAACCCAGGACTCAGGAGTAAAGAGTGCATGACCAAATCTCTTGCATTCAGGCTCCAGTAAACAACTCCTAGGAACATGGTAGTCCCTCGAGGTTGATCTGGTTCCCCATCGGTATCCACGAGAGAACGGGGTCAAGGAAGGACTGGATTTAAAGGTAGGAAAACATTTTAGTGTTAATTTACAGGAATATGGTGGTCCCTTAGGACTTTGTTGTGGGCAGATGACTTGTGCAGAAAGTCGGGTCAGAGACAGAGATTTCTTGAGGATCAGTTGTGGGTGGACAACTAACCCAGCCAAAGAAAGTAGTCTCGATATAGGATTACATGAGGAGGACAGAAGAATTAGGAAAATCTAAAAAACTAATCTGGTCGGAGGACATACTCTGAAACAAGCTCTGATTGACAATTGAGGCTATGTAAATTCTTCATTGGGATTTAGGTGTAAATTCATCTTACATTTAAAAAAATAGGACAACGACTCGACAAGAGTGAAGGAGATTCCGCAGTACAGTACATGGAAGAACAGAATTTGGAAAAGGGAAAAGACTATAGAGTATTGAGTGCACAGTTGACTAAATATCTGGGCACTGATAAATGGCCAGAAGGGGGTACCTGGAATATAGCTGCAATTAAAGAGGCAGAAAGGAAAATATGGGATAAAAAGGCAAGTGATAAATGGAAGGGATTGATTAGGGAATGGAAACAGGAGGCCAAGAGAAGCCAGGACAAAATGAAAATTAAGAGTTGGCAAGATAATGCATGTAAGAGAGGGATTGGGTTATGTACGACAACGGGGGAGTTCAGAAATGGGAAGTTTTGAAAGCAGAGTGCGATTGGCATGACAAACAAATGGAATTAAAACCAGATCCAAAACCTGAGAGCGCTCTCCAACTGGCTGTAACTCAAAAGGATAAGGGTAAAGGCTTAAAATGTCTGGATGATCTGTCGGGTACAGCTGCACTGTTTTTAAATTCTGACCATGAGGATCCCGTTAAGGGTGGATCCTGGGGAAGTCCAATATCTCCCGGGGAAATAGACGAGCGATGAGTTCGTCTGGCAAGGATGTCACCTCCTTATTAGCGCAGCACCCTTATCACAACTTTCCAACACTGCAGCCCTGCCCGATAATGAGAAAGTAAAGAGCTTACAGGGGACGCCCCTGCAGTCGAAAAACGCATGTGGCAATGTGTGAGGTGTACCATTGACAGTGCAAGAGGTCTTTGACTAACCCCAAACAGTGAAGTCTGTGTACCTGATTCCTACATCCCAACCCTGCTTAATTAGGTCTGCTCGTTAACTCATGCAGGTAAGGGGGAATGGTAAAATTATATAACACAACCTGGTGGCACCTGAAAATGAATCAGGAAACTCGTGAAATTGTGGCATCTTGCCATGTATGTGCCAAGCTCAACCCAGGAAAATCAGTGCCAGTCCAGGAGGGAAAACGCCACTTCCGCAGCAGCCTTTTCAATGTATTCAGCTTGATTTCATAGATCTACCATGTTTGTACTGTTACAAATACTGTTGGGTTATTATTGATGTTTTTGGCCAGTGGATCGAAGCACAGCCCACCACGGACGAGCCTGCAGAAAACCACCGTTGTGATCCTGCTACGGGACATCATTCAGAGATTCAGTCTTCCTGAAATCATCAGTCCTAATATGGCCCCCATTTTGTGGAAAAGATAAATAAGGAACTGAGAGAGCATTTTAATATCAGACAGCAGTTCCACTGTGTACAGCACCCGCAGGCAGAGCGTGTGGTGGAAAGGGATAACGGGGTTCTAAAAAAAATTTAGCAAAACTGGCTGACGAGATTGGTTAAAAGATCTTACCCCTAGCCCTTTTTGAAATGAGGGTTACCCTGCACTGTATGACTAAGCTAACTCCAGCAGAATTAATATTCGGCAAGCTTCTAAGGACATCCTGGGGAACCAGACGAAACCCAGAGATCACTTTTGATCAACATACAATGAATGAAAAACTGATAACATATGATAACTGAAAACAAAATCTCTTTTAGCTCTACATTCCCAGGTTCGGGAGGCCCAGAAGGGTAACGACGGATTGGAGGGAGTGCCTGCCCTCACCCTAGGAGACCAGGTCCTAATACGGAACTGGGGACGGAAGAAGTTACAGCCATGGCGGAAAGGACCATTCTAAGTTCTGCTCACTTCTCCCACTGCTGTGAAGGTCAAAGGACTGTCCAACTGGATTCATCTATCAGATTGCAAAAGAGCTGTGGGTACGTTCCCATCACCTCAGACAACCAGGAGAACTATAACCACCAAGGACGGACCTTAACCATGCTGGTCTTGCTCTTTACATCTTTTCTAACATCTTTTGTTGTGAGTCTGCGGGATAATTTATTCTGGTGCACTCATCTTAAAACTCACGGGAAGGGAAAGGTAGTATGTTATCCCCTACCATTTTCAACTGCATCAATGTTAGTTGCTACCCCCATTTGTTCACTAACTAGGGGCCAGTTCCGCACCCTCCTTAAAGGCTCCAACAGTACCACAGACAAGTGTCTGGAGGATGTGTGGAAGACCACCCTGGTTGGGAAAGCCCCATGTTGGAGTCTGATATCTTCAGAGATACCTGAGAAAGTGGGTAACCTAACTTGTCATAGGGGAAATGAGGTCTACAGGGAGTTAGTACATACGCCAAGATCCCCAGTGAAGTGGAGAAACCTAGCAAGCAGGCGTCCCAATCCCACTTGTCAATACCACGATGACAATGGCACTAGTTACCCGATGTGCCACGATGGAAAGGGATGGACGTGTGGAACAGTAATTGTACCCCACAACATCTAGTGTGCTGAAGCACTGCCTCCAACACTGCTGCGACTTAAGTAGCAAATTATATCATCGTTCCTGTATCAAGTCCCAGTGCGTAGATCTCACTCGAGGCACTCAGACAGTGTGTGGCGATGGAAATGGGTCTCATGTCCAGGTCGGGAACTGGTTTTTGCTTGTAAAAAATCATAATCCCAATGACCTACAGATGATTGGCTCGATGTGGGTTATTCTAGGGAGAAATTGCCTAGAAATTCCACTTGTTACCAATTGACAAGTGGATATGCGTTCATGTTCATGGTACCTATGCTACCACTGTTAGGAAGCTCCCTACCCGACTTGCCATTGGTACCGTCGGTCCGGTAACCATTCCCTGTCCTTGTGATAGGAAAATCCCTCAGACTTTATCCCAAAGGGTTTCTGAGGAATTTTATGTGCAGTGGAAGAATCCTAAGACCCTTGGATTCTCCATGGGTACAGTTTCCTAGGTACCCTCACAGTCTTGGCGGGTCAGCAGGAGTGATAGCCACCAAGAACCAAAACTTTCTAATCTGTGGCCTCACCATCCTAGGAAACGCCACCGCCAAGGCTCTTGATAGCATGAACAAGGAACTCAGAGAATTGTGACCCTTTGCCTCACAGAACCATTATGCCCTAGATTACCTGTTGGCTAAGGAGGGTGGCATTTGTAAGGTGATTAGTAACATGTGCATTAATAATATCACCGACTCCTATTACAATGTGACCTGAGAAATAGAGACCATAAAAATCTACATTGAAGGAATGCAGGAGGTCTCCTCTGTGGGACGGTGGCCTTTTAAATTTACTGGGGAATTTCTGGGGCATGATCAGTCATTATGCCTCTACTTTTCTGTTGCTTATAGGGGTTATATTTCTGCTTAAATGTTCGCATGGTATTATTTCCAGCTGATAACCTTTTTGATACGTGATTATGGAATATTCAAAGGGGAGAATATAAGAATGGTACATTTTAGGATACATTTTAGCTTGCTTGAAACTGATATAACTAAAATGGTGTCAGGGCAGGGTGTGGTTAGCTTGGACATGGCCAAGTGTAAACAAAGAAAATAAAGAAACAAAGAACAGTAAGATAACAAGTGCACATGATCAGAGGCTTGTCCCAACATGCCCCAGCAGTAGTCCTGCCCCAACATGTCCCAGAAGTAACCGAATTGGGGGCGGTTGCACACGAAACTGCAGGAAACGTCTCTTTTTAAAACAAAAGGTATTAAAAAGCCTTCGTTTATGTAAGCACATGGGAGAGTGTAAGCCCATACTCTACTCTGGATTGCTGGGCTCCCCCACCACATGATGGGAAGCAATCAATAAAGGATCTTTAATACTTCAATATATTTTTCTTGTTCTCTCATTATTAGTAGGAAAGCCAAGCGAGCTTTAACAGGTGGCTACTGTAGGTTGTGTTAAACTTAGGGCAGAAGTTGCTCGCAGGAAGGGGTAGGTGGGATGTTTGTGTGGCAGCATGCTCCTTTCGCTGTATTCAAAGAATCAAGAAAATTACAGCACAGGAACATGCTCTTCGGCCCTCCAAGCCTGCACCAATACAGATCCTCTATCATCTCGCTCCCAATTTTTCTCGACAGCAATCCTCGAGGTTCTCAACAACATACCCCAGGAAGAGGGGTCAGGTGTTGTTATGATCTTGGTAGAGGCCACAACCGTTACAGTCTTTCCAGAAGCTAAAATTCTAGGTAACTTTTTTTGCATTATTGTTCATGGGACGTGAGCAGCACTGGCTATGGTAGCATTTATTGCTCAGCGAGCAGTCAAGTGTCAATCACATTGCTCTGGATCAGGAGTTACATGTAGGCTACATGAAGCAGAATGACAGATTCTCTTCCTTAAAAGGACATTAGTGAACCAGATGGATTTTACAACGATCAACAAGGTCACCATCGGATTAGCATTTTGTCCATTTGCCACAGTGGGATTTGAACCCAAGTTCCATCACCTCTCTTACTGAAGGAATTACGTCACTATGGTCACCATTTAAAACAAAAGGAGTCTACAACACAAACAAAAATCAAGGAACATGAATGCCGTTGACTAGAATCCATCTCAAATAGTCAGTTGTTTGAAATATATTAAATGCGCAAAGAAAGTAGGTCACTTGGACTCAAAACTGAACTACTCAATTCAAGTTGCTATCTATTGTTATTTGACTTACACCATTCACTGCAGTCGTATGCTTTCAAAGTTTTGAAAACATACCACAGTCAGAGTACTCCTGTGAAGGTTGTATAAAAAGGTTGAGATTTCTCAAGCCTCCTTACTTTTGGCAAAGGTTTCTCTTCCAATTCTCTTGGAACCATCCTAGTTATAGTCTGTCAGTTCAACATAAAGTGTCAGTAGCATAGCCACCTTCGTTCAGAACGTTGCCTGGTTCTATTGAACATTAATTTGGTGTTGCGTATCCATAACCCTTTTCACTCTCTTCTCAGCTTGACTATTCCAGATAATCAAGATCTCATTGTCAATAGAGTTCTTCAATTACTAAGGTTCTTCAAGAAACTTTTCAGTCAGCACACAGAATTAGATTAGATTAGATTACTTACAGTGTGGAAACAGGCCCTTCAGCCCAACAAGTCCACACCGCCCCACCGAAGCGCAACCCACCCATAACCCTACATTTACCCCTTACCTAACACTACGGGCAATTTAGCATGGCCAATTCACCTGACCTGCACATCTTTGGACTGTGGGAGGAAACCGGAGCACCCGGAGGAAACCCACGCAGACACGGGGAGAATGTGCAAATGGGGAGAATGGGCGGCACGGTGGCACAGTGGTTAGCACTGCTGCCTCACAGCGACTGACTGTGTGGAGTTTGCACATTCTCCCCGTGTCTGCGTGGGTTTCCTCCGGGTGCTCCGGTTTCCTCCCACAGTCCAAAGATGTGCAGGTCAGGTGAATTGGCCATGCTAAATTGTCCGTAGTGTTAGGTAAGGGGTAAATGTAGGGGTATGGGTGGGTTGCGCTTCGGCGGGTCGGTGTGGACATGTTGGGCCCAAGGGTCTGTTTCCACACTGTAATGTAATCTAATCTAATCTGTAATCTAATCTAATCCACACAGAGTCGCCTGAGGCGGGAATTGAACCCGGGTCTCTGGCGCTGTGAGGCAGCAGTGCTAACCACTGTGCCACCATGCCGCCCACTTGAAACGTGGAAGAGATGTTCTTTGCAACCAGCTCGTTCTGAACCGATTCAACACACAACTACACTCAAAGATTTACTCAACCTATAACTTAAGTTTCAGTTAACTCTCTTGTTCTTCCTCCTGGTCATCTCCCAGCCAGCTTGGTCATGTGATCACTTCCCAGAAGGTAGTGCCACTTCATGCTCAATCAGCTTTCACAGAAAACCACTTTTGAAAGGGGCAACTACTTCAATCCAAAATGAAGGTTTTGTTTTGCCCAAAAGCACAAGAGCTAAAGCAGTAGCAGGGTCTTCACCTCCACATTCACACCCAAAGCAGCATCATAGGTAGACAGGGTTGTGAAGAAGGCATTTAGCATGCTGAAATTGAGTGTACAAGTTGGGACGTTATGTTACAGTTGTCGAAGTTCAAGGATGGGGAATTTGCAGCTTTTTGGGGTATTAGTTGCAGCCTTCTGCCTATTTGTCCACTAATACTAAATCCAACTTGTTAATCTGTGTACCATTTTAAAATTTTTTACTGGTGACTCAGTCATGTCAATAACTAAGAAAAGAACATCAAAAGGAAGAGAATAGAGTATTCAAAGAAGAATGGGAATTGCAGTATTATACAGTTGCTTTAAAAGATAAAATGATGTGTTGGCTCCGTGATACCAGAATTGCAACAGAAGAAATACAATATGTATAAACATTGTACAACTCATAAGGACCACAAATATGCTAAACTGGATGGAGAACCCCGAAAGTCTGCACTTAAGAAAATGAAAGCTCAAAAGCAGCAGCAAGTATTTAAAATGATATCAGGACAAGTGACTGACATCACTAAAGCAACTTATAAAGTAGTATTAAGCTATTTAGCAATGTGGAGATTATAAAAGTTTGCATAGTTGAAGTTTTAGGAGGTTTAAATTCAGATAAGGTGAATAGGTACCAACAACTACCCCTTTCAGAAGGACTGAGTGGCAACATGAGTTAGCCCTCAATGTAACATAACACCTTCATACAACATGCCAAAGCGAAGACATTTATTATTTGATTAACTTGGATGAATCCACTAACATTACTGAATCAGCGCAGGTGTCTTTTTTAATTCATGTTGTAACTGCAGATTTTCAATACCACAAAAAGTTACTGGCTTTGGGTACCCTTACAGAGAGGACATGTGGAATTGACATCTTCACTAACTTCAAAGAAAAATGCTGCAAAGTGAAACTGAATGTATGTAATTTATTAAGTGTATGCACAGACGGTACACTTTCCACAAGAGAAGGATTTGTTGCGTTACTATAAAACGAATTGCCAGATTCAGGTACTTGGATTCATTGTCTTTTGCATCAACAGAATCTCTGTGCCAAACCTACTGTTTTAAATTACACATTACACGTTATAGGTATCGTAAACTACATTCGAGCAAATGAGCCCTCTACTTTTTGTCATTTACATAAATGGGGGCGGCACGGTGGCACAGTGGTTAGCACTGCTGCCTCACAGCGCCAGAGACCCGGGTTCAATTCCCGCCTCAGGAGACTGACTGTGTGGAGTTTGCACATTCTCCCCGTGTCTGCGTGGGTTTCCTCCGGGTACTCCGGTTTCCTCCCACAGTCCAAAGATGTGCAGGTCAGGTGAATTGTCCATGCTAAATTGCCCATAGTGTTAGGTTAAAAGTAGGGGTATGGGTGGGTTGCGCTTCGGCAGGGCGGTGTGGACTTGTTGGGCCGAAGGGCCTGTTTCCACACTAAGTAATCTAATCTAATCTAATGATTTGGATGCGACCATAAGAGGTACAATTAGTTAGTTTGCAGATGACACCAAAATTGAAGGTGTAGTGGACAGCAAAGAGGGTTACCTCAGATTACAACAGGATCTTGACCAGATAGGCCAATGGGCTGAGAAGTGGCAGATGGAGTTTAATTCAGATAAATGCGAGGTGCTGCATTTTGGGAAAGCAAATCTTAGCAGGACTTATACACTTAATGGTAAGGTCCAAGGGAGTGTTGCTGAACAAAGAGACCTTGGAGTGCAGGTTCATAGCTCCTTGAAAGTGGAGTGGCAGGTAGATAGGATAGTCAAGAAGGTGTTTGGTATGCTTTCCTTTATTGGTCAGAGTATTGAGTACAGGAGTTGGGAGGTTATTTTGCGGCTGTACAGGCCACTGTTGGAATATTGCGTGCAATTCTGGTCTCCTTCCTATCGGAAAGATGTTGTGAAACTTGAAAAGATTCAGAAAAGATTTACAAGGATGTTGCCAGGGTTGGAGGATCTGAGCTACAGGGAGAGGCTGAACAGGCTGGGGCTGTTTTCCCTGGAGTGTCGGAGGCTGAGGGGTAACCTTATAGAGGTTTACAAAATTATGAGGGGCATGGATAGGATAAATAGACAAAGTCTTTTCCATGGGGTCGGGGAGTCCAGAACTAGACGGCATAGGTTTAGGGTGAGTGGGGAAAGATTTAAAAGAGACCTAAGGGGCAACATTTTTACACAGAGGGTGGTACGTGTATGGAATGAGCTGCCAGAGGATGTGGTGGAGGCTAGTACAATTGCTACATTTAAGAGGCATTTGGATGGGTCTATGAATAGGAAAAGTTTGGAGGGATATGGGCTGGGTGCTGGCAGGTGGGACTAGATTGGGTTGGGATATCTGGTCGGCATGGACGGGTTGGACCGAAGGGTCTGTTTCCATGCTGTACATCTCTATGACTCTATGACTCTAAACACATCACAGCATTGCCAATCTTGCAACATGCTTCAGCTTGATGATGAAACATTGTGTGAACTTGCCATATCATTCTAAAGGGCACTGGTTGTCACAGAGACAAATACCTGTAAAACCTCTACCTTTGCGAAAACAAAATCACAAGAATTTTTTAAGGAACTGAATGAACCATGTGAATTGTCAGAAAAGGATTTCTGCAGAAATGCTGCATATTTTTGGGATATAACATCAGAGCAAAATTATCTGACTTTTTTTTTGCAAGGAAGAATTAAATCTATGTATGATATGCAGTTAAAAATTCAAGTATTTCAGAAAAAACTGACCTTTTCCAAAACTCTTCTTACCCAATCGGAACTTTCAGATGAACACTTTCCTGAACAGTCAAAGGTAATTAATGAACAGGATACAAGCAAATCATTAAGGAAACGCGACATGAAAAAATGCACAGCTGTTCTAGACTCACCGATTGAAGAATACTATGAAATGTTTGCAGATTTTAAGAAACATGATCTCACACTGAAACTAGCTTTTCAATCACACCTGACTGATGCCTCCAGAGCAGGATGGGACCATTTGCCACAGCAGGTTCACTGCCGAGGACGCTTCACCACCGCCCATTGGCCACTTAAGACAATTCGCCACCGCAAGTATTTGTAACTCATTTTTATATATAAACCAATAAAATTATATTTATTTTACCTTTTTTTTTAATCAATATGTAGTATGTAGTTGTATAAATAAAGGGGACTGAGAAGTATGAAAGAACAGGCGGGAGGGAAAACAATCAGTACACATATATATTTCCGGTGGCGAATAGTCTCCAGAGGTCAAACGACCCCAGTGGAGAAACACTGGTGGCGAACCGGCAGTGGCTAATCGGTGGCGGCGAGTGTGCCATGGCGAATCGTCACCAACCCTTTCAGAGCACCTGGTGACATACAGATGGAATTGACTGAGCTCTCAGAAAACAATATTCTGAAGTCTCTATCTGATGCTAAGAAGGATCCCACTGAAATATGGAAAAATGCTGTTGAATATCCACGTCTATGTCAACATGCTCGTCAATTGCTGTCTTGTTTTGGCACAACCTACTGTTGTGAATCAACTTTGTCATTATGACATAAATTAAAACATGCTTGAGATCTCAGACAACAGATATTCACGAGAAGACCAATTAAAGCCACGGTCAACGAGATTGAAGCCAAATATCTGAATCTTATGTCACAATAAGCAATCACAAGTCGTCATCAAATGGTTCGCTAAGTTTTTCACTTATTATTAGTTCTATTGTCAACTTTACCAAACAAATAATTGTCTTTACTGAGTTTTTGTTTTGTTTAAAATCCTTGTATAAAAGCAGACTTTAATTAAAATTAGCGTCCAAGGAGCAGGGGAATCGACGTTTCGAGCATGATCCCTTCTTCGGGAATGGGCTCATTCCCAAAATACCGATTCCCCTGCTCCTTGGATGCTGCCTGAGCTGCTGCGCTTTTCCAGCAACACATTTTCAGCTCTGATCTCCAGCATCTGGAGTCCTCACTTTCTCCTTTAATTAAAATTAGTAAACATGTCAACAAAAATATGATCTTTTATTGTGTATGTATATGGACTCAGCAGTTAGCACTGCTGCCTCACAGCGCAAGTAACCCAGGTTTGATTCCAGCCTCTGATGTCTGTGTAGAGCTTTGTACGTTGTTCCATGTCTGCATGGGTTTCCTCCCACAGTCCAAAGATTTCCAGGTTAGGTGAATTGGCCGCGCTAAATTGCCATTCAGGGGTAAGTAAGTTAAGTGCATTGGTCAGGGGTAAAAGTAGAGTAATAGGGTATGGAAATGGGTCTGGGAGGGTTACTCTTCGGGTGGGTCAGTGTGGACTTGTTGGGCCAAATGGCCTGTTTCCACACTATAGGAATTCTATGATGAATTTTATGAATGTTAAATTTTCAGCGTGCAGCCTAATAGGATCTCATTTAAATACAATGTGGCCTTCCAATGTAAAAAGGATCACCAACGATAAGTCTTTGATGAGGCCGCATTTGGAGTACTGTGTACAGTTTTGGTCACCCTGTCATAGGAAAGACATAGTTAAACTGGAAAGAGTGCAAAGAAGATTTATGAGGATACTGCCAAGACTGGCAGGCTTGTGTCATAGGGAGACGTTGGCCAAGATAGGACTTTATTCCTTGGAACCGAGGAGAATTGTGGGTGCTTATTGAGGTGTAATCACAACGGGTACAGATAGTATGAATGCATATCATCTTTTACTCAGGAACAGGCAATTGAAAACAAGAGGGCATAGGTTTAAGGTGAGAGGAGAAAGATTTAAGAGGACCTGAGGGATAATTTCTTTATGCAGAGATTAGTGCGTATATGGAATGGGCTGCCAGTGGAAGTGGTTGACGCACGTAAAATAACAACATTTTAAAAACATTTTGATAGGTACATGGATGGGAAGGGTTTAGAGGGATACGGACCAAATGTAGGCATTTGGATCTAGCTGAGTGGGCACCATGCTCAACATAAATCAGTTTGGGCGGAAGGGCCTGCTTTCATGCTGTATTACTATATGACTCTAATCAACGATTCCTTCATAATAAAATTCACCATAATATAGGGCACAAGATTTTGCTCCTTAACTCAGAAATACTGTGACAACTGTAGGACCATTTTGCTGCATGGCTGAAATTTGTTAACATAGATCAGCAATGAAACCTGACTTTTTTGGGGAAATGCATTGGTAATATTATTAAATTCAATTTGCCATATTCTCAAATAAGTGTGAGGTCTTGCATTTTGGAAAGTGAAAGTGAAATCAAAGGAATCAAATGCCCGGACTCAAGGGTTTGAGTTACAGGGAGAAGTTGAACAAGCTAGGACTTCTTTCTTTACAGCATAGGAGACTGAGGGGAGATCTTATAGAAGCATACAAGATCATGAGAGACAGGAAAAGAGAGAACAGTCTTTTTTCCACCCAAGATTGGGGAGTCAAGGTCTAGGATGCATCAGCTTAAGGTTAAAGGGGAAAGGATAAAAGGGAATCTGAGGGGAAACCTTTTTACGCATATCGAATGATGCACCGGTGGAAGTGGTTGAGGTGGATATATTAACAACATTTTAATGGCATTTGGACAAATACACAGATAGGAAATGTTTAGAAGGATATAAGCCATGTGCAAGAAAGTGGGGTTAGCGAGATAAGACATTTTGATCAACAAGGACCAGTTTGGGCAAAAGGACCTGTCCCGTGCTGTAGGACTCTATGACTTCTTGATATTAAGATAGACATTGCTAAAGTTATTTCTTTAGATTTATCCATTGCTCATTTTTCATCTTTAAAACACAGAGAACAAGTGTCAGGAAATGACCATCTCCAGCAAGAGAATTTAATCATCACCACTTGAAATTCAACGGCATTGCCATTGTTAAATTTCCCTTTACCAAAACACTGGGGGCTACCATTGACCAGACACTGAACTGGAGAAGCTAAATACTTCCTGATGAAGGGTTTTTGCCCGAAACGTCAATTCTCCTGCTCCTTGGATGCTGCCTGACCTGCTGTGCTTTTCCAGCACCACACTCTCGACTCTGATCTCCAGCATCTGCAGTCCTGAATTTCGCCAAGCTAAATACTTTGGCTACAATAGCAGGTTAAAGGCTAAGAATTCTTCAGCAAGTAACTCACTTCATAAATCCTCAAACCCTGCCCTCCATCTACCACACCCAAGTCAAAAGTTTGATGGAATACTCTCCATAAGCTCCATCAATATTAAAGAAGTTTGACAACACCCAGGACAAACCAACCTGATTAATTGGCACCATATCTACAAACATACACACTGTTACAATGTATTTATTGAAGTGAGTGTATCATCTCTAAGATGCACTGCAGAAATTTGCCAATGTTCCTGAGACAGCATCTTCAGGCAGCAGATACATTGGAACTCCAGGACCTGCAAGCTCCCCTCCAAGCCACTCACCATCCTGACTTGGAAATATGTTGCCATTCCCTCATTGTTGCTGGGTCAGAAACCAGTATGCCCTCCCTAATAGCACCATGGGTATAAAGAATGCAGCTAATGCCCATCTTCACCAGGGCACTAGTCCACATCCTCAAATGAATAAAAAATATTGCAAGCATTACAAGAATGTTATGTTTCCATTCCCTCAAATTTCTGCACTAAGAGAGGACTGGAACTACTCTTCTCAAAATTACAAATGACATCTTTAGTGACTGCGTTGGAAAAAAACAACTCACCTTTACCCTCTTGTCTGCAGCACAGTTAACCATACTATCCTCCTCCTAAACCTTTCCACTGCCATCCAGCTGAGTGAGATTCCCCTCAGCTACTTCTGCTCTTACCTAATCTTTATGGAATATTGTTGAATTTCTGTTCTCTGACGTCACTTACGACAATCCCGAGTGCCTAACCTCAAACTCCTCCTACTTTACATCATCATGCTGCCCATCAGCAATATCATGCAAAATCCACAGCATTCATTTTCAAAACTGACAACACTCAGCTCTAATTCACTATTACCTTTCCTACTCATTCAGTAATATAGAGCAGAAATTCCTCCAATGAAACAATGGTAAAACTGAAATCATTACGTGGGTACTATCCCTCATTCTATCTCCCCTCTTGCTGGCAACTATGAGACACTAAATCAAACTGTTCAGAACCTTGCTGCAATATCTGATTAGTTTCTGACCACATATTACACTGTATGACTCTGACTCTATGCTCATCTGACACTGAAATCATCATTCATACATTAGCACTGCTAAACTTGACCACCATATCTTGGCTCATCTCCCACAATCTCCTCTTCGTTAATTTGAGAACACTTCACACTCTTCTCCATCTTTCTGAACTGGCTCTAAATTCCATTCACCTGTCTTCTGTGTTTGCACTTACACGGACTCCCAGAGAAGCAACATTTGAATGTTAAAATTTCCAAATGCATTTTCAAATCTTTCTTGACCTCAGTCCTCCATTATGCTGATCTCTGCTAGTTCCACAACATTTGAAATACCTGCACGAACCTACTACTGGCCTCTTGAGCACCCACAATTTTATTCAATTCACCATTGGTGGATATGCTTTCAGTTGTCAAGATCCAAGGTGCTGGAGTCTCTCCCAGTTTCACTTTCCTTTCTTAAGACATTTCTTAAACCTACTGCTTTGACCAGCATTGATCACCTATCCCAGTATCCCCCTAAGTGGTTTGGTATCAAATCTTGCTTTTTTTATAATGCTTGTATTTTGATCTTTTGTTAAGTTAAAGGCACTCTGTAAACCTAAGTTTTGACAACAAGGGCTTTCAGATCAAAACCCTCACTTTTCAGATGACTGAAACCTGGCAGACCGACGTCAAAGCAAAACTACCCACTTTCTGCAGATCACACTTCTCATTATTTACTTTCCTGCTATGTTGCAAAACACAAGATAGCAGTCTTTGACATGAAGCTCTGATTAAGTAATCATCCAGCCAGGTGTAGACATTGAGAAGCTCTGCAACCATGAGCAGGTACTTGGTTTAAAAATGCTTGATGCTGAAGACAGCAGACTGCAGCCATGGTGTTACTCTTTTAATGAAAAATGAGAAAATTTAACAGCATTTCCAAAATAGACATAGGAGCACCAGACAATAGCTTCCACAAATACCTGAAATGATTCATAGGGACGAGATAATTAGATACTTTTTCCTGAGTTACAAAAAAATCTGGATTGGAGTGTTGTTTTCTCCTGCTCAAGATAAACTTTTTGATGATCTGACAATATTGCAATTTATCTATTTTGTTGAATAAGGCCACAATTTATATTTTTCAATAAAAAAAACAAAATAGTGCAGTGGCACAGGTCCTGCAGTCTTAACTGATGTGGGAGTAGTGATTACATGTAGCATCTTTCATCTATAATGTCGTGACAACATTTTAAGTGCACTGAACATACAACTTTTTCAGTGCCAAATCAGCATGGCTTAACTCCTACAACATGTGGAGGATGCTTAATGGACAAGAATACAGTTACAATGCAGATTATCTGATTTTTTTAATGCTGTAAAAGCCAATGGAAAGGGAGGGAAATCAGAAATGCAATTATTTCTTCCAAATGAACTATGATGATGGATTTCATCAGTTCAAATATTTAACTGCCCTTGCTCAATCTTCACTAATAAAAATAATCAATGCACAGAAACAAAGCAACTCTCTACATTCCCAGACCTTTCCACCAATTAAGCCAGTCTCAAGTGGAGAGACATACAAGTGATCTTTGTTTTAGTGAGCTCAAAATTTGATTGCAATTGATTATAACAGCTGGCAACGCATTCTGCCCAATACCACCCTAATTATATACTGCACTTGCAAAACTGGTGGACTTTTGCAATTATAGCACTCAATTAAAATAAATGCCACTAAACAGCATGGGGAACTTGTTGCAAAGTACACTAATGTATCCACAACTCAATACCCAAAAGCAATTTGGCACCATAATTGAACTCCCTATCCCACAGTGTAGAATGTCAACAAACATGTGGATGTAAGGGTCTTGTGGCACAGTGGTAGCGTGTCCCGGCCTCGAAGCCAAAAGGCCCTGGTTCAAATCCTACCTGTTCCACAGGAGTGTAAATAATATCTCCGAACAGCTTTATTCTAACTTTGCATGCGGTTCACTGACAAGGTGCAGAAACTTTATTGGAGGTTTTATTTTGGCAGAAATGGGCCAGGTTCAGGTCAGGAACTTATTTTACACTCGGCCCTGAAGCTTACATTCTGATTTAAGTGTAAAATGAATGTTGGACTTGAAGCTATCTTGATACTGTGGGATAGGTCTAGCTAAAATTATTTGCAAATTTCCAAAAGGTAGCCAAGCACTCTTCAGAACAGACAGCAGTAAACAAACAAATATAATAAACTGATAGGCAGTAAAAGACTCAGTGATCTATCACAGCCATTCTCAACGGGGGGCATACTGCCGCCTTTGGGGCCCTGGCACATTTGAAGAGGGCCACAGACTGAAATCTATGAGAAGGGAGCCCCAAGGATTTATGAGGGCCCTGGCAACTGAACCAATGAAATACTCAAACAACAACCTTCATTGGAGTCAAGTGTTTCCTTCCTATTTATGTTTCCAACACAGTTTGAATTTGGTGCACCTGGTAAATTAATTGTTTAAGCTCCTCCCACACAGCCTCACTTCAGAGTCAGTCACAAATCAGACTGCACCAGATCAACGTATTCAATCAAAGGTTCTCACATCCATTATCGCCATACTTCATTATCCAAAGATCATCATGTCTTGCTTGGCCTTTTTTATCCCAGTTCATTTGTTCATTCTTTTCCTTGTAAGAAATGCCTCAATTTTTTTTTATTTTCAGAAAGAATTCTACTCATGAGCTCCTTGGCAAAGAAAATGTGTCGGTAGTATTCAGTGGAATACTTATCGTATGGTTTCATCACATCTCCACAAACCCATCTTTGCCCATGTGTTTGAACTGCAGGATTACATTGTCAAATGAAAGCAGGAGGTGAAACAAATTTAAAAACATTTGGATACCTCACATCCAGATAAGAAGGATAAACCCTTAGATTTCTTCAAAAACCTTAGAGATAATTTCGAGAGAAGGCCAATGTTGAAACAAATGCTTTCTCAAATGCATCTTGTTGCATCATACAAAATTAGTAAACTGATTGCTAAAACTGGAAATGCTCACAACATTGGTGAGTCGCTTATCCTGCCTTCAGTGTCCATAATAATAAGTGATGTCATGAATTTGAGCGCCAAAGAAGCAATTCAAGCAGTTGGTTTCAGTAATTCTACTGTTGCCAGAAGAATCGATGAGATGGCATGGGACACTGAAGAGGGATTGGTCAGTTCATTACAAATCTTTACAATTAGACGACAACTTTACAACATAACGACACTCTTCTCATGGATTCTGAGAAATTCTGGAACAGAGACGAACTAATGTTTGCCAGGAGGATTAAAATGGATACTAAGGGACTGTCTATTTTTGAAGAAGTCAAAAGTTTCTTAAGCGAGAACAATATTCCTAGTGGAGAATATAATTGTTTTATATAACCGATGGTACAGTTTCTATGGTTGGTCAATACAGAGAATTCATCGCCCATCTAAAAATAATTATAACTTCTGTCTGTACTATTCATTGCGCCATTCACTGGGACCATCTCTTAGCTAAAAACTTAGGAGGACATCTCAATCTTTTGTTTTCAGTTGTCATCAAACTTCATCATAACCTTCAACAAATCCCATGCTCTTCAGCGTTGCCTTTTCCAGCAGCTGTGTGAAGAAAATGAAGATGACTACCAGACGCTGCTGCTGCATACAAAGGTGAAGTGGCTTTCCAAGGGAAACTATCTTCAACGTTTTGTTATACTCTGGGACACCACAGTTTCCTTCATGTCTGATAAAGAACATGGAAAAAGACTCATTGATGCTAAGGTGGACCTATTTTATCTGGCAGATATCCTTCAGAAAATTAATTTGTTAAACCAAGATCTTATAGTGCAAAAACAGTAATCTCGTAGATTGTAAGGAAGTCATTGTTTCTTTCCTTCAGAAACTTGAAGTCTATTGGCACTACATGGGACGTCGAGAACTTTTACAATTTTCAAACCTGAAGACAATTGCAGAGGCACTGAAGGACGATGACCTTACCTTTTATGTGAAGCATCTAAAGCAGATATACAAGGATATGCAAGAAAGATTTAATATCCTAATAAACCTTGGTATCCCAGATTGGATTTTGAATCCATCTGAAGTACAACCTACCCAGGTTGAGGCAGAAATTTAAGAGGTTAATTGACCTTCAGAGTGATATGACTGCACGTTGTCAGTTCAGTCAGCTCCAAAAAGATTTCTGAATCAAGAGCGATCTGCCAAATAAATTTACAACACTGTGGGGCAAAAGCCCAAATATTTTTTAATGCCTATCCCTAAAAACATTTGATGCAAAGCAGATTCTGCAAGGTACTTTCCTTGACAAAATCCAGGAATAGAATTGATACCGCAACAAGAGGTGATCTCTGACTGCGACTGTCTAATTTGAAGCCTGAAATCATGAAACTTGCAGCAAAACACCAAGCTCAAGAATCGCATTAGGCCGATAGATGTTTAATTTCATAGTTTTTTTTTAAAGTTTTGCCCAGTATGTCGGAATTTCAAATTTTCTTGGTGTTCAATAATAAATGATTTTCTGCCTACAAGTACAGTGTTGTATCCCTGTTTGAAAGGGAGGCCCTAGAACTTGTGAAGAGCTCCTACGGGGTGGGGGGGTTATGGCCAAAAGACATTTGAGAATCACTAATCTATCAGACTCAACGTACATTCAGGCCATCATAACCACACATCATCCTCTAGGCATTATAACCATGTAATCCCTTTTGAGGGCAAAAATTCAAGAGGGAATTTTTTAAAAAGTTAACAAGGAGGAAAAGTGCACTGGAAAACTCCTTTGTAAGCTCAACATACACCACCTACTCCCCCTCCCACACCACAGCCTCAGGTGAACAAAACCAACTGAGGTGATCAAACACATTAATCGGTATTGATAGGCAATTTGCTCATATGTAATGCCTGACTTCATTTGGAATTAGTTCAGCTGCCTCTTGAAGAGTCGGTACCCAGTAATATACCAGCCAATGATCCAGAGTGACAATTTTTGCAGGCTATGTGAAAGATTCCTCTTTAAAGCAAATTTTGGTCAAACGTTATCTGTCTTGAGTTCTCACAACTCTCCATTCGATCTTTTCTAAGGTCACTAGATCACTTATCATGTGAGGGAACCAAAACTGGGCACAGCAGTTTGACCAGGGACCCTCAGAGCATTTGGAAAATTCTGAACATAACAGTAAATACAACCTGGATAGGAAATATTAGGTTTAGCTAGTTTCTCTGCACTGGTGATCTCTCTGAACTCTCACAGATCTTCTTCTCTTTCAACCGGTTTTGGTATTGATTAGGTTACTGGTCCAAATGCACTGCCACAAATTCCCTCCCCTAACCGTCTTAAAATAGTGGAATTTGATCCTTTGCATTTACTATCAGAGGACTTGGGCCCTTGGTTTAACACCCCACAGAAAAGCAACACCTCTCCGGCCATGCAACATGCTCAAAACTGCAGCCTGTATCATGTGCTCAATCTAGGGCTTAAACTCACATCATGATGACTCGAAACACAAGGTCTTATCATTGAGCCAACACTGACATTTCAAATCTCGATATATCAATGTATTCACTTTCAGTATAAACGTAAATAGGTTAAACTGTCTGCTAAAACAAAAGTAATTGTGACTGCTTCTGATTGCATTTTTTTCAAGAATGCTCAATTTATCATCAAATCATAGAATCCCAACAAATGTGGAAACAGCCATTAGGCCCAACAAGTTCAAACCGACCCACTGAAGAGTAACCCATCCGGACCCATTCCCCAACCCTATTACTCCACATTTACCCCTGACTAATTCACCTAACCAACACATCCCTGAACATTATCAACAATTTAGCATGGCCAATCCATCTAACCTGCGCATGTTTGGATTGTGGGAGAAAACTGAAACACCCAGAGGAAACCCACGCAAACACAGGGAGAATGTGCAAACTCCACAGAGTCACCCGAGACTGGAATCGAACTCAGGTCCCTAGTGCTGTGAGGCAGCAGTGCTAACCACTGAGCTACTGTGCTGCCCCAGTTAAACAAAACAGTGTAAATCATTTAATTACTACCTTAGGTTCTCACAATAGCTCAGATGGCTAAACAATGGGTAACTGGCCTTCACAGCTCAGAAACTTTCCAAATTTGATGCTGAGCCAGTACTGGATTAGCTGATTTTAGTCGGTGAAACCACACCAACACAATTGGCTGCAGTGCCCAAACTTAGGGAGAGGGCAAGAGGAAGGGATAAACAAAAATTATAGCCCAGCACCTTCACTCCTAAACATCCAATGATACCTGCAGAGAAATAACTCCAGAGAACCGGTACCCTGTTGCCAAGTTACACTTTATTTACACGTGCATGGTACTCGACACTGGCTTCCTCAGAACCAGGTCTCAGTGAATAGAACTTCTGACACTCCCATTTGTATGTCAGCCAAAGCTTCTTGATTGGACCAGAGTGACAGTAGCAAATCAGGGAACCCATTTTATGAGGTCCACCTGGCTGTCCTTGTCACAATCGCTATGCATGGAATCAAGTATTTATGTACAGCTCGTGGCAACCTTGACTGATTCATGACTGTACGTCTGACAATACTAACTTTCAAGGTTCCCACAAGGCTCCTTAACAGAGCTCAGTCTGGAGTTATATGCCAGGAAAAAGGGTAGACTTGACAAAAGAAAAATAGCAAAAGTGTTTTTGAAACTGCAAAATGTTTTTCCAAAGACATAAAGTAGGTACTTAGCTTCATCGTTAGTTAGTACAGCATCAATGATAACTAATGGAAGAGTGCAACAATTCTTAAATGGTATTGGTTCCATCTAATTTTATTACCAAACTCTCTCAAGCACAATCATCCTTTACTGCTCTGCTCGGAAATATGATTCTAATGGCAGGTACCCAAACTTGTTCTTTGCAGAAAGTGGTCCTCTAACAATTCAATAAAAATAAATAATAGAATCTAACCAACATCAAGTCACATGTAACCCAATCATAATTCAAAATCCATTCAGAAAATACTCTGCGGCAAAACCAAGTTTTTTTTAAATTTTCTTTTAACAATACCCTGTTTCCCTATAGAGAAAAATGTAATACAGAGTACTTAAATTTTCATGAGCGGTTTAAACCAAGTCCTTCTCAGACAGGAGAAACGTCCATTATTTACCATGAAATTTATTCATTTCATCAATATTCTGTAATTTCTGAATTTCACACAGTAAAATCTAGTTATAGATTTGGGTAGGTCACGTGGTGCTTAAAGTGCAATATATGGGCCATTTCTGACTCAGATGTTCCAATATATCTGCAATATTTCTTATTACTTCATACAATCTGTTTGCCTCCTGTGGCCCTTAAGGTTGAAGAGGGCACATTTGATTCCATCTTCATATTTGCCAAATCCCAAACCAGATCATCATCAAGATTGGCTAGCGTTTAGAATGTGAAACCCATGCGCATTAATGACAACAGACTTTATATTTTCAGGCGTGTTCCATAAAACAAAACTTAAGCAGCAAAAGACATGACAGCTCTTTTGAATATCATTTTCTTTTTCTAGTGGCACAAAGCAATATTACTTCAAATATGACTTGGAGATGTCAGTGTTGGACTGGAGTGTAAAGTTAAAAATCACACAACACCAGGTTATAGTCCAAGAGGTTTAATTGGAAGCACTAGCTTTCGGAACACCGCTCCTTCATCAGATGATTGTGATTTTTTAAACTTACTTCAAATAACTGGTTTTAAATAATTGTCTTAACATATTTTCTTTACTGTGCTTGAAAGTGAATAATAATGCTGATTTTCTGGCCTGTGAAGTGTTTTGATTCGCAGAACTGCACTGACTACGACTTCAATAATCTTGTCATACAACCGCACAACTTACTTCACTTCCTACACATAATCAGGCATGGCGATGTCAGTAAAATGTCAAAGCATTTCATTTTCAAAATGTATGAAGAGTTTTCTCTTTCTTTTAAAACATAGGCTGCTAATTGGTATGTAGTGCTAAAAAGTAAAACTTTAATAACATTTCAAATGTAAACAGGCAATATAATTAAGAATTTATGAAATAGAATGCATGGCTGCAGTTCTTGACCTTAAAAGTAAAAAATTACTTTGTGATTTGTGGTTTAATAATCAAGGGCTATTTCCATGGCAAAGTTATCAGTAAGATAGCTTAGTTTTATGCCCTAATCGCATTCAACTGACATCATTCATGATGCATGCATCGTGTTCCGAGATCGTAAGAGCATAAAGCGAACAAAGAGAAAATATTTATCAGCGAAGACAGGTCAATTGTGCAGAATGTGATTACTAATTCTTAAACAAGACTAAGAAGTTCTCAGATAGAACCAAATAAGATGCTTCAGATTTTCTCAATAAACTGCTTTAAAACTTGAGTCTCCACCACAGACTACTTTTGGGAAGATTCAAAGACACCGAAAATCAAAACAATGGAGAACAAGCTCTAAGCTTCTAATTCTTATTTTGTTTTACTGACACAGACATTTTATTTTTGCATTGATCTGCTTCCCCACCAATACAGACAAGTTGAGCACCATCAGCAAAGCTCCCAGACTATTTCTTCATGCATCATTCACATCAGTTCAGAAATAAACACTTTAGTGCTCATGCTTCAATATTCTGAAGTCATGCCTTTAAGCCTCAATACTTACAGGATTTGGCCCTGACAGTGTATTAAAATTTATTTTAATTGAATTTTTTATACATCGTTCAATTGCTTGAAGTGCATTGTCAGTGTTTAATCATTTTGCACAAACATATTAATAAGTTCTTAGCCTGCAATTTTGCTACTCAGTGATGTTAATCCAAGCTATCTGAAGTGCTCAATTAACTGAATATAGACGGGAGCAAGAAGCTCCTGGACCTCAATTTCATATGAGGGAGCAAGGAAAGAATTGCCAGGATTCCTATTTGTTGAACTGTGAACTCAACAGATATACATCCTCCCAAAAAAAAACTCTAGAAACATGCAGTATGTCTGACAGCCTCTGCAGAGATGGGAACAGAAGTAACATTTCACATTTGTGAATAATGAGTACTTCCAGAACTTCCTGTTTGCAATTCAGACTTCCAGAAAATTTACTTTTGACAGTTGATTTAATATCCTTTCATTCTCACCTTGCATATTTGAATTAGTTACTTGAATTACAGAAACAACTCCTATAGATTTCTGAAGAGAAAGAAGAGAGTGAGTACAGGAAGAGGGCAGGATTTGAATGCTCATTATCCTGTTCAAGAACAACATTACTTATAGCTGACTGGCAAATGTGGGATTTGAAAGATTAATGACAACAACGCGGGGTTCAATCTCATTCTGGCTGAGGTAGATTCTGGGCCTGCTTCATCATACCCATAATTAAAAACAGCGTTTAGCAATAATTTGGCACATAATTGCCAAAGACTCATCTTCAGACAGAAAACCAAGAACAAGTAATAGCATATTATCAATTTCTTGACATATCTAACCCAATTTTATCATTGCAGTTTGGGTGATTTAACCATTATTTTTTGATCCATACCTGTACTGAATTCAACTATTCATAATTACAGAATTAATATTGCGTGCAATTCTGGTCTCCTTCCTTTCGGAAAGATGTTGTGAAACTTGAAAGGGTTCAGAAAAGATTTACAAGGATGTTGCCAGGGTTGGAGGATTTGATCTATAAGGAGAAGCTGAACAGGCAGGGGCTGTTTTCCCTGGAGCGTCGGAGGCTGAGGGGTGACCTTATAGAGGTTTACAAAATTATGAGGGATACGGATAGGATAAATAGACAAGGTCTTTACCCTGGGGTGGAGGAATCCAGAACTAGAGGGCATAGGTTTAGAGTGAGAGGTGAAAGACATAAAAGAGACCTGAGGGACAACTTTTTTCACGCAGAGGGTGGTACGTGAATGGAATGAGTTCCCAGAGGAAGTGGTGGAGGCTGGCGCAATTGCCACATTTAAAAGGCATTTGGATGGGTATATGAATAGGAAGGGTTTGGAGGGATATGGGCCGGGTAGCTGGCAGGTGGGGATATCTGGTCGGCATGGACGGGTTAGACCGAAGGGTCTGTTTCCATGCTGTACATCTCTATTACTCTATGACATTTTCAATCGCTTCTTTGTGGAAACAACTATCCCCATTCAATAACAATAATACTCCATTCTGGACTTCAAGATTTCTATTAGATTGCCAGTTAAACAAGAAGATAAAAAACATCAAACTACCTGACCCAGTTAAATATATTCATAACTAGCGTTAAAATGTATAAGTGGAGATCCTGTACAATACATGGAACAAATTGCCATAGATTGTGATAAATTGATGCTAACAAAAAGTTGGTTATTCATTATTAAAGCTTTTTCCAGCAAATTTAATCATAACTTTCAAACCACTTGCTTGTAGAGGCAAAACGACATTCACACCATGATACCCAAAATGCTGTAAGTTTTTATTATTTTACACATTTTGTCTGCTACCCATAATATATTACAGGTCACACAATTCACTAATGAGTTGGTTGAGTAAATAACATTGAGCACATCAATTCCAAAGGTTTACGAATTGCAGGATATGTTTCTTTCAGATACATCACACCAGTTGCAAGGCATATTTAACGCAAATGGCTGGCCAATTAGTCAATCTGATGCTTCAAACTTTCTGCCTCAAAGGTGGCAATTATCTTTACTTCTTGATAACATTTACTTTAATTCTGAGTCAGACAAAAAGAACTGCAATGCAAGATGAAAATTCTCATCAAAATGGCATATTATTTGCAATTTTTACAAATTTCATGCCTGTATCAGGATATTCCCTTGTGGTTCACAGTGCTTGGACACTCTTGAAAACAGCTGTACAGTACATCTTATTTTCAGGAATGTTCTTATACTGCTTAATATTCAATTGTACAATATCATAATCTAGTAACCAAGACTGCTAAATGGAGTTAAGTAGTAAGATAAGAACAAAAAGAATTAAACAGTTTTATTTTACATTCAACAACAGCAACAGAATTAAACATCTTTAGCCATTCTCACCACATGAAGGAAAACTAAAATATTCTACACTACCTACATTAGCCCCATCTCATTAACTTTTTTGTTCAACCAAATCTCAACTGCAACTGATCAGCCTACCTGTACCTGTTTGCATGCCCACATAAATCTGTGTGTTAGGGAGGCAGGTTAAGTACATGACCTCTAATCTCCCTGAGACTCAGGAACTGGCTTCTGGATCAATGGTGCTGGAAGAACACAGCAGTTCAGGCAGCATCCGAGGAGCTTCAGCAAAATTGATGTTTCGGGCAAAAGCCCTTCATCAGGAATAAAGGCAGAGAGCCTGAAGCGTGGAGAGATAAGCTAGAGGAGGATGGGGGTGGGGAGAGAGTAGCATAGAGTACAATAGGTCAGTGGTGGAGGAGATGAAGGTGATAGGTCAGGGAGGAGAGGGTGGAGTGGATAGGTGGAAAAGGAGCTGGGCAGGTCGGACAAGTCCGGACAAGACAAGGGGACAGTGTTGAGCTGGAGGTTTGAAACTAGGATGAGGTGGGGGAAGGGGAAATGAGGAAGCTGTTGAAGTCCACATTGATGCCCTGGGGTTGAAGTGTTCCGAGGCGGATGAGTTGGTTACGGAGGCAGGCACTGAGGAAGCAGATGTGGCTGTGGTAGCGCGTTTGTTTCACGACATGGTTGAAGAGCTTCAGGGCAGAGGAAATGACCTGGGAGTTGCAGTGGGAGAGGGACTCCCTGAGATTCTTGTAGAGAGAGGAGGAAAACGTCTTCAAGGCAGGCATCCTTGCAAGAGGATTCGCAGTAGGGTTAAAATCAACAAGGTAAAAACAATGACTGCAGATGCTGGAAACCAGATTCTGGATCAATGGTGCTGGAAGAGCACAGCAGTTCAGGCAGCATCCCTGAATCAACAATTATCAGGAAGATTATCAGTTCGGCAAACTCACCAAGTGACAGAACAGACTATGTCTGCTCCTACCTTTTATTGCCATAGTAGCAGCACAGTGGGAGTGGCTCAGTGGTTAGCACTGCTACCTCACAGCACCAGGGTCCCAGGTTCGATTCCAGCCTTGGGTGACTGTCTGTGTGGAGTTTGCACATTCTGCGTGAGTTTCCTCCCACAGTCCAAAGATGTGCAGGTCAGGTGAATTGGCAATGCTAAATTGCCCCATAGTGTTAGGTCAATTAGTCAGAAGGAAATGGGTCTGGGTGGGTTACTCTTCAGACGGTCGGTTTGGACAGGTTGGGCCGAAGGGCTTGTTTCTACACTGTAGGGAATCTAATCATGATCTAATAAAGGAAATATTTACTTCACTTTAAATACTAAGTTGGTGCATTGAGGAACCAGAGTTGAACTCAAGTCAGGGGTAGGGCCAATAGATCAGGGCCTAATTTTGGTCCCAAGCTCTGACTGCAGCATTGTGTGTTACTGTATTAGTGCCAGAAACAAAATACATATTAAAAGGAACAGTGCACATGCCCTTTCAATAATTTTCACAACAAATTATCGTCACAACAAACTTAGTTTTCATTTTTCCATGTATTCATGAGACGATGTACACCTTCAAGGCTTTGTTCAATCTTGTTTCTCTTGTAAAGAGATGTTGTAAATCTGGTGACAAAGCATCTGCTCTGCTCAAAGCAGAGCAAATAGCTTTGTTTTTTTTAAAATTAGACAAAAGCAGCACAAAAGCAGATTCAGGCTCACAGACCCAGGTTTTACTGTTGCTTTCAGTTGTTAAAGTCTGGATTTTTGGAGTCAAAGTTGTTAGACACAACTCTTTCTGCCGCTGCAAAAGCTTGGAGGTCTCTCTCTGTTGCGAGATTCATTCTTTTGATTCTTTCTAGATAAAATTGCATGTGAGGAAGATCTGTTTTGCTGAATTTGCCTTTGCCAAGGGTGTGTTTATGGGATGCTGCTTTATTGAAACAGTTGATGAGTAGTTGTTAAAATATGTATTATTTTGTTAAGTACTTTGACAAAATTAAAGTTTTGGCATTTCCTTTTTAGCTTGTAATTTAAATGTGGTGTAAGAATAAAGTGTGTTTTGCTTAAGCCTAATAGTTTGACCAGTCAAATCACATCTGAAAGGCAGGGTTTTACACTTGCCTTTAAATAAGGTAAAAGTTAATACGTTTTGAGGGAGTTTGGCCTGGTCCATAACATTGACAATGCACCTTTTCTCTTGGTCTAAAACCACAAGAAAAAAATGGAGGAACCATTTCTCCAGTTGTCTAATGCCACCTGATGCTTTCCTCAGTGTGATTTACAATACCTTAAAGCATTCAAGATTAATTCTACAGGATTAAAATTGAACTCTGCTGTTATGTGTAAACAATACTTTCATGTGATCCTTTCAGAGTTTCTTTATTTCCCCTCAGAGATAATATCAATCTAATTACTACTGCCTAATTATAGTCAGACAGATTTCAAAGCCCACCAAAGTAACCATTCACATTAAAATTCCTCACAATAGCACTTGCTTATAGTTACCTTATATGGAGCCAATCTGACATAACCATCAATAATTAAATATCACCTGTCCTGTTAAGCATCCACTCTGCATAAAGCTAGGATCGTACAAATAATATCTGAAACCAGCATCAGAGACAAAACGAAGACATACTTCCAAATAAGACCATGTTTGTGACAAGCAGATAGAAAATAAAAATACATCTTAAATTTAGGTGAAAACAAACATCAGTATTTTTCACATATTTCAAACACAGGATGAGAATCCCACGCTGCTACTTCCTGGTTTAAGAATATTGCCGAACATTACATAGCACTGCATTTACTGTATTCAACAATCCATCTTAGTAACAATGCTCCATATGACCCTTCTCCTAACCCATTTCTTCATCTATGAAATGCAATCATTATACCCCAGCATCACTAACTTCCTCTTAAATGCACTAGTGCCAACAGTCTCGAACACTCCTTACAGTAGACAGTTTCATCTCTGTACCACTAGATAAAGAAGTTTCTCCTAAATTCATTGAATTCATTAAAGACTGGTTTATATTTATGACCCATGCAAATGGAAAACCTATCCTATCAAATACTTTCTATTAACTTATGAGATATCTATTAGGTCACTTCTCCTTCATTTCTTTGCTAGAGAAAAGAGCCCAAATTTTTCAGATAGGTAAACCTCAAACCTCATATTTTGAGAAATCTGTTGTTACGCCAAGTATGATATTAATATCATTTGTTATGTTTGGATTTAAATAGTGGTATGTGATTTGATATAAAGAGGCTCAATAATTAATTTACATGTCTATTCATAGATTAAGTGACTTTTTAAAAAAATGACGAGATTTACTGCAGTAATTTGTGTTTTTTCATTGGAGAGTTTTATGAGTGAACAAAGTACACTGCGCGTATTAGGTTTCAAATGGAAGATTCCCAAATTTGTGGGGTATTTCTCATTTGGGGAAATACCTGTAACTTAGAAAGTTTTTTTAATATCAGTTTGGCAGTTTTGCAGAAAACATGACTCAAATTAAGAAAGGTGCTAGTTCAGAACTGTTCAGAGCTGAAAATGTGCTGCTGGAAAAGCGCAGCAGGTCAGGCAGCATCCAAGGAACAGGAGAATCGACGTTTCGGGCATAAGCCCTTCTTCAATATCGATTCTCCTGTTTCTTGGATGCTGCCTGACCTGCTGCGCTTTTCCAGCAACACATTTTCAGCTCTGATCTCCAGCATCTGCAGCCCTCACTTTCTCCCAGAACTGTTCAGAAACAAGTTACATCAGTGTAAGGACTCTAATTTTCAAGTTCCAGACAAGATGCACTTGGCTAAAATCCTGAAGGGTTACTTGAAGTTGACAAGTCAAAACTCAGTTATATGAAGGTACAAGGATGAGGCTATTAAATTGACAAGATAGAGAATTGAAGCCACAGTTAAATTAATCCCTGTGGAGTGATACAAAAAGGAATTTTCTCCGTTGTGAGTACTGTAAAAGTGTTGAAATTAATGACTCTATAGTTAAATGTTTCAAAAATCTTAAGATTTGTGTTTTATATATATAAATAGCTGGTCCATTCTATTTTATTATTTACTTTGCACAAAAATTTCAGTTTCATTGTTAAAACTAAAACAAAACAAAGTATGATCTATCAAGCCAAATTTCATTGCAAGATCTGACCTACCTCGTAATAACATCAGCTGGGATCACAAAACAATCTGTACCATTCTAGCGCATTCATACCATTTTTATAATATGGAGATGAAACGGCTCTGCTCACAACAACAACTTAACAATTTAGCACTTTCAATGTAATAAAGTATCACAAAGATCTTCACAGGTGTATTAAAAAAACAGAAATTGCTGGAAAATCTCAGCAGGTCTGGCAACATCGGTGGAGAGAAATCCGTTAACGCTTCGAGTTCAGTGATTCCTCTTTGGAACATTTTTCACAGGAGTATGATGAATCAAAATACGACAAGGAGCCACAGAGAGATATTCATGCACAAAATCTTGGTTAAAGAGATAGGTTTAAAGGAGATGCCTTAAAGGAGGAGAGCAAGGTACAGAGACATAGGGAGGGTATTCCAAATTTGAGAACAAAGCAGTTAGAAGCACAGTCACCAATGGAGGTGCAGCTAAATTAGAGTATGCTCAAGAAGCCAGAGTTAACAAGTGCCAACATCATGAGCTGCATACCTGGAGGAGAACACAGAGGTCTTGCATTTTCAATTGCGTTTTCATTAGGAAATGGAGAGATCATGCAAAATATATAGGAGGTTAGTCCACCTTTCCACCCATCCCCCAAATTGACACCCATAATAGAATATTATGAAAACGAACATGAAGTGACATCACCACAAACCCCAGGAACCCCATCCAGGAGAAAGATATAAATAGAAAGCAGGAGACAACAGCTTTGCTTCACTTGGAGGTCGCCACTGATTATGTTACCTAGCCAGGTAATGAAACGTCTGGATATCAAACTTACAGCTCAGCGAGCAAACCTACACCCTAAACTGCTTCATATCTTTTGCTAATGGTAACTATTCTGTAACCTATTTTGTAGTTTCCAAAATGGCAAGAATGTATTGAATACTTGTTCACCACCCCACAAATCAATAAAATTTCAACCATAACACCCAGACACCACAAACAATCTTCTCTCAATATTATCCACTGGAATCATGTTATTAGTTGCATACTTGCACAGATCATCAAAGACAGCAAGAAACAGGAGGAGAACAGTAAATAAAGCAGACAGAGTGGTACAGCAGGGAAACAGACCCTTCAGTCCAACTCGTCCATGCCGACCAAATTTCCCAAACTAAACAAGCCCCACCTCATAGAATCTCTACAATGTGGAAACAGGCCATTTTGCCCAACAAGTCCACACCAATACTCCGAAGAGTAGCCCAACCACACCCGTTCCCCTACCCTATTACTCTACATTTCCCCTGACTAATGCTCCTAACTTCCACACTGAGGCCAATATAGCATGGCCAAATCACCTAACCTGCACATCTTGGACTGTGGGAGGAAACCAGAGCACCCGAAGAAAACTCTTGCAGATACGGGGAGAATGTGCAAACTCCATACAGACAGTTGCCAGATGCTGGAATCAAAGCCAGGTCCCTGACACAGTGAGGCTAACCACGGAGCCAGCTGCCTGCATTTGGCCCATATTCCTCTAAACCTTTCCTATTCATTACCTATTCAAATGTCTTTTAAATATTCTAACATTACCTGCACCTACCAATTCCTCTGGCAGCTCATTCCACATACAAACCACCCTCAATGCAAAAAAGTTGTCGCAGTTGGAGACAGGTTCAAGAGGACACTGGATATCAATAATGTGCAAGTGTGGGGGAAAAAGCAGGAGACTGTCACTGCGTAATGATGCTCATGTGAAGAGCCGGTGCAGGCATAATGGGTCAAATAGGTTCCCATCTACACCTCAAGACGTACATGTGATGTTATGAGATGTTATAGGGTGAGAAAATCACACTTAGAAGATTATAATACAAGCGAAAATCATTATTTTATGAAAGGGAAATCATGCTTGACAAATGTATTAATCAAAACGCCCTATAATTTTTATTTTTGGTACATGACCCTCCAAGGTCCGTGCTTGGCAGAAACTCCCAAAACTGGAAGTCAATACATCAGCAAGTTGATCAGCACTTGCAGGACCTTGGAGCATGTGTGTGGCCACATTGATGTTGGCAGGCTGTGACAAATGGAATATTACAAGGTTCAGTGTTGGAGCATGCCAATGTTGGATGGCTCAGTCGTTCAGTAGTTAGCACTGCTGCCTCATAGCACCAGGGTCCCAGGTTAGGTTCCAGCCTTGGGCAACTGTCTGTGTGGAGTTTGCACAGTGTACCAGTGTCTGCGTGGGTTTCCTCAAAGTGCTCCGGTTTCCTCCCACAGTCCAAAGATGTGCAAGTCAGGTGAATTGGCCATGCTAAATTGCCCTTAGAGTTAAGTGCATTAGTCAGAGGGAAATGGGACTGGTTGGGTTACTCTTCGGAGGGTTGGTGTGGACTTCTAGACTGTACGGAATCTAACCTAATCAAACAGATACAATCTATACAAGGTGCAGTTGGCTGAACTGCTAATTTGTAATGCAGAGGGATGCCAACAACACAGATTATAAAGCCATACCACTGAGGTCACACCTTTACTTAAACCTTTGCCTGAGGCTTGATAACCTTCAGATTATACCACTACCAGCTCTCTCTCTCTCGCTCTCTAATGACTAATGACAGCGCTGCCTCTTGGATCTACTTGGACTACAGTGACTTTACCTTTTACCTTTACATGTAAAAACAAGGACTGCAGATGCTGGAAACCAGATTCTAGATTACAGTGGTGCTGGAAAAGCACAGCAGTTCAGGCAGCATCCGAGATGCTCTATTCCTGATGAAGGGCTTTTGCCTGAAACGTCGATTTTCCTGCTCTTCCGATGCTGCTTTTACCTTTACAATCTATGTGAATAACATAGAAGATAAGAGACGGAGAATTGTATAAATGTTTACTAATGCTACAAGGAAAGGTGCGAATGCAATGAAAGACAGATTAAGTGAGTGGGCTTCAAGATGGAAAAGGGTAGTGTAAGACAATTCACTATAGTAGCAATAGTACTGCAGATTATTTCTTTGAATGGTGTGAAACTTATAAAATACCCTTGCCGGCCATGGGTTATGTAACAAGACCACCTAACTAAACAGCCTGTTCCTACTTTTTCCACAAATCTTTTTCTATCTCTTAAGCCTATATCTAACTCCTTCCTGAAATAAAGTTTTATACTATGAAGCAGTTGAATAAATCCCATGCTCGAGAAATCTTGACATTTTGCACAGAAACCAGAATAATTTAATAAAATGCTACAACAAAGATGAGTTCGTCCATATCTCTATTATCACAGTGCTAAAGTAAAATGTATCAAGGTTACCCTTATTTTCAGTATTAAAGATAGTGAAGTTTAGTAATTTGGCAAAAAATGATAGGTGCATTCTGCATTGGACCAGGCCAGACCTCAAAACATTTCAAGAAAGGAGCCCGGACCCTAATTTTGCTCATTGTTTTAAGTAGCTATGAGGTTTAGGGTGTAGGTTTGCTCGCTGAGCTATAGGTTTGATATCCAGACATTTCATTACCTGGCTAGGTAACATCATCAGTGGCAACCTCTAAGAGAAGCGAAGCTGCTTTCTATTTATATGTTGTCCTGGATAGGGTTCCTGGGGTTTGTGGTGATGTCATTTCCTGTTCATTTTCTGAGGGGTTGATAGATGGCATCTAGATCTGTGTGTTTGTTTATGGCGTTGTGATTGGAGTGCCAGGCCTCTAGGAATTCTCTGACATGTCTTTGCTTAGCCTGTCCCAGGATAGATGTGTTGTCCCAGTCGAAATGGTGGGTTTTTTTCCTCAGTGTGTAGGGCTATGAGGGAGAGAGAGTCGTGTCTTTTTGTGGCTAGCTGGTGTTCGTGTATCCTGGTGGCTAACTTTCTTCCTGTTTGTCCTACGTAGTGTTTGTGGCAGTCCTTGCATGGAATTTTGTAGACTACGTTGGTTTTGTCCATGGGTTGTGGAGTGGACATAGCTCTGAAGTGGATATTCCACAAGTGATGTAGCTTGTCAAACCACTTGGTTTTAAACAAAACAGAATTTATTTACAAGGTTACCAAATGAAACACAAGCAAAAGAGAACAGAATATAGAATAATTTAACCTACCTGAAAACCCAACAGATTATCCCAAATTAATGCTGTTCCAAATACTTGCAACAATCCCCATAACCACCCCTTGGCACAAAAATGAAAAATCCAACACACGGTCTTATAGGAGAGATGTGAGAGAGGGGGAGGATCTTTGGGTCCAGCAGCTTCACAACAACTGACTGCTTTCAGTGAACAGCCAGACTAGTAAAACCCAAACAAATCCAGAGAAAAGCTGAGCTAGGAGAACTGGCTGCTCCCCTTTTTTTTTTGAAAAGGGTGTTTTTTTTTTTGAAAGACTTAAAAGCCTTTTGCTGGAGGAAGTATCTGTTAGCTACAATCAAATTGGCCCCAAAACCCTTCAAATCTCAACATTTCAGAATCACTGCTTTCACAACCACTCTGGGGAAAATAAAGCCAAGCACAGCATTACTTTGTTAAAGGAATAGCATCGTCACACCTCCCCCCTTAAAAAAAACATTCATTCATGAACATCCAAAAATGGCTTCATTTTAAAACCCCATAATCTTAAATTATTAGTACACTACAACACACATATACATTACATTGGCTATAACTTGCAAACATGCACTACTACATTCTATCTCAATCTATTTTACTCCTGCCACTGAATGCCTCCATTTCTCATTCAAGTCTCGATAAAACGTAGGCAATCCTGCCATATGCACAATTTTCAAACTGAATGGCTATAACAACAAGCTCAATCTAAAAGTCTGGCATTTTTGTTCTTAATGCCTCCATTTCTCATTCAAGTCTCGACAAGGCATAGGCGATCACATTCTCTTGTCCAGCCACATGCACAGTTTTCAAATTGAATGGCTATAACAACAAGCTCTATCTAAGCAGTCTGGCTTTTTCGTTCTTAATTTCCCCACAGGCTTCAATGGACTATGATCCGTATATATGATTATCTAGATACATTACTGGTAACATAAACATTGAAATGTTGGACCGCCAACACCAAGCTCAAAGTCTCCTTACCAACTGTCAAATATTTCTGATGAACGTTCAGTTGCCTGCAGAAATCCCAATAGGTCTCCTCCGGGTGCTCCGGTTTCCTCCCACAGTCCAAAGATGTGCAGGTAAGGTGAATTGGCCATGCTAAATTGCCCGTAGTGTTAGGTAAGGGGTAAATGTAGGGGTATGGGTGGGTTGCGCTTCGGCAGGGCGGTGTGGACTTGTTGGGCCGAAGGGCCTGTTTCCACACTAAGTAATCTAATCTAATCTAGTCTCTTTATCTTCTCATCATCTTTTTATAAGAGCACAGCATCAACACTCACATCACTTGTATTGACAGCCACCTTGAATGGCTATGTGTAATTAGATGTGGCTCATACTTGGACAGTGGATAAAACAACTTTAAGGCTGTCAAATGCCTTCTGACAGTCCACTGTCCCCTGAAACATCTTGCATTTCCTTAGCAATTCAGTGAGTGGAGCAGCCACACAGCTAAAATTTGTCATGAATTTTCGATAAAATCCACTCAATCCTAGGAATCGCAGTACTGTTCTTTCTGTTGATGATATGGGAAATGCCCCAATTTCATTCTGTGGGGCCATTTGTCCGCATCCAATAACATTGCCCAAGAAGGTGACTTGGGATTTGGCAAATTCACTTAGCAAGGTTTATCACCTCCTGAAGTCAATTGAACAATTCCAATAAATGTTGCAAATGTTCCTTCCAGGCGTGACAAAAAAAATCACCAGGTCATCTGTGTATACATAATTGGCTAATCCGGCAATGAACTCATTGGTTATTCTCTGAAATGTGGCTGATGTATTCATCATACCAAATAGTATGACTTTAAACTGACACAGTCCATTCGGTGTTACGGAAGCGGAAATTGTCATTGCTCTTTCAGAAAAAGGTATATGCCAGTATCCTTTGAGCAAGTCCAACTTAGTTGCTTGTCCCAACACAATCTTCCAAACGCAGAATCACATGTGCATCAGTCTTTGTAACAGTATTGACTTTGCAATAGTCCACACACAACCATTGAGTACCCATCTGGTTTGGGCACCATTACTGTAGGTGAGCTCCAGTCACTGTAACGCACTACGATTATGCTGGCTTGGTGCATGCATTCAATTTCCTTTTGAAGTTGTGTCAACTTCAGAGGGTTATACCTAGAAGGATGTTGCGAATTGGACCAGCATCTCCAATATCTACATCATGCATAATTAGATTAGCACTTCTCAGCTTATTTCCACACATCTCCCTTTGTGACAGGTCATTTCAACTTTCCGCTGGAAAGTAACTCAATAATTTGTCTCAATTTTTGTCAACTTTCTCATTGTCCAATTCAGGATCTTCTGAACTTTGTTCTTCCCTCTGTGTTGTAACACAAGTCTCCTTTTAATTTCCTTCCCTGTCAAAATACCTTTTGAACATATTTACATGGCACACTGAGATTTCTCTATCTGGAATTCTTATCAAATTGTTCACCTCACTCAATCTCTTTTCGACTAGATAAGGTGCACTAAACCTTGCTTTTAAAGGTTCACCTACTACTGAAAGTAACACTAACACCTTATCCCCGATACCAAAATTGCAATTTTTTTCATTTCTGCTTTCTGTTTCATTGTAAGCTGTCCTACTTTTAAATGCTGTAAAGTATTTGTCCACAGTAAAGGTCTCACCTTCACCACACCACACTCTCAGGTCAACGGATTCCATACATGTTGCGACATCAAACTTTTCTTCTGCCGCCTCCATGTTTACTTTTTCCATCAGGACTCCCATCCACCCTCCAAGCAACCCTTCTCCTGCCTACAACACACTACATCCACTTGGATAGCCCACCATGGTCTGTTACCCGCCCTCAATCTTTTCATCTCCAACTGCTGCCGTGACATTACTGCCTCAATCTGTCTACCCCTCACCCCCACAAAGCGCAGCCCTCCATTCCCTCTGCTCCAACCCCAACTTCACCATTAAACAAGCACAATGGTAGTTTCACTACACTGATGAAGCCAGGAGCCAACTCACAGACACCTTCTCTGAATGCCCCCTCCACCACAATCTCACTTCCCATCACCAAACCATAATCTCCCAGACCATCCAAAACGTCATCACCTCAGGGAATCTTCCATCCACTGCCTCCAACCTCATGCCACGAGCCCTGCAACGCCCTGTTCTATCTCTTACCCAAGATTCACAAACCTGACTGCCTCGGTTGACCCATCGTCTCTGCCCTGCTCCTGACCCACCAAATTTATCTCATATCTTGACAACGTCCTGTCCCCCTTGGTCCAGGATCTCCCCACATACATGTGGAACACCACCCATGCCCTCTACCTCCTCCATGACATTTATTTCCCTGGCCCCAAATGCCTCATCTTCACCATGGACATCCAGTCCCTGTACACGTCCATCCACCATGGCAAAGGCCTCCAAGCTCTGCGCTTCTTCCTCTCACGCTGACCAAACCAGTACCCTTCCAATAACATATTCATTCAAATCGGTAGAACTGGTCCTTACCCTCAACAATTTCTTCAAATTCTTCCACTTCCTTCAAATGATAGGGGTAGCCATGGGCACCCAAATATGCCCCAGCAATGCCTGCCTCTGTCGAATATGTGGAATCTTCCACAGTGACAATGGAAAACGCCCCGCCTTTTCCTCTCTACATTGATGACTGTATCAGTGCCATTTCGTGCTCCCATGAAAAGGTTGAACAATTCAACTTCATGAACACCTTTCACCCTGACCTCAAGTTCACCTGTACTATCTCAGACACCTCCCTCCCCTTCATGGGCCTTTCAGTCTCTATCTATCTCAGGTGACTGACTCAACACAGCTACCTAAGCAACACCTCCTCCCAAGCCTCTCCTGTAAAAATGCTATCCCTTACTCTCAATTCCTCCACCTCCACCATATCCACTTCCACGAGGAGCTATCCCACTCCAGGACATCTCCGATGGCCTCCAATTTCAAGGACCGCAATCTGCCCTCCCGTATGGTCAATAATGCCCACCAGCGCATCTCCTCCACTTCCTGCACCTCTACCTTTGTACCCCACCCCTCCAACTGCAACAAGGATAGAACCTCCCTGGTCCTCACCTTCCACCCAACTAATCTCTGAATACTACGCATTACTCTCTGCCATTTCTGCTACCTACAATCAGACCCCACTACCAGAGACATATTTCCTTCCCCATCCCTAGCAGCATTCCGCAGAGACTCCCTTATTAAGTCTACGCCCTCCAACAACCCCCAACTTCCCTTGCCGCCGCAAACGGTATAAAACCTGCACCCACACCTCACTGTCTCCTCCATCCAAAGCCCCAAACGATTCTTCCACATCAGGCAGCAATTTTTCTGCACATCCAAACATCTCATCTACTGTGTCCATTGCCACTGATGTGGACTCCTGTACATTGGGGAAACAGGACGCCATCTCGCAGAAGGTTTCAAAGATCACTGGGACATACACGCCAAATATCCCAACGCCCTGAGACCGACCACTTCAACTCCCCCTCCCACTTTACCAAGGACATGCTAGTCCTGGGCCGCCTCCACTGCCAAATCCAAGACACCCGACGCCTGGAGGAAGAACTCATCTTCTGCCTTAGGAACCTCCAACTACCTGCACCAATGACAATTTCATCAGTTGCCTCACTCCCCTGCACCTGCCTCATCCTAGATCCAACCCTCCAACTCTGCCTCGCCCTCTTGAACTGTCCTACCTGTCCATCTTCCTTCCCCATACAATCCTCCCCTCTGGCCTATAGGCAACATGGTGGCTCAGTGGTTAACTCTGCTGCCTCTCAGCGCCAGAGACCCGGGTTAGATTCTAGCCTTAGGCGACTGTGCAGACTCCACACAGACATTCTCCACATGTCTGCATGGGTTTCCTCTGGGTGCTCCGGTTTCTTCCACAGTCTGAAAATGTAGAGGTTGTGTGAACTGGCCAAGCTAAATTGCCCATAGTGTTCAGGGACGTGTAGGTTAGGTGCATTAGTCAGGAGTAATAGGATAGGGGAATGGGTCTGAGTGGATTACTCTTCGAAGGGTCGGTGTGAACTTAGGCCAAATGGCCTGTTTCCACACTGTAGGGATTCTGTGATTCTATCACCACCACTGATCTCCATCTACCTATCGCCTTCCCAGACACATTCCCCCCAGCCCCCTTCCCCGCTACCACATTCCTGATGAAAGGCTTACGCCCGAAGCGTCAATTTTTCCACTCCTCGGATGCTGCCTAACCCACTACGCTTTCACAGCAACATACTTATCGACTCTGATCTCCAGCAGCTGCAGTCCTCACTTTCTCCTACTTTTAAATGGTGTCCAGACAACTCCCCATTTTATTTAATTGTTCCCTAAAATCTGACACATAGTCCAAATATGTGGTCCCTGAATTATAACTTAGCAATTTCTCTTGATTAATTTTAGTGGTCTTCGTACTTCATGCCCAAGAATCAGTTCAAATTGATGGAATTTGGTCAATTCATTTGGTGCACCTCTGATCGCAAAAAGCACAAATTCCCTATTCCCAATCATCAGGACAGTCTGGACAAGCACTCAACATGGTCTTCAAAGTCTGATGCCACTTTTCTAGCACTCCATGTGATTCTGAATGATATGCAGTAGATTTGATTTGTTTCATTTCTAAACTGCCCATAACTTTGATGTGAAGTTTGACCCTTGATCTGATGGTATCTTTGCTGATAGTCCATATCTGCAATATTATGTAATGGAAATCTAGTGGACACATCCCTTATTGTTAACAAATACTGATTCCCACTTTTTGGGGTAGGGGTCCTATACAATCAATTAAGACTGTTGTAAAAGGTTCCTCATATGCAGGATTAGGTATTAAAGTGTGGGCTGAGAAGTGACAGATGGAATTTAATTCAGATAAATGCAAGGTGCTGCATTTTGGGAAAGCAAATCTTAGCAGGACTTACACACTTAATGGTAAGGTCCAAGGGAGTGTTGCTGAACAAAGAGACCTTGGAGTGCAGGTTCATAGCTCCTTGAAAGTGGAGTCGCAGGTAGATAGGATAGTCAAGCGGCGTTTGGTATGCTTTCCTTTATTGATCAGAGTATTGAGTACAGGAGTTGGGAGGTCATGTTGCGGCTGTACAGGACATTGGTTAGGCCACTGTTAGAAATATTGTGTGCAGTTCTGGTCTCCTTCCTATCGGAAAGACGTTGTGAAACTTGAAAGGGTTCAGAAAAGATTTACAAGGGTGTTGCCAGGGTTGGAGGATTTGAGCTATAGGAACAGGCTGGGGCTGTTTTCCCTGGAGTGTCGGAGGCTGAGGGGTGACCTTGTAGAGGTTTACAAAATCATGAGGGCATGGATAGAGAAATAAACAAAGACTTTTCCCTGGGTTCAGGGAGTCCAGAACTAGACGGCATAGGTTTAGGGTGATAGGAGAAGATATAAGAGAGACCTACGGGGCAACGTTTTCACAGAGGGTGGTAAGTGTATGGAATGAGCTGCCAGAGGAAGTGGTGAAGGCTGGTACAATTGCAACATTTAAGAGGCATTTGGATGGGTATATGAATCGGAAGGGTTTGGAGGGATATGGGCCTGGTGCTGGCAGGTGGGACTAGATTGGGTTGGGATATCTGGTCGGCATGGACGGGTTGGACTGAAGGGTCTGTTTTCATGCTGTACATCTCTATGACTCTTTAATCTAGAGTGAGATAGAGTCAGAGTGGTGCTGGAAAAGCACAGATCAGGCAGCATCCAAACAGTAGGAGAAGGGCTTTTGCCCAAAACATCAATTTTCCTACTCCTCGGATGCTGCCTGACCTGCTGAACTTTTCCAGCAGCACTCTAATCTAGAATCTGATTTCCAGCATCTGCAGTCCTCACTTTTGCCTACTCTCATCTCATTCTCCTAACTGAGCTTTTCTTGTTTCACCGTGAACTCCCGTTACTAGCATATTTTCTGGTAATAGTCCCTCAGAGGTACATGCCTTCTCATCTTTCAATATTAAAAATTGAGAGGATCCTGTATGTCTTAATATTGTTACCTCTTTTCTTACTGCTCCTGGCCTATGTGAGTAAACTTTACCTTCGCAGGTATATGGTTTAAGAAGATCTGGCACTTTCATAGTAACCAACTCCGACCAGGTTATATATTCTGCTGTAGCTTTCCAGCCTCCACTGTGCTTTCCGTTACCACTCCAACAAAATTCAATGGTTTATGCTGTTTTCCTACATCTGGATTCCCAGTGCTTTTCTTAACCCACCAATACTGTGATTTTATGTGGTCTACTTTTCTGCAGTGAAAACGCTGGAGCATTTTAACTTCTCTTTCTTCTTCCAGAGTTATCCTAATGATTTTCACCAAGTTACACCTTCCCACGTGAGGATCTCTCTTTTCGCCAATTTCTATCCCTCACGATTGAAGCTAATTTTGGAATTCAAAATTTGATTTATAATCAGCCATTTCAGCTGCTATTTTTGCTGTTTTTACTCTCTGCTCTTCCGCGAGTTCTCGCTACTGCAGGAAATACATTTTTGAACTCCTGCAAAACAAATGTCTAAGAGCATCACAGGTTTGCTCTGTACTAAATGCCCTTATCCACCTATCAAAATGACTTTGTTTGAACCTGTCAATGTTGGTTTGACCAGGTTAGATTCCTGAAACTGGAGGTTTCAGGCACAAGGTCTTATGCACTTAAAATGGGTTTCTTCACTTCCTCATAAGCCTCAAACACTTCTGATAATAATGCAAATACCTCACTAGCTCTACCTACAAGTTCTGTTTGTATCAACAAAACTCACATGGTCATTGGCGACTGCATTTGTTTAGCGATGTTTGCAAGTGAGGTGAAAAAGACTTCACATCCTTCCCATCAAACTCAGGCAATGCCTTAATGTATTTAAACAAATTCTCACCAGGCCTTTGACTACGCTAGGTTTGCTCATACTCACTAATTTTACCTTCAGCCTTCATCTCCATTCTTTTCAGCTGACTTTCCTAAGTGCCAATTTCTGAAGTTCAAACTCCCTCCCTTCTTCCTTTTCTCTTTCTCTCTCTCTCTAATTGTAATTCAAACCATTTCACTTCGGTTGTCCTTTCCTTGTCTTTTGCCTCTAACTCAAGTTCCTTCATTTTCAATAGAATTTTAGCAATCGCTAAATATTCTGATGGTGTTTCCAGCAAATTTAAATGCTGAACTATTGCTGTAATTATCTCTCCTTTCCTCACAGAAGGAGGCAGCTCCATCTCCAGTTTGTCTGCTAATTCCAGCAGCTTAGCCTTAATCACCTTTGCAAAATCCCCAAGTCACTTTTTTTACCTCCAGAAAAGTGAACAAGCCACTGCTATCCCAAGTACTGTTTAAACCAACCAAATTCCACATCCAGAACAAATGACACTAACACCTTCAAGTACAACAGTTCTAATCCAAATTTGGAATGATAGAACAAATCCCGCAAAGAGCCCCCAATCTGTAATGGACCAGGCCAGACCCCCTCAAAACATTTCAAGAAAGTAGCCCGGACCCTAACCTTGCCAGTTGTTTTAAGTAGCTATGAAGTGGATATTCCACAAGTGATGCAGCTGGTCAAACCACTTGGTTTCAAACAAAACAATTTATTTACAAAGTTACAGAATGAAACACAACAAAAGAGAATATAATATAGAATAACTTAACCTGTCCAAAAACCCAACAGAGTATCCCAACTTCATGATGCTGTTCTAAATACTTGCCACAATCCACATAAATACCCCTTGGCACAAAAAAAATTCAACACCGGGTCCTTCAGAAGAGACGTCAGAAAGACAGAGGATCAGCATGGGTCCAGCAGGTTCGCAACACCTGACTGCTTTCAGTGAACAGCCAGACTGCTAAGACCCAAAACAAACCAGAGAAAAGCTGAGCTGGGAAAACGGGACACTCCCCTTTCATTGCACAAGTGTTTTTCATAAACTTGAAACCCTTTTGCCTGAGCCAGTATCCGTTAGCTATCATCAAATTGGACCCAAAACCCTTCAAACCTACACCTTTCGGAATCACTGATTTTATAACCTCTCTGGAAAAAACAAAGCAAAGAACAGCATGACCTTGTTAAAGGAGCAGCATCATCACAATTCATGCTAAGTATCACATTACAGAATATGCAGGAGGCTTTCTAGAAAAGACCATCAGAAGTACTTTGAACATTCGAACAGCTGTAAACATCATTTATAGCGTACAGATTTTTTTGATTGTGCACCAACCTTACGTTTGAAAGACCTGGGCCGAAAAATCTCAGTTCTAGAAAAAGTGGGACCAAGCATCATTTAACTGCACAGCTTATATCTATTCTTCTGAATTATTGGTAATTAACCAAAAAAATTGCATGAAGAACAGTCATAGGCCAATATCGAGATATGGGTATGCTACACACATACTTCACTTGTGCTTAAAAGTCAACTTCCACTGCACGATCACCAATCATTCTTGATCTCTTTGAATTAGCAGGAAACAAGAGACTGGTCAGCTAAATATAATCACTGCTTTTCCTGGGTAAATAAAGTCAAGTAGAAACAAAACTGAAAGGAATTAGAAAGATGACATGCCAGATTGTTTATCAAATACAAAACAACAGTCCCATGATACTTTCATTAAAACAAAACACATACCCACCACTGCATTCATGGACTCCTATTCCCTGCAGTGACTTTGAAACATGACTCATCCATGTGAATTCAGAGAATTAAAGCATTAACAAAAACTCATTTCTTTCCAGAATTAGCCAGCTTCCAGCTACAAAACTGTCAAGTGCTAGCAGAATGAGGACACTGTTACTAAGATCTCGCAAAACTGGTGACAAGAAATGATAATCCTAACTGAACGTGAACTCATCCTATCTTAAAAACACTGCATCTGACCTGCTCAATCACATTGCAAGTAGCACTGTGATTCTTTTTAGACAACCCACATTCATACTTAATTTGCAGTGTTAACAGAAATAGTAGAAAAACTTTCAACCATCTAATTCAGAAAAATTCCTCAGTTATTACAAATGACAATCATGCAATTCCAACTGGAAAACTTCAGGCCTTCTGAATGAATTTTTGTGAGGGATGGGATCCTCTTAAATTAGTAGAAAATTATATCCATCATATAATCTAGTCTATTGCTACCTACAATTTTTGGTCTGGAATATCCCAGGTTGTGGATGCTTGTTCCTCATCAGTAACACTCTTCATAAACCCTTCTACTGTACTGAAACATTCGTTTACCTAAGTATGTACACAGTAATCCATCAAATGTACTTATTTATTGTAGTTTCCAAGACTTCTCTCATCACACACACATTCTATTCTGGTGTCTGATGTCAGACTCAAGATTCAATTTTTATAAATCTCATTCTACCATATCCAGCCATATTTGCATCCTGATTAAATATTTAGAAACACTTTTGCCATTAAATTCAATAATCCAATATTTGCCATGTGGAATTTTGGATGGTCAGTTATTATTGGTGTATTTAAAAGTTTACCAAAGCAGACATTTGTCTTGATGAATTCCCTTTTAGGCCTCTCCTCTCTGAAAAGGTGGTAACCCACATGTCTCATCTGAGAGTGATCTTTACAGCTAATTCTGGGCAGTGAATGTCAATGGATTGTTTAATTATAGTGGTATCACGCTTGACCGCAAAGAAATGATCCATGGAATAAATGGGTATGTGGAAGAATAGATACAAAGTTGACACTGACTGACAGAAAACAGAGTGAAAGAGAATGGTTTTTTTGGACTGCAGGAAGGTATTTTTCAGGAATTTTAGCAAGGACATCTGTTTTCCCTGATAATATATTAATTATCTACACGTGAGTAAACAGTGCACAATTTCATAATTTGTTGATAACAAAACTCAAAAGTATTATGAACTAGGCAGAAGGTAGTGATAACTTCAAGCGAACACAGACTGGAAAGAAAAAAAAGGCAGGCATGTCCAAATTCTCTGCGTGAAGTTTCAAAGTGATACATTTTCGTAGAAATCTTTTCAAAATATTCATTCTTGAGATGACAACATTAACATTTACTGTCCATTCCTAGTTGTCCTGCAGGAGATGTTGGTGCAGTCCATTCGAAATGGTGCGAAGGAACAGAGGGATCCAAGGCAATTACTCACTACCCTTGAATGGGTTCAGAAAAGATTTACAAAGGTGTTGCTAGGGTTAGAGGGTTTGACCTCTAGGGAGAGGCTGAAAAGGCTGGGGCTATTTTTCCTGGAGCACGAGAGGCTATGGGGTGACCTTATAGAAGTTTATAAAATCACGATGGGAATATAATCAGGATGCAAATATGGCTGGATATGGTAGAATGAGATTTATATAAATTGAATCTTGAGTCTGACATCAGACACCAGAGTGTGTAATGAGAGGTCTTTTCTCAACAGTAGGGGAGTCTAAAACTAGAGGGCAGAAGTTTAAAGTGAGAGGGGAAGATTTAAAAGGGACCTAAGGGGCAACTTTTTCACGCAGGGAGTGGTGCGAGTATGCAATGAACTGCCAGAGGAAATGGTGGAGGCTGATATATTCAAAAGGCTCCAGATAGGAAAATTAATGGGAAGAGTTGAGAGAGACATGAGCCAAATGATGGCGAATGGGACTATATTAATTTAGGATAGCTGATCAGTATAGACAAATTGGTCGAAAGGGTCTGTTCTGAGCTGTACAACTCTATGACTCTAAATCACTGAAGATGGCAAAGACAGGTTCAATGAGTGGTTAACAGGAATATGGGATTACTAAATACAAGCCTAGAGTACACAAAAAAGTTATGATTCAACTTATTAGAAGTATGGTTCAGCCGCTAACTGTAAATTGGGTCCTATTTTGGCGACCACGCTCTAGGAAAAATGCAAAGACTCAAAAGAGTATCAAAAGGATTTACAAGATGATCCCAGAAATGAGATATTTCAATTAAGTGGACAGACAAGAGAAGCTGGGGTACTCTTCTTTGAGAAAACTGAGATGTAAAGGGCTCGATACAAAGTAGATTGAGAGAAACCTGTTCCCAGTGGTAACACACTGATTTTTGACACTTTTGCGAATCAATGGCAAATGACAAATGAGCTACTTGAGTCATGGGGAAGAATGTTTTCACAGAGTGAGTGCTTAGGGTCTGGAAGGCACTGTGTAAGTGCATGGCAGTGGCAAATACAATTTGCACTTTCAAAACAAGCAACAGAAGAGAAAGGATGTATTGAGTTGAGTTACTCGTACAGACATCTTGCACAGACACAATGGACCAAACGACCTCCTCTGTGCTGCAACCACTATGAGAAGGACATTTCTCCCTCCATACTGCCCTGCCCCGACTTCCCAAAATTTTTCCGAGGTGGCAAAAGCTCAGTATCAAACTTTGAAGTATATTTACCTACTAAATCTTTACAAAACCACGACCATAAATACCTGCACCTTCTTGTTGGTAGCTTCCACTTGTGCTTGTGATTAGATTAGATTAGTTTCCCTACAGTGTGAAAACAGGCCCTTCGGCCCAACAAGTCCGCACCGACCCTCCGAAGAGCAACCCACCCAGACCCATCCCCCTACATTTCCCCCTGACTACTGCACCTAACACGATGGGCAAATTAGCATGGCCAATTCACCTAACCTGCACATCTTTGGACTGTGGGAGGAAACCCGGAGCACCCAGAGGAAACCCACGCAGACACGGGCAGAATGTGCAAACTCCACACAGATCATTGCCTGAGGTGGAAATTGAACCCAGGTCCATGGTGCCGAGAGGCAGCAGTGCTAACCACTGAGCCACTGTGCCACCCTCAGGGTGAATTAACAATGTAGAATACAAAGATTGATTCAAAAACAGAACTATACATGCACACAAAACTCAATGCCGTCTCATCAAAACAAGCTTCGCTTGTATTCAGAACAAGGAGTCTCACCTTGCAATCTTACACCTCTAACAATTTACAAATCACAGACAAGAAAAATAGAAGTAGATCATTCGGCCACTCGAGCCTGCTCCACTATTCTTTATGATCATGGCAGATCATCCAAATCCATAGTCTGTCCTGCTTTTCCACCATATCCTTGAATCTCTTTAGCGTCAAGTGCTCTATAGAACTCTTCCTTGAAATCATACAATATTTTGGGGCTTGGACTGCTTTCTGCAGTATCTCAATTTCGCAACTGAGTCTTAAATGGTTTCCACTGTATCTTTAGACTGTGACTCCTAATTCTGGGCTCCCCCATCAGTACATCCTTCCCGCATCTACCCTGAGCAGTCCCAAATTTTCTAGATTTCTATGAGATTCCCCTTCTGAACTCCAGCAAATATAATCCTTAAATAATTCAACCTCTCCACATACCTAAGTCCCGCAATCCCAGGAATCAGTTTGGTAAACCTTCGTTGCACTTCTGCGACAACAAGAACACACTTTCTCAGATTAAGAGGCCAAAACTACACACAATGTATTAGGTTTGGTCTCACCAAAAACCTGCAAAACTGCAGCAAGGCATCCCTGCTTGTGTTCAAATCCCTGCTTGTGTTCAAATCCTCTTGCTATAAAGGCCAATTTACTGCTATTTACTGCCTGCTGCACCTGAGCGGTTATCTTTAGCAAATGGTATTCTAAGGACACACAGATCTCATTGCACATGCCCCTCTCTCAATTTACACCATTTAGCTAATTATCTGCCTTCCTGTTTTTGCTACCAATGTGGATAACCTCACGTTTATTTACATTATAGGCATCTGCTATTCTTGTGCTCACTCATTCAGCTTGACCAAAACATACTCAAGCATCTTTGCATCCTCCTCACAACTCACCCTCCCACACAGCTTTGCGTCATCTGCAAATTCTGAGACGTTGTGTCTCCAAATAAATATACATTCAGAGTAGTTGGGATCCACCCACTGATCACGGTGGTACCCCATTAGTGGGTGGCACGGTGGCACAGTGGTTAGCACTGCTGCCTCACATCACCAGAGATCAGAGTTAAATTCCCGCCTCAGGCGACTGACTGTGTGGAGTTTGCACATTCTCTCCGTGTCTGCGTGGATTTCCTCCCACAGTCCAAAAATGTGCAGGTTAGGTGAATTGGCCATGCTAAATTGCCCGTGATGTTAGGTGAAGGGGTAAATGTATGGGAATGGGTCTGGGTGGATTGCACTTCGGCGGGTCAGTGTAATCTTGTTGGGCCGAAGGGCCTGTTTCCACACTGTAAGTAATCTAATCTAATCAAACTGTCTGCAGAATCTAGACAGCATTTCTCTGCAGGTCATTCATTTACTAAATACACTTGGGGACAAAAATACTTTAAGCCAAACATGGATTGAAATTCAATCTTTCTTCACAATAATCTGGTGCAAATTACTGCAGAGGCAACTGCGAATCAGGTGAAGCCAAACAATGCTGCCTACAACAATAACTTTAGCAGACAAAAATAGGCAAAAATGTCCCGTCATCTTTCAAACGAGTACAGAAATTAAATCACCTATTCCAAGTGCTACTTTTCCTCTTTAACAATGCCAGAACTTTCAAATCAAACATTTAAGACACAAACCGTCATTTTCAGATGAGTTCTTCCATTACCAGATGACAATTTAAGGGCAGATTTGAAAGGATCCTTCAAAGCATATTTGATACCCAAAAGGAATTATTTAATTGAAATACCAAGTATTTTTACTTTCTAGAAATCCAGGTATCAAAAACTCTAATTTAGAAAGCTAGATTAAAGATGAAATAAAAACCACTCATTCCAGTTTAATGAGGCGTTTGAGAAATTTTGATCACAAAAACATGAATCTTCAGATCTAAAATTTAACCATTACTTTCAAGACATTCTCTAAATTTATATAATTAATTATTTCCTTTGTCAAAACCACACAAATTGCAGTGTTCAAAAATTTCAAATCGGAACCACTTTAGTTCTTCTAATTCTAAGGTTATTGCAATTGTCATAGTTATTTAATGCTCAGTATTCACATCTTCAAGTATCCACATGGCCAGCACTTTGGAGCAAAGAAATCTCACCAAGGTTGAAGCTCAATGGATTATGTTGTGAACCACAGGCATTGCATATTTGAGGAGATCCTAATATGAAACCCAAGATGGGCGTAACATTTCAAAACATGCAGTTCTGATGCAATTAACTGCACTTGGTACATACACCTAAAATGGGAGAGAATGCTTATTCTTATAGCCCAAAGAGCTGAGAGGTCTGGTGGGAGTTTTCAGGGAAAACTTGGCAGGAATAGGAACACACATTCAAAACAAACTTGAGTTAATTTCACCAAAATATAAGATTGCTCTGTTAATTGAATTAAATAGGGCCGAGTTATGTTCTCTGCAACAAAATATCAGCATTCTATTGTTAGATTTGCCACAATTTAAGAGTTCTCATGAATTGGTGACAATAAACATACATCCAAATGAGCATGTTATGATTTCACCAAGCATACAGTTTATATATGGGATTAAAAAATGTCTGTACATACCAAATATTAATAATCAATATCAATCAACTGCTCTGGGAACACAGTTCATTTTTTAAAAAAAACAGATTTTTAAGAATAAAATTGACCTCATCAATTCGGTAATTCCAATGGTTAGTACTGTCTCAGTGCCAGAAACCTGGCTGGATTCCAGCCTTGGCTGACTGACTGCATGGAGTTTGTATGTTCTCACTGTGTCTGCATGGGTTTCCGACAGTTGCTCCAATTCTCTCTCTCAGTCCAAAGATTTGCATAGTAGGTGTTTTGGCCATGCTAAGTTACCCCATTGTGTTCACAGATGTGCAGGTTAGGTCTCGCAGCCATTGTAAACATGGGGTTATGATGGTAGGGCAGGGGGCTCTGCCTGTGTGGGATGCTCTTTGCAGGGTCGGTGCAGACTCAATGGGCCAAATGGCCTCTTTTCATACTGCAGGGATTCTATGATTCTATTAATTATTGTCAAAGCAAAAATATACAAACACTAGTGAATTTTGAGAAGATTTGGAGCTCAGGTTGAGGTTCTACATGTAGGTTTGCTCGCTGAATTGGAAAGTTCATTTTCAGATATTTTGTCACCATACTAGGTAACATCATCAGTGAGCCTCCGGTGAGGCATTGGAGTTAGTAACTCGCTTTCTATTTGTGTGTTTAGGTTTTCTTGGGTAGGTGATGTCATTTCCTGTGGTGTCATTTTCTATTCTTTTTCTCAGAAAGTGATAAATGGGGTCCAAGTCGATGTGTTTGTTGTTAGAATTCCGTTTGGAATGCCATCTTTCCAGAATTCTCGTGCATGTCTCTGTTTAGCTTGCCCTCGTGTTGTCCCAGTCAAAGTGGTGTCCTTCCTCATCTGTAAGTAAGGATATTAGGTATTTTGCCTCCTTGTTTGGGTTTGTTGTTGAGAAATCGGTGGACTGTGATCATTGGGTACCTGTTCTTTTTGAACAAGCAGACAAAATGCATCCAAACATCCTCGCCGCTCTTCTCAGAAATGACTGCCAGATTGCTCAGATATCATACCTCGATATCATGGTAGCCCACAAACCCACTAACACACTAAAACAGCAGCCAACGAATTTGAAAGATCCCATACAGACGAAAAGAAAAATTAATGTAATTTACAAAATACCTTGCAAGAACTGTAACAAACACGACATTGGACAAACAGGCAGAAAATTAGCGACCAGGATATATGAACATCAACTAGCCACAAAAAGACATGACTCACTCTCACTCGTATCCTAACATACAGAGGAGGAAGGACACCACTTCGACTGGGACAATAATCCAGCCTAGGGCAAGCCAAACAGAGAGACACACAAGAAATCCTACTGGCTTGGCATCCCATCTGGAACTCTATCAACAAACACATCAAAACTTGGACCCAGTTATCACCCTCTGAGAAAAATAACAGGAAATGACATCACCAACCCAAGGAAACCTAAACACAAATAGAAAGCGGGTTACTAATGTATCACCAAAGGCTCACTGATGATGTTACGTAGTATGGTGACAAAACGTCTGAAAATGAACTTTCCCACTCTGCAAACAAACTTACTTACATATATATAAACACTGTTAATCACTGAAAAGACATTATTCTCACTGTCCAAAACAAAAACAAACCCATAAATTTTGTTGGGGTTTGGTGAAATGGGCATAAACAAATGAATGAAAACGAGTGTCTTTCTTAATCACCACCAAAACACAAACATTTATCTTTTTGCTGCTGTGCTTTGTGAAGAGTGACTTTGCTGACTGACATAACAGTTGTTGTTCTTGAGATGAATTAATTCATAAACCTATTCAAGTTATGCTCATTTGCCATATAAATACAAGAATTTAACCACTTCTATTTAGTCTAAGTTAGCAATAACAGAAAACTACTTAAGCCGAATATGAAGCTGACAATACTTCTACTTAAATATTTCAGTATAATTCAAAGATTTCTAAATTATATTTTCAGATGCACTTACTACAGTGACAATTAAATAAACAAATATTATGACACGAGTAAACACTTCTGCCAATTTAAACTAGACAGAAAAGCTCACCTTGCCTTGTAATCTGTAAGGGTATGAATGACAAAGAACTACCAAATCCCACTATTTAAAGAAAAAAATTAACAATTTATTCTTTAATGTTCTTTTTTTCTTGGCGTTAAACAACAAATATCTCCCCTGTAAACCTCCTTTGTCTGATCAATTTATCTACCTCTCACTCTACAACACTATACTGAGGTGATAAAACCCTCCCCGATTAAAGTTTTGCAAAAAATTCAAATTTCAGAACTAGTCAGCTGTGTTGCTTCTCCTGTGAATCTTTCTCTGTAGATTTTTCTGGGTCTTTTCTTCAGTCTTCTGCTGCACAGATTTCATATAAGCAGGTACCTTTCAGAGAGCGATTCTGCGGGCCGTCTGTGTTTGTTGGTGATCTTTCCGCTCTGGCTAATTTCAAAATTTTTATAGCCCAAAACATCAGATCATCTTATTGGTTTGATGTCGTCAAAACAGTAACATTCAAATTCGATTGGATTTTGGTATCTTCCAGCATAATTTAAACTGATTGGCCAAATTTGAATTCTTGTGTACCGTTCCAACAGCTCAGCTAGTTGTTTCACATTAACGTTTTTAAATTTTTCAGTACACTCTATGCTTGTGAAGTCCTTGCTAGCTTTCACTCTCTTAAAAAGGTACAGTACACACCTACAACTTCATAACACAAACCTGAGATTATGAAGCAAACTTCTGCTATACCAGTGAACCACATAATTGAGCAATGTACTGAGTAATATAAACTGGACTTCATGAAGAATCAATGTCAATATTATACAAGCAGGTTATGTCCCAAAAAGGAAAGACCTGTTGCACACAGGTTCACCAGTGGATCCACTGTATATGAACATCTCATTCACCTACAATGCAAAACTAAACCAGCCCCAATTCTCAGCGTGATTCAAAATTACTTCCGAACATACATACAATGAGTAAAATATCACATTGGCAAAACCCACAATTTAAAATATAAGTGTTAATTAGTCATGCTATCCTACAGAGCAGCTTCTTTCCCTTGAACCCATTCCCATCATTAACACAGCAGAGTCTAAATAGGCCAGAAAGAAAGCATCTTCACATCATTTTCCAGTATTATTCTCTCCGAACAAAACAATTCCTTTAAAGATGTTGGACCCAGTTACAATAACAAGATCCCTTTGGTTGCAATGTAATTAGTCGCTCAATTGCTTGAATGCTAATACTTGAACAGAAACTTCACCTCAATCTATAACTTTAATCCATGAAACTTACAAATCATTGACAAAGCTGTGGTAAGAACAGAAAAAGATTCATTTGCCAATCGAGGTAATATCAAGTGCATTGATCTCATTCATGAGACTTTGATCATCATTTTAATCAATTCCATTCGCACTACAATCCTTCTGTATAAATCAGACTCTGTCCACAGTAGATTTTGCAATGCTTTTTAACAATTCTGAAGATAATTCACTCAAAAAGAGAATATCCATCACAATGGTAGGGAAAATAAGTGGTAAGATGGATTTGTGGAAAACCAACAAAGAGAATTCCAGTGGAGTCAAATCATAATCTGGGATGATGCTTGCTCAGAAGTGCTGCATTGTCAGAAACTCCACCAGCAGCTTATGTACCTGTCCAAAAACTGAAATGACCTAATTGGAATTCCCAAAATGTGGGCATGCTTATTATCGTATGCAATTTATGGCGGCTAGGAAAGGTGAAAAACCAGTACACAAACACACTGGGACTGTTACCTCACATTCTTTATTTCCTCAACCAGTGGAAACAACCTCACAGCATCTATCCTGTCGAGCCCCTCAAGAATTTTGCACATTTCTCATACCTCTAAACTCCATCCACTGCAGACTTTTTTTTCCATCCCAGTAACCAATTATTAAACTCCATCTAAGGCAAGAGCAAACCTCTTCAAATAAGGAAACCAAAAGTGCACACAGTGCTCCAGGTGTGTCCTCACCAACACCTGGTACAAAATGGTGTCATTCTTATATTCTACATCCTTTTGTTTAAAAAAAGCAAACATATTATTTGCCTTTCTAATTACATGCTGAACCTGCATGTTAATCAGTGGATCATGTTCAAGGACACCCAGGTTCCTTTGAATGCACACACTTTTCAGTCTCTTCAGGCACATAGAACATAGAACAATACAGCCCTCGATGTTGCGCCAACCTGTGAACTATTCTCAGCTCATCCCCCTACACTATCCCAAAATCATCCATGTGCTTATCTAGGGATTGTTTAAACCTCCCTAATGTGGCTGAGTTGACTACATTAGCAGGTAGGGCATTCCATGTCCTTACCACTCTCTGCGTAAAGAGCCTGCCTCTGACACCTGTCTTAAATCTTTCACCCCCAATTTGTAGTTATGCCCCCTCGTACACGCTGACGTCATCATCCTAGGAAAAAGATTTTCACTGTCTACCCTATCTAATCCTCTGATCATCTTGAATGTCTGTATCAAATCCCCTCTTAGCCTTATTCGTTCCAATAAAGAACAGACGCAAGTCTCTCAGCCTTTCCTCATAAGACCTTCCATCCAGACCAGGCAACATCCTGGTAAATCTCCTCTGCACCTTTTCCTATGCTTCCACATCCTTCCCAAAATATGGGGACCAGAACTGTACATAATATTCCTAGTGTGGTCGCACCAGCGTTTTGTATAGTTGCAGCATGATATTGCAGCTTCGGAACTCAATTCTTCTACGAATGAAACCTAACACACCGTATGCCTTCTTAACAGCACTATCCACCTGGGTGGTAACTTTCAGGGATCTATGTACATGGACTCCAAGATCCCTCTGCACATCCACACGACCAAGAATCTTTCCATCGACCCAGTACTCTGCCTTCCTGTTATTCTTCCCAAAGTGCATCACCTCACATTTAGCTGCATTGAACTACATTTGCCACCTCTCAGCCCAATTCTGCACTTTATCCAAGTCCCCCTCAACCCGTAACATTCTTCCACACTGTCCACTACTCTACCGACTTTAGTGTCATCTGCAAATTTACTAATCCATCCACCTATGACTGCATCAAAGGTCATTTATAAAAACGAAAACAGCAGTGATCCCAAAACAGATCCTGGTGGCACACCACTCGTAACAGGACTCCAGGCTGAACATTTTCCATCAACCACAACTCGCTGCCTTCTTTCAAAAAGCCAGTTTCTAATCTAAACTGCTAAATCACCCTCAATTCCATGCCTTCTGTGCTTTTTGAAACTGTTTTAAACGTAAAAGCCTATTATGAAGTATAACGTAATTATACTTCACACAGGGCACCTCACACTTTCAATGCATTGTCTGGGCCAACATGACACCAAATGTTAAAGTTCACTTGAGAATGTAAATTCACGAAAGTTCTGGAATTTGCATATGAAAGAACTGAAACCAACATGCCCATTCTAAAAGATGAGAGATTTAACAAACAACCCAGGTCTTTTTCAATATATAATCTCAGTTACATCACACTGTAAACTTCTGCTATAAATTCTGTGTCCTATGATCTTTTGGGCGGCACGGTGGCACAGTGGTTAGCACTGCTGCCTCACAGCGCCTGAGACCCGGGTTCAATTCCCGCCTCAGGCGACTGACTGTGTGGAGTTTGCACGTTCTCCCCGTGTCTGCGCGGGTTTCCTCCGGGTGCTCCAGTTTCCTCCCACAGTCCAAAGATGTGCAGGGTCAGGTGAATTGGCCATTCTAAATTGCCCGTAGTGTTAGGTAAGGGGTAAATGTAGGGGTATGGGTGGGTTTCGCTTCGGCGGGTCGGTGTGGACTTGTTGGGCCGAAGGGCCTGTTTCCACACTGTAATGTAATGTAATGTAATGTAAAATGTAATCTTACACTCCACAACCACCTGATGAAGGAGCAGCGCTCCGAAAGCTAGTGCTTTCTAATAAACCTGTTGGACTATAACCTTGTATGATTTATAATATTATAAAGTAGCGTACGTGATCACCACCAGGTCCAATTCGGAAACACCACACTCAGTAACATTACCATAGTACTTTCATCACATGTACTACAGTTGCTCTCAGTGGCAGTTTACTGTATAAGTGTCTAATTTGGCAGCAACATTCATAACCCAGCAATAAATATTAAAAAGACAGACTTTTCAATTACTTTCAGCCAAAACTAAAGTGCAAAGACTTCATTATGGTGAAGATGATCCAAAGTAGAGTTTGCGATAAGATAACAACATATAGAACATAGAAGAATACAGCGCAGTACAGGCCCTTCGGCCCTCGATGTTGCGCCGATCCAAGCCCACCTAACCTACACTAGCCCACTATCCTCCATATGCCTATCCAATGCCCGCTTAAATGCCCATAATGAGAGAGAGTCCACCACTGCTACTGGCAGGGCATTCCATGAACTCACGACTCGCTGAGAAAAGAACCTACCCCTAACATCTGTCCTATACCTACCCCCCCCTTAATTTAAAGCTATGCCTCCTTGTAATAGCTGACTCCATACGTGGAAAAAGATTCTCACTGTCGACCCTATCTAAACCCCTAATCATCTTATACACCTCTATCAAGTCACCCCTAAACCTTCTTTTCTCCAATGAAAACAACCCCAAGTGCCTCAGTCTTTCCTCATACGATCTTTCTACCATACCAGGCAACATCCTGGTAAACCTCCTCTGCACCCGTTCCAGTGCCTCCACATCCTTCCTATAGTATGGCGACCAAAACTGCACACAATACTCCAGATGCGGCCGCACCAGAGTCTTATACAACTGCAACATGACCTCAGTACTCCGGAACTCAATTCCTCTACCAATAAAAGCCAGTACGCCATATGCCTTCTTCACCGCACTATTTACCTGGGTGGCAACTTTCAAAGATTTGTGTACATGGACACCAAGATCCCTCTGCTCATCCACACTACCAAGTATCCGACCGTTAGCCCAGTATCCCATCTTTTTATTACCCTTACCAAAGTGAATCACCTCATACTTAGCTACATTGAACTCCATTTGCCACCTTTCTGCCCAGTTCTGCAGCTTATCTATATCCCGCTGTAACCTGCCACATCCTTCCTCACTGTCTACAACTCTTCCGACTTTCGTATCATCCGCAAACTTACTCACCCAACCTTCTAACCCCTCCTCCAGGTCATTTATAAAAATGACAAACAACAATGGTCCCAAAACAGATCTTTGCGGAACACCGCTAGTGACGGCACTCCAAGATGAACCTTTGCCATCAACTACTACCCTCTGTCTTCTTCCAGCCAGCCAACTCCTAATCCAACCCTCCAACTCACCCTCAATGCCATACCTCCGTATTTTTTGCAGTAGTCTACCATGGGGAACCTTATCAAACGCCTTACTAAAATCCATATACACCACATCTACTGTTTTCCCCTCGTCCACCTCCTTAGTCACCTTCTCAAAGAATTCAATAAGGTTTGTGAGGCACGACCTGCCCTTCACAAAACCATGCTGACTATCCTTGATCACATTATTACTATCCAGATGTTCATAAATCCTATCCCTTACAATTCTCTCTAAGACTTTGCCCACAACAGAAATGAGACTCACCGGCCTATAGTTACTAGGGTTATCCCTACTCCCCTTCTTGAACAAGGGAACCACATTTGCTAGCCTCCAGTCTTCTGGCACTATTCCTGTAGACAACGAGGACATAAAAATCAAGGCCAATGGCTCTGCAATCTCCTCCCTTGCTTCCCAGAGAATCCTAGGATAAATGCCATCAGGCCCTGGGGACTTATCTATTTTCACCCTTTCCAGAATTTCCAACACCTCTTCTCTACATACCTCAAAGCCATCCATTCTACTTAATTGTGACTCAGTACTCACATTGACAACAATGTCCTGTTCCTGATTGAATACTGACAAAGTATTCATTCAGTGTCTCCCCAATCTCTTCAGCCTCCACACGCAACTTTCCACTACTATCCTTGACTGGACCTATTCCTACCCTAGTCATTCTTTTATTCCTGACATACCTATAGAAAGCCTTAGGGTTTTCCCTAATCCTACCAACTAAGGACCTTTCTTGTCCCCTCCTTGCTGCTCTTAGCTCTCTCTTCAGGTCCTTCCTGGCTACCTTATAACTCTCAATCGCCCCAATTGAACCTTCACGCCTCATCTTTACATAGGCCGCCCTCTTCCATTTAACAAGGGATTCCAATTCCTTATTAAACCACGGCTCCCTCACACGACCCTTTCCTCCCTGCCTGACGGGCACATACTTATCAAGGACACTCAATAGTTGCTCCTTGAACAAGCTCCACATATCAATTACACCCTTGCCTTGAAGCTTACTTTTCCAGGCCACACATCCTAAGTCATGCCTCACAGCATCATAATTTCCCTGCCCCCATCTATAACTCTTGCCCTGTAGTGCACACTTATCCCTCTCCATCACTATAGTAAAGGTCACCGAATTGTGGTCACTGTCCCCAAAGTGTTCACCTACCTCTAATTCTAACACCTGGCCTGGTTCATTCCCCAGAACCAAATCCAGTATGGCCTCACCTCTTGTTGGCCTATCTACATATTGTGTCAGGAAACCCTCCTGCACACATTGGACAAACACTGACCCATCTAACGAACTTGAGCTATAGCTTTCCCAATTAATATCAGGAAAGTTAAAGTCCCCCATAACAACCACCCTATTACTTTCACTCTTCTCTTGAATCATCCTCGCAATCCTTTCTTCTACGTTTCTAGGACTATTAGGAGACCTGTAAAAAACTCCTAACAGGGTGAGCTCACCTTTCCTATTCCTAACCTCAACCCAAACTACCTCAGATGGCGAGTCTTCATCCATCGTCCTTTCCACAGCTGTAATACTATCTTTGACAAGCAATGCCACACCTCCCCCTCTTTTACCCCCACCTCTGACTCTACTAAAACATTTAAACCCTGGAACCTGCAACAGCCAATCCTGTCCCTGTTCTACCCATGTCTCCGTAATAGCCATAACATCGAAGTCCCAGGTACCAACCCACGCTGCAAGTTCACCTACCTTATTTCGTATACTTCTTGCATTGGAAGTATACACACTTCAAACCACTTTCCTGTTTACAGGCACCCTCCTTTGAAATTGATGCCATGTTCCTAACCTCCCTACATTCCAGGTCCTGCACCCTAAAGCTACAGTCTGGGTTCCCATGCCCCTGCAGAATTAGTTTAAACCCCCCCAAGAGCACTAGCAAACCTCCCACTAAGGATACTGGTGCCCCTCAGGTTCAGGTGTAGACCATCCTGTTTATAGAGGTCCCACCTTCCCCAGAAAGAACCCCAGTTATCCAAATACCGGAATCCCTCCCTCCTGCACCATCCCTGTAGCCACGCATTTAACTGTTCTCTCTCCCTATTCCTCGACTCTCTATCACGTGGCACGGGTAACAAACCAGAGACAACAACTCTGTCCGTTCTAACTCTGAGCTTCCAACCTAGCTCCCCGAAAGCCTGCCTAACATCCTCAGCGCTCCTCCTACCTATGTCATTGGTGCCAATATTTATGACAACAATTGAGAATGTATGGGGTCAGATATTGCTTTGAATATAAAGTTGTTCAATTCCATCAAACTTTGTTTCCTCTTCATGGCAGAGGCAGATGAGGGAATAATATTGAAAATGTTTAAGTAGAAATTAACATCTGTGCCACCTGCATCATTCTTAAGCCTCAAATGTTTTATTTAGTGAAACTGAACTAAAACAAAGAACTGTGGATGCTGGAAATCTAAAACAAAAGCAGAAATTGCTGGAGAAACTCATTTCCGACAGTATCTATGGACAGAAAGCAGAGTTAACATTTCGGGTGCAATGGCCTTTCTCCAAAGATATCTGTTTTTTTAAAAATGAAATTTTTGTTCATTGTTTTTTTTTCTCTATAAGCACATTTTTTTTAATGTAATGGAGAACAAAACCCAAGTAGTTTAATGTGTATGTTTTGTCTGATTTCAAATATAAAGGTACCAGAAGATGCCAAACAATAAAAACTGCTTTGTGCCATATTCTGCCAAACAATGCTTCCTTTCAAAAAGCATGCTGAATCTTTGCGAGGTACAGTTGTATTAGTGTTTTTAAATTCACTGATACTCTAATTTTTCTTTCAAAGTCCTTTCTTCATTCTGAATAGCATTTGTTTATTCAGTTTCAACAATCATCTTCTTAGAGCTAGACTCTAATGGCAAGATTATAAAATCACTTGAATGAAGAAAACCTAAAGTTAAACGAAAGCAATAAAAATATAAACATCAGAAGTGGACAACAAAACAGCATAAAAGACAGATGAAAGACACACAAATATACAATAATGTAATAATTACATCATTTAGCTCAGGTCTATTTGGACTACTTACACGTAGCTGAACATTTTCATTAATATCATTTGTTCAAACCCAGTTAACTGCTTACTCCAGACAAGCTTTGTTTCACCTTCTCACTCTTATTGTATTTCACAAAACATGGTTTCATCAACTTGAGTGACAGCTGGCATAAAATATTCATAAGTGCCATCAAACAAGTCAAGCTGTTGATGTAAAAGTTACAACTATCATTTCTGCCATTCTGAATATTTCACTTGTCATCATTGTTGCTGGCAGTTTTTTCTAGTTTAATCCCCGCAAATATTAAATTTTCTTCCTTTCTTGAACATGATCAAAACCAAAGGGGAGGGACTGGAAACAGCTGAAAGAGATCAGAGAAAGGCATTGCAATGAAATTTTTAATTGCAAGGTGGATGGGTTTGCCTTAGTACCTGCCAAAGTCTAAAATGCTGTTGGCAGGTGGTGGGTGTAAATTACAGCCTGGATCACGGGTCAATGTACAAAAAGTGAAAGCAACTTCTGCAAAAAATACAAATAGATCTTTAAAGCAATGGTTTCAATTTGTGTGGGATAGGGATATGCAACTATTAAAATTCCCTGTGAACAGATCCCAGAATTCCCCTATACTAGCTCCTGAAAATAATGTCAGCAACTAAAGAAAACACAAACAACAAATATTTTATTTATTGAAAAGTACTGATGAACTCAATTCTTGCAATAGTAGAAGTCATTCTCCTTTATGGAGAAGTAGCAGCATGCCAAGCACAGTAACTGTTGTGTGTAAACTACGAAATGCATCAAAATATGGCAGGCAGAAATTCCATTGCCATTCAACTGACCAGCTTTCAACTTTATCAAATAGTCACATTAGAAACGTATTTGTGTATTTAAAAATACCTACATGTAATGACAGTGGGTAAAAGCACCACAAACTTATGTTTAGAAAAATATAATTTTGAGACTGGGAATGGGATTGTGGATGGTAAGACGGACTATCAGTTTTTGAGAATCGCCATCTGCAGTATTGCATGAAATTAATACAAAAGGCACATTCAATCAATCGGTTAACAGAGGTGTAAGTATACAACAAAGTGCAATTGTGTAGAATCTTCAGCTTAATAGTCACCTATCTTGATGTACATACATACAAATTATTAAAGGTGATATGGCAAGTTAAATATGTGAATAAAAATGGTTAGTGCCCGGTTCTTCACTTTCACACTTGCTCCCAACCTGTTTCCCATAGAATGTTATATGTTAAGGTACTGGAATCAAAAGTATGCCCACTATTCTTAAATAAATAAAGGTTAACTCAGCTTGTTAGCAAGCCAATTTATAGGGATTTAACAATGCCCATGCCAGAATACAGACAAATCATTGTGTTAGCTCTCAGAACCTTCCCAACGGACTTAAATTGTATCCAACGACTACTGCTCTTCTTCCTGCTCCGAGCAGAACTTGCCATTGAGCACTGGCGCTATAGGGACTCAGAGCAGCCAGCCAGTTAAGTTGTTTTAAGGGTGGGACTTCTTCCCACTGAGAGACGAAAGTCCTGCATTGATCTCACTTAGCATGCTCACAGCATGTTACGCTGTGAGATGTATTTCCTTTTGGTGGGCCGGCTGAAGGCTGATTTTCCAAAACAATCTGCAACCTACCCTGGAAAATCCAACCTATTGGTTACTTAAGTTTAGAATCAGAGCAAAGAAATATAAAAGCAAGGAACTCATGCTAGAACATTATAAATCTCTGGCTATGATCCAGCTAGGATATTTTCAGCAGAACAGGGAACCGTATTCCAGAAAATATGACAAATTGTAAGAAATAGGAGTAGGGGAATCCTGCAATCCCTCAAACATATTCAATGATGAAGCTTTCACAACCTTCTGAACCAAAAAATTTGGAACATTCACAACCTGTTTAGGGGAGAGATTTTTCCTCACAATCCACTTAATAAGAATCTATGTCCCCATGTTATTGATTCTTCTGCTAAGAGAAACATCTCAGAATCCACTTCATCAAGCCTTACATATTAAATGAACCAATGGGATTTTTCTCACTCTTCTAAACTCTAGTGAATACAAAACCAATTTACTCGGCATTTTATCACTGGACAATCCTTGCTTCTGAGGAACCAATCTCTCAAATCTGACGGAAATGCTGCAACAACTATATCCTTCCTTATATGTAGAGGCCAGAAGTGCACATGGGTGTGGTCTCACCAAACCTTATTCAAGTGTAGCATGACTTCCTTACCTTCTACTCCAGTTCCTTTGCAATAAGGTCCAATGTTCATTTGCCTTTGCAACTGTTTGCTGTATTTGCATGCTTTGGGTTCTTTACAGGTGTACAGCCAAGTTCCTCTTAACAAAACTATTTATGAGATTCACACCTTCTAAAAATATTCTACTTCCTTACTATCAAAATGAACAACACTTGTTACCCATAGTATACTCCCATTTGTCTTCTTGTTACCTGTTAGTTTTGATGTCACTGAATGGTAATAGTGGACAGAGTGAGAACTGGCTTGATAGACCACAGTTTTTTTTTCATTTTGGCTTATCATACACATCACCACTTATCTCCCCAAGTGGCCTGCTGCTCATTTGTTTAAATACATGTGATTTCATCAAAATTCTGTTTATTTGTAAAAATTGTTCAAAATTATTTTCTGACATTTTGTAAAAGGACTCAAAGCTAAAGACTATTTTTCCTTCACTTTATTATTCAACTTCCCAAATATTTATGGCATACTCGAAACCTCCATCAGATACTAATTAACCTGTCCACAATGTTATGTAAATTGTCATTTATATAAATTATAAATATCATTTACTAAAAGTTTGGATTTTTGGTTTTTGAGTTTGTAGTACCTGGGCCTTGTGTGTCTGAAGTTAGTGATGAACTTGAACGCATTGCAGTAGCAATGGTGATTTCTTTTCAAAACAGCTTTTGGGGCCAGCTTTAGATATAATGAATTTTGTTTATCTTACATTGTTTTGCAACACAATATGAGAAGTAATAGGCCCCAATGTTTGTTACAGATTTATGAAATTTGGTTTTTCTTTAGCTTAAAAGGAAAACCCATTGCTTGGACAGATTTCTATTTTTGTTTTATTTTTCAACTTGTGAAGTCTTTGGATGAGGATGGCTGTATATGGCAGCACTCATGAGAGGGGAAGGACGTAATATCTACTAAATAAAGGCAAAATACTGCAGATGCTGGAAATCTGAAACAAACAGAACATTGGAGAAATTCAGTGTCAAGAGTATGGTGCTGGAGAAACTCAGCAGGTCTGGCAGCTTCTTTGGAGAGATGAACAGATTTAATGTTTTGAGTCAGGTAATGACTTTTTCAGAACTGTTCATTGAACTTAAAAGGGACAGAGAAGAGGAAGAAAGAGGCGGCAGTTTGAAGAATGATCATGACTCCAATGAGGGATTTGATTTACCCAAGAATCTAGGCTTAGTGCCTAAATATACAGAGGATTGACTGTTAAGGCATTTTACTTCATTTGGGAAGGTTAGTTAGACAGACAAAGTGCTGAAAAAGGTTTGGATCTTAAGGTCATGGACTGTTTTGACTCATACATCTGCAGCTGTATGTGCCAATTCATCAGAAGAAAAACCTGCAGTGGAGTATGAAACTGTCAAAGAACCATTATTCAATACGAATAGGCTTGGAGCTGAAGCTTCACATTTAGAACTAATTCTAATCAGAAGTGAAGGAAAATGTTAAGGAAATGTAAAGGAAAAGGAAATGCTGTGGGATCAGTGGTTTAGATCACTTAAGCAAGAAAATAAAATTGCGAATGTAAAGGAAATCATGATCGGAGAAGACAAATGGCTGGTCAACTAAATACATGTTCCGTGTTCACAAAGGGGGTCACAATTAACACACCACAAATGTTTGAGAACACAGGATTTACTGAGGAGGAGGAACTGAATAAATCCGTATTCGTACTGAAATGGTACTGATGAAATTGATGGATTTGAAGGCCAATAGAGTCTCCTGGTCCTGATAATCTATATCCCAGATTACTAAATTGCTTAAGATATTGTGCATACATTGGTGGTTATCTTCAGGATTCTATAGATTCTGGAACAATTCCTATAAGTTGGAGGGTAACAAATGTAACTCACCTTAAAAATAATCTTTATTTCAAATGGGAGGTGAAAAAGAAACAAGGAATAATAGACATGTCAGCCTGACATTAGTAGTAGGGAGAATGGAAGAGTCTATTATAAAACATTTAATACCAGAGCACTTGGAAAACAGTGAAAGGATTGGACAGAGTCAGCATGGATTTAGAAAAGGGTGCTTGACAGATGCTTGACAAGGCATTCTTAACAAATCTACTAAAATTATTTGAGATTGCAAATACCAGAGTTGATGAGGGGAGCAAACAGATGTGCATTACTTGGATTTTCAGAAGACTTTCAACAAAGTTCACTTAAAAGATGAGCGTGTAAAATTAAAGCACGCGGTATTGGGAGTAGTGTATTGGAGATGTATAGAAGATTGATTGGACCCCAGCTATTCTCATATCCAAAACGATTTAGATGAGGGAACTAAATGTAATATTTCCTATTTTGCATATGACACAAAGCAGACTGAGGGGGAGAGCTGAACGCTGGATACTGTAGTATGACCTCGATAAGTGGGCAAACGTATGGCAGCTGTCATATAATATGATAAAGGTGATACATTTTACTAGCAAAAATAGGTAGGCAGATTATCTTAATGGCTATAAACTGAAGGAGAAGTATGTGCAACGAGATCTGAGTTTTCTTATACACCAATTGCTGAAACTAAGTATGCAGGTGCAGCAGGTAATAGCTGAGGCAAAGATATGTCAGCCTTCATAGTATGACAATATGTACCTTTAAAAGGGATTTGTTTCTCCTGTTTCTCTTGAAGAAGGGGCTGTATATGTGGTCGAGTGTGCACCACACACTCGACACTGATCTCCAGCATCTGCAGTCTTCACTTTCCCCGCTGTAAACTTGGTGCTGAGGTGTCTGCTCAATGGAAAGCACAGTAAATAGCTTTGGATCTTTTCCTCTAATTAGAATTTTAAAAAGTACGAGTGGGTGGAATCAAGCTGGCAGACAAATAGTCTTAGCTTTGCTTTCAGTTTTTGAAGTTGGAGTTGAAGCTGCTAGATACAGCTATCTCTGTGTTGCTGCAAAAAACTTGAGTTTTGTCTCTGCTGCTAGGTTCATTGTTTCAGTTTTTGCCTTTCTCCCAGACTGAAGATAGCAGATGAGCAAATACGTTTTGCTGAAATTGCCTTTTTAAGGGTGTGTTTATGGCACATTGCTATATTGGAACAGTTGATGAGTAGTGGTTAAATAACATAATATTTTAGGTATTTCTATGAAATTGTCAACTTTTTTTGTTTATATTTTAACTGTAGTGTAAGAACAAACTATGTTTTGATTTAAGCCTAGTAGCTTGACCAATCAAAACACACCTAGAACACAGTGCCTTACACTTGCCTCGAAATAAGATATGAACATAGAACATAGAACAGTACAGCACAGAACAGGCCCTTCAGCCCACGATGTTGTGCCAACCATTGATCCTCATGTAAGGTAAACCTAACGTCCGAACCCTCAAATTTCTGTGACCATATGCATGTCCAGCAGTCTCTTAAATATTCCTAATGACCTCGCTTCCACAACTGTGCTGGCAATGCATTCCATGCTCTCTCAACTCTCTGCGTAAAGAACCCGCTTCTGACATCCCCTCTATACTTTCTGCCAAACAGTTTAAAACTATGACCCCTCGTGTTAACAGTTTCTGCCCTAGGAAAAAGTTTCTGGCTATCAAGTCTATCTATGCCTCTCATTATCTTGTACACCTCAATTAGGTTCCCTCTCTTCCTTTTTTTGTCCAATTAAAAAAGTCCGAGCTCAATCAACCTCTCTTCATAAGATAAGCCCTCCAGTCCAGGCAGCATCCTGGTAAACCTCCTCTGAACCCTCTCCAAAGCATTCACATCTTTCCTATAATATGGCGACCAGAACTGGACACAGTATTCCAAGTGCGGTCTAACCAAAGTTTTATAGAGCTGCAATAAGATCTCAGGGCTCTTAAACTCAATCCCCCTGTTAATGAAAGCCAAAACACCATATGCTTTCTTAACAACCCTGTCCACTTGGGTGGCCATTTTAAGGGATGTACCTGCACACCAAGATCCCGCTGTTCCTCCACACTGCCAAGAATCCGATCTTTAATCCTGTACTCAACTTTCAACTTTGACCTTCCAAAATGAATCACTTCGCATTTATCCAGGTTGAACTCCACCCGTCACCTCTCAGTCCATCTCTGCATCCTGTCAATGTCACGTTGCAGCCTACAACAGTCCTCTATACTGTCAACGACACCTCCAACCTTTGTGTCATCTGCAAACTTGCTAACCCATCCTTCAATCTCCTCATCCAAGTCATTAATAAAAATTACAAAGAGTAGAGGCCCAAGAACAGAGCCCTGTGGAACACCACTCACCACTGACTTCCAGGCGGAATACTTTCCTTCCACAACCACTCGCTGTCTTCTGTCGACCCTCCAATTCTGTATCCAGACAGCTAAATTTCCCTGTATCCCATTCCTCCTGACCTTCTGAATGAGCCTACCAAGGGGAGCCTTATCAAATGCCTTGCTGAAGTCCATATACACCACATCCACCGCTCGACCCTCAACTTGTCTAGTAACATCCTCAAAGAACTCAATAAGATTTGAGAGGCATGACCTGCCCCTCACAAAGCGGTGCTGACTGTCTTTAATCAAGCCATGCTCTTCCAGATGGACATAAATCCTATCTCTCAGAATCCTTTCTAATACCTTGCAGACGACAGACGTGAGACTGACAGGTCTGTAATTGACAGGGATTTCCCTATTTGACAAGGTCCCAGATAGGAGATTTATCAAGAAGGCAAATGCACATGGGATACAGGGTAATTTGACAAAGTGGATGCAAAGTGGATTCTCTTCTCTATGTCTATCGCCTTGATATATTGAGGTGGTTTGGTCTGGTCCATAACAATAGCAAGACAATTTGAGAATCGGATCAAGGATGTCTTGCTGAAGTTTTACAGGTTTTGGTAAGACTACACCTGATAATATTGTGTGCAGCTTTGGTCTCCTTATCTAACAAGGATAAGGAGTTATAGAAGGAGTGCAGTAAAGGTTTACCAGATTGAACCTTGGGATGGCCTTTGACAAGGTCCCACATAGGAGATTTACCAAGGAGGCAAATGTACATGGGATACAGGATAATTTGACAAAGTGGAGGCAAAGTGGTTTCTCTTCAGAGGATCAATCTGGACTTGTTAGGCCAAGGGCCTGTTTCCATACTGTAGGGATTCTATTCTATAAAACAATGATAGACTCAGTTCTAGGAGACAAGGGTGATGGCAGAAGGCTGTTTAGTGACTGGAAGCCAGTGCCCAGTGGTATTCCACAGGGATATGTACTGGGTCCTCTATTATTCATCATTTAAATACATGACATAGCTGACTATGTCAGTAGCTGAAAATGTGTTGCTGGAAAAGCGCAGCAGGTGAAGCAGCATCCAGGGAACAGGAGAATCGACGTTTCGGGCATAAGCCCTTCTTCAGGAATCTCCAGCATCTGCAGACCTCACTTTCTCCCTTGACTATGTCAGTAGTTGGATTAATAAACTTACAGATGACAATGATTGGTTGGATGGTTAACAATGAGGTTGAGTGTCTTGGGCAACATGAGGATATAAATGGGATGGTCAAATGGGTAGGTAAGTGGCAGATTGAAACACCATGGAAAGATTAATTTGACAAGAAAGTACTCAATGAACAGAATGATACTAGGAAATTCTTTGGAACAAAGGGCCGTTGGAGTGTTTGTCCTTTGATTTCTAAAGGCATAAGGGCATGTTAGGAAGCTGTTCAAAAGACATATGGGACACTTGCTTTTATCAATCAAGGCATACATTACAAAATCAGCAAAGTGATGTTGGAGTTGTTTCGAGCTTTGAACGCTACGTTACAGAACAAATGTGAGTTCACTGGATGGGGTGCAGAGGAGATTCACCAGGAGGGGCAGGAGGTTTAGAGGGAGGTGAGAAGAAACTTTTTTTTACCCAAAGGGTGGTGACAGTCTGGAATGTGCTGCCTGGGAGGATGGTAGAGGCAAATTGTCTCACATCTTTTGAAGTAGTTAGTGGATAAGCACTTGGCATGCCATAACATTCGAGGCTATGGGTCAAGTGTTGGTAGATGGAATTCGGTTGAGGGTCAGGTGTTTCTCAGATATCGGTGCAGATTTGGTAAGCCAAAAGGGCCTCTCTTGCACTGCATGATTCTATGACAACACTGACATTTGACGAGAGGTTGAAATGTTAGAATTAAGTTTGCTGGTGCTCAGAAAAAATGGGGTGGGGAGAGAGAGAGATGTTTGGAGAAGAGACCTTAGAAACCTGTGAAGTTCCCCAGCATGAGGCAGGGTGGATGTGGGAACAATGTTCCCGCTGATGAAGAGAGCACAAAACTAGCCGTCAGAGACTGGGATGAGAGAAACTTCTTCACCAAGAGTTCAGAATTCACTACCACAGAAAGCAGGCAAAGTCAAAACTTTGCATAATTTTAAGAAGGAGCTGGAGTTGAAGGGATCAAAGGATAACAGGAAAAGCAGGAACAGGCTATTTAGTTGGACGATCAAACTGAATGGTGAAACAGGTTCCAAGCCCTATTCCTGTTCCTATTCTCTACGTTTCTTAATTCAAAAGTCAGAATTAAAAATACTTATTAAGATGTGCATCACGTATGTAAGATAGAGAAGCAACAGTTCTCGCAGATACACCTAATTTGTAATTGTTTGACAGATATTAGGAAATCATCATTTGGAAATTGACAAGGAAAGTGAAGAAACAGAAATTTGCAGATGGATGCGGTATCAGATTTACAGAACAAACAGAAGGACAGAGAAACATTAAAGAAGAAAGTCCAGAACCTAGAAGTTATTCAAAGAAATTAATATGCTTTCATTTTAAGAAGATTGGTTGCACTAAAGCCACCTAATTTAAACTGCTGGGAGGCCAACATGCACTAACAGGAAAATCTAAGGAGCCTTCAGATAAATAGGCATCAGAAAGGAAGGAGGTACTAAAACTGTAGGAGTGGTACAAAGAAAACCTGTTTCTTTGGAATTTACTAAGAAGGAGAGACAGTTCAGGATAGTTATGAAAATTCTTTTTTGAAAATAGACAAGGAAAATCAAACTACTTGAGGTTCTGAGTAATTTGTCTCAAAAGAGTTGTTGTTTCCTTACCTTTCAAAACAAGGAGATAAACCAATAAGGATATTGAGAGATGCTGGATTAAATCATGATTCGGAGATGCCGGTGTTGGACTGGGGTGTACAAAGTTAAAAATCACACAACACCAGGTTATAGTCCAACAGGTTTAATTGGAAGCACACTAGCTTTCGGAGCGACGCGCGTTCATCAGGTGATGAATCACCTGATGAAGGAGCGTCGCTCCGAAAGCTAGTGTGCTTCCAATTAAACCTGTTGGACTATAACCTGGTGTTGTGTGATTTTTAACTTTGGATTAAATCAGTCACTGGTGGTGACTTAATGATGCTATTTCTCTAACAGAGAGTTGATGAAGGGAAACACATTAATTGGAGATACTCATGGAGGTCACAAACAAGTTTCATTAAACAGAGTTGGATTAAAGAAAGACTTAGTAAATGAAGATATAGTTAAACAGATTCCTATAAAAGAAAACGGTCTTGACTTTAGGAAATGACCAGGACAAAGTGAGGACTGCAGATGCTGCAGATCAGAGTTGAGTGCGTGGTGCTGGAAAAGCACAGCAAGTCAGGCAGCATCAGAGGAGCAGGAGAAATCGATGTTTCGGGCACAAGCCCTTCATCAGGAATGAGGAAGTGACCAGGCAGTTTTAACATACTGGGTTTGCCAAAGGTTTTGGAACAATGAGTGGAGGAAAAGTAAACAGATATGCAAAAATAACTTACTGGATTGTTGCCTGACTGTGCTGCAACTATGTCTCATGCCTATAAAATTAATCAGGAAGATAAGGAGTCCATGAGAAAGGGAAAAGATTTGGAAATTCAGTTATAGGTTACAATTTTTGACAAAGTGTTTAGAAAGGATGAAGGATGTAGAAAATTGTGTCGTCAGATATTGTCAGACATGCCATATTTCTCAGATAGTGGGAAAATCGCAACCCTCAATTAAACCAGAACCTTCAACTCCAAGGATTTGCAGATCCGTTTAGAAGAGTTTTAATAGATTGAGTAGAATGCCTAACTAAAACCAGGAATGGGAACCTGTATCTTTTAACGAAAATGAATATTTCTACAAGATCTCTTGAAGCAGGGGCCTTTCAGAAAAAATATAACACAAGTGATTGTGCAAAATTTAGTTTTTTTTTTCTCAACAAATTATGGATTGCCCAAAGAAATACAATCAGATCAAGACTCAAATATTCAGTCGCAGATATTTAAAGAAATGAGGACTAGTTTGGGAATGGAACATTTTCTGCATAATACTCAATTTCAAGGTGCATGAGAAAGATGTCATCAAACTTAAAAAACTGTGATTAGTACTTATTGGGATAATGATTGTGATAAGGAAGTTCTTTTGTAACAACATGTCATTAGTGACAATCCTGATGAGTCCAAAGGACTTGGCCTTTGGAACTAACATATGAACATGAGGAAAGAAGACCACTTCAATTCAAGTTAATAAACTAATGCTCAGAAATGACACTTCCAATCTGTCATGCATTCCCCACAAAAACATCTTGAACAGTCAAATCCAGTTTTCCCGGCCTATTCCTAAAAATTGATTTATAATGCTTAATGTTAGCCTTTGTAAATCACCTCTTCCTAAAAAGAGGAGACATGATGCTATTTAATCTTTTAAGTAACTCCGCGTTTTCCAATCTGTTGGAAAGTTAACTTTGAATTTTCCATTTCAGATTCATTCTTCTTTGCTCTCATGTTTCAATTTTAGTTGAAACTTTATTGCTGGAACAGCACAGCAGGTCAGGCAGCATCCAGGGAACAGGAGATTCGACGTTTCGGGCACAGGCCGAAGAAGGGCCTGTGCCCGAAACGTCGAATCTCCTGTTCCCTGGATGCTGCCTGACCTGCTGTGCTGTTCCAGCAATAAAGTTTCAACTTTGATCTCCAGCATCTGCAGACCTCACTTTCTCCTCCTGTTTCAATTTTAGTCCTTGCTTCTCTCCTGTAAGTACACTTTTCTCCTGACTTTCATAAGTTTTCAACATATTAACATGACAAGCTCACTGATGCTTTCAAGAGAAACTGATTTATATTTGTGGGGTGGCAAAGAAACATTTGAAAGAAGCTCAACAAATACTGAAAACTAGACCAGACAAAAAAGCTAAGTTCAAATTTTTGTCGCAGATGACAAAGTGTTAGTGATGTTGCCACCGCTCGAGAACCAATAGAAACAAGGTTCACTGGACGTTATCAAATGAGTGCACAAGCAAGAAACTGCAACTTCTTTATGGCACTCATCTGCCCAGCTGGCAAAGAGCCACAGAATGCATCAACATCGAATATTGCAGCCAACCTGATCCGATTAAAGACAGATCATGAGCCTAACTATGATGGAGCCCATGGTGTGATGATGCTATGTTTTTAAAAGGTGTACTTTGTTCTGTATGTTTTTGGAGACAGGTTTTGAGCCAGAGGTATAGATGTGTCTCCAAAACGCTGATAATGTAGATAGATTAGAAAAATAGGAGCAGCATGAATGGGTGGAGTCAGACTCCCACAGAACCAGGGTTTTACTTTAGTTTTCAGTTGTTGTTGACGTTTTGAAGTTGGTTGTGAAAGTTGCCATACACTTCTCTCCAAGTTCTTTTCTCCTGGACTAGAGAAACATCACAAATGAGACCATCTATTTACTGAATTTGCCTTTGCTACAGGTGCATTGATGGTGTGTTACTACATGTTCAACAGTTGCTGTTTAACTTGATTGAGCTTTTCTTGAGGAAATAACCATAATGATTGAGGGCAGAGCATTATAATTTGTTTACTTGGATATTCGTAAGATGTCTAATAAGATTCCACATGGAAGACCAGTTCGTATCGACGGAGCACATTAAATTCAGGATGAGCTTGCCAATTGGATACAAAATTGGCTTTAAGGTAGGAGACAGAAGGTGGTGGTGGAGGGCTTGCTTTTCGGATTGGAGGCCTGTGACCAGTGGTGTTCCACAGGGATCGGTACTGGATCAATGTTTGTCATTTATATGAATGATTTAGAGAACATAGTTAATCATTTTTCAGATGGCACCAAAATTAGTGGTAGAATGCACAGTGAAGGTTATCTAAGATTGCAAAGAGATCTTAAACAATTGGCTGAGGAGTGGCAGATGAAGTTTAATTTTGAACTGCCAGAGGGAGTGGTGGATGCAGGTACTCAAGCCATTAAACAATCGATTATTCTGTTAGTTTTTCTAATACAGTTAAAGTTATGGCAATTCTTTCTTTTGTTTATATTTAGAGTCATAGAGATGTACAGCACAGAAACAGACCTTTTGGACCAACTTGGCCATCCCAACCAGATCCCCAATCTAGTCCCATTTGTCAGTACTTGGTCTATATCCCTCTAAAACCTTTCTATTCATATACCTATCCAGATGCCTTTTAAATGATGCAATTGTAGCAGCCTCCACCACCTCCTCTGGCAGCTCATTCCATACACACACCACTCTCTACGTGGAAAAGTTGCCTCTTGGGTCCCTTTTCCATTTTTCCCCTCTCACTCTAAACCTATGCTCTCTAGTTCTTCAGGGAAAAGATTGTCTATTTATCCTATCCATGTCCCTCATGACTTTATAAACCTCTATGAGGTCACCCCTCAGTCTTCAACCCTCCAGGGCAAACAGCCCTAGCTTATCCACCTTCTTGCTATAGCTCAAATTCTCCAACCCTGGCAACATCCTTGTAAATCTTTTCTGAACCCTTTCGAGTTTCACAACATCCTTCTGACAGGAAGGAGACTAGAATTGCACGCAATATTTCAAAAGTGGTCTAACCAATGGCCTGTATGCCGCAACATGCCCTCCCAACTCCTATACTCAACTGCCCTGACCAATAAAGGAAAGCATACCAAACACCTTCTTCACTATCTTATCTACTTGCAACTCCACTTTCAAGGAGCTATGACCTGCACTCCAAGGTCTTTTTGTTCAGCAACCTTACCATTACGTGCCTCGCATTTATTCAAATTAACCTCCATCTGCCATTCCTCAGCCCATTAGCCCATCTGGTCAAGATTCTGTTGTAATCTGAGGTAACCACCTTTGCTATCCACTACACCTCCAATTTTGGTGTCATCTGCAAATTTACTAACTATATCTCCTATGTTCATATTCAAATCATTCATATAAATGACAAAAAGTAGCAGACCCAGCAAAGATCCTTGTGGCATTCCACTGGTCACAGGCTCCAGTCTGGAAAACAACCCTCCACCACCACCCTCTGTCTTCTACCTTTGAGCCAGTTCTGTATTCAAATGGCTAGTCTCCCTGTACTGTGTATGCTAACCAGTCTCCTATGGGGAACCTTGTCGAAGGCCTTACTGAAGTCCATATAGAACACATCTACTGCTCTGCCCTCCCTCATCAATCCTCTTTATTACTTCTTCAAAAAACTCAATCAAGTTCGTGAGATATGATTTCCCACGCATAAAGCCAGATTGACTATCCCTAATCTGTCCTTGCCTTTCCAAACACATGTAAATCCCGTCTCTCATGATTCCCTCCAACAATTTGCCAACCACTGAGGTCAGGCTCACCAGTCTACAGTTCTGTGGTTTGTCCTTACCACCTTTCTTAAACAGTGGCACCACATGAGCCAACCACCAGTCTTCCAGCACCTCACCCATGACTGTCGCTGCTACAAATATCTCAGCAAGAGGCCCAGCAATCACTTCCCTTGCTTCCCACAGAGATCTAGGGTACACCTGATCAGGTCCTGGGGATTTATCCACCTTTATCCACTTCAAGACATCCAGCACTTCCTCCTCTGCAATATGGACATTTTTCAAGATGTCACCATCTATTTTCCCACATTCCATATCTCCCATGTCCTTCTCCACAGTAAACACCAATGCAAAATACTCATTTAGTTTCTCCCCCAATCTCCTATGGCTCCACACAAAGGCCGCCTTGCTGATCTTTGAGGGGTCCTGTTCTCGCCCTCTGCACCCTTTTGTCCTTAATGTATTTGTAAAAACCCGTTGGATTTTCCTTAACCCTATTTTCCAAAGCTATCTCATGTCCCCTTTTTCCTTCCTGATTTCCCGCTTAAGTATACTTGTACTTCCTTTATACTCTTCTTGGGATTCACTCGATCTGTCCTGTCTATACCGGACATGTTTCCTTCTTTTTCTTAACCAAACCCTCAATTTCTCTAGTCATCCCGCATTCCCTACACCTATCAGCCTTTCCTTTCACCCTAATAGGAATACACTGTGTATGGACTCTCACTGTCTCATTTCTGAAGGTTTCTCATTTTCCAGCCATCCCTTTACCTGTGAACATATGCACCCAATCAGCTTCTGAAAGTTCTTGCTTCCAATCATCAAAATTAGCCTTCCTCCAATTTAGAATTTCAACTGTTAGATCCAGTCTATCCTTTTTCATCACGATTTTAAAATGAATAGAATTATGGTCACCAACCCCAAAGTTCCACCACAGAACACGGTGGCACAGTGGTTAGCACTGCTGCCTCACAGTGCCAGAGACCCGGGTTCAAACCCCGCCTCAGGCGACTGACTGTGTGGAGTTTGCACGTTCTCCCTGTGTCTGCGAGAGTTTCCTCCGGGTGCTCCGGTTTCCTCCCACAGTCCAAAGATGTGCAGGTCAGGTGAATTGGCCATACTAAATTGCCCATAGTGTTAGGTTAGGGGTATGGGTGGGTTGCGCTTCGGCGGGTTGGTGTGGACTTGTTGGGCCGAAGGGCCTGTTTCCACACTGTAATGTAATCTAATCTCATCTAAACACACCAGATGACCACCTTCTTTAAAGACCGTAATTTCCCCTCCCACATGATTGAAGAGGCCCTCCAATGCATCTCATCCACGTCCCGCACCTCCGCCCTCAAACCTCACCCCTCCAACTGCAATAAGGACAGAACCCCCCTGGTCCTCACCTTCCACCCCACCAACCCCCGCATAAACCGCATCATCTGCCAACATTTCCGGCACCTACAAACGGACTCCACTACCAGGGATACATTTCCCTCACCACCCCTATCCACTTTCCGCAAAGACCGTTCCCTCAGTGACAACCTGGTCAGGTCCACGACCCCCAACAACCTACCCTCCCTCCTGACACCTTCCCCTGCCACCACAGGAATTGCAAAACCTGCGCCCACACCTCCCCTTCCTCACCTCCATCCAAGGCCCTGAAGGAGCCTTTCACATCCAAAGTTTCACCTGCACTTTCACAAGTGTCATTTATTGCATCTGTTGCTTCTGATGCGGTCTCCTTTACATTGGTGAGACTGGACATCTTCTTGCAGAGAGCTTCAGGAAACATCGCCGTGACACCCGCACCAATCAACTCCCCCTCCCACTTTGCCGAGGACATGCAGGTCCTAGGCCACCTCCACTGTCACTCCCTCACCACCCGACACCTGGAGGAAGAACGCTTCACCTTTCACCTCTGAACCCTTCAACCCCAGGGCATCAAGGTGGACTTCACCAGTTTCTTCATTTCCCCTCTCCCCACCTTACCCCAGTTCCAAATCCAGCTCAGCACCATCCACATGACCTGTCCCATCTATCAATCTTCCTTCTCTACCCTCCTCTCTGCCTTATCACCTTTACCCCTTCCTCCATCCAACTACTGCACTCCCCGCTACCTTCTCCCCGGTCCCACCCTCTCCCATTTATCTCTCCACCCTCGAGGCTTCCAGCCTCATTCCTGATGTAGGGCCCCTGGCCAAAACGTTAATTTTCCTGTTCCTCAGATGCTGCCTGACCTGCTGTGCATTTCTAGCACCACTCTAATCATGAATTTTAGGCTAGTCTAGAGACAGAATATGAACATGCTAAACAACCAAATAGGAATGGGCTCAAACCAGGATAAAGTAAACAACACTGTCTTCCAACACAAAGAATGGGGTAACATACAAGTTCTGCTGCAAGGAACTCAGGTAATTCTGCTGACCGGGTGAGGGAGGGGCATACAGAACCAACCTGACATTACCAGAAAGCCTGTCACTGTCAAAGACCGATGGCAGAGGGTACTGGGTGAGAGTTTCCTCTCTCCACAGCCTCTGCATCACTTCACACTTGTACACCAAACTCAAGACACTTCAGTTGAAACCCTCATACCCTTGTGTACAGGTGATCAATTCCTTTGCTCTCTCATTGATAATGCAACAAACACTATCTGCAAAACAGAGGAACTCAATTAATCAATGAATCACATCACTTACAGAAATACTTCAGAGACTTGCCCACAAAATCATCTTGCCTGCGCATCAAATAATTGGGTCTTGAAATGCCTATATCAGGCTGAACACATGTTTTGGCAAGTGACAAGCAAATTCAACTTCTGAAACTACATGCCCAAAGCATGGAATTCATCCGTCAAATCAGTTTGAACAGTCATAGGCCATCAAAGGTGAATAACCACCCTTCTCAGCATGGGACATCACATGAACCATGCCAGAAGCACCACAACACCAGTATTTACTCCAGTAATACAGTCAAGTTAAATTTCTTGACTCCATGTGCTAGCTTACCATGTGATGCCAACCTTTATCACAATACTTAGACAATACAAATGTGATTAGTGTATCTCAGATAGGAATTCACTAACAGCACTTGATAGAAAAACATCATTTCCTACAGACTAAAAAGAAATATCCCTTCATCAACTTCAGTATTATTTTAAACAATCTGCCTTCTAAACAATTCCTTCTAAGCCAAAAAGAAACCTGTATATCAGAATAATTTAGTTACATGCACTTTTCGGTTAAAAGTCTTCATTTCCTATTGTTAACTTTAACTCCACATTCGATCATTAATGTGCACTACGCTCAGCAGGATCAACTAAAGAACTTCCTCCACTGTACAATGCTTTATTAGTTACATCTCAATTGCTTGCACTTGATCTACAGCCACTTTAAAAGGCAGAATAAACATTTCAACAAACTGTCCCGCTTAGAATAAAACTGGCAATATTTTGGTGGGTGAACCAAAACAATGGCATTTCATAGATTTACAATTTACCACAGGGAGGGTTAACCCCCTCTCCCCAGAAGTCATCAAGCATGAAGAACAGCTGCATTTCAACAATGACTAGAGAATAAATCATTACAAGAGCATGGAGTCATTGCTGATGATCTATGCAATCACCCTCAAACAGTATACAATAATATCAAGGAAGTTGGAAGAGCACAGCAAGCCTGGCAGCATCAGGTGGTGGAGAAGTCCGACATTTCAAGTATAACCCTTCTTCATAAATGGAGGTGGGAGTAGGGGGAGTTGCAGATAAAGGGAGGGGTGGAATGGTTATAGGTGGGAAGAGGAGCTGAGTAGTGAGATGTTGACAGGTGTTAAGTATGGCCTGGTAGGTCAATAGGAGGAAAAAAATCCAGTTGGTTGCTAGGAGGGGGGGGGGGGGGGTTGGTCAGAGGTATGGAAGGGAGGAGGTGGGGTTGCAAAGGGAGTTGGGGAATGGGTGGGAAGGTTTTTTGAAACTGGAGAATTCAACATAGGATGCCCTGGCAGAAAAGGAGGTGCTGTTCCTCCAATTTGCAGTCTGATTCATTGTGGCAATGGAGATGACCAATGATGGACATGCTGAAGAGACAATAGGAAGGGGAATTGAAATGGGTGGTGACTGGGAGGTCAGGCCTGCCCTTACGGGCCAGGCTGACATGCTCAGCGATATGTGCCCTTAGTTTATGTTTGGTTTCACTGATGTCGAGAATACCACATCAGGAGCACCGGATATAATTAACTGGGAATTGACAACATCCAAGACAAAACCTTATTTTCCGTTTGGGAACTCTACTACCTTCTGGACTCAATATTGACTTCAACAATTTTAGGACTTGAGGCACTTTCTCCCACATCCTTACCCCAACCCCCAAACACCTGGCACTTTTATCATGTAGTCTGCGATTACACACCCTAGCTGCAATTCCACTGTGCACCTGCACCCTCTACGTCTCTTTGTTTGGCAACACTCCCCAGTGCCTTACCGTTAAACAAGAAAAAAATGTGGATGGGAGAGGATCATGGCTGAGAGTTTTGAGGGTTTTTTTTTCCAGAGCTCAGCTGAATTTGCTGACATCCTTGGGACCATAAGCTTTGGGAATTTTGTTATTAAATCTTTCCACTTGTCTACCTCACTATTCTACTTTAAGTCCTTCGACCTGGCTTTTGGTTACCTGCTTTTGCCTTTCTATCTTTGTGACTTAGAGTCCGATTTACGGTGAAAGTATCTTGTGAAATGCTATGGGATGTCTGACTTATCACATTAAAGGTGCTCAATAATTACAATTTTAGTTAGAGAAAAAAAAACTGCAGGTGCTGGAATCCAAAGTAGACAAGCAAGAGGCTGGAAGAGCAAAGCAAGCCAGGAGATGGAGAAAACTGATGTTTTAGGTATAACCCTTCTGCAGGAATGGAGGTGGGAGTAGGGAGAGTTGCAGAGAGAAGGGTGGGGGAATTGTTTATGGATGGGAAGAGGGGCAGAGTGGTGAGGTGGTGATAGTTGAATACAGATGGGAGGTATGACCTGGAAGGTCGATAAGAGGAAAGAATCTGGTTGGTAGCTGGAAGGAGGGGTCGGTGCCACGCCATCCGAACATAATAACGACAGGGTCTGCCTTGTCCTCAATTTCCTCCCCACCAGTTGACACATCCAACATATCATCCTCAAACATTTCCACCAGCTCCAACTACATCCCACCACCAAGAACATCTTTCCCTCCCCCTGCCCTCTGCCTTCCGTAAGGACATTCCCTTTGCCACTCATTGGTTCACGCCACCCTCCCCTGCAGCCGTAAAAGATGCAAAACCTGCCAGCACACCACCTCCCTCACCTCTATCAACGGCCCCAAACTGTCCTTCTAGGTGAGACAGAGGTTCACCTGCCTCTTCCCCATCCCATTAAACACAACCCATTGTTAGCCACTAATTGTCTCTATTAGTAGCTACTCATTCTCCAAGGCTGACCGTTATCCACTCCCTTGTCTGTCCAACTGTTCTCTCTTTTTGGTTCTATCTCTACCTATTGTTTACTCCTTACCCCCTTCCCTCACCCTATCTTCTGCATAAAAGCCAACTTTTTTCCAGCTACCATCAGTTCTGAAAAAGTATGACTGGATCTGAAACATTAAATCTGATTTCTCTCTCTATTCATGCTGCCAAACCTGCTGAGCTGTTCCAGCAATTTTTGTTTTGGTCCAAGATAAAGCAGTCTGCTTGTTAGCATTCTATCCATCACCTTAAAAACATTCATTTCCTCTACGATTGATGTCTAGTGGCAGTTGTGTGTATCATTGCAAGTCATCAGGTTCCCTCAACAGAACCCTCGAAAGGCTGTGACTTCCAGAAGGACAGTGGATGAGAACACCTACAAGTCTCCCTCTAAGATATCACTACACCTCCCCCCACCGCCAACCTTCTATCTGACTTGGAACAATGCTATCATAACTTAAACGTCATTGGGTTAAAATCCTAGAACTTCTTCCTTGACAGGGCTGTGGGTGCATCTACAAGGATACAGACCGGAGCAGTTCAAGAAGGCAGCTCACCAGCACTTTCTCATAGACAATAAATGCCAGCCCAGTTAGCAACACACTTAATCTGTGAAAAGAACAAATTAAAGAAAAAAAAGTGAAGAGGAAAATATTTGACATGTTCAGCTCAAGATCAAATAGAATGCAGCCAGCCCACTGCAGCCTCAGAAATTGGCCAGCGAGAGGAGAATGCAGCCAGTCACCAGAAAAGAACATTCGTGGAATAACCAAAGACAATGGCTTAATTCTTCCTAAAATTGCCCATTTTAAAAACAAGTGTCCCTTACACAACCTCAGAACATTACAAAGCCCTGTACAGAAAATCAACTCTGTTGAATTGTCATCACTACTGTAAATGAAGCAATTGCGGCAGTCAATCTTTGCACAGCAAATACCTACATACTGCAATTGAACAAAATTCAGATAACCTGTGTTAGCAATGTCAATTGAGGAATAAATGTTGGCCAAGCTGCAGGGAGAACTGCCTTCCTCTTCAAGGCAAAGTGCAGACAACATTTCAGTTAAGCATTTTGTCCAAAAGAGATCACCTTCTTAGCGCCAACTTTGATTTTTAAGCTGAAATCCTTGGAATGGTCCTTCAACCCACAACATCTAACTCAGTGCACAAGTGCTACCTAGTGAAATAACCAATTAGATTAGATTACTTACAGTGTGGAAACTGCCCCTTCGGCCCAACAAGTCCACACCAACCCGCCGAAGCGCAACCCACCCATACCCCTACATTTACCCCTTACCTAACACTACGGGCAATTTAGCATGGCCAATTCACCTGACCTGCACATTTTTGGACTGTGGGAGGAAACCGGAGCACCCGGAGGAAACCCACGCAGACACGGGGAGAACGTGCAAACTCCACACAGTCAGTCGCCTGAGGCGGGAATTGAACCTGGGTCTCTGGCGCTGTGAGGCAGCAGTGCTAACCACTGTGCCACCGTGCCGCCCACAATGACACAAGCTTTTCCAATAGATGAGGGTAATGCCATGCACAAGTTGAACCATGACAATATGGGACAGATTTAATGAGGCTTCTTGCCTTTTCCTGTCGACTGAGTTCTTTTTCATCAGTCTGAATACTTAAAAGTCCTTCAGCTTCTAAAATATACGCAACTTCAGAACGAAATGTGCCTGAATTCATTCTCCAACTAAATTCAGTTGCTGCAGATACAGAATACTGACCACTCAAACCTGAGGCACTAAATCCTCTTTTGAATAAATCACATTCCAAGTAATGGACCATACTGATGTCATTACACTTGCTGGAGCACTGATGATTCACCATGACACATAGTTACCAGGCAAATGATATTTAGATATTCTTGTGCTACAGTAGGTGCCAGACCCTTAGGTAAGTGTGGGATTAAAATTTCCTAATATGTATTCAGTTTTTTTAAATGTGGGATTCTTGGTATTTTGGGACTATGAAGTAGTAAAATTACCATTACTCACTGATCCAAATATAGAGTTTGAGAGACAAGTTTCAACGCTAATAAAAAGACTGGATATCAATTTCAAACTATTTTCTTTATCGCTACCTGGTTTCATTATTAAAAATCACATTAAGTTTCGGAAATGTAAAGACCATGATTAGTTAAGTTCCACATGGGCACAACAATGCACTCGACTGAGAGGTCTGAGGCAAGGTCACATCATACTTGAAATGACAGAGGAAATAAAACAAATGTCGGCAACTCTGACTGGCTGCAGATAGTAATTGTAGATCATCCCACAAATAATTTGGAAAACTTGTTTGTGCAATTCATATTTCAAATTAATGTCACAAAGCTAGAGCAAAATTAAAATTTAGCTTTCACATTTACACATTTGCACTTTAAGATGCTACTAACGAAATTACACACCAACTGTAAACTCATTAGCATTTTTAAAATTTCCATCACATTCATGGTGCCAATTAAGAAAAAGCAATTGTAAGCCTAGCACAGACTCCCATACCTTTGCACTCCGAATCCTTTGAAATAAGGGTCAACATTCCATTTGTAATACAGATTTTCTTAACCTGCTGCATCTGCGTGCCAACTTAGTGTTTCATACATAGGTACCTCCAATACCCTTTGAATTGCAGCTTTTCTGTATTTAAATCTTAGCAGGACATAATGGTAAAGTTCTAGGGAGTGTTGCTGGACAAAGAGACCTTGAAGTGCAGGTTATAGCTCCTTGAAAGTGGAGTAGATAGGATAGTGAAGGCGGCGTTTGATATGCTTTCCTTTATTGGTCAGAGTATTGAGTACGGGAGTTGGGAGGTCATGTTGCAAATATACAGGAAATTGGTTAGGCCACTGTTGGAATATTGCATGCAATTCTGGTCTCCTTCCTATTGGAAAGATGTTGTGAAATGTGAAAGGGTTCAGAAAAGATTTCCAAGGATACTGCCAGGGTTGGAGGATTTGAGCTATAGGGAGAGGCTGAAAAGGCTGGGTGTCTTTTCCCTGGAGCATCGGAGGCTGAGAGGTGACCTTATAGAGGTTTATAAAATCATGAGGGGTGGATAGGATAAATTAGCAAAGTCTTTTCCCTCAGATAGGAGAGTCTATAAATAGAGGGCATAGGTTTAGGATGAGAGGGGAAAAACAAACAAGAGACCCAAGGGGCAACATTTTCACGTAGAGGGTGGTACGTGTATGGAATTAGCTGCCAGAGGAAGTGGTGGAGGCGAATACAATTGCAACATTGAAAAGGCATCTGGATGGGTATATGAATAGGAAGGGTTTGGAGGGAAATGGGCCAGGTGCTGGCAGGTCAGACTAGATTGGATTGGGATGTCTGGTCAGCATGCACAAATTGGACCAAAGGGTCTATTTCGGTGGTGTACATCGAGAACTCTAAATAACATTGTTCTTTAGTTCTCCCTTCCAAAGTCAACTTCACATTTTCCCACATTATACTCCAGTTGCCAACATTTTGCCCACTTATTTAACACCCATCTCTAAACTGTTTACATCCCTCTTGCAGCTTGCCTTTCCACCTATTTGTAACAGGGATACAAACAGTTTAGAGATGGGTATTATTGATAGGCTAAAGGAGTAAGCAAAAAATTTGGCAAAGGGAGTATAACATGGTAAAATGTGAAGTTGTCTTTGGAAGGGAGAACAAAAGCACAGTGTTGTTTAAATGAAAAGAGCTACAACTCAAATGTTATTGGAGGTAGTTGTGCTTGAAACACAAGGCTGACACACAGACACAGCAGATTAAGAAAATCAGGAGTACAAATGGAATGTTGATTCTTATTTCAGGGGGGGGGGGTTTGGAGTGCAAGGGTAGAGGAATCTTACTATAACTATATAAAGTGCTGGTGAAACTAATCTGGAGTACTCTGAGCAGTTTTGGGTCCCTTATTTAAGAAAAGATATTGTTTCATTAGCAGTTCAGAGAAGGTTCATTCGGATGATCCCTGATATTGGGCGGGGGAAGAGGAGAAGTGAACTGTCTTATTAGCAAAGATTAATCAGGTTAGGACTCTACTCATCGCAATTTAGAAGGAGAAGTGATTGGATTGAAACATATAGGATTTTTAAGGGTCTTTATAGACTAAAAGGATGTTACCCCTCACGGGAGAGTCTAGTTCCAGAGGGGACAGTATCAGAATAAAGGGATGCTATGTTAAGTAGGTGACCGGTGGGTATTTCTCCTAGCTGGGCAGCACAGTGGCTCATTGGTTAGCACTAACACCTCACAGCTTCAGGGACCCGGGTTCGATTCCAGCCTCGGGCGAATGTCTGCGTTCAGTTTGCACATTTTCCCTGTGTCTGCATGGGTTTCCTCCGGGTGCTCTGGTTTCCTCTTAGAATCCAAAGATGTGCAGGTTAGGAGAAATGGCCAAGCTAAATTGCTCGCGTTCAGGGATGTGTAGGTTAGGTTGTTAGTCTGGGATAAAGGTAAGGGAATGGGTCTGGATGGGTTACTGTTCAGAGGGTCAGTGTGAACTTGTTCGGCTGAAGGGCCATTTTCCACACTGTAGGGATTCTATATCTTTCAGGTTAAACTTTTTTTGACCAGTGCCTCAATATCTTTATTCGCCCATTGTTCCCGCTCTTATCAGCCTTACCATTCATTTTAATAGGAACAGAATGCCTCTACTCTCCTTATCTCACTTTTGAAAGCCTCCCATTTGCCAGTCATCATTTTACACTTGAACAGACTATCCCAATCCACTTTTGAAAGTTCCTATCTCATACTGTCAAAATTTCCCTTACTCCAATTATGAAATTTAACTTTTAAATAAGGCCTATTCTTTTCCATAACTATTTTAAAAGTAACACAATTATGATTACTGGCCCCAGAGTGCTCCTCTTCAGTAACTTGTCCTGCCTTATTTCCCAAGAGTAGGTCAAGTTTTGCACCTTCTTTAGTAGGTAAGAAGCAAGCAGGTAACTACAGAAAGGATTGGTCCACTAAAGGATAAGGAAGGAAGGCTGTTTGCTGGACCTGAGAACATGGGTGAGATTCTGACTGATTACTTTGCATCAGTGTTCACTGAGGAGAGGGACATGATGAATGTTGAGATTAGAGATAGAAGTTTGATTACTCTGGATCACATTGACATAAGTAGGGAAAATGTGTTGGGTAGGCTATTAAATTGGACAAATCCCCAGGATCACATGGTATCTACCTCAGATTGCTGAGGGAGGCGAGAGAGGAAATAGCTGAGGCCCTGACAGATATCTTTGTAGCATCCTTAAACACAGGTGAGGTGCCGGAGGACAGAAGGGTTGCTCATGTTGTCCCCTTGTACAAGAAGGGTAGTGGGGATATTCCAGGTAACTACAGACCAGTGAGCCTGACATCAGTGGTGGGAAAGTTGCTGGAGAAGGTACGGAGGGATAAAAACAATTTATATTTGGAAAAGAATAGGCTTATCATGATAGGCAACATGGTTTTGTGCGGGGGAGATCGTGCCTTACCAACTTAGAACATAGAAAAGTACAGCACAGAACAGGCCCTTCGGCCTACAATGTTGTGCCGAAGTTTAATCCGAATGTAAAATATAATAACTTAAAACCTATTTTCCCTCAACTCACTGCTATCCATGTGCAAATTTGTCCAAGTTAATAGAGTTCTTTGAGGAAGTGACCAAGTTGATAGATGAAGGAAGGGCTCTAGATGTCATATACATGGACCTTAGAAAAGCGTTTAAGAACATCCAATTCAAGAGTGAACTATACAGTAAATGGAAGACCCCTTGGTAAAATCGATGTACAGTGAGATCTGGGTATTCAGCTCTATTGTACCTTGAAGGTGGCAACGCAGGTCAATAAAGTGGTCGAGAAGGCATACGATTTGCTTTCCTTCATTGGACATGGTACCGAGTACAAGAGTTGGCAGGTCATATTGCAGTTGTACAAGACTTTGGTTTGGCCACATTTGAAATACTGCATGCAGTTCTGGTCACATTACCAAAAGGACGTGGATGCTTTGGAGAGGGTGCAGAGGAGGTTCACCAGAATGTTGCCTGCTATGGAGGGTGCTAGCTATGAAGAGAGGTTGAGTAGATTAGGATTATTTTCATTAGAAAGATGAAGGTTGTGGGGGATCATGATTGACGTTTACAAAATCAGGAGAGGTGCAGGCACCACCATATCCCAGATACCACCACTGCCATCCTGGATTATTGGCAGGACAGTCCTCGGCCAACACAGAAAAGGAAAAGGATGAGATTCTGAGGGAAGACTGTGCGGTTTGGCAATAATTTAAAAAGGACTCTCTTGAGGATAGTAAAATCTGAATAACTCCAGATGCTACGTCCTCGTGAGGGAAGGACTAGGAGGATGGAGCAGATGAATGTGTGGCTGACAAGCTGGTGTAGGGGAGAAGGGTTCACATTTTTGGATCATTGGGGGTGGCGAGAGAGGAGGGAGAGTGGTATTTTTGATAAGGGATAACATTACGGCTGTACTTAGGATATTCCTGGGGATACATCCAGAGACGCTATTTTGAGTAGAAGTGAGAAATAAGAAAGGGATGATCATGTTATTGGGATTGTACTAAAAGATCCCCTGCCCCCCAAACCCCACACACCCACACCAAATTGAGAAACACATTTGTAAAGAGATCTCAGTAATTTGTTCTATGTTCTATGTGTAAAGATAATAGGGTAGCAATGGTTGGGGATTTTGTGTCATAGCGTTAAGGGCTTAGATGGAGAGGAATTTGTTAGGTATGTACAAGAAAATTTTCTGATTCAGTGTGTGAATGTACCTTAGAACAAAGAAAATTGACAGCCCAGGAACAGGGCCTTCGGCTCTCCAAGCCCGAGATGATGCAAATCCACTATCTAAAACTGTTGCCGAATTCCTAAGCATCTGTATCCCTCTACTCCCCACCTACTTATGCATTTGTCCAGGTGCATCTGAAATAAATTTACTGTGCCTGCCTCTCCAACCTCTGCTAGCAACACGTTCCAGGCACCTACTACCCTCTGTGTGAAGTACTTGCCACATATATCCCCCTTAAAATTTTTACCTTTCACCTTGAAAATGTGACCTCTCATTATTGAATCCCTCACCCTGGGAAAATGCTTATCTCTATCTACCCGATCTATACCCTTCATGATTTTGCAGACCTCAATCAGGTCCCCCCTCAATCTCCTTTTTTCTAATGTAAACAATCCTAACCTACTCAAACTCTCTTCAGAGCTATCACCTTCCATGCCAGGCAACATCCTCGTAAACCTTCTGTGCACCCCCTCCAAAGCATCCACATCCTTTTGGTAATGTGGTGACCAGAACTGTACGCAGTATTCTAAATGCAGCCAAACCAATGTCTTGTACAATTTTCGTGGGCGGCACAGTGGTTAGCACTGCTGCCTCACAGCGTCAGAGACCCTGGTTCAATTCCCGCCTCAGGCGACTCTGTGTGGTGTTTGCACATTCTCCCAGTGTCTGCGTGGGTTTCCTCCGTGTGCTCCGGTTTCCTCCCACAATCCAAAAAATGTGCAGGTTAGGTGAATTGGCCATGCTAAATTGCCCGTAGTGTAAGGTGAAAGGGTAAATGTAGGAGTATGGGTCTGGGTGGTAAACGCTTCGGCGGGTCGGTGTGGACTTGTTGGGCCGAAGGGCCTGTTTCCACACTGTAAGTAATCTAAAAACATGACTTGCCAGATCTTATACTCAATACTCCGTCCGATGAAGGTTTCCCCAAGGTTCTTTTGTTTACTGTATAATTCGTTCTAGAATTAGACTTCCCAAAAGTTATCACCTCACGTTTGCCTGGAGTGAACTCCATCTGTCATTTCTCTGCCCAATTCTTCAATCTATCTATATTTTGCTGTATTCTCTGACAGTCCCCTTCACATTTGCTCTTCCACCAATTTTAGTGTCATATGCAAATTTGCTAATCAGACCACCTATACCTTCCTCCACATCATTTAGGTATATCACAAATAACAGTGGTCCCAACACAGATCCCTGTGGAACACCACTGGGCACAGTTTTCTATTTTGAGAAACTTCCTTCCACTACTGCTGCCTGTCTCCTGCTGCCCCGCCAGTTCTCTATCCATCTAGCTAGTACAGCCTGGACCCATTCAACTTCACTTTCTCCATCAACGTATCATGGGGAACCTTATCAAATGCCTTGCTGAAGTCCATGTATATGACATGTACAGCTCTTCCCTCATCAAATCAACTTTATCACTTTCTCAAAGAATTCTGTTAAGTTGGTAAGACATGACCTTCCCTGCACAAAACCATGCTGCCTATCACTGATCAGCCCATTTTCTTCTAAATGTAAATAGATCCTATGCCTCCGTATCTTCTCCAGCAACTTCCCTACCACTGATGTCAGGCTCACCAGTCTATAATTACCTGGATTATCCTTGCTACCCTTCTTTAACAAGGGGACAACATTAGCAATTCTCCAGTACCTCACCCTCAAGAATACTGCAAAGATATCTATTATGGCCCCCAGCTATTTCTTTTCTCACTCCCCTCTAACTTAGGATAGATCCCATCCAGACCTGGGGACATGTCGATCTTAAAGCCTTTCAGAATACCTAACACTTCCTCCCTCCTTATGCCAATTTGACTTGGAGTAAGCAAGGTCATCAGCTAAGAAAGGAGGGTACATGGTAATCAGGTTTGTTACGACACGGGATAAACTCTCCTGCTTAATTTAAACCAGCAACACAGAAAAGATTTATCCTGAGCAGTAATCTGCAAAAAATTCAAGAAGCCAAGAACTATTTAAAGTAAAAAATTAACAACTTTATTTCTTAAAGTATAACAGAGAATAATTAAGTAACAACTATTTACAAATCCTTCCTCTAATCGATCTTTTACTATCCCTTCTAAAATACTAGTAACATAAAACCCCCGATTAAGATTTATCAAAATTCAACTTTTCAAAAAAACCAGCCACATATTAAATCTTCTTTTCTTCTTCTTAGGATAGGGATTTCTGTTTCATAGGTCACGGATTGATAAAAGTGCCTTGAAGAGAACTAGCCTCCGGGCAGTCTGCAGATGTTGGCCCCCTCAACTGTTCAATTTTCCACAGTCTTATCCCCCAAAGCATCGGATTGTATCATTGACTTTTAAGATTGTCAATATATTCAATTCAAACTTGACTAGAGTTTGGTATTTTTTGGGCGGAAAAATTTAAACTGATTGGCCTAATTCGAATCTGTTTTGTCGCTTCCAGGCAACGAGCTACACAAGCTACTGAACCACATGTTACATTATAGCTTATTCAGAACACTTGCTGCTGTCAGGTAGGTTCGCTGGCTTTGAACTCTTAAAAGGTAGATTAGATTACTTACAGTGTGGAAACAGGCCCTTCGGCCCAACAAGTCCACACCGACCCGCCGAAGCGTAACCCACCCAGACCCATTCCCTTACATTTACCCCTTCATCTATCACTACGGGCAATTTAGCATGGCAATTCACCTAACCTACACATTTTTGGACTGTGGAAGGAAACCGGAGCACCCGGAGGAAACCCACGCAGACACGGGGAGAATGTGCAAACTCCACACAGTCAGTCGCCTGAGGCGGGAATTGAACCCGGGTCTCTGACGCTGTGAGGCAGCAGTGCTAACCACTGTGCCACCGTGCAGCCCACAAAAATTGAGGACTCCCAGGGCAACTTCCTTTTGACAATAGTGTGTAGATTATAGCATACAACTATTAAAGAATACTGACAAGGTGAAATGGACAAAACCAAGGCAGACGGAGTTTGATTTAAGCAAGTGTGACACTATCCATTACCAAAAAAAATCTGAAACAGTGAATGTCCAATAAGACTAGGGGCTTCATCTTTAAAATGATGCTGATACAGAAACTGATCGAGCTGGCTAACGGAATGCTAGCCATTTTATCTCAAGAACTAGAGCATAAAGACATACAAGTTATGCTGCAGCTAAGTAAAACCCTGGTTAGACCCAACTTGGAGTACGATGAGCAGAGCTGGGTACCACACTTTAGGAAGGATATATTGGCCTTGGAGGTAATACATCGTAGTTTACAAGAAAGATACCTGGACTTTAGGGGTTAACTCATGGAGAGATTATACAAATTAGGCCAGTTTTCTCTGGAATTAAGAAGCTAAAGGATGATCTGATCAAAGCCTTCACGACATTAACAGGAAAAGGCAGATCGCATAAAAATAAACTACTTCACTGGTTGTAGATTTCTACAGCAAGGGGGTAGAGCCTGAGAATTAGAGCTAGACCATCCAAGAGCCATGTTAGGAAGCACTTCGACAAACAAAAGTTGATAGATGTTTGGAACCCTCTTCCGTAAGTGGCACTTGTTGCTAGATCAGTTGTTAGTTTTAAATCAGATTTCTTTAATTAAGCAAAGTTATTAAAAGGATATGGGCCAAAGGCAGGTAGGCCACTGATCAGTAATGATCTGATTGAATGGCAGAATAGGCTCAAGGGATTGAAGGGCTTAGTCCTGAATACTTCAGTTCCTATGTTTCTATGACTGTAGAGCTCTATGCTGCCACCTTTGCTAGGCCAGTCAGCTGATATGAAAAGATAAATCCAAGGATGGGGATGGAAATGGTGGTGTGTAGTATATTGTCAGAAGGTAAAATTGATGAATATGATTATGTCAGGCAGTTGTTTGACTAGTCTGTGAGACAGCTCTCCCAAGTTTGGCACAAGCCCCCAAATGTTGGCAAGGTTATTTGTATCATAAACCAAATCATCCGCCGACATTTCCGCCACCTCCAAACAGACCCCACCACCAGAGATATATTTCCCTCCCCACCCCTTTCCGCCTTCCGCAAAGACCGTTCCCTCCATGACTACCTGGTCAGGTCCACGCCCCCCAACAACCCACCCTCCCATCCTGGCACCTTCCCCTGCCACCGCAGGAATTGCAAACCCTGCGCTCACACCTCCTCCCTCACCTCCATCCAAGGCCCTAAAGGAGCCTTCCGCATCCAAAGTTTTACCTGCTTATCCACCAATATCATTTATTATATCAGTTGCTCCCGATGCGGTCTCCTCTACATTGGGGAGTCTGGACGCCTCCTAGCAGAGCGCTTTAGGGAACATCTCTGGGACACCCACACCAATCAACCACACCACCCTGTGGCCCAACATTTCAACTCTCCCTCTCACTCTGCCAAGGATTGGTGGTCCTGGGCCTCCTTCACCGCTGCTCTCTCACCACCAGACGCCTGGAGGAAGAATGCCTCATCTTCGGCCTCGGAACACTTCAACCCCAGGGCATCAATGTGGATTTCAACAGTTTCCTCATTTCCCCTTCCCCCACCTCACCCCAGTTCCAAACTTCTAGTTCAGCACTGTCCCCATGACTTGTCCCACCTGCCTATCTTCCTTTCCACCTATCCACTCCACCCTCTTCTCTTCATTCCACCCCCATTCACCCATTGTACTCTTCGCTACCTTCCCCCACCCTTCTCCCTGACTTATCACCTTCTTCCCCAACCCAATTCACCTATTGTACTCTATGCTACTTGCCCCCCACCCCCACCCTCCCCTCATTTATCTCTCCACTCTTCAGGCACTCTGCCTGTATTCCTGATGAAGGACCTTTGCCCGAAATGTCTATTTTCCTGCTCCTCGGATGCTGCCTGAACTGCTGTGCTTTTCCAGCACCACTCTAATCCAAAATCTGGTTTCCAGCATCTGCAGTCATTCTTTTTACCTGTTTGTATCATTGTAAACTCATTAACTTGCTTGTCCAACCTCTCCCTATAACTCAGGCCTTTTGAGTCCTAGCAACGTCCTTGTAAATTCCTTCTGCACCCTTTCCTGTTTAATAACATCCTTCCTCGATTAAGGTGACCAAAACTGAACACAATACTCCAAGTGTAGCCTCACCAATATCCTATACAATTGCAACATAACTTCCCAACTTGTCTACTCAATGCTCTAACTGATGAAGGTCAGTGTGCCAAAAGCCTCCTTCACTGCCCTGTATATCTGTGACTCCACTTGTAGAAAACTGCCCATCTGAACTCCACTACACTCTGCTCCACTACACTCCTCAATATTATACCATCCACCTTGGAACTCTGACCTTGATTTGATTTTCCAAAACGAAGACCTCACACTTATCAAAATTAAACTCAATTTGCCATTTCTCAGCCCACGTCCACAGCGGATGAAGATCCTGTTGCAATTTCTGATAACCTTCTTCCCTGTACACAAGACTGCCTATTTTAGTTTCATCTGCAAACTACTGTCATGCCTTATACATTCTCATCCAAATCACCAATATAGATAACAAATAGTAATGGGCCCAGCACTGACCCTTGAGGTACACCAATCGTCACAGTCCTCCAGTCTGACAAGCATCCTTCCACTATTACCCTCTGCTTCCTATCATCAAGCTAATTGTGTATCCAGCTCCTCCTGGATTCCATGCAATCTAACCTTCCAGAGCAAACTACCCATGTGGAACCTTAAAGACCTTAATGAAATCCATGTCTACTGCCCTACCCCTCATCAACTTTCCTGTCACTTCATCAACAAACTCTAACAAAGTTGTGAGGCATGATCTCCCATACATAAAGCTATGCTAACTATTCCTAACCAAACCCTATCTTTCCCAATACACATACATCTTAGCCCTCAATCTTCTCAAGTAACTTAACTGCCACAGATTTTAAGCTACAGTTCCCAGATTTGTTTTTGCAGCCCTTCTTGAATAAGGGCACAATACTCCCCACTCTCCAGTCTTCCAGGACCTCACCCTTGGCTAACGTTGATGCAAATTATCAACCAGGGCCCATGCAATTTCTTCTCTAGCCTCTTGCAGGGTTCTTGGACATATCTGAGAGAGAAAGTGAGGGGGAGGAAGAGAGCTTCTTCAAGGAAGGCATCCTGAAGAAGGGCTTATGCCCGAAACGTCGATTCTCCTGTTCCTTGGTTGCTGCCTGACCTGCTGCGCTTTTCCAGCAACACATTTTTCAGCTCTTGGACATATCTGGTCAAGAGAAGAAGATTTATCAACCTTCATACTTTCTAATATGTCCAACACCACCACTACTGTGATATGGACTGTCCCCAAGATATCACCACTGGCTTCCCCAAGTCTTCATGTCTTTCTCCACGGTAAACAGAGGAGAAATATTAATTGAGAGCCTCACCCATCTCCTGCAATTCTACATATACATGGCCATTTTGGTCCTTGAGTGGTCCTATTCTCTCTTTAGTTATTCTTTTTTGCCTTTAATGTACTTAAAAGAACCTCTTTGGATTCACCCAAATCTTATCAGCCAAGGCTATCTAGTAGCCCAGGTTTGCTCTCCTGGTTTACTTCTTCAGTGAACTCCTGTATCCCCTACATAGCTGCAAGGATTCCCTAGATAACAGCTGCATGTATCTGAACCATGCCTCTTCCTTTTTTCTGGTCAGACCCTCAACATCTACTGTCAGCCAGGATTCCCTATTCCTGCCAAACTTGCCCTTCACCCTCACAGGAATGTAAAGACCTTGCACTCCAGCTATCTCACTTTTAAAGGCCTCCCACTTGCCAGAGGTCCTTTCACCTGCAAACAAACTACTCTAATCAACCCCTGCAGACTGTTGTATAATTCTTTCAAACTTTACCTTGCCAATATACCTGTGAGCCAGTTATTTCCCCTCTCCACACCTATTTTAAAATTAGATATGGTCACTGATCCCAAAGTCCTCCCCCACTGTCACCTCAGTCACCTGTCCTGCCCTATTTCTTAACAGTAGGTCAAGTTTTGCCCCTTCCAGAGTTGAACCCTCCATATACTGCTTGAGGAACTCTCCTGAAGACAATTAACAAATTCTACCCCATCTAAGCCCTTAACGCTCTGGCAGTTTCCAATATTAGGAAAATTAAAAGCCCCTACAATGACAACCCTATTGCTCCTGCAAATCTCCCCAACCTCCGTCCATATTTGTTCCCCTAATTCCTGTTGACTATTTAGGGGCCCATAGTACAACCCCAATAATGTCACCATTGCTTTATTCCTTTGCTCCACCCACAAAGCCTCATTGGATGATCTCTCAGTTATTTCATCTCTGCCTACTACTGTGATACTCACTTTAATCAAAAATGCAACCTCCCAATCCCCTTTTTTTCCACTTCTGTCCCACCTGAAGCACCTGTACCCTGACACATTGAACTGCCAGTCCAGGGATTCAAGATGGTGGCGACCCAGTCGGTCTGTCCTCCTGAGCTCTGTACCAGAACCCAGACAAAGTGACACACTCACCCTCCCTTTGTTACCCAATGTGGTAGAAAGGTGTCATTTTTTGACCCCCAGAATTGTCAGTGCTAGTTTAAAATAGTTAGAAAAATGACTAAAGGGAAGGTACTGCAAGGATCACAGCAAGCAGGGCATCTCCCTGCAACAACGGACATGCCCACGGTGCAGCTTCTGCGATTGTCCCAGGGAACTTACCTGTGCAGCAGAGCCTGCTCTCGGAGTTTGTGAAACTCAGAGAAGATCAATTCAACAACGGAGCAGACCCGGACCAGGCTGGAACTAATCTTGGCCATGCTGCAGAAGCACGAGCAGGAGATCCAGCATTTCGGGCAACACGTCACAGAGGTGGAACAGCGGACCGCAGCCTCCAAAACCGCAGCAGAATCCTCAGCAGGTTGGGTCCAAAACCTTGAACGGCAAGTTGGAGGAGCAGGTCGACGAACTCGAAAATAGAGGCCATCGAAAGAACATCCAACTGGTGGGGCTTCCGGAATGGGAAGAGAAAGGCCAGCTCGTCAGCTTGTTTGATTAATGGCTCCCACAGTTTTTGAAGCTGTAAGTTGAGGCAGGACGGGTGCGGATCGAGCAGGCCCACCGGGTTTCAGTGCGCAGGCCCAGATCGGACCAGCACCCTCATCTGGTCCTTGTGCAACTCCAGCATTACAGAGATAAGCAATGTTGCTGGAAGCCTCTAGAGCACTGGGGAAGGATTCACAAGCTCTGATATACAAAGGATCACGGATTATGCTTTTTCAAGACTTTTCTGCAGTCTTTATTCATAAGAGGAAGGCATTTGAAGAGGTAAAAAGGTGGCTGAGGGATTTGAATATCCAGTATTCTGTAAGATAGTCTCCCAGTGTCTGCGTAGGTTTCCTCCGGGTGCTCCCGTTTCCTCCCACAGTCCAAAGATGTGCAGGTTAAGTGACTTGGCCATGCTAAATTGCCCGTAGTGTCAGGTGTAGGGGAATGGGTCTGGGTGGGTTACTCTTCGGAGGGTCCACGTGGGCTTGTTGGGCTGAAGGGCCTGTTTCCACACTAAGTAATCTAATCTATATCCAGCAATATTACATTTCAGCCACGGAGGTTCCGTGTTTAATTTTGACTCACTGGGAAAGACCAAGGACTCCCTCAATGCTTTAAAATAGATTGGTTGGCTCGAATAATATGGACAATAATGTTTACTTTGTTTTTCTCTGTAATTTGCCTGGTGTACCTAATTATTGCTTTTTTTTAAACTCCACTCCTGTTATCCTGTTTTTTTTTTCTTATCATTTCCTTTTGTTTTTCTCTCTTGGTATGGGATGGGGAATTGGGGAAGGGGTGCAGTTATATATTTTTATTCTACCAGGAGTGCCAAGGGTTACAGTATGGATGGGGCAGGTTGAGTGCCCACTTTTAACTTTGTTATAAGATGTGTGTAACGTTTTCTTACTTTGTGTTGTCTGGGGCTGGGGCACGGCTTCAGCTTGACGGAGCCATGGATGGGTTTAGTGGGTAGTATGAGCACCTCCTGTTGGCATGGGCAAAGTCTCCTTTCATTTGTGTTACATATTGGTCTGTTGCGCAAGTAGCTGTTAGAAGTTTTGATTTGATAGTTTTGGTAGTTGTATTTTTAAACTTTATACAAACAGACTAATGTTTTCACTCGACATGCTACGAGTGGGGTTCTTCCTCTCTGGGGGTCACAGACGGTCTCAGACAGCTATGGCTAATAGTTCTTTTAAATGATGCACCTGGAATGTTAAGGGGACTCATTCGCCAATTAAGAGAAAAAAGATCATTTCAAGTCTGAGAAAAGAGAGGGTCGAAGTAGCCTGCAAGCAACACATTCAACCGATAAGAAGCACTTGAAGTTGTAGCAGGGAGCGGTCGGGTGAGCGTTTTCCTCATTCTTTAATTCAAAAAGTAGAGGAGTTGCTATACTCATCCAGAAGAATCTCCCATTTCAACTGTTAGACCGAATTGTGGATGAATATGGGTAGTTTTTGATTTTTAAAGCTTGAATACACGGAGAGGAATATGGGATTTTGAATGTACATGGCCTCCCAGCACATCCCCTCAAATTTTTAATGAAAGCACTTTCCAGGTTGATGGCTTTTGGGGCACATCATACAATTATAGGAGGAGACTTGAATCAACTTATTGACCCCGAAGTGGACAGGATGCCTAAGGGCCTTGCAGGTATGTACCCACAATCCAGGCAGTTGGTGAACCTGAACAGGGAGCTGGGGTTGGTGGATGCGCGGAGATGGCTTCACCCCGAAGGTAGGGATTTCACCTTTTTCTCTAATCCACCTAAGTGCTATACCAGAATTGACATGTTTTTTGTTCCATCGACCTTTTTGAATACAGTGTGGTCTTGCAGAATTGGGAACATAGTCATTTCCGATCGTGCAGCAGCATACATGAAGGTCAAGGCCGGTGGAACGAGACAGACTTGCGGCACTGGCGCATGGATCCTTTCCTCTTGAAGGATAGCATGTTTATAGAGTATTTTTCCACAGGAATTTAAAATCTTTTGAGATATTGATTTGGGTACAGTCAATAATCCATCAGTGCTCTGGGAGACTACCAAGGCTTACACAAGGGGTTTGATCATTTCTTACTCGGCGATCTGGAAGCAGCAAAGGGGAGAGCAGCAGCATTTGCCTGAAGGCAGCTGAGACAGCATACTTTGACAGACCGCGCTACTTTGAATGCTGCACTCACCCAGACAGCAAAGAGGGAAATCTGTTTTGCAAAATAGAGGTTATTTCAGTATGGCGATAAACCGGGTAGCTATCTCACGTACCTGGTCAGAAAGATGATCACCCCCCCCCCCAATCTATCACAGGCATCAAAGAGAGTGCTGGCATTCTTACTTGTGATGCCAAAAAGATTAATGCAGCATTTAGGAAGTTCTACTCTGGGCTGTACTAGTCAAAGGGCTGTGAGGACAGGTTGGTGAAGATGGAGTCCTTTTTTTATGGTCCTGGACCTTCCAGGTGTAACTTCAGAGCAGGCATCTTTTCTGAATGTCCCCTTGACAATCCAAGAAATACAGAAGGCAGGGAGGCAATTCAAGAGTGGTAAAGTGCCCACCCAGACGGATTTCATATTGAGTTTCATAAGAAGTCTATAGACATGTTGGCCAGGCTGCTGTTGGATATGTACGATTACTCACCGTCAAGACTGCCACCCATCCTCAGAGAAGCAAATATTTCTTATTCGCAAGAGAAAGCCCCAGATGATTGCACTTCGTACAGGCCCATATCGTTACTGAATGAGGATGTTAAAATTCTGTCGAAAATGCTGGCATTAAGTTGGAGAAGATTTTGCCCTTCATTGTAAAGGAGAACCAGACAGATTTTAAGGGTCATAGGTCGACTAATAATATTAGAAGATTATTAAACATGGTACAGATATGCCAGCAAGGGTCGATCGGAGCCATACCTCTTATGTACTGGAGCGGTTTGGTCTTGGAGGGGTTTTTGCCAGGTGAGTGGCAGTGTTATATAGTGACCCGAAAGTAATGACTCTAACTAATGGTATAAAATCAGACAATTTTAGTATCAGCTGAGGCAGCCGACAAGGGTGCCATCTCTCACCGCAATTATTTATATTGGTGATTGAGCCGCTGGCAGAAGCCATCCAGAGGTAGGGTCAGGCAGGCATAAGATCACCCTTTACGTCGATGACATTCTTTTCTTTTTAACTGATCCAATGACATCTGTGCCCCGTTTAATACAAGTGATTATTTATTTGGTTTGTTTTCGGGATATAAAGTTAATTTTATGAAGTCAGAGGCCATGCCTGTGAGGGTCCTTACTAGAATATCTGATCTTGGGGATGGAACCTGTTTCCCTTTCAGGTGGTCACAGGGAGACTTTTTCTATTTAGGCATTTTTATCACCTCAGCCTTCAATTAATTATATCAAACAAACTTTGTGCAGTTGCTTGAGAAGATAAGGCAATACCTTCAGCAATGGAGAATCTTCCGATATCTTGCTTGAGTAGAATAGCTATGGTCAAAATGAATGTTCTTCCTCGCTTATTATATCCCATGCGAATGCTCTCTTTGATGCTGCTCAGGCAAGCACTGTGGAGCTTTACAGTTTGCCTGGATCTTTCATCTGGCACCATAGACTGCCTCTTATTAAGCTGGAAATGTGTTGCTGGAAAAGCGCAGCAGGTCAGGCAGCATCCAGGGAACAGGAGAATCGACGTTTCGGGCATAAGCCCTTCTTCAGGAAGGGCTTATGCCCGAAACGTCGATTCTCCTGTTCCCTGGATGCTGCCTGACCTGCTGCGCTTTTCCAGCAACACATTTCCAGCTCTGATCTCCAGCATCTGCAGACCTCACTTTCTCCTCTTATTAAGCTGGCCAAATTGCAGCTTCCACAGGGGATGGGAGGTTTGGATTTACCGAATCTTAAAAGTATCAATTGAGTTCCTTAGTATCCTATGTGGCTGACTGGGCTTGCCAAGACCCACGGACAATCTGGTTGGACATCGAGGCTTCCTAGGCAAAATGTGCCCTCCATTTGTTATTTATGGACAAGATGAGGACTGTTATGGACCATTGCAGAAACCAGATTGTCCTTAATATAGTTAAAGCATGGAGAATGATGCAACAAGGTGAGGGCAACTTACAAAAAAAAACTTCCCCCCCTCACTCCCATAGTAGGAATGTTAGAATTCTAGCTGGGGTCGATGGACTCTGGCTTTAAGCTCTGGGAGTCTGAAGGAGTCTCCTGTTTGAGATATATATTAGACAAGGAGGTCGTGATGTCTTTCGAGCAGCTGAGTCAGAAATATGAGCTATCTGGGAGGGACCTCTTTCGTTACTTTCAGGTTAAGGACTTTATACAGAAAAAGACTACATTGATGGTTAGTGCCTACAAGCCGGATATGAAGAGGAGTGTGCTTCGGTCTATGGGCACTCTCTCAGTCAGCACCCTCTATCACTTGTTAGGAGGCAATGTTTCAAAGGACACTGAGCGGCTATGCAGAATTTGGACTCAAGACTTGGGTGTGGAAATCTCATCAGAGGCTGTAGGAGAATATTTGGGAGAATGTAAGGAAGATTTGTAACAGAACCAGGCTACGCAATTGAAGGTACTCCACAGGGTTCATTTGGCACCACAGCAGCTTGCAAAGTTTAAGACAAGAGCATCCCCAACGTGCCCCAAATGTAAAACAGATGTTGGCACTCTTATTCATTGCATGTGGTCATGCCACAAGCTTTGTAAGCATTGGGGTGCCATAGCAAGTGTTTTGGAAGGGGTCATGAGAACTGGGGTTAAGGTGCATCCGGTGTCCCCCCTTTTGGGCTTGTCAAATCTCCCTTCTTTGGACGTGCATGGGAAGAAGCTGTCTAATATTCTTTCATTCTGTGGGAGGAAGAACATTCTAATGAGCTGGGTGTTGGAGAATTCCCCAGGTCTCTCAGGGTGGTATAGATTAGTTATGGAGCACATCCCCTTGGACTTCCTTCCAAGTATGGTGCACCAGAAAACGAAACTGTTTTACAGAACATGGTGGCCCTTTCTGAATTATATAGACGCAGACTTGTCAGCTATATTGGTCAGGGCCTTTATGAGGTCATTTGGGCTATGTCTGGCATCCTGGGAGGAAGAATCCCGAACATGGGTTTGCCTACTGATTCTCCTGGTGGTGGGGAGCTTTTGTGGGATTGCGCTGAGTGCAGTAACTTAAGTGAACGTAATTGAATTCACCTTGGTTTAATTTAGTTTTTTTTTTAAATAGTTATTTATTGATTTGCGGTTTTGTATTTTTTTCTCTCTCCTCAGTTGTTTGTGGAGTAGAAGAGCAGAGTAGTAGTTTGTTTACTGTTATTATCATTATATTATAAGGTTGTTATACTATTTTGCAGTGATTTTGTAAAAAGAATTACAATCCTTTTTCTCAATACAAATATTTACAAAAAAAAATGCCAGTCCTGTCCCTTCCTTAGCCATGTTTCTATAATGGCTGTCATATCCCAATCCCATGTACCTATCCATGCTGAGTTCATCGGCCTTACCTGTCAGCCCTCTTGCTTTGAAATCTATGCAATTTAATCCAACAAGCATTCCTCACTGTTGTGTTCCAGCCTGACCTGTCTCTTCAATTTACGATTTCTGATTATTGTTTCTCATTCCAGCCTTGCAGTTGCCTCCCTATTATTGAGGATCCCACTCACACCCCACCCCATCCACACCCCCACCCCCACCCACCACACCCCCCCCACCCCTGCCACCAATCTGCTTCAAACTCTCCCTTGTAGCACTAACAAATCTGGCCACCAAGATATTGGTCCCCCTCCAGTTTCCCCAGAAAACATCCCAATGACCTAATAATCTGAAATCCTGCCCCCGCACTAATTCTTTAGCCACCCATTCACGTGCGCATCCTCCTAGCAGTATAATGAGTGCACACCAGCCATGCTGCAACAGTTCACCACCACCTTCTCAATGATAAACAGTGGCAACAAAGGCTAGCTTTGACTGTGATGTTCACACACCATGTAAAATTAAATTAAAAATTCCTGTTTAGTTAACATTTTGTGGTGTTTGATACAGATTGCATAATAAATAAATGTCATGTTCCTATTCAGGAACTTAGCACATTCAACATGCAACAACTTGGTAAGAAAGCGTTGAACTAAGATAAAGTAAACCTCAAACCAAACATCAAATTGGGAAAAGACAGACATACAAAGTCACCATCTCATTGCTTCTATTACAACATGTTTATTAAGGACTAAGATCGATTTGAAGTCAACCAGAGAATAAAATTTGTCTTGGAGCTCATTGCTAAAACATAACTTCATATCAGGGCTCAATAAAGAATTTGAACAGTTAATTTCACACCAGCAGTACCTCTAGGATGATGATGTCGTCTATTGCTCACTGACTTAGCCAAGATCAATATCAATGGTAATGAGCTGTACTACACTTACTCACTATGCCAATGGGAGACCAAAGAAGTCCATGTTTCTTGAACCATTTAAGACCTAAGAATATTTCATCTTTAAAAGCTATAATGAAATTTCAATTTTTCTCAGTACTTATTTCATAATTAATCTCTAGCAAATCAAATTCAAGTAATGCACAAAGTGTGATTTTCTGAACAATGGACTATCACAGAAAGGCTGAAATATCCAATTACTTGCCCCTGAATCAAATGTCATTTTCATTTTGAACAGGTGGTCAGATTAATGAATTAAGTTGGCAACTGAAGCTCAGAAGTTTCAGAATTTCTGATAATTGTCATTTTCATTTATTGATACTAATTCATAATCTATTACCAGTGATAGTGCTGGAACATAACTACATGGTGACTTAAGTTAAAGCTGCTGTATGGAAAATTCAAGAAAACTAAAATAAAGTTGTCTCCAGCGAACAAGTTAACAGTTTGAAGTAACAGAATATTCTCCAGTATTTTAATACTGGTGGTAGATTTGTCTGGGAGAAAGTGATGCTGGAGATCAGAGCTTAAAAATGTGTTGCTGGAAAAGCGCAGCAGGTCAGGCAGCATCAAAGGAACAGGAGAATCGACTTTTCGGACATAAGCCCTTCTTCAGGAATCATTCATCAGGTAGATTGGAGGAATTAGCTCAAATAGTACAATGCTCGCTTAGCATGCAAGAAGATTTAGGCCTATATTCCAAAGTGACATAGCTCAGTCGCTAATCTAACCTCCTCAGAGTGTGGGAAAACATGAATCTGCACCTGAAATTTACCACAACTGAAATCTCGAACTACTCCATTTTTAATAACTGATTCTTTACAATATAGAAAGACAGAATCCCTATAGTGCAGAAAGAGGCAATTCAGCCCATCAAGTCTCCTTCAACCCTCCAAAGAGCATCGCACCCAAACCCAACTACCATCCTCACCCTATAACCCTGCATTTCCATGGTTAATCCACCTAGCCTACACACCTGGACAATTTAGCTTAGCCAATCCACCTAACCAGCACATCTTTAGACTGCGGGAGAAAACCAGAGCATCCACAAACACAGAGAACACACACAGGCAGAAATCCAAGGCTGGAATTGTACCCAGCTCCCTGGTGCTGAGAGGCAGCAGTGCTAACCAGTGAGTCATGCCACCTCGGAAGATGGGCATAGATCCCATTACTTCTCACATGTTAAGAGAGCGCTCTACTATTTGAACTACTTCCCCCACGTCAATATCTGATAATCATTGTCTTCAGCGTAACAGTTCCTTTTTACTGCACGATACATATTTGTATTTATATTACAGAATGCCAAACACACAAACCTACGATGAATGTTAAAAATACTGGAGAATATTCAGTTACTTCAAACAGTGAAGGGAACAGACAACAATGAAAGACGGAGGAAAATCAAGCAGTTAGTGTTAAACTGGGAATGTCATTGGTGCAATCAAACAAAGAAAAACTCTGAACAATTTGCATTCCGTGGCCCAATTACCACCACATAACCCCAATATCCTTTCCTACAAGCAAATTCTGAACTGCCATCAAGACTTCGTGGTAAATATGTCTGAACAAAACTCTCAATGTAATTATTTATAATAGATTAAATTGCTTGCTCAGTACTCCAAAATTAACAGTACTATATTAACCCGCCGAGGTTGCAGAGAACATGGCTGAAAAGCAAATATTTTACGGTCTCCTCTAATGACCATTCTCTATAGCATCATTCGTCACATATTTGCACACCACAGCCCAGCAACACCAGCTCAAGGGGAAACGGTAGTATTAACAATGAACTAGCAATATGAATGCAGTGGATGACCTGATGGAACCTGATATTGTTGGACATAGGTGCAATACATTTCTGGCAATGGTTCAACAAATAGATAATGATCTCCAGGGTTTTTCTGGGAGGTGATATGCTGCAATGAAGTCAACAATGCAGATAAAGTGAAAGACACATGAGGTTCCTGTTGGTCTCCCCCCAAAATCTGAAACAACTGGCTCAGCTGAAAATTGAAACAACTGATTTAAGCACTAACATTTGGCAGGAGGGGAATGGTCAGTACAATACAGGGCAGCTTGGAAAAGATGACACCACTACACCTACCTGAAAACCATCCTCACTTCATTAGAGATCCAACCAAGCCTGCCAATTTAACAGAAATGCATTAATTGAAGGGCTGATGATCTGGAGGGACTCTGGAAAATATGTAGAGAACTATATTTCCAAGTGTCTGAGATACAAACCTCCAGGAAGAGTCCAAAAAAGATATTTTTGATATTGAGAGGTGCAAGTGCGATTCACCCAGTCATCCTTGATGTATTAGCATGGGCAGAAAACCGGTTAATGGACAGGGAGCAGAGAGCAAATAGAAACGGAGCAGATTCAATTTGGCAGGTTGAGTCTCGAGTCATACAGATCTCCAGCACAGAAAACGGCATCCATTGCGTCCACCTCGGTACAAAATAACTATTCTAAACTGGCACTTGGCCCATCACCTTGTATGCCTTAACATCAATAGTGCACATCTAACTACTTTGTAAATATTATGAGAGTTTCTGCCCCTACTCCGCTTACAGGCATTGAGTTCCAGATTCTCACTATTCTCTTGGTGAAAAAGTTAGTTCTCACATCCCCTCTAAACCTTCTGATCTATGTCCCAGTCATGGACCTCGCCAGCAAGGGTACAAGTTTCTTCCTGTCTACCCTTCATTATTTTGACACATATCAATCATGTTTTCTCTAAAGGTCCAAGGAAAACAATCCCAGTCTATCCAATTTCTCTTCATAACTGAAATCATCCAGCCCCAGCAATATCCTGGTAAACCACCTTTGTACTCTCCAATGCTACTGCATTTCTCCCACATTGTGCATTGGAGAATGTCAGCTGGTAGTGTTGGACAACTACCTCATGGGGATTTAAACAGTTAATAAAAGATGTTGTTTCTTTTTTCCCATCCTTCCAAGTTAGGAGTTTCACTCCTTTGAAAATTTGATCTCCTCTTTCTAATCTCACTATTTTCAATTTAGAATTCATTCAATAAACAATAAATTGATCGGAGAATAAGCATTCACCTTCTATGATGTTATGCTATGATTCCATAAGTGATGAAGTACATGTCCCTCCAGTTGTCTGCAGCAAAGATAATTTGCACACAGAATCAGAGATGTACAACGCAGAAACAGACCCTTTGGTCCAACTCGTCCATGCTGAGCAGATATCCCAACCTAACCTAGTTGGATTTGGCAGCATTTGGCCCATATCCCTTAAACACTTCCTCTTCATATACCCATCCAGATGTCTTCTAAATGTTGCAATTGTCCCAGCCTCAATCACTTCCTATGGCAGCTCTTTCCATACATGCACCACCTTCTCCTTTTATATCTTTCCCCTCTCACTCTGAACCTTTACCCTCTAGTTCTGAACTGTCTGACACCAAGGAAAAGTCCTTTTCTATTTATACTAGCCATGCCCTTCATGATTTTATAAACCTCTATAGGGTCACTCTTCAGCCTCCGACGCTCCAGGGAAAACAGCCCCAGCCTATTCAGCCTCTCCCTATAGATCAAATCCTCTAACTCTGGCAACATCCTTGTATACCTTCTCTGAATCCTTTCTGGTTTAACAACATCCTTCCGATAGGAATGAGACCAGAACTGCACACGATATTCTAAAAGTGGCCTAACCAAATGTCCTGTACAGCCACAACGTACCTTCCCAACTCCTACACTCAATACTCAGGCCAATAAAGGAAAGCATATCAAATGCCTTCACTATCCTATCTGCAACTCTACTGTCAAGGAATTATGAGCCTGCACTCCAAGGTCTCTTTGTTCAGCAAAATTCCCAAGGACCTTACGTTTAGGAGTATAAGTCCTACCAGTTCTGTATCCAAATGGCTACCTCTCCCTGTATTCGATGAGATCTAACCTTGCTAACTAGTCTCCCATGGAGAATTTTGTTGAACGCCCGACTGAAGTCCATAGAGATCACATCCACGGCTCTGCCCTCAACAGTCTTCTTTGTTACTTCCTCAAAAAGCTCAATCAAGTTAGTGAGACATGATTTGCCATGCATAAAGTCATGTTGACTATCCCTAATCAGTCCTTGCATTTCCAAATACGTGTAAATCCTGTCCCTCAGGATACCCTCCAACAACTTGCCCACCTTCGACATCAGACTCACTGGTCCATAGTTCCCTGGCTTATCTTTACCACCTTTCTTGAATAATGGTGCCACATTAACTCACCTCCAGTCTTCCAGCACCTCACCTGTGACTATCAATGATACAAATATCCCAGCAATCACTTCCCTAGCTTTCCACAGAGTTCTGGGGTACACCTGATCAAGTCCTGGGGATTTATCCACCTTTATGCTTTTCAGGACATCCAGCACTACCTCCTCTGTAATATGGACATTTTTCAAGATGTCACCATCTATTTCCCTCCATTCCTCATCTTCCACTTCCTCCTCCACAGTAAACACGGAGGCAAAATACTCGTTTAGTATCTCCCCCATCTCCTGCGGCTCCACACAAAGATTGTCTTGCTGATCTTTGAGGGACCCTATTCTCTCCCTAATTATCCTTTTGTCCTTCATATTTGTAAAAACCCTTTGGATTCTCCTTAACCCTATTTGCCAAAGCTATCTCATATCCCCTTTTTGCATTCCTGATTTCCTGCTTAGGTATACTTTTATTGCCTTTATACTCATCTAAAGTTTCACTCGATCTATCCTGTCTATAACTGACACACGCTTCCTTCTTTTTCTTAACCAAGCCCTCAATTTCTTGAGTCATGCAGCATTCCCTACAATTTCTTTCTTTTCTTTCACTCCAATGCTGTCTCTGGACTCTCACTATCTCATTTCTGAAGGCTTCCTTCAGTTACCTGCTCTGCCTTATTTCCCAAGAGTAGGTCATGTTTTGCATTTTCTCAAGTAGATACATCTGCATACTGAATCAGAAAATTTTATTGTACACACTTTAAGAAATTCCTCTCCATCTAAGCACTGTGGCAATCCCAGTCTAGGTTTAGAAAGTTAAAATCCCTAGCTATAACTACCCTATTATTCTTACAGATAACTGAAATTTCCTTACAAAAGTTTCTCAATTTATTAGGGGGTCTATATTACAATCCCAATGAGGTTATCTCCCTTTCCTATTTCTCATTCAGCAATTTTGTTTAAAAACTTGACTGTTTCCTCGGAGATCAATGTCAGGTTGAACTGGTAAATAATGCAGAGATGCATTGTATCAAACTGAATAAATTCTTTCTTCAAAATCTTCAAGGAGATAATGCCAAATGCATTATGCGCAAATCTGCAGACTCATGCAAGGTGATGGAAGTTGTCATCTTAATGGTTTAATAAAGGAACCTTTTCACCATTTGCAATTCAAATATGAAGCTCATTAAGCCTTACAGGATGGGACCAACACTTATATCAAACCTTCCATGAGAATGTGATGAAAAGACTGTCTTTCTCAATGTTACATTTCTTTAGAGACCCATAACTGTCTAAGGTCTGAATGCTGCTTGTCTACGTAACTTCCTGAATAATTTTTACACTAATTAGAAACAATATCTCAGTGGGCTCAACGTTTGCGAGAAGATTTGTAGTTCGGGTGCTCGTTGTTGTGGTTCTGTTCGCCGAGCTGGGGCTTCACAGGAGGCTCCCAAGCACTGAGGATATCACCGAGACAGGGGACGAAACATCTGCAACACAAATTCCCAGCTCGGCGAACAGAATCACAACATCTCAGTGGGCTCTTTACCTACATAGTAGAGGCATCAACCAAAAGCTACTAAATAGATCTAAATAGATGTGAATATTTCTGTATGGCATCAAGTTAAATTTAATCCTATTCATCTTTTCATGCATTTTGTCAATGCAATTATCTTACTTGTAAATAAATTCATTGAGTTTTGCAGCATGATATGACAGTATAATATTTACTTCTTCTGAAGTGGACAGGTTAAGTATACTAGACAATTGTACAGAAAACTAGCACATGGCACATTATCCCACATCAAATGTATAAGAACAGAAATTTCAGTTTCAGATCATTTCCCTCTCCACATCAGCCCAGAGTATCATGGAAATATACCCAATGTTGCTTTGAAATAGGTCACAACTTTTCATGTGATCAGAAAATCACCAGTAATTTTTCTCTAACCAGAACAACGTAACATGCAATCAGAGAATGAACTGCGATAACATGAAACTGCAGCTGAGAGATCATTTTAGAGAAGTGAAAAATCATTATTCCATTGCTAGCGAAGCAAAGACCTTGCAGACCCAAGATGCAAAGCAGGTGCTGATCCACAGCACAATGCAGTTGTGATTGTCCTTCTACTTCACCTGTGGAAGTAGAAAGGTGGAAATGGAAAGGTGAAGGACTGGATTACAATATTTTATTGATATCTTGCAACAAAGCAATTCAAAGGCTACCTTAATGAAGCTGAAATATAAACTGGACTACAATTGTTGATTTGAAGAGGAAGCTTGAGTTCACTGGCGGAGGAGGAGGAGAAAGGTTGTGTTAGCAACTAAATCTCCAACTGGGAACAAATACCTTGGTAATTGAGATTAAACAGTGATTCTTAACGTGCATTAAACATTTGTTCGAGAAAAACACATCACCAAGACATGACAGCAGGATGTTCATAGAACACGAAAAGTACAGCACAGAACAGGCCTTTTGGCCCACGATGTTATGCCGAGGATTAATTCTAACGTAAAATATAGTAACTTAACCTACGCACCCCTCAACTCACTGCTATCCAAATGCATATCCAGCAGTCATTTAAATGTCCCCAATGACTCTGCTTCCACCACCACAGCTGGCAACACATTCCATGCATTCACAAAACTCTCCGTAAAGAACCTACATCTGACGTCTCCTTTATACCTTCCTCCTAATATCTTCAAATTATGACTTCTCGTACCAGTCAATCCTGCCCTGTGGAAAAGTCTCTGGCTCTTGACTCCATCGATTCCTCTCATTATTTTGAAAACCTTGATCAGGTCTCCTCTCTTCCTCCTTCTCTCCAGAGAAAAGTCAGAGCTTATTCGACCTTTCTTCATAAGGCAAGCCCTCCAGTCCAAACAGCATCCTGGTAAACCTTCTTTGTACCCTCTCCAAAGCCTCTGTATCTTTCCTATAGTAGGGCGACCAGAACTGGACACAATATTCCAAGTGTGGTCTCACCAGGGACTTGCAGAGTTGCAGCAAAACCTCATGGTTTTAATACTTGATTCCCCTGTTAATGAAAGCCAAAACACCATATGCTTTCTGAACAACCCTATCCACTTGGGTGGCAACTTAGAGGGATCTATGTACTTGAACACCCAGACCTCTCTGTCCCTCCACACTGCCAAGAATCCTGTCTTTAATTCTATATTCAGCATTTGAGTTAGACCTTCCAATGGTTGGACCATTGAGTTGGAAGGTCATCTGGTGGCTAAACAGGACATTGGTTAGGCCAGTTTTGGAATATTGTGTGCAATTCTGGTTTCACTCCTATCGGAAGGATGTTACGAAACTTGAAAGGGTTCAGAAAAGATTTACAAGCATGTTGCCAGGGTTGGAGGCTTTCAATTATAGGGAGAGGCTCAATAGGCTGGGGCTGTTTTCCATAAAGTGTCAGAGACTGAAGGGCGACCTTACAAAGGTTTATAAAATCATGAGGGGCGTGGATAAAATAAATAGATAAAATCTTTACCCCTGGGTTGGGGAGTTCAGAACAAGAAAGCATAGATTTAGGCTGAGGGGGGGGGGGGGGGGGGGAGATTTAAAAGGGACCTAAGGGGCAACATTTTCATGCAGAGGGTGGTGAGTGTATGAAACGAACTGCCAGAGGAAGTCGTGGAAACTGGCACAATTACGACATTTCAAATGCATCTGGATGGATATATGAATAGGAAAGGTTTAGTGGGATATGGGCCAAGTGCTGGTAAATGGGACTAGATTAGTTTAGGATATCTGGGTGGCATGGATGAGCCAGACCAAAGTGTTTGTTTCCATGCTGTAAATCCTTATGACTCTGAACATTCCATAAAGCACAGTACTGCATTTCAGAGATGTTGTACAAAAACTGACAAAAACCAATGCATCTCCTAGCCATACCGTTTAAGCTGTTTCTCCAGGACAGCCACCATAGGAGCAGCATAAAATAGCGGAGTCTCCAGAGTACTCCAGCTCATTCTGGGAAAGGTGGGATCTCTACAAACAGGATAGCCTTCACACTTGAACCAGAGGGATAAAAATACCCTGGGTGGGGAATTTGTTAGTGCTATTTGGGTGAGCTTAAACTAGCTCAGCAGGAGGATAGGAGCCGGTGTTGTAGTTCCAGCATACAGGAGCACGAGAGGAGGGAGGAAATGGACAGGATTTCACGGTCACAAGAGTGTGCTGATAGACAGCAGGCTGGTTTGAAGTGTCTCTACTTCAACACCAGGAGTATCCAGAATAAGGTTGGTGAGCTTGCAGCATGGTTAGTTACCTGGGAGGAGGAAAGGATTAGCAAATCAATTCTGGGCAGGAATGAAAGGCACAGGGTGGTCATTAAGGGAGACTAACTTCCCCAACATTTCCCCTAGGAAATACTATAAGTCTAGTATGTCGGATGGATTAGTTTTTATCCAATGTGTGCAGGAGGGTTTCTTGACACAGTATGTCGAAGGGCCGACAAGGCCACACTGGTCTGGTAGTTGGTAATGAACCAGGCCAGGTGTTTGATGTAACAATAGGTGAAAACTTTAGAGAGTGTGATCATAATTCTGTTACATTTAGTTTAGCGATGGAAAGGGATAAGTACATGCACAGGGTCAGAGTTAAAGATGGGCGAAGGGCAATAATGACACGATTAGGCAAGACTTAGGAGGCATAGACTGGGGCAGGAAAAATGCAGGGGATGAGAACAATCGAAATGTGGAGCTGGTTTAAGGAACAGATATCGCAGGTTTTAGATAGGTGTCAGTCAGGGAGGAAGTGATACGGTAAGGAAATATAGTTTACTAAAGGAATTGTACCTCTCGTTTAGTAGAAGAGGGAAGACGTTCAGGCAAGATGGTTCAGATGAGGCAATGGCGAGTTAGCATAACTAGGAAGAATTTAAAGAGACAGTTAAAAGAAGAGCAAGGAGGGGACATGAGCAGTCTTTACGAAGTAGAATGAAAGAGAACCGTAAAGCTTTCTATAGGCATGCGAGGAATAATAGGATGACTATCCTAGGAATAGGGCCTGTCAGAAACAGAATTGGGAAGTCATGTGTGGACCCTGTGGAGATCGGAGAGATGCTAAATGAATATTTCTCATCTGTTTTCACACAGGAGAAAGAATATTGTAGAGAAGACGGAGATACAGGCTATTAGACTTGAAAGGATTGAGGTTAGTAAGGAGGAGGTGTTCTTAATTCTAGAAGGTGTACAAGTAGACAAGTCCCCTGGGCCGGATGGGATTTATCCGAGGATTCTCTGGGAAGCTAGGGAGGAGATAGTAGAACCTTTGGGTTTGATATTTGAGTCGTCATTGTCTACAGGTTTAGTACCAGAGGATTGCAAATATTGTGCCCTTGTTCAAGGAGGGCAGGAGAGATGACCCAGGTAATTATAGACCAGTGAGCCTTACATTTTTGCAGGAAAAGTTTTGCAAAGGATTATAAGAGATAGGATTTATAATCATCTATCAAGCAACAATTTGACTGGAAATAGTCAACATGGATTCGTCAAGGGCAGGTCATGTCTCACCAACCTCTGAGTTTTTTTGAGAAGGTGACAAAGCAAGTGGATGAGGGTAGGGCAGTTGATGTGGTGTACATGGACTTCAGTAAAGCCTTTGGTACGGTTCCACGTGATAGGCTATTGGAAAAAATATGGAGGCATGGGATTGAAGATGATTTAACAGTTTGGATTAGAAACTGGCTTTCTGTAAGAAGGCAACAAATGATGGTTGATGGCAAATATTAAGCCTGGAGTCCAGTTACTAGTGGTGTGCCACAAGAATCTGTTCTGGGACCATTGCTGTTTGTAATTTTTATAAACTACTTTTCGCAGGCATAGGTAGATGAGTTGCTAAGTTTGCAGATGACACTAAAGTCAGTGGAGTGGTGGACAGTGTGGAAGAATGTTGCAGGTTGCAAGGGGACTTGGATAATGGCAGGATTGGGCTGAAAGTTGGCAAATGGAGTTCAATGCAGATACATATGAGGTGATTCACTTTGGGAAGAATAACAGGAAGGCAAAATACTGGGTCAATGGAAAGATTCTTGGTAGTGTGGATGTGCAGAGGGATCTTGGTACATAGATCCCTGAAAGTTGCCATCCAGGTTGATAGTGCTGTTAGGGCGGCATACAGCGTGTTAGGTTTGATTAGTAATGGGAATGAGTTCAGAAGCCGTGATGTCATGCTGCAACTACAAAATGCTAGTGTGGCCTCACTTGGAGTATGATGTGCAGTCCTGGTCGCCCTGTTACAGGAAGGGTGTGGAAGCACTGGAAAAGGTGCAGAGGAGGTTTACTAGGATGTTGCCTGGTCTGGAGCAAAGGTCTTATGAGGAAAGGCTGAGGGACTTCGATTTGTTCTCATTGGAGAGACGGCAGCTAAGAGGGGATTTAATAGAGAAATACAAGATGATCAGAGGATTAGATAGGGTGGACAGTGAAAGTCTTTTTCCTACGATGATGATGTCTGCTTGTAAGAGGGTGTCTACAATTGATCATTTACTTACTCTTGATTTCAGAATCTAGGCAGTTCAGTCTTCCATGAAGGTAGCCTTGCATTGTAGACTTCCTGGAGGTCAATGCATTCTTGCTGTCTCTGGCCATATTGTAAAAATGGTCTTTGACTCCTTTTAGCTGCCAGATTTCTCGATGCCACTAACTATGGTTAGAAACCCACTAACTATGGTTAAAGCTGGAAGGTGGGCAAATCGGAGGCAGAGAGCCTTCCTAAAATATTTAGATTATCAAATCATCACCTGAGAGCAGATTGGTTGTTCAAAATGTTAAATTCATCAAGGTATCTATTACACTGAACAAAAACTCAATGCTGTAAAAGCTCAGCAGGTCTGGGTGCATCTGTGAAGAGAAATTTGGGTGGCATGGTAGCTCAGTGGTTAGCAATGCTGCCTCAGTGCCAGGGACCCCAGGTTCAATTCCAGCCTTGGGTGACTGTCTGTGTGGAGTTTGCACATTCGCCCCCTGTCTGTGTGGATTTCCTCCCACAGTCCAAAGATGTGACGGTTAGGTGAATTGGCCAAGCTAAAATTGCCCAGTGTTCAGGGATGGGTAGGTTAGATGCATTAGTCAGGGGAAACGTAGAGTAGTAGGATAGGGGAACCAGCCTAAGTGGGATACTCTTCGGAGGGTCAATGTGGACTTGTTGGGCCAAATAGCCTGCTTCCACACCGTAAGAATTCTGTTCTACGAAATCAGAGTTAATGTTTTGGGTCCAGTGACCCTTTCTTACGGCTGTAGAATGGTCACAAGATCAAAAACATTGGCAGCATCTGTGAAGAGAAATCAGAGTTAATGTTTTGGGTCGGTTCTGTGGAAAGTTCACCGGACCTGAAACGATAACTCCAATACCTCTTCATAGATGCTGTCAGACCTGCTGAGCATTTCTAGCAATTCCAGTAACTCGTTTTTGTTTCTGATTTTTTACAGCATCCGCAGTTCTTATTACACTGAACCACAACTTCTTCATTCAAATGATTAGCTATTTTAATGCAAAATGCATAGGTAGACTCGTGAGAATTAAGTGTAAGAGATACAAGGCACATCCATATGGTAGAACAATGCAGTTGTTCAAAAATATTAAATCTTTAAAATATAAAGTGTATGATTCTAAGATAAATGCATTTAAGGACCAATGTCTTGGTATGGGCCAAATTAATCAAGAATTGTCAAAATAAAAACTGACAAAAGGTGTATCCTTTTAAGTATAAGGCATTGGTCTGTAAACAGTATGCCTGATCAGGTCAACCACTTAAAAAGGTCTGACAGTTAAAATAAAACAAAATGACATTCCTGCTTTACAGCCTGATTGTAATACAATATTCTTTTCTTTATTTAATCAATTGTTTGTAATCAACCTGCTCAGATATTATTACACATCTCTGGAGCAAGTGGGACTTTAACTTGCGTCATTCAGTCCAGGGATAGAGACGCTACCCACTGCACCACAAGAGCACCCTTCTACTGCACTCTTCATTTCATGAGCATATTACTTCCAGCATTGCAGCAAACATCAATTGGGAAGACAAATCAGCTTCAGGTGGAAACAACAACTACCACCACCCCTCCATTTAAGGGTTCTTGTGGCATAGTGGTACTGTCCCTACCTGCTCCAGCAGTGCATAACAGCATTTCTAAATAGGTTGATACAGAAAATGTTGACCCTTCCATCCCAGGTGTGCAATAACATCTCTGAACAGGTTCACTACAAAGTAGATTAAATAAAAATAAACCCTCCATTCCCTTTACAAAATTGGTATTTTTGAGGAGATTGGAAGATTATGCTGCTTGTCTGTCAAACAGCGACTACAATGTGAGGCGTTATACAAACGATCATGCAAAACATTGAGATATTTTTGTCCTACTGCAAATAAAATATCCAACTGCAAAAACTAAACATTTGTTTAGCTCTTCACTTCAAGAGACTAAGATCTTGTCATCTATTTGAGTTTTACACTTGAGTTGGAAACCGTAAATGGAACACCATGTCAAAAAATGGAAATTTAGCCAATAGAAAATTCTTGCAGAATAAGAGAATTAACAACATACATTTCGTCGCAATTTAGAGGAACATATCCTAACAGAGACAAAATTCTCAAATAAAGTGTTTTAAAACTGCAAAAATAAATAACAATAGGCTGTATTTTTGAAAAAAGATTGAGTGGTTCAGCAACCTTGGAACTGATTAAAGGAAGGATTTCTCATTTCCAGAAACCAACAGTAGTTACTCAAGGTAGGATTGAAAGGTTGGCCATTTTCTGTAAAATATACTGTGCCTCAAAGGATGAATATTAACACTGGGACAATTCAGTTAGGAAGACTTAAGAATTCCTGAGAAACTGAAAGGAGAAATATTGACGTTCATCGATTGTTACGGCCTCAACGAGAATATCGACTACAGGAAGCTATGGGGATTCAAGTTCGGTGAGATACGGCGTCATGAGGCAGCTTTGGAATAAAGTTAACCCTACAATGACGGTTGACTTTATCAAAGAAAGAAGGACATGGGCGGGGAGTATTTCGTTCGGTTAATCGAATTCCTGAGAATCGAATGCCGGATAACAATTTAGCCAAGCATTGGGACCTTGCGATCTTGCAAGATACTCCTATATTCAGATAATCAAATGCCGGATAATTGGAGGTTCCTCTGTAAATTTAAATGTGAAAAGGAAAAATGAGGGTCTAGATTATAGTAGTGGAAAAGCACAGGTCAGGCAGCATCCGAGGAGCAGGAAAATCAACGTTTCAGGCAAAAGCTCTTCATCAGGAATGAAGGCAGGGAGCCCCAGGGGTGGAGAAAAGGAAAATACGGGTCTATTCTGCTCAGAGCAAAGTCAGCAAGGCCAAGTGATTGGTTACAGGTGTGTGGCCTGCGCTTGGGAGGGTGGAGAAGAAAGCATTCTGGATAATACAGAGGTCATGCTTTCATGTTGAGGAATCTAGATTTATTTCACAAACAAATAGACTATAATTAGTAACACAAAATATGAAGCACACTGGATTTCACTGGACCATAATCCTACTTATTAGTGGATTACAACTATGTGCATTTTAAGTATTTCAATTTAAATTGATTTTATTTTCCCCAAAATTGCAAGCTAGAACTAGCAGTCAAAACAGGATAAAACTGCAAAGCTCACAACTGCTAAATTCAAGAATTTAGGTTTTGAACATGCAGCATTTCTTTTCTTAAAAGACGACTCAGGTATGTCAAGAAATCCTGTAAAACAAGAACATGTGCTTGAACAGCTGGTTAATTGTTGAAGATACGCACAACCTAAACACAGAACAAAAAACATTGGGAACAGGTTTTGAACCATGCTCCATTTGTGTACCAAGTTTTATTGAAATCCAACCATTAGTTTTGGAGACATTGTTTAATGACAGACTAACAGAGGCGAAAACATTACCAGTATCTACCTACTGTGGTGGAGGTAATTCACACCAGACAATGATGTATAAATACCTATCTTCTGGTATTATCCTAACTAGTGGTGACTGCACATAGGAAAACACAGTGAACAGCAAGGAAGGAGGGGGGTAGGAATTAGGAAGAACTAAAATATTTTAATTTCATTTGCAGAAAAATTTGAAGATAAAGTTTCATGAAAATGGACAATTTCACTTTTTTTGGTACATTTACCAAGTTTTCCAAATCACTATTATTTCAGAGTGTATGTGTTTAAAAAAGAATAAATCAAACCAGCTATAAAGAGAAAATCAATAATGAGCTGTCTGAAATAGAACTAAATTAAATCCACTGTAGTTCCAATCCCTTTTGTAACCATCCTAAAAAGCAAACAATGAAAAGAATACCATGAAGTAAACAATGTGAAATTAAAATTCTATAAAAACAATGTAGCACTGGAGCGCATTAGCTCCTGTTGCCAGCAATTATATCATTCCTATACCTGGTCCTTCTAATAACGGCTTAGTGATATCATCACTGGATTGGCCCCAATGATCCTACACAATCCCCCGGCTAACATCAGGAGCTAATACCGTAATTGGGGGAGATGTCACAGAGACTAGTCAAACAGGCCTATCATCCCTTGTTCCACTAACAGGGTAATGTGTCAGTGGTATATAGTCAGACAGGAGCTTCTTTAAAGAATCCTCAACATCAACTCCGAACCCAATTAAATCTCGTAACATCAGGTCAAATATAGGCAAGGAAACGTCCTGGCGGTTATATGTACCATTGCATTCACAACAATGTTCAACTAGAAAAGCCAAATGGATGATTAATCTTGATCTCACGTAGACGTCTACATCACAGCTGCCAAACTTCAGTCAATTCAAAACATTCCATGTGATATCAAAAAACAGTCATAAGACAATGGATATGGAAAAGGCCTGTCAACATTCCAACAGTCATACTGAAGACTTGCTCTCCAGAACATGCTGCACTCATAGCTAAACTGTTCTAGTACAGCTACAACAATAGCATCAACAGATATACCTTCTACACAAAAAGCACAACAAATCCTACTCTCACTCATTGATAAGGTAATGGAAGGTATACTCAATAGTGCTATAAAGCAGCACTTGCACAGCAACAACCTGCTCACTAAGTTCAGTTTGGGCTCCACCAGGGCCACTCAGTTCCTGACCTCATTATAGCCTTACTACAAACACGAATGACAAAATAATTCAATTCCAGAGGTGAGGTGAGAGTGACTGCTCTTGACATTTCGGCCGCACTGGACAGAGTATGGTATCAAGAAGCCCAAGTGAAACTGGAACCAATGGGAATCTCTCTGCTAGTTGAAATCATTCTTGATACAAAGGAAGATAGTTGTAATTGTTTGAGATCAGTCATCTTTGCCCCAGAATATCTCTGCAGGAGTTCCTCAGGGTAGTGCCCTTAGTCGAACCATGTTCAGCTACTCCAACAACAATCTTTCATCCATCATAAAGTCAGCTGTGGAGATATTCGCTGCTTAATGTTCAGCACATTCACAACTCCTCAGATACTGAAAGTGCCTATGCCCAAATGCAGGAAGACCCAGACAATATTCAAATTTGGGTTTGAGGGGCACATAACATTCACGCCACACATGTGCCCGGCAACGACCATCTCCAATAAAAGGGAATCTAATCGTTTTGCTTTGACACTCAACAGGGATCGACCAGAAACTGAACTTACAATCTAAATACAATGGCTACAGAAGTAGTAACTTGCCTCCTTATTACCAAAGCTTGTCCACCACCCACAAGGTACAAGTCCAGAGTGTAATCCTAACTTGCCTGGATGAGTGCAACTCCAATAACACTTAAAGCATGATACCATCAAGACAAAGCAACCTACTTAATTGCTTGTGGATGAGTGCCATTCATTCCTTCCATCAGACACTCAATAGCAGCACTGCATACCATCAGCAAGATGAATAATAGAAATTCACCAAGGGTCCTTAGCACAGCCCAAACTCCTGAACACTACCATTGAGAAAGAGAAGTGCAACACATACATAGGAACACTACTATCTGCAAGTTCCCCTCAAAACTACTCACTATCCTGACTTGGGGAAACATATTACCTTTCATTAAGGTATTGAGAGATCAAAATCCTGGAGCTTTCTAGCTTAGTTTTGTGTGTCTATCCATACCATATGGATTGCAGCAGTTCAAGAAAGCAGCTCATCACCAGCTCTTCAAGGACAACTAGAATGGACAATAAATACTGGACACAGCCGGAGAACAAATAATTGTTTAACATTATTTAATTAATTCAATTTTAACAATTTAATTGTTCAGCATAAACTATAGACACTACCTTTTCTACCTGCTGCCAACAGACTGCACAAACTGTACCTGTAACTATAAGGCAACCATTTCCCTTGAAATAAAACATTTATTGTGCGAGAAAGCCTCAAAAAGATACTATTTTACTTCATCCATCCTTGACCTAGAAAAAAAAAGATTGCTATAGCCAAGACAAGACTCCTGTATTCTGATATATGCCAAATTTGGTATTTAAATCCAGAGTTACAAAAACAAATGCACCATAATCATCACTTCTCATCTTTTTCACCAAGCACTATTTCGCAATCAAGTGGTCAGGCATAGAATCCAGGAAGTATTCTTCAACCAGTTACAGATGGTACATAACTACAGCAGAGATAACTTTTGTCCCAATTTCATTCATTTCTAAGAAAACATATTGACGTGCCGTCGCCATGAGTGATGTTCATCGGGGCACTTGCAGTAAAGCCATGCAAAATCATGTAATTAATTGCTTAGAGGAGAAAGTGAGGACTGCAGATGCTGGAGATCAGAGCTGAAAATGTGTTGCTGGAAAAGCGCAGCAGGTCAGGCAGCATCCAAGGAACAGGAGAATCGACGTTTCGGGCATAAGCCCTTCTTACGCCCTGAAAGGCTTATGCCCGAAACGTCGATTAATTGCTTAGAGCCACTTACTTTAAAACATCAATGCCATTGGTTTTTAATTAATCCAGTGATACTTTTGTTTCCCTTGTTTTGTCAATTATGAAATCTGACACATGCAAAATAAAGCAACAAAATCAAGAATTTCCAATTAATATGTATGACGAATGTTTTGTCTTTGAAGTTCACTTGCAGGACAACTTTACCCCAAGCCTCTTTATAGTCTTGTTCAAAATATGAACAAAAAAGCTAACACCAGAGGTGAGTTCACAGTGACTGCCCTTGGTATTGAGGCAGTTCTTAAGCGAATGTATCATAAAAGAGTCCCAGTCAAAATAAAGCCAACTGGGATCAGCAGGACAACAAAAAAAAAAAAATCTGGAATTAAGAATCTACTGATCACCATGAAACCATTCTCAATTGCCAGAAAAACTCATCTGGTTCACTAATGTCCTTCAGGGAAGGAAATCTGTCAACCTCACCTGGTCTGGTCTACACATGACTCCAGACCCACAGTTGACATTCAGTTGGCCTCTGAAATGGTCTAGCAAGCCAGTCAGTTGCACCAATCACTACAAAGTCTCAAAGAAATGGAACTGGACAGATCATTTGGCATTGAACTAGGCACCAGAAAAGACAATAGCAGAAACAGGCCTGTCGACCCTGCAAAGTCCTCCTCACTAACATCTGCTGATGAAGTCGCGCTTATCCGTTTTTGGCGAATACCTTGTATAGTGTTCCTCTTCTTCTTTTTGCAGTCCTGGTGTACTGCAGTGTGTTGTGGCCCTTTTGAATAGTGTCCTGATGCAGCTTCGTTTGTGTGTGTTGGGGTGGTTACTTTCATAGTTTTGGACTTGGTCTGTGTGTGTGTGGCTTTCCTGTATACTCTTGTATTCGCCAAAAACGGATACCCGCGCAACTTCATCAGCAGATGCCTAAGAGAAAGGCCACGGAACGAGGACATACCACAACCAAAAGGACTAGCCACACTACCATACATCAGGAGCATCTCAGAACTGACAGCCAGACTACTGTGACCCCTAGGACTCATAACAGCACACAAACCAACAGCCACGCTCAGACAACAACTCACCAGAACGAAGGACCCGATACCCAACATGAGCAAGACGAATGTAGTGTACAAAATACCATGCAAGGACTGCACAAAACACTATATAGGACAAACAGGAAGACAGCTAACAATCTGCATACATGAACATCAACTAGCCACGAAACGACACGACCAGCTATCCTTAGTAGCCACACACGCAGACAACAAGCAACATGAATTCGACTGGGACAACACTACTATCATAGGGCAAGCCAGACAGAGAACAGCCAGGGAATTCATAGAGGCATGGCATTCATCCACAAACTCCATCAACAAACACATCGACCTGGACCCAATATACCAACCACTACAGCGGACAGCTGAAACTGACAACCGGAAGCGGCAGGGACAGACCACTATAAACACCGGAGGAAACATCAAAGAAGTGCTTCGCAGGAGGCTCCCAAGCACTGATGATGTCGCCTAGCCAGGGGACGAAATGTTTGCAACAAAAACTTTCAGCTCGGCGAACAGAACCACAACAACTGCTTATACTGTTTGGCATGCAAGTAGTTCTGTGTGGTGGCTTCACCAGATTGACACCTCATCTTCAGGTAAGCTTAGTGTTGCTCCTCGCGTGCCCTCCTGCACTCTCCATTGAACCAGAGTTGATCCCCTAGCTTGATGGTAATGGATGAGTGCCAGGCTATGAAGTTACAGATTGTGTTGGAGTAAAAGTCTGCTGTTGATGATCCACAGTGCCTCATAGATGCCCATTCTTGAGTTGCCAGACCTGTTCAAAGTCTGTCCTCTTTTCGCACAGTGATAGTGCTACACAACACGATGGAAGTTATTCTCAATGTGAAAACAGGATTTTATTTCCACAAAGACTGTGTAGTAATCACTTTTACCAATACTGTCATGGACAGATGCATCTGCAGCTGGCAGATTGGCAGAGGTCAAGTATGCTTTTTCCTCCTCTTGGTTTCCTCAACATCAGCCACTGACCCAGTCTAACCGCTGTGTCCTTTTAGGAACTGACCAACTTGATCAGTAGTACGACCACTGAACTACTCTAGGTGGACATTGAAAATCCCCCAGGCAAAGGTGAGGACTACAAATACTGGAGGTCAGAATCGAAAAGTGTGGTGCTGGGAAAGCATGACCAATCAGGCTGCATCTGAGGAGCAGGAGAGTCGACGTTTCGAACAAGAGCTCTTCATCAAGAATGAGGGGATGGCCCATTGGGGAGGAAGGGTGGGCTGGGGGAAGGTAGCTGAGAATGCAATCGGTAGATGAAGGTGAGAGGTGCAGTGATGGTGATAATGTTGAGAGGTGGGTGGATCGGATAGGTGGGAAGGAAGATGGACAGGTAGGACAGTTCAAGAGGGCAGTGCAGAGTTGGAAAGTTGGATCTCTGATAAGTTGGGTGCAGGGGAAATGAGAAAACGTTTGAAATCAACATTGATCTTGTGTGGTTTGGAGGGTTCACAGGTGGAACTTCCACATCCGACTGAAATTTACTTGTACTTCCATACATGTCATCTACTGTGTCTGTTGCTGTCTACATTAGAGAGACAGGATGCCAACTTGCGGAACGTTTCATCTCTGGAACACGTACTAAACAACTCCACCGCCCTGTGGCTGAACACTTGAATTCCCCCTCCCACTCCGCCAAGGGCTGCCTCCACTTCCAAACTCTAGACACCCGATGCCTGGAGGAAGAACTCATCTTCCACATTGGAACCCTTCAACCACACTGGATCAATGTCGATTTTCACCAGTTTCCTCATTTCCCCTGCCTCCACCATATCCCAGATCCAATCTGCCCTCTTGAACTACCTGTCCATCATCCTTTCCACCTTTTCACTCCAGCCTCCTCTCTTACCTGTCGTCATCACTACCCCTCCCCAACCTCATTGCTTTCCCAGCTACCACCACTCGTTCTCTTCCCCTTCTCTCCCCCCGTTCCATTTATGTCTCAGCCACTTTGGGCCACCCCCTCATTCTTCCTGATGAAGAGCTCATGCCCAAAATGTTGACTTTCTTGCTCCTCTGATTCTGCCTGATCGGCTGTGCCTTTCCAGCACCACACTTTTCGATGTTGAAGTCCCCCACCCGAGCTACAAATCTTCGCACAAACTTTGAACTATAAGCAGTAAGTGATAGGCAGAGCTAAGCAATCCATAACAATCAGATCCAAGCTCTGCAGTCCTGCCACATCCAGTGGTGAATGGTAATGGACAATTAAACAGCTCACTTAAGAGGAAGTTCCACAAATATTCCCAACCTCAATGATGGAAGAGCCCAGCAAATCAGTGCAAAAGATAAGGCTGAAGCTTTCACAGCAATCTCAGCCTCCTCCAGTGGTCCATTAGACATAAGAGCAGAAATTAGGCCATTCAGCCCACCATTCAATGATGGCAGATAAGTTTCTCAATCCCATTCTCCTGCTTTCTTCCCATAACTCTCGATCCCCTTTACAATCAATAACAATCAATCTCAGTCTTAAACATATTCAATGACTTGGCCTTCTGTGACTGTGAATTGCATAGATCCACTATTCCCTAGCTGAAGAAGTTTCTCCTTATCCCCATTCTAAAAGGTCTTCCCTTTACTCTAAGCCTGTGCCCTTGGGTCCTCGTCTCTCCTACCAATGGAAACATCTTCCCAACACCCACTGTCCAGGCCATTCAGTTCTCTGTAAATTTCAGTAAGATACCCCCTCATCCTTCTAAACACCATCGAGTATAGACCCAGGGTCCTTAAACATTCCTCATATGTTAAGCTTTTCATTCTCACCTCCCCCTCATGGTGGAGGGCAGGGGGGGCGGGGGGAGGGGGGGGGCGGGGGGGGGCGGTGTGGCATTGTTGATCAGGGACAATATTACAGTTGTAGAAAAGATGTTTGGGGACTCATTAACTGAGGTAATATGGGCTGTTGTTAGAAACAGGAAAGGAGAAGTCACCATGCTGGGAGATTTCTACAGGCTCCGTATAGTCCCAGAGATGTAGAGGAAAGGATAGCAAAGATGATTCTCGATAGGAGTGAGAGAGGCAGGGTAGTTGTCATGGGGGACGTCAACAATCCAAATATTGACTGGGATCACCACAGTATGAGTACTATAGATGTGTCGGTTTTTGTCCAGTGTGTGCAGGAGGGCTTCCTGACACAGTATGTCGACAGGCCACTTTAGATTTAGTACTGGATAACGAGCCTGGCCAGGTGTTAGATTTGGAAGTAGGTGAGCACTTTGGAGACTGCAATCACAATTCTGTCAGGATTAGTGATTGAAAGGGATAGGTGTACTCCACCGAGCTGGGGGGGGGGGGGGGGGGGGGGAGGAGGAGGAGAGGAAGGTAGGGAAATTACAATGCAATTAGGAAAGATTTAGGAAGCGTAGAATGGGGAAGGAAACTGCGGGGGATGAGCACATTAAAAATGGAGCTTATTCAAGGAAAAGCTCCTGTGCGTCCTAGATAAATATGTACCTGTCAGGCAGGGAGGAAGATATAGAATGCGTGAGCCGTAGTTTACTAAGGAAGTGGAATCCCTGGTCAAGAAGGCGGCGGCGGCTTATGTTAGGACAAAATGTGAAAACTCAGTTAGGGCGCTTGGGGGTTACAAGGAAGTCAGGAAAGACGTAAAAAGAGAGCTCAGAAGAGCCAGTAGGGGACATGAGAAGTTGTTGGCAGATAGGATCAGGGTTAATCCTAAGGTTTTCCACAGGTATGTCAGGAATAATAAAAGAATGACGAGAGTTATATTAGGGCCAATCAAGGATAATAGTGGGAAGTTGTGTGTGGAGTCAGAGGAGTTAGGGGAAGCACTAAGTAAATATTTTTCAACAGTGTTCACTATAGAAAAAGAAAATGTTGGCGAGGAAGATAGAGATACTTGCATCTAGACTAGAAGAGATTGAGGTTCACAAGGAAGAGGTATTAGAAATACTGCAGAGTGTGAAAATAGACAAGTCCCCTGAGCCGGATGGGATCTATCCTAGGATCCTCTAGGAAGCAAGCGGAGAGATTGCCGAGCCTTTGGCATTGATCTTCAAATCATCATTGTCTCCAGGAATAGTGCCTGAGGACTGGAGGATAGCAAATGTGGTTCCCTTGTTCAAAAAGGGTAGTAGAGACAACCCTGGTAATTACAGACCAGTGAGTCTCACTTCAGCTTTTGGTAAAGTGTTGGAAAAGATTATAAGAGATAGAATTTATAACCATCTAGAAAAGAATAATCTGATCAGGGACAGTCAGCACCGTTTTGTGAAGGGTAGGTCATGCCTAACGAATCTTATTGACTTTTTTGACAAAGTGACCAAACAGGTAGATGAGACCGGTTGATGTGGTATATATGGATTTCAGCAAGGCGTTCGATAAGGTTCCCCACAATAGGCTATTATACAAAATGCGGAGGAATGGGATTGTGGGAGACATAGCAGTTTGGATTGGTAATAGGCTTGCTGAAAGAAACAGAGGGTTGTAGTTGATGGAACATGTTAATCTGGGTGTCCAGTCACTAGCGGCATACCGCAAGGGTCGGTGTTGGGTCCACTGCTGGTTGTCATTTTTATAAATGACCTGGATGAGGGCTTAGAAGGGTGGGTCAGTAAATTTGCGGACGACACCAAGGTCGGTGGTGTTGTGGATAGTGACGAAGGATGTAGTAGGTTGCAGAGAAACAGATAGGATACAGAGCTGGGCTGAGGGGTGGCAAATGGAGTTTAATAGGGACAAGTGTGAGGTGATACACTTTGGACTGAGTAATCGGAATGCAAAGTACTGGGCTAATGGTAGGATTCTTGGGAGTGCAGATGAGCAGAGAGATCTCGGTGCGCACGTACGCAAATCCCTGAAAGCTGCCACCCAGATTGACAGGGTTGTTAAGAAGGCATAGTGTTTTGGCCTCTATTAATAGAGAGATTGAGTTCCGGAACCAGGAGGTTATGCTGCAGCTGTACAAAGCTCTGGTACAGCCACAGTTCTGGCCACCGCATTATAAGAAGGATGTGGAAGCTTTGGAAAGGGTGCAGAGGAGATTTACTAGGATGTTGCCTGGTATGGAAGGAATGTCTTACATGGAAAGGCTGAGGGCCTTGAGGCTGTTCTCATTAGAGAGAAGAAGGTTGAGAGGTGACTTAATAGAGACATACAAGATGATCAGAGGGTTAGATAGGGTGGACATGGAGAGCCTTTTTCCAAGTACGGGGATGGCAAACACGAGGTGACACAACTTCAAAGCGAGGGGGGATAGGTATAAGACAGATGTCAGAGGTAGTTTCTTTACTCAGAGTAGTAAGGGTATGGGATGCTTTGCCTGCAACGGTAGTAGATTCGCCAAGTTTAAGTGCATTTAAGTCGTCATTGGGCAGGCAAATGGACATACATGGAATAGTGTAGGTGGGATGGGCTTCAGATTAGTAGGACAGGGCAGCGCAACATCGAGGGCCAAAGGGCCTGTACTGTGCTGTAATGTTCTATGTTCTAATCTCCTCTGAATACACTGCAGGGCTAGTAGATCCTTCTGAGATATGGGGTCCAAAACTGTGCACAATATACAAATGTGGCCTGACCAGAGCCTTGCGGAGCCTGGTTTTATATTTGAGTCCTCTCAGAATAAATTTGCCTTCCTACTGACTCAACCTGCAAGTTTACCTTGAGATAATCCTGGATTAGAGCTCCCAAGTAATTTTCCCCCCATTTAGAAAACAGTCCATGCTTCTAATCTTCTTATCAAAGTGCATGATCTCACATTCTCCCATGTTGTATTCCATCTGCCAATTCTTGCGCAGCATTAGAGACACCAGTCTTCAGCAATTTGATTCACTCCACGTAATATTAAAGAAACAGTTGGAGACACGGGATACTGCAAAGGCTACATGCTGTGACAACATTTAAGCAATAGTACTGAAGATTTTGCTCCATAGCTTGCCACTCCCCTAGCCAAACTGTTCCAGCACCCGATGCGAAAAATTGCCCAAGTATGTCCTGTACATAAAAATCCAAGACAAATCCAACCTGGCCAAATACTGTCCCTCAGTCTACTCTTGATCATCAGTCAACTGATGGAAGGTATAATTAATAGTGCTATCAAGCAGCACCTGTCCAGCAATAATGTGCTCAGTAATGCACAGTTTGGGTTCTACCAGGCCATTCAGCTCTGCCCCTCCAAGCCACTCACCATCCTGACTTGGAAATATATTTCCATTTCTTCATTGTCGCTGGTTCAAAATCCTGAAATTCCCTCCCTAACGGCATTGTAGGTCAACCTGCAGCAGGTGGACTTCAACAGGTCAAGAAGGCTGCTCGCCACCAACTTCTCAAGGGTAACTAAGGAAGGACAATGAAATGCTGGCCAGCCAGTGACTCCCGCAACGCACAAATGAATAAAGAAAGAAAACTTCCACAGGCTCAAGTCATATCTAACATTAAGGAATGTGATGATTGCTGTGGAAGCTAAATGATCCTATCACATAACAAGAAGCGTGTTACGACACAGACAGCCGGCTGAACCGAAGATGCCTTCGTACCTCTGTATTTAAAACACAATAAATTTAAACCAGTGAGGACACCCAAGTAGTCACTCCAATGGTTCCTAAACAGATTTTGAATAACCAATCCCATTCTTGGTGAATTATTAATTTCCAGATATTTTAATCAAAAGGCTTAACAATTTATTAAATACAAACTACCATTAGCAGACAGAAAACTAAACTGCATGGTAAATTGATTAATATCTATGTTTCAACCCGGAAATATTTCTTGTCAGTCCTATTCACACAAAAACACCAGACAAACAAATACACAATTAAAGGATAAATAAAATAACTAAATTGTTCAGATTAATTAAATGTCATTCACAATGCGTTGTTCACAGGTTTCATGTGTGGACTCTGGCTGCTTTTCTTGAAGTGTTGATTAGGGTCATCTTGTCAGTTCACCCAGGCAAAGACAGCAATACTTTTAACTCAGCTTTCCTTTCTTTGGGTCTCTGGAAGCTGGTGTATCAGGTTAGACGGGGAGCTTTCAAATCTTCATGCTGTCTCTACAGCATTCCAGAATCATCTCTCAGAAAACAGTTTAATTTTTTTAAAAATTCTTGTCCCATCCTAACAATTTGATCAACTGCCCATGGGCCCTTAGTCACCATTCAACAAACCCCATCTGCTTGTATGTAGGGCCCCCTGCAGACTTGCTGGAACCACCTTCCAGGTGGCTGACCTTGTTAATAGCCAACTTCTGCTATCTGTTTAAACACAATGCTTATCCCAGGGTTGCTGTGAATGCTGAAACCTTTTCATCAAGGCTCAGCCTGTAATTAGTCTCCAAGCCTGCCTCACAAAGAAACAGAGCTGGCCTGGTCTGTTCTCTTTTTAACGAAAGCTTTCCCAGTCATTTCCAGCTCATAATTGAAACTTATGAAAAGTAAAACAAAAAAAATTGCAACATCAACAATGGGTTCCTCAAGGCAATGTCCAAGCACCCACTAACTCCAACAGTCCCTTCCCTCCAGAACAAGATTAGAGGTGTGGTCGTTCCCTACTGATTGCACAACATTCAGGTCCATTAAACAAAAAAACTGAAAGAACTATGGATGTTGGAAATCAGAAACAAAAACAGAAATTGCTGGAAAAACTCAGCAGGTCTAGCAGAATGTGTGGAAAGAAAGAAGAATTAATGTCTCAAGTCCCTTCTTCAGAACTGTGAAGAATTAGGTCCATTCACAATTTCTTAGCATAATAAGACAATTGATGCCCACATGAAATATAATATTGACAGACTTTGGGCTGACCAGTGACAAGTCAAGTTTGCACCACACATTAATATCAGACGTGGCTCAGCAAATAACACTATCGCCTCTGAATTCAAAGGTTGTGCGTTTAACTCCCAATCCACAAACTCAAGCATGAAAATTGATGTTAACATTTCGGTGTAATGCTACAAGAAAGCTGCATTGTCCGAGGTAACTCCTTGGTATAAGACATCCAACTGTTCTTTAAGTTGAATACAGATGCTCCCACTGTACTATTACACGAAGGGTAGGAGAGTTCACCCAGTGGCGTCACCAATATTTATCCATCAATCAACGTCACAAAAACATATCATCCAGTCAATACTACACTGACGTTTGTGGGAGTTTGCTGTGCAGAACTGCTATGCAAGAAGTTTCCTGCAATAACAGCATTTTTTGTAATGTTTGAAGGTTATGCAAATGCATATTTATATAAATGCACAAATTCATACAAATACCAGGTAATGTCTATTGCCAATTAGATTGAATCTAACCATCAACTCTGAACATGACCAATGATTTCTCCTCCGTCAACATTCTGAGGGTCATCAGTGATCAGAAACTCAACTGCCCCAGCTGCATAACTGCTAATGACTATAAGACTGGTTAATGATTCTGTAGTGAGACAGTATCAGCATCTTGCTACAACAGCATTTTATTAACCAACTGCTTCCCCACGTATGAGGGGAAGGGCAGCAAGTACATAGGGAAAGCAGCACATCTAAATTCCCCTGCAAGTTAAATGCCAACCCAACTTGGACATCTACCGCTGTACGTTTAGTCGCTGCGTTAGAATCTAGAGTTCCTTATCTAACAGTCATAGCACCTTGGCCACATGGACCACAGTGGTTCAAGAAGATGGCTCATGTTCTCAAGGCCAACTATGAATGGGTAATAAATGCAACTTTATTTTATTTACTTAAAATAAATAATATTGTTGTACAAGTACTTTTATATTTCAGACAATTAAGTATAATCCACAATATACAAAAATATAGACAAAATAATAGTACAGTATTCAGATGATTCAACTTGAAGCAGCTTGTATCATTGATACAGCCTTTTCCTGAAGGCTACTTACAGCTATTCCCAGCTTTCCAGAAAAACATTTAGAAGAACAGTTGAAGTAGGAAAATGTAAGGGAGATGGTTACAGGAGGATATAGGCAGATTGATCTGCACATCCAACCAAAGACACAGAATTTAACCCTAAAAAGTGCGAGATGATGCACTTTGGAAGAAGTAACAAAGCAAGGGAATGCTCATTGAATGGCAGAACACAAGGAAGCTTCGAGGGTCAGAGGGACTTTGGGGTGTTTGGCCACAAATCCCCGAAGGTGGCAGGGCAGGTTAATAGGATAGTTTAGAAGGCATATGAGGACATTTGCCTTTATCAGTCAAGACACAGATTGTACAAACAGGACGGTTATGTTGGAGGTGTTCAAAACTTTGATTAAGCCACAGCTGGAGTTTTGTTTGTAGTCTGGTCACCATATTAGGAAGGGCATGATTGCACTGGAGAGGGTGCAGAAGAGAATCACCAGGATGTTGCCTGGGATGGAGCATTTTAGCTACAAAGAGAGGTGGATAAACTCAGATTATTTTCTTTGGAGCAGAGAAGTTGAGGAGGGGCCTGAGATGTACAAGATTATGAGGGACAGAGCAGTTGTTTCCTTACGTTGAAGGGTCAATAACAAAGAAGCATTACCTTATGGTTAAAATGGCAGGAGATTTAGAAGATACTCAAGGAAAAATGTTTTCACCCAGAGGGTGATAGAGGTCTGGAATACACTGCCTGGAAGATAGTACAATCTCACAAACTTTTAAAATGGACTTGGATGTCATAGTGACTCAAGTGTCATAGCATTCATTTTATGGGCCTAGTGCTGGAAAGAGGGCATAGATTTAGTGTATTTTTGGAGGTAAAGTGTTGATAGGCTGAAGGGCCTCTTCTGTACTGCATGATTCTCTGATTCTAAATCTGACGTTTCTCCAAGCTGATTGATTTGCCAACACAATGCATTATTTGAAGAAACATCAAGGAGATGATGGAAGTGCACTAGTGTGCTTTATATGCATTTGCAAAAAGCTTTGTGAATGATATAGTGAGGGGGTGAGGACAGTCACTTCGAGAGGGTGCGAGGGCTTTCGTCAGTCCAGAACTGTTCTCGGCAGCATTTCAGGAAGTAGAACTCACTTTTAATCACTGTAAACAAATGATGCGATCAGTGTTGAACACGTCTTCGATGTAATGTTTCTATCGGGACCTTGAGATCTCCTTCGGATAATCGATAATTGGATAATTGACATTCAGATTATCAAGGTTCTTCTGTACAGAGGAACCTCGATTATCCGAAGGCCACTGGTTCATTCAGTTAAATCAAACGCCGGATAACACAGTTTAGCCATGCATTGGGATCTTGCGATCTTGTTTGGATAATCCAAAATTCGGATAATCGAATGCTGGATAATCAAGATTCTTTTGTAAATGATATTTTCCTAGCTACCATCAGTTCTGAGGAAGGGTCACCAGACCCAAAACATTAACTGTGATTTCTCTTCACAGATGCTGCTAGAGTTGCTGAGCTTTTCCAGCTATTTCTGTTTTGTTTCTGATTTACAGCATCCACAGTTCTCAGTTTTTATGAGCAATTCTTTGCTTTATTTTAGAGTAAGAAGCAGTGTGTGTTGCAGACAGTGACAGTTTCAAAGACAAAGTTGGATTGCACTAAGGACTAGGACTGAGCCCCTTTTCCTGACTTTTACAGCATTTAAATGAAGCAAAGTGAAGAGCTATGTTTATTAATATTTAGAGATAACAATGAGTTGTGTGGTGGGGATGACGAGAACATGATCAAGTAGCCTGAGAACATAAGAACTAGGAGCAGGTCTAGGCCATCTGGCCCTTCAAGCCTGCTCTACCATTCAATAAGACCATGGCTGTTCTAGAACTGGGAGGAGCACACTGGAAGACAGGAATCTTAAAACCAGCAGATCAAAGATTCCACTTATATGCTGTTAGTTTGAGGCTAGGGAAGAGGATCAGAGTGAAGGTGTAAAAAATGTCGAAAGGTGAGCAATTTCAAGTACCTGATTAACAAATAAAGGGTTCTCAAAATGAAGGTTATGACAATGTAAACAATGATTAAACTTGTTTCCAGAGATTTAGAAGACAGTTAACCAAAGTGCAAAACACGAAAATAGTTGCAAGAATTGAATGGCAAGAGAAGAAAAAGTTATTCACACATTGATCGGTTAAAATGAGAAACTCCCTGCCATAAATCATTTCCAAAGTAGAGTCACGAATTATTGTCAAAAGTGTTGAAGAATTGAAAAAAGGAATAACAATGGGAATGGGGAACAAACACGCAAATTGGAATACATTTTATTATTTTCAACTGATAGCCTGGAACAACGTCTGCATCCTGCAGTTAATTCGGCCTTCAAACACCAATGCCTATTACTGAACAAAATGTCATAAAAAATACAATGCTAAACTATTCAGTTTTCTTTGGGAGAACCTTACTGCCAGATTAATTCATATAACTAACCACAAACAATTTATAGACAGCAACATTGCTGAAAAATGGTCTTACTGTGAAAGTCTATCAGGAACCAAAGCGAAGTAGAAATACGCCATGAACCTTTATGAATGATCACCAGGCGACATCTACTGCTGGCTGTTAAGACCAGCTACTTTTACTGTTTCAACTTCAATGAAAATACAGTTATATCCCAATGGATTCGTCCAGATCTGTGTTACAGGTTTTACTCTGCGAGAAAGGCAAGGAAAAAGTGTCAATTAGTCTCCAAATAATAATTTATCACATAAGTAATAGATAGCCTGGAGTTTTTTTTTAAATAGATATTTTTATTAGAAATTTAACATTTTTACAAGTTTACAAAAATAAACAAAACTCTCAGATAAAAACATTGATATACAATTAGCTCCAATATACAATAGCCAAAATTTAACAAAAAAAACAAAACAAAAGAAAACAAAAAAAAGGAAAAAAAAACAAAATAAAACTCAACTATCTACTAATCTAACCTACAACGAACCAGAGTGTATATTTAAGTCTCTTACATGCTCGGAATGTGTTAGCATCAGATGTAATAAAACCCGTATTCGTGCGGGATTCCTCCCCCGAGGGGCCCCAGACCAGCCAGGTTTGTAATCTCAATTAAATAAAAGCCCTTGATAGGATAGCCGCAACATCTGTATTTATGTAATTCAAGAAGGGCTGCCATATTTTATAAAATAATTCAGTCTTTCGGTGCACCATATTTGTAAGGAGGTCAAGGGGAATACATTCCATAATTAGTCTGTGCCAATTTGAAAGTCCAGGGGGCCCTCAGCCGCCCAGTTCACCAAAATATTTTTCCTTGCACAGAAAGAAAGAATAGAAAATAGTCTCTTCCCGTACGTGTCCAGGGAGGGAAAGTTCGAAAAGCCCAAGAGGAGAGATACAGGGTCCACTTTAATTTCCGTTCCTAAAATTTCTGTCAGGGTACTTGCTACTTTAGTCCAATATCTACGGATCTTATGACACGTCCATAAGCAATGTACAAGAGTGCCCACCTCTATTTTGCATTTAGGACACATTGGAGATGCTCCTGCCTTAAATTTTGCCAATTGAAACGGTGCTATATGGGCCCTATGAAGTATCTTCAGCTGGATAGCCTGGATAGTCTGTTACAAATAGTAATTCTTCTAGCATTTTCCCAAACATCCTTTCACGTTTCTGTGGACATTTCTAGTCCCAAATCCTGATGCCAAGCTTTAAGCAGATTACCCATATCTCCCGATACTTCATCGTGTAGTAAATAATAAATAGTACTGACAGAAGATACCCCCACTGGTCATAGGACACTACATTCTCTATCTGATTTATAAAGACTATCTAATAACGTAGTCGTCTTCTGTATATAATCTCGAATTTGGAAGTATCGAAAGAGGTCTCCATTGGGTATCCGAATTTCTGACGCAGCTGCTCGAAAGACATCAGGACCCCGTCTTTAAATAGATCCCTTAGACATGAGATACCCCTGGATCTCCAGAGTTTAAAAAAGTGGCATCTGTTAACCCTGGTTGGAATCCCCATGCTCCCACTATCGGTGCATAGGGGGATGTTTTATGTGAATTGCCCTCATTTTGCCGCATTATATTCCAAGCCTTGATTGTATTTAGTATTATAGGGTTTTTACAGTGATCTGTAATGATTTTCCTCTTGTCTGAAAATAAAAGGTTAATAAGTGGGAATTTTACTTGAGAAGCCTCGATGTCCAACCAGATTGATTGTGGATCAGACAAGACCCAATCAGCTATGTAACTTAATCGGGAACTTAACTGATATTTCCTAAAGTCTGTGAAGTCCAATCCACCCCTTGCCTGTGGAAGCTGTAGCTTCTTCAGCTTAATGAGGGGCCGCCTATGATTCCAGATAAAGGAAACCAGCCAGCCATATAATTTACATAAAGCCGTGCTCGGCAGCATCACCGGAAGCATTCTCTTAGGATATAGGAGACGGGGCAGGACATTCATTTTGATTAGTGCTATTCTACCCAACCAGGAAATTGGTAGGTCTCCCCATCGCTGGAGGTCCTGCCTTATCCTTTCCAATAAATACACAAAATTAGCCTTATACAACTGACCAAATACTGGAGTAATAAAAATGCCTAAATATAAAAAGCCCTCCAGGGACCAGCGAAAGGGAACGAGGGATCCGTCCGCTAAGCGGGGTATCATAGCAAGGCCACCCATTGGCATAGCCTCCGATTTTGAAAAATTAATTTTATAGCCTGAGAATGCACTAAATGTATTAATAACATGGATTAGGCGAGATATGCACATAAGAGGGTTACTGAGGAATAGAAGAACATCATCTGCATAAAGGGTAATTTTATGTTTACCTGTACCAATCCTTGGGGCCACTATATTAGGATCAGCTCGTATAGCTTCTGCTAGTGGTTCAATTATTAGCGTAAATAACAATGGCGAGAGGGGACATCCCTGACGGCAGCCCCTACCCACACTGAAGCTATCCGAACCTAATCCATTGGTAACCACAACTGCTTTGGGATCAATATACAATGTTGAGACCCATTTGGTAAACACCTGTCCAACGCCAAACCTCTCCAATGTGTAAAACAAATATGACCATTCGACCCTATCAAATGCCTTTTCCGCGTCTAATGAAACCACTACTCCTGGTATCTTTCCCTGATGACAAGCTTGAATCATATTCAGAGTCCTTCTAACATTATTGGATGATCTACGGCCCTTAATAAACCACGTCTGATCCTCCTTTATAATATGTGGCAGTATCCTTTCTAGTCTCAGTGCTAACGTTTTAGAGAGGATTTTAAAATCTACATTTAGCAAGGATATTGGTCTGTATGATGTACAATCTTCTGGGTCCTTTCCTTTTTTAAGGATAAGAGAGATATTTGCCTCTTTAAGCGAAGGCGGGAGACAGCCCTGACAAATGCATAGTTATACATGTCCATAAGTGGACCAGCCAGTATTTCTGTAAATTCTTTATAGAATTCAGCTTGAAAACCATCTGGGCCCGGCGCCTTACCATTTTGAAGGTGCCTAATTGCATCAACTATTTCTTGGGGTGTAAGAGGAGCATTTAGGACCGATACTTGTTCCGGAGTTAGGCCTGGAAAAGTCAAATTTTTTAAAAATGACTGCATCCTCTTCGTCCGATCTTCACAATCCTGTCATTTATATAACTCAGAATAAAATTCTCTAAAGATCGCATTAATCTTTTTGTGATCATGAGTCAAAATACCCGTACTTTCCTTGATAGATGTAATAGTCTGAGGGGCCTTTTTTTTCTTTGCAAGAAATGCTAAGTATCTACCCGGTTTGTCGCCATATTCATATAACCTTTGCTTTGCAAATAATATTTCCCTCTTAGCCGTTTAAGTAAGCGTAGTGTTTAGAGCTGTCCTAAGAGCTGTAATCCTTTGCAATTTAATAATAGAAGGTCTATCAGTGTATGCTGTTTCAGCCGCTTTTAAGCGGGCTTCAAGCAGACGCTGTTGTTCTCCTTTTAATTTCTTCTGGGTCGCTGAGTAGGAGATGATCAAGCCTCGCGTGTAAGCTTTGATGGTCTCCCACATTATTGATGGGTTGCTAGCTGTACCTGAATTAATTTCTAAAAAGTTTTAAATTCTTGAGAGAAGTACTTTACAAATTTACTATCTTTCATTAGGAAGGGGTCCATACGCCAATGCCGAGGGGATGTCCCATTGTTCCTCGCCTTAGTTTCCATATATACAGCAGCGTGGTCAGAAATTGCTATATTACCTATTTTACAGGATGATATGGAATTTAAAAAAACCGAGGGGGCAAAAAACATATCAATTCTGGTATGACATTTATGTGGATTAGAGTAGAAAGAAAAATCTCTGCCCTGGATGGAGACATCTCCATACATCTACTAATCCTAATTCTTTGTTGAGATCCATCAATTGTCTAGATCTGGGAGATACTCCTGCAGTACTCTTGGGAATCCTATCTATTTCCAGTTCCATAATACAATTAAAGTCTCCCCCTATAATTATATGACGGGCATCAAAAGCCATCAATTTTGAAAAGGCTTCCGTTATAAATTTAAAGGGGTGTGCCTGGGGGCAGTACAAATTTAAAATCCCATATTCCTCTCCATTTATGAGGGCTTTAATCAAGATATATCGTCCAGATTCGTCTTTTATCTGCTTTAGGATTTTGAAAGGGAAATTCTTCCGAACAAGAATAACAACTCCCCTGCTTTTTGAGCTAAAAGTAGTAAAAAAGGCCTGATCAAATCCGCCCTGTCGTAATTTCAAGTGTTCTTTATCTGACAAGTGTGTCTCTTGTAGGAGAGCTAGATCAACTCTTTCCTTCTTAAGATTTGATAATATTTTCTTCTTTTTGACTGGCGAATTACTCCCCTTGACATTCCAGGTGCACCACTTAACCGACTGATCAATCATAATCCTCTGGGCCAATCCGAGACCCCTCGGGAGGGGGAGCCCTGTCCAGAACATCCCGAGCATAGAACATATAAAATTTACAAAAATAAAATCTCTTTAATACACCCACAACAATACAGTAAAAAACTATTTCTAAATAAAAAAAATATAAAACGTATCTAAGTGGTGACTTTCCCCCTTGTTCCCAGGGGGTGTCACTTCCTCTCAAAGTCCATCATATCCTCTCCCAACCCATGCCCCACCCTTGACCCAGGCACTCCTCAATAAAATGAGGAGAACTCAAATATAATACAAAGCTAGAGTTAACATTGAGCACCCTATCCCCACCCATACCATACACATTTGGTAATGTTAATACCATATATAAACATATAACTATAAAATTACCACCTCAACAAATAATAATTAAATATAATACAAAATAACAAGGGAAAACAACTCCGCTCCTAGAGACAGAGGTAAAACTGAATAAGGTAACCACCTCCCCCCACCAACATTAACCAAACCCCCCAGCTTATATACACACACATATATACATACATCCCTCATATATACATAAAATAATAACAGAAAACAACCCCGGGGGGGGGGGGGGGGGGGGGGGGGGAGAAGAAAATCAAATCCCTCTCCCCACCCCCCATGATAATATTAAACAGTAAGGTAAGAGAAAAGAAAAGGGGGGGGATATAAACCAAAGCAGGGGGGAAAGGCAGACCAATATCCATTATGTCTTACAGTTTATCTAAGAGAGTCCAAGAATTCCTTAGCCTTTTCTGGTGATCCAAAGTTATATACGGATCCTTCATGGTTAAAACATAACGTCGCTGGGTAGCGTAAGGAGTACTGAATATTTAAGTCCCTTAAACGCTTCTTCGCCTCGTCGAATGCCTTCTTCTTTCGAACCAGAGCTGGGGAAAAGTCCTGAAATAGCATGATCTTGGATCCTTTATAGATCATAGCTTGGGGGTCTTTTCCGAGATTTCTAGAGGGTTCTAGGAGTATCTGCCTCTCCTTGTCGCTCTGCAGCCGGAACAGGACCGGGCGTGGGCGCTGGTTCGAGCCGGGCCCGCGTATTGCGACCCAGTAGGCCCATTCCACCCTTACCTGGCCTGATCCAGCTTCCAGATTTAAAAGCTGGGCAGCCACTGCTCCAGGAATGCTGTAAGCTGGCCTTCCTCTTCCAGTTTGGGAAAGCCCAGCAAACGAATATTTTTTCGACGACCTCGATTATCGAGGTCGTCAATATGATTTTCCAAGGTCCGGACTCGCTGCTCGAGAGTCCGGACCTGATCCACGGCCGATTGAGTGGTATTTTCGGAGGTCGCGGCCTTTAGCTCCGCCCCTCCGACTCGGCGTTCAATTTCTTGGATTTCTCGGTTGTGCTTCTGCAGCACGGCCGAGAGAGAGTCCCAACGATTTCTGGATTCTGCAATAAAGGCATCGATCTTCGAATCCAGCTTGGAAATCATTTCTGCAAGGCTTGTTACTGTAAGTAAGTCCCCGGGGGCGGCTGTGGACGCCTCTGCTGCAGCTGGAGAGGGTGGGGTCGGGGTTCCTGCTTGCTGAGAGCTGCGGGCTCCCTTCCCTTTAGTCATTTTAACTTAGGATTAAATTGTTTAAAATGTAATATTACACAACTAATTAAATTACACAACTATTATAAATGATTTGATGAGCGTGGTAAGGGGTGGGTGACCCACTGTATCCAAGTCTTGGGAGGAGCATTATAGACTCAGTCTTGCTGGGTCGCCGCCATCTTGGATCCCCCAGATAGCCTGGAGTTTAAAGTCAGACTGGACTCCATCATTCCATATCAATACATCCCCTTATTAAATTCAGCATAAAGAATTTCTCCTCGTCCAAATGAAGACTAGAGTCATAGAGATGTACAGCATGGAAACAGACCCTTTGGTCCAACCCGTCCATGCCGAACAGATATCCCAACCCAATCTCGTCCCACCTGCCAGCACCCGGCCCATATCCCTCCAAACCCTTCCTCTTCATATACCATCCAAATGCCTCTTAAAATGTTGCAATTGTACCAGCCTCCACCACATCCTCTGGCAGCTCATTCCATACACGTATCACCCTCTGCACGAAAGAGTTGCCCTTTAGGTCTCTTTTATATCTTTCCCTCTCACCCTAAACCTATGCCCTCGAGTTCTGGGCTCCCTGACTCCAGGGAAAATACTTGGTCTATTTATCCTACCCATGCCCCTCAATTTTGTCAACCTCTATAAAGGTCACCCCTCAGCCTCTGACAGTCCAGGGAAAACAGCCCCAGACTGTTCAGCCTCTCCCTGTAGCTCAGATCCTCCAACCCTGGCAACATCCTTGTAAATCTTTTCTGAACCCTTTCACGTTTCACAACATCTTTCCAATAGGAAGGAGACCAGAACTGCACGCAATATTCCAACAGTGGTCTAACCAATGTCCTGTACAGCCGCAACATGATCGCCCAACTCCTGTACTCAATACTCTTGACTAATAAAGGAAAGCATACCAAATGCCTTCTTCACTATACTATCTACCTGCGATTCCACTTTCAAGGAACTATGAACCTGCACTCCAAGGTCTCTTTGTTCAGCAATTCACCCTAGGATCTTACCATTAAGTGTATAAGTCCTGCAAAGATTTGCTTTCCCAAAATACAGCACCTCGCATTTATCTGAATTAAACTCCATCTGCCACTTCTCAGCCCATTGGCCAATCTGGTCAAGATCCTATTGTAATCTGAGATAACCCTCTTTGCTGTCCACGACACCTCCAATTGTGGCGTCACCTGCAAACTTACTAACTGTACCTGTTATGCTCACATCCAAATCATTTATGTAAATGACAAAAAGTAGAGGGCCCAGCACAGATCCTTGTGGCACAGCGCTGGTCACAGGCCTCCAGTCTGAAAAACAACCCTCCACCACCACCCTCTGTCTTCTACCTTTGAGCCAGTTCTGTATCCAATGGCTAGTTCTCCCTGTATTCCATGAGATCTAACCTTGCTAATCAGTCTCCCCTGGGGAACCTTATCGAACACCTTACTGAAGTCCATATAGATCACATCTACCGCTCTTGTCCTCATCAATCCTCTTTGTTACTACTTCAAAAAACTCAATCAAGTTTGTGAGACATGATTTCCCATGCACAAAGCCATGCTGACTATCCCGAATCAGCCCTTGCCTTTCCAAATACATGCTGAAAATGTGTTGCTTGAAAAGCTCAGCAGGTCAGGCAGCATCCAAGGAACAGGAGAATCGACGTTTCGGGCATAAGCCCTTCTTCAGGAATCTGAAGAAGGGCTTATGCCCGAAACTTCGATTCGCCTGTTCCTTGGATGCTTCCTGACCTGCTGCGCTTTTCCAGCAACACATTTTCAGCTCTGATCTCCAGCATCTGCAGTCCTCACTTTCTCCTCCTTTCCAAATACATGTACATCCTGTCCTTCAGGATTCCCTCCAACAACTTGCCCACCACCGAGGCCAGGCTCACCGGTCTAGAGTTCCCTGGCTTGTCTTTACCGCCCTCTAACCTAATAATAAGACCCGTTGTGGTAAGTAGGTAAGTGCTGCATTTTGCTTGTTCTATTCTTTAGACCTAGTTTTTTTTTAGAAAAGGTTATTTTTAGAGGGATGGCAGTGAAGGCATGTGGTGTAAAATTATGTCCCAATACATGTGTGAATCATAATGTAACACATGTATTGGGCCAAGCAGTGGAATGTGGTGTAAAATTCCAAGCAGTGGAATGTGGTGAAACGGTTAAAAATTATGTCCCAATACATGTGTGAATCTAACCGGAATGGAGGTGTTGCTTAGTCCCGTGTGAATCTTCTTATCTGTATGTAACCAGAATGGAATGTGTTTTTTAGCCTTGCTCTGCTGTTCACATGAATGTTTATATCTGGAAAAGAGTATATCAGCTGGAAAAGTCTCCAGTTCGGTGAGTCTGCTCCGGGGTTACGTTTAACCGCCGAGCGTGGGTTGTTGGCAACCGCTCTACGAGAACTGACGGCTCCCAGTTTTGGTAACATGTAGAGTGAGTATAAGCCAGACCCATTGTGGCGACGCTGCGGGGAATAAAATGCCCATATTCTAGCAGACTCGCCTCTTGGTCGTTTGTTCTGTGTCAGACTACTCTCCTACGAACCTGACCTTGAGAATTTTTTAAAACATGGCAGTGCAATGTTCCTCTTGCAACATGTTTGAGGTGAGGGAAGCCATGGTCGTCCTTGCTGATTACACTTGCAGGAAGTGCACCCATCTCCAGCTCCTCCAAGACCGTGTAAGGGAACTGGAGCTGGAGTTGGATGAACTTAGGATCACTCTGGAGGCAGAGGGGGTCATAGATCGGAGCTTTAGGGAAGTAGTAACTCCAAAGATTGCAGACAGATGGGTGACAGTGAGGGGGACTGGGAGGAAGCAGCCAATGCAGGGACCCCCTGCGGCCATTCCCCTCAAGAACAAGTATACCGTTTTGAATACTTGTGGGGGGGACGACTTACCAGGGGTAGGCAATGGGGTTCAGACCTCTGGCACGGAGCCGGTCCCCGTTGCTCAGAAGGGAAGGGTGCAGAAGAGCAGAGCAATGGTTATTGGGGACTCGATAGTTCGAGGCACAGATAGGCGGTTTTGTGGGGGGCGAGAGAGACTCACGTTTGGTATGTTGCCTCCCAGGTGCAAGGGTGACGTCTCTGATCGTGTTTTCCGGGTCCTTAAGGGGGAGGGGGAGCAGCCTGAAGTCGTGGTCCACATTGGCACCAACGACATAGGTAGGAGGGCGGCTGAGGATGTTAGGCAGGCTTTCAGGGAGCTAGGTTGGAAGCTCAGTTAGAACAAACAGTTGTTGTCTCTGGTTTGTTACCCGTGCCACGTGAGAGAGAGTCGAGGAATAGGGAGAGAGAACAGTTAAATGTGTGGCTACAGGGATGGTGCAGGAGGGAAGGGTTCTTTCTGGGGAAGGTGGGACCTCTATAAACAGGATGGTCTGCACCTGGACCGGAGGGGCACCAGTATCCTTGGGGGGGGGGGGGGGGAAGGTTTGCTAGTGCTCTTGGGGGGGGTTTAAACTAACTCTGCAGGGGCATGGGAACCCAGACTGTAGCTTTAGGGTGCAGGACCTGGAGTGTAGGGAGGTTAGGAACATCAATCTAAAAAGAGGGTGCCTGTAAACAGGAAAGTGGCTTGAAGTGTGTATACTTCAATGCAAGAAGTATACGAAATAAGGTAGGTGAACTTGCAGCGTGGGTTGGTACCTGGGATTTCGATGTTGTGGCTATTACGGAGATATGGGTAGAACAGGGACAGGATTGGCTGTTGCAGGTTCCAGGGTTTAAATGTTTTAGTAGGGTCAGAGGTGGGGGTAAAAGAAGGGGAGGTGTGGCATTGCTTGTCAAAGATAGTATTACAGCGGTGGAAAGGACGATGGATGAAGACTCGCCATCTGAGGTAGTTTGGGCTGAGGTTAGGAATAGGAAAGGTGAGCTCACCCTGTTAGGAGTTTTCTACAGGCCTCCTAATAGTCCTAAAGACGTAGAAGAAAGGATTGCGAGGATGATTCAGGAGAAGAGTGAAAGTAATAGGGTGGTTGTTATGGGGGACTTTAACTTTCCAGATATTGACTTGGAAAGCTATAGCTCTAGTCCATTAGATGGGTCGGTGTTTGACCAATTGTGTCAGGAAACCCTCCTGCACACATATGTAGACAGGAGAAAGTGAGGACTGCGGATGCTGGAGATCAGAGCTGAAAATGTGTTGCTGGAAAAGCACAATATGTAGACAGGCCAACAAGAGGTGAGGCCATACTGGATTTGGGTCTGGGTAACGAACCAGGCCAGATGTTAGAATTGGAGGTAGGTGAGCACTTTGGGGACAGTGACCACAATTCAGTGACTTTTACTCTAGTGATGGAGAGGGATAAGTGTGCACTGCAGGGCAAGAGTTATAGCTGGGGACAGGGAAATTATGATGCGGTGAGGCACGACTTAGGATGCGTGGCTTGGAAAAGTAGGCTTCAAGGCAAGGGCATAATTGATATGTGTAGCTTGTTCAAGGAGCAACTATTGAGTGTCCTTGATAAGTATGTACCTGTCAGGCAGGGAGGAAAGGGTCGTGTGAGGGAGCCGTGGTTTAATAAGGAATTGGAATCCCTTGTTAAATGGGAGAGGGCGGCCTATGTAAAGATGAGGCGTGAAGGTTCAATTGGGGCGATTGAGAGTTATAAGGTAGCCAGGAAGGAGCTGACGAGAGAGCTAAGAGCAGCAAGGAGGGGACATGAAAGGTCCTTAGTTGGTAGGATTAGGGAAAACCCTAAGGCTTTCTATAGGTATGTCAGGAATAAAAGAATGACTAGGGTAGGAATAGGTCCAGTCAAGGATAGTAGTGGGAAGTTGCGTGTGGAGGCTGAAGAGATTGGGGAGACACTGAATGAATACTTTTCATCAGTATTCACTCAGGAACAGGACATTGTTGCCGATGTGAATAATGAGTCACAATTAGAATGGACGGCTTTGAGGTATGTCGGGAAGAGGTGTTGGAAATTCTGGAAAGGGTGAAAATAGATAAGTCCCCTGGGCCTGATGGCATTTATCCTAGGATTCTCTGGGAAGCAAGGGAGAAGATTGCAGAGCCATTGGCCTTGATTTTTATGTCCTCGTTGTCTACAGGAATAGTGCCAGAAGACTGGAGGATAGCAAATGTGATTCCCTTGTTCAAGAAGGGGAGTAGGGATAACCCTAATAACTATAGGCCGGTGAGTCTCACTTCTGTTGTGGGCAAAGTCTGAGAGAGAATTGTAAGGGATAGGATTTATGAACATCTGGATAGGAATAATGTGATCAAGGATAGTCAGCATGGTTTTGTGAAGGGCAGGGCGTGCCTCACAAACCTTATTGAATTCTTTGAGAAGGTGACTAAGGAGGTAGATGTGGTGTATATGGATTTGAGTAAGGCGTTTGATCAGGTTCCCCATGGTAGGCTACTGCAAAAAATACAGAGGTATGGCATTGAGGGCGAGTTGGAGGTTTGGATTAGGAATTGGCTGGCTGGAAGAAGACAGAGGGTAGTAGTTGATGGTAAAGGTTCATCTTGGAGTGCAGTTACTAGCGGTGTTCCGCAAGGATCTGTTTTGGGACCATTGCTGTTTGTCATTTTTATAAATGACCTGGAGGAGGGGCTAGAAGGTTGGGTGAGCAAGTTTGCGGATGATACGAAAGTCAGTGGAGTTGTCGACAGTGAGGAAGGATGTGTCAGGTTACAGCGGGATATAGATAAGCTGCAGAGCTGGGCAGAAAGGTGGCAAATGGAGTTCAATGTAGCTAAGTGTGAGGTGATTCACTTTGGTAAGAGTAACAAAAAGATGGGGTACTGGGTTAATGGTCGGATACTTGGTAGTGTGGATGAGCAGAGGGATCTTGGTGTCCATGTACACAGATCTCTGAAAGTTGCCACCCAGGTAAATAGTGCTGTGAAGAAGGCATATAGCGTACTGGCTTTTATTGGTAGAGGAATTGAGTTCTGGAGTCCTGAGGTCATGTTGCAATTGTATAAGACTCTGGTGCGACCGCATCTGGAGTATTGTGTGCAGTTTTGGTCGCCATACTATAGGAAGGATATGGCGGCACTGGAACGGGTGCAGAGGAGGTTTACCAGGATGTTGCCTGGTATGGTAGGAAGATCGTATGAGGAAAGGCTGAGGCACTCGGGGGCTGTTTTCATTGGAGAAAAGAAGGTTTAGGGGTGACTTGATAGAGGTATACCAGATGATTAGGGGTTTAGATAGGGTTGACCATGAGAACCTTTTTCCACGTATGGAGTCAGCTATTACGAGGGGGCATAGCTTTAAATTAAGGGGTGGTAGGTATAGGACAGATGTTTGGGGTAGATTCTTTACTCAGCGAGTCGTGAGTTCATGGAATGCCCTGCCAGTAGCAGTGGTGGACTCTCCCTCTTTATGGGCATTTAAACGGGCATTGGATAGGCATATGGAGGATAGTGGGCTCGTGTAGGTTAGGTGGGCTTGGATCGGCGCAATATCGAGGGCCAAAGGGCCTGTATATTGCGCTGTATTTTTCCATGTTCTTAAACAGTGGCACCACATTTGCCAACCTCCATTCTTCCGATACCTCACCGTTAACTATCGATGATACAAATATCTCAGCAAGAGGCCCAGTAATCACTTCTCTAGCTTCCCACAGAGTTCTCGGGTACACCTGATCAGGTCCTGTGGATTTATCCACTCTTAACCGTTTCAAGACATGCAACACTTCCTCCTCTGTAATATGGACATTTTGCAAGATGTCACCATCTATTTCCCTACAGTCTATATCTTCCATTTCCTTTTCCACAGTAAATACTGATGCAAAGTATTCATTTAGTATCTCTCCCATTTTCTGTGGCTCCACACAAAGGCCGCCTTGCTGATCTTTGAGGGGCCCTATTCTCTCCCTCGTTACCCTTTTGTCCTTAATATATTTGTAAAAACCCTTTGGATTCTCCTTAATTCTATTTGCCAAAGCTATCGCATGTCCCCGTTTTGCCCTCCTGATTTCCCTCTTAAGTATACTCCTACTTTCTTTATACTCTAAGGATTCACTCGATCTATCCTATCTATACTTGACATATGCTTTCTTCTTTTTCTTAACCGAACCCTCAATTTCTTTAGTCATCCAGCATTACCTTTCACCCTGACAGGAATATACTTTTTCTGGATTCTCGTTATCTCATTTCTGAAGGCTTCCCATTTTCCAGCCATCCCTTTACCTGCGAACATCTGCCTCCAATCAGCTTTCCAAAGTTCTTGCCTAATACCATAAAATTGGCCTTTCGCCAATTTAGAACTTCAACTTTTAGATCTGCTCTATCCGTTTCCATCATTATTTTAAAACAAATAGAATTATAGTCGCTGGCCCCAAAGTGCTCCCCCACTGACACCTCAGTCACCTGCCTTGTTTCCCAAGAGTAGGTCAAGTTTTGCACCTTCTCCAGTAGGTACATCCACGTACTGAATCAGATAATTGCCCTGTACACACTTAAGAAACTCCTCTCCATCTAAACCCTTAACACTATGGCAGTCCCAGTCGATGTTTGGAAAGTTAAAATCCCCTATCATAACTACCCTATTCTTCTTACAGATAGCTGAGATCTCCTTACAAGTTTGTTCCTCAATTTCCCTCTGACTATTGGAAGGTCTATAATACAATCCCAATATGGTGATCATCCCTTTCTTATTTCTCAGTTCCACCCAAATAACTTCCCTGGATGTATTTCAGGGAATATCCTCCCTCAGCACAGCTGTAATGCTATCCCTTATCAAAAATGCCACTTCCCCCCCCCCCCCCCCACCCCGCCTCCCTTTCTATCCTTCTTGTAGCATTTGTATCCTGGAACATTAAGCTGCCAGTCCTGCCATCCATGAACCATGTTTCCGTAATTGCTATAATATCCCAGTCCCATGTTTCTAACCATGCCCTGAATTCATCTGCCTTCCCTGTTAGGCCCCTTGCATTGAAATAAATGCAGTTTAATTTATTAGTCCTACCTTGTCCCTGCCTGTTTGACTCACTTCTGTTCTCAGCTGTACCTGTCTCAGATCGATCTCTTTCCTCACTATCTCCCTGGGTCCCACCCCCCCCCCCCCCACCTTACTAGTTTAAATCCTCCCGAGCAGCTCCAGCAAATTTCCCTGCCAGTCTATTGGTCCCCTTCCAATTTAAGTGCAATCCGTCCTTCTTGTACGGGTCACTTCTACCCCAAAAGAGATTCCAATGATCCAAAAATGTGAATCCTTCTCCCATACACCAGCTCCTCAGTCATGCATTCATCTGCTCTATCCCCCTTTTCCTGCCCTCTCAGTGAAAAACTACCAATGTGAGGATTCAACAACTGAAGCACTTTGTTCATATAAACAGAAATGTCTTTTCTCTAGAAACATTAAGAAACATTACTTTTACTCTACAGTAAACTCTGATTAATTTCAGACTGTCTCTCATTTCAAAATCAAGGAATAGTTTTCATAATTTATAAACAATCTTTTTTACCAGTCAACTGAGTTTTTATTCGTGGATTAGATTAGATTAGTGTGGAAACAGGCCCTTCGGCCCAACAAGTCCACACCGACCGGCCGAAGCGAAACCCACCCATACCCCTACATTTACCCTTACCTAACACTACAGGCAATTTAGTATGGCCAATTCACCTGACCCTGCACATCTTTTTGGATGGTGGGAGGAAACCGGAGCACCCGGAGGAAACCCACGCAGACACGGGGAGAATGTGCAAACTCCACACAGTCAGTCGCCTGAGGCGGGAATTGAACCCAGGTCTCTGGCGCTGTGAGGCAGCAGTGCTAACCACTGTGCCACCGTGCCGCCCACTGCCACCGTGCCGCCCGTGCCGTCGTAGTTGTTATGTTTAGCATAATCTTATTTCAAGCTGGAAGCAAAGCACAAGCGAAGAGCAATGCAGAGTCCACACCGCTGGGAAAAATTAGGGTAAGGAGATACAGAGCAAAAGGGAATAGGATGCATGAATATATCAGGAAAGCTGTTATGCACACAAAGTTCAGCACACGAAGTGAATGGGAAAGTCAGGAACAAATATCTACTTGGAATGAGAATTTCCAGTTTTCAAGATTTTTGTTATCATGCCTGAAAAAGCATCTAATCTTCTCATGCACGTCGAGCATCGGGCCCTTCTCATTGCCACTTACTAGAAGCACTGGCCAAAAGGGGCGGCATGGTGGCACAGTGGTTAGCACTGCTGCCTCACAGCACCAGAGACCCGGGTTCAATCCCCGCCTCGGGCAACTGTCTGTGTGGAGTTTGCACATTCTCCATCCACATCTCTATTATTTACTCCAACTTCCAATGCTAATTTTGATTTTTTTTATAATTCCTTCCCTGAGCATGGTGGTTAGACTGACCCTGCTTGTTTGTCCTATTCACCTGTACCCTATGCTCACTTACTTTGATTCTTACCCTGTGCCTTATTAATTTAAATCCACTCAAGTTGCACTCGCAAACCACCAGGATGTGTTAACTGGTAGTTTCTCTAATTGGCAGGATGTAATTGGAGCTGTCCAACAAGGTAGCTTCTTGAGGTCTCAACTAGTCAGCATTTTTTAAATCTATGACTTAAGTTGTTAATGGGGTTGATAGGTAGAAACTGTTTCTTCAAGTTGGAGAGTCTAAGACTTGCAGATGCAATGTAAGAATTGAAATCAGACTTCAAGAGTAAAGTTTGCAAGCACTTTTGTAACGCTTTTCTATAAATAGCTATTGATGCAGATTGCCAATAAAGTTTAGATCTGAAGTAACAAGAGTTTTAGAGAAAGTTATTAAGAGAAAAGGAGATAACAGTAGACATGTTCGCAAGAGGGTTGGAATACAAAAGCACTATTGTGCTACTGAGACTTTATAAAGCTCTGGTTAGGCCCCATTTAGAGAACTGTGTCCTGTTTTGGTCCCCACACCTCAGGAAGGACATACTGGCACTGGAGCGTGTCCAGCGGAGATTCATACGGATGATCCCTGGAATGGTAGGTCTAACATATGAGGAACGGCTGAGGATCCTGGGATTGTATTCATTGGAGTTTAGAAGATTAAGGGGAGATCTAATAGAAACTTACAAGATAATACATGGCTTGGAGAGGGTGGATGCTAGGAAATTGTTTCCGTTAGGCGAGGAGACTAGGATCCGTGGACACAGCCTTAGAATTAGAGGGGGTAAATTCAGGACAGAAATGCGGAGACATTTCTTCAGCCAGAGAGTGGTGGGTCTGTGGAATTCATTGCCACAAAGTGCAGTGGAGGCTGGGACGCTAAATATCTTCAAGGCAGAAATTGATAAATTCTTGATGTCACAAGGAATTAAGGGCTACGGGGAGAATGCGGGTAAGTGGAATTGAAACGCCCATCACCCATGATTGAATGGCGGAGTGGACTCGATGGGCCGAATGGCCTTGCTTCCGCTCCTATGTCTTATGGTCTTATGTGATTATGTCATAGAGCAAACATCATCTGAATCAATGGGAGAACAAGGTCAAGAGTCGAAATGGCCTATTCCTCGTGCCAGGAATTTTACCTCCTCCAACCAAATAGCCAAGAAGGTAACTAGACAGAAGTAGTCCCATCCATCTGGGCAATGGAAGGGAGTCATTGCAGCTGCTTGAAATGAACAATCCTGTACAGTCCAGAAAAAAAAAAGCATCCACAAGGAGCATAATGCATCAAGCTAATAGTCATAGATGATGTAATCTGAACGTGATTGTATTGGTTCAAACATGATTTTGAGAGAAAGATGGGCATGGATATCGGAGGTAACCTTTGACAGATCAAGTCTCCTGCGAGAGTAGTGATATTGCTGTTCATAGGAACCCACCTCTACAATGCAGAAATAGAATATTGTTAATCTACAATTAACAGCATGTGGGTCATAAATTCAAAATAAATAAATAAATAAAAAGCCAAAAAGAATCAGTCCCCCGCAGTTGGTACACATTCCAGATGATTTAAGTATCAATGCAAGCAATCCCAACAAAGTCCCAGCATCGCCTCATGACTCAAACCTTCTAACCTTCAAACCTTCAATTAGATTAGATTAGATTACTTACAGCGTGGAAACAGGCCCTTCGGCCCAACAAGTCCACACCGACCCGCCGAAGCACAACCCACCAGACCCATTCCCCTACATTTACCCCTTCACCTAACACTACGGGCAATTTAGCATGGCCAATTCACCTAACCTGCACATTTTTGGATTGTGGGAGGAAACCGGAGCACCCAGAGGAAACCCACGCAGACACGGGGAGAATTGCAAACTCCACACGGAGTCGCCTGAGGCGGGAATTGAACCCGGGTCTCTGGTGCTGTGAGGCACTGTGCCACCGTGCCATCCTTTGCTGCGCTCTGTCCAATGTAGTAACATCCATTCTATAGCAGGGCGACCAGAAATATACATTACGCATTTTAAATCCGTGCAATTTATAGAGCACCAACCGATAAGCAATTCACACAATGAATGAGCTGAACATCCATTTAATCAGTATTTTGGTAAAATGGATTTAGTGAGTGATAACGGCCAAAGTAAACTAAGAACACACTGCTCTTCTGCCAATAATGCCTATGGACTTTCAAAATGCACTTTGTTAAAGAATTCAACCATGAATTGTGTGCGTCACTGGCTAGAACAACATTTATTCCTCACCTGAATTGCCCTGAAGTGGTGGTGAATTAATTAATTGCTTCAGTCAATGTGGTGTCAGGACACTCACTGTGTTGTTAGGAAGGGAATTCTAGAATTTTGATCAAAATATCGTTCCAAATCAGGATGCTGAGTGGCTTGGAGGACAATGTGCAGGTGAAACAGATTTTGGAAAGGTGCAGAAGCCACAGGTTAGTAGTCATGGGCGATTTCAACTTCCCAAATATTGATTGGAAGCTCTTTAGATCAAGTAGATTGGATGGGGCGGTGTTTGTGCAGTGTGTCCAGGAAGCTTTTCTAACTCAGTATGTAGATTGTCCAGAGGGGAGGCCATTTTGGATTTGGTACTCGGTAATGAACCGGGACAAGTGATGGGCTTGTTAGTGGGTGAACATTTTGGTGATGGTGACCACAATTCTGTGACTTTCACCTTGGTTATGGAGAGAGATAGATGCGTGCAACAGGGTAGGTTTTACAATTGGGGGAAGGGTAATTACGATGCTGCAAGACAGGATCTGAGGAGCATAAGCTGGGAGCATAGGCTGTCATGGAAGGATGTCGTGGAAATGTGGAACTTTTTCAAGGAACAGATACAACGTATCCTTGATATGTATGTACCTGTCAGGCAGGAAAGAAATGGTCGTGTGAGGGAACCTTGGTTGACAAGGGAGGTTGAATGTCTTGTAAAGAGGAAGAAGGAGGCTTACATAAGGTTGAGGAAACAGGGTTCAGACAGAGCAGTGGAGGGATACAGGATAGCCAGAAGGGACCTGAAGAAAGGGATTAGGAGAGCTAAGAGAGGGCATGAAAAATCTTTGGTGGATAGGATCAAGGATAACCCAAAGGCATTTTATGCGTATGTGAGAAACATGAGAATGACAAGAACGAGGGTAGGTCCGATCAAGGACAGTAGTGAGAGACTGTGTATTGAGTCGGAAGAGATAGGAGAGGTCTTGAATGAGTACTTTTCCTCAGTATTTACGAATGAGGGACCGTATTGATGAAGAGGAGAGTGTGAAACGGACTGGTAAGCTAGAGGAGATACTTGTTAGGAAGGAAGATGTGTTGGACATTTTGAACAACTTGAGGATAGACAAGTCCCCCGGGCCTGATGGGATATATCCTAGGATTATGTGGGAAGCAAGAGAGGAAATTGCAGTACCGTTGGCAATGATCTTTTCGTCTTCACTGTCAACGGGGGTGGTACCAGGAGACTGGAGAGTGGCGAATGTTGTGCTCCTGTTCAAAAAAGGGAATAGGGATAACCCCAGGAATTACAGGCCAGTTAGTCTTACTTCGGTGGTAGGTAAAGTAATGGAAAGGATACTGAGGGATAGGATTTATGAGTATCTGGAAAGGCACTGCTTGATTAGGGACAGCCAGCACGGATTTGTGAAGGGTAGGTCTTGCCTTACAAGTCTTATTGAATTCTTTGAGGAGGTGACCAAGCATGTGGATGAGGGTAGAGCAGTGGATGTAGTATACATGGATTTTAGTAAGGCATTTGATAAGGTTCCCCATGGTAGGCTTATGCGGAAAGTCAGGAGGCATGGGATAGAGGGAAATTTGGCCAATTGGATAGAAAACTGGCTAACCGGTCGAAGTCAGAGAGTGGTGGTAGATGGTAAATATTCAGCCTGGAGCCCAGTTACAAGTGGAGTTCCGCAGGGATCAGTTCTGGGTCCTCTGCTGTTCATAATTTTTATTAATGACTTGGATGAGGGAGTCGAAGGGTGGATCAGTAAATTTGCAGATGATACGAAGATTGGTGGAGTTGTGGATAGTGAGGAGGGCTGTTGTCGGCTGCAAAGGGACTTGGATATGATGCAGAGCTGGGCTGAGGAGTGGCAGATGGAGTTCAACCCTGCCAAGTGTGAGGTTGTCCATTTTGGAAAGACAAATAAGCATGTGGAATACAGGGTTAACGGTAAGGTTCTTAGTGAGGTGGAGGAACAGAGGGATCTTGGGGTCTAATAACATAGATCTTTGAAAGTTGCCACTCAGGTGGATAGAGATTGTAAGGAGGCCTATGGTGTATTAGCGGTCATTAGCACAGGGATTGAATTCAAGAGTCGTGAAGTGATGTTGCAACTGTACAGGACTTTGGTTAGGCCACATTTGGAGTACTGTGTGCAGTTCTGGTCGCCTCACTTTAGGAAAGATGTGGAAGCTTTGGAGCAGGTGCAGAGAAGATTTACCAGGATGTTGCCTGGAATGGAGAATAAGTCGTACGAGGATAGGTTGAGAGTGCTAGGCCTTTTCTCATTGGAACGGCGAAGGATGAGGGGTGACTTGATCGAGGTTTATAAGATGATCAGAGGAATAGATAGAGTAGACAGTCAGAAACGTTTTCCCCGGGTACAACAGTGTTACAAGGGGACGTAAATTTAAGGTGAAGGGTGGAAGGTATAGGGGAGATGTTCTTTACCCAGAGAGTGGTGGGGGGCATGGAATGCGCTGCCTGTGGGAGTGGTAGAGTCAGAATCTTTGGTGACTTTTAAGCGGCAATTGGATAGGTACATGGATGGGTGCTTAAGCTAGGACAAATGTTCGGCACAACATCGTGGGCTGAAGGGACTGTTCTGTGCTGTATTGTTCTATGTTCTATGATGGTGTTACCATGCATCTATTGCCCTTGCTCGAGGTGGTAAAGGTCACGGGTTTGAAAGGTGTTGGCTCAATCAGCCTTAATGAGAAACTACAATGCTGCCATTCAGCATCAATAGTGGAAAAAGTAACTATGGAAGGTGTTAGACATGGTGCCAATCAAGAGGACTGCTTTATGTTGGATGTGGTCTAGCTTCTGGAGCTGTGCTTATTACATGCCTGACAAGTTTGCAGAAGACAAGCAGTAAGCAAGACATCCCAAAATTCCCAGCTCTTTCACCACAGTATTTATTTGGCTCATCCAATTCAATTTCTAGTCAATGGCAACTCCCAGAATGGCTACAGAGTTGCCATTGACAAGTACTAATACCAGTGAACATCAAGGAGCAACACAAGGATTCTCTTTCCACATAGATGTCTTTGCAAGTTTCCTGCCACTTATCAGCACAAGCCAGAATTGTGTCCAAGTCTTATTACATTTGGACATCATTAATTCATGGAATAAGCAAACTGGTTTAGTTAAAAGAAAGTCACCTTCAATGCAAAGTAAAAACATGAAGGTGGAACTGTGTTCAAAATAGGTGAAACAAACCATAAACAAGAACGGATTCCATTTGCTTGAGTTCAGGGTGAGTTCAGTCACCACTGCATGGCAAATAGAAGAATTTTATACAGCACCTGTCAAGATCATTCTATTGCAACAGCACAGGAGAATATAAAATAGATCAGCATCCAAGAATTGAAATATGGTGCAGAAACCATTAAATGGAGTATACATTTTGGATTCGGGTACAAGTTGAATTATTGTGATCCAAGTGATTTGTTTTCCAACCATATTGAACGATTCTATAAATGAGATTTGTTTTTCAGGGATAGCAGAGCTAGTCAAAAGTTAGCAAATCATCATAACCCTATCATATCTCATTCAGCAGGATGTAATTTTCTAAAGAGATGTGAGAGATGAATATCAGACGATTTAATATCTTGAACTGTTTAGTTTATTGTGCAAAGGGTTCAAAAAGCTTATTTATAGTTCAATGCTCTCAAGTCTTTCATTTCCTCTCAACTTGGCAGGTCCAATGTATATTATATATAATGCAGACATATCACTGTACTCAAGGTAAGTTCTTTTTAAGCAAATGCTATAATTTAAACTTAATTGCTTCAGCCTTTTATAGATGTGGTGACATGTATTCTAAAGGGATAGGAGCATCGAACAATGTAATTATAACTTAGCAAATGGCATGTTATTATGTTGCTATACAGTTGTGGAATGTTTTACCTTAACACCATTAAAAGCAGCTTTTAAAATGTTAAGGCGGCAACGTATTGACTGCTACCAGCAACTTTGAGCAGTGGTTTAGACCCAAAAGGCTGTGCATCAGTCTTCTCAAAATGGAAGAATATAACTACACAACATCAAAATTCACAAGCTACAGGAGTTTTAAAACTCATTCATGGAATGTCGATATCAATGACTGGACCAACATTTATTGCCCAGCCTTCGGTCCCCTTGAGAATGTAGTGGCAAGCTGCATTTTTGAAATGCTGCAGTCATTGGTTTTGGTACCCCAGCAAAGCTGTTCGGGACACAGGTCTGGTTTGTGAGCAGTAACAATGAAGGAATTAATACATGTTTCCAAGTCAGGATGTGGTGTTGTTTAAAGCAGAACTGTACACCACCTGGAGCATACAACATAAAAAGTACTTCTTTTCACTTCATTCTCAGGATAAAGAGATGCCAACAAGACCAGTGTTTATTGACCATCCTCAGTAATGAAAATAGTAAACAGAACTACTTGGAGAAAAAGGCAATACCAAGGATGAGAGTGGTCAAAGACACGGGGACGTCACAGTGGCTCAGTGGTTTGCACTGCAGCCTCGCAGCACCAAAGACCCAGGTTCGATTCCAGCCTCTGGCAACTGTGTGTGGAGTTTGCACATTCTCCCTGTCGTAGAACTTGGAACATAGAACAATACAGCGAAGAACAGGCCCTTCGGCCCTCGATGTTGCCCCGACCTGTGAACTATTCCCAGTTCGCCCCCTACACTATCCCATCATCATCCATGTACTTATCCAAGGATTGTTTAAATCTTCCTAATGTGGCTGAATTGACTACATTGGCAGGAAGGGCATTCCACGCCCTTACCACACTCTGCGTAAAGAACCTGCCTCTGACATCTGTCTTAAGTCTATCAGCCCTCAATTTGTAGTTATGCCCCCTCGTACAAGCTGACGTCATCATCCTAGGAAAAAGACTTTCACTGTCTACCCGACCTAATCCTCTGATCATCTTGAATGTCTCTATCAAATCCCCTCTTAGCCTTATTTGTTCCAATAAGAACAGACCCAAGTCTCTCAGACTTCCCTCCTAAGACCTTCCCTAAGACCTTCCCTCCTAAGACCTTCCCTCCTAAGACCAAGCAACATCCTGGTAAATTTCCTCTGCACCTCTTCCAATGCTTCTACATCCTTCCCGAAATTTGACGACCAGGACTGTACACAACATTCCAAGTGTGGCCGCACCAGTGTTTTGTATAGTTGCAGCAGGAATGTGTGGCTCCGGAACTCAATCCCTCTACGAACGAAACTAACACACCGTATGACTTCTTAACAGCACTATTCACCTGGGTGGCAACTTTCAGGGATCTATGAACATGGACTCCAAGATCCCTCTGCACATCCACATTACCAAGAATCTTTCCATTGACCCAGTATTCTGCCTTCCTGTTATTCTTCCCAAAGTGCATCACCTCACATTTAGCTGCATTGAACTCCATTTGCCACCTCTCAGCCCAATTCTGCACTTTACCCCTGCCATCTGTAACAATCTTCCAAACTCTCCACTACTCCTCAGACTTTCTGTGGAGCCACAGAATATGGGGGAGATACTAAATGAATATTTTGCATCAGTATTTACTGTGGAAAAGGATATGGAAGATATAGACTGTAGGGAAATAGACATCTTGCAAAATGTCCAGATTACAGGAGGAGGAAGTGCTGGATGTCTTGAAAAGGGTAAAGATGGATAAATCCCCAGGACCTCATCAGGTGTACCCGAGAACTCTGTGGGAAGCCAGAGAAGCGATTGCTGAGCCTCTTGCTGAGATATATTTGTATCATCGATAGTCACAGGTGAGGTGCCCGAAGATTGGAGGTTGGCAAACATGGTGTCACTGTTTAAGAAGGGCGGTAAAGCCAAACCAGGGAGTGAGCCTGACCTCGGTGGTGGGCAAGTTGTTGGAGGGAATCCTGAGAGACAGGATGTACACATATTTGGAAAGGCAAGAACTGATTCGGGATAGTCAACATGGCTTTGTGCATGGGAAATCATGTCTCTCAAACTTGATTTGAGTTTTTTGAAGTAGTAACAAAAAGGATTGATGAGGGCAAAGCAGTCGATGTGATCTATATGGACTTCAGTAAGGCGTTCGACAAGGTTCCCCAGGGGAGACTGATTAGCAAGGTTAGATCTCATTGAATACAGGGAGAACTAGCCATTTGGATACAGAACTGGCTCAAAGGTAGAAGACAGAGGGTGGTGGTGGAGGGTTGGTTTTCACACTGGAGGCCTGTGACTAGTGCTCTGCCACAAGGATCGGTGCTGGGTTCTCTACTTATTGTCATTTACATAAATGATTTGGATGCGAGCATAAGAGGTACAGTTAGTAAGTTTGCGGATGACACCAAAATTGTGTAGTGGTATGGTGGACAGCAAAGAGGGTTACCTCAGATTACAACAGGATCTTGACCAGATGGGCCAATGGGCTGAGAAGTGGCAGATGGAGTTTAATTCAGATAAATGCAAGGTGCTACATTTTGGGAAAGCAAATCTTAGCAGGACTTATACACTTAATGGTAAGGTCCTAGGGAGTGTTGCTGAACAAAGACCTTGGAGTGCAGGTTCACGGCTCCTTGAAAGTGGAGTCGCAGGTAGATAGGATAGTGAAGGTGGCGTTTGGTATGCTTTCCTTTATTGGTCAGAGTATGGAGTACAGGAGTTGGGAGGTCATGTTGCGGCTGTACAGGACATTGGTTAGGCCATGGTTGGAATATTGCTTGCAATTCTGGTCTCCTTCCTATCGCAAAGATGTTATGAAACGTGAACGTGTTTAGAAAAGATTTACAAGGATGTTGCCAGGGTTGGAGTATTTGAGCTATAGGGAGAGGCTGAACAGGCTGGGGCTGTTTTCCCTGGAGCGTCAGAAGCTGAGGGGTGACCTTATAGAGGTTTACAAAATTATGAGGGGCACAGATAGGATAAATAGACAAAGTCTTTTCCCTGGGGCGGGGAGTCCAGAACTAGAGGGCATAGGTTTAGGATGAGAGGAGAAATATATGAAAGAGACCTAAGGGGCAACTTTTTCATACAGACAGTGGAATGAGCTGCCAGACGAAGTGGTGGAGGCTGGTACAGTTGCAACATTTAAGAGGCATTTGGATGGGTATATGAAGAGGAAGGGTTTGAAGGGATATGGGCCGGGTGCTGGCAGGTGGGACTAGATTGGGTTGGGATATCTGGTCGGCATGGACGGATTGGCATGCTGTACATCTCTATGACTCTATTTAGTGTCATATGCAAATTTATTAATCCATCCACTTATGCCTGCATCCAAGTCATTTATAAAAATGACAAACAGCCGTGGTCCCAGAACAGATCCTTGTGGCACACCACTAATAACCAGACTCCCAGGCTGAATAATTTCCATCAACCACCGCTCGCTGCCTTCTTTCAGAAAGCCAGTTTCTAATCCAAACTGCTAAATCACGTTCAATCTCATGCCTCTGCATTTTCTCCAACAGCCTACCATGTGGATCCTTATCAAAGGCTCTACTGAAGTCCATGTACACCACGTCAACTGCCCTACGCTCATCTACATGCTTGGGTCACCTTCTCAAAAAACTCAATGAGGTTTGTGAGACACGACCTGCCCTTGATGAAACCATGTTGGCTATCTAAAATCAATTTGTTGCTTGCTTAATAATTATAAATCTTTCCTGCAACAGAAGTAAGGCTCACTGGTCTGTAATTACCTCGGTCATCTCTACTGCCCTTCTTGAACAAGGGCACGACATTTGCAGTCCTCTAGTACTATAGACAATGACAAGTCAAATATCAAAGCCATAGGCTCTGCTATCTCCTCCCTAGCTTCCCAGAGAATCCTCAGATAAATTGCATTCGGCTTGTCTACTTTCACTCCTTCTAGAATCGATAACACCTGTTCATAACTAACCTCGATCCTTTCTAGTCTAATATCTTGTACCTCATTCTTCCCCTCTACAATATTCTCCTTTTCCCGAGTGAAAACCAATGAGAAATGTTCGTTCAGCACCTCCCCGATCTCCACAGGATCCACCTTCAACTTCCCACTTCTGTCTTTGACTGGCCCTATTCCTATCCTAGTCATCCTCTTATTCCTCACATACCTATAGAAAGCTTTAGGGTTCTCCTTTATTCTATTTGCGAAAGACTGCTCATGTCCTCTCTTTGCTCCTCTTAACTCTCTCTTTAAATCCTTCCTAGCTGATCTGTAACTCTTGTATCACCTCATCTGAACCATCTTGCCTCATCAACACATAAGCCTCCTTCTTCTGCTTAACAAAAGATGCAATTACTGTGGCAAACCACATTTCCCTTACCTTATCACTTTCTCCCTGCCTGACAGGGACATGCCTGTCAAGGACACGCAATATCTGTTCCTTAAACCAGCTCCACATTTCCATTGTCAGCATCCCCTGCATTTTGCTACCCCATTCTACGCATCCTAATTCTTCCCTAACCGCATTACAATTGTCCTTATAATTGCCCTTGCCCCATTGATAATTCTTGTCTGCGTAGGTTTTCTCCGGGTGCTCCGGTTTCCTCCCACAATCCAAAGATGTGCAGGTTTGGTGGGTTGGCCATGCTAAATTGCCCGTAATGTTAGGTGCATTAGTCAGGGGAAACATCGAGAAATAAGACAGTGAGTCGGGATGGGTTTCTCTTCAGAGTGTTAGTGTGGACTTGCTGGGCTAAAGGGCCTGTTTCCACACTGTCGGGATTCTAAGTTAAAAAAAGAATGTCTTCTTTTTGTGACAAGGTTTCACGCAATTACAGCACTTGTTGTTAATGTAGATATTTCTCGGCCACTTCAAATGGGTGGAATTTTTAGAATTCAAATGGGTAACGGCATTTTTTTTTTCTTTGCCTTCAATTACTGTCAAGATTGTGGACCAATGCATTTGTATCAAATCACCAGTGACTCAAGTATTTCAATACATAATACAATTAATGCATGTAACACCACACAGGTTCAGGCTAACAACAGAACATGATCTTGCTGGATTAAATCAAAGGGTTACAGTTCGGGCTTTGCAAACTATTATCTTTCCATGTGGCCCATTTTAAGTCACCACTACCTTCTCAAGGGAAATTAAAGATCAGCCAGAAATGTTGGCATGCCAGTGAAGCTTCTATCCCTTAAAACATTTCTTTTTTAAAACTTGTTTGACTATTAACGTGATACCATATCTAGCTAAACACTAATGAAACAGTGCACTAACATTCAAAATTTAAGTTCATGTATTATACATCAATATAAATAATCTTCAGTCCACACCATTTATTCAATAATCTCTCTCCCCAATGTCAGCCACTGTCCCCAACACCTGAGAATCCACAATACTCAGTCTCTGCTCCTTCACCAACTCAATGGCCTGACAACCCTACAAAGACTTGGGATTAACTGTTCCTTCCTTTCCACTTTCCTGAACTGCTCAGTTCAAAAAGTCACCAATAATAGTATGCACCTGCTGGCTGCTATTTTCTGGATAGTGCCAAGTTTACAACATAGAACAATACAGCATAGTACAAGCCCTTCGGCCCCCAATGTTGTGCCAACCTTTTATCCTATTCTAAGATCAAACTAACCTAGATGCCTTTGATTTTACTATCAGCCACGTGCCAATCCAAGAGTCGTTTAAATGCCCCAATGTATCTGACTCTACTACCACTGCTGGCAGGGCATTCCACACACCCACCACTCTCTGCATAAAGAACCTACCTCTGACATCTACCCTAAACGTTCCTCCAATCACCTTAAAATTATGTCCCCTCATGATAGCCATTTCTGCCATGGGAAAAAGTCTCTGGCTATCCACCCTGTCTATGCTTCTCATGATCATGTACACCTCTATCAAATCACTTCTCATCCTTCTTCACTCCAATGAGGAGAGCCTGAGCTCCCTCAAGCTTTCTTCAGAAGACATGCCCTCAGTGCAGGCAGCATCCTGGTAAATATCCTCTGCACCCTCTCTAAAGCATCCACATCCTTCCTATAATGAACTGAACCAGAACTGAACAAAATATTCCAAGTGTGGTCTAACGAGGGCTTTATAGTGCTGCAGCATAACCTCACAGCTCTTAAACGCAATCCCCCTGCTAATGAAAGCCAACACATCATATGCCTTCTTAACAACCCCATCAACGTGGGTGACAACTTTGAGGGATCGATGGACGTGGACCCCAAGATCCCTCTGTTCCTCCACAATGCCAAGAATCCTGCCTTTAACCCTGTTATCTGCATTCAAATTTGAGCTTCCAAATTAAATTATTTCACACTTTTCCAGGGTGAACTCCATCTGCCACTTCTCAGCCCAGCTCTGCATCCTGTCAATGCCCCTGTGCAACCTCCAACAGCCCTCCACATTAGCCACAACTCCACCAACCTTCATGTCATTAGCAAACTTACTAACCTACCCTTCCACTTCCGCATGCAAGTCATTTATAAAAATCACAAAGAACAGAGGCCCTAGATCAGATCCCTAAGGAACACGACTGGTCACAGAGTTCCAGGCTGAATATTTTCCATCTACCACCCTTTATCATCCATTGGCCAGCCAATTCTTCATCCAGACAGCCAAATTTCCCTGTATCCCATGCCTCCTAACTTTGAATGAGACTACCATAGGGAACCTTATCAAACACCTTCCTAAAATCCATATACATCACATCCACTGCTCCAATTTCAATATGTTTGTCACAATTTCAAAGAATTCAATAAAGCTTGTGAGGCATCATTTGCCCTCACAGAGCCTGCTAACTATCTCTAATCAAACCATACTTTTCCAAATAATCATAAGCCTTGTCTCTCTCAGAATCCTCTCCAGGAATTTGACCATCACTAATGTAAGACTAACTGGTCCGTAATTCTCAGGGTCATCCCTATGCACTTTCTTGAACAAGTGAATAATATGTTCCAATCACCTGGTAGTACTACAACGGATATTGAGGATGCAAAGATCATCGCCAAAGACACAGCAACCTCTTCCTTCACTTCATGTTTTGCAAAATTTCCAGCACATCCTCCTTCTTAACATCAACCTGTTAGAGCATATCAGCCTGTTTCACACCTTCCTCACAAACGACAAGGTCGCTCTCATTAGTGAATACTGAAGCAAAGTATTCGTTAAGGACATCCACTACCTCCTCTGACTCAAAGTGCATGTTTCCTCCACTATCCCTGTTCGGCCTTACCCTCACTCTGGCCATCCTCTTGTTCCTCACATAAGTGTAAAATGCTTTGAAGTTCCCCTTAATCCTACCCACCAAGGCTTTTTCATGCCCACTTCTAGCTCTCCCAAATCCATTTTTCAATTCCTTCCTGGCTACCTTGTAACTCTCTAAAGCCCTGTCTGATGCTTGCTTCCTCAACCTTAATTAAGCTTCCTTCTGCTTCTTGACTTGATGCTCCACATTTCGTCACCCGAGGTTCCTTCACCCCAGCATCCCTTCCTTGCCTCAGTGGGACAAACCTACCCAGCCTCTCAGGGAGTGCTCCCCAAGCAACCTTCACATTTCTGTTGTGCATTTCCCGGAGAATATCTGTTCCCAATTTATGCTCCACAGTTCTTGCCTAATAGCATTGTAATTCCCCCTCCCTCTAATTACTTTCCCATCCCTTCTGCTCCTATCCCTCTCCATGACTATAGTAAAGGTCTTCTTGAGCATTATTGAAGCTGCACCCATCAAGGTAAGTGGAGAATGTTCTATCACACTTCCAGCATCTGCCTCATAGCTGATGGACAGGCACGAAGGCAACATCAGGTCAGTTACTTGTTGCTGATTTCCTAGCTTCTGGTTATTCTTGCGGTGAAATGCGAGGTCCAATTCAGTTTTTAGTTATTGGCAACCACCAGGATGTTGAATAACCTAGTACAGTAACTGTAATACCATTGAATGCCATGGGGAATAGGTAGACGTTTACTTCTTAGAGTCTTGGAGGCTTACAGCACCTCCAAGGCCCATGAATTCTGCGCTAGATTGCGTGATCTGGTTAAGAATGGTGCAGACATGGAAGTAAAGATTTGCATTTACACAGCACCTCAAAGCACATTACGGTCAATGACGTATACTCAGAATGTACTGTCTTGCGCCAATTTGTAAAACAGCAGCCAATTTACTTGCAGCAAAACCCTCACAAATACCTTTGTGATATGACAGGGTTGTTGTCATGTTGATCAATGTATAAATATTCGTCACATGACAGAAGCAATTACCCCACTCTTCTTCAGAACAATGCTGTCCACCCTGCTGGGCAAACAGGAAGATGGCACCCCTGAGTATGTGGCACATATTGAGCACTGCACTGAAGTAGCAACATTGATTTTGGTGTTCAAAGCCTAAACTTGACCCTTCTGACTCAGAATTGAATAGGTTACTAATTTAGACATGCATGGTTTACTCCAAAGCTCAAAACATTTAAATTGGCAAAAGACTGTAAACTCAAGTTAATAAGAGTTGTTTCTCCCCAAAAAACACACGTTACATTTAAAAAAAAACGATCATCCTAAATACACTTTCCAGAGTCCTGAGAGGTCACAGCTAATATGCATTCATTACATTCACACAAACTTAAACATCTTGACTAAGCATTAACTTTTTACTTCATCTCATTAATTTAACAATTGATGGCAGTCATCATAAGTACTCACTCCATTCTTCTCTCCCTCATCACCATATAGTAGGTAGAAGCTAGAGATTCCACATTAATTCACAATGACTTCTTCATCTCAATAATCTGAAGCACCCCTCGCTCCCAGTTAGCTGAATATTCTTGATATAAAATACTCCTAATATGGCAGATATAAAACTGCCCTCTTTCCTTTGTAGCCTCTCAACACCTAAACTTGCACCTTGCAGTCTCCTTCTCCCGCAACAACCATAGTCTGCACCTCCCTCTCGCACACTTTAGCAATGGCTATACATCTGGCAGATGGTGACCCAGCTAAGGTAAAAAAACTGCTCCAGCAAAAATATCAACCCCAGCAACTCCCTCATTTGTCATTACTTACTTTCCTAACTACTTGCTATTTCTCCAATGGCAATTAGTAGTGATCATAGGAGAGAAGCAGTCTGTGATTGGAAGAAAAGTTCCTCACCATTTATGTTCCATTCGACTGATATTGAAACTTAATGATTGACTTCTCTCCTTGACATTTTATTTTGAGCCTCTTTTTACTCAGGTGGCTTTGCAGCACTAAACTAGAGTTATCTTACTTGCAGTAGATAAACATAGTAAAGATTGTGGCTCTGTGCTTCTTAACATCTGGAAGCAGGTTTCCAAGGCTTACCAGCATTGGGCTTTGGGCATTGTAAGGCTGTAAACACTGGAACAGGGATCCTCATCATACAGATGAGACAGGGGACTCAGGTCCAATGGTACAGGAAACTTCAAATTTAACAATACAGGAAAAGTGAAAAAGTTTGATGGGAAGAGATTTTGGAATATAGCACCACTTTGGGGAGGGATTACATTTAGGATTGAATGCAGTATCCAGCAGTTATTGGGTTAAGAAGTCAAATTAGTTGAGAATCCAGAGCAATATTTATTGGGGCCCTGTATGAATAGGGATTTCTACTTGCTTTCTGTGAATTAAATGTATGTTTTCAGACAAGTAAATACGCATGTGACATACCTGAAAAATAAGTGTTATCTATATGCACAATCTCTCTATTACATTTCTTAGCTTCCACGTCGAAGATTTGCTCGATGAGTGAAGTTAATGTTTTTTGCTAGCAGGAAAATGCCTTCAAATGAATCCACAAATCTAATTATTTTACTTGATTGAGTAGCTGCATATGGAATCTTGCATAAATTGCAATTGTGTTTGAAAATTTCAGGAACCAAAACAGCTGTCTCAATCAGTTGGCTTGCCTGTTGTCCTCCCTCTTAATAATCTTCTCTTCCACATATTTAAATACAAAAACATCCCAAATTCATCTGTTCACATAATTTAGCCAAATAAACAAGGGTACACACACTGATCAAAAGTAATTCAAATTTTTACTTGGAAAGACCAGCAAATCTTCGGTATTCAGTAAGTGCATTTATCTAGCACATATAACAATTTGCATTTTTGTAGCATCTTTAACATAATGGAGTACTATTTCAGAGTAGAATCACAAAATCACATGTATCAAAAACCTGAAATATTAGGTCAGATAACAGAAAGCTTGTCCAAAAAGGTAGTATATAACAAGGTATCTTAGTGAACAAAAGGTCAAGAGATAGAAAGGTGTCCGGTAGAATTCCAGACTTTGGGACCGAGGGAATTAAAGGCACTCCCATCAATTGTGAAGGAACGGTACTCGGAAATGCACAAGAGGCTAGAATAAAAACAGAAGTATCTCAGAGGGTTGTAATGTGGAGGAGATTCCAGAGATTTTGGGGTGAAGGGGGTAAATAAAATGGAGGGTTCTGACAAAAGATTAGAATTTTAAAATCAAGATGTTGCTTGACTGGGAGCCAATTTATTTCAGCATGCAGAAGTTGCTTTGAGGTAAGACATATGCAACAGAGTTAAATGTGGGAGACGAGCCAAGTATGTAATGAAATAGTTAAGTCTAGAGGAACTGGAGTGGGGATGAGGAAAGGAGAAGAATAGTGGCATAGTGGTAATATCACTGAACTTGTAACTCAGAGACCAACGCTAATGTCATGAGAAAATCCCATTACTGAAATAAATAGATTTTAAGAAATAATGAATAAATGAAATGGTTTAAATAGATCTATCATTAAAAGCTAATCGCAGGAATGCTAATCGAAAATCATAAAACCCATCATGTTTAATAATGTCCTTGAAGGAAGAAATTTAATTGTTTTTATCTGTTTTGCCCTACATGTGACAGAATAAAATCTTAATTGCCACTTCAAATTGGCAATTAAGTGGCCTACCAAGCCAGTTGTTTGTTCCAATCCACAATAGAAAAGTTGAAACAAAGTATATTGGATGGCCCACCTGACACTGATACAAGCACTGGAAACAACAGTGGCACACCAACCCTGCAAAACCCTCCTTTCCAGCATCTAGGAGCTCCAGCCAAAATTACAGCAATAGCCGAACGCATTCATATTCATGGAATCATAGCTTACAGATAATGCCCTTGATATTATCTTAGTCATGGGTATGTCCTCTCCCACAACCAAGACAGACATACCAGAGATGGAGGCACAGTAATATACATGTAATTCTCAACATGTATATGGTGGATTCATTAATGATAGTGATATCTGGTCAAACAGAGGTAGGGAAACCTCCTGCTGTTTACCACCTAGTATCTTCCCTCAGCTGATAGAGTCATGGATATAGCTTGGAAACAAACCCTTTGGTCCAACTCATCCATGCCAACCAGATTTCCTAAATAAATCTAGTCCCATGTGCCAGCATTTGGCCCATATCCCTCTAAATCCTTCCTATTCATACATCTATCCAGATGCTTTTTAAATGTTGTAATTGTACCAGCCTGCATCACTTCCTCTGGCAGCTCATTCCATACACACATTACCATGTCTGACAACGTTGCCTTTAGATCCCTTTTCAATCTTCCCCTCTCATCTTAAACCTTTGCCCGCTAATTTTGAACTACCCCACTCCAGGGAAAAGACCTTGTATATTTGCTCTATCAACACCCCTTATGATTTTATAAATCTCTATAATGTCATCCCTCAGCCTCAGACATACCAGGGAAAATAATGTCAGCCTATTCAGCCTCTCCTTATAACTCAAACCCTCCAAACTCTGGCAACATTCTAAATATTTTCTGAATCCCTTTTAAGTTTCACATTACATACAGTATTCCAATAATAGCCTAACCAATTTCCTGTACAGCCACAACATCACCTCCCAACTTCTATACTCAATACTCTGACCAATAAAGGAAAACATCAACTTTCCTGCTCCTTCAATGCAGTCTCACCTGCTGTGCTTCTCTAACTCCACAGCATTTTACTCTGGCTCCCAACATTTGCAGTCCTTACTGTCTCCAAGCATACCAAATGCCGCCTTCACTATCCTACCTGTCTGTGACTCCACTTTGAAGGAACTATGAACCTGCACTCCAAGGTCTCTTTATTCAGCAACGCACCCCAGGAACTTACCATTAAGTGCATAGCCCTGCCCTGACTTGCCTTTCCAAAATGCAGTACTTCACATTTATCTAAATTAAACTCCAACTGCTACTCCTCAGCCCACTGGCCCAATTGATCATGGTCCCATTGTACTAAGGTAATATTTTTCACTGTCCACTATACCACCAATTTTATTGTCAGCTGCAAGCTATTCTTCCTTGTTAAACACCACTTCTTAGAAGGATTGCAAATGACAGGGAACAGAATCTGTTCCAAAAATGGCTCAGTAGCACCTGAAGAACATAAATGCCAGACTGACTCAGCAGATAGTGAGGAAACTAACAAGATGGCCAGTGGACACTAGTCAGAGGCACAGACAGACATTTCTGTGGCCAGCAGTGAAAAATCAGAATGATGTGTTGCCTCCCTGGTGCCAGGATCAAGGATATCTCAGGGAGGGTGCAAAATGTTCTCAAATGAGAGAGGGACTAGCAGGAGGTCATTGTACACATTGGAACTAACGATGTAGGAAGGGAAAGAAGGGAAAGAGAATATAGAAAGTTAGGCAAGAATTTTAAAAGGTGGTCCTTGAGGATAGCGTCTTTTGGATTACTACCTGCGTTACGAGCTGGTGAGGATGGGAATAGGAGGATCGAGCAGATGAATGCGTGGCTGAGGAGCTGGTGCAGAGGAGAAGGGTTTAAATTTTTGGATCATGGAAACCTCTTCTGGGGTAGAAGTGACCTGCACAAGGAGGACAGATTGCACCTGAATTGGAAGGGGACTAATATCCTGGGAGGGAGATTTGCGAGAGCTGCTTGGGAGGATTTAAACTATTAAGATGGGGGTGGGACCCAGAGAAATAGTGAAGAAATACATCAATCTGATACTGGTACAGGGGAAAAGGAATGATTCAAAACAGTCAGAGCCAGAGACCCAGGTTCAATTCCCGCCTCAGGCGACTGACTGTGTAGAGTTTGCACATTCTCCCCGTGTCTGCGTGGGTTTCCTCCGGGTGCTCCGGTTTCCTCCCACAGTCCAAAGATGTGCAGGTCAGGTGAATTGGCCATGCTAAATTGTCCGTAGTGTTAGGTAAGGGGTAAATGTAGGGGTATGGGTGGTTTGCGCTTCGGCGGGTCAGTGTGGACTTGTTGGGCCGAAGGGCCTGTTTCCACACTGTAAAGTAATGTAATCTAATCTAATCTAAACAAGGTAGGATTGATCATTTAAACTGCATTTACTTCAATACAAGAAGCCGAACAGGGGAGGCAGATGCACTCAGGACATGGTTAGGAACGTGACACTGGGACATCATAACAATTACAGAAACTTGGCTCAGAGAAGAACAGTACTGGAAGCTTAATGTTTCAGGATACAAATGCTATAGGAAGGATAAAAAGGTGAGTGGGGGGTGGCATTTTGATACAGGATAGAATTACAACTGTACTTTGGGAGGATACTCCTGGAAATATTCCAGGATATTCCAGAGAAGTTATTTAGGTGGAAGTGAGAACTAAAGGGATGATCACTTTATTGGGATTTTTATAGACCCCCAATGGTCAACAGGAAATTGAGAAATAAATTTCCAAGAAGATTTCAGTTATCTATAAGACTAATAGGGTGGTTATGGTAGAAGATTTTAACATTCTACACACAGACTGGGACTGCCACAGTGTTAAGGGTTTAGATGTGTACCAGAAAATTCACTGATTCAGTATGTGGATGTATCTACTACAGAAAATGCAAAACTTGACCTACCCTTGGGAAATAAGACAGGGCAGGTGACGGAGGTGCCAGTGGGGGAGCGTTTTGGGGCAACCGACCATAATTCTATCAGTTTTAAAATACTGACGGAAAAGGATAGACCAGATAGAAAAGACATAAGACATGGGCCAAATGGCCTTGCTTCCACTCCCATCAGTCCACTCCACCATTTAATTATGGCTGATGGGCGTTTCAATCCCACTTACCCGCACTCTCCTCATAGCCTTTAATTCCTTGCAAGATCAAGAATTTACCAATCTCTGCCTTGAAGACACCAAACGTCTCATCCTCCACTGCACTCTATGACAATGAATTCCACAGGCCCACCACACTCTGGCTGAAGAAATGTCTCCTCATTTCCGTTCTAAATTGACCCCTTCTAATTCTAAGGTTGCGCCCTCAGGTCCAGCGTCCACCCTTTCTAAGCCATGCATTATCTTGCAAGCTTCTATTAGATGCCCTCTCACCTTTCTAAACTCTATTGAATATAATCCCAGGATCCTCAGCCAATTATATATTAGACCTATCATTCCAGGGATCATCCTTGTGAATCTCCGCTGGATACACTCCAGTGCCAGTATGTCCTTTGAGGTGTGGGACCAAAAATTGGACACAGTATTCAAAATAGGGCCTAACTAGAGCTTTGAGGAGAAAGTGAGGACCGCAAATGCTGGAGATCAGGGCTCATGCCCGAAACGTCGATCCTCCTGCTCCTTGGATGCTGCCTGACCTGCTGCACTTTTCCAGCAACACATTTTCAGCTCTAACTAGAGCTTTATAAAGTCTCAGAAGCACATCGCTGCTTTAAAATCCCAACCCTAGAGATAACTGACAACATTACATTTGCTTTCTTAATCACGGGTTCAACCTGCAAATCAACCTTTAGAGAATCCTGGACTAGCACTCCCAGATCACTTTGTACTTCGGCTTTAATGAATTTTCTCACCGTTTAAAAAAATAGTGCATTCCTGTCTTCTTTTATCCCCCCAAAGTGTAAGGCCTCGCACTTGCTCACATTGAATTTCATCAGCCATTTCCTGGACCACTCTCCTAAACTGTCTAAATCTTTCTGCAGCCTCCCCACCTCTTCAGTACTACCTGCCTGTCAGCCTAACTTCATATTATCGGCAAACTTCGCCAGAATGGCCCCAGTCTCTTCATCCAGATCATTAATATATAAAGTGAACAGTTGCAGCCCCAACACTGAATCTTGCTGGACCCCACTTGTCACCAGCTGCCATTCTGAAAAGGAACCTTTTATCCCAATCTCTGCCTTCTGTCAGACAGCTAATCCTCAATCCATGCCAGTAGCTCACCTTGAACACCATGGGCCCTCAACTTACTCAGCAGCCTCCCGCGAGGCACCTTATCAAAGTCCTTTTGGAAGTCTGGATAGAAAACATTCACTTAGTTTCCCTGGTCTAACCTACTTGTTACCTCTTCAAAGAATTCTAACAGGTTTGTCAGGCACAACCCCCCCTTGCTAAATCCATGCTGACTTGTTCTAATCTGACCCTGCACTTCCAAGAATTTTGAAATCTCATCCTTAATGATGGATTCTAGAATTCACGAACAAGGGGGTGACAACAGAGATTTTCTAATCATCTGGAGCTTTCTCTGACTCCAGTGATTTTTGGAAGATTACAATCAGTGCCTTTGCTATTTCCTCAGCCACCTCTCAGAACTCCAGGATGTAGCCCATCAGGGCCAGGAGATTTATCGAGTTTTAGACCTTTTAGCTTTTCTAGCACTTTTTCTTTTATAACGGCTACCATACTCAACTCTGCCCCCTGATTCTCCTTAATTGTTGGGATATTGCTCATGCCTTCCGCTGTGAAGACTGACACAAAGTACTAGTTAAGCTCTACGAATTCCCTTTCTTTGTATCCACCAACATTATTCACCCAGTCTACTTGCATATTGAAGTCCCCCATGATCATTGTGACCTTGCCTTTCTGATGTGCCCGGTCTATTTCCTGGTACATCTTGCGTCCCTGGTCCTGACCACTGTTAGGAGGTCTGTACATAACTCACATTATGGTTTTTTTTGCCATTGTGGATCCTCAACTCCACCCACACAGACTCCACATCATCTGACCCTATGTCATTCAGTGCCATAGATTTAATCTCATTCTTAACAAGGCCCCCTCCCCATCCATCTCCCTGTCTTTTCAATAAGTTGTAAAACCTTGAATGTTTAACTGCCAGTCCTGAACCTCCTGCAACCACGTCTCGGAGATGCCTACCACATCATAATCATTCACTGATTTTTGCCGTTAATTCATCTGCTTTGTTACGAATACTATGGGCATTTAGATAAAGTACCTTAATACTAATTTTCTTATCCTCATAATTCCCAACATCTCTAGTAATATGTCGCAAGCGATCGTTCCTTTTTGCTTCATTCCTAGCCTGACTTGAACTTAAACCCTGCACACATGCTAACCTGCTGCTTATCTTTAAACTTGAGTCGGGGGAAGGGAAAACAACCGAGTATGGAGTCAAGTAGAAAGTTCTAGTGACCACCCTATTTATCCTTTTCGCCAAAGCAATGGTTCCAGCTAGGTTCAGGTGGAGACCATCCCATCAGTACAGATCCCTCTGGTCCCAAAGCCGATGCCAATGTCCCGTGAAATGGAATCCAATCTCTTAGCCATGTGTTTACTTCCATAACTTTCTTATCCCTATGCCAACTGGCATGTGACTCGGGCAGTAATCCAGAGATTATGAACCTTGAGGACCTGTTCTTCAATTTTCTCCCTAGTGCTCGATAATTCCCAAACAAGTCCTCCTTCCTAGCCTTGCCTATGTTGTTAGTGCCAATATGGACCACGACATTTGGATCCTCCCCCTCCTGCTCCAATATCCTTTCAAACCAGTCGGAGATGTCCTGCACCCTGGCACCGGCCAGGAAACACACCATGCAGGACTCCCGATCCGGCTTGCAAACTACCTGTCCTCCTAATTATAGAATCCCCTATAACTACTTGTCTTTTTGCTCCCCCCCCCCCCCCCCATTAAATGGCCTTCTGCACCATGGTGCTGTGGTCAGCTGGCTCATCCTGTTCACAGCCCTTTTCTTCATCCATACAGGGAGCAAAAATTTCATAACTGTTGGACAAGTTGACATTCTAAATTGGAGGAAGGCAAGAACTTTCGAAAGCTGATTGGTGGCAGATGTTCGCAGGTAAAGGGATGGCTGGAAAAGGGAAGTCTTCAAAAATGAGGTAACGAGAGTCCAGAGACAGTATGTTCCTGCTAGAATGAAAGGAAATGCTGGTAGGTGTAAGGAATGCTGGATGACTAGAGAAATTGAGTGGTTGGTTAAGAAAAAGAAGGAAGCATATATCAGGTATGGACAGCAGAGATGGAGGGCAAAAAGGGGACATGAAATAGCTTTGTCAAATAGGGTTAAGTAGAGACCAAAGGGATTTTATAAATACATTAAAAGGACAAAAGGGAAACTAGGGAGAGAATAGTGCCCAAAGATCAGCAAGGCAGCCTAGGTGTGGAACTGCAGGAGATGCAGGTAATACTAAATGAGTATTTTGCATGTGTTTACTGTGGAGAATGGCATGGAAGATATAGAATGTGGGGAAATTGATAGTGGCATCTTGAAAAATATCCATTTTACAGAGGTGGTGCTGCGAGATGCCTTAAAACGCATTGGTGGATAAATTCCCAGAACCTAATCAGGCGTACCCTAGAACTATGCAGGAAGCTAGGGAAATGATGGTTGGGCCCCTTGCTGACATATTTGTATCTGAGATAGTCACAGGTGAGGTGCCAGAAGACTGGAGGCTGCCTAATGAGGCGCCACCATTTAAGAAAGATGGTAATGAAAAGCCAGTGATATATGGACTGGTAAGCCTGACATCGATGGTGGACAAGTTTACATGAAAGGATTTACATGTATGTGAAAAGGCAAGGACTGATTAGGGATAGTCAGCATGGCTTTGCACGTGAGAAATCATGTCTCACAAACGTGAATGAGTTCTTTTTTAAGAAGTAACAAAGAGGATTGATGAGAGCAGAGCAGTGGAAGTGATCTATATGGACGCTCGACAAGGTTCCTCATACAAGACTGGTTAGCAAGATTAGATCTCATGAGATACAGGGAAAACTAGCCATTTGGATACGAAACTGGCTTGAAGGTAGAAGACAGAAGGTGGTGATGGAGTCCTGTGACCAGTGTGCCACAAGGATCGGTGTTGGGTCCACTGATTTTCGTTATTTAAATAAAAGATTTGGAAGTGAACATAGGAGGTATAGAGTCAGACAACAAAATTAGAGATGGAGTAGACAGCAAAGAAGGTACAACGTACCTACAGAGTACAATGGGATCTTGATCTGATGGGCCAATGGGCTGAGGAGTGACAGATGAAATTAATTTAGATAAATGCGCTGCGTCACACTTTGGAAAAGCAAATCAGAGGACTTATACACTTAATGGTAAGGTCCTGGGGAGTGTTGCTGAACAAAGAGATCTTGGAGTACATGTTCACAGTTCCTTGAAAGTAGAGGCACAGGTAGATAGGATAGTAAAGACGGCATGTGGTATGCTTTCCTATATTAGTCAGACCATTGAGTATGGGACTTGGGAGATCCTGTTGCAGCTGTACAGCACATTGGTTCGGCCATGTTTGAAATATTGCGTGCAATTCTGGTCTCCTTCCTATCTGAAGGATGTCGTGAAACTTGAAAGGGTTCAGAAAGGATTTACAAGGATGTTGCCAGGGTGGGAGGGTTTGAGCCGTAGGGAAAGGCTGAATAGGCTGGGACAGTTTTCCCTGGAGTGTTGGAGGGTGTGGGGTGACCTTATAGAGGTTTATAAAATCATGAGAGGCATGGATAGGATAAATAGACAAGGTCTTTCCCCTGGGATGGGATAGTCGAGAACTAGAGGACATAGGTTTAGGTTGAGAGGGGAAAGAGTATAAAGAGACCTAAGGGGCAACTTTTTCACACTGAGCGTGGTCAGTGTATGAAATGAGCTGCCAGAGGAATGGATGGAGACTGAACCAAGAACATTTACAGCCCAGGAACAGGCCCCTCGGCCCTCCAAGCCTGAGCCAATGCAAATGTACTGTCTAAACCGGTCACCCAAATCCTGTATCCCTCTGCTCCCTACCTACTCGTGCATCTGTCCAGATGCATCTTAAATGAATCTACCGTGCCTGCCTCTACCACCTCTGCTGGCAACATGTTCCAAACACCCACCACCCTGTGTGAAGTACTTGCCGCTTGTATCCCCATTAAACCTTCCACCTCTCACCTTGAAAGAGTGACCTCTCATTATTGAATCCTTCATCCTGAGAAAAGGCTGGTCTCTATCCTCCTTGTCTATACCCTTCATGATTTTATAAACCTCAAACCAGGTCCCCCCCAATCTCTCTTTTTCTAATGAAAATAAACCTAGCCTACTCAACCTCTCTTCATCGCTAGCACCTTCCATACCAGGCAACATCCTCGTAAACCTTCTCTGCACCCTCCCCAAAGCATCCACATCCCTTTGGTAATGTGGTGACCAGAACTGTACACAGAATTCTAAATGCAGCCGAACCAATGTCTTGTACAATGTTAACATGACTTACCAACTCTTATACTCAATACTCCGTCCAATGAAGGCAAGCGTACTATATGCCTTCTTGACCATTATCCACCTGTGCAACAACCTTCAGGGTAGAATGGACCTGCACTCCCAGATCTTTCTGCCCATCAACTTTGCCCAAAGGCTCTTCTGTTCATTGTCTAATTCGCTCTAGAATTCGTCTTGCCTAAATGCATCACCTCACATTTGTTTGGATTGAAATCCCTCTGCCACTTTTCCGCCCAACTCTCCAGTCTATCTATAACCTCCTGTATTCTCTGATAGTCCCTTATGCTTTCTGCTACTCCACCAATCTTCGTGTCATCTGCAAACTTGCTGATCATACCAACAGTGCCCTCTTCCACTGGTACAATTACAGCATTTAAAAGGCATCTGGATGGGTATATGAATAAGAAAGGTTTAGAGGGATATGGGCTAAGTGCTGGCAAATGGGACTAGATTAGGTTAGGATACCTGGTCAGCATGAACAAGTTGGACCAAAGGTTCCATTTCCATGACTCTAAGTGCAGTCCTTGAGAAGGCAAAATTCCACCTTCACACGGAGAAATAATCCATCATGTTGTTTGCCACTACCACCAAGCTAAATGATTCAGAATAGATATAGCAGTTCAAAATTAAGCAATGAGGGCCAGTCACAGGAAAATTGTATTCAACCACAGTCTGTGACCTCAAAGGCAAGCAAAAATTCACCAAAGTTCCTTGGACAGCATATGCCACATTCACTCCAGACAGACAAGGGCAGCAGATACAGGGAAACACCAGCAAGTTTCCCTTCCAAGTCACTCAGCATCCTCACTTGTACAGATATCACCGATCTTTTACATTGTGGATGGTGACACTCGTCAGATGAGCTGAAGCAGTTCACCGGAACTTTGTCAAGCATAATACGGGATGGACATCAAATTCTGGTGTTGCCGGTTATGCTCACGTTACAATTTTCAAAATACAAAATTGGAAGATAAAGGCACAGATAAGACTTCAGCAAGAGAAGAAATGCGAAATAGTGAAGTCATGCATTGTACAGAGGTTGAAATATAGGTCATAGCACATGGCCAGAAGTTCATCTCAGGTTCAAATGTGCCAGTAGCTTTGCAAACAGACAAACAACCTCAGACAGTTGCCAGGGCGAGAGATAGAATCAGAACTTATGGAACTAAATTTGTAGACAAATCCAGAAACAATGACTGCAGTCTGCACAATAGTTAATATTTGTAAATATAATAGAAGAATATCATTTCTCAGAATAGAATGACAGAGAACTATTTTCCTACAGTTAGAATTGACCAAAAGCTTGAATGAAGTGATGATTTGACAAAGTTTTTAAGTAGCAAAGAAGTTTGACAGGAACCAACTTTAGAGAGACAGAAATGAAAGATTAATTCATTAACCAGATAAATAACTTATACTGGGCTGACAAAAATGAATATGCTTGCAAATTTACATGATTTTGCACAATACCAAGATAGATAGTTATTTGACAGGAAAGACGCACACAGAGCAAGAATGCATACATTTACAAACATTATCAGCTTTAAAATAAATTTAATTTGTTTTATTTGATCTGTTATTATGAAATGAAATCATCATCTCTGAAAAGGGATTTTTCATCTTCACCCATTGGGACAAACACAAGAATAACAAAGGTTAAGAGATCAAAAATGTATTTTTCTTAAGAAAGGACACTGATTGGTCAAGGTATTACCATGGAGAATGCACCAGGGAAACCATTGTGCCTCATGCTTTTGTTTAATTCAGAAAAGATTAATGCGTAAAGCTATTCTTTCTGCTTGCAGAAGGCAGGTCCTTGCATAGAAACATATGCAGTTTCTGGAATATGTAAGTAAACAATTAAATGAAACAGACACCCAAGATCCATCAACAACTGAACACTAATCTCACACACAGTCTCTGATTTTAAAACTGCAGTGGCTCAGCTGAATTTGTCTCCACACTCAAACAACAATCACTAGGCTTTAGCTTCGATAGTTGACATGCATTAAAGCTCTGTCACGTATTGTAACAGGTTTCTCATCTGTTTCTTTTTCTCCAAATCTTCTGGATTGTTAGTAGGAAAAAATAGGGAGAAAGTTTTGTTAGGGTGCAAAGATATACAGTAATGTCAACTTGAGTGTCAAATACTCAAAAATGATCTGCATTCACAGTGTCTTTTGTGCAGAAAACATCAAGGGACAAAAAGATTGACATGTCAAAGGAATAAATATTAGAGGGCTGACCAAAAGCCAAGTTAAAGAGGTGGATTTTAACAATGGCCTTAATGCACATCTAAAAATGAAAACACTCAATTGGTAAAATATTTCATTTTCACATTCCACATCAGGTGAGGCCAGTTTAAGCCAATGTTGCAATTATTTTATTTTAAAATAATTCATAAAGCTGGGAGATTGAACAGCTTTTCTGGATATTGATATGTTGTATAAATCTATTTTCACCTGCACCAGTAAAAAAAAAGTTATGCATTTTGAAAATGTTAAGTGCTATTATAAAGAACCATTATTTGTAATGTATTTCAGCATTTAACCAAGCATACGTCATTTTCAATTACCATAAGAAACTGCGGGGTATAACTGAATAATTAAGATGCAATTCAGTCCTCAATTGCAAGTCATACATCCTGTCCTTACTTTGTCAAGAGATACATCAATCTCCCAAGCAGAAAAGTGGAATTAATTATAGCAACAGAAGTTGTGCAGCATGAGGTGGGAGACAAAACTGAAATGACGATGCCATCACTAGCCATGAAGATACAACTAAAGCAATAAGGATTTAGGAAACCAAAATGGAGTAAACTGATACACCAAGTATACTGAGGGCAAAGATTTTATGGTTTGGAGATGTTGGTGTTGGGTGTACAAAGTTAAAATCACAACACCAGGTTATAGTCCAACAGGTTTAATTGGAAGCACGAGCTTTTGGAGTGCTGCTCCTTCATCAGGTGGTTGTGTGAAGGAGCAGCACTCTGAAAGCTGGTGCTTCCAATTAAACCTGTTGGACTATAACCTGGTGTTGTGATTTTAACTTTGTACACCCAACACCAACATCTCCAAACCATAAAATCTTTGCCCTCAGTATACTTGTGTATCAGTTTACTCCATTTTGGTTTCCTAAATCCTTATTGCTTTAGTTGTATCTTCATGGTGATTTTTAACTTTAAAGATTTGGATTATTAAAAATAATGACTTTTCCATGAAAGACTGAGCATATTAAATTGCCACATATTAACATTTTTATTCATAATGAAATCCACTTCTATATTAATTCCAGAGACGTACATTACAGGGAAAACTAAGATTTCAAAATTGTCACATTGACTCTATGACTCCCTGACCCCACTGCAGAAATGAGAAATAGATCAACTTTGAATGAATTGTAGCAAATTGCCTGAAAGCTATATTTTCAGCTCTTTCGTGAAGAACAAGGTTGTGGTTGTGAAGGAGGTTGCATCGCAGGTGTGGGTCAGACCAGATTTTAATGTTTTACCAAATTAACCTGGATGGAGTAACCAAATGATGAGTAAACGACAATCACAGAATCTATTTCAGAATGAACTCAGACATGCAACGCTAGGGATGCAGAGTTACAGTAAAGTGGTGACGCGAGTATTTAGAATTTAGTCATGTTTGAAACATTAATTCTCTGGAAGTAACATGATAAACTGAATTAGAAATTTTGCACTCACTTTCTATTGAAGAGCCAAAGAAATCAAATAAATTCAAATTGTACTACTGGCCAAGTGCAAGATGCATTCTCTGTCACTGACAACATGTCAGCACAAAACTTGTTACAATCAGATGAAGGGTAATTCCACCACCTTGACCCGTGGTGCCATATGCCTGGTACAGCCAACTGAGCTAATTAATTCCCAGCCCATATCTTCTTAACTCCATAATTGCTATATGATCCTACCCACTAACTTCTATTTGTACAGTGAAGAGTGCAGAAGGGCAGAAAAGGAGCAGCACCAGGCACACTTAAACAACTGTCAATCTGAAGCTACAAAACAGGACTACTTGCATGCCTAATTGCATAAGCACCAAATGATAGTCAGAGATAAGCAATCCTACAACCAATAGATCAGATTGCAGTCCTGCCACATTTAGTTGTGAATAATTAAATTAGATTCCCTACAGTGTGGAAACAGGCCCTTCGGCCCAACCAGTCCACACTGACCATCCGAAGAGTAACCCACCCAGACACATTTCCCTCTGACGAATGCACCTAGCACTATGGACGATTTATAGATGTGGCAAAAAGTTAGCACTAAAATTGAAATGCCCCATGTATCATTTATCAGTTTACACCTTTTTGGGTGTTTTGAAAAATTGTCTATTTCAACAAGCATTCGATGACAAAAAAAACATACAAATCAAAAATATTTTTGCAGGCCACCTGTTATTAGGGAAGAACATTGTGCTGCTTCAGTAGCAGGAAGCCAGGCAGGCATGGGGAATCTATTTTTGAAAGAGGTTAAAAATCAGATACCTGACAGCAGGACAAATGTCTGCAATTAAGTGTTTGGAAAGTTAAAGACAGGTCTTTCCCATGCATTTGTATATCATGCACGCTCTCATCTTTTCTGACTTCAATAGCCACTATTTTGCCCTTGTTGGAGAATACACAACTATGCCAAACCATGACTGAGATTAGGTGCTGCTGCTTGAAATTGCATGGGACACAAAATAACCACAGTAGGGAGGTTGAAATTATAATGGTCACGATTCATGGAGGCAGACTGACCAGAGGAAAGAAGAGGGTGGATTGACGAGGAATTCCTTTTTGTTTGACATACATCTAATTATCATTTCATAAATTGTCCTCAAATCAAGAAAAATTATACTTTTTATGAACACTCATGCATACACTAACATTTGCGTGATAGTTTTCATTTGTGTGCTGTATGCTTGTTTTAGTGAAGAAAATCTTACAATGACATCTGCCTTCACGTTTCACACCAGCCTGAATACCACTAAAACCAGACAATTACAAATATTCTGACAGAACTCAGAGGCTAGTTTAGTTATTCCGTAAAAAAGATTTAGCAGTCTGACTTCAATTCTTATATCATCCGGCCAATCGAATGAAATATTAACTCACGGGCACTGTCAATACCAAATACCACCAAAAGTAACCACTTTTCTTCAATAAAATGAGGATCAATCACTCTACAGAACAATTTGCAAGTTAACATTTACTTATTAAAACTTTACAAATTATATATGGCACATTTGGAAAACTATATTGTATTTAAGTAACAAAGGTAGATGGTGCTCGAAATACTCAAGTCTGGCAGCATCCATGGAGAGAGAAACAGTGAACATTGTGACTTCTTAATTAAAAACAGTCAATGAACTCTCAACATTTTCTGCCTATATCTCAGTATTTCAGTATCCACAGCATTTATTGAAAATTTTCCTCAGTCGTGAACAAATGTTTTTTCAAAGCAATGTCCTTACGATGCATACGATGGGGAAAGAAACTGCAAGGAATGGGCACAATTGAAATATGGAGCTTATTCAGGGAAAAGCTACTGCATGCCCTTGATAAGTATGTACCTTCAGGCAGGAAATGGTTGAGCGAGGGAGCCATGGTTTACTAAAGAAGTTGAATTGCTTGTCAAGAAGGTGGTGGCGGCTTACGTTTGGATGAGAAGCAAAGGCTCAGTTAGGACGCTTGACAGATACAAGTTAGGAAAGAAAGACCTAAAGAGAGAGCTAAGAAGAGCCAGAAGGGGACATGAGAAGTCATTGGCAAGTATCAAAAAAAAAGCTTTCTATATGTATGTCAGAAATAAAAGAATGACTAGAGTAAGATTAGGGCCAATCAAGGATAGTAGTGAGAAGTTGCACATGGAGTCAGAGGAGATGGGGAAGTGCTACATGAATATTTTTCGTCAGTATTCACACTGGAAAAACATTGTCGAGAATACAGACTATTAGATTAGATGGACTGAGGTTCACGAGGTGTTAGCAATTCTAGAAAGTGTGAAAATAAATAAGTCCTTTGGGCCAGATGGGACTTATCAGAGAATTCGTTGGGAAGCCAGGGTGCAGAGCCTTTGGCTTTGATTTTTATGTTGTCATCGTCTACAGGGATGGTGCCAGAAGACTAGAGGATCACAATTGTTGTTCCCTTATTCAAGAAGGGGAGTAGAGACAACCCTGGTAACTACAGATCAGTGAGGTTTCCTTCGATTGTGGGTCAAGTGCTGGAAAAGGTTATAAGGCATAAAACTTACAATTATTTAGAGAGGAAGAAGTTGATTAGGGATCGTCAACACAGTTTTGTGAAGGATAGATCATTCCTAACAAACCTTAGTAAGTTCTTTAAGAAGGTGACTAAACAAGTCGATGAAGTGTATATGGATTTTAGTAAGGCATTTGATAAAATGCCTTAAGGTAGGCTGTTGCACAAAACATGGATGCATGGGATTGAGGTTAATTTATCAGTTTGGATAAAAAGTTGGCAAGCTGAAAAAAGACAGAGGATGGTGGTTGATTGGAAATGTTCCTCCTGGCATGCAGTTACAAGTGGGGTACCGCAAGGATCTGTTTTGGGGCCACTGCAGCTTGAGGGCATAGAAGGATCAATTAGTAAATTGGTAGATGACACTAAGGTTGATGGAGTTGTGGACAGTGCTGAAGGATGTTACAGGTTACAGAGGGACATAGATAAGTTGCAAAGCTGGGCTGAGGGATGGCAAATTGAGAAAATGCAGAAAAGCGTGAGGTGATTCACTTTGGAAAGAGTGACAGGAATACAGAGTATTGGGCTAATGGGAAGATTCTTGGCTTAGAAGTAGGCGTGGAAAGCACTGCCTGCAACAGTAGTAGACTTGCTGACGTTAAGGGCATTTAAATGGTCATTGGATAAACATTTGAATGAAAGTGGAATAGTGTGGTGTAGATAGGTTTCAGGTTGGTTCCACGGGTCGGCACAACATCGAGGGCTGAAGAGGAACTGGTAATGAAGATAATCAAGAGCTTGATACAAAAGGAACATCTCAAAAGGAAGGATGTTACGTAAGTTCTCAAATTCTTTTCTTAAACCCAAGATATTTGCTGGTGACTCCTACCAGTGATTAAAACTGGAATTGTTCAAGAGACAAGAATTAAAACAGCATTGATATTCCAAGTATTCTGGAGCAGGGATGTTACCAACACAGGAAGACACAAGGCTACAGAGGGATTTGGATTCCTGGAAGAGATCTAGGTGATAACTTTTTCACAGAGGGTGGTGCGTCTATGGAATGAGCTGCCAGAGGAAGTGGAGGAGGCTAGTACAATTGCAACAATTAAAAGGCATCCTGATGGGGGACATGAATAGGAAGGGTTTGGAAGGATATGGGCTGGGTGCTGGCAGATGGGACTACATTGGGTTAGCATATCTAGTCAGCATGGACAGGTTGGACCGATGGGTCTGTTTCTGCACTGTATATCTCTATGAGAACTTCAAAATCACAGCTTTGGTTAATGGGAGCTAACATTGGATCGTAAGCATAGGGGATGATGGTTGAACAGGAAATATAACACAAAGTTTTTGATATCTTCTTAGAGATTAAACTGTGGGACACTGGCCAGGAATGCATTGGAGCAATCAAGGTTAAATGAAAAAAAAAACATGGGAGGAGGATCTCAGCAGCAATTGGCAAAGACAAAGACAGTTTGGGAAATATCACAAAGATGGAAATTAGTCTTGGTGTTTGTGCGAGCTGTGTGATGTTTCATCATTTAAAGACTGAGAAAAATTCTCTATGTCTGGAGTTGCTATGTGCTTCAGAATTTTGTATAGCTGTGAAATTGATTTTGTATACAGAAAACGTATAATGATCTACAAAGTATGTTGCTAGTATCCGAAAGGCATTTTGCTGAAAATCTATAGTGTGTTTTTTTTTTTGGAATCTCTTCTACTTGCTTTGCATAGCAGATTCACCTTTTATATTAACTTAGATGTTACAATTCGGGGGCAAATATGACACTCAAGATTCAAACAGTCCTGTTCAGTTTGAAGACAGTTGCGAGGAAGAGGAACAAGGTCAGCAGTGACAGAATAATGATTTTAGCAAGAACAAAAAAAAAGCTTCACTCTTACCAATACTTAGCTGCAGGACCTTGCTGTTCATCTAATACCAGTTGCAACGCAAGCCATCAGAAAATTCAAAGACAATGGAGAGGTTGAGCACTACTTTGGTGAGGTTAAACTAAGCGTCAGCATACACTTGGAAGAAGGCATAGTGTTTTTGAAGCACTTCAAATGACACCAGGCAAAGCAGAGAGAGGAAAGGGCCAAGAAAGACAATAATGTGGGAGTAGGAAGGAAGCCACTTAGTGACCCGAGGTACAACGAAAGAGATAGATGGATCATTCACGTTGGTCACATGGTTTTGTTATTGCTCAGCTTTCCACTTAGTATACCCTGGGCAAGCAATTTTGGCATTCAATAACAAAAATACACAAAAGGAAATGCAAAAGTTTCAAAACTCAGGTGCAAAGGTTGTAAGTCTAGAAGTTGCTGAGAAATGAGCAATATAACACGAAAAGCAAAAACTGTGCAGGCATAGTTGCTCTCCACTTCTGCATTCTCTCATATGCTTACCAAGACTTTCTTTCCCTTCATTTATTTTATTCCTTCTTCTCAAGAAATGGTTTTATAAGATTTCCTCCCATCACCCAAACGGATTTTATTTATTTCAGTTGATGGCAGATATTTAACTACAGCGATGTCACAAGCAAATCAGGTCCTTTCCTTACCCAGTATATACACACATGCATTCATACGAAGAGTTGTTGGATAGCATTTGGACCAATGCCATTTCTCGCCAGTGAAGAAATATTGAGACCAATATTAGTATGCTATGTTGATCGAGGTCAGCCAACTCAACACGAAGCAGGATAAGTTCATTAATACATGAAATTGCAAACGGTGATGAAGTTATATCATAAAATTAAACATACTGCATAACTACCAACACATTTGGAGCAGTGCTTAAAATGGTCAGCTTCACTCAAGGAAGTCTTCATCAAGGACATATAAATCCAAATGCTGCACTATAGATTTTGCAAAGGTACGACATTCCAGCCCCCTCAAAAACACATGATAAAAATGTACTTTGTTTGTTAAAAGCAATACACAGCTAAGTCAGGCAATGAGGGCTTATTGAGCATATCAAAATTGCTCATGCTAAAAGCCCAAAGAACAGGAGTCTGGGATATTTTTAAGAAAAATGTTTTTACATATCTTGTACATGTAAGAACAGATATGCAAGACTGTCTGTGACCAACTAGCTAATTAAATTGCCAACAAATCCCTGTGTATATTGTTCTGAAACATACATGATGGCTTCAAAATTTACAAACATTTAAAACTTCTTTTTAAAATGGATGTCGCCAACAAGGGTTGGGCCATCATTTACTGTTATCCAAGTTGCCCTGGGAAAGGTGGTAGTGAACTATCTTGAGTCTTCAAAGTTGAGATATCCACAGTTCAACAAAAAAAAAAGTCCAAGTTTTTGACCCAGCAGTGAGGGAACTGTGATAAAGTTTCAAATCAGGATAGTGTCATTTGGAAAGGAAACTTGCAGGTTTTTGATGGTACTCCATTGTATCTACCTGTATAGCCCTTGTCTGTGTGGTAGTAGAGTTTGCAGGTATGAGAAGTTCTGTCAGAGGAACCCTGGTAAGTTATTGCACTACATTATGCAGATGTCACACAACATTGCCATTCTGCATTTGTGATGTGAGCCAGTCATGTTGAAGATGATGGATGCGGTGCCAAGAGGACTGCTTTGTTGTGAATGCTGCCAAGCTCAGAGGTGTTAAACTGCACTCAGCCAAACAGTGGACAACTTTTCATTACACTCCAGAGTTAGGCCTTGTAGATACTGGATTGGGTTTGTAGAAACAGATAGCCAATGATATGCCACAGAATTCCTAGTCTCTGATTTCTCTTGCAGCCTCACTATTTCTGTAATTTGTTCAATTAATTTCTTGCCATTGGTAACCCCCTGGATGTTGGGGTTGGGGGGGGGGGGGGGAATTCCATAACAGTAATGCTGATAAATGTCAAGGGGTGATGGTTACATTTTTTTTTTTTAGAGATACTCATTGCCTGATACTTGTCTGGCACAAAATGTTACTTGCCATATCAGCCCAAGCCTAGATGCTAATCAGGTCTTGCTGCACAGTGACATGGACTGCTTCAGTATGAGGAATAGCAAATCAGGATCTGTCTCCAAGCTGTACATCTCTATGACTCTATGTTAAACTTTGTGCAATCAGCAAATAACCTCACTTTTAAATTTGCAATGGAGAAAAGGCCATGGATGAAGAGGCTGAAAATGGGTGGGCCTCGGAGGAACTCTTCCCTCTGAGGAACTCTGCAGTGATGTCTTGGAGCTGAGATGACTCATCTTTGACAACAACAACAAACTCTTGTGCTAGGCATGACTCCATCAGCAATATGTTCCTCCATATTTCACAATTACTGTACTTCAGTTTTGTGAGCACTCCTTAATGCCACACTCAGTCAACTACTACACTTGATATCAATAGTAGTCCATCTCACCTCACCTCTAGACAATAGACAATAGGTGCAGGAGTAGGCCATTCTGCCCTTCGAGCCTGCACCACCATTCAATATGATCATGGCTGATCATCCTTAATCAGTATCCTGTTTCTGCCTTATCTCCATAACCCTTGATTCCACGATCCTTGAGAGCTCTTTAATAATCTTATACGTCTCAATCAGATCCCCTCAGTCTTCTAAACTCAAGGGTATACAAGCCCAGTTGCTCCAGTCTTTCAGCGTAAAGTAGTCCTGCCATTCCAGGAATTGACCTCATGAACCTACCCTGCACTCCCTCAATAGCCAGAATGTCTTTCCTCAAATTTGGAGACCAGAACTGCACACAATACTCCAGGTTTGGTCTCACCAGGGCCCTGTACAGCTGCAGAAGAACCTCTTTGCTTCTATACTCAATCCTTCTTGTTAGGAAGGCCAGCATGCTATTCGCCTTCTTCACTACCTGCTGTACCTGCATGCTTACCTTCATTGACTGGTGTACAAGAACACCCAGATCTCTTTGAACTGCCCCTTTACTAAATTGATTCCATGGAGGTAGTAATCTGCCTTCCTGTTCTTGCCACCAAAGTGGATAACCATACATTTATCCACATTAAACTGCATCTGCCATGCATCTGACCACTCACCTAACCTGTCCAGGTCACACTGTAATCTCCTAACATCCTCCTCACATTTCACCCTGCCACCCAGCTTAGTATCATCAGCAAATTTGCGAATGTTATTACTAATACCATCTTCTATACCATTAATATATATTGTAAAAAGCTGCGGTCCCAGCACTGATCCCTGCGGTATCCCACTGGTCACCGCCTGCCATTCCAAAAGGGAGCAGTTTATCACTACTTTGTTTCCTGTCAGCCAACCAACTTTCAATCCCAGTTAGTACTTGCCCCCAATACCATGCGCCCTAATTTTGCTCACCAACCTCCTATGTGGGACTTTATCAAAAGCTTTCTGAAAGTCCAGGTATACTACTTCTACTGGATCTCCCTCGTCCATCTTCAGAGTTACATCCTCAAAAAATTCCAGAAGATTAGTCAAGCATGATTTCCCCTTCATAAATCCATGCTGACTGTGACCTATCCTGTTACTGCTATCCAGATGTGTCGTAATTTCATCCTTTATAATAGACTCCAGCATCTTTCCCACCACTGAGGTCAGACTAACTGGTCTATAATTTCCTGCTTTCTCTCTCCCACCTTTCTTAAATTCTAGAATTTAGCTCTTTTGTCTATATTGTAAAGACCATTTTCTTTTCCTGTACTTTTAAATTGTGGACTGACATGGGAAGAGGACTGTTTTAAAAACCAAAAAGCATGTAGAAAGCATTGTTGTACTTTTTAAAAGGCAAGTTACCTCATACTCATTTTATGTGCTGATTAAGCTGTTGAGTCTTCAAACAGTGGGGGAAGATCAGTTGAAGACAAGCTGGATCCGGGGGGGGGGGGGGGGGGTGCATTAATGGAGATGTGGCCAGCAACAAGTAGTTGATTCATAACAGATACCATCCTCCAGACCAATGACAAAGACCCTTTGCCTGCCAACATTTGGCTCCAGGGTAGCTCAACAGCTGGAGTTTGTGAATATTTAAGCAGAAGCCATCAAACGTCCGAAAAAGGATGAGAGTGACCTTCCCTCTGCAGGAGAAACACCCCAAACCTGAAAAAAAAAGTTGATTTATTTTCCCTCATCAGTTGCTGCAAGCGGTTGTCCTTAAACATAAGTTAGGAACTTTATAGTTGTGAATTAGTCACTGTGCCTCCTGCAAAATAAATGGAAGTACCGAGAGAAGACAGGAGCAGCAAGTCCTGACAAGCTGAAAGAATTGTAGCAAGCTCTGGGGTCAGGGACCACTGAACTGCGTTTTCAGTCTTGTCCTCTGCCCATTATTCCATCATTTTATGCCTGTTTGTACATGTGTCTATTGTCTGTACAGGGGAAGTTTTAACTGGTACAATTAAAAATTGACAGTTCGTAATTGTTTATTAAAAATACATATTCCAACCGCAAGTAAAGACCAATTCTGATCAGAGACCTGTCTGTGCTGTCAACCTGGGTGTAAAATGCAGGTAAACTGGGGAATTTTGCATTCTTTTCGAAAATCTTTAATTTTTATGATGACTCCAGGAATAGCAGAGTTTGATTTCCAGCAAGCAATCACAGTTGAGGCATAACAATGTTTGGATTAAGGCTGTAATTAGACCAGGAGCCACATGGCCCTGACAGTACCCAAACTGAGCACCAGTGAGCAGCTTATTCTTTTAAAGCACCACTTCATAATACCGTCGACCACCCCTTCCATCACTTTACTGATGATCAAGAATAGAACGATAGAGCAGTAATTGTCCTGGTTGGATTTGTTCGGTTTTCTTTGTGCACAGGACATGTCAGGTAGATGCTAGACTCGTAGGTGTCCTGGAACAGTTTGGCTGGGAACACTACAAGTTCTGGAGCACAAGTCTGAGTGTATTATGGACCATAGCTTTCATAGTCTCTGATGTCTTCAGCGATTTCTTGATATCCTGCAATGGCTTGGATTGGTTGAAGACTGGCATCTCTGTGATCATAGAATCCCTACAGTGCAGAGAGAGGTCATTCGGCCCAGCGAGTCCACACAGCCCTCCGAAGAGCATGCCATCCAGACCCACCCTCTACCCTACCCCTTTTACCCCATATTGACCATCACTAATCCACCTAGCCGACACATTCCTACATACGACAATTTAGCATGACCGATCCACCTACCCTGCATATCTTTGGATTGTGGGAGGAAATGTGCAAACTCCACACAAACAGGCTAGAATCAAACTTGGGTGCTGTTGGGCAGCAGTGCTAACCACTGTGCCACCCATGATGCTGGGAATCTCAGGAGAAGACTGCGATAGATCATTAACTCAGTATTTTTAACTGAAGATGAATGCAATTAATTCCGCCTCTTCTTTTTCACTGATTTGCTGTACTCCCCCAACAATGACAATTGGATATCTGTAGAGCCTCCTCTTTGTCACAAAGCTGGGTCCCTTTTTTTCTAAAAGTTATTCCTTTTCTCAAAGATACTGTGTCCTCGATTTTTCTCAGAGGGGTCACAAACATCTCTAGGTGCTGATCTGGCTGGTTTGGCACGGAGATAAAAGGGCATTGAGGTCTTTTTGTTTATATGTAAACAAATGAGACTTCAGGTTCAAAATGGTCATGTTTGGGAAGTAACTGGCATAATGAAAGAGGAGTGGTCAGCTCTTCAGCAGTTCAGTTCAGTCCAGTCCAGCACCAATTAGGAGTTTAACAGTGAGCTGTTTGGAAACAGTTTGCTAAACTCTCTCTTGCTGCCCTTCTAACTTCAACCTGTAAGCATCTGTTCCTTTTTTTTAAAAACAGTGTTTTAAGGGAGTTTGCTTATTGGGATTGTTGTGTATATTCAGAACAGCGTAATTAACTCTAGTTTGGATAGCCAGTTCTGTAGGGGTTCTTTATTCTGATCTGTGTTTCATCGTATAATTTTGTGAATAAATTGTTTGTCTGTTTTAAAACCTGGGAAGCAACCTAGCCAGCTTACTCTGGGTAACTTGCACTGTACACTTACCGAAACAAATTGCAAAGTTAAGGTCTGGGTTGCCTGCTCAGGAATGTTTTGAGTGGTCTAGCCTAGTCCATGACATCTTGCAATGAGTTGTTTAATTGTGCACCATCATTCAAAAATAGTTGCAGCAGGACTGCAAAATTTCAATCTGATCGAATATAAAACAAACAGCTGTGGATGCTGGAAATCTGAACAGAAAACAGAAATTGCTGAAGAATCTCAGTAGATCTAGCAGTATTTGAAAGAAACCAGAGTTAATCTTTTGGGTCCTGTGAGCCTTCTTACAAATTACATCTGATTGGTTTCCAGATCTTTTAGCCCTGTTTATTACCACTGCTCAGCATGCAAACAATCCAGCGTTGTAGCCTCACCAGGCTGCTGGCTAATTTTTAGGTTTGCATGGTACTCCTCCTGATAGATCCCCCTGCCATCTTCATCAAAACTGGGTTGATTTCCTAGTATGATGGCTATGCCATGGATGGCTAGCTTTAAGTTGTTAGTTCTGTTTGAAGACTGTCCCACTTAGCAAGACAGTAATGACACACAATACAACAGAATGTGTCATAGACAGATGTATGTTGCATTAGTTGATTGAGGACGACAAGATCAAGTACATATTCCCCTCGAAGTTCCTTCACCAACCTGTAGACCCAGGCCAGCAGCTCTGTCCTTTAAGACCATACAACTTTGCTCAGTAGGGACTATATTGAGCAGGCAATGATGTACTCTAGGTAGGGGTGTGTGTGCGCATGTGCGTGTGCGCGCGCGGGGAAGGAAAGGAACTTGACAGAGCGAGAGAAGTTGGAAGATTTAGGTGCACATCCATCCTCAGTGTTTCCTCAAGGTGGTGTTCAACATCCAAAAGGTTTTTTTGGGGGGAGGGCCACATGGAAATCAGCAGGACTTGACCTGATGTCTGACCGGAGACCATTAGACCTCATGAAGTGCAGGGTCAAATGTTGAAGACTCCAGAGCAACTCCTTCCCAACAGTATCCCTCTGTCAAACCCTCTCTGGCAGGCCTGTCCAGTGGAATAGGATGTATCCAGAGAGGAAAGGGTATTGTCTGGAACATGATTGGATATGGATATGGATTGTGAAACTGAACTAAGATATACATCTACGCTAAAATCCCATGTTTAGCTTTTCTCCATTCATCAATAAGTCACCAAAGACTCTTCCAAATTCCACCTTTGTTTTCATAACTAAAAGATCTATTTATTGTGGAAAAGGATATGGAAGATATAGAATGCAGGGAAATAGATGGTCACACCTTGCAAAATGTCCATATTACAGAGAAGGAAGTGCTGGATGTCTTGAAACACAAAAGGTGGATAAATCCCCAGGACCTGTTCAGGTGTTCCTGAGAACTCTGTGGGAAGCTAGAGAAGTGATTGCGGAGATATTTGTATCATCAATAGTCACAGGTGAGGTGCCGGAAGACTGGAGGTTGGCTAACGTGGTGCCACTGATTAAGAAGGGTGGTAAGGATAAGCCAGGGAACTATAAACCAGTGAGCATGACAGCAGTGGTGGGCAAGTTGTTGGAGGGAATCCTGAGGGACAGGACATACATGTATTTGGAAAGGGAAGGGCTGATGAGGGATAATCAACATAGCTTTGTGTGTGGGAAATCGTGTCTCACAAACTTGATTGAGTTTTTTGAAGAAGTAACAAAGAGGATTGATGAGGGCAGAGCGGTAGATGTGATCTATATGGACCTCAGTAAGGCATTCAAAAAGGTTCCCCATGGGAGATTGGTTAGCATGGTTAGATCTCATGGCATGAGGGAGAACTAGCCATTTGGATACAGAACTAGCTCAAAAGGTAGAAGACAGAGGGTTGTGGTGGAGGGTTGTTTTTCAGACTGGAGGCCTGTGACCAGTGGAGTGCCACAAGGATTGGTACTGGGTCCTCTACTTTTTGTCATTTACATAAATGATTTGGATGCAAGCATAGAGGTACAGTTCGTAAGTTTGCAGATGACAAAATTGGAGGTGTATTGGACAGTGAAAACGTTTACCTCAGATTACAACAGGATCTTGACCAGATGGGCCAATGGGCTGAGAAGTGGCAGATGGAGTTTAATTCAAATAAATGAGGGGTGCATTTTGGGAAAGCAAATGTTAGCAAGACTTATACACTTAATGGTAAGGTCCTAGGGAGTGTTGCTGAACAAAGACCTTGGAGTGCAGGTTCACAGCTTCTTGAAAGTGGAATCGCAGGTCGATAGGATAGTGAAGGCGGCATTTGGTAGGCTTTCCTTTATTGGTCAGAGTATTGAGTACAGGAGTTGGGAGGTCATGTTGCGGCTGTACAGGACATTGGTTAGGCCATGGTTGGAATATTACATGCAAATCTGGTCTCCTTCCTATCGCAAAGATGTTGTGAAACGTGAAAGGATTCAGAAAGGATTTAGAAGGATGTTGCCAGGGTTGGAGGATTTGAGCGATAGGGAGAGGCTGGGCAGGCTGGGGCTGTTTTCCACAGAGCGTCGGAGGTTGAGGGGTGACCTTATAGAGGTTTACAAAATTATGAGGGGCACGGATAGGATAAATAGACAAAGTCTTTTCCCTAGGGTCAGGGAGTCCAGAACTAGAGGGCATAGGTTTAGGGTGAGAGGAGAAAGATAAAAGAGACATACGGGGCAACTTTTTCATGCAGAGGGTGGAACGGGTATGGAATGAGCTGCCAGACGAAGTGGTGGAGGCTGGTACAAGTGCAACATTTAAAAGGCATTTGGATGGATATATGAATAGGAAGGGTTTGGAGGGATATAGACTGGGTGCTGGCAGGTGGGACTAGATTGGATTGGGATATCTGGTCGGCATGGAAGGGTTGAACCGAAGGGTCTGTTTCTACGCTGTACATCTCTGACTCTATCGTGCAAAACTGGTACTGAATAACTCAAGTTAGGTGAGCCCACTTCATGGCTGAAAGGATTCTTAGGAGCTTTTTACTCATTCATTGTGGACATTAAAAATTAAGAGTTAGGCACGTGAGAACTGCAAACAGAACTGCTTTATTTATCACCTCCAAAGCCCAGATGAGAAAGAACAGACAATCTTCTGGACCCAAGACAGACAGAGCTGTACTGCCTAATTACTCCACAGAGCAACTGACCCAGTATTTTTTCATAGTTTGTATTCTATTTATTAATCCTTCTTTTAAGACTGTCTTTTAAGACTTTTGGAAAATGTAAATGGTGATCATGATATTAGACAATGAATACTTAACACTAATCAAAACAAATGGATTAGGTAAGTTTGCGTGCAACAGTTTAATTGAACCAAAATTAATGCTGATTTTTTTTCCCCTAGAATAATACTAATTTTCCATGCAACAGCAAGTTACAATTACAGAATGGGCGAACATCTGTACTGACTCTTTCCAAGCAACCCTAATTTGTAATTCTAAAAGAATTAGATTTTCAATCACATAAATATCATGGCGAGGCCACTTACAAATGGTGTAATTACAATAGAATGCTGCCAAAAGTCTAGCATTAACAACTTGACATTGTCTCAAAGAGCACTCAACTAATCTTGACATCATAATCAATACCAAGGCCAAGCCAAGCTAACAAATTTATAATACTCAACTGCCCTTTGATCACTATAACACAAAGAAAACTTGCTGCATTACAATAGGCAGTGTATGGAACGCTGATCACAAATGTAAAGAAGTTCCACTTTAATAAAAATAAGTTAATTTATACGATGCTGTTTCAAAGTAAAGACATTCACTCAACATCACAGGCTACACACAAAAGAAAAATCCATATTTAGAATCTCAGGCGAGGTGCTCTTTTTCAATGTTTGAAAGGTCTCCCATTAATTGTCAGGTACGTGCACATCAGGAAATCTCATTTGCACGAACTACTGCCCAATAATTTAAACAATGCAGATTTAATCACTGCCACAATAATACAAACTGCTATGCTTGAATCTCACAATTCAAGTCACATAAATCGGTCACGTTATTGCAGCTGTCATTTCTCTCACTCATGGCTACACTGAATCTGGCTGGGAACCTTACCTCCATAACAATTAAATCTATCTATTTAGGCAACTCCTTAACTAGGCTGTTCATTTTTTGAGAAGGTTAAGTTTTGGATTTTTAATGCAGATGCATTTTCAATACTACTATAGGATGTATATAGCAATCATTCATTATCAGTTAATGTTGACTGAACAGTTAGCAAAATAGCATTGCTTTATATTTAAATCTTATGTACTTGGTATGACTATAACCACAAATAAATGTTAACATTAGAATCTCTACAATTCTAAGGATCTTACTGAATGCCGGAGCAGGCTCAAAGGGCTAGACAACCTATACCTGCTCCTATTTCTTATGTTATGTTCTTGTTATAACATTATTATGCTATATTATGTACTTCTGATATATATTAACTCTCAGCCTGCAGGACTGTAGCGATAAAACTAAGAATTCCAAATGATTAATTGCTATGTACCAACTCACATTGTATTTCAAGATAGGTAGATAAAGTTTTGTTTAAATACTTTTTCCAATTTTGTATTAATTGTATAAGTTTTTAAATAATTGCAGAAAACTATCTTCAGATATCTTGTGTTAATTAACAAATCAGAACACATCAAAAGTAAATTGAAAAAAGCTGTTCCGTAATCTCTGCAGTACTTGAAATTTAAGAATCCATCCATTTTCTACTTCATATTTGAATTCAACTACCTTGCCGTGAGCATTTTAGAATTCACTTATTCTGAAGGCCTTGAAGAAGAAATAACCTTAATTGTGTGTCAATTTGCTGGAAAAGCACGGCCAGTCTGGCAGCATTGGAGGAGCAGGAGAATCAAGCAGAAGCCCTTCATCTGTACAGATGGTTTCCCTTAATTGATTGACTTGATTCATGGTTATTACATATACAGAGATACAGTGAATAGTGCTGTTTTGCATACTTTATGGGAATAGCGAGAACCAAATGGCAATATCTCAGAATAAAGAGGTTTAAGACAAATTAAGTGAAAGTTTTTCTTTCAGAAGGTAGTGAATCTGTGAAACTATCTTCTGCAGAGGGCTGTCGAGGCTGGATTAAGTGTTTCTAAGGCAGAGATATTCAGATTTTTGAAAAGTAAGGGAATGAAAGGTTATGGGGATAAGTCAGGAAATTAGAGTAGAGGATGATCAGATCAATACAATTTCACTGAATAGCAGGACCGACTTAATGGACTAAATTACATATACTTCTCCGATATTTTATCAAAAATTGTTAAGTTGCAGGACACTGCAGTATTTGAGTACATAAAATTAGAGATCATCAACTAACTAATAAGAAAATTACACATTTGTTGCAAACTTTGATGAGACACTAAACAAGACAATATTTGCCTGTTACAAATATTCAAGTGAAAAAACGCCGCCATGGAAATTCAAAAACATGCAAATACCATACCAGTTGTTGCAAGCTACGTTTGTCAAATCAACTAGATAAATTTTTGCTTGTTGAATCCTGAATGGAAATTAGCTTCAATGGTTGCCTACCTTACAAAATCATTCGGATGTCATAAGAAACCCAAGGATTTAATTAGATGGAATATAAATGTATATTGAATAACTGTTTGAAATACCATTTATTTCTCTGCATATAAACTATTTCCATGAAAACATCAAAGAAAAGGCCTTTTTTTTCCCCACTATGTTTGCAGAATGACACGTTCATTCCATCAACCTCTGCTGGGATTTGAACTTCGAAGTCAAATCCCAATGTCCTGAGTACACCAAATGCGAACTGCTGAAAACAAAAAAAAAGGTGTTGTTCTCAGCTTAACAGAATTTGTCCAATGACGACATCTTCTGGCATCACTATGCAATAGTTTTAAACTGTTTAAGCATGAACAAATTCTATTTCCTTATTTTGTAACTTTACAGTGCATACTTATTATAATTGAAAAACGGCATGCAAGTTGGATGCCTCATCAGAACCTTTAAAATTAAAGCACTATATGTCATTCTAATGGCTACTAAAACCAAGTAATTGCCCTTGGGAATCAGGGAGAAAACATTCAAATCAGTTAGAGACATACCGAGCAGGAAGAAAGATGGTTCCTGTTGCTGAAGTTCAAATCATCTCTGTTAAGACATTGCTTCAGGAATTTCTTAAAAGTAGTATTCTAGACCCAACCACCATCAGCTGCTTCATCACGAACACAGGAGTTAGCAATTTAGATCCTCAAGCTTGCTCCATCATTTAGTATGATCACAGCTGATCTCATTTCAGTGTCGAGAATGAGGTGCTGAATAAGTACAGCAGGCCAGGCAGCGTCCGAGGAGCGGGAGAAACATTTCGGGCATAAGCCCTTCATCAGGAATTTCAGTCTCAACATCGCTTTCCAGCCAACTCCCCACAACCCTTTAGTGCTTAATTACTAGTTAAAAATCTATGCTTTCAATTTTATTCAGTGTCCATTGCACTTTGAGGTAATGAATTCCAGAAATTCACAATCCTTTGGAGAGAAGTAATTCCTCATCTCAGTTTTAGATCTGCAACTCCTTAGCCTAAATCTATGACCACTTGTTCTAGATTGTCCCACAAGGGAAAGCATCTGCACGATTTACTTTATCAATCCCCTTTAGTATCTGAGATACCTCAATTAGATGTCCTCTCATTCTTTTCAACTCCCAAGAGTATAGGTCTAAGCTGCACAATAAATTCCTCTTAAGACAGCCTTGCATCACTGGAATTAATCTAGTGACCTTCTTTGAACTGTCTCCAAAACAATTGCACCTTTCCTCAAACAAGGGGTCCAAACCTATACTTAGTACTCCAGATTCAACTTCACCAATAGTGTACAATTGCAACCACCCTTCCTTACTTTTATACTCCAAATTACCTTCCATAAGGTCAGAAGTGGGAGTGAGAATGTTCACTTGTAACTGGATAATTTTCAACACCATTCACAACTCCTCAGACACTGAAGCAATTCTTAGAAACATAGAAAGTAGAATTAGGCCATTCAGCTCTTCACACCTGTTCCACCATTCAATATGATCACAGTTAATCATCCAAATCAGGACCCTGTTCTCAGTTTCTCCCCATACCCTTTGATTCTTTTAGCCCCTCCTTCTCAAAAACAGCATGGTGGCTCATTGGTTAGCACTGCTGCTTCACAGCACTTGGCTCGATTCCAACCTCAGGTGACCATCTGTGTCAAGTTTGCACATTCTCCCTGTGTCTGCATGGGTTTCCTCCAGATGCTCTGGCTTACCCCCACAGTCCAAACATGTGCAGGTTAGATGAACTGGCCATGCTAAATTGCCCATAGTGTTCAGGATTGTGTAGGCTAGGTGCATTAGTCAGGCGAAACGTAAAGCAATAGGGTCTGGGTAAGATACTCTTCGGAGGATCGGTGTGGACTTGTTGGGCCTAATGGCCTGTTTCCACACTGTAGGGATTCTATGATTCAATGTTCTGGCCTCAATTGCTTCCAATGGCAGAGAATTTCACAGGCTCACTACTCTCTGGGTTAAGAAATTTCTAAATGGGAATTCTGGACTACCTTATCAGGAATATTAATTTAGCATTTATCCAGTCCTGTTAAAACTTTCTACGTCGCTCTCATTCTTCTAAACTCCAGTGAACAGTGTTAACTGATCCAATGTCTCTTCATACACAAGTCTTGCCATCCCAGGAAGAAGACTGGTATACTTTTGTTGCATTCACCCCACATCTTTCTTCAGATAAAAAAAAGAGATAACAAGTGCACAAGGCCCTGAACAAGTTTAGCAAGACATCAGTGCTCCTGTACTCAAATCTTCAATTATGAAGGTAAACATACCACTTGTATTCTTCACTGCCTGCTGCACCTGTGCACTTACTTTCAGCTACTGGGATGCAAGGACACCCAAGACTTGCTGCATCGAGCCCTTTCCCAATCTATCACCATTCAGGTAATAATCGGCCTTCCTATTTTTGCTACCAAAATGAATAAACTCATTTATTCATGGTACACTTTTATCTGACATGCATTTGCCCATTTGCTCATCTTGTTCAATTCACTGTTAAGTATGTCTACATCCTCCTCACAGTTGACATTCCCAACCAACTTTGGGTCATCTGCAAACTTGCATATGTTACATTTATTCCCTCATTTAAATCATTATCAGACAGTGAATAGCAGGGCTACAAGCATTGATCACTTCAGTACCCAACCACTCTGTGCCACTTGGAAAAAGACCAGTTTATTCATGTTGACTGTCTGCCAAATCAGTTCTTGATCCTCCAATCCCATGCATTTTAAGTTTACATGCTAATCTTTTATGTAACATCTAATCGAAAGCATTTTTCAAGTCCAAATAAACACTATCCACTGGCTCCTCCTTACCTACTCTATTGGTCACATACTCGAAAACTTCCACAACTTTGTCAAGCATAATCTCCCTTTCATAAATCCATGATGACTGTGTCTGATTTTGTCACTGTTTTCCAAGTGTGTTATCCTCAAATCTTTTGTTGTGAGCTCTAGCACTTTCCCCTCTACTAACGTTAGGCAAACTGGCCTTGCATTCCAATTTCTTTCTTTTTTTTAAAAATAGGGGGTTACATTAGCTTCCAATCAATAGAGTCTACAGAATCCTGAAAGATGACCACCAATAATCCCTTATTTCCCCAGCCACTTCCTTAAATATTCTGGAGATTACAGATTATTTGAGCCCTGGAGATTTATCCGCCTTTAACCCCAATCTCCCCAACACGGTTTCCTTCCCAATTCTAATTTCCTTCAGTTCCTCCCTCTCATTAAACCCGGCATTCCCCAACACTTTTGGTATTGTGTCAACAGAATCATTGTATGTATTTAAGCAGTACACCTTCTCTTTGATCCACATTATAACTTCCCCTGAGTGTGAAGGACTTAATTTATTTTCACTAATCTTTTTCTCTTTACATAAATATAGAAGCTTTTACAATCAGTTTTATGCTGACTCTCATACCCTATTTCTTCTTTCTTAATCAACCCCTTTGTTTTCCTTTGCTGAAATGTAAACTGCTCCCAAATGTCAATCCTACTGCTGCTTTTTTTGGCCAGTTTGTATGCCACTTCCTTAGATCTAATACTATTCCTAATTTCCTTTATTGGCCATGGGCAGACCATTTTCACTTTGTTATGTTTTTGTGCCAGACAGGAAAGAACAATTTCTGCAGTTCCTCCATGCACTCTTTAGTGGGCAGCACGGTGGCACAGTGGTTAGCACTGCTGCCTCACAGCGCCAGAGACCCGGGTTCAATTCCCACCTCAGGCGACTGTGTGGAGTTTGCACGTTCTCCCCGTGTCTGCGTGGGTTTCCTCCGGGTGCTCCGGTAAATGTAGGGTTATGGGTGGGTTTCGCTTCGGCGGGTCGGTGTGGACTTGTTGGGCCGAAGGGCCTGTTTCCACACTGTAATGTAATCTAATCTAATCTTAAACATTTGTCATTGCTAATTCATCATCATCATCCATTTAAGTAACGGTCCAAATTTATCAGAGCCAACTCACACCTCTGACCACACCTCATTTAGATTCAGGACCTTAGTCTCAGAATCAACTATATCACTTTCCACCTTAAAGAATTCTATCAGATTATGGCTACTCTTTTCCAATGGGCCATCCTTTCTCATTGCACCATATTCAGTCTAAGATGGCCTGAACTCTAGTTAGTTCCTCAATATATTGAGCCAGAAAATCATCCTGAACTCCACCTTTACAGCAGCGGCAACGATTTGATTTGCTCAATCTACACATCGATTGAAGTTAATATCCATGCACAGCAACAATTGGTCGACATTCAGGCTGGGGCTGCTAAATGCCAAACGATGACCATGTCCAGAAAGAAATTCTAACCATCCTTCCCTGATATTCAATCACATAACTTTGACCGAATTCCCCTATTGACATTTTGGTGGTAATCACTAACCAGAATTTAAACTGGATCTGCCATATAAATACTATAACCCCAAAAGCAAGTCAGAAGTTGGAAATTCTGCAACAAGTAACTTACCAAACTCCCCAAAGCTTGTCCACCACCTGTAACATAAGAGGAGCAAGATGACATACTTTCCAACTGTTTTGGATTAGTGCAACTACAACAACAATCATTCTAGCCATCTTTAATATTCACTCCTTCACTACCAATGCAAAGTGGCAGCAGTGTGTACAAAGTAAAATGAAATGCAGCAACTCACCAAGGCTCTATCAGCATTACCTTCGAAACTCACGACCTCTAGCATTTTGGACATCAAGAGTTTAAGGTGCATGGGACCACCGCCTGTAATTTCTCCTCCAAGCCACTCATCACGCTGACTTACAACTATATAACCATGCTTTAAGTGTGTGCGGAGCAAATTTCTGGCATTCCATATTTAACACTACTGTGGATGTATCGATACTACATGAACTTCAGTGGGTCAATACAGCAGCTTACAACCATCTTAAGGGCAATTAGGGAAGAGAAACAAGTGCTAGCCTTGCTAGCAATGCCCACAACCCATGAAAGAATAAGAAATTAATAATTTGAAGAATTATCTTAATTAATAAAGAAAGACATCATAATTCATAAGAACTACAATCAACTGATTTATTTAAATCTACTGTGCAAAATCTTGTGGTGGAGTGGGCACCACTTGATAGCCAAGAAAGGTGCATTTATAATGCAGCCAAAAGGTTGAACATCAACATGCAAATCTGCCCAATCATACCGTGGCCAACAGTACAACAGGGGAGATTCTTTTCCATCACCTGGCTGACCAGGACGATTAGACCTCTATCACTATGCACAGTTTCAAACTATAATTTATACATGCAAACGTGCATGTTGCTACAGTAACTTGGGCACCAAGTGAACCATAGCACCATTTGTGCATCAGTAAATAACCGTTGGAACAAACTTTTGAGAAAGAGCCCTCAAAGCTACATGTTTTAATTCTGCATGTCTTCAATTTTGCCCTCCAGTATACCACCTATTTTTATTGGCAGATTATTGGTGACTAACTTCAGATGCCTGGGCCTCAACTTCTCAATACATTCTCTGAACCTCCCAGCCTCTTTACTCCTTAAAACCAACCTCTGTAATGAGACTTTTAATAATCGAATTCAATATTACTATGTAGCACAGATTCAGATTTTGTCTACTATCACAAGCAATTTGGGATGTATTACGTTAAGTGTTATGTAAATCCAAATGGTTGTACATGTAACAGTTTTCACTCTGGTGTGCCAGATGACTTAAACGGAAAAATGTGCAACAAAAAAAATGCATTGCTACGTTTGGTTCTTGTTCTACAACAGTTGTAATGGTGCAGAATCTGTTTCAGGAAACACGCAACTGTGACACAATAAGGATGCAATCTTCCCCAACCTTCCTTTCACTGTACCGTGAATCAAATGGGTCATGGAACATGAAGGAGCAAGGGAATCTGCCTCTTGCCTGGACAGGTTTCTGCATATAGTGACATGGAAGGGAATAGGAATTAACTAATATATTTTAAGAGCTATTCTCTCAGATTTACAAAAGGTAGAGTTAAATGAATGTTACATTAATAGCGCATTTTGTCCATTTTCTCTTTCTCACTTACAGCTGATGTAAATCCACACAAACAGCTATAATTTCAGGTGGCTAAATCAGATAATTGTATCAGCAGGAGGTTGTAGTTGCAAATTGGAGACTGAGTCAATTTGTTCCACAATCTGTTCTGGGTAACCACGTTTGCACACTGGAGAGTATTTAAATTTTCCATTCCTACATTAAGTAATTATTATTTGCCATGATTTCTGGTTGCTCTGCAGCTCCTTGGAACAGTGAAACAAAGGTTTGTTCGCATCAGGCATTCCACAAGATATCTGCATTTTGTTAATCTAACTTGGCTTTCCGAGGATGGTACTAAGTTATCCAACAACAATGTTTTTGAACAGCAAGATTGAGTTAACGCTGTGTTTTTGAGCAAAGTGTTTGCATTTAGGTAATTTCTGAGTCTGCAGCTTGTTAAATGGGCAGAGATGGCTTTTAGTAGGATAATGTGCTCTTCCTGTCAGATGAGGGAGATCAGGGATAATTTGAAGGTTCTTGGAGACTGTGTGCAGGAAGCATGTTTGGTTGCAAATCCTATCAGATTGTTTGGAACTGTAGTTGGATGTAATGAGAGCAAAGGGGTGTGATGGATGCACTTTCACAGAAGGTAGAAAAACCACAAATAAAGTCAGATAGATGGTTGACTGATAGGAATCGCAGGAGAGGTATCCAGTTAGTGCAGGATTATCCTGTTCTATCCCCATCTCAAACAGGTTTGCCGTTTTGGATACTGTAGAGGGGGATGACCTCTTAGGGGAATACAACACTAACAGCTAGGTTTATGGCACCATGACGAGCTCTACCATAATGAGGGTTATGTCAGGTTCCAAGTGATTGATTGTAATGGGTCTCTCTAGACGGGCCACAGATAGATTTCTGTAGCTGTGAGCGAGCTGAATGGCGTGTTGTCTCCCTGGTGTCAAGGATACCTCAGATGGTGCAGAATATAGAATATAGAAAAATACAGCGCAGTACAGGCCCTTTGGCCCTCGATGTTGCGCGATCCAAGCCAACCTAACCTATACTAGCCCACTATCCTCCATATGCCTATCCAATGCCCGCTTAAATGCCCATAAAGAGGGAGAGCCCACCACTGCTACTGGCAGGGCATTCCATGAACTGGAAAAATGTTCTCATGGTCAACCCTATCTAAACCCCTAATCATCTGGTACACCTCTATCAAGTCACCCCTAAACCTTCTTTTCTCCAATGAAAGCAGTCCCAAGTGCCTCAGCCTTTCCTCATACGATCTTCCTACCATACCAGGCAACATCCTGGTAAACCTCCTCCGCATCCGTTCCAGTGCCTCCACATCCTTCCTATAGTATGGCGACCAAAACTGCACACAATACTCCAGATGTGGTCACACCAGAGTCTTATATAATTGCAACATGACCTCCGGAACTCAATTCCTCTACCAATAAAAGCCAGTACGCCATATGCCTACTTCACAGCACTATTTACCTGGGTGGCAATTTTCAAAGATCTGTGTACATGGACACCAAGATCCCTCTGCTCATCCACATTACCAAGTATCCGACCATTAGCCCAGTGATTTTGAGTGGGAGCAGCGGCCGAGTTGAGGTGAACCCGGGGGACTACAGCTAAGGTAAGAGTTTTTTTCAAAATTACTTACCTGTAGCGGGCATCGGTGTTTTGTTTTCTCTCTCCTTCACAGAAAGAGCGGGAGCAGCAGAGGAAGTGACGGCAAGCAGAGGGGCAGCCGGGAAGGAGAACTGTGAGTATAAATACTCACTGTTTCACCACCAACGGTCATTTGAGTGGGAGCAGCGGCCGAGTTGAGGTGAACCCGGGGGACTACAGCTAAGGTAAGAGTTTTTTTCAAAATTACTTACCTGTAGCGGGCATCGGTGTTTTGTTTTCTCTCTCCTTCACAGAAAGAGCGGGAGCAGCAGAGGAAGTGACGGCAAGCAGAGGGGCAGCCGAGACCCGGAAGCAGTTAGTGTAAGCTTAGCTGGGTTAGTTTTTTTCCCCCTTTAAAAGCGTGAAGGAGATGTGCTGTGAAGTAGCCTACCATGGGGAACCTTATCAAACGCCTTACTAAAATCCATATATACCACATCTACCGCTTTCCCCTCATCAACCTCCTTCGTCACCTTTTCAAAGAATTCAATAAGGTTTGTGAGGCATGACTTGCCCTTCACAAAACCATGCTGACTATCCTTGATCACATTATTCCTATCCAGATGTTCATAAATCCTATCCCTTACAATTCTCTCTCAGACTTTGCCCACAACAGAAGTGAGACTCACCGGCCTATAGTTACTAGGGTTATCCCTACTCCCCTTCTTGAACAAGGGAACCACATTTGCTATCCTCCAGTCTTTTGGCACTATTCCTGTAGACAACGAGGACATAAAAATCAAGGCCAATGGCTCTTCAATCTCCTCCCTTGCTTCCCAGAGAATCCTAGGATAAATGCCATCAGGCCCAGGGGACTTATCTATTTTCACCCTTTCCAGAATTTCCAACACTTCTTCCCTACATACCTCAAAGCCGTCCATTCTAATTGTGACTCAGTATTCACATCGGCAACAATACTGACGAAAAGTATTCATTCAGTGTCTCCCCAATCTCTTCAGCCTCCACACGCAACTTCCCACTACTATCCTTGACTGGACCTATTCCTACCCTAGTCATTCTTTTTTTTTTTTTAAGATTAGATTAGATTTTATTCCTGACATACCTATAGAAAGCCTTTGGGTTTTCCCTAATCCTACCAACTAAGGACTTTTCATGTCCCCTCCTTGCTGCTCTTAGCTCTCTCGTCAGCTCCTTCCTGGCTACCTTATAACTCTCAATTGCCCCAATTGAACCTTCACGCCTCATCTTTACATAGGCCGCCCTCTTCCATTTAACAAGGGATTCCAATTCCTTATTAAACCACAGCTCCCTCACACGACCCTTTTCTCCCTGCCTGACAGGTACATACTTATCAAGGACACTCAATAGTTGCTCCTTGAACAAGCTCCACATGTCAATTGTGCCCATGCCTTGAAGCCTACTTTTCCAAGCCATGCATCCAAAGTCGTGCCTCACCGCAACATAATTTCCCTGCCCCCAGCTATAACTCTTGCCCTGCAGTGCACACTTATCCCTCTCCATCTCCAATATTCTGAAAGGGAAGAGTGACCCGTGTGTGTACAAGAAAACTTTCTGATTCAGTATGTGGATGTACCTACAAGAGGTGTAAAACTTGATCTACTCCTGGGAAGTAAGGCAGGGCAGATGACTGAGGTGTTAGTGGGGGAGCACTTTGGGGCCAGTGACCATAATCTATTAAATTTAAAATAGTGATGGAAAAGGATAGACCAGATCTAAAAGTTGAAGTTCTAAATTGGAAAAAGGCCAATTTTGACAGTATTAGGCAAGAACTTTAAAAAGCTGATTGGGGGCAGATGTTTAGCAGGTAAAGGGACGGCTGCAAAATGGGATAAAATGAGATAACGAGAATCCAGAGAAAGTATATTCCTGTTAGGGTGAAAGGAAAGGCTGGTAGGTACAGGGAATGCTCAATGACTAAAGAAATTGAGGGTTTGGTTAAGAAAATGAAGGCAGCATGTGTCAGGTATAGGCAGGATAGATCAAGTGAATCCTTAGAAGAGTATAAAGGCAGGAGGAGTTTACTGAAGGAAATCAGGAGGGCAAAAAGGGGACATGAGATAGCTTTGGCAAATAGAATTGAGGAGAATCCAAAGGGTTTTTACAAATATATTAAGGACAAGAGGAGAACTAGGGAGAGAATAGGGCTCCTCAAAGATTAGCAAGGTGACCTTTGTGTGGAGCCGCAGAATATGGGGGAGATACTAAACGAGTATTTTGCATCAGTATTTACTGTGGAAAATGATATGAAAGATATAGAATGTAAGAAAATAGATGGCGACATCTTGCAAAATGCCCATATTACAGAGGAAGAAGTGCTGGATGCCTTGAAATGCATAGAGGTGGATAGATTCCCAGGACCTGATCAGGTGTACCCGAGAACTCTGTGGGAAGCTAGAGAAGTGATTGCTGGGCCTCTTGCCGAGATATTTGTATCATCAATAGTCACAGGTGAGGTGCCGGAAGACTGGAGGTTGGCTAACGTGGTGCCACTGTTTAAGAAGGGAGGTAAGGACAAGCCAGGGAACTATAGACTAGTGAGCCTGACATCGGTGGTGGGCAAGTTGTTGGATGGAATCCTCAGGGACCAGATGTACATGTATTTGGAAAGGCAAGGACTGTCAACATGGCTTTGTGCATGGGAAATCACGTCTCACAAACTTGATTGAGTTTTTTGAAGTAGTAACAAAGAGGATTGATGAGGGCAGAGCGGTAGATGTGATCTATATGGACCTCAGTAAGGCATTCGAAAAAGGTTCCCCATGGGAGATTGGTTAGCATGGTTAGATCTCATGGCATGAGGGAGAACTAGCCATTTGGATACAGAACTAGATAAATGTGAGGTGCTGCATTTTGGGAAAGCAAATCTTAGCAGGACTTGTACACTTAATGGTAAGGTCCTAGGAGTATTGCTGAACAAAGAGACCTTGGAGTGCAGGTTCATAGCTCTTTGAAAGTGGAGTCACAGGTAGATAAGAAAGTGAAGGCGGCATTTGGTACGCTTTCCTTTATTGGTCAGAGTATTGAGTACAGGAGTTGGGAGGTCACGTTGTGGCTGTACAGGTCATTGGCAAGGCCACTGTTGGAATATTGCGTGCAATTCTGGTCTCCTCCCCATTGGAAAGATGTTGTGAAACTTGAAAGGGTTTAGAAAAGATTTACAAGGATGTTGCCAGGGTTGGTGGATTTGAACTATAGGGAGAGGCTGAACTGGCTGAGGCAGTTTTCCCTTGAGCGTCGGAGGCTGAAGGGTGACCTTGTAGAGGTATATAAAATGGCAAGGGCATGGATAGGATAAATAGACAAAGGTCTTTTCCTTGGGGTCGGGGAGTCCAGAACTAGAGGGCACACGTTTAGGGTGAGGGGGGAAAAATATGAGAGAGACCTACGGGGGCAACTTTTTCACACAGAGGGTGGTATGTGTTATGGAATGAGCTGCTAGAGGAAGTGATGGAGGCTGGTACAATTGCAACATTTAAGAGGCATTTGGATGGATATATGAATAGGAAGGGTTTGGAAGGATATGGGCCGGGTGCTGACAGGTAGGACTAGATTGGGTTGGGATATCTGGTCGGCATGGACAGGTTGGACCGAAGGGTCTGTTTCCATGCTGTACACCTCTATGACCATGTGTGGTGAAACTATGGCTTTAATAGGTGTATTTTGTTTGTTTTTTAAAAAGTGAAGAAAGGTTGAGACAGAGATAATATGCTATAAACCAACAAAGTAAACAGTTTGAGAAGCCATGAGGTATTTCTATGGGATGTTACTGTACTGGAATAGATAATTAGTAGTAGTTTTTAGTAGCGATATATTTAAAGATTTCAACAGAGTTCCAGTTAAGCCAATTCTTTTATTTTTATTTTGTATGTATTTTAACTGTAGTGTAAAAATAAAGTGCGTTTTGCTTAGTGTCAAGTAGTGTAATCAATGGAATTGTATCTGGAACATAGTCTTACATTTGCTTTAAAAATAAGAACAACGTTAGGGCCCATGCTCTCATAATATATTTTGAGGGAGTTTGGTCTGGACCATAACGCTAAGTAGTTGTTGTATACAATGATACCAACAACATAGATAGGGAAAGGGATGAGGTTCTGCAGAGAGAATATAGGAAACTAGACAGGAGATTAACAAGTAGGACCTCGAGGGTAGTCATATCTGGACTACAACCAGTGCCATGTGAGAGTGACAGTCAGGAGGACAGAGCAGATGAATGCGTAGCTGAGGAGCTGGTGCAGGGGGGCAAGAATTCACATTTTTGAACCACTAAGATCTCTTTGGGGTAAAAATGACCTGTTTAAGAGGAACGGGTTCCACCTGAATTGGAAGGGAACCAATATCCTTGTGGGGAGATTTGCTAATACTACTCAAAGCTTTTAACTAGTGGGGAGGGGGCAGCAGCTGAGTGTAGGAACCAGAACATAATGAGTAAAGAGAAAAAGGCTAAGGCTGTGAAGTAGAGAAGAGCAGCAAGTCAAATAATCAAGACAGATAAGGGCTCACCCGCTTGGTCTGTTTCTTGTTCTTTCTCTTTTGCATTTTTTTCTGTTTTCTTCTCAGTGACATCCTGAATTCCTGGCCTCAGTGCAGACTTTGACTCCCAGTCTTAGTGCTGACCTAGTAAGACCTCCTCTCAGCCCAACATAGTCGTCTCCAGGCAGCCCAACGTGACAGCCTCTAGAACCAGCATGGCCTCAATGTGGACTTGGGCCCTCAGTAATTCAAGGCCAACACAGACCAAAGCCAAAGTGCCAGTGTGGACGGAGTTGTACGGACTGCTATTCTGAACTTTATATTTCTCTAATTTACTCCTATGATCTGTAATGTTGGACATTTATTTGATTCTTTTTCTAATTTTTTTGCCCCTAAGAACGTACACTGAAGAATCTGTACCTAGGTTCCTTGTACCTAAGATGGTGCCTTAAGTGGCAACCTGTGAACGTTTCACTGTACTCATTTGAGTACATGACAATAAAAGTTAATTCAATTCAATTCTAAACATGGCTGCCAAGTAAGCAAACAAGCTTCAATTGTTAAAGTACTGGTATCAATGTCAATGCTGAAAAATGCATTGCTGGAAAAGCGCAGCAGGTCAGGCAGCATCCAAGCAATAGGAGAATCGAGGTTTCAGGCATAAGCCTTTCTTCAGGAATGTCAATGGTTAGCATTTAATTTTAATGTATAAATTTGAAGTATTGGGAGATGCATCCATATCCAACATCCAATTATTTTACAAGCTACCTTTGTAACCGCAGATAAGTTTATTGGTTGAAGAGAAAGGAGGAAACTGCCATTTATAGCCATGTGCTGCAACATTGATTTTAAGTGACTAAAATGAAGGTAATTAATCTATAAAATAGTTCATGACACAACAAAACATGAATGTTTCAAATGCTAATTTTTATTTCTGTAGTGTGGTGGTTACCATCATGTTCACCTAACACACAACAACCCACTTTAGGTGCATTCCTTTTCATCAACACGTTGCCTGAAATACATTTCAACACAGCAGCATTCTCACAGTTGTACTCTCAAGCTGCTTGCCCAAAGTCAAGCATTAAATGGATAGAAATTTCCTCAAATTCCACCAATTAATAACTTGGAAGACTAAAGCCATTGTCTTCTGCCTTAGCTACACTCACTACACCTGGCAACTGGTGAGACTAAACCAAACTGTTTGCAATCTTGTCACCATATAAACCAAGGTTAATTTTAACCACATATCTATGCTGTCACCAATTTCTAACACTATAACATTTGTGATCACAAGCATTTTTGTATTTTTTTTCAGGGGGCATAGACATTGCTGGCCACCAATTCTGCTCGATTCTCTATTTGTGCTACAGCTGTAAAATTACACAGGGCTGTGACCATAACACAGCCTTCAGTGACCAGCCACCTCTGGTCGTAATGTCAATCTCACAAATTTAAACTGTCAGCCTATTAGTCACTCTGGCATAGCTGATCTGAAAACATTTTAACACTTATTGGTGAATATGAAAAGCCAGAAATATGTTTTCTTTCAAAAAAGATGGAATATCACTGGCGAGGTCATTGATTGTCCAGCTTCAATGCTCTCGACAAACCTGTGATGAGCTACCTTGTTGAATTACTTCAGGTCTCATGGTGTATTCACACTCAAAATGCTGTTAATGAGAATGATCCAGGACTTTCACCCAGTAACAGTGAGGGACTTTTATACAACTGGGAGGGAAATTTGTAGTAAATAGGGTTCCTATCTGCAGGTGGACCTGGTCCTCCTTGGCAGTGTTGTTTGGGAAGTGCTGTCAAAGGAGCCTTTCGATTTCACTATAGCCAACTATAAAAGTACAGCACAATCTTTTATCGGCTAACAGTGGAAGTAGCAGGCTAGAATGATCTCAGGCTATAGCAAGGTGATCTCAAACAACCAGAGCAAAGTTCTACAGTCAGTAGTATCCGGTTGCAAATGATAGAGGTCAGATTAATAATTAATAGATTGTAGCAGATCAGTGAACATCACCAGCCTCAATAACAGCAAAGTTCAGCATGTGAATGTAAAAGCAAAAAGGCCAAAACATTTGCAACTAACTGTAGGTAGACAAGCTCAGTTTCTCCTGAAGTCCGACCAAAATGTCAGCTTGGCTTCACCAATTTGAATCACTCATCATGAATCCATGAAAACACAGAAGGCATTAGTTACAGTAAACACTACAGATCATGACCACATTCTGGTTGCACTGTTGAAGAACACTAGTATCCTTACATACAGATAAGTATTGAGTATGAAGTATTAAATAGCTTTGTGCACTAAGTGATCATATTATTAAAATTAACTGATTAAAAGATAATTTTACACAAAAATGGGCAATTAATATAATAAAGGATTTCTTGTTTTACTTGCAACTATGCAATTCTTACAATATACAATTTTATTTAAAACAAAATCTGCAGAAATTTTATGAAGTTACAAGGCATATTTAGTCCTAAACAAGCAATCAAAATCCCTCACAGCCAACGTTTGTGAAGATACTTCTGACGTCTATGAAACCTATTGCAATCACTCTGCTGTCACCATCTTCTAATGTAGTGCATAAAACAGAAGATTCATTTTCTTCTGTTATAGACTCAAAACTATACACAGTTTTGTGAATACAGTGGCATTTGGTGCGGATTAATTGAATACGCAGCAGGGTTATCATGTATACCATCAGCTGCACTGCATAATCTAATTTCACTTTCAAATGATGTTGCAAAAGCAGAACAGATTCTTCTCATGGCCAGCCCCTGGGATATAATACAGTGCTTAGAAAACTATTCAAAACATTTTAATTGTCTCCTTTACATTTTTTCACCTTTTCCAAATGTTTCAACACATTCTTTCTACAATTGATGCTCAGCACCAAACTGACATTTTGCATTTATTGCCATACGGGTGACCTCAATACTAGGGACTATAAATACAAGACAGTCACTAATCTATTCAATAAAGAATGTAAGAATAACTCATGTACCTCAAAAGACAGTGAGAATGTGTAACTTGTTACTATATACAGCAACTCTGACATAGTATAGATGCATGGAATGGATAGATAAATTGATAAAGTCTTTTCCTGGGTTGGGGGGAGGGGGAAGGGGGGGGGGGGGGGGGGGGGGGGGGTGGAGGAGCACAAGAGAGTCCAGAACGAGAGGGCATAGGTTTAGGGTGATAGGGGAAAGATATAAAAGAGACGCAAGGGGCAACTTTTTCACAGAGGGTGGTACATGTAAAGAATAAGCTGCCAGATAAAGTGGTGGAGGCTGGTACAATTGCAACATGTAAAAGGCTTTGGATGGGTATATGAATAGGAAGGGTTTAAAGGGATATGGGCCAGGTGCTGGCAGGTGAGACTAGATTGGGTTGGGATACCTAGTCGGCATGGACGGGTTGGACCAAAGGGTCTGTTTCTATTCTGTACATCTGACACTATGCATTTAAAGGGAAACTGTAAAAGTATGAGGGGAAGTAAATAAAAGGATACTGGGGCATTAGCATTAGGACAATTTCTGCGTTGTAAATTCTTTGATCGGATTGCTGAAATTTACAACAGAAATTGCGGGACTCATTTACCATAATTTGTTTCTATAATGCAGATTAGTTTCACCATCTCTCCAAAGACATGCATGCGGTTTACGCTCATTCTTTTTCTTCAATTTACCTTTAAAAGGCACAACTCGTGGCAAAGCATCCCATATTTCGTAACCCAAGTCAAGACATTTCTCCAAATCTCTCTCATGCCACCCTTATTGATCATTTTAACTAGATCCCTTAATATCAATGATTCACAAATATTAAGAGAAGTTTAGAAAATGAAATGATGCCACGGGAGGGGAAATGGACCAATCTAGAAATTGAATACACTGACAATGGTGAGTCAGCATGATGATAGATGATTGAATGAAACTTCAGACAATGGTTAGGAGAAGAGAAGTAATTTTTAGACAAATAGACATCAGTCACCAAGTATGAAGTGATATATTTTTGTTTGAAAATAACAGAAAGAGACTGCCTCATGACCTTCAAGTCCCAAGGCATCAGGACAGATGACAAAGTTTGGAGTGATAATTAATAATGCTGGGAACAATCGTATGAAGTGCAACATTAACAGTGGCATTGTGATTCAGTGGTTAGCACTGCTACCTGACAGCACCAGAGACTTCGTTCGATTCCACCCTCAGGCGACTGGCTGTATGGACTTTACACCTTTTCCTTTTCCCCGTGTCTGTGTGGGTTTCCTCCCACAATCTAACGATTTGCGGGTTAAGTGAACTGACTGTGCTAAAATGCCCGTATGTGTCCAGGGAAATGCAGGCTAGGTGGATTAGCCATTGGAGATGCAAGTTTACAAGGATGGGGGGGGGGGGGGCGCAGATGGGATGTTCTTTACAGGGTCAGTGGTGACTTGATGGGCTGAATGGCCTGCTTTCACATTGTTAAGTATTCTATGATTAGCAGAAGACAAGAGGGTTATGAAATAAGGAAAAGTACTTTAAAAGGAGTTCAACCAAATTCAAATCACGAAGAATGCAGGTACTCAGTAGAGTTTAAGGGAATAGTGAGATGGGAACTGATCTCATGAATGTAGTCAGGTTAAGACTTAGGAATTGGTTAGAAACATGGCCAAGGCAGCTGTGAAATATCACTATTAAAAGAAAGTGACATAAATAGGATGACTTTAATTTTGTTTGGAGATTTCACTTGTAATTGATCCAAGCCAATCCCCTCTTCCCTCCTCCCAGAGTGGCATCCACATCAAGATAAATCTCTCACAATCTAGTAACAGATCACGTTTGGTGAACAAATGATAGCTTCTCATTTTGGAAGCAAGTCACCTAGACATGATCAATTAAGATTAATGTCTCAATCATTGGCGGGGAAAACTAAAAATACAAAGTCATTATAAAATTTGCTGGTGCAATTAAATTTCATAGAGATGAATTAGAGTTTTAAACAACATTTAGTATCTCAAACATTCTAACATGTCACGTAGCTTAATATAGGAACTAACAAGATATTTCTTTTTCTTTGAGCAGGAGATGGAACACTCACTGACAAGTACAGAATTTGTCACCTATCCCTTATTGCTCTCAAAAAGTGATGAGGAGTCACTTTAAGGGATTGCACATCATATAGGTATGCCCACAGTGCTGTGTGGGAGCGAGTTTCAGAATTTTGATGCAGCAGTGAAGGCACAGATACAAGATAGTGTACAGCTCGAAACTTGCAGATGGTGGGGTTTCCATGTATGTAATGTTTTTAACTTTATTTATGATAAACGTTGTGGGTTGTGGGAGGTAATGAAATTTTAGAACATAGAACATAGAACAGTACAGCACAGAACAGGCCCTTCAGCCCACGATGTTGTGCCGACCACTGATCCTCACGTATGCACCCTCAAAGTTCTGTGACCATATGTATGTCCAGGAGTCTCTTAAATGTCCCCAATGACCCTGCCTCCATAACTGCTGCTGGCAATGCATTCCATGCTCTCCCAACTCTGTGTAAAGAACCCACCTCTGACATCCCCTCTATACTTTCCTCCAACCAGCTTAAAACTATGACTCCTCGTGTTAGTCATTTCTGCCCTGGGAAATAGTCTCTGGCTATCGACTCTATCTATGCCTCTCATTATCTTGTATACCTCAATTAGGTCCCCTCTTCTACTCCTTTTCTCCAATGAAAAAAGTCCGAGCTCAGTCAATCTCTCCTCATAAGACTAAGCCCTCCAGTCCAGGCAGCATCCTGGTAAACCTCCTCTGAACCCTCTCCAAAGCATCCACATCTTTCTTATAATAGGGCGACCAGAACTGGACGCAGTATTCCAAGTGCGGTCTAACCAAAGTTTTATAGAGCTGCAACAAGATCTCACGACTCTTAAACTCAATACCCCTGTTAATGAAAACCAAAACAACAAATGCTTTCTTAACAATCCTGTCCACTTGGGTGGCCATTTTAAGGGATCTATGTACCTGCACCCCAAGATGCTTCTGTTCCTCCACACTGCCAAGAATCCTATCCTTAATCCAAATTCGACCTTCCAAAATCCATCACCTCACATTTATCCAGGTTGAACTCCATTTTCTTTTGAAGATGGCAGTTGTTCTTACAGCATGAATATTATCCATCACTTATCAACCAAGCTTGAATACTTAGCAGGTCTTGTATTATGCAGACAGGCTGCTTCATTATCTGTGTAATTACAAGTGGAAGTGAGCACCACACAACAATTAGCAAATATGCAAACTTCTGACCTTATGATGTCAAGCTGAACCATTGGTGGTTCAGCTGAAGATCACTGGGCCTAGGGCACTATCCTGCACAAGTCTTGCAGTGATGTCTTGGGACTGAAATGATTGGGCTCAAACAGCTACAATTATCTTCCTTGTGCTCAGTATGAGTAACTGGTGGAGTTTTCCCAGATTCCCACCAACTTCAATTTTACTAGGATATCTGGTCATCACTCTGTTAATGTTACTATGGTTAAAAGAGCATTTACTCTCTCCCCATCCCTATAATTCAACTCTTCCCTGTTGGGATCAAGGGTGTAATGAAGTCTGGAGCAAAGTGGCAGTGAGAGATCCAAATTGACCATGAATGATTAGGTGCCATCATGCTAATACTATTCAAATTGAAACTCACAATTAGACTATGATGACTATGAAGGATTATTTAAACCTATGCTAAAATTGGCCTTTGAGTCAGATGATTCAATTATATGGTGCTTCTGACTTACCCAGAAGTTCCTCAGTTGTTCACATGAAACAAATTCACATGCCACTTTGCTGTTCTTCGGCTTCAAAACCTACATTCTCCTTCCAGGAAGCTTGAGTCCAGATTTAATCTGAAGCCAGAGGTACAGAGTTGTGAAATTGCAGGTCCTGACATGAAGTGCTGGGTTCTTACTGTTATAATCAATGTCCTTCCTGCAGTCTCATCACCAAGGTACTCGAGCCACCATAGCATTCTCACTCACTCCTAGGATTCAGGAGAGGGCAACTGAACAGCAGAGTCAGGGTTTCTGAGCTTTGACAAGAAAAGGAGTGTGGAACCCCAACTTGGATGGTAAGCAACAAAAGATAGGTTACAAGAGTGGGATAGAACATGGAACATAGTAAGGTACAGCACAGAACAGGCCCTTTGGCCCAAGATGTTGTGCCGAGGATTAATCCAAAATGTAAAATAAAATAATTTAAACTTACGTATCCCAGAATTCACTGCTATGTTCATGTCCAGCAGTTGCTTAAATGTCCCTCATGAGTCTGCTTCCACCACCACTGCTGCAGCACGTTCCATGCATTCACAACTGTGTAAAGAACCTCCTCTGACGTCTCCTCTATACCTTTCTCTTAATATCTTAAAACTATGACCCCACATGCCAGTCAATCCGGCCCTGGAGAAAAGTCTCTAGCTATTGACTCTATCCATATCATTATCTTGTACAACTCGATCAGGTCTCCTCTCTTCCTCCTTCTCTGTGGAAACGTGTGAGCTTAGTCAACTTCTCTTCGTAAGGCAAGCCATCCAGTCCAGGCAGCATCCTGGTAAACCTTCTTTGTACCCTCTCCAAAGCCTCTATCTTTCCTATAGTAGGGCGACCAGAACTGGACACAATATTCCAAGTGTGGTCTCACCAGGGACTTGTAGAGCTGTAGCAAAACCTCGTAGCTCTTAAACTCAATCCCCCCTTGTTAATGAAGCCAAAACACACATGATTTCTTAACAATCCTATCCACTTGGGTGGTAACTTAGAGGGATCTATGTACTTGAATACCAAGATCCCGCTGTTCCACCACACTGCCAAGAATCCTGTCTTTAATCTTATATTCAGCATTAAAGTTCGATCTTGCAAAATGCATCACTTCGCATTTATCCAGGTTGAACTCCATCTGCCATTTCCCAGCTCTGCATCTTGTCTATGTCACAGTATGCAGTCTACAATAGCCCTCGATACCATCAACTGCACCTCCTACCTTTGTGTCAGCCGCAAATTTGCTAACTCACCCCTCAACCTCCTCATCCAAGTCATTTATGAAAACTACAAAGAGCAGAGGCTCAAGAACAGAGCCCTGCGGGACCCCACTCAACACTGACCTCCTGGCAGAATACTTTCCATCTACAACCACTCTCTGCCTTCTGTCAGCCAACCAATTCTGAATCCAGATAGCCAAATCTCCCTGTATCTCATACTCCCTGACCTTATGAATGAGCCTACCATGAGGAACCTTATCCAATGTCTTGCTGAAGTCCATATACACTACATCCACTGCTCGACCTATCTTGACACCTCCTCAAAGAACTCAATAAGATTTGTGAGGCATGACCTGCCCCTCACAAAACCATACCAACTGCCTTTAATCACACTATGCTTTGCCAAATATTCATAAATCCTATCCGTAAGAATTCTTTCCCAAACCTTGCTGACCACAGATGTAAGAGTGACTTGGTATGTAACTGCCAGGGATTTCCCCATTACCCTTCTTGAAAAGAGGAACAACATTTGCCTCCTTCCAATCCTCCGGTGGCTTAGCAATCTCCTTTCTTGCTGCCTGTAGCAACCTAGGAGAAATCTGGTCTGGCCCTGGGGACTTATCAATCTTAACGTTTTCCAAAATTTCCAGCACATCAATTTCATCAAATCAAGCCAGTATCCCAGCTCCTCAAAGTTCTCATTCACAACAAGGTCCCTTTCCTTCGTGAAATGGCCTACTGCTACACCTATTGTCTATTATCTATTGAAAATCGAAGCAGAAAACGCATTCAGGGCTTCCCCTATCTGCTCAGACTCCACGGATGAGTTCCCTACGCTATCCCTGATCGGCCCTACCTTCTCCCTGATCATTCTCTTATTCTTCAGGTATGAGTAAAATGCTTTTAGGTTCTCCCTAATACTTCTTGCCAAGCCTTTGTCGTGTCCCCTCCAGGCTTGTGAACAAGTTATGAAAAATAAGCATTACAGGATTGGAATTACTTGTTGAAAGCATTAGTGACATACTCTAATGATACAATTAGTTCGATAACAATGTCACAATCACGAGATATTTGTGAAAAGTACAGTGACCATAACTTATTTTTCCTCTGAGCTTTGCTAAGTGGACTATTATATCTGGCCCAGAGCACACAGAAATTAAAACTCGCGGTAACCTGGATCTTCAACCACCATACTGACCTAATTCTCTCCAGTTTAATATTTTTTATACTTATCACCCAGTCACCCATCTTAGTGAACCAGTTTAAAACATAAATTGAAATTTGCACAGTCCCCTCAAAGGCAATCATAAAAATACTTAAGTTTTAAACAGAAGCATGCAGATTAAAGAATGAAGATACATTCATAGAGAACTTTCATGCCCAGTGGAATACCCACTAGCTCATTAGAAAAGTAAAACCTCCCCAATTCCCAAACATACTCCAAGCTACAGGCCAATGTGAGAAAACATCCATAATTGCAACTTTCAGTTTTGTAACGTTCCATCGTATTTCTATATGCAAGCATTTTAGCTCCAAGACCACTGGCTTTAACATTCACAAATTATGTTGCATACAACAAATGGTTTTTGAAAGTCAAAATCCATGACTTCCACAGTATATATTTATCAAAGTCTAATAATTGCTTTCAATCAAATTCTCTTAGTGTAGATACAGTTGTCGGATCAAAATTAGGAACAAATTGTTATATTAATTTGAACAAGCAAAACAGATATTGAGGCAAACTCTGTGTACAGGATTGATTAAAATTGCAAATCAGATAAAATGGTTTATATTGCAGATCTATGCTAAAACACTCGATGATTGTCTTTCTGAAAATTAAAATAAATATAACCCAGAGTACCTAATTTCTGAATTTGCATTCCAAGAGGCCACCTGGAGAGGATGCATGAAAACTTTTCAGAAGTACGTGCTTATATTAATAGGCAGCCTTACTAAAGATAATTTTCTGTCAACAAACTAAAGTCTCCAGAAACCAAAGGTGAAAGCAAGAATGAGGGGTTTCTTGACTGAAGTGTTGGAAATCCTGAATGGTCTGGACAAGGTGGATGTGGAAAGCTTGGTTCCACTTATGGTCAGTATAGAACTAGCGGAAACTTTCTTAAAATTTGGGATCATAGTTTCAGGTCACGAGAAGTACTTTCAGAAGGTGATGGAGACATTGTCATTGAATAGTTTTAAGACAAAGATGGACAGTTTTTTGCTAGGCATGGTCATTAAGGGTTATCAGGAGTAGATGGAAATGTGGAATTCAAAACACAAACAGATCAGTCACAAGCTTAATGAATTGCGGAGCAGGCTCAAGGGTCTAAATGGCTTACTACAGCTCCTATCATATTGTATAGTTTATGTAATTTACAAATATTCATATTAAAATCTTTAATTCTCAAAAATGACTCAGATATTTAACTGTTTATTTTCAACTACAGAAAAAAAATCAAATATGCTTTCTTTTCTAATGATCAGAAAATAAACTGCAGTAACAAATGTTACTGTGGACAGATGTTTCCTCTCATTTTGGTCGTGAGAATGCTTTTGTGCAAAAATTTTATATAAACATTATCATTTTCCTGAAATAAAAGTTGAGTATTCAATGTAAATTTGTTAATACATTTCAAAACAAAAACAAGTGTTCCAAAATTCTCTATGAGTGATCACATCCTTCAATTCCTCTGAACATACTGATTCTGTTCAGAAATTCAAGATAGTGAAGCTGCAAACAAGATTGAAAGCTCTCTCAAAAGTACAAGGTAAAACCAACCAGATTCATTTCAACAACCATCTTAACATCACTTTTTGTGCAGATATCTGCACAATATTCCTATTAGAAATTCATGGGCCCACTTTTAAAGCAAAACTTCTGTGGATAAACTTCTAAAGCTAAAATTGCGCTCCTGACCAGTAGCACAGCACTTCCACTTTATCTCTCCATCTTTTGACACCAACAATACGGAAGTAATTCTACAATCACCACGAAGTTAAGAAAATAGGATCAACAACAGGCTATTGAGCTCCTCAAGTCTGCTTTACAATGGGATTGCGGCTGCTTTGAGGCATAACAATGCACCTGCTTCTACCCTCACACCCTAATATTTTTGGTTAACAAATATCCATCCATTTTAGACGTAAAATTAGTGAACAACTTATGATCAATCACTTGTGAAGAAAATTCCAACCACCTTTTGTGTGAAGAAAATTGCCCCAACTTCACCTTTGAAAAGCCTGGTTCCAAAGGCAATCTCCATAGTCAATGGAAATAATTTCTTTGTTGCCCTTTGTACCCTGAAATCATGGACCAAATCATGCAGGTTATTCTGTTATAACGTGCATTTTGCTAATGCTAATTCACGATAACACAATTGACGAATTGGGGACACGGTTTCTGTAGCACAAACTTTTGAAGTGTGTACAGAACAACCTTGGTTATGCAAATGAGACGAGCGGGGAGTATTTTCTTCGGATAACGTTTTACGGGACCTTGAGATCTTGTTCGGATTATCCGCAATTCAGATAATTGACATTCAGATAACCAAGGTTCTGTATTGGTTCTAACAATTCCAGCTCCATTAGTTTAAATGCTTTAAACTGGTTTAAAATGCTGTTATGCGATTTTCTTATTACACGGGGTTGCACAAGCTCAGAACTACTGTATTATAACAGAACCAACTGCATTATTTTTGCATTACAGAAGCAGCAGATATGAAATAGCTGAAGACAAAACCAGTTTAAAGCATTTAAACTAATGGGGCTGGAATTGTTAGAACCAATACAGAACCTTGGTTATCTGAATGTCAATTATCTGAATTGCGGATAATCCGAACAAGATCTCAAGGTCCCGTAAAACGTTATCCGAAGAAAATATACACTAAAGAAAAATGTCCTAGCTTGTTCAACCTCTCCCTATAACTTGAGTCCTGCCAACATCCTTACAAATTTCTTCTGCACCCTTTCCTGTTTAGTAACATCCTTCCTATACCAAGGTGAGCAAAACTGAACACAAAACTCCAGGTGCAGCCTCATCAATGTCCTGTCCAACTGCAAGATAACTTCTCAACTTCTAGACTTAATGCTCTGATGAAGGCCAGTGTACAAAAAGTCTTCTTCACTGCCCTGTCCACCTGTGACTCCACTTTTAGAGAATCCTGCACCTGAACGCCAAGGTCCCTCTGTTCCACTAAACTCCTTAAGGCCCTACCATTCACCATGAACCTCCTACCTTGACTTTCCAAAATGCAAGACCTCACACTTATCTATGTTTGATATTTTCAGCTCACTTCCCCAGCTGATCAAGGTCCTGCTACAATTTCTGATAAGATTCTTCACTGTTCACTGTACCGCCTATACCAGTGTCATCTGTAGACTTACTATTCATGCCTTGTACATTCTTACCCAAGTCATTGATACAGATAACAAACAATAACGGACTCAGCACCAACACGAGGCATTCTACTCGTCACATTCATTTAGTCTGACAAGCATCCTTCCACTATTAACCTTTGCTTCCTACCATTAAGCCAACTGCATATCCAATTTTCCTGCTCCCCCTGAATTCCATGCAATCTAACCTTCCAGAGCAACCTACCATGTGGAACCTTATCAAAGGCTTTACTGAAATCCATATAGACTCCATCTACCACTCTGCCCTTATCAACCTTCCTGGTCACTTCATCAAAGAACTCTGACAAATCTTGAGGCATGATCTCCCACTCAAGGCCATGCAGACTACTCCTAATCAAACTCTGACTTTCCAAATGCATATATACCTTATCTCAGAATCTTCAAGTAACTTACCTGCCATAGATATTAAGCTTATTGCTCTACACTTCAGGTTTTCTTTGCAGCCCTTCTTGATTTAGGGCACAACATTCACTCCCCTCCAGTCTTCCCAGACCTCTCCTGTGGCTAACAATGATGCAAAAATATCAGCCAGACCCCCTGCAATTTCTTCTCTAGCCTTTTGCAGTGTTCTTGAACACATCTGGTCCGGTCCAGGAGATTTATCCACCTTCATACATTCCAATACATCTAACACCTCCTCTCCTGTGTTATGAGCTATCCCTAAGATACCACCATTAACTTGGCAAAAGTGAGGACTGCTGATGCTGGAAACCAGAGTTTAGATTAGAGTGGTGCTGGAAAAGCACAACAGGTCAGGCAGCATCCAAGAAGCAAGAGTTCCCAAGTCTTCTGGTCTTTCTCCATAGTAAACGCATATATTCATTGAGGACTTCACCCATCTCCTGCGGTTCTACACATACATCCATTTTGGTACTTAAGGGGTCCTATTCTCACTCTCGAGATTCCTTTTCCTTTAATATACTTAAAGAACCTCTTTGGATTCACCCTAATCTTCTCAGCCAAGGAAGTCCTGTGTCCCCTTTTTGCCCTTCAGTAAACTCCTGGATCCCCTACACACCGCCAGAGATTCCCTTGATCCCAGCTACCTATACCCGAGCCATGCCTCCTTCATTTTTTTCTTTTGGTCAAAGCCTTAATATCCTTTGTTGCCTAAGGTTCCCTATTCCTACCAATCTCACAGGAAAATATAGATTTTGAATCTGAGCTCCTTTTAAAGGCCTCCCACTTGCCGGCGGTTCCTATCCCTGCAAACATACTACTCCAATCAACCCCTGTAAGCCACGGTCTAATTCCATCAAAATTTGCCTTGGTCCAATTTAGAACTTGAACCTGTGGACCTGTTTTGTCCCACTACAGAACTATTTTAACATTAGTTGAACTATACTCACTGGTCCCAAAGTGCTCCCCCACTGTCACCCATCCTGCCCTATTTCTCAACAATAAGTCGAGTTTTGTCCATTCCAGAGTCAGGACCCCCCTCTATACTGCTCAAGGAAACCTTCCTGAACGCACTTACATCCCACGCCAACCCCAGTCTACATTAGGAAAATTAAAACTCCCTATGACAACCCTATTGCTCCTGCAAGTCTTCCCAGTCTCCCTGCATATTTGTTCCTCTAATTGCCGTTGACTATTTGGTAGCCGATAGTACAACCCAATAAATCACCATTCCCTTATTTCTTAGCTCCACCCACTGGACGATCCTTCAGTTACTTCATCTCTGGTTACTGCTGTGACACTTGCCCGAATCGAAAATGCACCTCCCCCTCCCCTCTTTCCACCACGTCTGTCCCGCCTGAAGCACCTGTAGTCTGGCACTTTAAGCTACCAGTCCTGTCCCTCCCTTCACCACGATTCTGTAATGGCTATAATATCCCAGACCCACTTACCTATTCAACCAGAGTTCATCGGCCTTACTGGTCAGCCCTCGTGCATTGAAATAGATGCAATTTAATCCAACATGCATTCCTTGCTCCCTGTCATGTTACAGCCTAACCTATCTCTTCATTTTACTATTTCTGATTACGGTTTCTCCTTTCAGCTTCGCAGCTGCCCCCCGGCGGTTGAGGATCCTACCCCCTGCCAATCTAGTTTAAACTCTCCCTTGTAGCATGAGTGAACCACGCCACCAAGATCTGGCCTCCCCCTCCAATTCAGGTGTAACCCGCCCTTCTTGAACAGGTCACCTCTACCCTAGAAAAGATCCCAATGATCTAAAAATCTGAATCCTTGCCCCCTGCACCAATTCTTTAGTCATCTGCCATATCTCCTGTTTGTACCCTCATTAGCACATGGCACTGGAAATAATCCAAAGATTATCACCCAGGTTCTGGTTTTTAAACTTTTTTCCTCTAAAAATCACTCCACAGGACCTCTTCCCTATTTCTACCAATATGCACAATGACTTCTGAGCTACTCACCCTTCCCCTTTGAGAACTTTCTGCAGCTGATCAAAGACATCCTGGACCCTGGCACCCAAGAGGTAACACACCATCCAGTTTGCGAATACAGAATCTCCTGTCTGTCCCCCTATTAAGTCTCCTATCACTAAGGTCCTGTCTACATTTACACTTTCCAGCTTTTGCCCCTGAGCCACCAACCTGGCGACTGTTGCTTTTCCCTCGAACGGTCATCTCCCCAACAGTATCCAAAATGGTATACTTGTTTTCAATGGGAATGGCCACAAGGGATTCCTGCACTCGCTGCCTACTCCCTTCGCCTTTCCTGGTAGTCACACAGCTACTCTCTGCCTGCACCTCAGGCATGACCAGCTCACTAAAACTCTTATCCATGAAGCACTCAGCACCTCGGATGATCCTGAGTGTATCCAGCTCCCTAACATGGTCTCCCAACAGCTGCACTTCCCACACGTGTAGTCATCCTGCAGGAGGAACATACAACTGCCCTAACTGCCATCACAACTGCTGTAGGACTTAAGAGGGAAGTTAAAAGGAATTCATCTGAGGATACCTGTATTTTTTTGCTGAAACGCAGCTCTCCAAAGCCCCTTTAGCCAAAGCCTTATTTCTTACTCTGCTACGAGCAAGTTTTACAATAATATGTCTCTATACCCCAACACCACCTTTGATTTTTATTAATTTCAAAAATATACTTTATTCATAAAGTTATTTTGATATCTACACAATTGGTCATGCCATTCTTATGCACACATTGCATTTCTTTACATACAGAGATCGGAATTAATCATGTGTGTTTACAAGTCTGTACATCGACCATCCAGATATTTTGCTGAGGCGTCAGCAGGGCCCAATGTTCTTCTTAGGCAGGCAGACCTTACACTGTGGTCTTTCCCTACCACGCCTTGGCATCAGCTGCCCCAAGCTTCAGTGCGTCCCTCAGCACGTAGTCCTGGACCTTGGAATGTGCCAGTCTGCAACACTCAGTCGGGGTCAACTCCTTCAGCTGAAAGATCAACAGGTTTTGGACAGACTAAAGAGCGTCTTTGACCAAGCTGATGATCCTCCAGACACAGTTGATGTTCGTCTTGGTGTGCGTCCCAGGCAACAGACTATAGAGCACTGAGTCCTGCGTCACGGAGCTGCTCGGGACGATCCTTGACAAACACCACTTCATTCCCCTCCAGGCTTCCTTTGCATAGGCACATTCCAGAAGGAGGTGTGTGACAGTCTCGTCCCCTCCACAGCTACTTCGGGGGCAGCTTGCGGTGTGGCAGGGAGTCCAGGCATGCATAAAGGATCTCACAGGCAGAGCCCTTCTCACCACCAGGCAAACCACGTCTTGGTGCTTGTTGGAAAGTTCTGGCGATAAGGCATTCTGCCAAATGACTGACAGTCTGCCCAGCGAGCCGCTCAACAGGATCTGTCCTCTCCTTTTCCCCGAAGGGTCTCAAGGACACTGTGCTGACCACTTCCTGGTGGTCAAAGGTGTTTTTCTTCATAAATTTCTCCACAAAGGACAGGCGATACGGAACGGTCCAACTACTCAATGTTCCGCGGCAGCGAGGCCAGGCCCATCCTTTGCAACACCAGGGACAGGTAGAACCTCAGTACTTAGTGACACCTGGTGTTTGCATACCAGGGATCCACGCACACTTGATGCAGCCACACACAAAAGTGGCATTGGGTGTGCTTTTTTCCTCTGTTGCCCAGATCTTTATACATAAGAGTCCCTTCGGACCCAGTCCATCTTTGATCTCCACATAAAGTGGAAGATGGCCTGGATGACTGCGACAGCACAGGTTCTGGGAATAGACCAGACTGTGCCACATATAACAGCAAGACAGTGCCTCACACCTGATGACCAGATTTTTACCCACGATGCAGAGTGACCATTGCTTCCATCTGCCCAATTTCTGCCTCACTTTCCTGATACACTCCTCCGAAGACTTGCATACGCCCCAGCCCCTCCGAACCAAATACTCAGCACGTTCAGGTGGTTAGTCCTGACGGTGAAGGAGCTAGAGAATTGGTCGGCCCTGTTCCCAAAGAGCATGGCCTCGCTCTTGCCTCAGTTTACCTTGGCCGCAGAGGCCCGTTCGAACTGGTCACATATGCACATGGGTCTGTGCACGGACAGTGGATCAGAGCAGAAAACGGCATCATTCCAACACCACCTTTGATTTTTTTTGGTTAGAAGAGAAGGAAGGAAACACGACAGCAGCAATGTAGTGTTTGGGTCTTAAGCACTCCTTGATACCAGGTTTAGTGCAAATGACTGCAGGCTCTAATGTATGCGCCAAAGTGATGCCTCTCCCTCTCAGTCACCCTCTTGCTGCTGATCACAGGGAATATTGCCAGATAATCCGCTCTTCAGTGCGGGTGACTTCTTCCAGGCTCTAATGTATGTGCTGAAGTAATGCCTCTCAGTCGCCCTCTGTTGGATGATCTTCCTGTTGCTGATCACGCAGTCTGTTGCCAATCTGCTCTTCAGGGACCGTAGACTCGAGATGCTGAATGGTCAGCATTACCCTTTCTGAGGGTTCTTAGTACCCTCAGAACTTGGATTCAATTGAAATAACTCAGCAGCAACCCTAATGAAATTAAACTAAAAAAGGTGGTTATTTATTCAATCACATTCCTGATTTCCACTTGCCCCTCTCCATCTCCAATCCCCTTCAGTTGCCCAACACGACTGTGATCAATTAATTCTGGCTCACAGTGTCCATTTGGTTAACTTTTCTAACAGTGGTGCCTCCAGATACCTTGGTCCGAAGCTCTGAAACCCCAATCTCCATCTCACCAGTTCTTTCCTTCTTAAACAGACTCTTTTAAAACCTTGGTCAAGCTTTTGATCACCTGAATTTATTTCCTGCATGACTGTCTTTTTGAAAAAAAACAGTGCTATGAACAGCTTTTGGGTGTTTAACGCCATTAAAGCACACGAAGGAAGCTTGATATTCTTTACAAGTTCCTTTGCATACTTTTTATTTGTTGCTCTTACAATCTGTTCCGTAACCATTTGCTGATCTTTATAAATTCCTAGTTGGCAAGTTCTGTGCTAATTTTTGTATTCCTATATTTTTTCATATGATCTTTTTAACATATACCCCTGATGGGCAAGGGACAAAGTTGGCAACTATATTTCGTATTTTTTTAAAACAAATATATCTCATTTATCTTCTGCCATTTTACCTGAGTTACTGTGGACATTTTTTGTCTCTCATCGCATTCAAGTCAACTTTACAAGAATTCATACACGGAAATGTCATTCACACCAGCAATATACATGCTCTACGGCACGATTCTAGAAACAAACAAAATGTCATCTCCAAAGGACAACCCAGCTAAATATTGAAAACAGCATATAAATGGCTTCATGTTCAACCAGAGCAAAAAACAAAGTACATTTTCAACATAGTTTTGGCTTCAACTTTTAAGGAATGGGTTATATGGTATAATGTTCTGCTTTAACATGGCATTGTATCATACGGCTGATCTTAATAATGGAAAGGTGTGGTGCTGGAAAAGCACAGATGGTCGGGCAGCATCCAAGGAGCAGGAGTGTCAACATTTCGAGTGTGACCTCTTCATCAGCTCCAGCTCCTCTAATGCTGCCTGACTGGCTGTGCTTTTCCAGCACCACACTGTTTGCCTCTGACCTCCAGCATCTGCAGTCCTCACTTTCTCCTGATCTAAGATTCCCTACAGTGTGGAAAGAGGCCACTTGGCCTAGTAAGTGCACACAAACCCTCTGAAGAGGAACCCTGACGGCCCTATTTACCTCTGACTAATGCACCTAACACTATGGGCAATTTAGCACGGCCAATTCACCTGACCTGCACAGAGTCATAGTGATGTACAGCATGGAAACAGACCCTTGGGTTCAACCTATCCATGCCAACCAGATATCCCAACCCAATCTAGTCCCACCTGCCAGCACCTGGCCCATATCCCTCCAAACCCTTCTTATTCATATACCCATCCAAATGCCTTTTAAGTGTTGCAATTGTACCAGCCTCCACCACATCCTCTGTTAGCTCATTTCATACACCTTTGGATTGTGGGAGGAAACCAGAGTATCCAGAGGAAACCAACGCAGACAAAAGGGGAGAATGTGCAAACTCCACACAAACAGCCGCTCGAGGCTGGAATCGAACCTGGGTCCCTGAGCCAACACGACGCCTTACGAGTGACCTTGACACACCTATAATAACACTTGTAATCTAAAGAAGGAAAGACAAGATAGGTAGTTAAAATATTTTCTTGAACATGCAACAGGAGAGTTCAAAAGTGCACTGTTTGATGTGTGGAGAGGGGAGGGAAAAAATAAAGAGACCCTGCACAGGAGCAAAATTACCAATACATTAGATGCGCATCAAAAAAACAGCAAGAACAGGTGGTATGACAATGAACCTGATCTTTAGGTTTTTTTAGCAGCAAGGTGACAGAAGAAAATTAATATCCACTAAACTAGTAGGTCATGAGTTTGCCCCAAATTTTTTGGTGATGACAAGCAAACAGTTGTCTGAAGCTCTTAAGTTACTCAGCACAAGCAATGCAGTCACTTTGTCTTCCACATGTTGATCATGATGTTGTTCAACATCAGCAATATGCTTGTCGCTAAGTAAATAGACCAAAAATAACATTTAACAAGCAATAACCTATAAAAACATTTGCAGTCAAATTAGTATCCTAAAATTATTACTTTGGACCTCTTCTTAAACCAAACACTAACAGAATTAAAACAATTCAATCCAGAAACTGTCCCCTCAAATCCCAAATTCAATCCTAGGAATACAAATTCTGTCAATATTTTGCAGGCTTTATGACTGGTTTACAATCATGAAAGATGGAAGTCTAATTGGAAACTGATTTCTCCAGAGTTAAAAAACCTTATTGGGATTAGAACATAGAAGAATACAGCGCAGTACAGGCCCTTTGGCCCTCGATGTTGCGCCGATCCAAGCCCACCTAACCTACACTAGCCCACTATCCTCCATATGCCTATCCAATGCACGTTTAAATGCCCATAATGAAGGAGAGTCCACCACTGCTACTGGCAGGGCATTCCATGAACTCACGACTCGCTGAGTAAAGAATCTACCCCTAACATCTGTCCTATACCTACCGCCCCTTAATTTAAAGCTATGCCCCCTTGTAATAGCTGACTCCATACGTGGAAAAAGATTCTCAGTCGACCCTATCTAAACCCCTAATCATCTTGTACACCTCTATCAAGTCACCCCTAAACCTTCTTTTCTCCAATGAAAACAGCCCCAAGTGCCTCAGCCTTTCCTCATACAATCTTCCTACCATACCAGGCAACATCCTGGTAAACCTCCTCTGCACCCGTTCCAGTGCCTCCACATCCTTCCTATAGTATGGGGACCAAAATTGCACACAATACTCCAGATGCGGCCGCACCAGAGTCTTATACAACTGCAACATTACCTCAGTACTCCGGAACTCAATTCCTCTACCAATAAAAGCCAGTATGCCATATGCCTTCTTCACCGCACTATTTACCTGGGTGGCAACTTTCAAAGATTTGTGTACATGGACACCAAGATCTTTCTGCTCATCCACACTACCAAGTATTCGACCGTTAGCCAAGTACCCCATCTTTTTATTACTCTTACCAAAATGAATCACCTCACACTTAGCTACATTGAACTCCATTTGCCACCTTTCTGCCCAGTTCTGCAGCTTATCAATATCCCGCTGTAACCTGCCACATCCTTCCTCACTGTCTACCACTCCTCCGACTTTCGTATCACCCGCAAACTTGCTCACCCAACCTTCTAACCCCTCCTCCAGGTCATTTATAAAAATGACAAACAGCAATAGTTCCAAAACAGATCCTTGCGGAACACCGCTAGTGACAGCACTCCAAGATGAACCTTTGCCATCAACTACTACCCTCTGTCTTCTTCCAGCCAGCCAACTCCTAATCCAAACCTCCAACTCACCCTCAATGCCATACCTCCGTATTTTTTGCAGTAGTCTACCATGGGGAACCTTATCAAACGCCTTACTAAAATCCATATACACCACATCTACTGCTTTCCCCTCGTCCACCTCCTTAGTCACCTTCTCAAAGAATTCAATAAGGTTTGTGACGCACGACCTGCCCTTCACAAAACCATGCTGACTATCCTTGATCACATTATTCCTATCCAGATGTTCATAAATCCTATCCCTTACAATTCTCTCTAAGACTTTGCCCACAACAGAAGTGAGACTCATCGGCCTATAGTTACTAGGGTTATCCCTACTCCCCTTCTTGAACAAGGGAACCACATTTGCTAGCCTCCAGTCTTCTGGCACTACTCCTGTAGACAACGAGGACATAAAAATCAAGGCCAATGGCTCTGCAATCTCCTCCCTTGCTTCCCAGAGAATCCTAGGATAAATGCCATCAGGCCCAGGGGACTTATCTATTTTCACCCTTTCCAGGATTTCCAACACCTCTCTACATACCTCAAAGCCATCCATTCTAATTAATTGTGACTCGGTACTCACGTCGACAACAATGTCCTGTTCCTGAGTGAATACTGACGAAAAGTATTCAGTGTCTCCCCAATCTCTTCAGCCTCCACACGCAACTTCCCACTACTATCCTTGACTGGACCTATTCCTACCCTAGTCATTCTTTTATTCCTGACATACCTATAGAAAGCCTTAGGGTTTTCCCTAATCCTACCAACTAAGGACCTTTCATGTCCCCTCCTTGCTACTCTTAGCTCTCTATAGACCCCCACAATAGTCAGCAGGAAATTGAGAAACAAGTTTATAGAGATCTCAATTATCTGTAAGAAATAATAGGGTGGTGACAGTTGGGGATTTTACCTTTCCAAACATAGATTGGGACTACCGTAGTGTTTAAGGGTTCAGGTGGAGAGGAATTTAAGTGCGCACATGAAAATTTTCTTGTGCAGTATGTGCATGCACCTACTACAGAAGGAGCAAAACCGACTCTTGGGAAATACGGCAGGGCAAGTGACTTTGGGGAGCACTTTGGGGACAGCAACCATAATTCTATTAGTTTTAAAATAGTGATGCAAAAGGATAGACTGGATCTAAAAGCTAAAGTTCTAAATTGGAGGAAGGCCAATTTTGTTGGTACGAGAAAATAAGTTTCAAAAGTTGATTGGGGGTGGATGTTCACATGTTAAAGGGATGCAGAAAATGGGAAACCTTTAAAAATGGGATAATGAGAGTCCAGAGACAATATGTTCCTTTAGGGTGAATGGCAAGGGTGGGAGGTGTAGTGAATGCAGGATGACGAGAAATTGAGGTTTTGGTTAAGAAAAAGGAGGCCTATGTCAGCTACAGACATCAGATTGAGTGAATACAAAGGCAGTACACTTCAGAGGGAAATCAGGAGGGCAAAAAGGGGATATGAGATAGCTTTGGCAAATAGGGCTAAAGAGAATCCAAAATGGATTTTATAAATACATTAACGAGAAAAGGGCAACTAGGGAGGGAATAGAACCCCTCAAAGATCAGCAAGGCAGTCTACATGTGGAGCCACAGGAGATGGGGAGATACTAAACAAGTATTTTGCCTCAGTGTTTACTGTGGAGGTGGTCATGGATGATATAGAATGTGGGGAAATAGATGGTGACATCTTGAAAAATATCCATATTACAGAGGTGGTACTGCTGGATGTCTTAAAACGCAGAAAGGTGGATAAATCCCCAGGAGTGGATCAGGTGTATCAGGCACTCTGTGAAAAACTAAGAAAGTGATTGCTGGGAGCCTTGCTGATATATTTGGATCATCATAGTCACAGATGAAGTGCCAGAAGACTGGAGGTTGGCTAACATGGTGCCACTATTTAAGAAAGATAGTAAGGAAAAGCCAGGGAACTATAGACCGATGAGCTTGACATTGGTGGTGGGCAAATTGTTGGGAGGGAATTCTGAGACACAGAATTTACATGTATTTGCAAAGGCCAGAACTGATCAGGGATAATCAAAGTGGCTTTGTGTGTGGGAAATAATGTCTCATTAATTTTGATGAAGTAACAAAAAGGATTGATGAGGGCAAAGCGGTGGATGTGATCTCTACGGAAATGAGTAAGGCATTCGACAAGGTTCCTCATGGGAGACTGATTAGCAAGGTTAGATCTCATGGAATACATGAAGAACTAGCCATTTGGATACAGAATTGGCGAAGGTAGAAGACAGAGTGGTGGTGGAGGGCTGCTTTTCAGACTGGAGGCCTGTGACCAGTGATGTGCCACAAGCACCAGTGCTGGGTCCACTGTTTTTTTGTCATTTATATAAATGATTTGGATGTGAACACAGGAGGTATAGTTAGTAAGTTTGCAGATGAAACCAAAATTCAAAGTGTGGTGGATGGCAAAGAAGGTTATCTCAGAATACAATGGGATCTTGATCAGCTGGGCCAACAGGCCGAGAGGAAGTGACAGATGGACTTTAATTTAGATCAATGTAAGGTGCTGCATTTTCAAAAGGCAAATCAGGGGGGCTTATACACTTAATGTTAAGGCCCTGGGGAATGTTGCTGAACAAAGATTTTGGAGTTCAGGTTCAAAGTTCCTTGAAAGTGGAGTCTCAGGGAGATAGGATAGTGAAGGTAGCATTTAGTATGCTTTCCTTTATTGGTCAGAGCAGAGTATGAGTTGGAAGATCATGCTGCAGGGCCACTTTCCTCACATTGAGTACATATAAGAACACAGCATGACAGCCAGCCAATGTCACAACCCTCGTATACACATGTGCAAAAATGACAAACAGCAGTGGACCCAAAACAAATCCTTGCGGTATACGAGTAACTGAACTCCAGGATGCACATTTCCCATCAACCACCACCCTCTGTCTTCTTCCAGCTAGCCAATTTCTGATCCAAACTGCTAAATCGCTCTCAATCCCATGCCTCCGTATTTTGTGCAGTAGCATACCATGGGGAATCTTATCAAATGCTTTACTGAAATCCATATATACCACAATCAACAGCGTTACCCTCATCCATCTGTTTCATTACCTTCTCAAAAGAACTAAGGTTTGTGAGGCACAACACACCCTTCACAAAACCGTGTTGACTATCCCTAATCATCTTATTCCTTTCGAAATGATTATGAATCCTATCTCTTATAACCTTATCCAACACCTTACCCACAATCTAAGGAAGGCTCACTGGTTTATAATTACCAGGGTTGTTTCTACTCCCCTTCCTGAACAAGAGAACAACATTTGCTAGCCTCCACCCTTCTGGTACAATTCCTATAGACAATGACAACAAAGATCAAAGCCAAAAGCTCTGCAATCTCCTCCCTGACTTCCCAGAAAATCCCAAGATAAATCCTGTAGGCGGCATGGTGGCTCAGTGGTTAGCACTGCTGCCTCACAGCGCCAGAGACCCGGGTTCAATTCCCGCCTCAGGCAACTGTTTGTGTGGAGTTTGCACATTGTCTATGTGGGTTTCCTCCGGGTGCTCCGGTTTCCTCCCACGGTCCAAAAATGTACAGGTTAGGTGAGCTGGCCAAGCTAAAATCGCCCATACTGTTAGGTGAAGGGGTAAATGTAGGTGAATGGGTCTGGGTGGGTTGCTCTTCGGAGGGTTGGTGTGGACTTGTTGGGCCGAAGGGCCTGTTTCCACACTAAGTAATCTAATCTAAAGAAATCCCTTCTGGCCCAGGGGATTTATCTATTTTCACAATTTCCAGAATTTTTAACACCTCCTGCTTGTGAACCTCAATCCCATCTCATCTAGTAGCTTTTTTTTTCCCCAGTATTCTCCTTCTTCCAATATGAATACTGATGAAAAATATTCATTTGGTGCTTCCCCTATCTCCTCTGACTCCACTTACAACTTCCCACTACTGTCCTTGATTAGACCAAGATTAGGGCCAGTCAGTCATTCTTTTATCCCTTATATACCTAGACAAAGCTTTAGGGTTTGCCCTAAATTTTCAGTGTAACAAGAAATATTGACTTATTTCAATACTGAAATAACTTCCTTCTGTGTTTATACCACTATTCATATAAACAAAGTAATAAGCTTTATAGAAGTTCCGCAGAATGAATATTGCACAAATGTCAGAGTTGATGGAAAAGGTAAAAATTACAATAAATGAACCAGTAATTTCCCTGAGCTTTAATGTAAAATATCATTTGACACTATGTAATGAGGTCCCGCTATTTCAAACTTCCACCTATTAAATATGACAAGTCGCTATGACAACAAACAGTAAAAGAAAAATGGAGATAGCCAGCTGCATTGTGCTGTCACTGTACTATTTCTTTTTGGCTTCTGTGCCATCTGCCTTGGACATGTTCTGCATTTGGTCATGGGGTGGGGAAGAGAAGAGGCGGAGCAGCAGCAAAGCAATTATTAATTACTTATTTGCATTTGGACCATCAGTAAATGTTTGTTATAACACACTGCTGTACTACCAGCATTGTACTCTGTTTAGCGGTCTTTTTGCCCATTGATGAAAAGCTCACATTCAACATTTTACCTCTCACAAAAGGTAAGCACATAACAGAAAATGTCTTCTCTAATTCAATGTGTGAAAACATTAAGTGAATGTAACGAATCAATCTGTTTGTACAAGCTCTCCTCCACATCCAGAATTTGGGAGGGTGAAGGGGGATAAAGAGACAGATTATCACCAACCACAAGCACCTCTCTCAGTTAAGCCTTCATACTTTTTGATTGATTTCAATTGGTAAAAAAAAAGTTAACTTTTAAAACTTTTCCTTATCTTCTGACAGGAGTTGCTGATACATGTTCTGACAAACAGGCCCATATACACTTAGCCTAGAATTTCACTTTGATGGAAACATGCACTGCCCCTCTGAATATGACCACAACTTCAGGACTGAGTACGAGAAGTGTAATACAAAAGTCCTGAAACTGCAGTCTATCACTCACAGGATGAAGGGCTTTTGCTCGAAACGTCGATTTTCCTGCTCCTCGGATGCTGCCTAACCTGCTATGCTTTTCCAGCACCACTGATCTAAACTCTGGTTTCCAGCATCTGCAGTCCTCACTTTTGCCATCACAGGTGATCAGCCGTTTGAATAGCTTGATGATGTCAATGCAGCTTGGCATTGGGAACCTCCAATACAAAAATATCAATGCTTTTTGGAGATCATTCAGCTCATTATGCCTGAATGCAATCTCAATTCACCAAGTGTCACTTCTCTGCTTTTTACCTGTAGCCCTGTTTTGCTCTCCAGTTTCAGATAACTACTCAAGTCTCTTTTGAAACCTTAACTGAACCCACCTCTACGATACGGTCAGTCAATGCATTTAGATTCTCAGCACTCACTCCACAAAGAAGATTTTGTTTCGTCATTGGAAAAAAAGTCACCTCAATCTGTTTCTTGTCTTTCTTGACCTTTCAGCAATTGCAAAAAAAATTCTCCCTACCTCATCTATTAAATCCACTCTCAATCTATCTTTCCAAGGGAAAAATTCCCAAACTGTTCTGAAGTTCAAAGTTTGTGAGAAGATTTGTAGCTCGGGTGCTCGTTGCTGTGGTTCTGTTCGCCGAGCTGGAAGTTTTTGTTGCAAACGTTTCGTCCCCTGTCTAGGTGACATCCTCAGTGCTTGGGAGCCTCCTGTCAAGCGCTTCTGTGGTGTTTCCTCCGGCATTTATAGTGGCCTGTCCCTGCCGCTTCCGGTTGTCAGTTTCAGCTGTCCGCTGTAGTGGCCGGTATATTGGGTCCAGGTCTGTGTTTGTTGATGGAGTTTGTGGATGAGTGCCAAGCTTCTAGGAATTCCCTGGCTGTTCTTTGTTTGTCCTATATAGTGTTTTGTGCAGTCCTTGCATGGGATTTTGTACACTACCTTAGTTTTGCTCATGCTGGGTATCGGGTCCTTAGTTTTGGTGAGTTGTTGTCTGAGAGTGGCTGTTGGTTTGTTTGCAGTTATAAGTCCTAGTCGTCGCAGTAGTCTGGCTGTCATTTCAGAGATGTTCTTGATGTATGGTAGTGTGGCTAGTCCTTTGGGTTGCGGCATGTCCTCGTTCTGTTGTCTCTCCCTTAGGCGTTGATGAAATTGAGGATATCCATTTTTTGCGAATACCTTGTATAGGTGTTCCTCTTCCTCTTTTTGCAGTTCTGGTGTGCTGCAGTGTGTTGTGGCCCTTTTGAACAGTGTCTTGATGCAACTTCGTTTGTGTGTATTGGGGTGGTTGCTATATAGGACAAACAGGAAGACAGCTAACGATCCGCATTCACGAACATCAACTAGCCACGAAACGACACGACCAGCTATCCCTAGTAGCCACACACGCAGACGACAAGCAACATGAATTTGACTGGGACAACACTACCATTATAGGGCAAGTGAAACAAAGAACAGCCAGGGAATTCCTAGAAGCTTGGCACTCATCCACAAACTCCATCAACAAACACATAGACCTGGACCCAATATACCGGCCACTACAGCAGACAGCTGAAACTGACAACCGGAAGCGGCAGGGACAGGCCACTATAAATGCCGGAGGAAACACCACAGAAGCGCTTCACAGGAGGCTCCCAAGCACTGAGGATGTCACGTTTGCAACAAAAACTTCCATCTCAGCGAACAGAACCACAGTGTACTGAAGTTCCTCATCCCTGGACACATTCTTATTAATCTTTCCTGCATCCTCTCTAATGCTCACAGATCCGTCCTAAAATATGGTGCTCAGATTGAATACATTACTTTAGTCAAGACTGGTTTTATGCTGCTTTAACACAATTTCCTTGATTGGATCTTTCTCCTTACCAATAAAGGTTTGATTAACCACTCTCTCAACTTGTCTTGCCAGCTTTGATTATTTATGCACAGATACACCCTGGTGCCTCTGCTAGTGCACTCCTTTTAGAATTCAGTCTTTTCTTTTATTCTCTACCTTTTGTTTTCTTCCTACCCAAATAAATCACATCACTTCTCTGCCACAGATTTCACCGGTGCACTCGTTACATCAACCTATGTCTTTTTCAAATTTATATTACCTTCCATAGTTCACAATATTTCCAATCATTACATCCTCTCCAAATTTTGAAATTGTACTATGTACAGAGATTTAAATCATTAACATAGATATCTAAAACAGCAGAGTCCCAGCACTGATCCTTGGGAAACTGCATGATAGATCTTCCTCCAACTGGGAAAAAAAAACCAGTATACTTTGTTTCCAATCATGCAATTTAGGGTCCTTATTGCCCCTTTATTGCACGAATTAAAACTTTTCTCAAGTTTTTTTTTTAAATCAATGCCTTTTACAAGTGCATAGGTACGACGCCCACTGTATTACCCTCATCAACCCTCTCTCAAAGACTACCACATCAAAACTTCACAAGCTATTTAAACAAGATTTAACCTTGACAAATCTATGCTGGCCTTCTTTAACTAACCCACATTCACCCGAGCAACCATTAATTTTTGTCCGATTAGTAGATAGTTGAGTTTTGTCTGTTTTTTTTTCTTTTCTCGTTTTTTTTATTTGTTTTTGTTCTGTTTTTTGTTAAATTTTGGCTATTGTATATTTGAACTAATTGTATATCAATGTTTATGAGAGTTTTGTTTATTTTTGTAAACTTGTAAAAATGTTAAATTTCTAATAAAAATATCTACATAAAAAAAATAAAAAATCTTTGTCCGAATCATCATCACCATCTCCAAAAGCTTCCCCACCACTGAGGTTAAGCTATTCTGTAAATGTTGGGCTTATCTTTACACCTTGTTTTGTGCAAGCACACAACAGCTTCAATTTTCCTGCCCAAACTTAAGGCAGACTCAAAAGTTATAGCTCGTGCCTCTGCAATCTCCACTCATTTCCCTTACAATCCTTTCTTATCCTTAGCTAGTTGTTCATTAAGTAAAGACAGCCTAATATCAATTGATGAAGACTCGCCATTTGAGGTAGTTTGGGCTGAGGTTAGGAATAGGAAAGGTGAGCTCACCCTGTTAGGAGTCTTTTACAGGCCTCCTAATAGTCCTAGAAACGTAGAAGAAAGTATTGCGAGGATGATTCAAGAGAAGAGTGAAAGTAATAGGGTGGTTGTTATGGGGGACTTTAACTTTCCTGATATTGATTGGGAAAGCTATAGCTCAAGTTCGTTAGATGGGTCAGTGTTTGTCCAATGTGTGCAGGAAGGTTTCCTGACACAATATGTAGATAGACCAACAAGAGGTGAGGCCATACTGGATTTGGGTCTGGGTAATGAACCAGGCCAGGTGCTAGAATTAGAGGTAGGTGAGCACTTTGGGGACAGTGACCACAATTCGGTGACTTTTCCTCTAGTGATGGAGAGGGATAAGTGTGCACTACAGGGCAAGAGTTATAGCTGGGGTCAGGGAAATTATGATGCGGTGAGGCATGACTTAGGATGTGTGGCTTGGAAAAGTAAGCTTCAAGGCAAGGGCGTAATTGATATGTGGAGCTTGTTCAAGGAGCAACTATTGAGTGTCCTTGATAAGTATGTACCCGTCAGGCAGGGAGGAAAGGGTCGTGTTAGGGAGCCGTGGTTTAATAAGAAATTCGAATCCCTTGTTAAATGGAAAAGGGCGGCCTATGTAAAGATGAGGCGTGAAGGTTCAATTGGGGCTATTGAGAGTTATAAGGAAGCCAGAAAGGACCTGAAGAGAGAGCTAAGAGCAGCAAGGAGGGGACATGAAAGATCCTTAGTTGGTAGGATTAGGGAAAACCCTAAGGCTTTCTATAGGTATGTCAGGAATAAAAGAATGACTAGGGTAGGAATAGGTCCAGTCAAGGATAGTAGTGGGAAGTTGCGTGTGGAGGCTGAAGAGATTGGGGAGACACTGAATGAATACTTTTCGTCAGTATTCAATCAGGAACAGGACATTATTGTCAATGTGAATACTGAGTCACAATTAAGTAGAATGGATGGCTTTGAGGTATGTAGAGAAGAGGTGATGGAAATTCTGGAAAAGGTGAAAATAGATAAGTCCCCTGGGCCTGATGGCATTTATCCTAGGATTCTCTGGGAAGCAAGGGAGGAGATTGCAGTGCCATTGGCCTTGATTTTTATGTCCTCGTGTCTACAGGAGTAGTGCCAGAAGATTGGAGGCTAGCAAATGTGGTTCCCTTGTTCAAAAAAGGGGAGTAGGGATAACCCTAGTAACTATAGGCCGGTGAGTCTCACTTCTGTTGTGGGCAAAGTCTTAGAGAGAATTGTAAGGGATAGGATTTATGAACATCTGGATAGGAATAATGTGATCAAGGATAGTCAGCATGGTTTTGTGAAGGGCAGTTCGTGCCTCACAAACCTTATTGAATTCTTTGAGAAGGTGACTAAGGAGGTGGACGAGGGGAAAGTGGTAGATGTGGTGTATATGGATTTTAGTAAGGCGTTTGATAAGGTTCCCCATGATAGACTACTGCAAAAAATATGGAGGTATGGCATTGAGGGTGAGTTGGAGGTTTGGATTAGGAGTTGGCTGGCTGGAAGAAGACAGAGGGTAGTAGTTGATGGCAAAGGTTCATCTTGGAGTGCCGTCACTAGCGGTGTTCCGCAACAATCTGTTTTGGGACCATTGCTGTTTGTCATTTTTATAAATGACCTGGAGGAGGGGTTAGAAGGTTGGGTGAGCAAGTTTGCAGATGATACGAAAGTTGGAGGAGTTGTAGACAGTGAGGAAGGACGTGGCAGGTTACAGCGGGATTAGATAAGCTGCAGAACTGGGCAGAAAGGTGGCAAATGGAGCTCAATGTAGCTAAGTGTGAGGTGATTCACTTTGGTAAGAGTAACAAAAAGATGGGGTACTGGGCTAATGGTCGGATACTTGGTAGTGTGGATGAGCAGAGGGATCTTGGTGTCCATGTACACAGATCTTTGAAAGTTGCCACCCAGGTAAATAGTGCGGTGAAGAAGGCATATGGCGTACTAGCTTTTATTGGTAGAGGAATTGAGTTCCGGAGTACTGAGGTCATGTTGCAGTTGTATAAGACTCTGGTGCGGCCGCATCTGGAGTATTGTGTGCAGTTTTGGTCGCCATACTATAGGAAGGATGTGGAGGCACTGGAACGGGTGCAGAGGCGGTTTACCAGGATGTTGCCTGGTATGGTAGAAAGATCGTATGAGGAAAGGCTGAGGCACTTGGGGTTGTTTTCATTGGAGAAAAGAAGGTTTAGGGGTGACTTGATAGAGGTGTACAAGATGATTAGGGGTTTAGATAGGGTCGACAGTGAGAATCTTTTTCCACGTATGGAGTCAGCTATTACAAGGGGGCATAGCTTTAAATTAAGGGGGAGTAGGTATAGGACAGATGTTAGGGGTAGGTTCTTTACTCAGCGAGTCGTGAGTTCGTGGAATGCCCTGCCAGTAGCACTGGTGGACTCTCCCTCATTATGGGCATTTAAGCGGGCATTGGATAGGCATATGGAGGATAGTGGGCTAGTGTAGGTTAGGTGGGCTTGGATCGGCGCAACATCGAGGGCCGAAGGGCCTGTACTGCGCTGTATTCTTCTATGTTCTATGTTTATCAATTTTAAACCATTCAACTGTCTGAATTACATCTTCCCTCAAGATGAACTGGGTAGCATCTTCTTCCTTGGTAAAGACAGAATGAAAACATTCGTTTCATACCTCAGCCATGTTTGAAAGACCAATGGCCTTATGTTCAGTTAGGTAGCAAAAAACAAAATATTGTCAGCAAGTTACAAAAGTTTAACTATAATTAAACCCCTTGCACAAACATCATTGCTACATTTCCCTTTGGAGCTCTCTGTCCAGAAGCCAACTTTCCACTGGGGAAGAGCCAAATACAGGAAGGCAAATTAACTAGCATAAAATCTGTCACCAGGCACTGTGACAAAACCAAAAAAAAATCAAAAATTACCAAAAAAGGAAAAAAACTAGGGGGGGAATAAGCCAATCTCTCACTCTAAAAGGTCCCCAACTATCCCCAAAAGTTTCAAGGGAGATACAACATGCTCCCTCTCCAAGGACATCCACATGGTGAATGTTACCACAAAAGAGGGGCAGCCAGATGAAAGCATGAATCTGACTCCATCCCGCAGCCTACAAAAATCCAACTCAAAATCCAATGAGCATCCATGCTCTCAATCAATTCTGGAGTTTTTTTGGCGGATCTTTAAAACAACCTGCATTGCTGACACTGACATGACATTCCCCTGATTCCATGCGCAAATCCCTCATCAGCTCAACTCCTCCTCCTATAACCCTTTATATCCCATAGAATTCTTTTAGATTCCCTTTCAATTGCCCAAGAGTGTTAATGTTCTCATCATAAGATTGCGCATCATAGCTTTCTTCAATTTCAGCAGCAAGCACTTTTACTGAACAAAAAAAAAATTAAACTAGTAAGATTAACCAGCCCTCAAATCCCACACTCCCACATATAGCCTTTACAAGATATGATGCGAACAATCAAATCAATCTAGCTTGTAGTAGATGTGAACAAAGTCTGTGTTTACTTGCAGTTCTTAGGCACCACTGACAAAACTTCAGTTACTTGTCTATTTCTATAATTCTATCTTCTGCAAGCTTATATATTAAAACTACCACTTCAGGAAATGACACTAATAAAATAGCCATAAGTGGGCTCCCACTGGCAAGTGAAAATTCAGCTGAAGTCAACAACTGCAAGCAGAGGCTTAGAAGTGAAGTTCCCAACAAGATCAGAATTATTTATACGTTTTTCATTCTTTTATTAATTTTCACAAACAAATTACTGGATTTTGTTTAAGGTGGCACATTTGTAACAAAGGTGGACTTCTGAATTTGAAAATAATGGAGGAGACAAAACGATTATCTCCTCATCACATCAGGACTAGAGACAAGTATTGATCACAATAGTCATTGTTGAGATATAAATATATTGATGAGCCAAAGGAGATGATGGAATTTGAATTCAATAAATGTCTAGAATTAAAGAATCTAAGACTGTGAATCCATTGTCGATTGTCAGAAAAAACACATCTGGTTCACAAATGTCCTTTAGGGAAAGAAACTGCCATCCTTACCTGGTCTGGTCTATATGTAACTTCAAACTCTCAGTAATGTGGTCGACTCTTAATTGCGCTCTGGCCAATTAAGAATGGGCTTCGGGGATCCAAGATGGCGGCGACCCAGCAAGACGGAGTCTATAGTGCTCCTCCCAAGACTTGGATACAGTGGGTCACCCACCCCCTACCACGCTCACCAAATCATTTATAATAGTTGTGTAATTTAAATGTAATATTACACAACTAATTAAACAATTTAATCCTAAGTTAAAATGACTAAAGGGAAGGGAGCCCGCAGCTCTCAGCAAGCAGGAACCCCGACCCCACCCTCTCCAGCTGCAGCAGAGGCGTCCACAGCCGCCCCGGGGGACTTACCAACAGTAACAAGTCTTGTAGAAATGCTTTCCAAGCTTGACTCGAAGATCGATGCCTTTATTGCAGAATCCAGAAATCGTTGGGACTCGCTCTCGGCCGCGCTGCAGAAGCACGACCGAGAGATTCAAGAAATTGAACGCCGAGTCGGAGGGGCGGAGCTAAAGGCCGCGACCTCCGAAAATACCGCTCAATCGGCCGTGGATCAGGTCCGGACTCTTGAGCAGCGAGTCCGGACCTTGGAAAATCATATTGACGACCTCGATAATCGAGGTCGCCGAAAAAATATTCGTTTGCTGGGCTTTCCCGAACGAGAAGAGGAAGGCCATCTTACAGCATTCCTGGAGCAGTGGCTGCCACAACTTTTAAATCTGCAAGCTGGATCAGGCCAGGGAAGGGTGGAATGGGCCTACCGGGTCGCAATACGCGGGCCCGGGTCGAACCAGCGCCCACGCCCGGTCCTGTTCCAGCTGCAGAGCTACAGGGAGAGGCAGATACTCCTAGAAGCCTCTAGAAATCTTGGAAAAGACCCCCAAGCTATGATCTATAAAGGATCCAAGATCATGCTATTTCAGGACTTTTCCCCAGCTCTGGTTCGAAAGAGGAAGGCATTCGACGAGGCGAAGAAGCGTTTAAGGGACTTAAATATTCAGTACTCCTTACGCTACCCAGCGTTGTTACGCTTTAACCATGAAGGATCCGTATGTAACTTTGGATCACCAGAAAAGGCTAAGGAATTCTTGGACTCTCTTAGATAAACTGTAGGACATAATGGATGTTGGTCTGCCTTTCCCCCCCCGCTTTGGTTTATATCCCCCCCCTTTTTTTTCTTTTCTCTTACCTTACTGTTTAATATTATCATGGGGGGTGGGGAGAGGGATTTGATTTTCTCCCCCCCCCCCCTCCCTCGGGGTTGTTTTCTGTTATTATTTTATGTATATATGAGGGATGTATGTATGTGTGTGTGTGTATATATATATATATATATATATTTAATATAAAAGCTGGGGGGTTTGGTTAATGTTGGTGGGGGGAGGTGGTTACCTTATTCAGTTTTACCTTTGTCTCTAGGAGCAGGGTTGTTTTCCCCTCTTTATTTTGTATTATCATATTTAATTATTATTTGTTGAGGTCGTAATTTTATAGTTATATGTTTATATATGGTATTAACATTACCAAATATACCCAGGTGTTGGTATGGGTGGGGGCAGGGTGCTCACTGTTAACTCTAGCTTTGTATTATATTTGAATTCTCCTCATTTTATTGAGGAGTGCCTGGGTCAAGGGTGGGGCATTGGTTGGGAGAGGATATGAGGGACTTTTGGAGAGGAAGTGACGCCCCCTGGGAACAAGGGGGAAAGTCTCCACTTAGATACATTTTATATTTTTTTTAATTTAGAAATAGTTTTTTACTGTATTGTTGTGGGTGTATTAAAGAGGCTTTATTTTTGTAAATTTTACATGTTCCATGCTCGGGATGTTCTGGATAGGGTTCCCCCTCCCGAGGGGTCTCGGATTGGCCCAGAGGATTATGGTTGATCAGTCGGTTAAGTGGTGCACCTGGAATGTCAAGGGGAGTAATTCGCCAGTCAAAAGGAAGAAAATATTATCAAATCTTAAGAAGGAAAGAGTTGATATAGCTCTCTTACAGGAGACACACTTGTCAGATAAAGAACACTTGAAATTACGACAGGGCGGATTTGATCAGGCCTTTTTTACTTCTTTTAGCTCAAAAAGCAGGGGAGTTGTTATTCTTGTTCGGAAGAATTTCCCTTTCAAAATCCTAAAGCAGATAAAAGACGAATCTGGACGATATATCTTGATTAAAGCCCTCATAAATGGAGAGGAATATGGGATTTTAAATTTGTACTGCCCCCCGGCACACCCCTTTAAATTTATAACGGAAGCCTTTTCAAAATTGATGGCTTTTGATGCCCGTCATATAATTATAGGGGGAGACTTTAATTGTATTATGGATCTGGAAATAGATAGGATTCCCAAGAGTACTGCAGGAGTATCTCCCAGATCTAGACAATTGATGGATCTCAACAAAGAATTAGGATTAGTAGATGTATGGAGATGTCTTCATCCACAGGGTAGAGATTTTTCTTTCTACTCTAATCCACATAAATAGCAATTTCTGACCACGCTGCTGTATATATGGAAACTAAGGCGAGGAACAATGGGACATCCCCTCGGCATTGGCGTATGGACCCCTTCCTAATGAAAGATAGTAAATTTGTAAAGTACTTCTCTCAAGAATTTAAAACTTTTTAGAAATTAATTCAGGTACAGCTAGCAACCCATCAATAATGTGGGAGACCATCAAAGCTTACACGCGAGGCTTGATCATCTCCTACTCAGCGACCCAGAAGAAATTAAAGGGAGAACAACAGCGTCTGCTTGAAGCCCGCTTAAAAGCGGCTGAAACAGCATACACTGATAGACCTTCTATTATTAAATTGCAAAGGATTACAGCTCTTAGGACAGCTCTAAACACTACGCTTACTCAAACGGCTAAGAGGGAAATATTATTTGCAAAGCAAAGGTTATATGAATATGGCGACAAACCGGGTAGATACTTAGCATTTCTTGCAAAGAAAAAAAAAGGCCCCTCAGACTATTACGTCTATCAAGGAAAGTACGGGTATTTTGACTCATGATCACAAAAAGATTAATGCGATCTTTAGAGAATTTTATTCTGAGTTATATAAATGACAGGATTGTGAAGATCGGACGAGGAGGATGCAGTCATTTTTTAAAGATTTGACTTTTCCAGGCCTAACTCCGGAACAAGTATCGGTCCTAAATGCTCCTCTTACACCCCAAGAAATAGTTGATGCAATTAGGCACCTTCAAAATGGTAAGGCACCGGGCCCAGATGGTTTTCAAGCTGAATTCTATAAAGAATTTACAGAAATACTGGCTGGTCCACTTATGGACATGTATAACTATGCATTTGTCAGGGCTGTCTCCCGCCTTCGCTGAAAGAGGCAAATATCTCTCTTATCCTTAAAAAAGGAAAGGACCCAGAAGATTGTACATCATACAGACCAATATCCTTGCTAAATGTAGATTTTAAAATCCTCTCTAAAACGTTAGCACTGAGACTAGAAAGGATACTGCCACATATTATAAAGGAGGATCAGACGTGGTTTATTAAGGGCTGTAGATCATCCAATAATGTTAGAAGGGCTCTGAATATGATTCAAGCTTGTCATCAGGGAAAGATACCAGGAGTAGTGGTTTCATTAGACGCGGAAAAGGCATTTGATAGGGTCGAATGGTCATATTTGTTTTACACATTGGCGTTGGACAAGTGTTTACCAAATGGGTCTCAACATTGTATAGTGATCCCAAAGCAGTTGTGGTTACCAATGGATTAGGTTCGGATAGCTTCAGTGTGGGTAGGGGCTGCCGTCAGGGATGTCCCCTCTCACCATTGTTATTCACGCTAATAATTGAACCGCTAGCAGAAGCTATACGAGCTGATCCTAATATAGTGGCCCCAAGGATTGGTACAGGTAAACATAAAATTACCCTTTATGCAGATGATGTTCTTCTATTCCTCAGTCACCCTCTTATGTCCATACCTCGCTTAATCCAAGTTATTAATACATTTAGTGCATTCTCAGGCTAGAAAATTAATTTTTTAAAATCGGAGGCTATGCCAATGGGTGGCCTTGCTATGATACCCCGCTTAGTGGACGGATCCCTCTTTCCCTTTTGCTGGTCCCTGGAGGGCTTCTTATATTTAGGCATTTTTATTACTCCAGTATTTGGTCAGTTGTATAAGGCTAATTTTGTGTATTTATTGGAAAGGATAAGGCAGGACCTCCAGGGTTGGGGAGACCTACCAATTTCCTGGTTGGGTAGAATAGCACTAATCAAAATGAATGTCCTGCCCAGTCTCCTATATCCTATGAGAATGCTTCCGGTGATGCTGCCGAGGACGGCTTTATGTAAATTATATGGCTGGCTGAGTTCCTTTATCTGGAATCATAGGCAGCCCCTCATTAAGCTGAAGAAGCTACAGCTTCCACAGGCAAGGGGTGGATTGGACTTCCCAGACTTTAGGAAATATCAGTTAAGTTCCCTGTTAAGTTACATAGCTGATTGGGTCTTGTCTGATCCACAATCAATCTGGTTGGACATCGAGGCTTCTCAAGTAAAATACCCACTTATTAACCTTTTATTTTCAGACAAGAGGAAAATCATTACAGATCACTGTAAAAACCCTATAATACTAAATACAATCGAGGCTTGGAATATAATGCGGCAAAATGAGGGCAATTCACATAAAACATCCCCCTATGCACTGATAGTGGGAGCATGGGGATTCCAACCAGGGTTAACAGATGCTACTTTTAAACTCTGGAGATCCAGGGGTATCTCATGTCTTGGGGATTTATTTAAAGATGGGGTCCTGATGTCTTTCGAACAGCTGCGTCAGAAATTCGGATTACCCAATGGAGACCTCTTTCAATACTTCCAAATTCGAGATTATATACAGAAGATGACTACGTTATTAGATAGTCTTTATAAATCCGATAGAGAATGTAGTGTCCTACGACCAGTGGGGGTATCTTCCATCAGTACTATTTATCATTTACTACATGAAGAAGTATCGGGAGATATGCTTAAAACATGGGATCAGAATCTGGGACTAGAAATCTCCACAGAAACTTGGAATGATATTTGGGAAAATGCTAGAAGAATTACTATTTGTAACAGAACCCAGGCTATCCAGCTGAAGATACTTCATAGGGCCCATATAGCACCGGTTCGATTGGCAAAATTTAAGGCAGGAGCATCTCCAATGTGTCCTAAATGCAAAATAGAGGTGGGCACTCTTGTACATTGCTTATGGACCGGTCATAAGATCCGTAGATATTGGACTAAAGTAGCAAGTACCCTGACAGAAATTTTAGGAACGGAATTTAAAGTGGACCCTGTATCTCTCCTCTTGGGCTTTTCGAACTTTCCCTCCCTGGACACGTACGGGAAGAGACTATTTTCTATTCTTTCTTTCTGTGCAAGGAAAATTATTTTGGTGAACTGGACTTTCAAATTGGCACAGACTAATTATGGAATGTATTCCCCTTGACTTCCTTACAAATATGGTGCACCGAAAGATCGAATTATTTTATAAAATATGGCAGCCCTTTTTGAATTACATAAATACAGATATTTCGGCTATCCTAACAAGGGCTTTTATTTAATTGAGATTACAAACCTGGCTGGTCCGCGGCTCCTCGGGGGAGGAATCCCGCACGAATATGGGTTTTATTATATCTGATGCTAACACATCCCGAGCATGTAAGAGACTTAAATATACACTCTGGTTAGTTGTAGGTTAGATTAGTAGATAGTTGAGTTTTGTTTGTTTGTTTTTTTTTCTTTTCGTTTTTTTTGTTGTTTTGTTTTTTTTTGTTAAATTTTGGCTATTGTATATTTAAGCTAATTGTATATCAATGTTTATATCTGAGAGTTTTGTTTATTTTTGTAAACTTGTAAAAATGTTAAATTTCTAATAAAAATATCTATATAAAAAAATGGGCTTCATCCCATCAATTAAAAAATGCACTCCCTCCTTGTGTTCAATATCTGACAATTTTAAATCTGCTAACATATTAAGTGGCAGTTCAGCTACTGAGCTGAAAATGTGTTGATGGAAAAGCGCAGCAGGTCAGGCAGCATCCAAGGAGCAGGAGAATCGACGTTTCGGGCATAAGCCCTTCTCCAGTTCAGCTACTGAAACCAGCAAAAAAAATTAAATGTTTTTTTAAAAGTTGTGGGGTGACAAAAGGGTATGATAATGGGTCCCAAAACACTGACAACAGTGAATTATGAAAATAATGGTGGAGAGCTAATTAATCTAACTACAATTCTCAACATCAAGGGTCTTGAAAAAAAAACTGAAGGGTAAAAGCTGCGGACTTTTATTGATTTACTCACAATATTAAGTTCTATGAGCTTCACTTCCAAACTTGAACGAACTGGCTACAGAAACTTGAAAAGCACTCTAGAAATACCACCAAATTTTAGATTTATAATTAAATGGATCCAAACACAAAAATAATAGTGCACTATACTAATGCAGATTCAGGCTGCATTTGTACACCTGCAAATAACACTGGAACTGAACAGACAGATGTTTTACAGCGCATCTGTAATCTTCATGGACCTCAAATGGTTGATGCATGACCCAGGTATATCTGAGATGGAAATGTGTTGCTGGAAAAGCGCAGGTCAGGCAGCATCTAGGGAACAGGAGAATCGACGTTTCGGGCTAATGTTCCAGCAACACATTTCCATCTCTGATCTCCAGCATCTGCAGACCTCACTTTCTCCTCCAGGTATATCTGAGCAAGGGAATCGAAGACTTTAATTATAAAAAATAAAGGAGTACACAAATTATGAAGAACTCTCACCAGCCCACCATACTCCCCAGCCTTTCCACAAATAATACATAAGCAGTGAAATAAGTCAAAGAAACTATTTAGGAGTCACTGCAAATGCAACCAGAAATGGTCATGGAGCATTCACATCAACCACTAATGGCAAGAAATTGAAAACTAATTTACATATGATTATTAAATTTAAGGTACAGGATTTACAAGGTATCTTTGGTACTTTTGAATAAAGGCCTATATCCTCTCAAAAGCAAAACAGCCACCGTGAAAATATCAACTGAGGATAAGCGCAATATTAATTTCAACAGATCATCCCAATGCCAGCTATAATTTGAAAACAAGTCATGCAACTAAAATTTTTGAAGTGTTATTTTGTAGAAATTCTTCAAATTAAAAATCCTCCAGTTAACGATACACATAAAATTCACATTCATTGCTTCAATTAAACACAAGCATGATACAATAGACATTTGATCTTTAGTGCAGCACTACTCAGCAAATCATCTAGAAGCACACTACTTCCTCAAGCAGGGTATAGCAGATGATTTTAAAAATAAGATCTCAAGCACATGATAATCCAACTCTCAACCTAAGGCATAATATTGATATCTCGAACAATTTTAGTGATAGCAAGATTATTTCAGTAATGACAAATCCAATGTGAAAGACTACACAAGACTCAACATGTAAACAAAACAGGTACTTCGCATGCAAAGAACCATGAACTAATTTGCAGTTAAGTGGATTAAGCAGTACCTTTCCATTAATACAGTATTTAAGACATTGCATATCAGTAATTCAAACCTAAAAACTGCATTGTTATATGACTATTTTGTAACAAATGATTATTTTACACCAACTGTGTTGAGCATGGTTAGTGTACAGAAATAATGAAAGCACAAGCTACACTCAGACAAGGCAATGTAACTCAATACTAACTTCAGACACTGTAGCTGTTCATTATCACTGGACTTTTATGTCCAGTTTGAAACCTAATCACCCTGAACACTTCACACAATTTCTTACAGGCGACTGCTATACGCTATTACAGTTAACCAATTCTCACCCAAAGCACTGGAAATGATCATGCTCAACCCCTTTCTCCAAGGGGTTTCATATAAATATCTATTCTGCAGTTGGTATGGAACCTTTAAACTTTTACATTGTGTTTGACACGACAAAATCACAGCATAGGCATCAACTGATATCCTCTTACCAAATAAAATTATAAGGGTCTTGTTTTGTTTTTAGAATGTCAACATTGTGGAAACAGGCCATTTGGCCCAAGAAGACACGAAAAGATTTTTCTACCCAGGCTCCCCCCCACCAAACACTCCTCCTCTCCTCCCCTCCACCCCATCCCCTCCACTTTATCCCTGCGAACCTGCATCTCCCATGGCTAATCCATCTAACCTACACATCCCCAAGACAATTTAGGCAATTTGGCATGGCCAACCCACCTATTCCGCACATCTTTGGACTATGGGAAGAAACCAAAGTACCTGAGGAAACCCATGCAGACATAGGGACAGTGTGCAAACTCCATATAGTCTTCCCAGGTCCCTGGCATTGAGAGGCAACAGTGCTAACCACTGAGCCACTACCTTAACTTCTGTTTGTAGAAACAATTGAAAGCAGTTATGGGATTGTGAAGTTAAATACATCTGCAACTGTGACATTTTAAATTTATAAAACATATTGGCCCCAAAAGGAAATTATTCATCAGCCAAAAATAGTTAACTAACTCGATAGAATATACAGAACATAAAACAGTACAGCATCTGCCAATGCTGTTCTCTAACGACCAGTTAGGATATATCAGAGGGCTGTAAGCAACTTGTATTTTTTATTTTCCTTTCCTTGAATGCCAGTGACCTAGTGCCACCAAAGCTAACACTGGGTCTTAGCTATTTTGCTCAAGACTATCTTTCAACCAGTTTTAAAGCTCTAAGAAACATAAAAAGAGTCATTCAGCACCTCAGGCCTGCTCCACCATTTATTATTATAATCATGGCTGATCTCACTACAACCTCAAATCGACATTCCACCCTACGCCCAAAACGTTTAACTCCCTTACTATTCAAGAATCTATTTACCTCTTAAAATATTCTACAGTACTGCATCCACTACACTGAAAATTCCAAAGATTCACAACGTTCAGAAAAAAAACTTCCAGTCTTTATCCTAAACTGGGGAGCCCATATTTTTTAAACTCTCTCTCCAAGTTCTAGTCTCTCCTATAAGGTCCCAAATGAATCCTCATGACAAACCTCTGCCATACTGAAATCTTATTAGAATCCAGGCTGTCGAGTTCCCACAGGAATTTATATATTTCAATAAGATTACCTCTCATTCTTCTAAAAGCCAATGGATACAGGTCCAAAATCTCCAACCTTTCCTCAATTTAAAAACTATGGAGTGTTACCTTAAGAAAGGCTGTAAGGAAAAGACTAGGAACTATAGACTTGAGAGTCTGACATCAGTGGTGGATAGGTTGTTGGAGGTGATTCTGAACAGTAGGGTTTACATGTATTTGGAAAGGCAAGGAACGTTTAGGAATAGTCAGCATAGTTTAGTGCATGGGAAATCCTGTCTCACAAACTGAAGTTTTTTTTTAAAGGAAGTAACAAAGACTGATGAGTGCAGAGATGTGGATGTTGTTTATTTGGATTTAATAAGGTCTTTGATAAGGTGAGAGACTAATTAGTAAAGTTAGATCACACAGGATTTAGGGTGACCTTGCCAATTGGATACAAGATTGGCTTGACAGGAGAAGAGAGAGGGTGGTGGTGGAGCGTTATGTTTCACACTGGAGGCTCGTGACCAGAGATGTTCCACAGAAATCATCCCAGGTCCACTTTTGCATAATTTGCATAAATGATCTGGATGAGAATATAGAAGCCATGGTTAGTAAATTTGCAGATGACACCAAAATTGGTGGTATGGTGGACAGCGAAGAATGTTTTTAAAGATTACAAAGAGATCTTGATCAACTGGGTCAACTGGATGAGGATTGGCAGATGGTGTTCAATTTGGATAAATGTGAGGAATTGCATTTTGGTAAAACAAACAAGGGCAGGACTTACACAATTCATGGTCTGGGCCTGGGTAGTGTTGTAGAACAGAGTCCCAGTGATTCAGGTACGGAATTCTTTGAAATTTGTGTCACAGGTAGACAGGGTAACTAAGAAGGCATTTAGCATGTTTGCCTTCATTGCTCAGATCTTTGGGTATATGAGTTGGGGCATAATGTTGCAGTTGTATTGGATATTGGCAAGGCCTCTTCTGGAGTACCGTGTCCAGTTCTGGTCACCCTGTTACAGGAAGGATATTATTAAACTGGAAAGGTTTCAGAAAAGATTTACCAGGATTGGAGGGTTTGAGTTATAAAAATAAGCTGGATAGCCTGGGACATGTCACTGGCATGTAGGAGGTTAAAGAGTAACCTTCTCAGGGTTTAGAAAATCATGAGGGGCATCAATAAGGTGAAAAGCAAATGTTTTTTCCATAAGGTGAGGGAGTTCAAATCTAGGAGGCTTTTTTTTAAATAGGTGAGAGGAACAAGATTTTAAAAAAGACATGAGGAGCGACTTTTTTTTTTTTTAAAAACAGCATGGTTAGTGAAATGAACAAACAGAGGAAATGGTGGATGCGGGTACAGTTACAATGTTGAAAACATTTGGATAAGTGCATGAATAGGAAAGGTCTGAAGGGATATAGCCAAATGCAGGCAGGTGGGACTAGTTTACTTTGGGAACATGGTTGGAATGGACAGGTTGAACTGAAGGGAGCTGTTCATCCTGTAGTTCAGTTACTAGTTATGTACTGTAAGGATCTGTTTTAGGTCCACTGCTGTTTGTCAATTTTATAAAGGACCTGGATGGGGGCATAGAAGGATGGGTTAGTAAATTTGCAGACAATACTAAGGTCGGTATGACCATGACTATAAATAAGGAGTCAAAACCTGCACAAAAACTCTAGATGTGGTTTCACCAATGCCCTGTACAATCAAAGTATCATTTATTTTCCATTCCACGGCCATTGCAGCAAATAACATTCCATTTCTCTTCCTAATCATTTGCTGACATTTATGCCCAGTCTCCGCTTCTCAACAGCCAACTAATTCTCCATTCACATTGATCGGTTATCCCCAATATAATGAAGTCTTCTTTTGAGTGTCAAAGCACATCACATCTACAGGTTTCCCTTTATTATTCTTTTAGAACAAAACATCCGTGAGATTAGAGAGCCCTGGTGAGGCACTGAAACAAAAATCTAAATGGTCACCAACTTATTAATGCAAAATAACTAATCGCCAGATGACAAGATTTAATGTGATGTCATACATACTGCCTTATATATCTTACAAAGTTCTACCCAACCAAACATAAAAATACACCAAATTTTAATGAACAAGAGTCTTTCACTGTACCATCTATGAATCTATCTATTCATAAGATGGAGTAATAATATAACATGCACAAAGTTAACTGAATTTTATAACTTATTCGGAGTCAAAACATGTGGCGCTGGAAAAGCACAGCCAGTCAAGCAGCATCTGAGGAGCAGGAGAGTCGAAGTTTCAAATACAAGCTCTTCATCAGGAATGTCCTCCTGCTTCTCGGATCCTGCCTGACCAGCTACATTTTTCCAGTGCCACACTTTTGACTCTGATCTTCAGTATCTGCAGTCCCCACTTTCTCAGAGTTTTATAAATTGTCCAGCAACTACACAGATGCTACTCCTTAATTTGCCGGTCACAAATTATTCTCTCTCCTTTCCCCAATGAAACAGACCCATCTTGAGATGCAGACTCAACGAGCAATTCAGAAACCTAAAAATGGTATTTCACAGATACTGACAGTATTGTTTTAATATTCACTGATGGGACATGAGCATCACTAGCTGGTCAGCTTTTATTGCTTGTCCCTAGCTGCCCTTGAGAATGTGGTGGTGTCTTCCTGAATCTCTGCAGTTCACATGCTACAGTTAGAGCCACAATACAATTTGGGAAGGAATTCCTGGATTCTGACCCAACAACAGTTATTTCAAGTAAGAATATTGAGTGGCTTGGAGGGAAACTTGCAGGGGGTAATGTTCCCATGTATCCCCTTCTAGATAGTAACAGTCGTGAGTTTGAAAGATGCTAAGGAGCATTAATGAATTTCTACAGTATATCATGGAGATAGTACACACTGCTCAGGAATAGAATCAGAGACTGGAGGATAGCAAATGTTGTTCCCTTGTTCAAGCAGGGGAGTAGAGACAATCCTGGTAATTATAGACCAGTGAGCCTTACTTTGGTTGTGGATAAAGTGTTAGAAAAGGTTATAAGAGATAGGATTTATAATCATCTTGATAGAAATAAGTTGATTAGGGATAGTCAGCACAGTTTTGCGAAGGGTAGGTCGTGCCTCACAAACCTTATTGAGTTCTTTGAGAAGGTGACCAAACAAGTGGATGAGGGTAAAGCGGTTGATGTGTGCATATGGATTTCAGTAAGGCATTTGATAAGGTTCCCCATGGTAGGCAACAGCACAAAATACAGAGGCATGAGATTGAGGCCGATTTAGCGGTTTGGATCAGAAATTGGCTAGCTGAAAGACAACACAGGGGGGTGGCTGACGAGAAATGTTCATCCTGGAGTTCAGTTACTAATTATGTACTGCAAGGATCTGTTTTGGGGCCACTGCTGTTTGACATTTTAATAAACGAACTGGATGAGGGTGGAGAAGGATGGGTTAGTAAATTTGCAGACAGCAGTAACGCAGGTACAGTTGTGGATAGTGTTGATGGATGTTGTAGATTGCAGAGGGATATAGATAAGCTGCAGAGCTAGGATAAGAGGTGCCAAATGGAGTTTAATGCAGAAACGTGAGAGGTGATTCACTTTGAAAGAGTACTGGGCTAGTGGTAAGATTCTTGGTAGTATAGATGTGCAGAGAGATCTCTTTATCCATGTACATAGATCCCTCAAAATTGCCACCCAGGTTGATAGGACTGTTTAAGAAGGCATACGTTGTGTTAGCCTTTATGTGTAGCGGGATCGAGTTTCAGAACCACGAGGTCATGTTGTAGCTGTAAAAAACTCTGGTATAGCCACACTTGGAGAATTGTGTGCAGTTCTGGTCACCGCATTATAGGAAGCCTTGGAAAGGGTTCAGAGGAGATTTACTAGGATGTTGCCAGGAGAGGTCTTAGGAGGAAAGGCTGAGGGACTTGAGGCTGTTTTCATTACAGAGAAGGTTGAGAGGTGACTTAATTGAGACATTCAAGATAATCAGAGGGTTAGATTGGGCAGACAGTGAGAGAGGATGGTGATGGCTAGCACAAGGGGGCATAGCTTCAGACTGAGTGGTGATAGTTATAGGACAGACCTCAGAGGTAGTTTCTTTACTCAGTAGTAGGGGCATGCAACGCACTGCCTGCAACAGTTGTACACTCGCCAACTTTACGGGCATTTAAGTAGTCATTGGATAGGCATATGGACGAGAATGGAATAGCGTAGGTTAGATGGGCTTCGGATTAGTTTCACAGGATGGCGCAACATCAAGGACCAAAGGGCCTGTTCTGTGCTGCAATGTTATATGCTGCGAATGAACATGACTGGTAGAGGGCATGGATGCTGGTGTGGCTGCTTTGTCATGGATGGCATTGAGCTCCTTCAGTGTTGTCAGAGTTGCAATCATCTCGGAAGTGGGGAGTATTCTATCACACTCCTAAAATGTACTGCGAAGATAACAAACATGTTTTGAAAAGTCATGAATTGAGTTAATCCTAGCCTCTGACCTGTCCTTGAAGCCAGTGTGTTCATATGGTGAATCCAATGCAGTTTCTAGTCAATGGTAACCCTCAAGATGTTTGTAGGATTCAATGATGGAACATCATTAAATGTCATAAAGTGGTGGTTAAATGGTCTCTTATTAGGGATGGTCATTGCCTGGCATTTCTGTGGTGTAAATGTTACTTGCCATGTTTCAATGCAAGCCTGGATATTATCCAGATCTGGTTGCATTTGAACATGGACTGATCCAGCAACTGAGGAACCAGAAATAGTGCTAAACATTGTTCAGTTAGAGACAAAAACACTGCAGATGCTGCAAATCCAAAGTAGACAATCAGGAGGCTAGAAGAACACAGCAAGTCAGGCTGCATTAGGAGGTGGAAAAGTCAACGTTTCAGGTATAACCCTTCTTCAGGAGTTGTTTAGTCATTGGTGAACATCCCCACTTATGGCATTTAGATAAATGTGGGCTGCTATATTTTGATAGGGAAAATCAGGGCAAGACTTTTATGCTTAATGGAAATGTCCTGAGCAGTGCTGCTGAAAAAAAAAAGACCTTGGAGTGCAGGCTCATATTGCTTGAAAGTGGAGTCACAAGTAGACAGGATACTGAAGAAAGCCTTTGGTATACTTGTCTTTTTGGTCACTCCATTGAGTATAGAAGTTGGAAGGTAATTTTGCAGCCGTACAGGACATTGAATAAGCCACTTTTGGAATACTGTGTGCAATTCTGGTCTCCTTACTATAGGAAGGATGTTGTGAAACTAGAAAGGGTTCAGAAAAGAGTTACAAGGATGTTGCCAGGTTGGAGGGGTTTGAGCTATAGGGAGAGGCTGAATAGGCCAGGGCGATTTACCCTGAGGTGCCAGAGGCTGAGGGTTAACATCAAGATTTACAAAATCATGAGGACTATGGAAACGGTGATTAGACAAGGAGTAGACTGATCTCCAAAAACCACAAACATCTGTGTGCCAGGTGTGACTCTAACCAGTGGAGAGTTTGCCCCTTGATTCCATCAATTCAAGTTTTGCTTGGGCACCCTGATGCCACACAAAATACAACCACACACCATCCCATTGATGCCCAGTCTTGAGTTGCTGAATCTTTTTGAAGACTGTACCATTTAGCATGGTGTTAGCGCCAAACAACATGACAGCGGTGGGTATTGTCAATGTGAAGGGACTTTATCTCCACAAGGGCTGTGCAGTGGTCACTCATGCAGATACCATCATAATCAGATGCGTGTGTGGCAGGCAGAATGGTGAGGATGAATATAAGTATATTTTTACCTCTGACTAGGTCTGCAGCAAGGGGTGTGGGAACTAGTCTGAGACACCTTTCCAAATTTTGGTACTAGCCCCCAGATAGCAATAAGACATATTTTGGAGTGTCAACAGGGCTGTTTTTGCCATTGTTTCCAGGGCTTTGGTCAATAGCAATTAGTCCAACAGGTTTCATTTCAGGTCTGCCAGATTTCATTTCACAGATTAAAGCTGCTGAAAAATCACAGTGGATTTATGCTCACCTTTTTATAAATTCATCATCACTAAAAGAAATTAAAAGGAAACTCAGTAGTCATCAAAAACATTCAAATCCCAAAATAAGTGATACAGAGACTGGGTGATAAAAATCTGTGCTCTGAACAGTCCATGCACTTCTACCTGAAAGAGAGTTGGGATAAAGAATTATTAATTAACTTTATATCTAGGTGGAAATACTAGCACGTTTTTCAATGCAATAGGCAAGAGGATAAAGGAAGACACTTGAGGCTTCCCGATAAATGATTTTATACCTCTGATAAAATTGCAGTGAATCTGTGTTGTCAGCCAAGAAAAGGGTTACTTGGATTTTCAAGGTACCACGTCAGTTATTGAAAGGAGACAGTTTATTGCAATCTGAAGGCTGGGGATGAATCACTAGAACAGGTTTTTCTGCTCACACTGCTTTACAAAGAATCAACATTGGGGGAATTTATTTTGCAAAATACTACCTAACCAAACAACAAGCTAAAGAGACTTCCAATTCCTTGACAGCTTCACTGAAAATGAAAGTTTTGAACAATACGTATTGATATTCATATCCACAGAGATAAATCATGATAGGAAGACACAGAGGAATGGTGCAATGTGAAATTAATTGCCCAAAATGCAATGTGACTGAACTGGATCACACAGTAAGTTGTGTGCCATGAAGAACATACGTGCCAATTTAAGGCAAGTGCTGGTCAACGCTGTTACAATGGTTAACATTATAAAGTCCATCCTCTTAATCCTGTATTTTTTCCACATTATTTAATGAAGTAGGCAATTGCCAATCTGCTACTCCAGAGATGCTCACTCACTTTCTCATATCAAAGTGCTGAGAAGGTTGTTTGAACTGTACTCAGAATTGCACACATGCTTTCTCTCTGCATGACGGTTTATAAATGGTTGGACTTTGCATCTAAAATGCAAGTCAGATATTTTCCCTTGCCTAAATGTATGGGACTAGAGATCTCAATGACAATGTTCAACATCAGGTCAAATTTGAGGCCATTTTTTTAAAAAGTTAGAATTCTGGTCTCACTGTGCAGAAGAAAGCACTAATCTTTTTTCCAGTCTTCCACAAATCCTTGATGAGTAACGAATTTGCAAGATAGCATTGAGCCATGAAGCTTGGGTTCAAGTCGCATCTGCTCCACAGGTGTGTTACAGCATTTCAGAACAAATGGAATAGAAAATATTGTAAAGGTGACAAGAAGCACAAAAAATCAGAAAATTGGGCACAAATATGCGATTACTACCTTTCAATTTTCTTCTCAATTCCCATAAAACATGAAAAGGTGATCATACGAGAACAAGAGAACTTCCTTGGCAAACCAACAAATGGTACATTCAAGATTATGTTTGAACCATTATGTGCAGAATTTGGATTCCAAATGCAAGCACATTATCTTCAGCAGTCAGACAAGTTATCAATGGCACCAATGTCCTTTACCACAATGCACCTGTGAAGAGAGATTTTGGTGTTCACTGGAATTACAAAGTGTTGCCACAATAATTATGCCAAGAACAGTTTTTGACTACTTCTCCCAAATTCATGCACTTATGCACCCATAAACAAGCTAACCCATTACACTAACAGCAAGTAAACACCTATTTTAAATATGTCATTATGATTTTCAAACATGGGGTCATTAAAGAGGTAGCGTTGAAGAGGAAAACCGCCTCTGGGAAAACCATGAAAAATGCTAAGTCCAAACAAAGGCACACAAACCCTAGCTAATGAACTGACAAAACAAAGCTGCTCACCTTTGGGTTAAAAGTTAAGAGACAGTCTAAGAATATCAGCAATGAAAAATTTGGATACAATCTCATTCAGTTTCAACTGAAAGTTTAATTGACCATAATAGAAAAATCACAAAATTGCGTCAAAATTTGCTTGGCGAAACCTTACTGTTTTAAATAAGCAACATTGCACAATCCAAATCTTATTCCTTCAATTAAGACATCGAATGCATAAGGAACTACATCATACAATTTTTAAACATGAATGCACTTGAAAATGTACCTTAAAACTATTTAAAGTATTTTAAAAAGTTCAGTACCAAATTATTTCAACTACACAACACCATGAGTGTGTAGGCCTAGGAAGGAATAAGCAATGCTATTCAATAATCCCTGCTCAAAATACATATATGCTGATTTACTGTAACTATGGTAAGGTCCTGGAGAGTATTGCTGAACAAAGAGACATTGGAGTGCAGGCTCATAGTTCCCTCAAAAGTGGAGTCGCAGGTAGACAGCATAGCGAAGGAAGCCTTTATTATGCTTTCCCTTATTGGCCAGAGCATTGAGTATAGGAGATAGGAGGTCATATTGCAGGTGTACAGGACATTGATTAAGCCACTTTTGGAATATTGTGTGCAATTCTGGTCTCTCTGCTATAAAAAGAATGTTGTGAAACTTGAAAGGGTTCAGAAAAGATTTACAAGGACGTTACCAGGGTTGGACGATTTGAGATACAGGGGAAGGCTGCATAGGTTGGGGCGATTTTCCCTGGAGCATCGAAGGCTGAGGGATGATGTTATAGAAGTTTTAAAATCATGAGGGGCATGGATAGGGTGAATAGACAGGGATATTTTTCCCTGGACAGGGGGAGTCAAAACTGGAGGAGGGCACAGGTTTAGGGTGAGGGGGGAAAGATTTAAAAGGGACCAAAGGGTAACTTTTTCCCCCGCAGAGGGTGGTGCATGTATGGAATGAGTTGCCAGAGGAAGTAGTGCAGGCTGGTACAATTACAACAGTTAAATGGCATTTGTATGGGTAAATGAATAGGAAGGATTTAGAGGGATAAAGGTCAAATGCTGGCAAGTGGGACTAAATTAATCCAGGACATCTGGTCTGTATGGATAAGTTGGACCAAAGGATCTGTTTCCATGCTGTACATCTCTATGATTCCATAGTTGAATGAATCATTTTGTTTACACGACAAATAAAGAACACTGATATATGCCCAAGAGTCATTCAAGCACAACCAAAAAGTAAATACTAGTGTCAGCAATATTATCCAATCACATAGCCTGTTAACATGCAACGAAATTGATTGTTTATAAGAAAGAAAGATTCTCCTCTGCTGCTAGAGCCACACATTGGCACAATACAGGTGTAATAGCTAACCTGTTTCATCATGCATTGGCACTTTTTAGCTAAAGCATTTGGCAAAGTATTTGTGACCTCAGCAGAACACACAAGATTGTATGTGCATCAATAATACATGGCTACACCTGAAATATTCAGTGTACAAGTGATTCTTTTCCTATGTTCTTGTTTTTAAAATCTCATTACAATGCAAAGAGGCGTTGTAATTAATCCTGAATGCAATACTTGACCATTTTAACTCAATGCTATATTCAATATGGGCAGAACCTCGCAGTAAATTCAAACTGACTGGAAGCAGCTCAAAGAAATCCTCACGAGCATATATAAAGAAACTAGCAGTATTTATTAGAAATAAGAAACATTAATGAATTAAAACATTTAATTATGCCAAATTATTTCAGGCTAAATATGGGATGGTGGGGGGGGCAGGGGTGCTACAGTACAATCCCATCAAGGTGATTATCCCCTTTTTATTTCTCAATTCCAACCACATTACTTGATTGGACGATACCTCAGGCACAACCATCTAAGTACAGTCATAATGGTGTCCCTAACCAAAAGTGAACTCGCCCTCCTCTCCTTCCTGTAGCACCTATACTCCAGAACCTTAAACTAGCAGTTCTGTCCCTCCTTCAGCCAGGTAATAGCTATGACATCCCAGTCCCATGTTCCCATCCATCTAAGTTCATCTGCCTTACCTGTCAGGCCTCTTGCATTGAAATTGAAGTAGTTAGATTTATCAGTCTTTCTTCATTTTCTACCAATCTCTTTCCTGTCTTGTCTATTTAACTTGTTCCCCTCAACTACTATGCCAGTCTTAACCATCTCTCTTTTCTCAATACAGCCTTGGATGCCAACCCATTTCCTGCCCCCCCATACTAGTTTAAAGCCTCTCACGTAGCACAAACAAATCGTGCCAGCTGGGATATTGGTGCCCCTTCAATTCAGATACAACCTGTCCCTTTGTAGAGGTCACTTATGTCCCAGAAGAGATCCCAATGATCCAAAACTTTGAATTCCTGCCTCCTGCAATTGCTCCTCAGCCATGCAATCATCTGCCCTAGCCCACTCTTCTTACTGTCACCGGGATTAATCCAGAAAATACTATCCTTAAAGTCTGCACTTTAATATTCTGCCTAATTTCCTATATTCTTTCTGCAGAATCTCATCCCTTCCTCTACCACTGATGCCATTGGTACCAACACACACAACAACCTCCATTTGCTCACTCTCCCCTTTAAGAAATTACTGCAGTCGCTCGGAAAAGCAACACACCATCCTGATATCACACTCATGGCCACAGAAACACCTGCTTAGAAAGTCCCCAGTCACAATCTATTTCTAGGACCTTGATATGCCCCTCTTAATCAGCAGAGTCAGCCATGGTAACAAAGACTTAACTTGTGTGTCTGCTTCTTTCTTTTTAAAAAAGGGTGCTGCACTGGCAGTTTTGCAATCCTCCAGGACTTTTCCAGAATCTAAGGTTTTTTGGAAGATTATTACCAGTTCGTCCACTATCTCTTTAGAGATACTCCCTTTAAGGGAAACCATCAGGTTCAGTGGACTATTGGTCTTTAGCCCCATTAGCTTTTAACTTTTTCACTTTAGACAATTAGCAATTATTTCCACCCCCTCCACAAGGGGAGAGAATCAACAACTTGTATAGTACAACTGTACTTATAAGTAGGAGAAAGTGAGGTCTGCAGATGCTGGAGATCAAAGTTGAAACTTTATTGCTGGAACAGCACAGCAGGTCAGGCAGCATCCAGGGAACAGGAGATTCGACATTTCGGGCACAGGCCCTTCTTCAGGATTCCTGAAGAAGGGCCTGTGCCCGAAACGTCAAATCTCCTGTTCCCTGGATGCTGCCTGACCTGCTGTGCTGTTCCAGCAATAAAGTTTCAACTGTACTTATAAGTAATAAAGCACTCAAAAGGTCAGAGGACAATCATAAAAGAAACTATAACATCAAAGATGGAGGATGGGAAAAAACTGTAGCTGTAAGAGCTGCTCGTTTTTAGAGTCAGATGTACAGCATGGAAACAGACCCTTCGGTCCAACCCGCCCATGCCGACCAGATATCCCAACCCAATCTAGTCCCACCTGCCAGCACCCTGCCCATATCCTTTCAAACTCTTCCTGTTCATATACCCACCCAAATGCCTCTTAAAAGTTGCAGTTGTACCAGCCTCTACCACTTCCTCTGGCAGCTCATTCCATACACATACTAACCTCTGCATGAAAATGTTGCCCCGTAGGTCTCTTTTATATATATCTTTCCCCTCTCACCCTAAACCTATGCCCTCTAGTTCTGGACTCCCCAACCCCAGGGAAAAGACTTTGCCTATTTATCCTATCCATGCCTTTCATGATTTTGTAAACCTCTATAAGGTCACCCCTCAGCCTCCGACACTCAAGGGAAAACAGCCCCAGCCTGTTCAGCCTCTCCCCATAGCTCAAATCCTCCAACCCTGTTCTGAACCCTTTCAAGTTTCACAACATCTTTCCAATAGGAAGGAGACCAGAATTGCATGCAATATTCCAACAGTGGCCTAACCAATGTCCTGTACAGCCGCAACATGATCTCCCAACTCCTGTACTCAATATCTGACCAATAAAGGAAAGCATACCAAACGCCTCCTTCACTACCCTATCTACCTGTGACTCCACTTTCAAGGAGTTATGAACCTGCAGTCCAAGGTCTCTTTGTTCAGCAACACTACTTAGGACATTAGCATTAAGTGTATAGTCCTGCTAAGATTTGCTTTCCCAAAATGCAGCACCTCACATTTATCTGAATTAAACACCATCTGCCACTTCTCAGCTCATTGGCCCATCTTATCAAGATCCTGTTGTATTTCCTTGAATTCTAGGTGCAACAATTACTGTTGTATATGCTGTTACATTGTTTTGGAACTATGGGGAAAAAAAAGTCAAAACAACAGTGCTCATAAAAGAGAGGACAGACTCAAGGCAGCAACCACATGGTCAGTGAGGGAGAGAGAAAAAGAGAATGGATAGCATAAGGGGATGGACTTTGATTAGTTCACAGGTTGGCGCAACATCGAGGGCCGAAGGGCCTGTTCTGCATTGTATTGTTCTATGTAAACCTACACTGCTAACTGACACAACAATGAACCTACACAGTTACTGCCTTTGCTGTTTGAGTTCATGCATCTCTGGACAGAGTGCATCTAGGAAAAATTAACAAACAGCGGAATTCACAGCTGACATTGGAGGAACTTGTATGGGAGAGCTCACAGCAATGGAACACGATAAGTGCATCATTTTTTTAATGTGTAACCCTGCTGTTAATCTGCAGTAATGAGTACAGTGAGTTCTTTCTTTATTTTATGTTTTACTGAAATCTCTCTCTTGATTAAATTTCAAAAATCTAAACCATAAGCACTATGTCAGCCTGGAGCACTGTTTTTTAGAGCAAAAAGACAGTGCTATTTTCTGGGTCTGTAGATTACAAAGGAGCAACAGTGACCTTTATTGGAGTGATACACTCTTCCTGTCAAATGTGGGAGTTTAGGGAGAGTTTCCATGTTTCCATGTCTGTAGGAACTGTCTTTGCTTGCGAATCCTATTAGATCACATGGATCCACTGGAGTGACAGTTAGAGGTAATGATAAATTTACGAGAGCTAGGGGTATTATGGTTGGCAGTTATAGGAGGGGAGAAAAGCCACACAAGCAGTCAGGTAATTGGGTTAACTCCTGAAAAGGTAGAGGGGTAGGAAGGTAGTGTAGGAGACCTCTGTGGCTTTTCCCATTTCAAACAAGTATGCTGTTTTGGAAAATAGGAGGTGATGGACTCAGAGGAATGTAGCACGAACAGCCAAGTTTAAACTAGTAAAGTGGGCAGGGGATGAGGGGACCCAGGGAAATAGTGAGGAAAGAGATCAACCGGAGACTGGCACAGTTGGGAAAGGGAGCGAGAAAACAGTCAGGGCAGGAATGAACAAAGCAGAGAACAAGGTAGGATTGATTCATCAAACTGTATTTACTTCAATGCAAGGGGCCTAACAGATGAACTCAGGGCATAGTTAGGAACATGGCACTGGGATATTATAGCAATTACAGAAACATGGCTCGGGGCAGACAGGATTGGCAGCTTAATGTCCAGGATACAAATGCTACATGAAGGATTGAAAGATAGACAACAGAGGAGGGGAAGTGCTGTTTTTGATAAAGGTTGGCTTAATTGCTGTACTTAGGGAGGATATTCCTGGGAATACACCCAGGCAGGTTATTTACGTGGAACTGAGAAATAAGAAGGGGATGATCACCTTACTGGGATTGTATTAAAGACCTGAAAATGTGTTGCTGGAACAGTGCAGCAGGTCAGGCAGCATCCAGGGAACAGGCGAATCGATGTTTCGGGCATAAGCCCTTCTTCAGGAAGGGCTTATGCCCGAAACATCGATTCTCCTGTTCCCTGGATGCTGCCTGACCTGCTGTGATGTTCTAGCAACACATTTTCAGCTCTGATCACTAGCATCTGCAGACCTCACTTTCTCCTTGTATTAAATACCCCCTAATAGTCAATGGGAAACTGAGAAACAAACTTGTGAGGAGATTTCAGTTATCTGCAAGAATAATAGGGTGGTTACAGGAAGGGATTTTAACTTTCCAAACACGGACGGGAACTGCCAGTGTTAAGGGTTTAGATGGAGAGGTATTTGTTAAGTGTGTACAAGAACATTTTCTGATTCAGTATGTGGCTGTTCCTATTAGAGAAGGTGCAAAACTTGAAATAAGCCAGGGCAGGTGACTGAGTTGTCAGTGGGGGAGTACTTTAGGGACACGGACCATAATTCTATTAGCTTTAAAATAGTGATGGAAGAGGATAGACCAGATCTAAAAGTTCCAAGTTCTAAATCGGAGGATGGCTAATTTTGACGGTATTAGGCAGAACTTTCAAATGATGATTGGGGGCGGATGTTCGCAGATAAAGGGACAGCTAGAAAATGGGAAACCTTCAAGAATGAGATAATGGGAATCCAGAGACTTTAGTCTATTAGGGTGAAAAGTAAGGATGGTAGGTATAGGGAAAAAAGCATGTTACTGCAGATGCTGGAATCTGAAACCAAAAAAGAAAATGCTGGAAAATCTCAGCAGGTCTGACAGCATCTGTAAGGAGAGAAAAGAGCTGACGTTTCGAGTCTAACAGACCCTTTGTCAAAGCTGGTGTAGGGAATGCTGGATGACTAGAGAAATTGAGGGCTTAGTTAAGAAAAAGGAAGCATATGTCAGGTATAGACAGGAGAGATCGAGTGAATCCTAAGAAGAGTAAAAAGGCAGAAGGAGTATACTTGAGAGGGAAATCAGGAGGGCAAAAAGAGGACATGAGATAGCAAATAGGGTTAAGGAAAATCCAAAGAGTTTTTATAAATACATTAAAGACAAAAGGGTAACTACAGAGAGAATAGGGCCCCTCAAAGATCAGCAAGACTGCCTATGTGTGGAACCACAGGAGATGGGGGAAATACTAAAGGAGTATTTTGCATCAGTATTTACTGTGGAGGGGGGCATGGAAGATACAGAATGTGGGGAAATAGATGGGGACATATTGAAAAAATGTCCATATTACAGAGGTGGTGGTGCTGGATGTCTTGAAACAGATAAAAGTAGATAAATTCCCAGGACCTGATTAGGTGTCCCCTAGAGCTCTGTGGAAAGCTAAGGTAGTGATTGCTGAGATATTTGAATCATCAATAGTCACAGCTGAGGTGCCAAAAGACTGCAGGTGACTAACATGGTGCCACTATTTAAGAAAGGTGGTAAGGACAATCCAGGGAACTGTAGACCTGCGAGCCTGACGTCGGTGGTGGGCAAGTTGTTGGAGGGAACCCTGAGGCTCAGGAATTCCATCTATTTGGAAAAGCAAGGGATAGTCAGCATGCCTTTGTGCATGGGAAATCATGTCTCACAAACTTGTTTGCGTTTTTTGAAGAAGTAACAAAGAGGACAGATGAGGGCACCCCATATGTATGTGGACTATATGAAGTCTATATGGATTTCAGTAAGCGTTTGAAAAGATTCCTCATGGGAGACTGGTTAACAAGGTTAGATCTCACGGAATACAGGAAGAACTAACCATTTGAACACAGAACTGGCTCAAAGGTAGAAGACAGAGGGAGGTGGTAGAGGGTTGCTATTCAGACTGGAGACATGTGCCCAGCGGCGCGCCACAAGGATTCAGCGCTGGGTCCACTACTTTTCATCATTGATAAAAATGATTTGGATGTGAATATAGGAGGTATAATTAGTAATTTTGCTGATGGCACCAAAATTGGAGGTGCAGTGGACAGCAAAAAAGGTTACCTCGGAGTAAAATCGGGATCTTGATCAGATGGGCCAGTGGGCTGAGGAGCAGTAAATGGAGTTTAATTTTGATAAATGCAATGAGCTGGCTTTTCCAAAATGCAATCAGAGCAGGACTTATACACTTAAAGGTAAGGTCCTGGGGAGTGTTACTGAACAAAGAGATCTTGGAGTGCAGGTTCACAGTTCCTTGAAAAGTAGAGTCACAGATAGATAGAATAGTGAAGGCGGCGTTTGGTATGCTTTCCTTATTGGTCAGTCCATTGAGTATAGGAGTTGGGGGGTCATGTTGTGGCTGTTCAGCATGTTTCTTAGGCCATTTTTGAAATGTTGCGTGCAATTCTGGTCTCCTTCCTCTTGGAAGAATATTGTGAAACTTGAAAGGGTTCAGAAAAGATTTACAAGGATGTTGCCAGGGTTGGAGGATTTGAGCTATGGGGAGAGGGTGAGTAGGCTGAGGCTGTTTTCCCAGGAGCGTTGGAGGCTGAAGGGTGACCTTGTAGAGGCATATAAAATGGTAAGGGGCATGGATAAATAGACAAGTCCAGAACTAGAGGGCATCGGTTTCGGGTGAGAGGGGAAAGATATAAAAGGGACCTAAAGGGCAACCTTTTCATCATGTAAGTATGGAATGGGCTGCTGGAGGAAGTAGAGGAGGCTTGTACAATTACAGCATTTCAAATGGGTACATGAACAGGAAGGGTTTAGAGTGATATGGGCCAAGTGCTGGCAAATGGAACTAGATTAGGTTAAGATATCTGGTCGGGATGGACGAGTTGGACCGAAGAGTCTGTTTTCATGCTGTACATCTCTATAACTCTATGACACAGACACATGGGATACTAGACCAAAACATTAGGCGTGAAGGAGAAATGAAAGGTAAATAGACAGCTAGGAAGTGGGAGGGAATTCCAAAACTTAGGTTCTAAGCAACTGAAGCTATAGGCTCCAATGGTGGAACAATTAAAACTAAAGATGCTCAAGTGGTCAGAGTGAGAGGAGCACAGTCACTTTGGAGAGTTGTAGGGCTAAAGGGATGATAGACAGCATTCAGCTCCATTCATAATTCCGCAAATAACAGCAGATGAAGTCCAAACTAGGTTTTAGTTGGTATGGGGACACCACACAAGTAGTAGACAATATCCAGTTCAAAGGTGAACTCAAGCATTAGCATCCTGTGGGGAACTATTGGTTTAAAATTGAATACAGCCACATAAAAATGAGAGGAGCTGTGACGAAGGTATTCAAATCATGTGAGGTATAGACAGAATACGTAGGGAAAAGCTATTTCCATTGGTTGGAGGTCAAAGATCAGGGAACGCCAAGATAAAAATTACACCAAAAAAACCAATGGGGACATAAAAAAAACAATTTTTAAATATAATGAATGGTTAGGCAATAAAATGAATTCCTAAAATATGGAGGAGATAAATTCATTGATGGAATTTACAGAAGATTTGATGGACAGTTGGACCAGTACAGCTGCTTCTGCAGAGATTCAGCTGATGGGCTAATGATTACCTACAGTATGGAAACAGGCCCTTCGGCCCAACAAGTCCACAACGACCCTCTGAAGAGTAACTCACCCAGACCCATTTCCCTATATTTACCCCTGACTAATGCACCTAACACTATGGGCAATTTAGCATGGCCAATTCACCTGACCAGCACATCTTTGGATTGTGGGAGGAAACTGGAGCACGGAGCGGAAACCCACGCAGACAATGGGAGAACATGCAAACTCCACACAGACAGTTGCCCAAGGCGGGAATTGAAGCCTAGCCCCTGGCACTGTGAGGCAGCAGTGCTAACCACTGAGCCACCATGCCGCCCATATGTCATGACTATCAAAGTGATCAGAGACTGAGGTGCTCTGTGGCTATTTCCTCACCTCCTTACTCCAGAAAATCTTACCAATATATGCAAGTCACAATTCAAAGTTGTGATGCTATATCTTCCAGTTACCAAGACTGCTACAACAGTAGCAAGGCTCAAGTAGGTTTGCAATATCCTGACAAAGCAATCTGTTGATGGACACAAGCCTAATAACTTGGCTTCCATCAACTCTCCACTGACTTACCATAAAACCTTAAGATACAGCAGCAGAGCAGAATTAGGTCATTCAGCCCATTGAATCTGCCCTATCATTTGATTGTAGCTCATGTTTCTCAACCCATTCCTCTGCCTTCTCCCTAGAACCTCTGATCCCCTTAGGAACCTATTTATTTCTGTCTTAGATATACTCAATGACTTAGCCATAACAGCGTCCTATGGCAGAGATCCACAGATTCACCATACTGTGGGTGAAGAAAATGCTCTCTGCTTCTATTCTTCCTAACAATAGTGTACAATCTCACTTTCCCAGACTGTATTCTGTCTGTCACTTACAATCCTGTCCAAGTTCTTGTGCAGCCTTCCTGCTTCCTCAACACTATCTGTGCCTCTAAATATCTTTGTGTCATCTGCAAACTTAGCAAAGATTCACTCAATTTCTTCACTCTTTTTGTTAATGTAGAAGATGAATGGTTGTGGTCCCAATACTGACCCTAGAACTCCACTAGTGACCTGCTGGGATCCTAATAAAGACCAATTTATACCCTCACTTGGACTACTGCCAGTCAGCCAATTCTCTATCCATGCTAGTACTTTGCCCCTAACATCATGTGCTCTTAATTATTTAGCAACTCCTGTGCAACAACTTATCAAAGTCTGTTGGCTCTCTTTCGTCTAAATTGCTTGTTACTTCCTCAAAGAATTTAACAAATTTGTCCAACCCTTAACAATTTACCATGCACTTCCAAGTACTCCGCGAGCTCATCCGTAATAATGGACTCAAACTTCACCAGCAACCGAGCTCAGGCTAACCAATCTGTAATTTCTCTTTCTGCCTCCTTCCTTTCTTAAATGGGGTGCTACATTTAAGAAATTTGCATTGCAAATTACCCCCAGAAACTCCTGCTAGCCTTCCATTCCAATCAACTGTGGCCAGTTCTTATCAGTGCCTTTGTAGTTACCTTTACTCAATTGTAATACTATTACATCTGATTCAAGTTTCTCCCTGACAAACTGCAGGGTGAATGCTATCGTATTACTGTCACTGACTCTAGGGGGCTCCTTCAGCTCCATAATCCAGTCTGCTTCATTATACATGGCAAAATCCAGACCTGCCTGTTTTTAGCAGTGTGATCCATCACAAGCTGTTCCAGAAAAAAAACACCTTGTAGACATTCTACAAATTCTTTTTGAGATCCACTACCAACCTGATTTTCCCAGCCCACCTGCAGATTGAGGTCTCCCATGATTATTGTTAATAGCACTTTCTTATGTGCCTTTTGTTTCTCCTGATTTACTTTCTGCCCCAAGTCCTGACTACTGCTAGGTGGTCTGTGAGTAACTCCCATTACAGTCTATTAATTTGCGGTTCCACAACTTTACCCACACAAACTTTATGCCTCTGACCCTTTATTGATTCTTGCTATTAATTTAATTTCACTTCTTACTAACAAGACAATCTCACCCCAGCTAACCATCAGCCTGAGCTTTCAGTAGGACACATATCCTCGGTAGGACATTTAATTCTCAGCCCTGATCCGCTTGCAGCCACATCTCTGTAATGCTCATTATTCACACCAATTCAAACTGTGCCACAAGGTCACTTACCTTATTTTATACATTGCACATGTTTAAGTACAACACCCTCCCCCCTTGACATAACTGTCCTCTTTTTTGCTTGAACATAGCCTGAAACTATGTTCATAGGTCTTTACATACTCTTGTCCTATTACCTGTTCTGGAAATTTGTATAACGTCTCCTGAGACCTGCCAACCTACACAAACGTCTACCCATTCAGTAGGAAAAAGTGAGGACTACTAGAGATCGAGGTCAAAAAGCATGGCACCGGAACAACACAACAGGGCAGTCAGCATCCAAGAGCATAAGTCAACATTTCGGGAATAAGCTGTCACCTCACCACTTTAAAGTCCTTGTGACTTTGATTTATAATCATCTGTCCATCTATATTATCTTGAGTGCTTTGTGCATTATGGTACAAAGCCTTTAGAAGCGAAAGGGAGAGTGAGATCATGCACAAGGGAGAGACAGCAAAAGCAAGAGCATGCGGTAGAGAAGCAGGACCATGCGCGGTGGGGGTAGGGGGTGTGGGGGTGGGGGAAGAGCGATACCATGGGACTGTATGTGGGAAGGAAGGTGTGAGAGGGTGCCCGCAAAAGGAGAGGGAGTGCGCAGAAACAGACCCTTCTGTCCAACCCCATGCCAAACATGATTCCCAATTAGCTGAAAAATGTGTTGCTGGAAAAGCGCAGCAGATCAGGCAGCATCAAAGGAGCAAGAGAATCAACGTTTCAGGCATAAGCCCATTCCCAACTAACCTAATCCCATTTGCCTGCATACACAATTTCCCTTTTAGATTAATCATTGATTGACCCTTAGGAGCAAACATGTTTCCAGTAAGATGCCCTGAAATCCACGGTGAACATTCCAAATTCTCAACCTAGTTCCCTTTAGGTGCACCTCCCCAACGTCAGGTAACCGCTACAAAATTGTACCCTGCACTCAAGGTGCAAGATACGTAATAAGGAATATTACACACTATCAATTTTTAGATCTTGTGCTTCTTTGAGCTAAGTAAAAAATACATTTTTCTATATTGTTGTTAAAATTGAAATATTGTTAGTACAACAGTTGGTCCAAGACTGGATATTTAGCACCAAGTGATTCATCTTCAAAATGTTCAAAAACTTTACATCCTCTATAAGACACAAGTGAGGAGCATGTTAGAATACTTTCCACTTCCATAATATGTATAGCTCCAATAATACACAAGAAGCTCAACACCAACAAGAAACATTATCCCATTTCACTGGCACACCATTGACCATTGTAAACATTCATTCGCTCTACCATTATGGTGGCAATGTGTACTACTTATAAGATACACTGCAGCAATTCTTCAAATCTTTATCAACAACACTTGTCAAAATCATAACCACCACTCAGAAGAACAAAGGATACAGGCACATGGGAACACCACCTACAAGTACTCCGCCTCCTCATCATCATCCTGAGTTGGAAATATCTGTCTGTCACTGGGGGTCAAAATCTTACAACTGCCAAACTTTCACCACCATAGACCTTCACCACATAGACTTCAGCAGTTCATGAAGACCATTCACCACAAAATTTGAAGGAAAATAAACACCAGTACTACCCCCCCCCCCCCCCATTGCATCGTTGGCTAAAAGAAAACGCATGATTAAAAGCTTCACCAATATTTTCAGATTCTGTTGTATCCTGTACACTAGTTTGGTTTATTTCTTCATTTCCAATGCTTGTACCCATGAGTGAGAAGTTAAACACATTAAACAAGATGTGCTGCGAGATCAACACTCCAATGTATCCAAATTCCAAAGCCCACGATTCTATCAGTCTGCTATTTGAAAAGTCTACCAGACTTCAAATCAGCCAACATGATACAAATTATTGTTTTGGTACCCATTTCCAAATCATTATTAAACAGGTAGCCAAAATCATCCTCATGGTGCAATTTCAGTCATTTTCTCCAATTTTCATACCACCTTTCAAAGCTTCTTTTTAAATGTTTCTTCCAATTCAAGCAGCATTATACTCATCTCATTTCAGACCTTATTACACATGGTATTGCACCAAGGTTATTAAAACATTAAAATTTCCCTTCTTCACAAAGTGTTTATCCCTTTAAAGAAGGGATGCTTGTACCCATGAGTGAGAACTTAAACACATTAAACAAGATGTGCTGCGAGATCAACACTCCAATGTATCCAAATTCCAAAGCCCACGATTCTACCAGGCATAATATAGCACTCAAAGTTATACTGACACTATTATTAGTCTATATTTCTCTGCTATTTTATATTCCCTTTCTTCCATGTTTTACTTCCTACAGTCCTGCAATCTATAATTCCAAAAAATACTATTTTACTGTGGAGAGAGACATTAAGACTTGGGAAGATGGGGAAGTTAGTTATAATCTCTTGGGTGCAGTCCATATCACAATAGAGGTGGTGTTGGATGTATCAGAATGTACGAAGGTGCATAAATCTCCTAGTCCTGACCAGATATATCCAAGAACACCGCAAGAGGCTGGGGAAGATATTGGGGTGGCCCTGACTGACATTTTTGCATCATCGTTAGCCATTGCTGAGATCCAAGAAGACTGGAGGATAGCAAATGTTGTGCCCTTATTGAAGAGTGGCTGCATAGAAAAACCTGGGAACTGTAGACCAGTAAGCCTAACATCTGTGGTCAGTAAGTTACTTGAGAAGATATCTATGTATTTAGAAAGGCAGGGTTGATTAGGAGTAGTCAGCATGGCTTTGTGAATGGGAGATCATGCCTCACGAATTTGTTGTAGTTCTTTGAAGAAGTGACCAGGAAAGTTGAGGAGGTCTGGGCGGTAGACAATCTCTATGGATTTCGGCAAGGCCTTTGATAAGGTTCCACATGGATGCTGCTCTGGAAGATGGGGGAACTGACAGATTGGTTACACAATTGGCTGAAGGTAGGTAGCAGAGGGTAATAGTGGAAGGATGCTTGTCAGACTGGAGGCCTGTAACAATTGAAGTGCCTCAGGGCCCACTGCTGTTGGTTCTCTATATCAAAGATTGTACCTTGTACATTCTCTTCCCAATTAGTCAGTTTGCTGATGACACTAAAATTGATAGTATCATAGACAGTGAGGAAGGCTATTAGAAATTGCATCAGGAACTTGGTCAGCTGAGTAAGTGGGCCGATAAATGGCAAATGGAATTTAAGACATATAAGATGGCGTGGCACAGTGGCTCAGTGGTTAGCACTGTTGCCTCACAGAGCCAGGAACCCAGGTTCAATTTCAGCCTTGGACAACTGTCTGTGTGGAGTTTGCACATTCTGCCAGTCTCTGCATGGGTTTCACCCCACATTCCAAAGAGGACTGTTAGTCGATGACAGTATTACAGTGGCAGAAAGGACGTTTGATGAGGACCAGTCTACTGAGGTAGTATGGACTGAGGTTAGAAACAGGAAAGGAGAGGTCACCATGCTGAGTTCTCTCTATAGGCCTTCCAGAGATATAGAGGAAAGAATTGCAAAGATGATTCTAGATAGGACAAAAGTAACAAGGTAGTTGTTATAGGGGACTTTACCTTTCCAAATATTGACAGGAAAATTTATAGTTCAAGTACCTTACACGGGTGGAGTTTTTGACCAATTTGTGTAGGAGGGTTTCCTGATACAGTATGCAGATAGGCCAACAAGAGGCAAGGCCACTTTGGGTTTGGTACTGGGTAATGAACCACACCAGGTATTAAGACTTGGAGGCAGGAGAGCACTTTGGTGATAGTGACTACAATTTGGTTAGGTTTACTTTAGCAATGGAAAGGGATAGGTATGTACCGTAGGGCAAGAGTTATACCTGGAGAAAAGCCAATTATGACGCGATTAGACAAGATTTAGGATGCATAGAACGAGGAAGAAAACTGTAGGGTACGGGCACAATTGAAATGTGGAGCTTGTTCAAGGAACAGCTACTGAATGTCCTTTATAAGGATGTACCTGTCAGGCAGGGAGGAAGTGGTTGAGTGAGGGAACCACGGTTTACTAAAGAAGTCGAATCTCTTGCCAAGAGGAAGGAGGCAGCTTAGGAGAAGATGAGACGTGAAGGCTTAGTTAGGGCGCTTGACTGTTACAAGTGAGCCAGGAAGGCATCTCTAGGACTACAACCTGAAGAGAGACTAAGAAGAGCCGGGGGAGACATGAGCAGTCTTTAGCAGGTAGGATCAAGGAAAACCCTAAAGCTTTCTATAGGTATGTCAGGAAAAAAAGAATGAATAGACTAAGATCAGGGCCGGTCAAGAACAATAGTAGGAGGTTGTGTGTGTAGTCTGAGGAGATAGTAGAGGTGCTAAATGAATATTTATCTCCAATATATTCACATAGGACAACAATGTTGTTGAGGAGAGTACTGAGATACAGACTATTGGACTAGACTGGATTGAGGTTCATAAGGAGGAGGTGTCAGCAATTCTGGAAAGTGTGATATAGACAAGTCCCCTGGGCCAGATGGGATGCACTGTAATGTTCGGTGTTCTAGAGGCTGGTACGCATATGGAACAAGCAGTCAGTGAAAGTGGTTGAGGTGGGTACATTAACAATATTTAAAAGGCATTTAGACGAATACATGAATAGGAAAGCTTTATAAGAACATGGGCCAAGTGCAAAGAAATAGGTGAGCATGGACTGACATTTTGGTCAACATGGACCAGTTTGGGCCAAAGGGCCTGTCTCCATACAGTCACACAACACCTCGTTATGCTACCCGATGAAGGAGCAGCACTCAAAGCTAACACTTTCAAATAAATCTGTTGGACTACAACCTGGTGTTGAGATTTTGACTTTATCGACCCCAGTCCAACACCAGCACCTCCACATCCGTACGGTTGGACTCTTTTCCTGAATTGGCATTTCTTTGTCCTCTCTTTCACAAGTGAAAACCCAACTCGACAAGTGAAATTCTCATCAATTAAATGTTCAATATATAACCATTCTTATTAAAACAAAAATCATCAATTCCAAGAGTAAGAAAATTCAGTTTTCCAAGTGATGAAGGGAAAGCTAAAAATTTAATACCTACATAATTTGGTTACATACAAAGTTGTCAAAACAATGTTAAAATACAGAAATATTTTGCTTCAGAAATAAGATATATTATCTTCCTTCCTTACAACACACCATTCTTGACAGAAAATAATCATCAACGAGTAACTCTAAATAATTATATGTGTCCTTGGAGCTCTCAATGTACATATTTTCAAAAATATTATGGATCCTCGATAGGGCATGTACTCATGTATTTTACACAACATGTAAAGACATACAAATTTGTACATCCGAGAAATATTGTGAAAAGAATGCTTGGAAACTCATCTGCATTGAAGGGATCGGAGGAAGACCACATTTAATGTTAGCCCACTTTCTTGACCAAAGGTCTATATGTAATACTGGGCAAGATTTACCCAGCATCAAACTTTGTCAACTTTATATTTGTCCAGTCACTTGCCTTCTTCTCTTTATTGTGTGACAGGGATGTTAAAGTAATATATTTAATGCCAGTGGCTAACCACACTTTCTTCAATTCTAAACAGAAGAAAAAAAAACAGCAATAATCAAAAGCTGCTAGCTTTGTACATACCTAACACATTATATATCTACTTTGAAAGTAGAAACTTAAAATTATGCACTTGGCAAGCAGAGTTACTTTACCCAAAGAGTGGAAGACAGCTGGTAGCAAGTCAACAGCTTTCAATATTTAATTGCAAACAAGTCTTTTTGCACATCATTTATATTTTAGAATTTCATGAAAATGAATGATTTATCATGACATTTGTGAATTATTCATATTTTCATCAGGTTATTGCCTCCCAAGCACAGGATATGTAATATTTTTATTTTTAAATTGTCAAATGTTAATTTTAAACATCTACAGATATACCTCAAAAGTTATTTCCTTTTTCCAGATTAATCCTTCACTTTTCAGAAACCTCAGATTGTATTTTGATTTGATTTTAATATGGTATCACGGGGATCTCATGCACACATCCTGGAAATTATAAACATCTCACACTACTGATTCCTCCATGAAATCCCAATTTCCTGACGTGATGAATTTGTCCTGTAACACTGAATCCTGGAAGCAAACTCTGCACACACCCATTCATTTCAGCATCCCCTCGCAATGATTCCACCTGATACAGCAACACGCGTTATACCCTTTTGTTTTCTAGGACCGTGGCATGACAGACAGAAAAAAAAATGCCACCCTGGCGATGCTCTGCCTATAAAGATGACAACCTATCTTTTAAACAAAATTTACAGCAAACTATAATTGAAGCGTTCTCTACAGACGTAATGATATCTGCAGAAGTGATTGCCAATGCCAAGGGTGCATTTGCTCTCGAACGAGGACTGAAGCAATGACTTTGTTCTATTTATAACCCATTCAAACATATCTCCTGTGTGGAAAGCAGAGGAGAGTGAAGAGAATGATAAACATAGGTGATTGCTGTCCGACACGCTTATCTCCCTCTTGGTACCGTATATTTATGCCTCCCTATTACTGGTTGGTAATTATTTTTTTCCTCACCTTCGGTGGGCTGACGGCTGCAGTCTCCCGGTCCCGGTGCGTCGGCGGCGCCCGGAGAAAGCTTCCTTTCAGCGGTGGCTGACGAGGCCGCCGCCATTCCCAGCTCTGGACCCTGCCATCCCCAGCACCGTCTACAATCCAAAGCCCAGCTTCTTCTCTCCCCCCCCCCGCCTTTACCACCACCACCCCCCGCCTGTGTGGATGGCTTTTTAAACCGTCCTCCCCGGAAAGAAAATCTCTCCCTCTCTTGACAAGATTAAATCTCCACAAAAATAAAACAAACTATTTGGTGTCACAGTCCCTTCAAAAATATTTTTTTGGGGAGGACACTCTTCCCACCTCACCGTTTCCGCTCGATCAGAATAGGACTATGACGCCTATCTGTCGCTACCTCCCATTCCGCAGCCTCCCCTTCAACACCAAGCAAGCGAACACTCACCATCCGAGTGATGGCCTCACACTCAAGGCGGCCCCGAGCCAGCGCCGCTGTGAAGAGGGTGGGCGCGAAGGTAAGGCCCGCCTTCGGACCATTCTCAACCAATCATATCGCCCGCTCTCGCAACCCCTCCATTCCCATTGACGGGCATCGTGTCCAACTAAAGACCAGTCAGAGTGGGATTTGCCCTAACGGACGGGACCTGCTACCAATCAGTTCAATGCAAGGTCCAAGAAGCAGCGCAGAAGGTGGGGCATCCACTGATGATCGCAGCGCCCCCTGGCAGCAGTATCAGAGAGTCCTTGAAGTTGGAACTGGTGCCAAGTTGAGTTGGAACAGTGTCCAACTGGATACCTACTCAAAATGGATTCGTACTGTGATCTTTAGCAAAGCTCATTGTGGCATTTGGCAAAATGCCAAAAACACTTGCACTTAATTTGGCTCTGCAAACAGCAATATAAAAGCTGGATTGGGAACTTCTGATGGGAACATGTCTGTTACCAGTGATGACTGTGTAGTTTGAGATAATGAATTAAGACTTGCATCAAAATAAAATCACAAATGCACAAGTTTATTGATTTAGTCAATGTTTTGTTTCAATTATTTATTAATTAGGTAAATACAGCTAATATTAAAATACTACAAGAATATTGCAATTTTATTGGCAATGAATCCTTACATTTAAAAACTGCCATAGCTAGCTGAAGTAAAACATCACTAAATAATTGCAGGGGCTTTTTTCTAAGCGCACAATATCATAAAGCATGTGATTCTCAGTCATATACAAAAATAAATTAAGAATGTTCTGCAAGATGAATGATTTCCGAGCCCAGGAATCCTAAGTTGAAAATCAATGATTTCAACAAAGTTTCTGTTATAATACTGTATTATTACACAAACCATGTCTCTGTCAATACTTGTGACAAATGTCCAACTTGTAACAGGTTAATAAATTAAATTCTGTTTGGATTATATGGAATTCCGTAATATTCATTGGGGGGGGGGGGGGGGTTAGCGACTTATGACTGAAAATAAGTAATGTATCATTGGATTTCATTCCTTTTCAGTGTAGCTCACAAGAGTTTTTGTTTGTCATCATGACATTCCAAGACATTGCCAAATAAGCACAATGACTAAACATATTAGGAATGCTCTGCACAATACGAATATAGAAGCTACACTTTATAAAGGGCATTATTGCTTATAGTACATGATGAAGGTATTTACATAAGGTATTTGCAAGAGGAACAGAAACAGATACCTGAAACAGGTAGCCATAGAAAGAGGAAAGAGCAAACTAAAGGACTTCCTCAAACCAAAAGCAGAAGCTGCATCTCTTCAACTTTTGCTATGTCAGTGATATATTTGCAGAAAACTTGTTAAAATATGATAATTGTAAGAATTGGATTTTATGATAAAAGCAAAGATCAGCAGTCAGCTAGCCAATAGTGGAAACAGACAAGCAAGTGGGAGCTATCAGCAGCAGCAGCCCCAGCTATGGGCAACAAGCCTGCTAGCATTTGGTCAGTCTCATGTTTGTTCAGCTATTTCTGGCTGCATCTACCAGTAATACAGTACTGGAGGCTTGAAAGTCAAGGTACAATCATAATAACCTAACAAAAACAGAACCAGGTACAGAAGTACAAGCTTCTATATTTACCAACTGAAATAGCAATTGCAAGGCAGAAAACAAGAATGCTTACTTCTTGTCCTGAGTTGTCCATAATGTGAACTTAGAAGACATGTTTCCTAAAAAGGAAATTAATATATCTGTGTTATTTTCTCAAGTAAATCACTTGCCATACTGTTGTTTCATTGTCTTCAGAGCACAACTGATACATTGTATTGGCATTTTTAGACTATGACATTGTCATGCACAAGTGAACCATAAATATATCAAGGAGGAGAAAGTGAGGTCTGCAGATGCTGGAGATCAGAGCTGGAAATGTGTTGCTGGAAAAGCGCAGCAGGTCAGGCAGCATCCAGGGAACAGGAGAATCAACGTTTCGGGCATAAGCCCTTCTTCAGGAAGGGCTTATGCCCGAAGAAGGGCTGAAGAAGGGCTTATGCCCGAAACGTCGATTCTCCTGTTCCCTGGATGCTGCCTGACCTGCTGCGCTTTTCCAGCAACACATTTCCAGCATAAATATATCAAGGGCAAGTTAAGCAGTCATGGGGCCCAGGAGCTCCTCATTACTATAATTTTGATTATTGTTGCAGCTCTCATTTTGCTGCTGTCACCAATACTGTCTCTTCTTGTTCTGTTCTTTTTACTTTTTTTATGGTGACTTGTGCATGTCAATATCAACCTAAAAATGCCAATGGAATGTATCAGTTGTGCTCTGTAGGCAGTGAAACAAGATAATGGCAAATGATTTATTGGAGAAAATAACACTGGGCATCTCTAAGTTTCCATGAGTACATATAAGATACTAGACTTCATTGTCACTTGGGGGATTGAAAACATCCTAAGCATCTGCAAAAGCAAAGAGATGAATCATCAGAGTTGCTCCTAATATTGTGTCATTAATAAGATCAGGACCATTGGGCATTACTCCCCTTTCATTGATAGTCTGTAATGCAGAAAACTAAATAACCACTGTACTACCATCTTATAACTGTATTGGAGACATTAATTATTAATGTATTAATTTGATTTGGGGATGCTGATGTTGGACTGGAGTATACAAAGTTAAAAATCACACAACATCAGGTTATAGTCCACCAGGTTTATTTGGAAGCACTAGCTTTCAGAGCGCTGTTCCTTCATCCAGTTGTTGTCACACCCACCTGAAGAAGGGGCAGTGCTCCAAAAGCTTGTGCTTCCAAATAAACCTCTTTGACTTGAACCTGGTGTTGTGTGATTTTTAACCTTGTATTAATTTGGAATTCTTATTTAAATAGACTTGCTAGAATCTCAGAAAAATATTAGATCGCTTGGGGCTGTTTTCCTGAGAGCAAAGAAGGCTGGGAGAGATTGCAGTGTATAAAATTATGGAGAGTCAGAAACAGAACAGTTAAGAAAGCAACTTTACCCATTGGTACAGGGAACAATAACCACGGGTCATAGATTTAAAGTAAAGAGCAGAAGATTTAAAGGGGATTTAAGGAAAATCTTTTTCATCCAGAGGATTCAGGGTATCTGGAACTCAGGTGTGTAAAAGATGGTTTCCATGATGTGAAGGTGCCAATGTTGGACTGGGGTGGACAAAGTTAAAAATCACACAACACCAGTTTATAGTCCAACAGGTTTATTTGGAAGTACAAGCTTTCAGAGCGCTGCTCCTTCATCGGGTAGCTAGTGAGGCACAGGAATTTATAGTAAAAAGTCAAAGTGTCATACAACAGATGCTATGTATTGAACAAACCTAGACTGCTGTTAAGACTTTAATCACCTAAAATGGGTTGCAGGTTTCGATTCATCAATATGTAAATCCCTGACGTCTTTAAAGTCAGATTCCCAAGATAACTTAAGATTTTATATTTAAAAAAAAGTGATATCTCAGCTCAGGCAATGCATTAAAGATGTGAGGTTAGAGTTTGTGTGTTTCCCAACATTGAGTCAGGCCAGGTCTATTTCCAAACTAGGAATTTATAAAATGTCACATGGACTGCTTGCCTACAGATTGTGAGCTTTTTGAACAAAATACAATGGATCTGCAAATACAAATTTGCCCCATAGACTAGTGTGTGTGTGTGTATATCACCTTATACATGATCACACTGGCACAGACTCTCTCTCATACACACGCTCTCTGTCTCACTCACACACACATGCACACACACAAACGCACATCCTCTCATAGGTATATATTCCATCACACTCGCGCACGCGCGCACACACACACACACGTACACACACACACACACTCTCTTTCTCCTTCATACACAGGTGCACACATATAAGTCCATGGACATGACAAGCTGAAAGGCCTCTTTTCTTGCTACAAAATGCTATGACTCTTAGGGATCATTTTAACTGACTTCACCAAGTGAGAATTGGCAGGTTTCAGACAGCTGATGAAAGGCTTATGCCCGAAATGTAAATTCTCCTACTCCTCAAATGCTGTCTGACCTGCTGTGCTTTTCCAGCACCATACTCTCGACTTTGATCTCCAGCATCTGCAGTCCTCAGTTTCTCCTGGGTTTCAGACAGCTGCCCCTTTTTCAGCCCTCCATTTGTAGTGTGAATCTGAGTCAGATGTGAGAAATGTTCTCAAAATAAATGTCTGTTTCCCATCCAGCAAGTTACATATATCTTCACAAACTCCAGGAAAATAATTTGTCTGCTGGACATACAACTTATATAAGTTGGCTCAAATTAAACCCCCTTATGTTACCCCCACTTCAACAGCACTACAGCATACACGCCACTAGCTAATTTTGCAATGCAGCTGTGCCTTTTCTGGTACTTCAGATAATGTGGAATTGCTCCTCTAAGTGAATACCTCTGCTATCCTTTGATGACCAAATGTGATATTAACCAGTGGTGTAGTTCCGAGCCTCAAATCTATACTGATCCTTCAGTGCAGTACTGAGGGATTGCTGCACTACTGGAACTATTCTCTATCAGATGAAATGGTAAGTGAGATGCAATCCGTTCTCTTCCATGGGAATTAAAGGTCCCACAGCACTATATTGAAGAAGAACTGTTTTGTGAAGGTTGGCTCTTAGCAAAATTTACCACCTCCACAACATGCACTTCTATAATGTACCTTTAAATGTAAGAAGTCTGCACTGAGACAGAACAATAATACAATTAGTCACTTGGGATATGAGGAGAGGTTGCAGTAACTGCAAATGTTTACACTAGATTATAGAAGGCATGGGCTGATCGTAGAGGAGCATTCAACATTCTAAGGTTTATATTCAAAATAGTAACATATTTTAGAAGCGAGCATAGCCTTGATTTAAGAAATGGGAGATAAAAAGACAAGTTTGACTTTGGTGAATTCATGGACTGAAGCATTGTGAGAACGAGAGTGGTCTGATTATATAGGCAAGTTCAATAGCAGTTTGAGTTCAATATTGCGATGGAGGGGAGGTGCAGGGAGGTGGGAAATGATAGAGGGATGTGGCAAATATTGTGGAATATATTTGTTAAAGTGCCAACTGGCCAGATGGAGTTGAATTATCTTTTCTAGTCCATTGCAAGCCTGTTCCTGTGATCTGGGGCATGACAAAATCTTTCCCACAATATAATGTCAATGTTATCATGACATGCAAAATGGAACTTTAAGGTAAGGGTACTTTTTTTTAATTGAAATTATTTTCTTTACTGCATCACTAACATTTCCTTGCACTGGCACAGCCTTTTGACTTTTAGTCATGCCCATTTATGCCTTATAGTAGCTCTCCACAGGAATAATCTCACCTATTTTTGCGTCATTCTCAAGCTAAGCAATTTCTTCTGGATTCTCAAAACCTTCTCAAAGTAATTTAAAGAAATTCATGTGGAGTAATGAATATCCATGAATCATTGCTGCCACATTATTTGTGGCTCAGTTAGTAGCACTCTTGTCTCTGAGTCAAAAAGTTTTCAAGGGCTATTGAATAGTTCAGGCATATAAATCATTACTGATATTCAAGTGCAGTACTGAAGGTGTGCCTCACTGTTGAAGGACACCATCTGCCTACTTTGGTAGATGTAAAAGATCCCATAGCACTATTTTGAAAAACAGTAGGAGAGATATCTCTGGACAAAGAAAAGTCATACTGGACCCAATACATTAACCATGTTTTCTCTCTCCACAGATGCTGCCAGAACTATTGAGGTTCTTCAGCGTAGTCTTTTTTTTTTGCCTGAGATGGCTCAGGGTCTTGGTCAATATTTATCCTTTAGTAAATATCACAAAAAATAAAATATCTGCTCATTAATGCATTAATGGTTGTAAGATTTTGCTTGGGTGCAAATTAGCTGCTGCATTTTCTACATTAACAACAGTAACACCATTTAAAATTTGTTGACTGTAAAGCACTTTGAAACTTTGTTGCTGATGTGAAACCTCATGTAAATGTAAGTAAGAACATTAAAAAATAGGCGCAGTAATAAGCAAGCTTGCCCCTCTAGCCAGCTCTGCCATTTAGTAAGATCATCGCTGATCTGATTGTGGCTTAACTCCATCTTGCTGTCTACCCCACCAGTCACCAACCCACCCTCACCCCATAACTTTTGAGTCCCTGGCAGACCAAACATCTGTCTAATTCAGCCTTGAATTATCCAGTATGCCCTGCTCTTCCTGGTTGATAATTCCAAAGATTGGTGATAGAGACAAGAAAATTCTTTGCATCTCCATCTTAAATGAATTAAATCCTTATTTTGAAACTGATCCCCCTAGTTCTAGATTTCCCTATCAGGAAATAATATCCTCACAGCATTTACCCTATGAAACTGCCTTGGAAAGCAAATGTTTCAAAAACATCACCTCTCATTCATCTAAACTCCAATGAGTACTGGCCCAGTCTCTTGGACATTTTTTAAGAAGACTATCTCTTCATCCCAGGAACAAATTTAATAAATTCTAGATGTTGTCTCACCAATTCTGGTACAGTTTTAACAAGTTGTCACTACTGTTATGTACCAACCTTATTGAAATAAAGGTCACGTTCCATTTGTTTTCCTAATACATTATTTTGCCTGCTTGCTAACTTTTTATGATCCACGTACAAGGACACCAAGACTCTTCTGTTCAGTAGCTTCTTCAGTCTCTCTCCTTTTAAAGAATAATATTCTGATTTTTTTTATTGCTAAAGTGGACATCGCATTTTCCCACATTATACTTCATCTGTCAATGTTTGCTTACTGACAACTTCTTTGAATCCTCCTTACAACTTGCTTCCTTATGTATCGTCACAGATTTGGCTACAGTGTCTTTGGTTCTTTCACCCAGATGCTAATATCATAAAATCCCTACAATATGGAAGCAAACCATTCAGCCCATCAAGTCCACACAACCCTCTGAAGAGGATCCCACCAGATGCACTTCCCTACCCTATCCCTCCGTTTCTCATGGCTAATCCATCTAGCCTGCACCTCCCTCAATAATTTAGCATGGCCAATCAACATAACCCACACATCTTTAGACTGTGGAGGAAACCCAAGCAGACATAGGGAGAATATGCAAACATCACACAGACAGACGCTTGAGGGTGGAATTTAACCCAGGTCCTTGGTGCTGTGAGGCAGGAATGCTAACCACTGAGCCACCGTGCCGCCCTAAATATAGAAAGTAGATAGTTAAAGTCCCATTAGTGGTTCCTGTGGCTCTTCACAGATACAGTTTGGAACCTAAAATTATCCAATTTGATCCAACTCTTCTTCTGTTTATTAGTAAAACTTCAAACATGCTAATTCACATGTTCACCAAGTATGCCCATAGCTTGATCAGTGAACTGTAAATTATAAAGCTTCCTTGCCCTCCTTTTAGTTTTGAATCCAATTTAAAAATAACCAGAACCAAAGCTTTAGTTATTAAGTAAGATTGATGATTAGTTTATTATACAACTACTGTTAACATTTAGTAAGTACAAATATAATGCAGTTATTAAATAAAGCACAGATACAAAGATTAAGTATAAAGGCAGATAAAAAAACTTCTAAAGTTGAAAGTTAGTTCATTTCATTATCATTGCAAGCCTCTTACTTTCTTAAAAATGTCTCCTTCAAAGCTGAAGGAGTTGAATACTTTAAAGTCAGAATGAAACAACTGTTTAGCTTCCACGGTTGAATTGGCTGTGCAGGTAAATTCTGTACATAATTCAGACTTTGAGAGAGAGATTCCATGTTCCTCATTAGTTCTAGGGCATAGCACTTGAAAATTCATTTGGCAGAACTGAGTGTGATTTCTGAAAAACCTTTCTCTTGAGCTGAAAGTTTTCTCTCTCTTAATATTTGGGGCTGGGCAATAAAAGCTGGCATAGCCAGTACTGCCCAGATCTAGAGAATTGAATTGAATTGAATTGAATTGAATTGAATTGAATTGAATTGAATTTATTGTCACGTGTACCGAGGCACAGTGAAAAGATTTGTCTTGTGAGCAATACAGGCAGATCACATAGTTAAGTAGCATAGATAAGTAAATAACAGGTAAACAGCAGCAAAAACAAAAACACTGGTACAGGCGAATGTTATGCGTTTGTGAGTCCATTCAGTGTTCTAACAACTGTAGGGTAGAAACAGTTTCGAAACCAGCTGGTGCATGTGTTCAGGCTTCTGTATCTTCTCCCTGATGGGAGAGGTTGTAGAAAAACATTTTTCTACAATGGATGAATCTTTGAGAATGCTGGCGGCCTTTCCTTGACAGTGGGTCTGGTAGATGGATTCTATAGATGAGAGGTTGGCCTTTGTGATTGTCCGGGTCAAGTTCACCACTCTCTGTAACCGACTCCGATCTTGAATGGTACAGTTGCCATACCAGGTAGTGATATACCCAGACAGAATGTTCTTACTGGCGCACCTATAAAAGCTGACAAATTTCCTCAGCTGCCTGAGGAAGAAGAGATGTCATTAGGCCTTTGTAACTAGTGCGTCCACATGAAGAGTCCAAGAAAGCTTGTTGTGGATGACCACTCCCAGGAGCTTGACATTCTCCACTCGTTCCACCTCTGTGCTGTTAATGTGTTGGGGGGGGGGGAGGTGCATGAGTAACAGCTGAAAATGTGTTGCTGGAAAAGCGCAGCAGGTCAGGCAGCATCCAGGGAACAGGAGAATCGACGTTTCGGGCATAAGCCCTTCTTCTGCATGAGTAACATCCTACCGAAGGTCATTAATGAGTTCTGTGGTTTTGCCAGCATTGAGAGCTCGGTTGTTCTCAATACACCATTTTTCCAGGTCTTCGACCTCCCGTCTGTAGTCTGTTTCGTCGCCATCTGAGATTCGGCCGAATGTTATCAGCGAACTTCTAAGTGGCATTAGTCTGGTATTTGGCAATGCAGTCATGTGTATACAGTGAGTACAGTAGGGGGTTGAGTACACACCCTTGGGGGGCGTCCAGTGTTAGTGAGGGTGAAATATTGTCCCCAACCTTCACTGATTGTGACCTGTGGGTCAGGAAACTGAGGATCCAGTTGCAGAGAGTGGGGCTTGGTCCAAGATCACTAAGTTTAGTAATCAGTCTCGAGGGGATAATAGTGTTGAAAGCTTAACTGTAGTCAATGAGTAGGATTCTTACGTACCTGTTCTTGGTGTCAAGATGTTCTAGTGAGGAATGAAGGACAAGTGATCTGGCATCTGACGTGGATCTGTTGGTCCAATAGGCAAATTGGAGTGGGTCAGGTGTAGTGGGGAGGCTGGAGTTGATTAATGCTATGACCAGCCTTTCAAAGCACTTCATGACCACTGAAGTTAGGGCCACTGGGCGGAAGTCATTGAGACATGCTGCATGAGCTTTCTTAGACACAAGGAGAAAGTGAGGACTGCAGATGCTGGAGATCAGAGTAGAAAAATGTGTTGCTGGAAAAGCGCAGCAGGTCAGGCAGCATCCAAGGAGCAGGAGAATCGACGTTTTGGGCATAAGCCCTTCTTCAGGAATGAGGAGGGTGTACCAAGCAGGCTAAGATAAAAGGTAGGGAGGAGGAACTTGGGGGAGGGGCATTGGGAATGCGATAGGTGGAAAGGGGTTAAGGTGAGGGTGATAGGCCAGAGAGGGGGTGGGGACGGAGAGGTTGGGAAGAAGATTGCAGGTCAAGAATGGGGTGCTGAGTCCAAGGGTTGGGACTGAGATAAGGTGGGGGGAGGGGAAGTGAAGAAGGTGGAGAAATCTGCATTCATCCCTTGTGGTTGGAGGGTTCCTAGGCGGAATGGCTATCAGGAATGGGATCTCGATGCTCACTGCCTCTCCGACATCTTGGAAGTGTAAGCTGGGGATGATTTGGCTGAGCAGCTCCCACTGTCACCTCCCATTGTGCTGAAATTCCAAAGTGTGCAGTGGGAAGGAAAATGGCTGGTGGGGTAAATGGCTCAACCTGTGAGGGAGGGGGCTGCAGGACCTACTGATGTGACATTATCCACAAACCCATGCACTGTACAGGAGACAGACCTGCAGGGTCCCTCATCTCTGTGTTGGCTTCCCCATCTGCCGCATACCTCCCTGTCCCAGACATCATTGACCACTTTATTCACATAGCACTTTAGGATACAGAGGCCAAGGAAAAAAAGGAATGTTTTAGGATGAGAGGCAATGGTGTCAGCAGTACGCATAACCCTATTTACAACTTGTTCATTTTCTTCCTCGTGCTGCAGCAGGTTGGTAACACAGGTGCAGTTATATTCAGGGCTTGACAGAGAGTCAACCAAACAGATGTATTATAAAACAATCTAACTTATACAAACCTGCTACTTCACATACAGTGCAAAGTCATCTGTGCCTTCAAAGTATTCTCAATAGGTTTTCTTCCTTCTCTACCTCCCATTATGTCTCAGTATCACTCCTCGTTCTGCAGCTGAGCTAGAGGGAGACTGCTTGGTTTAACTGGGGATCCTGGGGGTGTTTGTATCCGGAAAGTTCAAACATACTAGACGTCTTCCTGCTATTTACAAGTAGACCATCCAGTTTCAGATGCCAAAGTAGGAGGGGGATAGGCAGGATGGGGATGGAAGGCCCAACCTGGGTGTAATTTCTTCTCTGGCCATGTGCCACCTGGCATCTCGCTGTCTCCTTGTGATTGAAGGGCTCCAGGTTCCCTGTGCCTTTGTCACAACCTTTGGTCCTCCATTGGCTGGAACAATGGAGTGCAGGTGTATGCCACTCCAGAAGTCCCTGAACATGCTAGACCTGGCTTGCTTAGACAATTTCCTGCTTGACATAGTGTCACAAAGCTGGTCTTTTTCTCAAAGCTGTTTACTTTTTTTCAAAGTTGCTGTGTCCTTGATTTTTTCCAGAGGGGTCATTAAAATAGCCCAGGCTCTGAAACAACTGAGTTGGTGCAGAGATGAATGTTTTATTGGGGCCCTTTTTGTTTACCCCTAAACAAATGATACCTCAGGCCAAAGGCCTGTTTTAAAAAATAACTTGTATAGGCCTGTTTTAGAAATAAACTTGTATAGTGAAAGGGGAGAGTCCAGTCCTGGCAGCTGAGTTTTTTGGTTCAGTTACAGCAGGGGATGTGTGAAAAGCTACTGGACCTCTCTCTCTCTCTCTCTTTATAGACTATAATCCTTTATTTGATTCTACCTTCTATGCTAAGGGACATGCGTATTGGGACTGTTGCGTGTATTTTCAGAACAGCATCAGTAAGTCGTGTTTGAATAGAATAAATTATCGAGTATTCTATTTTCTGTTCTTTGTGTTTCATTCCATAATTTTATAAACAAATTTTGTTTGTTTAAAACTTGGCAGTTGACCCAGCTAATTTACATTGGAAATATCAACTATACACCTAGCTAAACAAATAGCAAAGTTACAGTCTGGGTACCTGCTTAAAGAGGTTTTGAGGGGTTCGGCCTCGTCGATAACAGCAGCTGGGACTCCATTGTGTCACACATAGTAGGTGCACTCCTGGGGCCTCTGGGCAATGAGGGTCATTATATCTACACATCCTTCTGCTGCTCCTATGCGTGAAGTTTCTGATTGCTGACACTGTCGAGCCATCTCTTGCCTGAAAAGGAGTGAAGAAGATCATTGATCCTCTTACAGTACTATTGAAAGCATTCTGCCACACAGTTCAGTCTGCATTATCCTGGGTGGTGGCCTTGGACCAAACTGTCAGCTTTGGTGGTGTGGCCACCTCTGCAGTTTCTCTGGGGAAAGGATGCCCTTCTTATTCACCATCCCATCTACAAGGACCTTAGGTCCCTGAAGGAGAATTGCAGCATCATTTTCCCATTCTTCGACATTTTCACACTGTGTCTGTCATTGAGTGGAGTAGCTCGGAATGCCAGTGCTTAGCTGCAAAAGCAGTGGCCTTTTAAATATGATGTGGGTACCCCAGATGCCAGTCTTTTGGCAGACATTCAGTGAGTGCTAAGTTATTCTGGCAACGGTGCGTGATAAAAAAAACTTGACAAAACTTGCAAGTAGCCAAAAAAAGTAAGATTCAGCCTGAGATATCAATGTCTCATCCTGAAATTTAATACTTCTGACAATGCAGCTCTCTAACAATACTGCAGTGTGAGTGACAGCTTTGAATTTACAATTAATGACATTGGAAATTATTCCAGTAACTTTAAGACAGTAATCTAATATCAGTATTGAAATTATTGCTACAAATAGAGGTGGCACAGTGGCTCAGTGGTTAGCAGTGCTACCTCACAATGCCAGGGATCTGGGTTTGATTCCTACCTTGGGTGACTGTCAGTGTGGAATTTGCAGATTCCCTCTGTGTTACCATGTGTTCCCTTTGGGTGCTCTGGTTTCCTCTCACAATCCAAAGATGTACAGGTCAGATGAATTGGCCATGCTAAATTGCCCATAGTATGAGGTGTATTAGCCAGGGGAATGGGTCTTTGGAGGTTTGGTGTGGACTTGTTGGGTTGAAGGGTCTGTTTCCATACTGTAGAGAATCTAATCTAAACCTGCTTGAGTCTCTCATGGTTTCTGGTATTGTCTGAGCTGCTTAATTGAATTTGAACTGCAATGGTTTTATATTCTTATTATGGAAGCAGTGAAACCACACAAATATTCAAAGGTCTGGTAAATATAAAGCAGCATGGCACTGTGAATAATGGCTCAACTAAAGGTTATTGCTTTTGCATTCATTCCCAGGTGTCCATTATTTTTAATATGAAGAACAGAAAACGATAAATCTGCACAATTGAGCCTGTTATTTTCCAGTGTGGCTGTTGCTGGCGAATCTGGTTGGAATAGAAAATTGCCAGTAGACTAAGTGTTATTATTTGCTGAAGGGTTGCAGAAGCTGCCACTATGCATGAATATATTTTCCTGTTGGGAAATACCACTTGTTTTAATAAACTGATTTAATGTCAACAAGCAAATGTGTGAATTAATGTCAAAGTATTTAGTTGGCAAAACGGACAAGTTGCCAAGCACCATGATAGATGTACACTATTACATGGCACAGTGGCACAGTGGTTATTGCTGCTGCCTCACAACACCAGGGAGCCAGGTTCGATTCCAGCCTTAATCAACTGTCTGTGTGGAGTTTGCACATTCTCCTCATGTCTGTGGGGGTTTGTTCTGGGTGCTCCAGTTTCCTCTCACAATCCAAAGATGTGCAGGTTAGGTGAACTGGCCATGCGAAATTGCCCATGGTGTTCAGGGATGTCTAGGTTAGGGGTAAATATTAAATAGTAGGGGAATGGGTCTGAGTGGGTTACTCTTCGGAGGGTCGGTGTGGACTTGTTGGGCCTAAGGGCCTGTTTCTACACTGTAAGGGATTTTATTCTATTCGTCCTTTAACACTCCTCAGAAGCTAATGAGTTTTTTAGTCAATATAAGGAATGAAACATTCTAAAATCAAAGTAGTTTCTCAAGTGAACAAAGTCACTTGTACTGAACTGGCCTTGTCCTTGTGGACTTTGGAATGGAGAAACAACAGGACCTTTTTCATAAGAAACAAGAGCCTTTGGTTCCCCAATGTGACAGGGAAAAGAACAAAAAAAGACTTTCCAAAAGTTCCCAGATTCTGGAAAAGCTCCAATGGATCAGAAAACTGCAATTTGATGTCTTTACTTAATAGAGAAGAGAGACAAAAAATTAGAAAAGTATTGGTCAGTCAGCCTAATGTCTATTTTTGGGAAAGCCAGAATACATTATTAAAGAAATAATAACTGTAGGAATGAAAGCTTATAATATAATCAGTCAGGGTCAACAATTCCAGCATAATTGACTTTGATATGCGAAACAATGATTTATCAAAAGTTATTAAACCTTAAGTTTGATTTGTATACAGCTGTGAGATTTAATTTTCGAACCAAAACTGCCCAGGAAGATCTGGGACAGAAAAACCTCAAAACTGAGGCTGGAAGAACACCGCAGGCTAGGCAGCATTAGGAGATGGAGAAGTCAATGTTTCAGGTATAACCCTTCTTCAGGAATGGAGGTAGGGGCAGGGGGAGCTGCAGATAAAAGTGGGGGGGTGGGTGGGAGAGGGCAGAAAGGTGAAGTAGTGATAGGTGAACACAGGTGGTGGGTACAACCAGGTAGGTCAATGGAAGGAATGAATCCAGTTGGTAGATGGAAGCAAGGGTCAGTAAGTGGAATGGAAGGGGGGAGGCGGGTCTTAAAAGGGAGTCAGGGCTGGGAGTAGGTTGTTTGAAATTGGAGAACTTAGTGTTGAGTCTGAGGATGGGCATATCAGAAAGAGAGTGGGAAGGGGAATTGAAATGGGTGGTGCCCAGGAGGTCAGGCTGGCCCTTCCCAGCCTGGCTGAGATGCTCAGTGAAACATTCCCCTAGTTTATGTTTGGTCCCACCGATGTAGAGAAAACCACATTGTGAGCACTGGATGCAGTAAAATAGGTCGGAGGAGATGCAGGGCAAAGTACCAAGGGCTGGGACGTTGGTGGGGAGTGTGGCACAAACCAAGGAATGACAAAGGGAACGGTTCTTCTGGAAGGCAGAGAGGGAAGAGAAGGTCTTGTTGGGGGGTCTAATCGGATTTGGCAGAAGTGTTTGAGGATGACACGTTGGATGTGGAGGCTAGAGGGGTGGAAAGTGAGGACAAATGGGACCTTGCCTTTATTGTGTTTAGAGGAGGTGAGGGTTTAGGATAGTAGAGCGGGGAATGGAGGAGGTGTGGTGAAGGGCTACCTGGAAGACAGAGGGGAGAAAAGAATGTTATTTAAAATAGGTGGACATCTGGGATGCTTGGGAGAGCATTTGCTTTGGTTCAGTCCACACTACCCACCAAACCTCACCCTGTGCCCCCTTCCCCTGTACCTTCTCCGTAACTGTAAAAGATGCAAAATCTGCCGGCACACCACTTCCTTCATCTCCATCTGTATCTTTCCAATCTAATTTACTGCATTCGGTGCTCCCGATGATGTCTTCTCCATAATGGTGAGATCAACAATAAACTAAGGGAATGTTTCGCCCAGCATCTCAGCCAGACCAATTAGCTCTAGTCTGATCTCCCAGTCACCACCCATTTCAATTCCCATTTCCACTCCCTTTCCAACATGTCCATCCTCAGCGTCTTCCATTACCATAGTGAATCAGAATGCAAATTGAAGGAACAAAACGTTATCTTCCACCTGGGCAGCCTACAGCCTGGAGGACTCAACAAAGAGTTCTCCAATTTCAAATAACCTTCCCACCCATCCCCCGACTCCCTTTCCAGGCCCTGCTCCTCCCTTCCATCCCACCCACCGACCTTCCTTCCAGCTATCAACCAGATTCATTCCTCCCATCGACCAACCGAATTGTACCCTCCACTTGAGTTCACCCTTTGCTTCCTCACCATTCTGCCCCTCTCTCCACTCAAAACTCTTCTCTCCTCTTTATGTGCAGCTCCCCCTACCACACCTCCATTCCTGAAGAAGGTTTATACCCGAAACATTGACCCACCTCTGATGCTGCCGAGCTTGCTGTGTTCTTCCAGTCTCCTGCTTGTTCAAGTTTGACTGTGTAGCTGTAAAGACATATAATAAACTGTTCCTGGTTCAAATTTCTACAGGCCTACTTCATGGTCTTTTTATAATTTATAATTAGACCCAAACATAGCAGAATCCTGCTTTGCCACTTGACAAAGCAGAAAAATGCAATGAGCCACTCCTGACATTGAGATAGGCCTCATGGGACATCTTTGTGATTCGTCCACTCTCGGGTTGATTAAAAGTGCACTGGAATTCTCTCTGGTACCCTGGCCAATCTTTTATACGAAAATAGAGTAGAAACCTCATGGGTAGAATATTGTTTTTTACATCTGTTCCTGATATAGTGGATTACACTTCTCTCTTTATAGATGAAATTAGAGGCAAGCTAAATAAGTATGTGAAGGAGAAGGAATTAGGCACTTGTGCTGATGGAATTATATGCAGAACAACATTCTAGTGCATGAATGCAGGTATCAACCTGATAGGTGGAATGACCTGATTTTGAGTTGTCTGTTCTACATAGTTCTTTGCAAAATGGAAATACAAAAATTAAATGCTAGGAATAGTTAGAAATACAGTGACAATCTGTGAAGAAGAAACTAAAGTCAAGATTTCAGATCAATAACTTTTCATTAAAACGAGAAAGAAGCAGAATGTGTAGGCTTTAGAAAGAACAGAAGCAGGAAAGGATGAGGAGAGGAAAGACCTGAAAGGAAGATCTTTGATAGGGTGATACACAGGGGAGATTGAAATGCAAAAATGCGGAAAAGCAGGAAGAGATTGCAATGGAACAAGTAAAGGTATAAAGGATTAGTCCAAAGAAGGAGTAAATGGCAACAGCACAATTATTACCAGTATCTACTGCAGAAAGCAAAAGGGGCAATAGTTATAATTTACAGTTGTTGAACTCAATGTTAAGAACATGAGAACAAAAGAAATAGAAGGAGTAGGTCATCTGGCCTTTCACTCTACTCTATCAGTTTGGGACTTTGGGGTGACACGGTGGCTCAGTGGTTAGCACTGCTGCCTCACAGAAACAGAGACCTGGGTTCAATTCCTGCACTGGTTGACTGTCTGTGTGGAGTTTGCACATTCTCCCTGTGTCTGTGTGGGTTTCCTCCGAGTGCTCCTGTTTCCTCCCACAACCCAACGATGTGCTGGTCAGATGAATTGGCCATGCTAAAGTGCCCATAATGCTAGGTATGTTCATCAGGGGTAAATATAGAGTAGGGGAATGGGTCTGAGTGGGTTACTCTTCAGATGGTTGGTGTTGACTTGTTAGGCCGAAGGGCCTGTGTCTATACTGTAGGGAATCTAATCATTTATGGATGATCTTCAAAACCACATCCACTGCTCTGCCTTGTCCCCAAATTCCTTAATTAACTTAATACCCAAAATTCTGTTGATCTTAAGCATTAGTAATGAACATTAAGCAGCCATAGTTCTATGAGGTAGAGAATTCCAAAAATTCACACCTCTCTAGAAAATTGCAAAGTGTCTAACTGAAGGATAAGGTATTGTTAGCAGACTTCTAGAGTATAGGTATATCTTCAAAACTAAGGTTGTTAGGGCAATGCCAAAAACTCATTTGTAATGCACTCACTAGTGCCTTTTTACAGCAATAAAAAGTAAATTATGTAAATGATGCAATTGTCTTCACAGGCTCAGACTACATCTGAGAAAGGTCTCTTACATCAGTGCTCAACACACATTTTGAATTGACCATCTCCTGCTCTCCAAATCTTTTATGCTCAAGAGAGCTTAGAAAGCAAAGCACACTGGATTCCATTCTACAACTGCAATTTAATCTTGGCCTTAGCCTTACATGAGATGCAGACTGGACATTAAGCCAAGGCTGTATTTTTAGGTGTTTATCCAATTTTTCAGCCTTCTCCTTGGTATTCAATATTTGCTTGTAGTGAAGTAAATGTATAGATTGTAGCATGTCCTGAAATTGGAACAGTCAGCTCTTCATCAAAAAGAGATAAGATTACGATTTCCCTTACCCTCATATTTGCTATAATTATGTAAATCTATACAGATAGATGCTCGATAATTTCACTAGCTAATTCATTTTAAAGCATTTGAACACTTCCCCTTTTCACTTTAAACAAACAATCAATCTGATTCTATTAGTTTTATTTCTGGTATTATCTTGGATCATCTTCAAATTTATAGACAATTCCTAGGTGAAGGGGTAAATATAAGGGAATTGGTCTGGGTGGGTTGCGCTTCGGCGGGTCGGTGTGGACTTTTTGGGCCGAAGGGCCTGTTTCCACACTGTAAGTAATCTAATCTAATCTATTGTATTTACCAACACACACACCCAGGGCAAGCTTAATTTGGTAAATAATACAAATCAAAACACATGATATAATACAGAAAATGGAAACCAGAATGTATTATAAAGAAACCTGAGTGTACTTTATTACCATGCAATTCATTAATTTAAAAGATTCTCCTATTCTCCCTTTACCAGAGGGATCTTGTGGTAATTCTCACAAAGTACTATTGCTCCCTAGTCCTTAATTAGCTCAAATCAAATGGAACAGTTCCCTTCACTTTACCTTAAATTTCAATCCTGCTGATCAATCTTGTTGTGAATGTGAAGTTTCATAAGAGTGTTATGTTTTCGACTTTTAACCCAGAATAAAATTGGAGTAATGAATAGAGTCATATAATCTGCTATACATTCTGTCCCACAACAAACTTGTGTGTCTTGGTTGCCATGTGGACCAGGGGCCAGGTCAAATGCTATTTGCACCAGATTTAACATCTGAAAACAAACGCAGAAGTAATTTTCTTTTCATTGCAAACTTTTTGCCTTTACACTTTGAACAGGAGCACAGAAGGGGTGATAGAAAGATAGATAGCCAGACCAACACCAATGCAGAGCAAAAAGATTGTTTTTCTTCTGACTACCAGCCAGAAAGATGGGAAATATTTACCCACTGGTCAAAGAGAAGGAATCCACTTCAATTTAAGGCCACTGGAACATTTGCCCTGACAAGACTGGAATGTGCCTTAATGCTGAAAACTGGTCTGAGAATTCTCAGAGAACTTTAATGATTCAAGGATAACATCTACTCAGGCTTTGAATTCCAGCTATGGGCATTCATCATAGAATCCCTACAAGTGTGGAAACAGGCCCTTCAGCCCAACAAGTCCACATTGACCCTCCAAAAAGTAACCTACCCAGACCCATTCCCCCTACCCTATATTAACCTCTGACTAATGCACCAAACCTACACATCCCTGAACACTATGGGCAATTCAGCACTATATTCTGATTCTTGATTCCCAGAGGTTTAGGCACATGGGGCAAATGTCCCATCAGCTGGTGGGATCTGGAGAGATGGATTGGCTTCCTTTTCTTGCTTTCTGCCTCATCAGTAAGGTGCTCGGACGCAAAGTGCTGTGCAACTTAATAAAAATGTTGCTACTATTTTGAATGTAAGGTAGCGAATTTTTCCTCATCATTAATATCAACATTAAGATGCCTCAAAGAGGGTTTCACAACATTGTTGAAGAAGTTCTTTGCCCTCTCCTGAATTTGAGAATTGAGAAAACAGGACTTTGTCCAGACGCTGTGTTCAGTTTATTAAATTTGATCATGCAGGGATTTGCCAAATAAACATTAATGTCATGCTGAATGCAACATTAAATGCAAGTCATCCCTGGACTGCTAAGTGATCTTATTAACTGATTGTACAGAGGTGAATGATATTTGGAGATCTTTTCTCAAATCCCGCACATCATCCTGATGCCTTGTGTAATAGCCAGACTATCAAATGCAGTTAACTGTTCATAGGCAAGAACAAATATAACTTCTTGGAAATATGTCAATCACTATTCTCATTACACTTGCCAGACTTTCATTACCTTACCTGCTTATATCTTGCCTTCTCAATCAATTTGTTTTGCTTAATTTTATATATTCCATTAGTTGCCATGTCTTTATATATGAAATATCACTATGGGCAAAACCTTACTTCGTTTTGGCTAAGTGCCAACTTCATTGGGTTTTTTGGAATGTTTCGTGCTTACAAAGTTCCTTGCCGTCTCTTAACAAACTTGCTTTGTTAGCTATCTACCCTGCCCTATGATTCCCATCTTGCCCAATTCTACCCAAAGATTACCATGTGCCATTCCTGGAAGAAGTTGCTATTCACCAGATAACTCCTTAAGACTGATATCTTTGATGCCCACACTCTCTGTAAAAGGCTACTGAGAAACCAAGTAAGTATCAGCAATATGGTGCTGTCCCTCACTAGCAATGTGATGGAACAGCAACCACAAAGCCACATTGCCCACAACACATATTTGACATTGCTGATACTCCCTCCCATATAACACCATGTCTTACCTTCCTTAGCTACATCCCATCTAAGCACCTTCTCTAAGTCACCATTACTTTATCCCAATGCCCATCAGATACCACATCTTGCTAGTATCTATTATCCTCATTCCTGAAGAAGGGCTTATGCCCGAAACGTCGATTCTCCTGCTCCTTGGATGCTGCCTGACCTGCTGCGCTTTTCCAGCAACACATTTTTCAGCTCTGATCTCCAGCATCTGCAGTCCTCACTTTCTCCTATTATCTATTAGAAGTGCGCCATATACAGGCAAGCAATTGAGCAATTCCTTGGAACCATAGAGAATAAGAGCAGGAATAGGCCATCCAGCTGATCAAGGCTGGATCTACCTTTCAATGTGATCATGGTTGATCATCAAATTTAGTATCCTATTTCCACTTTCTCCCCATAGCCTTTGTCCTGGAGAGAACATCGCCTCAATGCTCAGACTTCCTTGAAAGATGCTGTGAGTGGCTCCTGACATTGAGATAGACTTCTCAATGGACTTCCCACATGATTTTGCCACATTGCTCACCATAAGTCATGTTAGTCAGGCTGCTATAAGATTCCCCTATGTTTGTCGAAGCTATATGTTGTAACAAGATACTATTAATTTTTCCATCTTTTAGGGTATATATTACCCAAAATATATGTCCTTGTTTTAATATGTTTCTCAGTCAAGAATTGTTCTGACTGCAATATAAACTATATTAAACTATAATACAAAGATAAGATCATAGGATATAGGAGTAGAATTAGGCCATTTGGCCGATTGAGTGTGCTCCACTATTCAATCATGGCTGCTATTTTCTCAACCCCATTCTCCTGTCTTCTCCTGTAACCCTTGATCCCCTCACTAGTCAAGAACCTATCTATCTCTGCCCTAAACGTACTCAATGACTTCAGCTTTCTGTGGTAGTAAATTTTACAGATTTGCCATGGTGTGGCACTGTGATTCAGTGGTTAGCACTGCTGCCTCACAGCACCAGGAACCTAGATTCGATTCCTGCCTTGGGCAACTATCTGTGTGGACTTTGTACATTTTCCACATTTGTCTGTGTGGGTTTCCTCTCAGCTTAGGTGAATTGGTCATGCTAAATTGCCCATAGTGTTAGGTGCACTAGTAGAGGGTAAATATGGGGAATGGGTCTGGGTGGATTACTCTTTGGACAGTTGATGTGGACTTGTTGGATCAAATGGCCTATTTCCATACTGTAGGGAATCTAAACTCATCAAAAAACCACCCGCTGGCTGAAGAAATTCCTTCTTATCTCAGCTCTGAAGTGTCATCTTTTCACTCTGAGGCCTTGCCTCAGGCCCTAGTCTCTCCCACTAGTGGAAACATTTTCTCCATGTCCTTTCTATCCAGGCTTCTCAGTATTCTGTAAGTTTTAATCAGATACCCCTTCATCCTTTTAAACTCTATCAAATACAAATCTGAAGTTCTCAAATGCTCCTCATATGGCAAGCCATTCATTCCAGGATCATTCTTGCAAGTCTCATGTCAACTCTCTCCAAAGCCAACACATCTTAGATTAGAGGCCCAAAAGTACTCAATATTTTCAATGCAGTCTGACCAGAGCCTTAACAGTCTCAGCAGTGCATCCCTATTCTTATATTCTAGCCCCCTCAAAATGAATGTTAACACTGCATTTGTGTTCCTAACTGCCAACTAAACCTACACGTTAAACTTAAGAGATTTGTGAACAAGGACTCCCTATAAAATATAACAAAAAGTTCAACAGAGGCAGGGGACATAGTGTGTTAGTTCAATCGAGACCAATAGAGACAATAGAGTCAATCCACTGAGGTGTATAAAAATAAGAATAGGGTTTTATTTTAGGGGATTTCAACTACCACAATATTAATTGGGATAATCATAGTATAAAGGGTTAAGAAGGAGCAGATTGTTTGAAATGTACACTGGAAAGTATTTTAACATCAATATAAAGAAGGTCTGACAAAGCACAGTGCAAAGCTGCACCTAACTCAGTTGAAGTGACAGTGAGGGACATTTTAGTGAAAGCGGCCACAATACTGCATGTTTTAAATTTGTTATGGAAAAGGTCTGCAAAAAAAAATAAAGCAAGATCTGGCCAAAATAGACTGGAAGCAGATATCTGAGGGTAAATCTACAATAAAACAGATATTGGAGAGAATACAGGCACAACATGTTCCTTTTAGGGTGAAATGAATGAGCAACAATGGATGTCCAGGAATATTCAGGGCTGTTTAAAGGCAGAAGGGAGATGTCTAACAGGTACAAAGGAGTACAACAATATAACAGTAAAACAATGGAGGCCCAAGAGGAGTATAGCAAGTGCAAGGGGGAATCACAAGAAATCAACTAGAAGAGCCATGAGGAGGCATGAGAAATCACTGGTGGGTAAGATTAAGCAGAATCCCAAACTATTCAACAACTATGTCAAGGGAAAAAGAATAACCAGGGAAACAGTCGGGCCCATTAAGGATTAAAGGGGCAATCTGTGCATGAAGCTGCATGACATTGTTAGAGTGCTAAATGAATACTTCACATCTATCTTCAGTCAGGAGAAGAAGGATGTAAATGGAGAATTTGAGAAGATGGACTGTGAAGTTCTTAAGCAGATTGATATAAGAAGTGAAGGGGTATTGGAGGTTTGGGGAGATTTAAAAGTGGACAAGTCCCAGATTCTGATGAATTGTAACCCAGGCTGCTGTGGGAAACAAGACTGGAAATAATACAACAGGATCTGGACCAGATGGGCCAATGGGCTGAGAAGTGGCAGATGGAGTTTAATTCAGATAAATGTGAGGTGCTGCATTTTGGGGAAGCAAATCTTAGCAAGACTATACACTTAATGCTAATGTCCTAAGTAGTGTTGCTGAACAAAGAGACCTTGGACTGCAGGTTCATAACTCCTTGAAAGTGGAGTCACAGGTAGATAGGGTAGTGAAGGAGGCGTTTGGTATGCTTTCCTTTATTGGTCAGAGTATTGAGTACAGGAGTTGGGAGATCATGTTGCGGCTGTACAGGACATTGGTTAGGCCACTGTTGGAATATTGCATGCAATTCTGGTCTCCTTCCTATTGGAAAGATGTTGTGAAACTTGAAAGAGTTCAGAAAAGATTTAAAAGGAGTTGGAGGATTTGAGCTATAGGGAGAGGCTGAACAGGCTGGGGCTGTTTTCCCTGGAGCATTGGAGGCTGAGGGGTGACCTTATCGAGGTTTACAAAATTATGACGGGCATGGATAGGATAAATAGACAAAGTCTTTTCCCTGGAGTCGGGGAGTCCAGAACTAGAGGGCATAGGTTTAGGGTGAGAGGGGAAAGATATAAAAGAGACCCAAGGGGCAACTTTTTCACGCAGAGGGTGGTATGTGTATGGAATGAGCTGCCAGAGGAGGTGGTGGAGGCTGGTACAATTGCAACTTTTAAGAGGCATTTGGATGGATATATGAATAGGAAAGGTTTGGAGGGATATGGGCCGGGTGCTGGCAGTTGGGATTAGATTAGGTTGGGATATCTGGTCGGCATGGATAGGTTGGACCAAAGGGTCTGTTTCCATGCTGTACATCACTATGACTCTATGACTCTAATACAGGTCATGACCCAATTTTTAATTGACTCTGGACACAGGAGAGATACCAGAGGATTATAGGACAGTTAACGTGGTTCCACTTTACAAGTAGGTTGATAGAAATAGACCAGAGGACTACATCAGTGAGCCTCCCATCAGTGGTCAGGAAACTATTGGAGAAAATAGTGAAGGAGAAAATTAGTCTCCATTTAGAGAGGCAAGAATTGAGCAGGGATAGTCAGCATGGTTTTGTCAGAGGGAGGTCATACCTCATAAATTTGATTGAATTGTTTGAGGACGTGGTCATTTGTGCAGATAAGCATAGCACAGTTAATGTAGTTCATGTGTATTTCAGCAAGGCCTTTGACAAAATCTTATCAGAAACTAATGAAGAAAGCAAAAGCTTATGAAATCCAGGGTAACTTGGCAAGTTGGATCCAAAAGTCGCTTCGTGACAGGAAACAGAATATAGTGATAGAAGGCTTTTGTGTGACTGGAGGATGATATCCAGTGGTGTACCATAAGGATCAGTGCTGTGTCCCTAATTATTTTGTGATATTCATAAATGATGTACAATAGAATGCGGTGGTGGGGGATGATGCATAAATATGTGGCTAACACAATTATCAGCAGGTGGTTGACAGTGGGGAGGATGATCCTAGGCTCCAGGAGGATATAAGTGCATTGGTCAGATAGTCAGAGCAATGGCAGATGGAAAGTAACTCTGACAAATGTGAGACAATGCACTTTGGAAGAAGGAACAAAAAGAAGAACTACTCAATGAATGGCAAGACACTAGGAAGCTCAGAGGAAAAGAACGATCCAGGAGTGCATGTCCACAGATTCCTGAAGGCAACAGGACAGGTTAATAGTGTAGGTAAGAAAACATGGAGGGTGCTTCCCCTTATTAGTCAAAGCATAGATTATAAGAACACAGAGGCTGTGTGGGAGCAGTACAGAACTTTGCTTAGGCCACAGCTAGAGTATTGTATGCTGTTCTGGTCACCAGACTGTAGCAGGGGTGTGATTACACTGAGGGAGTGCAGAGGAGATTCATCAGAATGTTGCCTGGGATGGAACGTTTCAGCAATGAAGAGAGCTGGATTGGCTCGGGATGTTTTCGTTTGAGCAGAGAAGATGGATGGAGAACCTGATTGAGATGTGTAAGATTATGAGGAGCATGGACACGGTGGATAGAAAACACCTGTTCCCTTTATTCAAAGGCTCAAGAATATGAGGTACACTTATAAAGTGAAAGGCAGGAGGTTTGAATGATTTTATTGTCACATTTATCTAGGAAGGTACAATGAAAAGTGTTTTATCGCCTCAATCCAGCATCATTTTGAGTTACATTAAGAATAAAAAGAAATTCTGTTCAAATTGGATCTCAAGCATGACACCAGGGCCTCTGCAAGGTCTCTGCAAGGCCTCAAGGAGTTCTTGCGCTGGGTACAGCAATGAAGACGCTGATACCCGAGGAGATCCTGGCTCCACTGCTGCCGCTGCCTTGCCAACTCCTCCAAGAGTCCCCACTCCAGACACCCTCACCATCGCAGCCAACCCCTTGCCACTGCCGCCTAGAGTCTAGGCTCTAGGCCTATCGCAGTCAGTAGATCCTGCTCCACGCACCACCACCACTGCAGCTGGCACCCCAGCCCTCTACCCTCCCAATAGGTCCAGGGCTCAGGCCTACCACAGTCAGGAGTCCCCACTCCAGACATCACCACATCACCCTCGAGTCCAGACTCCAGGCCTACTACTCCTCGGACTACCTGCTCTGGGCACTCCCACAAGTCCAGGATCTGGGCCTACTGCTGCCAGAAGTCCCTGCTTCAGGCACGCCTTCTGCCACCAGGAGTCCCGATTCAGCACTGCCAACAATGCAGCCCCTGCAGCCAACACCCTCCCGACACCACTCTGGCCTCAAAGATGCAGAAAGGAAAGAAAAAGCAAAAGGTTAAAAAGGAAAGAGAAAACAGGATGTCTCTGGTCAGGTGCAGACAAGCTCAGGAGCACAATCACTACCTACAGCACCGGTGCTGACATCTTGGATAATTTGGAGGGTTTTGAGGAAAGGTTTTTCTTACCCAGGAGATGGGGTGTCTGGAGTGCACTGCCTGGGAGGGTAGATGAGGTGGGTGACCTCACAACCTTTAAAAAGTATTTGGATGACCATTTGAAATGTCATTATATTCAAGGCTATGGGCTAAGTGCAGGAAAGTAGGACTAATATAGGAAGTAGGATATATTTTCAGACTCAACGGGCTGAAGGGTCGCTTCCCAGCAAACATATTACTAGAGCAGTCATTCCTGAAGAAGGGCTTATGCCCGAAATGTCAATTCTCCTGTTCCTTTGATGCTGCCTGACCTGCTGCGCTTTTCCAGCAACATATTTTTAAGCTCTGATCTCAAGCATCTGCAGTCCTCACTTTCTACTGAGTCAATTATTGCCCATTCTTGGTTGTCATTGAGAAGGTGGTGGTGATCTAGTCTTTTTGAACTGCTGCAGACCATGTTCTGTAGGTTGCACATTCTGTAGATGGAATGCTCATCAATGTAGTGTCACAGGACTTTTTATATCCTCCTGACAGAGCAGGTGAGATCTGGGTTTAACATTCCATTCAAAAGATGGTACCTCTGACTGTGCATCCATACTCTGTTTTGGTACTGGAGTTTCAGTCACATTTATCTGCTCACATTGTAATTAATGATGGAGAAAGACATGGAAATAGAGAGCGAGATAAAAAGATATCTATATATATATACAGAGTAGAAATCTCAACAACACCTTATAGCAAAGTGCAGCATTTGGAAACATAGCAAAATCACACATATAAAGTGTCCCATAGGAATTTGTTTTCACAGGTGTCAATATTCTGAGATTTTGTGGGTATGTTCAAATATTGGAGACCTGACATCAAAATAAGATCAAATGAATCTGTTTCTGTAGTTCAAGAAGATCTTGTGACAATGTTTGAGGAGGAAATGGGTATCCAAACACAAATCCTCGGCAAAATTGCCATCTCAACAAGCATAGCCAAAAAACAGATTGACAGGTCAGTCATCTCACAGCTGTTTTAGGCTATTAAGTTGCAGTTGCTAATATGATTTCAGGTACTGCAATTCAGAGTTATTCATTGAAATTAAATGTGAGTTCTATTTAATTTAATTGAATCCATTGTAACACAGAATCAAGAATAGATTATGTTATTTGAAATCCTTGGTTATGTTATGTGCATATATATTTCTGTACATATTTCATTTAGACCAAAAATTACATTGATCTCCTCAGAAGCAAGATATGCTTATATTTCATGTTTTCTTTCTGTTCCATATGCGATCACAGCAAACGTGCTGAATTTTCAAGGAGCCGTTTTCCCTTTTACCTTCCTACCAGTTACTATCTTGTGTTAAACAACAAGCATTCTCCTAGCAACCACACTGCCATCATGATGCTGGAGACCAAAACCAGCCAATCAAAATATTTTCTGAAGCCAGAGCCATGACAACAAGGACAGAACCAATAATTTCCTTTTCAGCTTTGAATGGAATTTTACCTTGTAAAATATCATCATACTACTACAGGTTGCACCAACCTAACCTGCCTCTTTTGAATTCAACATTTAAAATCCAGGCCAAACAAATAAAAAGAATGTTTACCCCCATTATGCAAGCAGAAGACAGACAGGGGTAGCTGCTGTTCAATCAGTGAAACATTTGAACAAGCAAAATTGATCCATTTTCATACTATTGGAGAAAGAAAATACCAAGTCAATGAATCGTCAACTCTGTTTGTTGCAAAATGTAGCATTTATCTGTTAGCTATTGTCCTGTTTTGCATACTGAACTAATTCTGCAATTATGAAGGTGACCACTATTGGAGAATGATAGGATATGTAAATATTTCTGCACATCAAATGCAAAAGCCATAGAATCCCTACAGTGGGGAAGCAGGCCATTCAACCCATCAAGTCCAAACCAACCCTCTGAAGAAGATCCCACCAGACCCACCCCCTATCACATCCCTATGACTCTGCATTTACTATATGTAATCCATGTCAGCCTGCACATCTTTGGACACAATGGGCAATTTAGCATGGCCAGTCCATCTAATCTGCACAACTTTGAACTATGGAGGAAATTACAGCACCCGGAAGAAACCTACGCAGACACAAGAAGAATGTGCAAACTCCATGCAGACAAACTCTATCCAAGGGTAGAATCAAACCCAGGTTCCTGGTACATTGAGGTAGCAATGCCAACCACTGAACCACCATGCTACCCTGTTCGTGTTAAAATTGAGTATTTCAAGCTTCTGCATTGTTAATGGCCCATAATTGACTGTGGAGTTAAGGACCCATGGTCTTACCAATACATAAATCAGCCAACAATTTGCGTGAAGAAAGAGATACCTGATGAGAAACAAATCACCATAGCAAACTCGCAAAAATGGTAACTCCTCCTCGACATCCCCACGAGGAAGCAAAAATAGCTTAATTTATGCAATAATTGTCCACTTTAGTGAGGAGGTTTACGATCCAGTGATGCTAATCAACATTTCCTGACTCAAAATGGGAACAACTTTGTGTGGTAACATCACTGCACAGGCTGATATCAAAAATATCTATTATGTGGCCATTAAAACTACAATAGTCATGCTGCTTTGTGGTAACCTTATGTGCATCCTGAATGACCTCAGCTCGAAAATGCATTCTAGTCAGGGACAACAAGCAATGAAATAAATAAACATTTCAAAGGGCTCATAACATATTCAATGAATTCTAATGCTCATTAAACAGAACACTTCCTCAAAGGTGATTGTCTCCATCATGCATGTTGAAGCCAGGAAATCAATGGAGAAAGAACTTGTATTTTCAGACTGCATTTCATATTCTCAATATGTCCAGGCCTGCTCACAATCAATGAAATCCCGTAGTCCTTATTGTAATATGGGGAATTACAGATCTATCTGTACACAACATGTCCAACACCGAAAGAAGATCTATTAGAAAACAATTTAATAAATATCCAGATAATTAATTTTTGCTGGAATATTGTTTATTGTAAGCACTGATCTACATTGCACAAATGGTGCTGCCCATCACACACGTCCTAAATCACGAAGATGCATCTTAAACTGTATTAAGCATGTGGCTATTTTAGGAAATTTAATCACATAATCATGCTTAAACCTTCTTGTAGTGATTGGAACTGCACTTAATGTATAAAATTTGCAGCAATCAAACAGTTGCTAGTTTTCTGAGATTCATAACATTTTTAAGACCCTTGTTATCACCTCATTGAGCCTTATCATTGTAAGGACATCTGACCCTGACACCTTTGCAAAGAGATGGTGACCCTTGCCAAGAGTTAGAAATCCCTGAACCTTTTGCAAAGAGTAGATGACCCCTGACACTTTTGACAGCATCTATCTCCGACACTTCCTTGCTCCATGCATCGCTGGCAATTGCAGTGACCTGTCTGCTGTAAGCATTTGGGACACAAACTAAAACATCAATAAAACTCTCTTGCTCCTATTCTATTAGCTCTTAGAGACTATTAAGAGGCCTGGTTAGAGTGGACATGGAGAAGATGATTCCACTAATTACAGAAATGTGGCTCAGGGATGGACAGGTATAGTCAGCGGGAAATTGAGCAACAAATTCATAAGGAGATCTCAGTTGTCTGTAGGAATAATAGGGTGGTTATGGTAGGGGATTTTAACTTTCCAAACATAGACTAGGACTGCCATAGTGTTAAGGGCTTGGATGGAGAGGAACTTGATAAGTATGTAAATGAATTTTTCTTTTATGCAACATGTGGATGCACCTACTAGAGAAGATGCAAAACTTGACCTACTCTTGGGAAATAAGGCAGGGCAGGTGACTGGGGATGTTATTGGGGGAGCACTTTGGGGCCAGCGACCATAATTCTGTTAGTTTTATAATGGTGATGGAAAAGGATAGGCCAGATCTAATAGTTGAAGTTCTAAATTGGAGGGAGGCCAATTTTGACAGTATTAAGTAAGAACTTTCAAAAATTGATTGGGGATGGATGTTCGCAGGTAAAGGTATGGTTGGAAAATGGGAAGCCTTCAAAAATGAGATAACAAGAGTCCAGAGACAGTATGTTCCTGGTGGGGTGAAGGGCAAGGCAGGTAGGTGTAAGGAAAGCTAGATGACTAGAAAATTGAGGTTTTGGTTGAGAACAAGAAGGAAGAATGTATGAGGTTTAAACAGCAGAGGTCGAGAGAATCCTGAGAAGAGTAGAAAGGCAGTAGTGCTATACGTAAGAGAGAAACCAGGACAGCAAAAAGGGGACATGAGATAGCTTTGGCAAATAGGGTTAAGGAGAATCCAAAGAGATTTTATAAATACATTAGAGACAAAAGGGTAACTAGGGAGAGAATGTGTCCACTTAAAGATCAGCATTGTTACCTATGAGTGAAACCGCAAGAGATGGAGGAGAAACAAGTATTTTGCATCAGTCTTTACTGTGGAGAAGGATATGGAAGATATAGAATAAATAGCAGCATCTTGAAAACTGTTCATATTACAGAGAAGGAGGTGCTGGATGTCTAAAATGCAGAAAGCTGATTACATCTCCAGGACCTGATCAGGTGTACCCTAGAATTCTGTGGAAAGCTAGGGAAGTGATTGCTGGGCCCCTTGCTGAGATATTTGTGTTGTCAATATTCATAGGTGAGGTGCCAGAAGATTGGAAGTTGCCTAATGTGGTCCCACTATTTAAGAAATGTGGTAAGGAAAAGCCATGGAACTATAGACCGGCGAGCCTAACATTGTTGGTGGGCAAGTTGTTGGAAGGAATCCTGAGGGACAGGATTTACATGTATTTGGAAAGACAAGGATTGATTATAGATAGTTAATATGGCTTTGTGCATGGGAAATCGTGTCTCACTATTTTGATCAAGATCTTTGAAGAAGTAACGAAGGGATTGATGAAGACAGGGCAGTCGACATGATCTATATTGACGTCAGTAAGGCATTCAACAAAGTTCCTCGTGGTAGACAGGTTAGCAAGATTAGATCACATGGAATACAGGGAGAACTAGACATTTGGAAGAACTGGCTTGAAATAGAAGACAGAGGGTGGTGGTGGAGGGTTGCTTTTCAGACTGGCGGCCTGTGACCAGTGGTGTGTCACAAGGATCGATGCTGGGTCCACTGCTTTTCATCATTTATATAAATGATTTGCATGTGAACGTAGGAAGTATAGTTAGTAAGTTTGTAGATGACACCAAAATTGGAGGTCTCGTGGACAGCTAAATTTACCTTAGAGTACAATGGGATCTTAATCAGCTGGGCTAATGGGCCGAGGAGTGGCAGTTGGAATTTAATTAAGATAAATGTGAGTGCTTCATTTTGGAAAGGCAAATTAGGGCAAGACTTATTCACTTAATGCTATGGTCCTGGGGAGTGTTGCTGAACAAAGAGACCTTGGAGAGCAGGTTCATAGTTTTTTGAAAGTGGAGTCACAGGTAGAGAGAATAGTGAAGAAGTCATTTGGTATGCTTTCCTTTATTAACCAGAGCATTGAGCATAGGAGTTGGGAGGTCATGTTACGTCTGTACAGGAGATTGGTTAGGCCACTTTTTGAATACTGTGTGCAATTCTGGCGTCCCTGCTTTAGGAAGGATGTTGTGAAACTTGAAAGGATTCAGAAAAGATTTCCAAGGGTGTTGCCAGGTTTGGAGAGTTTGAGCTATGGGAGAAGCTGAATAGGCTGGGGCTGTTTTCCCTGGAGCATCAGAAGCTAAGCAATGACCTTGTAGAGGCTTTCAAAGTCATGAGGGGCATGGATAGGGTGAATAGACAAGCTCTTTTCTGGGGGAGTCCAGAACTAGAGGGCATAGGTTTAGGGTGAGAGGGGAAAGATATAAAAGGGACCTAAGGGTAACTTTTTTCATGCAAAGGGTGGTGCGTGTATAGGATAAGCTGATATAGGAAGTGGTGGAGGCTGGTACAATTACAACATTTAAAAGGCATCTGGATGAGTATATGAATAGAAAGGATTTAGACGGAGATGGGCCAACGTGGGCGGCACGGTGGCACAGTGGTTAGCACTGCTGCCTCACAGCGCCAGAGACCCGGGTTCAATTCCCGCCTCAGGCGACTGTCTGTGTGGAGTCTGCACATTCTCCCCGTGTCTGCGTGGGTTTCCTCCGTGTGCTCCGGTTTCCTCCCACAGTCCAAAGATGTGCAGGTCAGGTGAATTGGCCATGCTAAATTGCCCGTAGTGTTAGGTAAGGGGTAAATGTAGGGGTATGAGTGGGTTGCGCTTCGGTGGGTCGGTGTGGACTTGTTGGGCCGAAGGGCCTGTTTCCACACTGTAAGTAATCTAATCTAATCTAATCTAATCAAAAAAAAAATACTGGCAAATGGGACTAGATTTAGTTAAATTATCTGTTCAGCATGAATGAGTGGGACCGAAGAGTTTGTTTTTGTACTATATATCTCTCTGGGAAGGTAAATGATTTGATAAATAGGTGGACCTAGAACAAACAGAGTTGTTATCTCTGGTTTGTGCCCATGCCATGTGCTAGCGAGATGAGTAATTGGGTGAGAGAGGAGTTGAACACTTGGCTACAGGGATGGTGCAGGAGTGATGGTTTCGGATACCTAGATAATTGGGGCTCATTCTGGAGTAGGTGAGACCTCTACAAGCAGAATGGTTTACACTTGAACCAGAGGGGTACCAATATCCTGGCTGGGGAAATTTGCTAATGCTCTTCGGAAGGGTTTAGAATAATTCAGCAGGGGGGTCGGAACCTAAATTGTAGTTCCACTGAGATGTTGAGAGTAGTGAGGTCAGAAATATGGTTTCAAGGTCGCAAGAGTGCACCGGCAAACAGGAAGGTGGATTGAAGTATGTCTACTTCAATTCCAGGAGCATCCGAAATAAGGTGAGTGAACTTGCAGCATGGGTTGGTACCGAGGACTTCGACATTGTGGCCATTTCAGAGACATGGATAGAGCAGGGACAGGAATAGTTGTTGCAGATCCTGGGATTTAGATGTTTCAGTAAGAACAGAGAAGATGGTAAAAGAGGGAGAGGTGTGGCATTGTTAGTCAACAACAGTATTACGGTGGCAGAAAAGATGTTTGAGGACTCGTCTACTGAGGTAGTAAGGGCTGAGGTTAGAAACAGGAAAGGAGAAGTCACCCTGTTGGGAGGTTTCTATAGGCTTCCAAATAGTTCCAGAGATGTATAGGAAAGGATTGCAGAGGTGAGTCCAGATAGGAGTGAGAGTAACAGAGTAGTTGTTATGAGGGTCTTTAACTTTCCGAATATTGACTGGAAACACTATATTTCAAGTACTTTAAACAGGTCAGTTTTTGTCCAATGTGTACAGGAGGGTGTCCTGACACAGTTTGTAGATAGGCCAACAAGAGGCAAAGACACATTGGATTTGATACTGGGTAATGAACCAGCCAGGTGTTAGATTTGGAGGTAGGTGAGCACTTTGGTGATAGTGACCTCAATTTGGATATGTTTACTTTAGTGATGGAAAGGGATAGGTAGAAACTGCAGGGCAAGCGTTATAACTGGGGAAGAGGCAATTATGATGCAATTATTCAAGATTTAGGTTGCATAGGATAGGGAAAGAAACTGTAGGGGATGGGTACAATTGAAATGTGGAGCTTATTCAAGGAACAGCTACTGCGTGTCCTTGATAAATATGTACCTGTCAGGCAGGAAGGAAGTGGTCGAGTCAGGAAGCCATGTACTAAGTAAGTTGAATCTCTTGTCAAGAGGATGAAGAAGGCTTATGTTAGGATGAGTCATGAAGGTTCAGTTAGGGTGCTTGAGAGTTACAAGCTCGGTAGGAAAGACCTGAAGAGAGAACCAAGAACAGCCAAGAAGGGACATGAGAAGTTGTTGGCAGACTGAATCAAGGAAAACCCTAAAGCTTTCTATTGGCATATAAGGAATAAAAGAATGGCTAAAGTAAGATTAGGGCCAATCAACGACAGTAGTGGGAAGTTGTGCGTGGAGTCTGAGGAGATAGGAGAAGCATTAAATGAATATTTTTCGTCAGTATTCACACTGTGAAAAACTAATTTTGTTGAAGAGAATATTGAGATACAGGCTATTAGACTAGACAGGTTTGAAGTTCACAAGGAGGGTGTGTTAGCAATTCTGGAAAGTGTGAAAATAGATAAGTCCCCTGGGCCGGATGGGATTTATCCTAGGATTCTCTGAGAAGCCATGGAAGACATTGCAGAGCCTTTGGCTTTGATCTTTATGTCAACACTGTCTACAGGAATAGTGCCAGAAGACACTATGTTGTCCCCTTGTTCAAGAAGGGCAGTAGGGACAACCCTGGTAATTATAGACTAGTGAGCCTTACTTCAGTTGTGGGTGAAGTGTTGGAAAAGATTACAAGAGACAGGATTTATAATCATCTTGAAAGGAATAAGTTGATTCAGGATAGTCAACATAGTTTTGTGAAGGGTAGGTTGTGCCTCACCAACCTCATTGAGTTCTTTGAGAGGGTGACCAAACAGATGGATGAGGATTAAAAAGTTGATATGCGTATGGATTTCAGTAAAGCGTTTGAAAAGGTTCCTCATGGTAGGCTATTACAGAAAATATGGAGGCATGGGATTGAAGGTGATTTAACAGTTTGGATCAGAAATTGGCTAGCTGAAAGAAGACAGAGGGTGGTGGGTGATGTGAAATGTTCATCCTGGAGTTCAGTTACCAGTGGTGTACCGCAAGGATCTGTTTTGGGTCCACTATTGTTTGTCATTTTTATATATGACCTGGATGAGGGTGTAGAAGGATGGGTTAATAAATTTGAGGATGACACTAAGGTCAGTGGAGTTGTGGACAGTGCAGAACGAGGTTGCAGGTTACAAAAGGACATACATAAGCTGCAGAGTTGGGCTGAGAGGTGGCAAATTGAGTTTAATGTTGAAAAGTGTGAGGTGATTAACTTTGGATGGAGCAACAGGAGTAAAGAGTACTGGGTTAATGGTAAGATTCTTGGCAGTGTAGATGAGCAGAGGGATCTCTGTGTCCATGTGGATAGATCCCTGAAAGTTGCCACCCATGTTGATAGGGTTGTTAAGAAGACATATGGTATGTTAGTTTTTATTAGTAAAGGGATTGAATTTTAGAGGCACGAGGTCATGATGCAGCTGTACAAAAGTCTGGTGTGGCTGCACTTGGAGTATTGTGTACAGTTCTGGTCACCGCATTATAGGAAGGATGTGGAAGCTTTGGAAAGGGTTCAGAGGCAATTTACTGGGATGTTGCCTGGTATGAAGGGAAGTTCTTATGAGGAAAGGTTGAGGGACTTGAGGCTGATTTGATTCAAAAAAAGAAGGTTGAGAGGTGACTTAATTGAGACATATAAAATAATCAGAGGGTTATATGGGGTGGATAGTGAAAGCCTTTTTCCTTGGATGGTGATGGCTAGCATGAGGGGACATTGCTTTAAATTGAGGGGTGATAGATATAGGACCGATGTCAGAGTTATTTTCTTTACTCAGAGAGTAATAGGGGTGTGAAATGCCCTGTCTGCAACAGTAGTAGACCCGCCAACATTAAGGGCATTTAAATTGTCATAGGATAAACATATGAATGAAAATGGAATAGTGTGGGATAGATAGGCTCAGATTGGTTCCACACATCAGCGCAACATCAAGGGCCGAAGGCCCTGTACTGCACTGCAATGTTCTATTTTCTATGTTCGATGTTTAATTAGAAGGGCCAATGAGCCAACGAGTGCCAGATGGAGTTTAGTTTAGATAAATGTGAGGCTCTGTGTTTTGGAAAAGCAGATCAGGGCAGGACCTATATACTTAATGGTAAGGTTCTGGGGAGTGTTGATGTACAAAGAGAATTTGGTTCACGGTTCCTTGAACGTGGACTCACAGGTAGATAGGATAGTGAAGAAGGTGTTTGGTGTTTTTGCCTTTATTGGTCAGAGAATTGAGTATAGGAGTTGGGAGATCATGTTGCAGCTGTACAGGAATTGGTTAGACTACTTTTAGAATATTACATGCAATTCTGGTCTCTCTGCTATCGGAAGAATGTTGTAAAACTTGAAAGGATTCAGAAAAGATTTACAAGGATGTTGTCAGGGTTGGAGGTTTTGAGCTATAGGGAGAGGCTAAATAGGTGCGGCTATTTTCCTGGAGCGTCAGAGGCTTATAAAAATTTATATAATCATGAGAGTCATGGATAAGGTAAAGACATAAACTCTTTTCCACAGGGTTAGGGAGTCCAAAACTAGACAGTGTAGGTTTAAGGTGAGAGGGGAAGATTTAAAGGGGGCCTAAGAGACAGCATTTTCATGCCGAGACTGGTACATATATGGAATGAGATGCCAGAGGAAATCATGGAGGCTGGTACAATTACAATGTTTAAAAGGCATCTGGATGTATATGAATAGAGAAGAGTTAGAGGGATACGGGCCAACTGCTGGCAAATGGGACTAGATTACTTTTGGATATCTGGTTAGCATGGACGAATTGGACCAAAGGGTCTGTTTCCATGCTGTACATCTCTATGACTCTATGACTGCGCTTAGTATTGTAATGAATCTTCTGTTACCTTTTATCACAATCCATATCAGCGATTTCGTCTTGTTAATGGCTGTGTCTCTTCTTCTTGCTATCAGGACAGTATTCTGAACAACAGCTACCACATTTCCACCCTTCTCCCTATATCTTTTATAAATATGTCATGCCATTTAATATTTAATTCCAGGTCCTCGTTATTTTTTTCATAGCTGTGTCTCAGCAATCGTTGCAGAATCTGGTTTTTCCCTGTGTATGATTGCCTCCAGTTCTCCTCTTTTATTAAGGGCATCATATAGGCACTTCAGTTCATTTTTATAGAATGTCACTCACTTTATGCTTCACGTTAAAAATCACACAACACCAGGTTATAGTTCAACAGGTTTAATTGAAAGCACACTAGCTTTCGGAGCGCTGCTCCTTCATCAGGTGGTTGTGGTAAACAATTTACGTTGAACAATATTTTGGAATCCTTGTTCTATCAACAACTCCTAAGTAACTTGGCATAGTCCAGGACAAAGGGCATGCTTGATTGACACCCCATCCACCACCTTCAATATTCACTCTGTCCACCATCAGTATAAGCCCTTTTCCTGAAGAAGGGCTTATGCCCGAAACGTCGATTCTCCTGCTCCTCGGATGCTGCCTGGCCTGCTGTGTTTTTCCAGCACCACATTTTTCAACTCTGATACTCCAGCATCTGCAGTCCTCACTTTTTCCCACCACCAATATGTACCATCTGCAAGATGATGTAATAACTCATCAAAGCTCTTTCTAAACCTTTCAAACTGACCTTGATCATCTAGAAGGACAAAAGCTGTAGATACATTTGAACACTACTACCTGCAAGTTCCCTCTGAGTCACATGCTGTGATGGCTTGGAACCATAACACAGTTTCTTCACTGTTACTGGGTAAAATCCTGGAATTTCTTCTGAGCAACATTGAAATTGTATTTAAACCATGTGGACTGCAACAGTTTCAGAAAACAGCTCACCACAATTAAGCAGGGAAATTAGGGGTGGGTAAATAAATGTTATCTGAGTCATTGATACCCATTTCCTGTGAATCCTTTCCCATTTCCATTTGAAGGTTAGTTTTCATTCATTTTAAAAAGAACACCTTCTTATATTGAAAAGCACTCATTCATAATAAAGTAGTGCAGCATCTGAGAAACCTTCTGTGGACACCCTGTCCTGGCCAGTTACCATCCCTCAACCTTTTTATCTCCAACTGCCATCATGACATTGACTGCCTCAACCTGTCTATCCCTCTCACCTACTTTAACCTCTCACCATGGCAAAGCACATCCTCCACTCCCTCCACTCCAACCCCAACCTCACCTTCAAACCAGTTGACGGGGGGGGGCACAGTGTTAGTATTTGAACAAGTAATTGAACAAGTCCAAGGAATCCCATAAGAAAAGAAAATTCCTGTGAGTGCTGGAAATACGAAACAAATTCAGAAGCTGCATTCCTCTCCCCTCCACAGATGCACCAGGCATGCTGAACATGTCCAGCATTCTCAATGAACCTCACATCTAGTCTTGGATTTTCTTCGTTCTCCAGGACTCGGTATGGTGCCCCGATATTATTGCTCAAATCAACATTTCAGGCAAAAGCCCTTCCTCAGGCTTTTGGGGTGGTACAGTGGCTCAGTAGTTAGCACTGCTGCCTCACAGCGCCAGGGACCCAGGTTCGATTCCTGCCTCAGGTGTCTGTGTGGAGTTTGCACATTCTTCCTGTGTCTTCATGGGTTTCCTCCGGGTGCTCCGGTTTCCTCCCACAATCCGAAGATATGCAGGTCAGGTGAATAGGCTAAGCTAAATTACCCACACTGCTAGGTGCATTAGACAGAGGGAAATGGATCTGTGTGGGTCACACTTTGGAAGATCGGTGTGGACTTGTTGAGCCGAAGGGCTTGTTTCCATACTGTAGGTAATCTAATCTAATCACTCTTGACTCTGCATCTATCATCCTCACTTTTGCCTGGTATCTGAGTTTGTCAAGGGGCAGCCATAATGATGTTGTGCTGATGGTTTGCTGATTCCAACTTGTGTGAACAACAGGCCATGAAGGTGGATGGCCATAGAGCATTTAGGGACATTGTGCTCCATACACAGGTGGATAAAGGCCAATACTATCTCTTGGCAAGCTGTAGTCACCAGGTTCCCACTCTGATTTTCATGTTGAGAATTTGTGCCAGTTAGTTTGTCAGGAACGTAAAGGGCAATTGGAAGGAGATGGTGAGTTGTTCGAATGATGAAACACAAATGCATAGAAATAAGATAGTCTCTGCTGAATAGCAAGATTCTGAAGTCAGCTTTTAAAGATAACTGAGAATATCATAAAACATTTTCTCAAAAGCAAGGTTCTGATTTTGTCCATTCTTACTATAATTTCCCAATTTTCTCACTTGCCACATCGAGGAGAGGAAGATTCTGATTTGTGTTTTTCTGGGCTTAATCAAAATAATGAAGGGATTTATAATTGGAAACATACTGAGAGAAAAATGATTTGTTCAAAATAGCCTAAATTTCAAGGAAATTGTTTCCTGTGTAGTAAGTTTGTTCAGTATATTTTAAATTTTTAACTTTATCTACACTGCTAACAATCTTTTGAAGGCAAGCTGTAGCAAGTATGTTAATTGATTTAAGCATTTCCTATAATACGTCCTTCATGAGTGCTCATTGGCTGCTGATACTTCAATTTGAGGTGACTTGTTTTAGAAATTTTATCCAGTAGTAGTTTGTTAATGCCTTCCATTCTCAGGGACAGGATGAGGGCAGGTCCTGAATCTAACTCAGTCAGGGAATGAGTCAAATCTGTATTATTGGTATTAATCACTTGACACCCAGCTCACTGAGATAACCAGCAACCCCAAATATTCAGCAATACTTCTGACTATAATTACAATGAACTTATATATGAACTATGAACATACATTAACGAACGTATGCTAGTAATCGTAGAGGCAAAAGCTCATAAATGGGGTGGCACAGTGGGTCATTGGCTTGCACTGCTGCCTCACAGTTTCAGGGATTCAAGTTCAATTCCAGCCTTGGTGACTGTCTGTACGGAGTTTGCACATTCTCCTCATGTCTGCACAGATTTTCTCTGTGTGCTCTGGTTTCCTATCACAGTCCAAAGATATGCAGGTTTGATGGATTGGCCATAGTATCCAGGGATGTGCAGGTTAGATGGATTTACATGGGAATTGCAATATCTTGGGGGTGGTCTGGATGGGATGCTCTCTTGAGGGCACTGCAGATTTGATGGGCCAAATGGCCAGCTTCCACACTGTACAGATTCTATGAAATGCTAAATTTATGCCGTTTGTCAGGCTCATGTGGTATCGTTTCAATCACAAATCCTAGTTCTCTGTGTTCAGTTGAAAAACATCTTGCAGTTTTGTAAAAATCTCGATTGTTTTAAACCAATGTGTTCTGTTGACAAGGTTCTGAAGCAGGTGAGACTCGAATTCAGGCCCTCTGGCTCAGAGGCAGCATCACTACCACTGTATACTGTAGACTTTTCTTTTGTGAAAGTCTACCTTCTTACAGGACAATCAGCAGTTGTGTAGCAAATAGACAAAGTCTCATTTCAGCTGTGATGTACTGGACGATATTACAGATGAGTAACATTGAAACAGGAACAGGACATAGGGAACAAGGAGACAAGTACACTCAGAGGAGGAGACATAGAATAACCATAAAGTGGTTCAGAGTAAGTAGCAGAACATGGCAGAAAATGAATATAACATAAAAACAACAGGAGGTGATAATACAAAAAATTAAAGACATTTTCTGTTTCAGATTCTCAACATCTGGAGTTTATTTGGTAATTGAGTCACCTGCTGTACTCTTGTCTTAAAGCACTAAATTGACACTTTGACACAACCTGCGAGCAATGTACAGCCATTTGCTAAGAAATTTCATTGTTGTAATTATGTTCAGGAGGCAGTGGGAATGCCACTATGATAGCTAGACTTTGAACCAGTGAGTGAGGAATTGCAATTTGGAGTGAAGGTACAGTACAAGGTCATGAACCAGAACTGTGTTACCACAGGATCACCAGATAGATGTTGATGAAAAACGTTAGGCATAGGGTGTAATAATGGGAGAGCTCTCAATTCTGAAATAATTTTCTTGTGTAACTGGAAATAAACTGTTTCCACTGGCTGAAGTATCGATAAGCAGAGGACACAGATTTAAAATAATTATAAATAGAACCAGATCAAAGAAAAGGAGATACTTTTGATTTGGAATATTCTGGCTGAAAGGTGGAAGCAGATTGAATAGTAATTTACAAATTAGAGTTGAACAAACACTTAATAAGGAACATTTGCTGGACTCTTTGGACCTCCTCTTCTTCCCTCAGTTTGCTAGTACCAGAATCTTCCTGTGAGCCCTTACAACTTGCAGAGATGTATCTGAGGACCATGGGGCAGTCTTCCCTTGGTGACAGTCTATTCGTTAAGTGGCTGATTATGAATTTCAAGACGTTATCCATCCTGACTCTTTAAATATTGGAGCTGAAACAGAATGATACTGGTTGTAATTGCTCTACCTCCCCTCATAGCCCTCAACTGCCCACCCAATTATAAACCAGAAAGCCAGATGCAATTGTTGTCTTTGAGTTAAAAACACCCCTGACAAACTCTGGGAACTTCTAGGTTTCAGATGGGCTGTAACTCACTCTGCCCACTATCTATCCTTCAACATGCTGCCAAAAAATGTTACAGCACTGAAGAATACCCTTGAATGTGTGTTGACTCTTTCAATGAACAATTCAGTTCATCCCACTCTACTCACTTCTTTCCCCGCTACCTTCTTTTCTCCTTCAATTATTAACCCAATCCCCAGGAAGGCTAATATTGAATCTGCCTTCTGTGTCCATCTCAGACAGTGCATTGCGTGTCCATCTCAAACAGCTTTTAACAAAAGTGGGCTGAAAGTTTGGAGAAGTGAGGTGGGACTTCTAATTTTTACATTTCTGTGGATGCCTCTGAACCGCATCTGGAGTTTCTCAACCTGACTTGATAACATCCCTGACTCCCTGGAGAGAAAGTGTTGTTTTTAGGGGCCATATATATGGAGTCAGATCTGCAAACTTGGGAAATATCTTAAATGAACCTCCTGCCTTGTCAGCAAAACTCCAATCCTCTATTTATAAACCAGCAAGATTCTTTATGATTTACTGACTGATTTGTTAACCTGCTACCTTCAAAGATTTGCACTTACACCCTCATTCTCTTTGTACTTGCATTTCCTTTCATATCACATCATTCAGCTTACCCTGTTTCTCACCATCCTTCTTACAAAAATGTAGGAAGAAAAATCACATCATGTAGGAAATGTAACTGCCAATGTAACTACAAACTGACAATTCCAATTGGATGATATGTTTTAAGCACTGATTGAGAGATAACTATTAGAACATAGAACATAGAACAATACAGCGCTGAACAGGCCCTTCGGCCCTCGATGTTGTGCCGACTGTGAACTATTCTCAGCTCGTCCCCCTACACTATCCCAATTAGCATCTGAAGAGAAAGAAAACTTGCAGAGTGATGGGAAAAGCTCAATTGATCTGGTAGAGAGCTGGCATAGAAATGAAGGATTGAATGGCCTCCTTCTGTGGTTGTAACCATTCTCTGGTTTCATGATCTTTTATGCCCACATGAGAGGATTAACAGTGCCAGTGTTTAATGTCTTATTTAGAAGTTGGCACCTTTGACACTGCAGCATTCATTCTGTATTCCACTGAAGTGTCAGCTTAGATTTTGTTAATTATCAATCTTTTCAACAGACAGAATGGGAATTTGTGCAGGATCGTGGCACCTGATTTATTCACTGATCTTTAGTGCTGTTTCACAGGAGTCTTGGAATACTCACAACTTCCCTGGTGTCATTTTAATCCTTTGCACCTTTGAATGCTCATCTTAGTGGATTCTGAAAGGAAATTAATTTTCTGAGATGCTGTCTCATAAATTCATTTTCATTTACAGACATTAGTATTGCATAACATCATGAGGCAATACAAAATCTTTCCATCTCACAGAAAATTAAACATTAGCAGTAGACATCTGATATAAATCCTAAGGGTATCAGCATAGCAGTTGGTCCTATAATTTGTTCATTGCTGCACTGCTTTCTGTAACAGCTAGATTAGGAAATTTCAACAGTAAATTTGCACAATCTGAAAAAATGACATGAGAAATGTTTCTGGCAATTAAAATAACTTCACATGAGACACCATGTTTATTAGGAATGTAATATTTTGCTTGATGTTTAGCTTTCATGCCGATTTACTGCCATACAGAAATGGCAGCCTCATAGTTGATTGGTACTCACACCTGTTCACAAACCCCAACATGGATTTCACATCAAAAATACTGACTAAATACAGTCTTGGCTTCAGGTAGATTCCATTGTCAGTATTATCTTCAGGAATGTTATATTCGTTTTGGTGGAAGGTGCCATACAGGTTCACTGGAGTGGTACTTGAACACATTAGGGTTAAATTATGAGACCTGGTGACATGTACCTAAGTACAATGAAAAGCTTTGTTTGTGAGCAGTACAGGCAGATCATAGAAAGCAAGGATGCCAGAGGAAGTGGTAGAGGCTGGTACAATTACAACATTTAAAAGGCATCTGGATGGGTAAATGAATAACAAGGGTTTAGAGGGATATGGGCTGGCAAATGGGGCTAGATTAATTTTGGATATCCAGTCAGCATGGACGAGTTGTACCAAAGGGTCTGTTTCTGTGCTGTACATCTCTATGATTCTATACAGGGTGCTTAAATAGAGGGAGGCATGCAAGTTACACTACACAGGCTTGGCCGATGTAGGATCAATGTTAACAAGATCAACATTATTTGAAATCAGAGTGTCATATGGCAGGGAAAAAACTGTTCTTGAACCTGTTGGTGCATGTGTTCAAGCTTCTGTATCTTTGGCCTGACAGAAGAGGTTGTAGGTTGTAGGTTGTAGGGTGCAAGGGGTCTTTGATGATGTTGGCAACAAGAAGTGTAAACTGAGTCCATGGATGGAAAGTTGGCTTCCATGATGGCATAGGTTGTGCACAGAAACTTCTTTGGTTTCTTACAATCCTGGGCAGAGCAGTTGCTCTACCAGAACATTATGCACCTGGATAATATGGTGCACCTATAAATGTTGGTGAGCATCCTTATGGACATGCCAAATTTCCTAAGCAGTCTGAGAAAGAAGAGGTGTTGTTCTGTCTTCTTGGCTGTTGCATCTGCATGGCAAGTCCAGGACAGGTTGTTGGTTACCATCATTCCGAGAAACTTGATTCCGTCAACCTCTGCTCCATTGATGTAACTCTTCCTTTCTTCCTGAAGTCAATAATCAGATCTTTTGTTTTGCTAATATTGAGAGGTAGTTTGTTATCATTGTACCACGACACGAAGGAGGAGGAAGTGAGGCTTGCAGGTGCTGAGAGCATACTCCAAGAGTGTAGTGCTGGAAAAGCACAGCCGATGAAAGGATCATGCTTGAACTATCGATTCACCTGCTCCTCGGATGCTGCCTGACCAGCTGTGTTTTTCCAGCACGACACTTTTCCACCATGACACCAAGCCCTCTATCGCCTTTCTGTATTCTGACTCATTGTTGTTTGATATCTGTCCTTCTACAGAGGTGTCATCAGCAAATTTGTAGATGGTGTTCGTTCTGTTAAAAGATTAAAATTATTCAATTGATTAGATACAAATATATAGCTTCAACTGATGGGGTATTCAGGAATAGAGAATGTAATCTGAAAATTGTAGCTCAATCATTTAGGATGGAAGCAGACAACATTTATTCAGGTAAAGGATATTGTAAACCTGGAATTCTGTCCTCAAAAGGAGTGGATGTTTAGGAAATTATAGGTTTTGGGAATCGGAGCCATAGATTTGTGGTAAGGGATGTGAGGGGAGATTGAGTGGGCTGCATCCCTACCTCTCTGAGTCAGGGCTGTGTGCTCAAGTCCCACTCCAGGTCTTGATCGACATGGCAGGAGTATTAATACCAAACAAGTTGAGTATCAGACATGAATAACATGGCTAAAGACAAGCCCTAAACACACTAATGGCAGGAAGTGTGAGTAAGAGAGTTGTTTAGCCAGGCTTGATGTGGAATGACGCCCTGCAAGCCCTGGACTAACAATCAGTTCAGAAAATACAAGCTACAGGAATAGAGATAAACCAAGCACTTAATTGATCCCCTATCATATAGCTGTTAGTGGGATCTTGCAATGCACAAATTGTCGTCTGGGTTTCCTTATAACCTTGACTACACTTTAGAAATATGTCATATGCCAATAGGTTGTATTGGGGTCCTTATGAAAGGTGACAACCTGAATGGCTTCCTCTCTCTTTCTCTCTCTCTCCACAAGTGCTACCAAATCTGTTGAATATTCCCAATGTTTTGTTTTCTTTCAGATTTCAAGCATACACTGTATTTTGATTTTGAATTGTTATGGAACTTAATGATATCATGAATGATGCCAGATAAATGCATATCTTCAGATGACCCTGAAGTCAGAAACATGGACAGTGCTGCATTAGATTAGATTAGATTACTTACACTGTGGAAACAGGCTCTTTGGCCCAACAAGTCCACACTGACCATTCCCCTACATTTACCACTTCACCTAACACTACAGGCAATTTAGCATGGCCAATTCACATTACCTGCATATTTTTGGACTATGAGAGGAAACCGGAGCACCCGGAGGAAACCCACGCAGACACAGGGAGAATGTGCAAACTCCACACAGACAGTTGCCTGAGGCGGGAATTGAACCCAGGTCTCTGGTACTATGAGGCAGCAGTGCTAACCGCTGTGCCACCATGCCGCCCCTAGTATACTGAGTCATGAGGTTCTAGAGTGATTAAGACACAGACCCGGCCATCCATGCTGACTGCTCAATGAGCAATCTTATCAGTGCCTTGTTTTACACAATAGCCATGCAAGTCTATTTCCCATGAGCCCCACATCAATTTTCTTTTGAGATGATTGATCTACTTCCGCTGTCCTCATGGACAACAGGTTTCAGGTTATAACCACTCGCTGCAAAAAAAAATTTCTTCCTTGCACTCTCCCTCAATACCTCTTGCCCAAAAACTTAAATCTGTGTCAACTTATTTTTATATTTCACCTAATGGGTGCAATCTTTCTATATCCGCCTAATCCACACTTTTCATGGATCTTGTACATCTTGATCCCTTTGGTTTCCTCTACTCCAAAGAGAATAGTCCCAACTTCTCTGACTGAACCATGTAACTAAAATCACTCCTTGGAACCATTCTGACAAATTGCTTCTGCATCCTTTCTAGGCTTTTCCTAAACTGTGGTGACAAGAATTCATTGCTGTGGCCTATCCAGATTTTTACGATCTCTCTACCTTTAGCATGCAATACTTCCATTTATGAAGCTTAGCTCACATATGTTTTGGTAGCTATTCCCACAATAAGATTTTTTTAATACTGTTTACATATGGGGAAAGAGGAGTAAGTAAATAGTTGGTGTTTGGTGTTTGAACAGTCAGCAAGCTAAAAGATTAACTTCGTGTATGAAATAAAGGGGGAAATAGAATGTTAAAAAAAGAGAGAAGCTAGGATGAATATTTTTAACTTTGAAACAGGAGAATTTTACGCAGGAAAGTAAAACACCAATATTGGGTGTAAGATTACCAGTTAGCTCCACTACAATATTCGGTTTCAGCCTGCATTGAGGGACAAGTTATTCTTATTCATTCTCTTCAGCTCATTGGCAGTCCAGTGGAAATCCTGCTTTACTGCATTGATGTAAAACTGCATTTACTGCATTCCTGATGAAGGGCTTTTACCCGAAACGTCGATTTCGAAGCTCCTTGGATGCTGCCTGAACTGCTGTGCTCTTCCAGCACCACTAATCCATTACTGCATTGAAGGTCCAGCCACAGAATGGGAGTAGCTCCCAAGAAAGTCTCAATCAAAGTTTCCTTAAAAAAAGGATTGAGGTTATTACATGTGTGAAAAAGGTAGAGCTCTAGAGTAACAGTTGAAGACTAAGAATAATTGGTTCTTTCTGAGGACTGCCAAAAGCATGAGGGTTAAATGACCTTCCTCTGTGTTGTAAGAGTCTATGACTTTAGACTTATAATGTCTGAAATGTTGTGGTAATTATACTTCTGAATCAAACATCATGCACAAGAAAAAAAGTCAATGTGGTAAAATAGCAATATTTTGATATTAGTGTTTATCAAAAATCTGCAGGGATCAGGAATAAATAAGTGGTTATTTTCTATTTTCAGAATTAAGAACTTACAGCTCATTGATCTTAAGAATGACTGAGCAATTAAAGTACTTCAGATCAAGGAGAAGGAGCTTTGCTGGAAGAGTATTACTAGCCTCAGAACCATCCCTGAAAGGCTTTTATAAGATTTACGGGAGCTCTGAACTGTACACCTCCGCAATGTTGAAGATAGTTGCCAATTTAAAACCAATGTTGTGAACTAGTGAGTCCATCTGTTCTGCTGCATGCATCAAATTGTTAATATTATAACTCAGTTCTATGCCAGTCTCCATTTGGGTATTCCTCCAGCACACAGTGCGAGGGTGTTGTTTGAGGCTGCTTCACAGTGAATACAGTACCTTCCTCCAAAGGGTTTGGCAATAATGAGGGATGGATGTTGAAAAGCCCAGATTCTACTTTGATAGAATAATATCTTACCTATGACAGAACTTCCTGCTAATTTGAGCTACATCAGAGATGTTTCCTTGGTTCCGTTGGTAGCAGGTATTGGATCTCTTCAGCAAGGGTGGACTACCCTTGATGAGCATAAGGATTCTTTGCCCTTTAGTATGAGAACTTGACATAATGTAGTTTAACATGACAGGATACTTGACTTGGAGGACATTGCTCATGAGCAACAGTAGATTTTGTAATGAGTTTGTACAAATTTGTTAAAATGATAAACTTATAAATAAAATGATGGTAATTGTAATTGATAGCAATTTATTTCCTCTATTTTGGAAATTATATTTAAGCATTGAAATATACTACAATAGTTCAGATCCAATGAAATAAAGAAGAGCTGCAATTTATTTCCTTGGGTTGTTCTAAAGAGCATTTTGATAATCAAAGCATATTTCCATTCACACACAAGCAAAACACTGCCGATGCTGGAAACCTTAAACGTGAACAGACGATTCAGTAAATAATCAGCAAGTTTTGCAGTACTCCTGGAAAGAAATAGAGTTTACAGATGGAATTGAGTGGGTCCAACAGACATTTTGTATACTGACTGGAGAACTGGCAAGGAATATCCATCAATTCCATGGGGGATACCTGGTGGAATTAAGTATATTATTAGAATGTCACCATTGGGCCGACTTTGAAGATCCTGGAGGTGGAAAACTCGTCTACCAACTGCGACGTGAATTGTGAGATTTTAAATGCATATTTAATAACATTTAAGGTTGGGGTTCTGGTTTTCAAGTTAGTAATCTATGGATTTTCTGTATGTTTAAAGTTAATAATTATCTTATAAGTATTTCTGTAGTTATGGTGATTTCTTTTAAAACAGTTTTTGAGACCTGGCTGTAGAGTGAGTGTGTTTGCGTGCATAATTTGTTTTGTTTTGTCTTAGGTTGTTTTGCTATAGTAAACAATTGTGCCTTAAAGTTAGTTAGAAACTTCTAGAACATTTTTTTTTAAGCTGAAGAGAAATACCCATAACTTTAATTTGGGTTTTAGAGCCATTCAGTGAAGTATTTGGAATAGGATGGCTGTGCGGACCAATGGCCCCAAGAAAGGAAAAATACAATGAACAAGATTGCCTAAGAGTGAAGATTTAGTTCAAGTCCTAAACTAGAAGTGTTAGGTATGAAGATGTTGTACTTAAATGCACACAGTATGTGAAACAAGATAACTGAGCTTGTAATGCAGATTGAAATGGCAGATACAATGTTGTGGGTATCACAGAGACATGGCAGCAAGAGGGTCAGGGCTGGGAACTAAATGTCCAAGGTTACATATCCTATCGAAAGGACAGGTAGGGTCGCCCTATCAGTAAGAATTGAAATGAAATCAATAGTAAGAAACAATAAAGTTAGAAGGTGTAGATCCGTATGGGTAGAGTTGAGGAACTGCTAAGGGAAATAGATCCTGCTGGGAGTCGTGTATAACTCTCCGACCAGTGGGCAGGATGTGGGAAAGGAAATAAATCAGGTGATTGAAAAGACATGTAAGAAAGGCACCATTATATTAATCACAGTGGACCTTAATATGTAAGGGAACTGGGAAAATCAGGTTGCTGGCAGATCCCAAGAAAAGGAATTTGTGGAATGTCTATGAAATATTTTTATTGGAGCAGCTTGTGGTAGAGCCCACGAAGGGAACAAGCAATTCTGGATTTGGTGATGGGTAATGAGATAGATTTGATTAGGGAGCTTGAAGGTGAAAGAACACCTAGGGGTAATGATCATAATATGATAGAATTCACCCTACAGTTTGAGAGGGAGAGGCTGTAATCAGATGTAACGATATTATAATTGAATAAAAGTAACTACAAAGACATGAGGAAGGAGCTGGCCAGAGTGGATTGGAAGGGACTCCTAGCAAGGAACATGGAACATTACAGTGCAGTTCAGGCCCTTCGGCCTTCGATGTTGCACCAACCTGTGAAACCAATCTAAAGCCCATCTAACCTGGACTATTCCATTACCATCCATATATTCATCCAATGACCATTTAAATGCCCTTAATGATGGCGAGTCCACTACTGCTGCAGGCAGGGCATTCCACGCCCTTACTACTCTCTGAGTAAAGAACATACATCTGACATCGTCCTATATCTATCACCCCTCAATTTAAAGCTATGTTCCCTCATGCTAGCCATCACCATCCAAGGAAAAAGACTCTCACTGTCCACCCTACCTAATGCTCTGATCATCTTGTATGCCTCTATTAAGTCACCTCTTAACTTTCTTTTCTCTAATGCAAACTGCATCAAGTCCCTCAGCCTTTCCTCATAAGACCTTCCCTTCGTACCAGGCAATATCCTGGTAAATCTCCTCTGCACCCTTTCCAATGCTTCCACATCCTTCCTACAATGCGGCGACCAGAACTGCATGCCATACTCCAAGTGCGGCCCACAAGAGTTTTGTACAGCTGCAACATGGCCTTGTGCCTCTGAAACTCAATTCCTCTACCAATAAAAACTATCACATCATATGTCTTCTTAACAACATTATCAACCTGGGTGGCAACTTTCAGGGATCTACGGACATGGACACTGAGATCTCTCTGCTCATCCACACTACCAAGAATCTTACCATTAGCTCAGTACACTGTATTCCTGTTACTTCACACATTTCCACATTAAACTCTATTTGTCACCTCTTAGCCTAGCTCTGCAGCTTATCTATGTCCCTCTGTAACCTGCAACATCCTTCAGCACTAGCCACAACACGACCGACATAAGTGCCATCTGCAAATTTACTAAGCTACCTTTCTATGCCCTCATCCAGGTAATTTGTAAAAATGACAAACAGCTGTGGTCCCAAAACAGATCCTTGCAGTACACAACTAGTAACTGTACTCCAGGATGAACATTTCCCATAAACCACCACCCTCTGTTTTCTTACAGCTAGCCAATTTTGAATCCAATCCGCTAAATCACCCTCAAGCCCATGCCTCTGTATTTTCTTTTGCAATAGCCTACCGTGAAGCATATCAAATTCTTTACTGAAATCCATATACACTACATCAATTGCTTTACCCTCGTCCACCTGTTTGGTCACCTTGGCTGGGAAGAAAGTGGCAGGTGTTCCTTGGATTAATTTGGGAGGCATGGCAGAAATTCATTCTAAGGCTGAAGAAACATATTAAGGGGAGGATGAGGGAAGCCTGGCTGACAAGGGAAGTCAGTTCTTCATTCAAACACATGGAACAGCCATAAAGACCAAATTTGCACCCCAATATGTCAACATTTTCATGCACAGATTCACACAAGACTTCTTCTCTACACAAGACTTCCAACCAACACTATACACCAGGTACATTGACAACATTTTCTTCCTCTGGACCCATGGAGAGGAGTCACTGGAAAAACTACACTGTGATAGCAACAAGTTTCATCCCACCATCAAACCCACCATGGACTACTCTCTACTATCTGTCTCATTCTTGGACACAAGGATGGGCACCTCAGCACCTCATTCTACCGCAAACCCACGGATAACCTCACAATGCTACACTTCTCCAGCTTCCACCCGAAATATATTAAAACAGCTATCTCATACGGACAAGCCCTATGCGTACACAGGATCTGTTCAGATGAGAAGGAACGTGAAGGGCCCTCGGTAGTACTCAAGAATGCCCTCATAAGAACGGGGTATGATGCTCAACTCATCGACCACTAGTTCCAATGTGCCACAGCGAAGACCGTAATGACCTTCTCAGGAGACAAACATGAGACACACACACACACACACTTCACAGGAGGCTCCCAAACACTGAGGATGTCACCTAGACAGGGGACGAAACATCTGCAACACAAATTCCCAGCTCGGCGAACAGAACCACAACAACAAGCACCCGAGCTACAAATCTTTTCACAAACTTTGAAGACTAACATGAGCTGCAATCGACAGGATACCCTTCGTTGTCCAGTACTTCCCAGGAGCCGAAAAACTACACCATGTTCTTCGCAGCCTGCTACACATTATCAGTGAGGATGAGCACCTTGCCAAGACCTTCCCCACACTTCCACTTCTCGCCTTTAAACAGCCACCAAACCTCAAACAGATCATTGTTCATAGCAAACTGCCCGGTTTTCAGGACAATACCATACAACCTTGTCACGGTAGATGCTGTAAGATGTGTCAAAATGTCGACACAGATACCACCATTACATGTGGGGCCACTTCCCACCGTGTACATGGCAGGTACTCATGCAACTCAGCCAACGTTGTCTATTTCATACGCTGCAGGCAAGGATGCCCTGAGGCATGGTACATTGGCGAGACCAAACAGAGGCTACAGCAACGGATGAATGGACACCGCACAACAATCAACAGACAGGAGTGTTCCCTCCCAGTCGGAGAACACATCAGCAGTCCAGGACATTCGAACTCGGACCTTCGGGTGACCGTGTCTAAGTTGGACTTCGGGGCAGACAACAATGAAAAATGGCTGACCAGAGGCTGATAGCCAAGTTCGCTAGCCATGGGGATGGCCTCAACCGGGACCTGGGATTCATGTCACACCACAGGTGACTCCATTGCACTATCTACACACACACACACATACACACACACTCTCTCTCACAGAGGGGAGTGCAGAAAAAGAAATATAAAGTTAAAGTAGCTATTAATATGAAAGAAGGTTGCAAGAATTTGCTTAGATATCTTAAAGGTAGGAAATAGGCAAGATAGGATTTTGAACCACTGGAAAATGAGGCCAAAGAAGGAGTAATGGGAACAAAGTGGTGAAGGAACTGAAAAGGCACTTTCTATCAGTTTTCACAATGGAAGGCACCTGAACTTCAAGACAGTCGGGGAGGGGTGAGTATAGTGGCTATCACTAAGGAGAAGATGCTAGAAAGCTGAAAGGTTTGAAGGTGGATAAATCACCCAGACTGGATGGACTATATCCCAGAATTCTGAAGCACACAGCTGAAGCGTTTGTAGAAGCATTGGTGGTGATCTTTCAGGAATTACTGGAGAAAGGCATGGTTACAGAGTACTGAGAAATAGCTAATGTAGAATCCTTGCTGATGAAGGGGGGGAGACAAAAGACAGGAAACTATTGGCTGGTTAGCCTGAGCTTGGTAAGGTTTTAGAATCCGTTTTTAATGATGAGATTGCAGAGTAGTTGGAGGTTCATGGTAAATTGGGCTTCATCAGGGCTTTTGCCCGAAACGTCAAATTCCTGCTCCTCGAATGCTGCCTGACCTGATGTGCTTTTCCGGCACTACTCTTGACTCTAATCTCCAGCATCTGCAGTACTCATTTTCACTTCAGCATGGCTTCATTAAGGGGAGATCATGCCTGACAAATCTGCTAGAATTCTTTAAGTTGGTAAGGATGTGATCCATTTGGATTTCCAGAAGGCCTTTGACAAGATGCTACAGAGGAGGTTGCTAAATAAGATAAGGGCCCATGGTGTTGGAGCAAGGTATTGGCATAGATACAGGATTGACTGACTGGCAAAAGGCAGAGTGTAGGGATAAAGGGGTCTTTTTCAGGATGGCAGCTGGCGACTAGTGGAGATCCACAGGGCTCAGTGGTAGAATCATAACTATTCACATTATATCTGGACATCTGGATGAAGGAACTGAAGGCATTGTTCCTAAGTTTCCAGCTGACACAAAGATTAGTGGAGGAACAGCTAGTAAGAGGGAAACGAAAGTACTCGAACGGACTAGGAGAGTGGGCAAAGAGTTTTAGTTCAAAATTCTTTTAAGATTAACATGCAGGTAACATGGTACTTAGGAAGGCAAATGCAATTTTAGCATTTGTTTCAAGATGGCTAGAATACAAGTGCAGGGATGTGCTGCTGTCAGACTGCATTTGGAATATTGTGCGCCGTTTTGGTTCCCATATCTAAGGAAGGATTTTATAGCATTAGAGGGGGTCCAGAAGTGACTTACAAGAATGATCCTGGGATGAAGGGCTTTTCGTATGAAGAGCTGTTGCGGACTCTGACTCTGTGCTCGATAGAAAGGTGAGGGGGCATCTAACTAAAACATATAGAATACTGAGGGGGCTGGATAGAGTGGACGTGGACATGATACTTCTCGCAGTAGGAAACTCTAGGACCCAAGGACACAGCCTCACAATGAAGGGATGATCCTTTATAAATAAGATGAGGGGGAATTTCTCCAGTGGTTAATCTTTAGAACTCATTGCCACAAAGGGCAAGTCTTTGAGTATATTTAAGACAGAAATAGATAGGTTCTTGATTTTAAGGAGAATCAAGGGTTATGGGGAGAAAGGGGTTGAGAAACATATCAGCTACATCAAATGGTGGAGCAGATTCTATGGGCCAACTGGGCTAATTCTACTTCTATATCTTATGGGATAAATACCTGAAAGGGTTATTTAAAGTTAAAGTACATTGAATCTTAAGTATATGTTCATTCCAGGAAAATGCTTTCTGCAGTTCAAGGCTAAATGTTGAAGTCACAAGTGAGTTAAACCCATCAAGATTTTAGATAACGGAACAAGTATTGGACAAGTGGTACTTGGATACTGTACCAAGGATGCATTTTGGGCACGAAACAAAAGCTGTTTTTTCTTTATTTTAAATTGATTAAAGAGTGTTTTGGAATTAATAAAAGTATGCTTTTGCTGTGTGTTTAAAAATACTTGATTTTGTGTTATAATCAGATTGTTTTATTCTATTTTATCTTCATTTCTTTTGTCAATAAACGCCTGTTTTAATGTTAAAGCAAAAATCTGCAACATTGTACACTATGTTTCAGTGAGACACCACTTGGTTAAAAGCAAAACACTTAAAACTCTGATCTATCGAACCAGGTACCTGTCTGGGATCTGACTTACTCAGCAATAATGTCAGGTGGGATCATAACAAGTTCTTAGTAAAATGTTTGAATTCACTGGGTTTAAGAGGGATCTGTATCTTTCTTGCTAAAATCATGGCTATGACATGGATGTGAGACTTAAGGAAACTGTGTTAAGGGGAAGTTTATTGCATGGAGTTTGAGGATGGCTTTGGATGTTGCTAAGAGATTTCTGGAAGTGGACGATATAACAATAGATTATTTGAAATCTTTGACTGAAACTAAAACTAAACTTAGCAGATACATTGAAGGCTCAAGTAAAAGCACTATCTCAAACCAGACTAGACCCCCTCAAAATATATTAAGAAGGTAGCCTAAACACTAACATTTTCATATTTTAAACATAAATGTCTGGTGCGATGTCCCAGATGGAATTTGATTGGTCAAACTACTTAATGTGAAGCAAAATACAATTTATTCAAATACTATGATTAAAATACAACAAAAGAAAGAAGAACTTTGAATATTAACTCTATTGGAAAATGTAACAAAGTAATAGATACAATAACTATTACTAATGAACTGTTCCAATATAGTAACATTTATTAAACGTCTGCTTGTCAAAAGGTAAATTCAGAAAACAGATTTTATCTCACATGCAATCCAACAGCCCAGGCATCTCCAGCTTCTGACTGTAATCAAGAGAGAAAAAAAAGCTTCCACTTCCTCAAGACCCCAACTGCATCAATTGCTGAAAAACTAAAAATTACAACTCCTGGTTCTATGAGAGCTTGACCACACCCAGCCACACTGCTTCTATTGTTTCAACTTTTAAACCAAAGCCCAAGGCCTCACAAGCTGTTTACTTTACTACAGACTGCTCATTATCTCTTGTTCAATCTGCCTCCAGGGAAAATACACATCTTAAAACTACAGCATCTTCATAGTTCAACTGATTGCACAACAATTGCAATTGGGAGAATGGAACCCTGGAATTAGGATATCACTGCAGCAGCCCAGGACAGTCTTCATGATGGATTTTGGAATGAGTAGGAGCAATGTTTCCTTGTTTGGAAAACTTGGTTGGACAGGGGACTGGAGGTTGATCTGTTCTGTTCTGTTCACTTATTAGCTAAGCAGGCAGGTCAAGGTGTGGGCTGTCCAGGGCATGGAAGTGGGATAGAGGGTTTGGTGGTGGGCCTAAGAAGGGTTGTGTTTTCCAAAAGGAAAACAGCCCATGTTAAGTTAGAAAGATTGAAGATGGGTGGTGAGCTGTTTGACATTCAGTTTCTCACATTTTATGTGGAGAGGGTCCTGATCTTGACCACCCGGAGTGGCTGACTGATCATGTCCAAGCCCCTGGACTAGTCTCAGAGGCTGTTCTTGATTACTGTGCCAGCTGCCAGCAGGACAGGTTTCCTGATTTTGAGTCTGCAATGAACAGCAAGTCAATAAAGCAGTCATACGAGCCTGATGTCTCTGGCTGAGGGGACAAGACAAGGCAGGGAATTAGTAATTAGATAACTGACTGAAAACTAATTTCTGCTGACAGGAGTACAAGTTTGACACTGGGGAGATCAAATGTAATTGGGGCAACTTAAAGATGACAGAGTAGTGAGGAAATGAGTATGATGGTCACCAGGTTGAAAGGGCGTATGATCAAAGATGTCAGGGGATAGTTGATCATGATGCGGGGCAACTCTGGGGTCACAGGCATTTAATCAAAGATTATAGAAAGTGCATTGAAGATCATCAAGGATCATCAAGGGGCAATGGAGGGTCAAGAGTGATGAAGGAAAGATCAAAGGTGTCTGAAGGAGCTTATGTAAAATTTCAGAGTTTCACCATTTTGTTTTGAAGCAGCTTGTTCTTCTTGATTTCCTTCCCAAATGGCTTTATTCTACTTTTATAATTACACCCACTCATTCTTGATCCCTCCATAGGAGGACGTAGTTTATCTGGTCTGAATCTTACTTTTTTTGGCTGGGTTTGAGTTGCATTATGCTTTGTGGAGGGATTCCTGCGTGAGGTCTAGCGAATTTTCTCACCATGTCTTATCAAACTTACTTCACTAACTGCCTTCTCTACTCCATCAGGTCCGACTCCTGACTCAGCTTATCCTGCACCATTCACAGAGCAACTCACCACTGCGAGAGTGAACCAGTATCCATTAAGTCTGTGCCATCTTTAAAAGTTGGGAGTGCACCCGGATGAGGAATGTCAATCTGGAGTTGTCCTACATAGTTTCCAACATTTGCTCCTTGGAAGACCGGGTAGATCAGTGTCTCATTGTGTGAGCGAGCTTTTGGAGTTCCTGCTGGACAGGGAGCTGCAGAGGTGGGACTCTCACTCCCACCAGGACCAGCAGAGGAGGCCCTGACACCAGACAATGCCAGCCTGGCTGGAGGTTGCCATGGGTTAATGCAGTCTCAGCTGTCTGGAGGAATACACTACAGGAAGGTAGTTTTTTCACTTTGCCAGAGTAAGAAGCACCATCTGATCGCTCACCCTCTCTCTGCTACTTTGCCCACCTCTCACCAAAGTTTAAGCTCCACCAGCTCACTATTGCCTGCAACCCCCTCACTCACTGTCATCCATCCCGACCTCCAACATCACTAATCCTTTATGCCCTCTGCTGCCTTGGAAAACCACCCCACCTGGACCTCTAATAACAGCTGGGCCACGCGCTTTCACTTCCTTTAATAGCTGTCTCTCTCTTTTTCCAAAAGGAAAACAGCCCATGTTAAGTCAGAAAGTTTGAAGATGGGTGGTGAGCTGCCTGGCATTCAGTTTCTCACATTTTATGTGGAGAGGGCCCTGATCTTGACCACCCCGAGTGGCTGACTGACCATGTCCAAGCCCCTAGACAGTGATTACTGTGCTAGCTGCCAGCAGGACAGATTTCCTGACTTTGTGTTTGCGATGAACAGCAAGGCAACAGAGCAGTCATAGGAGTCTGGTGTCTCTGGCTGAGGTGGCAAGACAAGGCAGGGATGATGTGAGCATCCAGGGACGTTCAGAATGACTGAGCACTATGATAGCAACTGAGCCTAACCCTAACCCTATTGCAGTCCAGAGGTGCAGCCTGGTCCAGTCCATGAGCTGGGGGTATGTCCCTGAGCACACAGTGTCCTTGCTGCATTATTACAATGAAAGTTTCTTGTACAGCCCAAAGTGCAACATTCAAATACAGAAATGTTGTGTAAGTGGATCGGAGATGGACCATGGGGGTTTTTAGAAGCTTGCACATATCAGATGCCAATGTCTATGGATATGGGCTATGTGTGACCAATACACTGTTGAATGTGCCCTAAGCTGTAGCTATGCGTTGTCCAACATGGAGGCCATTGGGAGCAAGTGGCGAACTGAATTCACCAGGTACCTGCTCTGGTTTCCATTTTGAGATTTCTCAATGTTTCGCTTGTTTGGTATGTTGGTAAGATCGGAAGCTGACTATTAATGAGACAAGTTGGTCCTTGAATAATGCATTTTTTTTTCATTCACAGGATGAAGGCATTGCTGGCTAGGCAGCTTTTATTGCCCATCCCTAAATTGCCCAGAGAGCAATCACAATGCTGTGGGTCTGGGATCACACGTAGGTCAAACGAAGTAAGGATGTTGGTTTCCTTCCCTAATGAACATTAGTGAACCAGATTGGTTTTTCTGATAATCAACAATGGATTCATGGTCATCTACTCTGGTGGGATTCAAATCTGGGTCTCTGAATTAACAGTCCAGCAATAATACCACTAGGCCGTCATCTCCCCCATTTAACAAACAACAATCTACATTAAGTGACAATTCACTGTTGCCCCATGAGAAATTTGCCTTTGCCATTTGTAAAAAGCATGAAAGATAGAGCAAGTTGCTTCCAATGTCAAAATGGACTTCATTGAAGTTCTCCTCCAATTCTGCCAAACATTTCACAATAGCCCACATTGCTCAGAACCTGATAAGATTCTGCCGTTTGCATCTAATCTTTTAACATTTTAAGCACCGCAATCAGATCACTCTTTAATTTTCTACATTCGAGGGAATACGAGTCAAGTTTAAGCAGTCTGTCCTTGAAATTTAACTCCCCTATCGCTGGTATCTCCCACTAGATCCAGAACATAGGAACAGGTTTTTCCACTATACTGTTCTTGCATGCCCTCTGGCAGTGGGTAGGTGCAGAGTTACTGAGGGCTGGAGCCTGCACTCTCACTGATATAACATCTAATGTGAACCAAGCTACAAGAAGGTCAGGAGATAAAGGTTTGTGCTCATGAGAGAGTGCACATACTCAGTGCAATTCGGTGAGTTTATATAATTCTACCAGCAAGAATTCTACCATTGCTAGGGGCAGTTTCTGATGTCTGTGTGAGGCCAATGTTGGTGTATTGTTCCTCAAGAGATTTTCCAAATAATATAATTTGTGAAACAACTCTTTTCTAGCGTGTTACTAGTGGTAATTAGTTGGAAGCAATTATAATCTGGGTTTAGTGGAAATGTTTAATTGAATGCTGCTAAATCAAGGAAAATATCTCTTCAAATGATGAAATATTATTAAAAATAGATCAGCTAATTAAATGTCATATTATGTAGATAAGATAATTTATATCATAATACAATTTATTTCTATTATCCTTAGAATGTAGGTTCCTGACTGTTACAATGGCACAAGTTCGTGTTGCAGACAGAATTATCTTTTGTCATTGGAGTAAATATAACTTAATTCAATTTTCATCTGATTTGATGTTAAGGATGAAGAATAATCATTAGATAACTATATAAATAACATTTAAATTGTTATTACTTTGTTCACTCATTTCAATGGTGAGGTGGCAGCCATAACCATAATTCACAGCGTTACCAGTGGATAGAATAAAGCATTATCAAAATTATCACCTGAGATTGTCGAGTAAATTATTTCTATCTATTATCATTAAGAGAGTGCTCCTGTCTGATGTGATTTCTCTGGTTTACCCTATTTTACCCTTGGTATCTGCCTGCATATTTTCTCCTTTTTAAACTCAATTTCAGAGGTCCATCACTGAGGTGCTGCAACAATCCTTCTCTCTCTCCTTATTCCGGTTCCATGCTCTGTTTTGGCATTACTGTTCATTTCTTCCTGCTTTCCCTCTTTAACTCCTTAACTTTTCCTCATAACATAAATACATCTGGTCTGGAATTTTCTTTATTACTTAACTTTCTTTTTGGTTACAAACAGGTTGAAAGAATTTCATAGTAAGGCAGGGTTCCCCAAATTACAGCACTTTCCTCAGTGTTGAACTCACTCAGGTCTTGACCTGTGATTTTAAATTTGAGTAAGGTAAAATTGTGGCTGAGTTAGCTCAGCAGGCTGGTAGGTGTTGCTTAGTAACGCTTTACAACATGGGTCCAAATCCTGTACTAGCCGAAGTCAACCTTGGGGCCTGTCTCTTTGCTTTGGCCCATTACGACATTAAGGTGTCGTAACCCTCAGATGATGAGTATGCTACACAAGTTATGTAGCATAAGTAGTGCCACTTTGAAGTCTAAGTCTGAAAGCAGTTCTTCATTTTCTCTCCACCTTGCCCAGTCTGTCTTGAATCCAAACTCATAGTGTCACATCAAACCACATGATAAAAGAACATGAAGTATGTGTATGAGAGAGAGAGAGAGAGAGAGAAAGATGAAAGGGTAAAAACATCATTTAGATGGATTGAGATCAGCTGGTTTATTGCCATTTTTGATACTAGTTTGTTTGTCATGCAAGCAATTGTGACAACATTTAGATGTTTCTGACATTTTGTTTATGGAAACTCAGGATAAATGCTGTTGTCTTGCAGGGACATTAATGTTGCAAGAATTAATGCAATAATAAATTACAAAGAGAAGCAGTTAAAACGTTAGATCTTAGAAAAAGAGGGATATATCTGTCAATGGTGGACAGCCAGCAAGAAGCAACACAAACACATGTGTATGGTCAGGAGAAACTGACTCTCACTTTCTCCGGGCTTCTAGGAATGATGTTCACAAATGGGGAATACATTTAAAAAGATTAATCCATAATCAAACATGTGTTCTAAATTGTGATATTTATTTTCTGTGCTAAGTGAAAGGGGTAAGAACATTGCTGGTTGACAAAAATATAATTCCTATTGTTAGTCCAGACTGCAATTTCACAAATAAGTAATTGGTTGTGTCAAATCTCTCCACAGCCTTGCTCATATAGTACATTCCCATCTCTGTAAATTTTTCTAGTTTGACCCCCTTCTGAAATATCTTGGCTCCTCCAGCTTTGACCCTCTGAGTATTCCTGACTTTAATTGACCCACCCTTTACCCACCCTGGCTCTCAGCTCCAGAAACTTTTCTATTTCTGCTCCATCTCCCCTCCTTTGCTTCTTAAAACCCAAGCATTCATTATCATCGGTTTTAGTATGTGGCTCAGTTTCTAATTTTGTTTGATAATATTCCTATGAAAGCACCTTTGTAGTATGACTACCAGTTGCTTTTTGTTGTATAGCTCTGGAACCATTCCTATTAATGAATTCTATAATAAATGTTGTATTGTCTCAAACTAAATATTTATCCAGTTCTTACATCTTGCTCTGAATTCACAAGCTGTGCTCCTGCTGCCTTTACAGAGAGGAAGAATCTTTGTCACATCTGTCTCTTTTGTTGTGGTTGATGAAAGCTAATGTGAGAACCTTTTAGCTTGCAGGCTTATGTGTGGCCTGCCACTGTGTGTGTGTCTGTGTGTATGTGTGTGTGTCTGTGTGTATGTGTGTGTGCGCACGCGTGAGTCTGCATGTGTGTAAATCTGCATTTGTGTGCATGTTTAAGTCTCTGTGTGTGCATATGTGTGTGTATTCTGTTTGTGAGTTAGTATGAGGAAGTGTTTAAACTTTTCAGTCTGCCACCATTTGCATTCCTTTTGGTATTTGGTTCGTGTTGCTGAGTTGGGTGACTTGCTTCATTCCTCATTTGGATTTATTGAAGGGGCATCAATGTTTTGCTCATGTTTCTGAGCAGCATTGTCTTATAGCTGCTCGCACACATGTCAGACAGTTATTGAACCATTCAAAAGCAGAACATGAAGATGCTGGAAATCTGAAATGAAAACAAATAAAAATACTGTAAATACTCAGCTCAGCACCCAAACAGAGAGAAATGGAGTGAATGAGCCAAAACCAAAAGGCCACAGACCTGGAGCATTAACCCACTTATCAAACATTTATGTTGGTTATCTGCAATTCCCTTGTCTGTTGCTTTTTATCAATAAAAGTGGAAACAGCAAAGCTGGACTGGGGGTAGATGGACAGGAGTTAGGTTAGGTTAGTCTCTGGAATGTCCACTTTCTTCCTCAACTCAGGATGCGTGTGAAAAATGTCATGTGTCCTTCAATATTCATGTCTGAACCTACCTCAAGCTGTGAGGATCCCATTGGTCAGCTTCCTCTCAGTTTCACAGAATCACTACAGTGCAGGGAGAGGCCATTTCATAGAATCCCTATGGTGTGGAAACAGGCCATTTGGCTCAACAAGTCTACACTGACTCTCCAAAGAGCATCCTACCCAGATTCACCCCCTACCCAATCCCTGTAAACCTGCATTTCCTATGGTTAACACACCTAATCTTTATATCCCTGGACTCTATGGGCAATTTAGCATGGCCAATCCACCTAACCTGCACATCTTTGGACTGTGGGAGGAAACCAGAACATCTGGTGGAAACCCACAGAGACATGGAGGGAATATGCAAATTCCACACAGACAGTTGCTCAATGCTAGAACTGAATCCAGATTCCTGGTACTGTGAGGCAGCAGTGCTAACTACTGAGCCACCAAGCCACCCTGCACATCTTTGGACAGTGGGAGGAAACCAGAGCACCTGATGGAAACCCACACAGAAATGGGGAGAATATGCAAACTTGACAATTTAGGTTAGATTAGATTCCCTACAGTTTGGAAACAGGCCCTTCGGCCCAACCAGTCCACACCGACCCTCCGAAGCGTAACCCACCCAGACCCATTTCCCTTTGACTTATGCACCTAACACTACGGGCAATTTAGCATGGCCAATTCACCTGACCAATTCATCTTTGGACGTGGGAGGAAATCTGAGCACATCCACACAGACACAGGGAGAATGTGCCCGAGGCTGGAATCAAACCTGAGACCCTGGTGCTGTGAGGCAGCAGTGCTAACCATTGAGCCACCGTGCCAACTCATAGATCCTACAGGCAGTTTGACTCACAATAACGAAGCAGTCTTGACCCAGCTCCCAGTTGATTAGAACTGTTCTGTCCTGCAGTGGAAAGGAAAATTCAGCCAATAAAACTAATTATCAAACTGCAGATAAATTAAAATAAGGAGAAAAAACAAAATGTGAGCACTGACAATATCATGTGCAGTGTTAAAGTTTGGGTTGGTTACATGGGTTCTTCAGTACTACCAGTCACTGAATAGTGAGCATCACAGTGGTGTCTATTGAAGGTTTTAGGCCAGGTTTTATATGGGGTGGAGAAAGAAGTGTGGTATTTTTGTCTAATCCCTCCCCACCTTGTAGAAGTGACAGTCATGAGCTGTTCAAATCCATGACTGCATCAATGAGGTGCTGGAGGTGGGTTTAGTGTAGAGTCATATGGCACAGAGATGCCCTTCAGCCCATTGAGTCTGCGTTGACCTACGTACTACTTATCCTACTTTTCAAAATCTCGACTTTGACTGTTATGACTCTTCAAGTGCTGATCTATGTATCTTTTAAAGGTTGGGAAGTTTCCTGTCTGAACTACCCTCCCAGCAGCGCATTCCAGACCCCAACCACCCTCTGGATGAAAATGTATTTCCTCAAATCCCCTCTAAATCTCCTGCCCTTCATCTTAAAATGATGCCTCCTTGTAATTGACCCTTCAACTAAGGGGAGTGGCTGCTTCCTCTCTACCTGAACCATGTCCCCATAATCATATACCCCTCTCAGCCTTTTCTGCTCTAAAGACAATAACCTGAACCTACCCAGCCTCTCATTTTTGTTAAACTGCACCATCCCAGCAACATCCTGATGAATCTCCTCTGCACTCTCCAGTCTGATTACAACTTTCCTGTAATGAGGCAATCAGAACAGCAGACAATACTCCAGCTGTTTCCTAATCAAAGTTTTGTACAGCTCAAACACAACCTCCCTGTTCTTATAATCTATACCGTAACTGATAAAAACAAGTGTCCTGCACCCCTCCTTAACTATCTTATTAATCTAGGCTTCCATCTTCAGGGATCTGTGGACAAGGACCCTGAGATCCCTCTGTCCCTCGCAGTGTCCTGTCATTCATTGAGTTCTCCTCTTGTTAGTTCTTTCAAAGTCCAACACCAGGGTTAAATTCTACCTGAAAAGGATTTGTCCATCTGACCAATGCATTTATATATCCCTGCAATGTACAACCTTTCCTCACTGTCAACCATTCAGCCAATCGTTGCATCATCCACAGACCTGTTTCTCCTGCCACCCCTTCATTCTTATTAGATTAGATTCCCTACAGTGCAGAAACAGGCCCTTTGGCCCAACCAGTCCACACCGACCCTCAAAGAGTAACCCACCCAGACCATTTCCCTCTGACTAATGCACCTAGCACTATGGGCAATTTAGCATGGCCAATTCACTTAACCTGCACAACTTTGGACTGTAAGAGGAAACCGGAGCACCCGGAGAACGTGCAAACTCCACACAGACAGTCACCCGAAGCTGGAATCGAACCTGGGACCCTGGTGCTGTGAGGCAGTAGTGCTAACCACTGAGCCACCATGCCGCCCACAGCTACCTTTATTGTTTGTATATATCATGAACAACAAGGGCTCCAGCACCGATCCATGTAGTACACCACTGGACACCAGTCTCCAGTCACACATAATCTTCTACCCCCACCTCTGTCTCTTGTCACTAGGCCAACTTTGATCCAACTTGCCAAGCGAACCTGGATCCCATGAGCTTTTACCTTCTTGAGACAATTTGCAGTTCTTCCATTCCTCAGGGACAGAAAGTACATCCAATCAGATTGACTGGAGGCTGAGTAGTTGCAAGATTCCCAGAACTCAGACATGATTGCTGCTGGGACCATGAGAGATCCTGAGGTCAGGAACATGAACTCTAGACCGAAAGGTGAGTCGCAGGTCTTGGATGGGGAGTGATTGGAGATCTTAGGGATGGAGAGGAGGGGTTGAGGGCATTGAGTTCTAGGCGCCAAAGGTTGGGGCAGTGGAGAGGGGGGGGGGTTCACAAAATGAAGGTTTACCTCTAAAGAGCACAAAGTACCAGGTAGACTGCCTCTTCCTTTCCACCTTTTCACTGAAGATGGTGAAGTTCATTCATTCTCCTTCAGTCTCTGAATTGTTTTCAATTGACATTTGTTCGGATAAACCAGGCTGTTCCAATATCTATCAGCTGTAACTTTTGTGACCATGTAATTTTTCTGTAAATATGTTTTAAAATATTTCCACAATAATCTGAATTGCATTTACAAATGTAATGAAGAGGTAATTATAGACAAAAAAATGGCAATTTTGCAATTTGTCTTCAAGAGTAGTATTATTTAGACAAAAGGAATATTATTTCTATAATCATTAAAATGGTTAATAAGCAACATAAGCATATCACAATGAGTGCAAACCAATAAAGTGGAACACCTGAATCAATAAGGAAATAAGGATGAGACCCCACTCAGAAAAAAAAAATTGATGCTGCAATAAAGGAGAGTTTGCATCTTCAGACATTTTAGCTTGAGATGACAGTAAAGCAGGCAGATGTTGTGAACAACCATCAGCCACAGATTAGTGGAGCACTCTGCCTCTGATTCAGAACATTGTAGATTCTCAGTCCCACTCCAGAGACCTGATGGTATAATCTAGGCTAATGCTCCAGTGCAATATCATGAGATGCTGTACTGTCAAAATGTTGTCATTCAGATGAGGTTAATCAGCTGAGGCCCTTCCTATCATAGAGTCATAGAGATGTACAGCATGTAAACAGACCCGTCCATGCCGACCAGATATCCCAACCCAATCTAGTCGCAACTGCCAGCACCCAGCCCATATACCTCCAAACCCTTCCTATTCATATACCTAGGAGAAAGTGAGGACTGCAGATGCTGGAAGGGCTTATGCCCGAAACGTCGATTCTCCTGTTCCTTGGATGCTGCCTGACCTGCTGCGCTTTTCCAGCAACACATTTTCAGCTATTCATATACCTATCCAAATGCCTCTTAAATGTTGCAATTGTACAGCCTCCACCACTTCCTCTGGCAGCTCATTCCATACTTGTACCACCCTCTGTGTGAAAAAGTTGCCCCTTAGGTGTCTTTTATATATTTCCCCTCTCACCCTCTAGTTCTGGGCTCCCTGACCCCAGGGAAAAGACTTTGTCTATTCATCCTTTCCATGCCCCTCATAATTTTGTAAACCTCGATAAGGTCACCCCTCAGCCTCCGACGCTCCAGGAAAAACAGCCCCAGCCTGTTCAGCCTCTCCCTATATCTCAAATCCTCCAACTCTGGCAACATGCTTGTAAGTCTTTTCTGAACCCTTTCAAGTTTCACAACATCCTTCCGATAGGAAGGAGACCAGCATTGTACGCAATATTCCAACAGTGGCCTGTACAGCCGCAACATGACCTCCCAACTCCTGTACTCAATACTCTGACCAATAAAGGAAAGCATACCAAATGCCTTCTTCACTACCCTATCTACCTGCGACTCCACTTTCAAGGAGCTATGAACCTGCACTCCAAGGTCTCTTTGTTCACCAACACTCCCTAGGACCTTACCATTAAGCGTATAAGTCCTGCAAAGATTTGCTTTCCCAAAATGCAGCACCTCACATTTATCTGAATTAAACTTCTCAGCCCATTAATGCATCTGGTTAAGATCCTGTTGTAATCTGAGGTAACCCTCTTCGCTGTCCACTACACCTCCAATTTTGGTGTAATCTGCAAACTTACTAACTGTATCTATTATGCTCGCATCCAAATCATTTACGTAAATGACGAAAAGTAGAGGACCCAGCACCGATCCTTGTGGTATTCCACTGATCACAGGTCTTCAGTCTGATAAACCACCCTCTACCACCACCCTCTGTCTTCTACCTTTGAACCAGTTCTGTATACAAATGGCTAGTTCTCCCTGTATTCCTTGAAATCTAACCTTGCTAACCAGTCTCCCATGGGGAACCTTGTCAAACGCCTTACTGAAGTCCATATAGATCACATCTACCGCTCTTGTCCTCATCAATCCTCTTTGTTACTTCTTCAAAAAACTCAATCAAGTTTGTGAGATATGATTTTCCACGCACAAAGCCATGTTGACTATCACTAATCAGTCTTTGCCTTTCCAAATAGATGTACATCCTGTCCCTCAGGATTCCCTCCAACAACTTGCCCACCACCGACGTCAGGCTCACCAGTCTATAGTTCCCTGGCTTGTCCTTACCACCCTTCTTAAACAGTGGCACCACGTTTGCCAACTTCCAGTCTTCCGTCACCTCACCTGTGACTATCAATGATACAAATATCTCAGCTAGAGATCCAGCAATCACTTTTCTACCTTCCCACAGAGTTCTAGGGTACACCTGATCAGGTCTTGGGAACTTATCCACCTATATGCGTTTCAAGACATCCAGCACTTCCTCCTCTGTAATATGGACATTTTTCAAGATGTCACCATCTATTTCCCTAAAGTCTATATTTTCCATGTCCTTTTCTACAGTAAATACAGATGCAAAATACTCATTTAGTATCTCCCCCATTTTCTGTGGCTCCCTACAAAGGCCACCTTGCTGATCTTTGAGGTGCCCTATTCTCTCCCTAGTTACCCTTTTGTCCTTAATGTATTTGTAAAAACCCTTTGGATTCTCCTTAATTCTATTTGCCAAAGCTATCCCATGTCCCCTTTTTGCCCTCCTGATTTCTCTTTTAAGTATACTCCTACTTCCTTTATATTCTTCTAAGGATTCACTCGATCTATCCTGTCTATACTTCACACATGCTTCCTTCTTTTTCTGAACCAAACCCTCAATTTCTTTAGTCAACCAGCATTCCCTATACCTACCAGCCTTTGCTTTCACCCTAACAGGAGTATACTTTCTATGAATTCTTGTTATCTCATTTCTGAAGGCTTTCCATTTTCCAGTCGCCCCTTTACCTGCGAACATCTGCCCCCAATCAGCTTTTGAAAGTTCTTGCCTAATACCATCAAAATTGGCCTTTCTCCAATTTAGAACTTCTTGTGGTTCTGTTTGCCAAGCTGGAAATTTGTGTTGCAGACGTTTCGTCCCCTGTCTAGGTGACATCCTCAGTGCTTGGGAGCCTCCTGCGAAGCGCTTCTGTGATCTTTCCTCCGACATTTGTAGTGGTTTGAATCTGCCGCTTCCGGTTGTCAGTTCCAGCTGACCACTGTAGTGGTCGGTATATTGGGTCCAGGTTGATGTGCTTATTGATTGAATCTGTGGATGAGTGCCATGCCTCTAGGAATTCCCTGGCTATTCTCTGTTTGGCTTGTCCTATAATAGTAGTGTTGTCCCAGTCAAATTCATGTTGCTTGTCATCTGCGTGTGTGGCTACTAAGGATAGCTGGTCGTGTCGTTTCGTGGTTAGCTGAAGAAGGGCTTATGCCCAAAACGTTGATTCTCCTGCTCCTTGGATGCTGCCTGACCTGCTGCGCTTTTCCAGCAACACATTTTTCAGCTCTGATCTCTAGCATCTGCAGTCCTCACTTCCTCCTTGCAGCTTCTGTACAGAGTTAACGTTTCAGGTCAAGTGACCCTTTCTCAGAACTAAATGTATCTATATCTATTTGTAAATTTCTTATTTCTTCATTCCAACTTACTTTCCCATGTGTTGTAGCGTTTGGATATAGTGCATTCTATCCCTGCATCCAAGTTATTAATATGTAAATAGTTGGGGACTGAGGACTGAATCCTGTGGTACCCCACTTAGGTGCATCTTGAATTGAATGTAAAACACTTTGGAGATCCCTGTTGTCGTAAAGGTTGCTATAAGTGTGAATCTTTATTTCTCTTTAACTGCTTGAGGAACTCCAATTTTGTCATTTCCAATATGTTTGGAGGTATTTAAGGCACATCCTGTTGGGTATAGATCAGCTGTAATCTATATGAATATTGGAAAAGACACAAAGGACTGAATAATCTATTCAGAATATGTGTGCTTTGGCCTGTCATGAACTCCAGAAGTTGTTTTTTGCAGCTGAAATTTGTATATTGCAAAATGGGGAGGTGACAGGTCATGCTTTGGAGACCCAGGTTCAAACTCCATCATGGTAGATTGTGAAATTTGATTTTTTTTAAAATCTGGAATTAAGAGTCTACTATTGCTGGAAAAACCCATCTAGTTCACAAATGATCTTTAGGGAAGGAAACTGTTATCCTTACCTGGTCTGGCCTACATGTGACTCAGAGCAATGTGGTTGACTCTTATCTGCCATCTGGGCAATAAATACTGGCCTAGCCAGAGATGCCCTTATTCAGTGAATGAATAAAAAAAATTAGTTCACTCACGGTTTACAAATCACTACTTCCGCCACCTCCAAACGGACCCCACCACAAGGGATATATTTCCCTCCCCTCCCCTATCAGCATTCCAAAAAGACCACTCCCTCCGTGACTCCCTCCTCAGGTCCAAACCCCCCAGCAACCCAACCTCCACTCCCGACACCTTCCCCTGCAACCGCAAGAAATGCAAAACTTGCGCCCACACCTCCCCCCTTACTTCCTTCCAAGGCCCCAAGGGATCCTTCCAAATCCACCACAAATTCACCTGCACCTCCACACACATCATTTACTGCATCCGCTGCACTCGATGTGGCCTCCTCTATATTGGGGAGACAGGCCGCCTACTTGCGGAACGTTTTGGAGAACACCTCTGGGACACCCGGACCAACCAACGCAACCACCCCGTGGCTCAACACTTCAACTCCCTCTCCCACTCCACCAAGGACATGCAGGTCCTTGGACTCCTCCATTGCCAGACCATAGCAACACGACAGCTGGAGGAAGAGCGCCTCATCTTCCGCCTAGGAACCCTCCAACCACAAGGGATGAACTCAGATTTCTCCAGTTTCCTCATTTCCCCTTCCCCCACCTTGTCTCAGTCCCAACCCTCGAACTCAGAACCACCTTCCTAACCTGCAATCTTCTTCTTGACCTCTCCGCCCCCACCCGCACTCCGGCCTATCACCCTCACCTTATCACCCTCATCTTAACCTCCTTCCACCTATCGCATTTCCAACGCCCCTCCCCCAAGTCCCTCCTCCCTACCTTTTACCTTAACCTGCTTGGCACACTTTCCTCATTCCTGAGGAAGGGCTCATGCCCGAAACGTCGATTCTCCTGCTCCTTGAATGCTGCCTGACCTGCTGCACCTTTCCAGCAACACATTTTCAGGTCAGATTGAATGTGTAAATTACTGGGTATTTTTGCATGATGCATTTGAATGGTGTTTGCTTTGTGTGGTACATCACCAGATGCAAATCTAGTTATTAATTGAGTGTAGTCAATGTTATTTAGGTTCTGATGGGAATTCGCTGAGAATGAAACTTTAAACTGGATGTGGCTGAAAATGTTCAGTTCAGTCTGAACTCTGCAGTCAGATTGAGCAATTCTGGATCATGAACAGGCGTCACTGAAAGAGAAGTACCCAACAATCTGAGAGATACGGCCTGTGAGTCCTCACAGAACTAATTATGATTTAAATCTTTAAAACAGTCTCTTGCTGATGAAATATCTGTCAGTGGTTTGACACTTTAATGGACTTTCTATGTTTTTGAGATTCATATTCTGCTGAGTTTTAGTCTCAGCTGATTTGTAGTCATTGCAAGCTACATATGCTTGACTAGGTTTAATTTCTTTCCATTAGGATGTGGATGCCATGTTTTCCCTTTTTGTGTGGATGTAAAAAATCCCAAAGTGTTGAGTCGACAAATAATGGTCCCTGCAGTCCTGTCTAAAATTTCTTAGCCAACATTACAAAAACCTGTTTGGTTACTTTACCATTTCTGTTTGTTGCAGCTTGCTGTGCATGAAGTGGTTGCCATGTTTCCCACATTACAACAGCTCAAACACATGAGCAGTGCCTCATTGGCAGTGCACATATTTGGCACATCCTGATGTGATGAGAGAGCTTTATAAAAACAAAGCTTTCATTTTTCCTGGGGAAGAAAATGCCCTAATTACTTGAAACAGTGTGTCTCTAATTTATGCTTCTGGGTACACGGCAGATTGTAAGTGTACCATGTAGCAAACGACCTGCTGCAATTGGTTTCAGCGTCAGTTTAAAATCACACAGTACCTGCAATATCCCACATTTGTAGAAGACAAAGTTGAAGAGTCAGGCTTTGGAAAGAGAGACATTGAGAGCAGAACTCAGAGGAGTGTGCACAGTCAACATAAAGCAGTGTAGGAGACAGGGTGGAGAACATAAAGCTGTATAATAGAGACAGACAGACAGACAGATGCTCAGAGAGACAGGCAGACAGGCAGGAAAAGAAAATAACCCTCAAGCTTATAAAGAGGCAGGGAAGAGTTTTTAAAAAATGTAAGGCAAGTGTATAGAGCAGCTGGATAGGTGCCAAGTGAAAACAGAGCAACAGGGGTGAGTATGGAGAGAATATGGAGCAGCAGGGGGAGAGTGTGGAGAGATACAGGGCAGCAGGGGAGAATGTGGAGAGAATACAGGGCAGTGGGGAGAGTGTGGAGAGATATAGGGCTGCAGGGGAGAGTGTTGAGAGAGTACAGAACATCAGAGAACAGCTGAGCAAGCTGTTTGCAATCGATGTCTTTATCTCAAATCTGTCTGGCTCAGAGTGATTGAACTGAAGTGCAAATTGGAGACTCCGCTCATAATGGGAGGGCAAATGGTGTGGAAATGTTGATTTCAATTTCACAGGATATTGGCACCAGTACTGGAACATGAAGAGCTGTACCTTCAGGGAATACCCCACCTGAACTAGGCTGGGTACAGGGTCTTAGTGGAAAGGGTAAATGGGGCTTTCACAGCGACTTTAAATGATGAGATGATCAGGTGGGAACGGTAGTATTGATAATAATTTTAAAACAAATAAAAGGGATAAGAACAAATGTGGCAATCAAAAATTATATTTTAACTTGTTACAAGGAGAGGGAAAGCTAAAAATTGTAAAGAAAAGATAAATAGGAAATGTATGAATTAGCAATCAGAGCAAAAGCAGTTAGGCTATGTGGATGAATAAACATTATTTTACAAATGCACATGATAGAAGGAACAATCTGAATTAATTACAGATGTAAATTTAACTTGGGGTATGACATGGTGACCATTATGGAGATAAGTCTGTGCGATGATCAGGATTGGAAACTGAATATATCAGGTGTTACGTTTAAAAGGAAAAACATAGAGTGGATGGGCTAACCTTGGAAGGGCAGGGCTATTTCATGGATGAGAGGATATAATGAGATGTAAGAAACAGTAAGAACTTTGTCAGTAGAATAAATAAATGGAAAATAGATTCAAGACTTTCATAGGAGTCATGTATAGAACCAGGTTTCACGTAAGAATTTGTGTAAACTCAGACATTACACAAGCATGTAGTAAAGACTGGTTTTAATTTTCATACAGATTCCAGTCAGCATACTAGCTCATGTCAGAAAGGAAATAAAATTCCTGAGTATATTTACATTAAATTTCTGCAACAATTTGCCCTAAAACCAACAAAGGAGATCTCCATATTATTTTAGCAATGAATAAAGGAATCACATTTAGATATTAGCCTATCTGTATATGAACAGGCCCCTTGAAATTTCTTCATAATGATAATGTGTGAATATTTATATAATATCCTTTGTAACTAGTTAAATTCAATGTAATTTTGAAAAAGAAGAAACATGAAACATGGATATAGATATTCTAGATTTAGGTGAAGAGATGGTCCACAGTAAAGTGGGAAATCTGTAAATGAGGGAAACAAAAGAAGAACAAATAGAGGTGATCAAAATATAATTTATTGTGATACAGACCAAATTATACCCTTGAGTGCAAAGAGATTTACTTACCAAAAAAAAAGCCATCAATATTGGAAGAGGTGAGAGACAGCATCAAACTAAAAGAAAATTGATGTAGATATGAAAACAGATCCTGGCAACTGATAAAAATAAAAGGAACAGCAAAGTTACCTTTGACTCAGCAAACAGCTGATAAATAATACAAAGAGGAAATACAAAAAGGATCTTGCAAAAAATAACTAAATTAGCATAAACATTTTTTGTAATTACATTAGGAAGAGAGGGACTGAATGTAACTTCCTTGCAAACTGGCAATGAAAATCAGTAAGTGGTGCTGCAAAGGCCAAGAGGTCAGAATTGCCGAACATCTCTTGGAGGGGAAAGTTGAATCAGGGACATAGATTCACCAAACTGACCATGAGTGAAAGGGGAGTAACAGAGACATTAATGTCCTGATAAGTGACATGTCTCCAGGATCAAATGGTTTCTAACTTAGGGTTTTTAAAGCAGGTTGGGAGTGAATGGGAAGGAGATGGGCTGGTCTTCTACATCATTTTCCACATCTCCTGTTGAAAACATATTTGGTGGGAATTCAGACACTGAGTTCAACTCCTACTGTGACAACTGGAGAGTTTTAATTCTACTGATACAATAAATCTGCAATAAATATTTAGTGTCAACAATATTGATCATGGCATTGCTGAATTGGGATAAAAACCCCTCTGGTTCACCAATAATTTTACTCAGTCTGGCCAATACAACTCTACACCCCACAATATTCTCCCAAGATTTTGAAATTGGTTCTATCAAATGGTTACAGAAAAATCAAAGAACAACAAAACTGGATCAAGCAACATTGATCCAGACATTGTGAATGACAAAAGCAGACCTAACCATATCAACATCCTCCTAACTAAGATTTCAGGGTCTATGCCAAGATTAACTGAGTTGTTCTTACAGGCAGGGTGAGGGTGAGGAGAATATGCCTGCATTTACTACATTGCAGAGAGAGAGAGCAATCAGGTTAAAATCCTGGAATTCCCTCCTTAATGACATTGTGGATCTGCCTACAACACATGGACTGCAGTGGTTCAAGATGGCAGCTCACCACCACCTTCTCAAGGACAACTAGGGATGGGTAATAAATGTTGGCCCAGCCAGCAACACCCACGTCTCACAAGTAAATAACAAAAAGTCTCAGTGAAGAGTAAATGGACTCTGCATGGTCAAAACATGAAAGCATCTTCAAATAAAATCAAATAACTGCAGATACTGGAAATCTGAAATAAAACAGAAGTGGTAGAGAAATTCAGCAGGTCTGGTGGCATCTGCAGAGAGAATAACAGTGTTAACACTTGAGTCATAGAACATAGAGTCGTACAGCATGGAAACCAACCCTTTGGTCCAACTAATCCATGCCAATCATGTTCCCAAACTAAACTAGTCCCATCTGCCTGCATTTGGTGCATCTCCCTCCAAACGTTCCTATTCATGTACTTGTCTAAGTGTCTTTTAAGTGTTATAACTGTACCTGCATCCACCACTTCCTCTGGCAGTTCATTCCACATACAAACCACTCTCTGTGTAAAAAAGTTGCTTCTCATGTCTTTTTAAAAGTCCCAGCCTATCCAGCCTATTTTTATAACTCAAGCCCTCCATTCCCAGCAACATCCTGGTAAATCTCTTCTGAACCCTCTCCAGTTTGATAACATTCTTCCCATAGCAGGGCAAACAGAACTGCATACAGTACTCCAGAAGAGGCTTCATCAATGTCCTTTACAACCTCAACATGACATCCCAACTCCTATATTCAAAGATCTAAACACCTATATGCCTTCTCAACCACCATGGCAACCTGTGACACAAATTTCAAAGAATTATGTATCTGAACCCCAAGGCATCTATTTGCCAACACTACTCAGGGCCATACCATTAATTGTATAAGTCCTGCCCTTGTTTCTTTTACCATTGTGCATTGTGTGCAGTTTTGGTCATTGTGTGCAGTTTTGGTCACCATACTATAGGAAGGATGTGGAGGCACTGGAACGGGTGCAGAGGCAGTTTACCAGGATGTTGCCTGGTATGGTAGAAAGATCGTATGAGGAAAGGCTGAGGCACTTGGGATTGTTTTCATTGGAGAAAAGAAGGTTTAGGGGTGACTTGATAGAGGTGTACAAGATGATTAGGGGTTTAGATAGGGTCGACAGTGAGAATTTTTTTCCACGTATGGAGTCAGCTATTACAAGGGGGCATAGCTTTAAATTAAGGGGGGGTAGGTATAGGACAGATGTTAGGGGTAGGTTCTTTACTCAGCAAGTCGTGAGTTCATGGAATGCCCTGCCAATAGCAGTGGTGGACGCTCCCTCATTATGGGCATTTAAGCGGGCATTGGATAGGCATATGGAGGATAGTGGGCTGGTGTAGGTTAGGTGGGCTTGGATTGGCGCAACATCGAGGGCCGAAGGGCCTGTACTGCGCTGTATTCTTCTATGTTCTATGTTCTATCTCGCATTTATCCAAATTAAAATCCATCTGCCCATTGACCCAATTGATCAAGAGCTCTGTGTAATCTTAAATAACCTTCTTCATCTGCAAACTTACTAACCATGCCTTCTATATTCTTATCTAAATCATTTATATAAATAACAAACAAAAGAGCACCCCAGAACCAATCCCTGTGAAACACTGCTGGTAACAGGCCTCCGTGTGAAAAACAACCCCCACCACCACATTGTGCCTCCTATATTCAAGCCAATTTTAGATTAGATTAGATTACTTTACAGTGTGGAAACAGGCCCTTCGGCCCAACAAGTCCACACCGACCCGCTGAAGCGCACCCACCCAGACCCATTCCCCTACATTTACCCCTGCACCTAACACTACAGGCAATTTAGCATGGCCAATTCACCTAATCTGCACATTTTTTGGAGTGTGGGAGGAAACCGGAACACCCGGAGGAAACCCACGCAGACACAAGGAGAATGTGCAAACTCCACACAGTCAGTCGCCTGAGGCGGGAATTGAACCTGGATCTCTGGCGCTGTGAGGCAGCAGTGCTAACCACTGTGCCACCGTGCCGCCCATTTTGTAACCAATTGGCAAAACTCACCCCGAATCCCATGTGATCTAACTTTACTAATTAGTCTACCATACAGAATCTTATTAAAGGCTTTACTAAAGTCCAAGTAAACAACATCTACCGCTCTACCCTCAATCTTTTTGGTTACTTTCTTTAAAAACTCAGTCAAGTTTGTGAGACATGATTTCCATCCCGTAAAACCATGCAGACTATCCCTAATCATTTCTTGCCTTTCCAAATGCATGTAAATCCTATCTTTCAGACAATTTACCCAACACCAAAGTCAGATTAACAGGTTTATAACTCCCAAGGTTCTCCATACAACTTTTCATAAAGAAAGGCACAACATTAGCCACCCTCCACTCCTCTGGCACCTTGCCCATGGTATACAAATATTTCAGCTAGAATCCCAAAATGTCCTGGAATGCACCTGATCAGGTCCTGGAGACTGAATGAAGCTGAACAATCTTGATATTTATGCTAAATAAAAACCGAAAAACAGCAGCTCAGAAACAGAAATGGAAATTGCTGGAAAGGGTCAGTAGGTCTGGCAGCACCTGTACAGAGAAATTAAAGTTAGCATCTTTGGTCCAGTGGCCCTTCCTCAGGAATGACTTTTATGCTGTTGACTAAGGGGCAGGAGGAGCAAATGGTGAGAATGTCCAGAGATAAAAGACAAAGGGAGTCCTGCTGGTGATAAAGGAGGGATTAAGATGTAAAATAATTGTTAATGATAGATTTGAAAAGGAAAAAAATAGGACAGGTCTGCTGAAAACAAAGCCAACATGACCCGATGAAATGAAGTGGGTGTTATAATCAAGCTATGGCTTGATTATAACACCCAACATGAGCAAAACGAATGTAGTGTACAAAATACCATGCAAGGACTGCACAAAACATTATATAGGACAAACAGGAAGACAGCTAACAATCCGCATACATGAACATCAACTAGCCACGAAACGACACGACCAGCTATCCTTAGTAGCCACACACGCAGACAACAAGCAACATGAATTCGACTGGGATAACACTACTATCATAGGGCAAGCCAGACAGAGAACAGCCAGGGAATTCCTAGAGGCATGGCATTCATCCACAAACTCCATCAACAAACACATCGACCTGGACCCAATGTACCAACCACTACAGCGGACAGCTGAAACTGACAACCGGAAGCTCCGGTTTCCTCCCACACTCCAAAAAATGTGCAGATTAGGTGAATTGGCCATGCTAAATTGCAGGGACAGACCACTATAAACACCGGAGGAAACATCAAAGAAGCACTTCGCAGGAGGCTCCCAAGCACTGATGATGTCGCCGAGCTAGGGGACGAAACGTTTGCAACTAAAACTTCAGGCTCGGCGAACAGAACCACAACAACGAGCACCCGAGCTACAAATCTTCTCACAAACTTTGATGTCATCATGTTGCTTCAAGGTCTGGTCTGGAATTAGAAATGACCATCAGTTTTGCAACCAATTTCCATCCATCTCTCGTCTTTACCTGGTCCAGCTTTGACTCTGCCCTTTCTTGAAGAAGGGCCTGTGCCCGAAACGTCGAATCTCCTGTTCCCTGGATGCTGCCTGACCTGCTGTGCTGTTCCAGCAATAAAGTTTCAACTTTGATCTCCAGCATCTGCAGACCTCACTTTCTCCTCTGCCCTTTCTTTGCATGCCAAGCCCACTGACTCTCACAGCTACCTCAACTACTCTGCCTCAAACCCAGCTTCCTGCAAGGATTCCATTTTGTCTCCATTGCATCTGCTCTGATGATATCATATTTCACTGGACTGCCTTTGATATGACTTCCTTTTTCCTCAAGCAAGGATTCCTTTCTCATTTGGTTGACAGAGCCCTTAGCCATGTCCAACTAATTTTCTAAACTTGTCCCCTCCCTCCCACAACAATGACAGGTTTCCTCTTGTCCTCACTTTCCATCCCACCAGTCTCCACATTCAGAGGACGATACTCCATCATTTCCATCTCCTCCAGCAGGATGTCAACATCAAACTTATCTTTCCCTCAACTCCACTGTCAGCATGACACAGAGACCATCTCTGTGACAGTACGGGGCAGCAGGGTGGCTCAATGGTTGGCATTGCTGCCTCACAGAGCAAGGGACACGGGTTTGATTCCAGCCTCAAGCAACTGTCTGTGTGGAGTTTGCACATTCTCCCCGTGTCTGTATGGATTTCCTCTGGATGCTGCGGTTCCCTCCCACAATCCAGTTTGGGTGAATTGGCCATGCTAAATTGCACATAGTGTTCAGGGATGTGTAGGTTAGGTGCATTAGTAAGGGGTAAATGTTGACTAATAGGGTGAGGGAATGGGTTTGGGTGGGGTGCTCTTTGGAGAGTCAATGTGTTGGGCCGAAGGGCCTGTTTCCACACTTTAGGAATTCTACGATTCTATGACACCACGGTCCACTCCTCCATTGGTCCATATACATCTTCATTGTCTATAGCATCTTCCCATGCAATCACAGAATGTGTAACACATGCCTATTTACCTCCACTTGCCTGAATGTCCAAGGCCCCAAACACACCTTCCAGGTGAAGCAAGATTTTACTTGTATTTCATTTGATCTCGACTACTGCATGCGCTGCTCAAAATGTAATCTGTATTACATTGGTCAAACCAAATAGCAACTGGTGGATTGCTTTGTGGAACACCTCCATTCTATCTGTTAGAATGACTCCAACCTTTCAGTTGATTGTCATCTCAGCAAACCATTCTGTTCCCAGCCTGCTACAGTGGTTCAATCAAGCTCAACACAAGCTGGAGGAATAGCACCTCATTTTCTTTAGGTGCTTTCCAAACTTCTGAACTCAACTTTGAGTTCAACAACTTCAGAGTTTGAATACAGAGGAACCTCGAATATCCAAATGAGATGGGTGGGCAGTATTTCGTTTGGATAATTGATTATTCAGATAATCGATTTGACCTTAAACAAGGAAAGCCATACTGATCTAATGCTGTGCTCTACTCTTTCCTCTACCAGAGAGTTTGTTTAAATCTATAATATTGATGAGTCTGCTATTTAAACAAACCAGTCTTTGCATTCTGCAAATTGTAGGTTAAACACAGAAGGACTAAACCCTTACCATCACATAAATATATGAAATCCCAGCATTAAAGAAGGTCCCGAACAGTTTGTACAATCACAAGAGCATTTATCAGTTTCTACTGAACTCAGTGTCGCAATAGAAAGACAGAAGTGCCGCTTCACACATGCGTTTACTTTCTCTGCCATTTTTTCCATGAACGGCCAGGTAAAGTGATGGGAATAAAGTATTTACTTTTTGCAAAGGGTTGTATAATAATTACACAAAAAAAAACAGTCGCTGATGGTTTAGGTGCTTGTATTTCTTTGTTTTTGCCAGCATTTTCACATGTTCCTCAGTGCAGGTAATCCAAATACACTTACCTCTTTGATGTAACATTTCTACAGGACCTTGAGATATTCTTCGGATAATCCAAATTTCAGATAATTGATATTCAGATAATTGAGGTTCCTCTGTATTACCCTCCCATTGTGTCTTGCTTCTATCTTGTTAACTTTGCTCTCAACAGAGTTGTCCTATTTTCTATTGTTCATGCCTATTATTAACATCTATTTTACACCTCAATCACTCCTTGATCACCATTAAAACTCTCTCTGTCTTTCTACTTGCTCCTCCTCCCCATCTTTCAACAGCATAAATCCATTATTTTCCAACCCCATTCAGCTCTGAAGAAAAGCCATTGGACTCAAAATGTTAATTCCATATCAAAGATCCTGAGTTTTTCCATCGTTTTCTGTTTTTCTTTAGGAAAGGTCTTTCCTCTGACTGGGGTTTCCAGAATTGGGTAATATTGTCAGAATAAGAGGTAGCCAATGGATGATTGAGACGTAAAGAAAATCATTCCCAGGGACAGAGATGGAGGTGATAGAATGTTATGAATTGTCCTACCAATAGAGGCTCAGGCACTGAGCGTGCTCAATTAATGCCTTCTGGAGAGAAAGATCGCTAGAGATGTACAGGTAGTGAGGAAATTTGGTGATGAGAATGATGTGGGAGAGTTGTAGAGCATACTCTAGGGTTTGTCTGCATTACAGTTGCCCCCCTTTGTCTCTTCATATGTTCTTACAAAGTTTTACAAGTTATCAGTAAAGCTTGGTCCACCTTTGAAGCATGTGTTGAGGTACGTGAAAGCAAAGTGGGACAAAATGGCACGTGTCTTTCAAATGCAGCAATGTTTCCCCTGAAGTGGCAGGAGTATTTGTGGTGGGCAGGTGAGAAGGTGGTAATAATAAGTCACTGGATTCATGATCTGTTCTGAAGGCATAGGTTTGAATGCTGCCAGGGCAGATGATCAAACTTGAATTTATTGAAAAGACTCTAATTTAGTGGCAACCACGTTGTTATAATTGCTTCCTTCAGTGAAGGAAATCTGTCATCCTTGCCTAGGCTGACCCACATGTGACTCCAAACCCACAGCAATACAGCCAGCCATTTAGTTCAAGGGCAAATAGAGATAGGTTACTGGCCCAGCCAGCTATGCTCACATCCCATGAACGAATATTAAGTTATGCACAACTATCACAAAGGCTAGATTTATTCATGTTGTTTGATACTTCAAACGGATTACAGTTCAGGGGGAGTCAAAGTGAGAAAGGGCCCTTTATGCAACTGAGTAAAATAATCGATCATTCAGTGATCTATCACAGAAAAAAACAAAAGCTGTGAATGACACACACTTGTCTGACTTGTTTTGTAAACATCAAAATGGAGAACCAAAATGATAGTACATTCACCAGAATGACCCATTCACTCATTTTCAAGTATTATCTTTTTTTTGCTGGTTTGCCCTTCTGGGAAGTCCCAAAGCAAAAGAAGCAGGGTCCCAAACAGTAGGCTTTAAAAACACACATTACCGAACACGCAAGTCTGCAGCTCACTCGGCCTGGAATCTGTTTGCAGAAATGCTTCCAGAGGCTGTCAACTTTGTTCTGGCCTCTTTGTCTCTATAACGGACTTAACAGGTGAGATACCTTTCTTGTTTAATCTCCTCCTCTCCAAAGATACCTCTCCTTTGTGAAGTGAGTTGTGGAAGGTGATCCATGAAATTCTTTCTGAGATTTATTGCAGGGCCTGGCCTGAGTGTTCCATATATTGGAATTTCATTTTGAGTAGGTGTGTGGTCTTCATCCTCCCTACACATTTAACCAGCCATTCACACAACCTGCTCATTCACACATCCTGCCAATCCATTCATATCCTGCCCATTCACCCTCCCTACACATTTACCTAGCCATTCAAATACTCTGCCTGTTCACTCATTGATCGATTCATTAAAATTCACATTTGATATTTGAGCTTAGCCTGCCCTAAACAGTGAGTGTGAATGCTGTGCTGACTCTTTTTGCTGGTATCGGTGTAGATTCCTACCCTGAGGATGCTGCATCAGAGTTCAGAAACTTTTAAAATCAGGAAAGTATACAGTATTGGACTGACCAGCGATGGTACCATTGCTGATTGGAAGATTTGGGCTCATCAGCACAATTAGTTTGTGGTCAATTGGAGGTCATGAACTTTATTAGCCTTTACAAAATACTTTTCTCATGCATTAAATGACATGTTACCTCCACATGTTTAAAGACTTTATACATTAGACCATCTGGTCAGTGTGTGTACTAATAATAAACTAACAGTATTCTGGCACAAGTTTAAATGTCAGAGCAGTTGGAAGCATTTTGTCTTCATGCAAATACATTCGCCTGGATCCTGCTGTGTTATGTATTTTTTGCTCTAAGAAGGGAAGAGGAGTAAACTCACAATTACACATGGTTTGAACTGCATGCTCAATCTTTCCCACCCTGAGGGGGTCTTTAATATTTATACCTGTTTGTGAAGCTGTGCCTCCTCTCAGTTCAATCATCAAATGTCAACCTGCTGTCATTCCCATTCTAAGTGAGAGGAATTACCTGAATACAGGCACCAAGTAAAGAGCAATTTGTGAAACCAGCTTGTTAAAAACACCAGCTGAGCTTGTGATTTGGCCCTCTGCAGCTCACTGAGAGACACTCATTCCAAGTGCTTCTGGCTGTTTCAGTTTGAATGACAGTACAATGATAGTGAGGAGGCAAATTGACCAAACACTCAGAATGGATGGAATCTGAGAATGACCTTCAGGAAATGACTGACTGTAAAGCACAGAAGAAATCATAGGGGCATTGATTTTTCATAAGTATTCTTTGAACATTTTTGTGCAGTGAAGGTGGTGTTTGGCACACTTGCCTTTATTGGTCAGTACATTGAGTTGGGATGTCATGTTGTACAGGACATTGGTCAAGCCATTTTTTTGAATATTGCATTCAATTCTAGTCTCCCTGCTATAGAAATGATGTTGTTAAACTTGAAAGTTTTCAGAAAAGGTTTATAAAGATGTTGCTGAGAAAGGAGTGTTTGAGCTATGGGGAGAGGCTAAGTAAGCTGGGGCCTTTTTCCCCGGACCACCAGAGGCTGAGGGCTGACCTTATAGAGGTTTATAAAATAATGGAGCACATGGATAGGATGAATCACAAAAGTCTTTTCCTGGAAGTAGACGAGTCCAAATCTTGAGGGCACAGGTTTAAGGTGAGAGAGGAAAGACTTAAATGATACCTTTACTCTAAGAATAACTACTTAGCATTTGCTCACAGTGCTGCTATATCATGAGAAACTAGGATCTGAGAGAAAGGGTCTAAATAGTTTGTTTTCAAAGGTACCTTGTGAGATTTTCTGGGGCTCCTAATTTGTTCCCACTAACCTTTTTATTGGGCGATACAGTCACAAAGGGCAAAATCTTTCTAGCCACTCAAAATTGTGAGCATTGGTGAGAAATTTTCAATGTCAATTTTCCAACTTATGGACTGGTGTTGGACTAGGGTGGACAAAGTTAAAAATCACACAACACCAGGTTTATTTGGAAGCACTAGTTTTCAGAGTGCTGCTCCTTCGTCAGGTAGTCTGATGTAGGAGCAGTGCTCTGAAAGCTAGTGCTTCCAAATAAACCTGTTGGATTATAACCCGGTGTTGTAGATTTTTAAAACTTTCCAAATGTCATCACTCACTGGAGTAGTGAGCGGGAAATCAAGCCCCACCAAACCCATCACTAATAAGAAAAGATTTAGTAAATCTATCCAAAGTCCCCAATTTAGCTGACTGGTTAGCACAGGCTAAATAAAACAGCTCTGAGGAAGGGTCACCGGACTTGAAACATTAACTTTGATTTGTCTTCACAGATGCTGTCAGACCTGCTGAGCTTTTCCAGCAACTTTTCTGTTTTTATTTCTGATTTACAGCATCAGCAGCTCTTTCGATTTTTAAATTAAACACTCCCCAGGTTTGAGTACTTCACAAGAATAAAAAACAGAAATAAGAACAGGAGTAGACCTGCTCTGCCTTTCAATAGGATCATTGCTGATATTCCTCTTGTCCACTTTCCTAAACTTTCCCTGTAACACTTGATTCCCAGTTTATTTTGAACAAACTATTGTTAACCAATGGCAATTGGGAAACATTAATTGTTAACTTAGAACTATCCATAACTGAAACTCTACCCCTTTTAAATTCACCTACCACATATAGGCAGGCACATAAAAACAGACAAGACAGGGTAACAAAAAAGGCATTTGGTGTACTTGCCTTTTTTGGTCAGTGCATTAACTATAGGAGTTGGGAGGTCATGTTGTGCTGTACAGGACATTAATTAGTCCACTTTTAGAATACTGCATTCAATTCCAGTCTCACTGCTATAGAAAAAATGTTGTTAAACTTGAAAGTGTTCAGAAAATATTAACAAAGATGTTGCTGAGACAGGAGGATTGAGCTACAGGGAGAGGCTGAGTAGGCTGGGACATTTTTCCTTGAACCAGCGGAGGCTAAGGGATGACCTTATAGAGGTTTATAAATTATAAAGATAGGGTGAATAACCAAGGTCCTTTTCCAGTGTAGTGGAGTCCAAAACTAGAGAGCATAGGTTTAAGGTGAGAGGAGAAAGATTTAAAATGGACCTAAGGGGCAATTTTTTCATGCAAAGGGAAATGGAATGGCATGTGTGGAATGAGTGCCAGAAGAAGTGGTAGAAGCTGGTACTATTACAACATTTAAATGGCATCTGAATGGGTATGTGAATAGGAAGTGTTTAGAGGGATATGGGCCAAATGCTGGCAAATGGGACAAGCTTAATTTAGGATATCTGGTCAGCATGGACAAGTTGAACCAAAGGGTGGTTTACAACTCTACCACTCTGTGACATGGTTATTATGGATGAAAAAAAGAGATGATCAAGGAATCACATAGGAATCAATGATATAATTCATAGGATTTGGCATGTTTTCTTTCCCTTCTTTTCAAGTTGTTTTATTTCTTTCCTGTTGACACAAATTGTTTGCACATCAGTGCTCTCTTTCACACATTGGTTCAAAATTTGTCTTTTCACTGTTTTTGAAATTGTTTTGTTCTTCTATAAAGGGAATTTGCAGAGAAAAGTAAGTGGAAGACAGTGAGCTGGTACTGAAGGCTTTCTAGTACCTCCACATAAGATACAGACAGGGATATTATTGATGTTTTCCCTTTGTGGGCTGGTTGGTTTTCTCTTGCACTGGCCCCACACAAACTATGGTCACCTGTCCAGGAGCCAATAAAATGTTGTCAAGTAATTGTCCCCCAGTTTAAAATTTATTGGTTGTGTAGTGTCTGCTTTTCAGCTCATTGTTACAGGAAACATGTAACGTTGTATATGATTTGCAATGTGCTCCAATAAACATGGTTTTTAAGATTGCAGCTTTTTCTTTGCAAGATCTCCTTAGTTTAAAGCTGTATCTTATTTTTTTCAATTTAGGACACAGTACATAAATAAAGGAAATGAAAAGATGTGGCCTTTACATATCTAAGTGTTAAATAGCAGGATGAGACTCTTACTAGTGAGAGGCATGAGGCCTAATTGCAGACATAAGCATGCATTATCAATTTCTTCCAGACCTTCCAGCTCTAGTTTCTCTGGTTTGATTTTTTTTAGTAGTAGTGTGAAGAAAGGCTGTTGGACCCAAAGAAACAGTTCCAGGATGGTGCTCTCTGACTTCTCTCCTGTAAGACCCTGTGTTTGATTTTACCATTTGTGCCAAGGGGTGTTTATGGGGATTGTTGCAAGTATTTGGAACAGCATCATTAAGTTGGGATGATCTGTTGGGTTTTCAGAGAGGTTAAGTTATTCGGTATTCTATTTTCTATTGTTTGTATTTCATTCAGTAATCTTGTAAATAAATTCTGTTTTGTTTAAAACTAAGCGGTTTGACCAGAAATATTTCTCCTGGAATATCCATTGTACACCTGATTAAAACAATTAGCAAAGTTAGGGTTTGGTCTACCTCCCTGAAATGTTTTGAAGGGTCTGACCTGGTCCATAACACGAGCTAAAAGTTAGCCCCGAGAACAAATAGTCACATGTGTTGATTAACCAACAGTTTTATACCCTCGTGATTTATCAACAGCTATACTTAAGAGGGAAATGTATACTTAAGAGGGAAATCAGGAGGGCAAAAAGGGGACATGAGATAAATAGAGTTAATGAGAATCCAGAGTTTTAACAAATACATTAACATTTAATTAACATTAATATTTAACAAATACAGAAGGGTAACTATAGAGAGAATAGGGCCCCTCAAAGATCAGCAAGGCGGCCTTTGTGTGAAGCCACAGGAGATGGGGAGATACTAAATGAATATTTTGCATCAGTGTTTACTGTGGAAACGTATATGGAAGATATAGAATGTAGAGACATAGATCTTGAAAAACTTCCATATTATAGAGGAGGAAGTGTTGGATGTCCTGAAATGCATAAAAATGGATAAATCTCCATGACCTGATCAGGTGTACCCTAGTACTCTGGGGAAGCTAGGGAAGTGATTGCTGGGTCTTGTGCTGAGATATTTGCATCATCAATAATCACGGGTAAGATGCCAGAAGACTGGAGGTTGGGTAACATGTTGCCACTATTTAAGAATGGCGGTAAAGAAAAGCCAGGGAACTATAGACCGGTGAGCCTGACATCAGTGGTCGACAAGTTGTTGGAGGGAATCCTGAGGGACAGGATGTACATGTATTTGGAAAGGCAAGGACTGATTAGGGATAGTCAACATGGCTTTTTGCCAGGGAAATCATGTCTCACAAACTTAATTGAGTTTTTTAAAGAAGTAACAAAGAGGATTGATGAAGGCAGAGCGGTAGATGTGATCTATATGGACTTCAGTATGGACTATATTCAGTATGGATCTATATGACTATATTCGACAAGATTCCCCATGGGTTAGCAAGGTTAGATCTCATGGAATACAGGGAGAACTAGCCATTTGGATACAGAACTGGCTCAAAGGTAGAAGACAGAGGGTGGTGGTGGAGGGTTGTTTTTCAGATTGGAGGCCTGTCTGGTCTCCTTCCTATCGGAAGAATGTTGTGAAACTTGAAACGGTTCACAAAAGATTTACAAGGGTTGGAGGATTTGAGCTATAGGGAGAGGTTGAATAGGATAGAGCTGTGGTAAAAACAATGACTGCAGATGCTAGAAACCAGATTCTGGATTAATGCTGCTGGAAGAGCACAACAGTTCAGGCAGCATCCAAGGAACAGCGAAATCGACGTTTCGAGCAAAAGCCCTTCATCAGGAATAAAGGCAGTAAGCTTGAATCGTGGAGAGATAAGCTAGAGGAGGGTGAGGGTGGGGAGAAAGTAGCATAGAGTACACTGGGTGAGTGGGGGAGGGGATGAAGATGATAGGTCAGGGAAGAGATGGTGGAGTGGATAGGTGGAAAAGGAGATAGGCAGGTAGGACAAGTCTGGACAAGTCATGGGGACAGTGCTGAGCTGGAAGTTTGGAACTAGGGTGAGGTGGGGGAAGGGGAAATGAGGAAACTGTTGAAGTCCACATTGATGCCCTGGGGTTGAAGTGTTCCAAGGCGGAAGATGAGGCGTTCTTCCTCCAGGCGTCTGGTGATGAGGGAGCGGCGGTGAAGGAGGCCCAGGACCTCCATGTCCTCGGCAGAGGGGGAGTTGAAATGTTGGGCTACGGGGCGGTGTGGTTGATTGGTGTGGGTGTTCCGGAGATGTTCCCTAAAGCGTTCTGCTAGGAGACGCCCAGTCTCCCCAATGTAGAGGAGACCGCATTGGGAGCAACGGATACAATAAATGATATTAGTGGATGAGCAAGTAAAACTTTGATGGATGTGGAAGGCTCCTTTAGGACCTTGGATAGAGGTGAGGGAGGAGGTGTGGGCGCAGGTTTTACAGTTCCTGCGGTGGCAAGGGAAAGTGCCAGGATGGGAGGGTGGGTTGTAGGAGGGCATGGACCTGACCAGGTAGTCACGGAGGGAACGGTCTTTGCGGAAGGCGGAAAGGGGTGGGGAGGGAAATATATCCCTGGTGATGGGGTCTTTTTGGAGGTGGCGGAAATGTCAGTGGATGATTTGGTTCATGCAAAAGTTGAGCATGAACTTTAGGGTGGAAGGTGAGCACCAGGGGCGTTCTGTCCTTGTTACGGTTGGAGGGGTGGGGTCTGAGGGCGGAGGTGCGGGATGTGGACGAGATGCGTTGGAGGACATCTTTAACCACGTGGGAAGGGAAATTGCAGTCTCTAAAGAAGGAGGCCATCTGGTGTGTTCTGTGGTGGAACTGGTCCTCCTGGGAGTAGATACGGCGGAGGCGGAGGAATTGGGAATACGGGATGGCATTTTTGCAAGAGGTAGGGTGGGAAGAGGTGTAATCCAGGTAGCTGTGAGAGTCGGTGGGTTTGTAAAAAATGTCAGTGTCAAGTCGGTCGTCATTAATGGAGATGGAGAGGTCCAGGAAGGGGAGGGAGGTGTCAGAGATGGTCCAGGTAAATTTAAGGTCAGGGTGGATTGTGTTAGTGAAGTTGATGAATTGCTCAACCTCCTCGTGGGAGCACGAGGTGGCGCCAATGCAGTCATCAATGTAGCAGAGGAAGAGGTGGAGAGTGGTGCAGGTGTAATTACGGAAGATCAACTGCTCTACGTAGCCAACAAAGAGACAGGCATAGCTGGGGCCCATACGTGTGCCCATGGCTACCCCTTTGGTCTGGAGGAAGTGGGAGGATTCAAAGGAGAAATTGTTAAGGGTGAGGACCAGTTCGGCCAAACTAATGAGAGTGTCGGTGGAAGGGTACTGTTGGGGACGTCTAGAGAGGAAAAAACGGAGGGCTTGGAAGCCCTGGTCATGGCGGATGGAGGTGTAGAGGGATTGGATATCCATGGTGAAGATGAGGCGTTGGGGGCCGGGGAACCGGAAGTCTTGGAGGAGGTGGAGGGCGTGGGTGGTGTCTCGAACGTATGTGGGGAGTTCCTGGACTAGGGGGGATAGGACAGTGTCGAGGTAGGTAGAGATGAGTTCAGTGGGGCAGGAGCATGTTGAGACAATGGGTCGGCCAGGGTGGTCAGGCTTGTGGATCTTGGGAAGGAGGTAGAACCGGGCAGTGCGGGGTTCCCGGACTATGAGTTTGGAAGCTGTGGGTGGGAGATCTCCTGAGGTGATGAGGTTCTGTATGGTCTGGGAGATGATGGTTTGGTGATGGGGGGGGTGGGGTCATGGTCGAGGGGACAGTAGGAAGAGGTGTCCTCGAGTTGGCGTTTGGCTTCAGTGGTGTAGAGGTCAATGCGCCAGACTACCACTGCGCCCCCTTTATCCACTGGCTTGATGGTGAGGTTGGGATTGGAGCAGAGGAATTAGAGGGCTGCGCGTTGTGAGGGTGAGAGGTTGGAGTGGGGGAGGGGGGTAGACAGGTTGAGGCGGTTAATGTCCCAGCGGCAGTTGGAAATGAAGAGGTCGAGGGCAGGTAATAGGCCAGCGCGGGGTGTCCAGGTGGATGCAGTGTGTTGGAGGTGGGCGAAGGGGTCCTCGGAAGGTGGGCGGGAATCCTGATTGTGAAAGTAAGCTTGGAGGCGGAGGCGACGGAAGAATTGTTTGATGTCACGGCGTGTATTAAATTCATTGATGCGTGGACGGAGGGGGATGAAGGTGAGTCCTTTGCTGAGGACTGATCGTTCGTCCTCAGTGAGGGGGATGTCTGGGGGGATGGTGAAAACTCGGCAGGGCTGGGAGCTGGTATCTGGTGTGGGTGTAGAGCTGGGAGTGGGGACAGAACCTGTAACTGCAGTGAGTGTGATGGTGGGGGGAATGGGGGTGGAGTCATGAGCAGGGGTAGTGTTCCCCTCGGCGTTCTGGGGCGTGGGGATAGTGACAGTGGGGTCTGTGGGGGGCGTGTCAGCAGAATGCAGCTGAGTAGCCCTGTTGGGGGCGGAAGTGGTGGTGACCACGACAGTGGGGGTGGCGGAAGTCACTGAGCACATGGCATCAGCGATGATATGAGGGGCGGAAGTGATGTCACGTGTGATGCATGAGGAATTGTGAGGGGTGGAAGTGGTTATGGGAGTGGCCATGATGGGGGCGGAAGTGACATCATCAATCAGCATGGGGGTGGCAGCTGCATTAGCCGCATGGCTAATGGCGTCTGAGTAGATTCCGAGGCCAGGGGAATCTTCTGGAATGTTTGAGGAGTGCTGGTTATGGAGGTAGGTGGATAAAAGTTTGTTGTACTTACAGTTTTTGATGTTTGAGATGGAATTGAAATACTGTTTGTTGAGAGTATGAATTCTCCTGAGGATGTAGTACAGAGTGGGTCCTTTGCAATTCCGAGAGAGTGTGGCCCTCAGCTGAGGCAGGGCTGACTGTAGAGAGGTTAGGTGCCGGCGCATTGCTGCAAGTGTGGAGCAGAGGATCTTGAAGGAGAACTGTTGTTGGTGTTTTTGAATCTGTAGTCTGTACTGTTTGTCCTATTCGGGTCCGAACTCTGCTGGTTTAAAGGTGGTCCGGAGTCCGTGTGGGATGAGTTGGTTACGGAGGCAGGCACTGAGGAAGCAAATGTGGCTGTGGTAGCGAGTTTGTTTCACGTCATGGTTGAAGAGCTTCAGGGCAGAGGAAATGACCTGGGAGTTGCAGTGGGAGAGGGACTCCCTGAGATTCTTGTAGAGAGAGGAGGAAAACTTCTTCAAGGCAGGCCTCCTTCACCGCCGCTGCCTCACCATCAGACGCCTGGAGGAAGAACGCCTCATCTTCCGCCTCAGAACACTTCAACCCCAGGGCATCAATGTGGACTTCAACAGTTTCCTCATTTCCCCTTCCCCCACCTCACCCTCGTTCCAAACTTCCAGTTCAGCACTGTGACTTGTCCGGACTTGTCCTACCTGCCTATCTCCTTTTCCGCCTATCCACTCCACCCTTTCCTCCCTGACCTATCACCTTCATCCCCTCCCCCACTCACCCATTGTACTCTATGCTACTTTCTCCCCACCCCCACCTCCACCTCCACCTCCACCCTCCTCTAGCTTATCTCTCCACACTTCAGGCTTACTGCCTTTATTCCTGTTGAAGGGCTTTTGCCCGAAATGTCGATTTCGCTGTTCCTTTAATGCTGCCTGAACTGCTGTGCTCTTCCAGCACCACCAATCTAGGATACAGCTGTACTCCCTGGAGCATTGGAGGATGAAGGGATTTATGGAGGTTTATAAAATCATGAGGGGCATGGAAAGGGTATATAGACAAAGCCTTTTCCATGGAGTGGGGAGTCCAGAACTAGAGGGCATAGGTTTAGGATGAGAGGGGAAAGCTATAAAAGAGACCCAAGGGGCAACTTTTTCATGCAGAGGGTGGTGCGTGTGTGGAATGGGCTGCCAGAGAAAGTGGTGAAGACTAGTACAATCGCAATATTTAAAAGGCATCTGGGTGGGTATATGTATAGGAGGGGTTTGGAGGTATATGGGCCAGGTGCTGGCAGGTGGGACTAGATTGGGTTGGGATATCTGGATGACATGGATGAGTTGGATCGAAGGGTCTGTTTCTATGCTCTACATCTCTGACTCTATGACGCTATGACTGTCTATGTGAAGTTTGCACATTCACCCAGTGTCTGCGTGGGTTTCCTCCAGGTGCTCTGGTTTCCTCTCACAGTCCAGAGGTGTGATGGTTAGGTGGGTTGACCATAGGAAATTGACTACAGTGTCCAGAAATGTACAGGTTAGGCATGGGAAATGTAGGGTTACAAGGATAGGTAGGGAGGTGAGTTTGGAGGTATACTTTTTTGGAGGGTTAGAAACATAGAAAATAGGTGCAGGAATAGACCATTCAGCCCTTCAAGCCTGCACCACCATTCAATATGATCATAGCTGATCATGCAATCTCAGTATCCCATTCCCACCCTCTCCCCATACCCCTTGATCTCTTTAGCCGCAATAGTCATATCTAATGAACTGGCCCCAACAGCTTCCTGTGGGTCAAAATTCCACAGTTTCTTCCTCATCTGAATCCTGAATGGCTTACGCTTTATTCTTAGACATCCTATTTTGGACTTTCCCAGCATTGGGAACATTCTTCCTGCATCTAGCCTGCCCGGGCCCAACAGGATTTTAAATATTTCTGAGATTACCCCCTCATTCTTCTAAATTCTCATGAATACAAGCCCAGTTGATCCAGTCTTTTCTCATATATTAGATTAGATTAGATTAGATTAGATTACTTACATTAGATTACTTACAGTGTGGAAACAGGCCCTTCGGCCCAACAAGTCCACACCGACCCGCCGAAGCGCAACCCACCCATACCCCTACATTACCCCTTTAACCTAACACTACGGACAATTTAGCATGGCCAATTCACCTGACCCGCACATCTTTGGACTGTGGGAGGAAACCGGAGCACCCAGAGGAAACCCACGCAGACACGGGGAGAATGTGCAAACTCCACACAGTCAGTCGCCTGAGTCGGGAATTGAACCCGGGTCTACAGGCGCTGTGAGGGAGCAGTGCTAACCACTGGGCCACCGTGCCGCCCACAATCCTGCCATCCTGGGGATCAGTCTGGTGAACCTTCGCTGGACTGCCTCAACTGTAAGAATGACCTTTCTCAAACTAGGAGACTAAAACTGCACACACTACTCAAGGTGTGGCCTCACCAAGGCTCTGTATAACTGCAGCTAGACATCCTTACTCCGATACTCAAATCGTCTTGCTATGAAGGAGAATATGCCATTAGATTGCCTCGCCACCTGCTGCACCTAGATTCCAAACTTCGACAACATTTCCACGATGATACCCAGGTCTTGTTGTACCTCACCTTTGACCAAACTGCCACTTTTCAAATAATAATTTGCCTTCCTGTGACCAAAGTGGATAACCTCACATTTATTCACATTATATTGCATATTCCAAGTATTTGCCAACTCAGCCAGTCTATCCAAGCCATCCTAAAGCCTCTTAGCATCCTCCTCACAGCACACACTGTCATCCAGTTTAATGTCATGTGCAAATTTATAAATATTGCATTCAATTCCTTTATCCAATTTGTTAATGTATATTGTTAACAGCTGAGGTGCCAGCACTCAAACCTGTGGCACCCCACTCGTCACTGCCTGCCATTCTGAAAAGGATCTGTTTATTCCAAATCTCCCATCTGGCAGCCAGTTCTCTATACATCTCAGTACATTATCTCTGATACTATGAGCTTCAATTTTTCTTATTAATCTCTTGTGTGGAACCTTGTCAAAAGCCTTTTGACAGTCCAGAAATGCAACATCTACTGATTCACCATTGCCTACTCTACTAGTTACATCATCAAAAAAATTCCAGAAGATTTGTCAGGCATGATTTCCCTTCAGTGAATCTATGCTGATTAGAACCGATTGTGTCACTGCTTTCCAAATGTTCAGTTATTACATTTTTAATGGTTGACTCTAGCATTTTCCCACCATCAATGTCAGGCTAGCCGGCCGATAATTCTCCATTTTCTCTCTTCCCTCCTTTTTTTAAAGAGAGGAGTTACATTAGCTACTATCAAGTTGATTGGAATGCTTCCAGAGTTTACAGAATGCTGGAAAATGATCACCAATGCATCTGCTGCGTTTAGGTCCACATCCTTAAGTACTCTGGGATGTAGAGCATCAAGCTCTGGGGACTTATTTGGTTTTAATCCCACAAATTTTCCCAATACTATCTCCTGACAAATAAGGATTTCTTTCAGTTCCTCCTTCATTTTTGACCCTCTGTCCCCTCGCATTTCCTGAAGGTTAATTATGTCCTCCTTAGTAAAGACATATCCAAAATATTTGTTCAACTGGTCTGCCGTCTCTTTGTTGAATTCCCTTGCCTCTTTTAACACTTTTCCCCTTTCAGCATTTGGCTGATCAGCCCTGATCTTATTGAATGGTAGGGCAGGCCTGAAGTCTAGTACTGCTCTTATATCTTATGTTCAGCTGACTTTATCTGAGAGGTTACACTCTGTTGTCTTGCACTGAGTTCCTCCCTTGGCTCTGACAGAACACATAAATAACAAATTGCATGGGCATGGTTATGCTCTCTATACTGACTCTATACTGACTATACTGACTTTTATAGAGATAAAAGGCTAGTTTCATGCCTCACCACTTTTCTATGGACCTGTATGTTGGAACAATCATTGCCAGTGACACACATAGACAGCTGAGGATATAAATACCAACTCAGCCAGCAACACACATCCATGAAAGAACAATTTTAAAAATTACATTAATGTAAAATAGCTCAACTCTGTAACTTGTCACTTACAAGTTACACATGATCCATTTCATGGCATCCTTTCAGTAGTTTTACATCCAATGGAAATGCCTGACAACACTGTAATGAGTTGATAATCTGAAGTTTTGGATTTAACAAGTGGATTTATTTTAACAGGAATTAAAGGAGGATTAAGAATGAGGCAAGCCAGCCAGAGTAATAGAATGGGGAAAGGACAAGACAGAGAAACACAGGGATTGTCCACCCCGACCTTGATACTTCAGGGAAAGATTTGGGGAGAGGTGAAAAATTGGGATACAGAGAATTCAGCAATGGGGAGAGGAGGAAAAGGGGATGGGAGAGATTCAGTATATTTGAGATCAACTAATGGATGAAATATTGTATTTTAGTGCCAAAGGATTAAGTAATACCTGAAAAATGACCATTCAAAGTGAATGAAAGCAGTTAAGTTTGAATAATGTTGAAAGATGTCAAAGATTTCTGATACAGCTTGTTCAAGCTGGTTGAGTGAATGCTCCCCTGGGTCTTCTTCTATTTGGAAATTTCTTTCATGGATAGGACCAGCAGGAATCTCGGTTTTCCTTCTGCCCACCTTTGTTACTCCTCCAATCACAGATTCCATCTCTCCCAAACTTGCTGTTCCTCCATTTATAGATTCTGTCCATTAAGGAGCAGGAAGATAAACAGAGAAAGAACTTGGAGGGCCATGAGAATGACAGAATATCTGATAGGAGTCTGGATTAGTGGTGCTGGAAGAGCACAGCAGTTCAGGCAGCATCCAAGGAGCTTTGAAATCGACGTTTCGGGCAAAAGCCCTTCATCAGGAATAAAGGCAGTGAGCCTAGAGCGTGGAGAGATAAGCTAGAGGAGGGTGGGGGTGGGGAGAAAGTAGCATAGAGTACAATGGGTGAGTGGGGGAGGGGATGAAGGTGATAGGTCAGGGAGGCAAGTTTGTTTCACAACATGGTTGAAGAGCTTCAGGGCAGAGGAAATGACCTGGGAGTTGCAGTGGGAGAGGGACTCCCTGAGATTCTTGTAGAGAGAGGAGGAAAACTTCTTCAAGGCAGGCATCCTTGCAAGAGGATTCGCAGTAGGGTTAAAATCAATGAGGTAAAAACAATGCCTGCTTGCCTGCCTTGAAGAAGTTTTCCTCCTCTCTCTACAAAATCTCAGGGAGTCCCTCTCCCACTGCAACTCCCAGGTCATTTCCTCTGCCCTGAAGCTCTTCAACCATGTCGTGAAACAAACTCGCCTCCCTGACCTATCTGATAGGAGTGACAGGAGAGAGATACAATCTGTGATTGGAGGAACACAAGAGAGAAGGAATTTCTGATTAGAGGAAAAGCTGTTTACAAATTCTTTCTTGCTCACTTTAGAGGCTGTCCTTTTTTGATTGATTGACCCTGTGAGTAAATTTTCCGCAATAATTTTAGCAGATTTACCTCCCATTTTGAGTTTTGTTCCAGAGATATCCTTTCATGCTTTTCCTTGCATGTAGTTATATTCATAGAACATAGAAAAATACAGTGCAGTACAGGCCCTTTGGCCCTCGATGTTGCACCAATCCAAGCCAACCTAACCTACACTAGCCCACTATCCTCCATATGCCTATCCAATGCCCGTTTAAATGCCCATAAAGAGGGAGAGTCCACCACTGCTACTGGCAGGGCATTCCATGAACTCACGACTCGCTGAGTAAAGAATCTACCCCTAACATCTGTCCTATACTTACCACCCCTTAATTTAAAGCTATGCCCCCTCGTAATAGCTGACTCCATACGTGGAAAAGGTTCTCATGGTCAACCCTATCTAAACCCCTAATCATCTTGTACACCTCTATTAAGTCACCCCTAAACCTTCTTTTCTCCAATGAAAACAGCCCCAAGTGCCTCAGCCTTTCCTCATATGATCTTCCTACCATACCAGGCAACATCCTGGTAAACCTCCTCTGCACCCGTTCGAGTGCCTCCACATCCTTCCTATAGTATGGCGACCAAAACTGCACACAATACTCCAGATGTGGCCGCACCAGAGTCTTATACAACTGCAACATGACCTCAGGACTCCGGAACTCAATTCCTCTACCAATAAAAGCCAGTACGCCATATGCCTTCTTCACAGCACTATTTACCTGGGTGGCAACTTTCAGAGATCTGTGTACATGGACACCAAGATCCCTCTGCTCATCCACACTACCAAGTAGCTGACCATTAGCCCAGTACCCCATCTTTTTGTTACTCTTACCAAAGTGAATCACCTCACACTTAGCTACATTGAACTCCATTTGCCACCTTTCTGCCCAGCTCTGCAACTTATCTATATCCCGCTGTAACCTGCCAATTCCTTCCTCACTGTCAACAACTCCACTGACTTTCGTATCATCCGCAAACTTGCTCACCCAACCTTCTAGCCCCTCCTCCAGGTCATTTATAAAAATGACAAACAGCAATGGTCCCAAAACAGATCCTTGCAGAACACTGCTAGTAACTGCACTCCAAGATGAACCTTTACCATCAACTACTACCCTCTGTCTTCTTCCAGCCAGCCAATTCCTAATCCAAACCTCCAACTCACCCTCAATGCCATACCTCCGTATTTTTTGCAGTAGCCTACCATGGGGAACCTTATCAAACGCCTTACTAAAATCCATATACACCACATCTACCGCTTTACCCTCGTCCACCTCCTTAGTCACCTTCTCAAAGAATTCACGACCTGCCCTTCACAAAACCATGCTGACTATCCTTGATCACATTATTCCTATCCAGATGTTCATAAATCCTATCCCTTACAATTCTCTCTAAGACTTTGCCCACAACAGAAGTGAGACTCACGGCCTATAGTTACTAGGGTTATCCCTACTCCCCTTCTTGAACAAGGGAGCCACATTTGCTATCCTCCAGTCTTCTGGCACTATTCCTGTAGACAACGAGGACATAAAAATCAAGGCCAATGGCTCTGCAATCTCCTCCCTTGCTTCCCAGAGAATCCTAGGTTAAATGCCATCAGGCCCAGGGGACTTATCTATTTTCACCCTTTCCAGAATTTCCAACACCTCTTCCCTACATACCTCAAAAACCGTCCATTCTAATTAATTGTGACTCAGTATTCACATCGGCAACAATGTCCTGTTCCTGAGTGAATACTGACGAAAAGTATTCATTCAGTGTCTCCCCAATCTCTTCAGCCTCCACACGCAACTTCCCACTACTATCTTTGACTGGACCTATTCCTAAGTAAAAACAATGACTGCAGATGCTGAAAACCAGGTTCTGGATCAGTGGTCCTGGAAGAGCACAGCAATTCAGGCAGCATCTGAGGACAGGCAAAATCGACGTTTCGGGCAAAAGCCCTTCATCAGGAATAAAGGCAGAGAGCCTGAAGCGTGGAGAGATAAGCTAGAGGAGGGTGGGGGTGGCGAGAGAGTAGCATAGAGTACAATAGGTCAGTGGGGAAGGAGATGAAGGTGATAGGTCAGGGAGGAGAGGGTGGAGTGGATAGGTGGAAAAGGAGCTGGGCAGGTCGGACAAGTCCGGACAAGTCAGCGGGTCGAGTTGCTGGAGGTTAGAAACTAGGATGAGGTGGGGGAAGGGGAAATGAGGAAACTGTTGAAATCCACATTGATGCCCTGGGGTTGAAGTGTTCCGAGGCGGAAGATGAGGCGTTCTTCCTCTAGGCGTCTGGTGGTGAGGGAGCGGCGGTGGAGGAGGCCCAGCACCTCCATATCCTCGGCAGAGTGGGAGGGGGAGTTGAAATGTTGAGCCTCGGGGCGACTATTCCTACCCTAGTCATTCTTTTATTTCTGACATACCTATAGAAAGCCTTTGGGTTTTCCCTAATCCTACCAACTAAGGACTTTTCATGTCCCCTCCTTGCTGATCTTAGCTCTAAAAACATCCTAAAGTTCTCTCACTTGAATGCAGACCTGATCTTCATACAACTTCCTTTAATGGTAATAAACTGCTCAGAAAGAGAGAAAAGGATGCATAACTGACAGACAAGAATTACATATTTGTTTCCAATGCAATTAGTGCAGGAAAGTGGGATTTCAGGAAGAGTGACGCATTTAGTGACCAAAAGTAGAACATGAAGATGGGGTGATTGTAGTCATGTGGCAAAACCTCCAGAAATATATCCAGATGGAGTTTGCAACCCTTTTGGTCATGTGTAGCTTTCAGTGGGTCAAACTGAGTATATTGCTATCAGGCGCAACATTGCAAAAGAACAAACAAGAGACCATTTTAAATGAATCCATAAAGGCCTCTAAAGTTTCAGATTTGGTTCTCTGTGTACAAGATAACACAATAACATGAAAGCTGTGAACAATTGGATATCAATCTGCAAGATAAAAACACCCGGGAGTGAAACATATCTTTTGCAAGAAAATCAAGCATGAGCCATGAAGGAACCATTGGTGCTTAAAAGCTTGGTTAAAAAGCCCCATGGGGGAGATCCAAGATGGCGGTGATCCAGTAGGTCTGCCCTGCTGGGCTCTGCATCATAACCCAGGCAAAGTGCTGCATTTACCCTCCCTCTCTTAGGCATTGTGGTAAAAATCAGCAATTTTAGATCCCAGGATTGCTGTGTGTCATTTTTGTTCATTAAGGAAGATGACCAAGGGAAAAGGACAGTGAGGATTGCAATAAGCAAGGCACTCCCCTGCAGCAATGGCCACGCCCGTGAGCGCAGCGTCAGCCTCCACCAAAATTCCAGGGGCCTTACTTGTGGAGCAGAGCCTGGTCTCGGAGTTCATGGAACTCCGAGAAGATTGATTCAGCGATGCAGGAGACCAGAACCATGCTTGAACCGATCTCAGCCATGCTGCAGAAGCATGACCAGGAGATCCAGCACGTCATGGAGGTGGAGCAGCAGACCGCAGCCTCCAAAACCGCAGCAGAATCCTTGGCGGGTCGAGTCCAGGACCTGGAATGGCAGGTACAGGCCTTGGAGGAGCAGGTCGACGAACTTGAAAATCAAGGCCATCAGAATAACATCCATCTGGTGGGGCTTCCGGAACTGGAGGAGGAAGGCCAGCTCATCAGCTTGTTTGATTAATGGCTCCCACAGTTTTTGAAGCTGGAAGTCGAGGCAGGACAGGTGCAGATCGAGCAGGCCCACCGGGTTTCAGTGCGCAGGCCTAGATTGGACCAGCGCCCCTGCCTAGTCCTTGTGCAACTCCAGCATTGCAGAGATAAGCAAATGATGCTGGAAGCCTCTAGAGCACTGGGGAAGGATCCACAGGCTCTACTATAAAAGGATCAAGAATTATTTTCTTCCAAGATGTTTCTGTGGCCATGATCTGCAAGAGGAAGACCTTTAATGAGGTAAAAAGGAGGCTGAGGGACTTGGACATTCAGTACTCTTTAAGATACCTGACAATGTTACTTTTCAGCCACGTAGAGTCCATGTTTAATTTTGACTCATCAGAAAAGGAAAATGACTTCCTAAACACCTTAAAATCATATGGACAATAATGGTTTAAATTATATGGACAATAATGTTTACTTTATTTTTTTCTCTGTGGTTTGCCTGGGTTACCTGGTTTGGTTCTTATAATATGTGGGGGTCTCCTTTTTCTTTTCCTCTTCTCCCTTCTTTCCCCCCTCCCATTATCCTTTTTTTAATCATTCCTTTTTCTTTTCTCTTGCTTGGTATGAGGTGGGGGGTGTGGTTTGGAGGATACAGGAGGGTGGTCTTATCTACCAGGATTGCCTAGGGTTAAAGTATAGATGGGAAGGGCTGAATGTCCAGTTTAAATTTTCTTGTTATAAGGTGCATGTAATTTTTTAAACTTTGTTTTGCCTGGGTTTGGGGTGTAGCTTCAGCTAGAAGGAGCTATGGAGGCATTAGTGGGTTGTGCGAGTGCCCCCTGCAGGCAAGGGGGAAAGTCTCCACTTATTTGTTTTATAAGTTGGTTCATTGTAGAAGTAATTGTTAGAAGTTTTGGTTTGGCCGTTTTTGTAGTTGTTTTCTCAAGTTTATACAAACTGTTTACTGTTTTCACTTGGCACGTTATTAGCGGGGTTCTCCCTCCCCGGGGGTCCTGGGCTGTCTTGGACGGTTATGGCTAATAGTTCATTTAAATGGTGCACCTGGAATATTAAGGGGAGTCATTCACCAATTAAGAGAAAGAAGATACTTTCAAGCCTTAGAAGAGAAAGAGTTGATGTAGCCTAGCTGCAAGAAACACATCTAACTGATAAGGATCACTTAAAGTTACACAGGGGGGGCTCAGTTGGGTGTTTTTCTTATCCTTTAATTCTAAAAGCAGAGGAGTTGCTTTACTCATCCAGAAGAATCTTCCATTTCAGCTGTTGGATCAAATTAAGGATGAATGTGGGTGGTTTGTGATCCTTAAAGCTTTAATACATGAAGAAGAGTATGGGGTTTTGAATGTATCTTACCCCTGGCACATCTCCTCAAATTTTAATGAATGCACTTTTCAGTTGATGGCCCTTGGAGGGCGTCATACAATTATAGGGGGAGACTAACCGTCTTATGGACCCCAAGGTAGATAGGATGCCTTGGGGTCTCGCAGGCGTATCCCCGCAATCCAGGCAACTGGTGGACCTGAGTGTGGAGATGTTTTCATCCTGAGGGTAGGGACTTCACCGTTTTCTCTAACTCACACAAGTGTTACACTAGGATTGATATGTGTTTTGCTCCATCAGCCTTTTTGAATTTGGTGCTGTCCTGCAGAATTGGGAACGTAGTCATTTCTGATCATGCGGCAGTGTACATGGAGGTCAAGGCTGGAGGTAGTGGGACAGGCTCGCGACATTGGTGCATGGATCTTTTCCTTCTGAAGGATAGCAAGTTTACTGAGTATTTTTCACGGGAATTTAACATTTTTTAGGACATTAATTTGGGCACGGCCAGCAACCCATCGGCGCTCTGGGAGACTGCCAAGGCTGATATAAGGGGTCTGATTATTCCTTACTTGGTGACCTAGAGGCAGCAGAGGGGAGAGCAGCAGCATATGCTTGAGGTCCAGCTGAAGGCATACTTTGACAGACCATCTGTGATCAAGTTGCAGTGGATTACAGCCCTCAGGGCTACTTTGAATGCTGTACTCACCCAGGCAGCAAAGAGGGAGATTTTCTTTGCAAAACAGAGATTATTCGAGTATGGTGATAAGCCGGGTAGATATCTGGCGTATCTGGCCAAAATGAAGAGTGCCCCCCAATCTATCACATCCACCAGAGAGTATGCTGGTACTCTCACTTGCAACTCCAAAAGATTAACGTGGCATTCAGGAAATTCTATTCTGAAGCTGTGAGGACAGTTTGGCAAGGATGGAATCCTTTTTAAGACTTTTGACCTTTCAGGTGTAACTTCAGAGCAGGCGTCTCTTTTGAATGCCCCTCTAACAATCTAAGGGATACAGGAAGCAGTGAGGCAGCTCCAGAGTGGTAAAGCGCCCCGCCCAGATGGATTTCAGAACGGGTTTTATGAAGAGTTTATAAATATGCTAGCGGGGCCAATGTTGGATATGTACAATTATTCATACAGTCAGGACTGCTTCCCAATCTCTCTCAGAGAATCAAATATCTCCCCTATTCTCAAGAGAGGGAAAGCCCCAGAGGATTGTACTTCGTACATGCCCATATCAAACGTGGATTTTAGGGGGGGATCCAAGATGGCGGCGACCCAGTAAGACTGAATCTATAGTGCTCCTCCCAAGACTTGGGCACAGTGGGTCACCTACCCCCTACCAAGCTCACCAAATCATTTATAAATCATTTATAATAGTTTAGTAACTCAATTAGTTGTGTAATATTACATTTAAGCAACTTAATCCTAAGTTAAAATGACTAAAGGGAAGGGAGCCCGCAGCTCTCAGCAAGCAGGAACCACTCCCCCACACTCTCCAGCTGCAGCAGAGGCGTCCACAGCTGCCCCGGGGGACTTACCTACAGTGGCAAGTCTTGCAGAAATGCTTTCCAAGCTTGACTCGAAGATCGATGCCTTTATCGTCGAATCCAGAAATCGTTGGGAGTCGCTCTCAGCCGTGCTGCAGAAGCACGACCGTGAAATTGAAGAAATTCAACGCCGAGTCGGAGGGGCGGAGCTAAAGGCCGCGACCTCCGAGACAACCGCTCAATCGGCCGTGGATCAGGTCCGGACTCTCGAGCAGCAAGTCCGGACCTTGGAAAATCATATTGACGACCTCGATAATCGAGGTCGTCGAAAAAATATTCGTTTGCTGGGCCTTCCCGAACAGGAAGAGGAAGGCCAGCTTACAGCATTCCTGGAGCAGTGGCTGTCACAACTTTTAAATCTGCAAGCTGGATCAGGCCAGGTAAGGGTGGAATGGGCCTACCGGGTCGCAATACGCGGGCCCAGCTTGAACCAGTGCCCACGCCCAGTCCTGTTCCGGCTGCAGAGCTACAGGGAGAGGCAGATACTCCTAGAACCCTCTAGAAATCTCGGAAAAGACCCCCAAGCTATGATCTACAAAGGATCCAAGATCATGCTATTTCAGGACTTTTCCCCGGCTCTGGTTCGAAAGAGGAAGGCATTCGACGAGGCGAAGAAGCGTTTAAGGGACTTAAATGTTCAGTACTCCTTACGCTACCCAGCGATGTTACGCTTTAACCATGAAGGATCTGTATATAACTTTGGATCACCAGAAAAGGCTAAGGAATTCTTGGACTCTCTTAGATAAACTGTAGGACATAATGGATGTTGGTCTGCCTTCCCCACCCCCCCCCCCCCCCCCCCCCCCCCCCCGCTTTGGTTTATATCCCCTCCCTTTTTTTTTCTTACCTTACTGCTTAATATTATCATGGGGGGTGGGGAGAGGGATTTGATTTTCTCCCCCCCCCCCCTTGGAGTTGTTTTCTGTTATTATTTTATGTATATATGAGGGATGTATGTATATGTGTGTGTGTGTGTATGTATGTGTGTATATATATATATATATAATATATATATATGTGTATGTGTATGTATATATATGTGTATATATATATAAGCTGGGGGATTTGGTTAATGTTGGTGGGGGGAGGTGGTTACCTTATTCAATTTTACCTCTGTCTTTAGGAGCGGGGTTGTTTTTCCCTTCGTTATTTTGTATTATCATATTTAATTATTATTTGTTGAACTGGTAATTTTATAGTTATATGTTTATATATGGTATTAACATTACCAAATATACCCAGGTGTTGGTAGGGGTGGGGGTGGGGTGCTCACTGTTAACTCTAGCTTTGTATTATATTTGAATTTTCCTCATTTTATTGAGGAGTGCCTGGGTCAAGGGTGGGGTATTGGTTGGGAGAGGATATGAGGGATTTTTGGAGAGGAAGTGACGCCCCCTGGGAACAAGGGGGAAAGTCTCCACTTAGATACGTTTTATATTTTTTTTATTTAGAAATAGTTTTTTACTGTATTGTTGTGGGTGTATTAAAGAGGCTTTATTTTTGTAAATTTTACATGTTCCATGCTCGGGATGTTCTGGATAGGGTTCCCCCTCCCGAGGGGTCTCGGATTGGCCCAGAGGATTATGGTTGATCAGTCGGTTAAGTGGTGCACCTGGAATGTCAAGGGGAGTAATTCGCCACTTAAAAGGAAGAAAATATTATCAAATCTTAAGAAGGAAAGAGTTGATATAGCTCTCCTACAGGAGACGCATCTGTCAGATAAAGAACACTTGAAATTACGACAGGGCGGATTTGATCAGGCCTTTTTTTCTTCTTTTAGCTCAAAAAGCAGGGGAGTTGTTATTCTTGTTCGGAAGAATTTCCCTTTCAAAATCCTAAAGCAGATAAAAGACGAATCTGGACGATATATCTTGATTAAAGCCCTCATAAATGGAGAGGAATATGGGATTTTAAATTTATACTGCCCCCCGGCACACCCCTTTAAATTTATAACGGAAGCCTTTTCAAAATTGATGGCTTTTGATGTCCGTCATATATTTATAGGGGGAGACTTTAATTGTATTATGGATCCGGAAATAGACAGGATTCCCAAGAGTACTGCAGGAGTATCTCCCAGATCTAGACAATTGATGGATCTGAACAAAGAATTAGGATTAGTAGATGTATGGAGATGTCTTCATCCACAGGGTAGAGATTTTTCTTTCTACTCTAATCCACATAAATGTCATACCAGAATTGATATGTTTTTTGCCCCCTCGATTTTTTTAAATTCCATATCATCCTGTAAAATAGGTAATATAGCAATTTCTGACCACGCTGCTGTATATATGGAAACTAAGGCGAGGAACAGTGGGACATCCCCTCGGCATTGGCGTATGGACCCCTTCTTAATGAAAGATAGTAAATTTGTAAAGTACTTCTCTCAAGAATTTAAAACTTTTTTAGAAATTAATTCAGGTACAGCTAGCAACCCGTCAATGATGTGGGAGACCATCAAAGCTTACACGCGAGGCTTGATCATCTCCTACTCAGCGACCCAGAAGAAATTAAAGGGAGAACAACAGCGTCTGCTTGAAGCCCGCTTAAAAGCGGCTGAAACAGCATACACTGATAGACCTTCTATTATTAAATTGCAAAGGATTACAGCTCTTAGGACAGCTCTAAATACTACACTTACTCAAACGGCTAAGAGGGAAATATTATTTGCAAAGCAAAGGTTATATGAATATGGCGACAAACCGGGTAGATACTTAGCATTTCTTGCAAAGAAAAAAAAGGCCCCTCAGACTGTTATGTCTATCAAGGAAAGTACGGGTATTTTGACTCATGATCATAAAAAGATTAATGCGACCTTTAGAGAATTCTATTCTGAGTTATATAAATCACAGGATTGTGAAGATAGGACGAAGAGGATGCAGTCATTTTTTAAAAATTTGACTTTTCCAGACCTAACTCCGGAACAAGTATCGGTCCTAAATGCTCCTCTTACACCCCAAGAAATAGTTGATGCAATTAGGCACCTTCAAAATGGTAAGGCGCCGGGCCCAGATGGCTTTCAAGCTGAATTCTATAAAGAATTTACAGAAATACTGGTTGGTCCACTTATGGACATGTATAACTATGCATATAGTCAGGGCTGTCTCCCGCCTTCGCTGAAAGAGGCAAATATCTCTCTTATCCTTAAAAAAGGAAAGGACCCAGAAGATTGTACATCATACAGACCAATATCCTTGCTAAATGTAGATTTTAAAATCCTCTCTAAAACGTTAGCACTGAGATTAGAAAGGATACTGCCACATATTATAAAGGAGGATCAGACGGGGTTTATTAAGGGCCGTAGATCATCCAATAATGTTAGAAGGGCTCTGAATATGATTCAAGCTTGTCATCAGGGAAAGATACCAGGAGTAGTGGTTTCATTAGACGCGGAAAAGGCATTTGATAGGGTCGAATGGTCATATTTGTTTTACACATTGGAGAGGTTTGGTGTTGGACAGGTGTTTACCAAATGGATCTCAACATTGTATAGTGATCCCAAAGCAGTTGTGGTTACCAATGGATTAGGCTCGGATAGCTTCAGTGTGGGTAGGGGCTGCCGTCAGGGATGTCCCCTCTCGCCATTGTTATTCACGCTAATAATTGAACCACTAGCAGAAGCTATACGAGCTGATCCTAATATAGTGGCCCCAAGGATTGGTACAGGTAAACATAAAATTACCCTTTATGCAGATGATGTTCTTCTATTCCTCAGTAACCCTCTTATGTCCATACCTCGCTTAATCCAAGTTATTAATACATTTAGTGCATTCTCAGGCTATAAAATTAATTTTTCAAAATCGGAGGCTATGCCAATGGGTGGCCTTGCTGTGATACCCCGTTTAGCGGACGGTTCCCTTTTTCCCTTTCGCTGGTCCCTGGAGGGTTTCTTATATTTAGGCATTTTTATTACTCCAGTATTTGGTCAGTTGTATAAGGCTAATTTTGTGTATTTATTGGAAAGGATAAGGCAGGACCTCCAGCGATGGGGAGACCTGCCAATTTCCTGGTTGGGTAGAATAGCATTAATCAAAATGAATTTCCTGCCCCGTCTCCTATATCCTATGAGAATGCTTCCGGTGATGCTGCCGAGGACGGCTTTATGTAAATTATACGGCTGGCTGAGTTCCTTTATCTGGAATCATAGGCGGCCCCTCATTAAGCTGAAGAAGCTACAGCTTCCACAGGCAAGGGGTGGATTGGACTTCCCAGATTTTAGGAAATATCAATTAAGTTCCCTATTAAGTTACATAGCTGATTGGGTCTTGTCTGATCCACAATCAATCTGGTTGGACATCGAGGCTTCTCAAGTAAAATACCGACTTATTAACCTTTTATTCTCAGACAAGAGGAAAATCATTACAGATCACTGTAAAAACCCTATAATACTGAATACAATCAAGGCTTGGAATATAATGCGGCAAAATGAGGGTAATTCACATAAAACATCCCCCTATGCACCGATAGTGGGAGCATGGGGATTCCAACCGGGGTTAACAGATGCCATTTTTAAACTCTGGAGATCCAGGGGTATCTCATGTCTCGGGGATTTATTTAAAGATGGGGTCCTGATGTCTTTCGGACAGCTGCGTCAGAAGTTCGGATTACCCAATGGAGACCTCTTTCGATACTTCCAAATTCGAGATTATATACAGAAGAAGACTACGTTATTAGATAGTCTTTATAAATCCGATAGAGAATGTAGTGTCCTACGACCAGTGGGGGTATCTTCCGTCAGTAATATTTATCATTTGCTACATGATGAAGTATCGGGAGATATGGATAATCTGCTTAAAACATGGGATCAGGATCTGGGACTAGAAATCTCCACAGAAACGTGGAATGATATCTGGGAAAATGCTAGAAGAATTACTATTTGTAACAGAACCCAGGCTATCCAGCTGAAGATACTTCATAGGGCCCATATAGCACCGGTTCGATTGGCAAAATATAAGGCAGGAGCATCTCCAATGTGTCCTAAATGCAAAATAGAGGTGGGCACTCTTGTACATTGCTTATGGACCTGTCACAAGATCCGTAGATATTGGACTAAAGTAGCAAGTACCCTGACAGAAATTTTAGGAACGGAAATAAAAGTGGACCCCGTATCTCTCCTCTTGGGTTTTTCGAACTTTCCCTCCCTGGACACGTACGGGAAGAGACTATTTTCTATTCTTTCTTTCTGTGCAAGGAAAAATATTTTGATGAACTGGGTGACGGAGGGCCCCCCTGGACTTTCAAATTGGCACAGACTAATTATGGAATGTATTCCCCTTGACTTCCTTACAAATATGGTGCACCGAAAGATCGAATTATTTTATAAAATATGGCAGCCCTTTTTGAATTACATAAATACAGATATTTCGGCTATCCTAACAAGGGCTTTTATTTAATTGAGATTACAAACCTGGCTGGTCCGCGGCCCCTCGGGGGAGGAATCCCGCACGAATACGGGTTTTATCATATCTGATGCTAACACATCCCGAGCATGTAAGAGACTTAAATATACACCCTGGTTAGTTGTAGGTTAGATTAGTAGATAGTTGAGTTTTGTTTGTTTGTTTTTTTTTCTTTTCTGTTTTTTTTTGTTGTTTTGTTTTTTGTATTTTTTGTCAAATTTTGGCTATTGTATATTTGAGCTAATTGTATATCAATGTTTATATCTGAGAGTTTTGTTTATTTTTGTAAACTTGTAAAAATGTTAAATTTCTGATAAAAATATCTATAAAAAAAAAACGTGGATTTCAAAATTTTGTCAAAAATGCTGGTGTTGAGGTTGGAGAAGGTCTTGTCCTCCATCGTAAAGGAGGAACAGACAGGGGTCACTGGTCTTCTAACAATATTAGAGGTGTACTAAATATGGTTCGGGTATGCCAGCAAGGGTGGATTCAGGGTTTGGTAGTCTCCTTGGATGCAGAGAAAGCATTTGACCAGGTGGAGTGGCCATACCTCTTTTATGTGCTGGAACAGTTTTGTCTTGGAGGAGTCTTTGCCAGGTGGATGACAGTGTTATATAGTGACCCTAGAGCAGCGGTTCTTACTAATGGTGTAAGGTCTGATAATTTTAGTATTGGTAGAGGCAGTCAAAAAGGGTGCCCCCTTTCACTGTTGCAATTTACATTAGTGATTGAGCCATTAGCAGAGGCCAGAGGGACTCCAAAATAAATACCCGGAGGTAGGATCAGGAAAGCATATGATCACCCTTTATGGAGATGACGTTCTTCTTTTTCTAACTAATCCGACAGTATCTTAATACAAATGATTAACTTATTTGGTTCTTTCTCGGGGTATAAAATCAATTTTATGAAGTCAGAGGCCATGCCTGTGGGGGGGTCTTTTGAGATTAGATTAGATTCTCTACAATGTGGAAACAGGTTCTTCGACCCAACAAGTCCACACCTATCCTCCGAAGAGTAACCGACCCAGTCCAATTTCCCTCTGACTTATGCACCTAACACTACGGGCAATTTAGCATGACCAATTCACCTGACCTGCACATTTTTTGGACTGTGGGAGGAAACCGGAACACTCAGAGGAAACCCACGCAGAGACGGGGAGAATGTGCAAACTCCACACAGACAGTCGCCCGAGGCTAGAGTAAAACCTGGATCCCTGGTGAGGCAGCAGTGCTAACCACTGGGCCACCATGTCTTGTTAGAGTACCAGATCTTGGGGTGGTCACAGGGAAGTTTCCTGTATTTAGGCATTTTTATCACCCAGCCTTTGATCAATTATGTAAAGCTAACTTGGTGCAGCTGCTGGAGAAGATAAGACAGGACCTTCAGCAATGGGAGGATCTTGCGATATCCTGGTTGGGTAGAATAGCTCTAGTCAAAATGAATGTTCTTCCTCATTTATTATATCCCATGTGAATGCTCCCTTTGATGCTGCCCGGACAACTTGTTAAACCAAGTTTAACAGTGGCTTGGTTCTTTTATCTGACATCATGGGCGGCCTCTTACTAAGCTCACCAAATTGCAGCTCCCGCAGGGGATGGGGCTTGCCAGGACCCAATGTCAATTTGGTTGGACATAAAGGCCTCCCAGGCAGAATGCCCTCATTAATTTGTTATTTATGGATAAGGTGAGGACTGTTATGGACCATTGCAGAAATCTGATTGTCCTCAATAAGGTTAAAGCATGGAGCACAAAGTGAGGGCAATTTACAAAAAACTTCCCCTTTTACTCCCTTAATAGAAATGCCAGGATTCTGGCCGGGATCGATGGATTCTGGATTTAGACTCTGGGAGTCTAGAGGAGTTTCCTGTTTGGGAGATTTATTTGACAGGGAGGTCTGGATATCTTTCGAGGAATTGATCCAGAAATATGAGCTATCTAGGAGGGACCTCTTGCATTATTTTCAGTTTAGGGACTTTATACAGAAAAAAGACTCCATTAATGGTTAGTTCTTATACGTCTGAGATGAAGAGGAGAACGCTTCAGTCCATGGGTACTCTTTCGGTCAGCACCCTCTGACGAGGAGGTAGTGATTCGAATGACATAGAGTGGCTGTGCGGGATGTGGACTCAGGAATTGGGGGTGAAGATCTCGTCAGAGGCATGGGAGGATATTTTGGAGCACATAAAGAAGATTTTGATTTACAACAGGATGCAGGCTATGCAACTGAAGGTATTCCACAGGGCTTATCTGGCTAGCGAAATTCAAGACAGGAATGTCTCCAATGTCCTAAATATAAAATGAACATTGGTACTCTCACTCATGGCGTGTGGTCATGCCACAAGCTTCGTAGGTATTGGGATGCTATAGGAGTGTCTTGGAAGGCGTCTTGGGAACCAAGGACAAAGTAGAGCCAGTGTCCCTCCTCTTGGGTTTGCCGAATCTCCCCTCTTTGGTTACGCATGGGAAGAAACTTTTTAATATTCTTTCATATCGTGTGACTAAGAACATTCTGATGAGCTGGATATCAGAAATTCCCCAGGACTCTCAGGCTGGCATAGATTAGTTATGGGGCACATCTCTCTGGACTTCCTTTCATGGATGAGGAGGTTGAGGGCTGGGTTAGTAAATTTGCAGATGACACAAACGTTGGAGGTGCAGTTGATAGTATCGAGGGCTATTGCAGGCTGCGGCGTGACATATACAGGATGCAGAGCTGGGCTGAGAAATGGCAAATGGAGTTCAATCTGGATAAATGCAAAGTGATGCATTTTGGAAGGTCCAACTTGAATGCTGAATATAAGATTAAAGACAGGATTCTTGGCAGTGTGGAGGAACAGAGGGATCTTGGTGTTCAAGTATATAGATCCCTCAAAGTTGCCACCCAAGTGGATAGGGTTGTTAAGATAGGGTTGTTTTGTCTTTCATTAACAGGGAGATTGAGTTTAAGAGCCGTGAGGTTTTGCTACAGCTCTGCAAGTCCCTGGTGAGACCACACTTGGAATATTGTGTCCCATTCTGGTTTCCCTACTATAGGAAAGATGCAGAGGCTTTGGAGAGGGTGCAAAGAAGGTTTACCAGGATGCTGCCTGGACTGGAGGACTTGCCTTATGAAGAGAGGTTGACAAAGCTCGGATTTTTCTCTCTGGAGAGAAGGAGGAAGAGAGGAGACCTGATCGAGGTATACAAGATAATGAGAGGCATGGATGGAGTCAATAGTCAGAAAGCTTTCCCCAGGCAGGAGTGACTGGCACGAAGGGTCATATGTTTAAGGTATTAGGGGAAAGCTATACAGGGGATGTCACAGGAAGGTTCTTTACGCAGAGAATTTTGAATGCATGGAATTCGTTGCCAGTGGTGGTGATGGAAGCAGAGTCATTAGGGACATTTAAGCTGGACATGCACATGGATGGCAGTGAATTGAGGGTTACGTAGGTTAAATTATTTTAGTTTACATTAGGATTAATCCTTGGCACAATAGCATAGGCCGAAGGGCCTGTTCTGTGCTGTACATTTCTATGTTCTATGTTCTATGTTCTAAAGGAAAACTCATACAATATCCCTAATTTTGCTACTTTTTCCTGGTTATTTAATTAAGTTTTACCAGTTGATTAAATGGGGGATCCCTTTGTTTTGCACTTTCACATGAACTTCATAAATGAAGCTCTTGAGCTGAGTTCTAACTATGATATTGAGGCACTGAAGCCAAGTTAGATTTTTTTTATCACTTTTTGAGGCTTTAGTGAGATTAACATATACAAAATGGGTGAAACCCTCTGTTCTACCTGCCCTCCCCCATCTTAGTGGCTCTTGGAAGGTGCTCTTCCTATAGATCCACTTCCCCAGCCTTGTCCTTCCTGCAGTTTTTCCATTGAGGTAATATAAGAGGTCACATGGCAGAGAGAGAGAGACTTGAGAGAGAAGCATTATGTCTTCAGTGGCATTAGTTATGGATGGGCCATTTAGGATTGAGATGATGAAAAACATCTTCACCCAGAGGGTGGTAAGCCCGTGCAATTCTCTACTATAGAAAGCGGTTGAGGCCGAAACGTGAATGATTTCAAGGAGGAGTTAGATCTAGTTCTTAGGCCAAAGAAATGAAAGGCTATGGGGAGAAAGCAGGACAGGATACTGAGTTGGATGATCAGCTATGATCATATTGAATGGTGGAGCAGCTGAATGGCCTGCTTCTGCACTTATTCTCAATGTTTCTATGTTAGTCATGCTTCAGTAAAGCTGTGTATAGTCTCCTCATGTGTAATAAACTAATTAATGTACAAACTTTTCAAATACTTGGTAATCTCTCCTAGCTAGGAGAAAGTGAGGACTGCAGATGCTAGCTAGACTAACTGGCTTCTTTGATTGAGCTGTAATTATATGTCCTATGTGACTCAATGCCCATTTGTGTCTGATCACACTCCTGTGAAGCACTTCAAGATATTTTATGTGACAGGTGCTGTAAAAATGCAAGTTGCTTTTGTTGTGATTCCCTGTAGACCTGAAAAATACCCCTGTAGAAATATGTATCTAATTCCCTTCCGGAAATTCATTTAATCTGCTACCACTGTACCGAGTACTTAGCACGGTATCTTCAAATTTAAAGTCTTCAATGAAACACATCTACAGTTGAATGTATTAAAAACCGGTATCGCTCTTTATTGATCTCAGTGGTTTTGCAATGAGTAAATTCTAGAATTAGTAGCCTGGAGTGGTCTCAGTTATGCTGCAACATATATAATAGAAAGAATATCGGAAGAGAAATGAAAGCAATCAAGTGAATACAACTTGCATTTATATCGTGCCTTTCCTGAATTCAGAACATATGAAAAACCTTTACAGAAAATTAAGTCATTTTGAAATGAAATCACTGCATAATTGAGGAAATTTGTCAGCCAACATATTTCACAGCATAATTCCAAAAGAGCCCATGAGTTAATGACCATTCGTTTGTTCTAGATATAAATATTGGGGTCAGGGCATCAAGGAGAATGGCCCATCTCCACTCTACATAGAGATGTGGCCTCTTTCACATTCACCTGAGTTGGTAGATAGGGCCTTTGTATAACATGTGATCTGGAGATAGCACTGAACCAATATCCCTTTTAAAAATGTAGCTGTTGTTCACAGATTTTTTAAGTCTGCGATTGCTGTAATTTTTTTTCCTTTCCATGTATATGCACATGGTGTAACAAGGAACAAGGCCTGCACACTTCCCTACAAGCCAATTCATGCTGCACTGGAGAAGTGGCTGCCTGGATTATATACTGGAGCCTCTGGGCTTTATGTGGTGAATTGTATGGGTGTCAGACTGCCTGCACCCCCAGCAGAGGCACCTTCTGAGAGGAACATGAGCTGTCCCACACTCAAATTGCCTGCTGACTGTTTAAGGACTCTTTAATTTTCTTTATTTTTGATTGTGGACTAAAATGGAAAAGTGCTGTTTTTAAAACCAAAGATGGTGGAAAGAATTGTTGCACTTTTGAAAACCAGTGACTGGAATTCATTGAGTTTTTAGATTAGATTCCCTACAGTGTGGAAATAGGCCCTTCGGCCCAACCAGTCCACACCAACCCTCCGAAGAGTAACCCACCCAGACCCATTTCTCTCTGACTAATGCACCTATCACTATGGCCAATTCACCTAATCAGCACAACTTTGGACTGTGGGAGAAAACCCACACAGACATGGGGAGAATGTGCAAACTCTGCACAGTCACCCGAGGCTGGAATCGAACCTGGGACCCTGGCGCTGTAAGGCAGCAGTGCTAACCACTGAGCAAGTTGTGTTTACACAGTTGCTTCTCAAGCAATGTAGGAGGGACACGATAGCACAACACTGGGTGCATGTGCAAAGTGAGATCTGTTTGCTAACAGGTAGTTGATTAGAGTCATAGAGTTATAGAGATATACAACACTGAAACAGACCCTTCGGTCCAACTCATCCATGCCGACCAAATATCCTATATAAATCTAGTTCTATTTGCCAGCATTTAGAGGGATATTGCCATATCCCTCTAAACCCTTCTTATTCATATACCCATCCAGATGATTTTAACTGTTGTAATCATACCAGTGTCCACCAATTCCTCCGACAGCTCATTCTATGCACTCATCGCCCCCTGCATGACAAAATTGCCATTTAGGCCCCTTTTATATCATACCCCTCTCACCTTAAACCTCTGCCCTCTAGTTTTGGACTCCCCCACCTCAGGGGAAAAAACCTTGCCTATCTACCCTAGCGCCTCATGATTTTATAAACCTCTATAAGATCAGCCTCCAACAAACGTCTGTGAAATTGTGACGAAAGGTGATGCCAAAAGCTATCAGCCTGACGACAAATTCTGATTGGTTCTTAGGTAGCTGAATAGCTTGTGTGTGTGAATGCTGCAGGGCAGATATTTTTCAGACTGGAAGAAGCAAAGTCCCTCTCTATATCTTTCTGTAACAAGGTAACTCCAGCTTGGAGACAGTTATTTCTCCCACCATTTTGTCATAAGCTGTTGCCTTGAACCAGTCACTGAGAAACTGAACAATTGTGTTAATCCTCTGTTTCTTCAGTTTGAAAATGAGAATCCAGAAGGAATACCTTCAAAGAACTGATAGTTTTGGAGAGAGAAAGCAAAATATTATTGAAACCCATGACTGGTTGCCATTGAACTGTGTTTCTCCATTTTTTCTCCTCCATCCATAACACCAATTGTTTGTTTATCTGTGTCTATCTGTATGCCTGTGTAGACATTTTAAAAGGAGGTCAGAGTTTTAACTGATTGAGATATATAGATAGATCATAGCTATTTACTTGTATTTAGAATTTACTTAATAACAGTAGCACCTATTAAGTACAGAAACATAGTAAGTGTTTTTCTAATCAGCCTGAGTCTATCAGGAAGGTGAATCAAGGGCTTTACATACTTTGATTAAATATTTAACGTTTGTGTTGTGCCCATGATTAGTGAGGGTCAAAAATTCATGTACTTTCCCAAGTGGTTCATAATAATAAGCTGAAGAGAGTACTATTGTCTCTTTTGATCAGGGAGCCTCACCTCAGAGTACTACTAACCAACCAGAGGTTGATAGCTCTCTGGCTCTTTGTATTATATGGTTCTGGAGCATTTAGATGTGATTGGGAGTCTTGACAGATCGGGTCTATGCGGGTACTGAAGTGTGTGTTGGGGTTTGAGAGACCATATAGGACAGAACAACTGGATGGGGTGAAGATATGATGGAATCACTCCCCCGCCCCCATTGAGCCTAGGGCTATGGATAATACAGTTAATCCCCGTCCTAGAGGGGTGACACCTAGCTTTGAAATAGTGTCCCCTAGTTCTGAATTCACCCACAAGAGGTAACATCCTTTCCATATCAACCTTCTCAAGACCTTCAGAATCGCTTCAATGAAGTAATCACCCCACCCCAACTCTTATAAACTCCAGCAGACAAGCATAGTCTCTCCCACCTTTCCTCATGAGCCAAGTGGCTCATTCCATTTATCAAACTAATAAACCTCTTCTGAACTGCCTCCAAGATATTTATATTCTTCCTTAAATAAGGAGCCCAAATCTGCACAAACTATTCAAGATGTGGTCTCACCAATGTTCCACACATCTGAAGGATAACATCCTTATTTTTATGTTCAATTCCTCTAAATAAAGGATAGCATCCTTTAGCCTTTGTGATTACTTGTATTACCTGCAAAACTAACATTTTGTAACATATGCACATAGTCTGCTCTGCACTTTGGACTTCAGCAGGCTTGACGGGATGTGGGGTTGCTGGCTAGGCCTGTATTTATTGCCCATCCATAAATGCCCAGAGGTGCGTTAGGAGTCAAAATACATAGCTGTGGGTCTGGAGTCACATTCAGACCAAACCAGCTAAGGACAGTAGTTTCCTTTTCTAAATGACATCAGTGATCCAGGTTGGTATTTCCAATAATTAACTGTAGCTTTATGGTCATCATTAGACTCTCAATTCCAGATATTTTGTTGAATTCAAATTCCACCATCTGTCGTGGTGGACTTGAACCTAAGGCCCCAGAACATTAGCTGGGTCTCTGGATTAATAATCTAGCAATAATACTACTAGGCCATCAATTCCCCTAATATCTGTCTGCAACATCCTTTATGTCCTCTTCACAATATACATTTCTCCCTGTATTTGTATCAATTGCAAATTTATCCACTATATCTTTGCTCTTCTCATCTAAACCATGGTGTTAGTTGTAAAAAGCTGACATCCCAGCACAGACCTTTGAGAGACTTATCACATCCTGCCAATCTGAAAAAGACCCATTTATGAATACAATCTGTTCTTCTATCCATGCTAATATATTAATGTCTTCGAAGAGAAAGTGAGGACTGCAGATGCTAGAGATCAGAGCTGAAAATGTGTTGCTGGAAAAGCGCAGCAGGTCAGGCAGCATCCAAGGAACAGGAGAATCGACGTTTCGGGCATAAGCCCTTCTTCCTGAATTTCAGTTGGTACAAATAGCTGATTAGTCTGTGGACGAGTGACCAATTATAAATGACAAAGTTGTTCTGCTTGCCAACAAATATGTGATTGTTTACAGCTTATGGCTCTGAACAAAATACAGAGAAAGTATCAGATCCACCAGCTCAGGAGCTCACTCTGTTCTTTTCAGTAAAAAAATCAACTTATTTTTCTTTCATCAGTTTCTGTAAACTGTACTTAAGTGATAAGTCAGAGACCTTTACAGGTAAACCAGTTACCCTGTGCCTTTTGCAAACCCATGGAAACATCTGGAGAAGGATGACCAAGAAGCAGTATTTGGACTATCACAAGAATCATCAGAATTGCCTTAGCAACCTTTGTGAATAGGAACCATTGAGCTGCTTTCCCATGAGTGTATAAGAGGGAAGTTCTAAGGGAATTAAACTTAATTGTAGAATTGTTTGCTGATGGCTAATAACTGTTCACTTGTAGCACAAAGCTATTACTTGTAGTAAAGAGTCATTTCAGTTAAGTACAGGGACCTGGGTCCATTCTTTCTGTCAATTTGGGCCTGTAGTCAGGTAAATTAGGGAAATCTTTTGAATAATTTTAAACAATCTTTAATTTTTGAGATGACTCCAGGAACAGTGAGGCTTGATTTCCAGTATATTACCCCAGTGAGTGGTAGCGGGTGGGCGGGGCAAACTTGCTCCCTGTCTCTATTCACCTGCCTGCTCAATTGGTCACAACATGATTCATTTAAAAACGGATCCCTTTTGTTGTGAATATCTTTCTTCCAAACTCAAGTGAACTTATGTTTTAAACCAGTCAATTTAGTCAGGCTTTTTGAGTTAATAAAAAATGAGTTTATTCATTACTAAACGCGACAAGAATTAATAATATTACACACTTAGATACAGATTAGAAATAAGATAAAATAAAACATATCAGTCTCTTAATTGATCATGAGCATTGCAGATGTTGCAATAAAGTTTAGCAGCAGTTTTGACATTGGTAGTTAAGTAGTTGTCTTCATGATTCTACTTTGGTCTGGCTGCTAGCTAGTTGAATTTACCTACAATACAGGAGTGACTAGGGGTTAGCACTTCCACTGTGATCTTCACAGTACACTAATGCTTGAATACAGGCTAGTATACATGAAAACATTCAGTCACACTGGTACACTCCAAAAGAGTTGAAATTGACTGTTTAATCCCTGTCCATATGCATTCTTCAAAGGTAAAAACATTAACCCTGTGTGCAGCTTGTGACATAATTGGCAGAAGGTTGGCTTGCTGTTGAACAGGTGGTCATCAGCCCCTCCTTACCTTTTTCTTCAAAAGAGATCACAATCCATTCAGTTTGACTTGCCTTTTGCCCCTTTTGAAGGGCTGTTGTTTGTAATTCCCTTCACATCTGTAGGTGTGACATTCACGGTTTGCTTTCTGTAGGTAACCATTTAATTTACATTCACAACCATTATTGGCTGTATCAACCCTCTTTTAAAATAGCTCTTTGCAATTTCAAGTTAAAAATGTCCACCAGTACTCCATGCTCAAGACAATAACAAGATAAAATGGCAGATTCACTTCCCTGAAGACCATCAGTGAGCAAAATGAATTTCCATAATAATCATGGTATTCCTGTTGTTCCTAATGCTGAGACTAAAAACCTAGATCTGTTAATTCAATTAATTAATTAATTAATTGATTAAATTCGAATTTCACAAGCTGCCCTGACCAAGCACTAGCCTGGATCTATGAAATAGAGTTCAGTGACATGATTACAAAGCCATCTCATTCTATTATTTGTGCAGTTTAATTGTAGCTGGTGTTTATATTTGTCTATTGTCTGACAGGGGATGTGCATTTCGGGTTCCTGCTGTTGGACTGGATGACTTGGAGCTCATGTTAGTTTAATCTACTTCTTATTCCAGCCTCGTTCGTCATTGACCTCTTCAGCTCCCACAAGAAACAACTGGGATTCTTTGACTCTGTATTCTTCACCCTTTGCTTTATTATTCCTTATTTAAGTTTGTCGTTGTTTGCAACATGATTGTCATAGTAACCACCCATTTTGTAGCTTGGTACTAACTGTTGCATTCTTTCATAAAATGTTTTAAACATTTTTTGCAATTTTTTTTCATAATACTGGAAACAAACAATTCCATAGAGCGTTGCTAAGTTGTATTGCCCTGAAAGTAGATGTGGGAACTCTGTTGTATGAATACACTATGCTCATTGCAAGTGGTGCTGACTATGTATAAACATGCTGGAGTGCTGCTTAGCTGAACACTTTACCTGGACCCCATATTTATACAGGTTTAGCACCCAAAGCCTCTTCACGCTACACTTCCTCAAGTTTGCATCTTAAAAGTATGATGCATTCAGGCTGCAGACATCGGATAAACTTTGAAAGCTTGAAGAACATACACAAGGGTTTTCAGATGCTGCACTGGAGTAACTGGTGAAGTATAGAATTTCTCTTGCCAGAAGACAAGTGCTCTGAAATGAATAGAGCTGACAGTCAGGACAATCAATGGCATCAGTACCACAAGATGTTTAATGAATTTTCACAAGTGGTTGATGTCAGTGAAATTCTAGTAAATGCACCACTAACTCACAAACACTGCTATTAACTACGTCACCTTCACCCACCTACCAACAATCTACATCAACTGTGACTGAATCTCACCTACATTTGCTTCATCCACCCTTACATATTTTGCACTGCTTACAGCTCCTGCCTTAGACATGAGCGTTATATCATCACTGAATTATAGCATATGAGATGTTGTATGGGGGTCTCAGATTCCATCTTAACTTTGATAATTTGAAGCATGATGCTCTGTTCGAAGCATGCTACACTTTGTGACTGAATAACTTAGTATTAACCTAGATGTGAATGTGCCTATAAATGTAATTTTTGCTTGTATTGATGACCTGTATTAAACATCTAAACAAAACACTGAAAGAACTCTGTGGAGAGAAATCAAAGCTAATGGTTTGGGTCCAGTGACCCAGATGCTGCCAGACCTTTTGAGTTTTTCCAGCAATTTCTGTAATAAATATCTGTTTGATCTTCCAATACCATGTTACCAGTGTCCTAATTTCTTTATAAGTAAAGGTATCCTGTTGGATCCAAAATGCAGACCAGCTTCCTGTTGAAATCTGTCCTCCCTCTGTTGTCCTGGAATATCAGCTCAGTGCACTATCTGAGCTGCACTTAAAGAAAAATTTGCAGCCATCTTCCTCTTTGAGTGCCGGAAACTACAGAGCTTGACTGCTCTCATGTGATACAGAACAAACGCTCCCTGTTCCATCTAGAAGGGTGTCTTGTAGTTAACAAGATATTTTTATTGTGTGCTAACAACTACTTACATTGTACATTGGGGCAGGTGATGGCTAAGTGGTATTATCACTGGACATTAATCTAGAGACCCAGTTAATGTTCTAGGGACCTAGGTTCAAATCCCACCACAGCAGATGGTGGAATTTGAATTCAATAACTTTCTGGAATAAAGACTCTATTGAGTTCCATGAATCCATCGTCAGAAAAAAAACATCTGGTTCACTAATGTGCTTTAGGGAAGGAAACTGCCATCCTTACCTGGTCTGGCCTACATGGGACTCCAGACCCACAGCAATGTGGTTGACTCTTAACTGCCCTCCAGGCAATTAAGGATGGGAAATAAATACTGCCTTGCTAGCAATGCCCTCATCCTGTGTATGAGTTAAGCAAAAAAAAGCATTGATGTGAAAGACATTGTTACAGAGGTGACGAGGATAACCTATTGTTGGATCTCTCATAATCCCTCATCCCTCATGACTCTAAGCTGTTCTGCACATAAGTCCATATAACTTCATCATAGGAGGGATGTGAATAGACTCCTCAGTGTTAATCCTCTCATGCTTTTGCACAACACACCTCCCACTTTTAGGAGCAGCTGGTGTTCCTCCTTCTTCCGGCTTCATGTCATCCTTTTGCTGCAGCCCAAAGGAAGCTGCAGCTACTGCTCCTGGTCTGGGTGCAGGAGGTATGCTCAGAGGACTTTCAAATGAATTTCCCAATTGCCAGCCCCACTCTCTGCACACTCTCCCAGTAACCCAGGTATGTCCCCAAATTCAACTACAGCTGCTAGCAAATGACCTACAAGTTATTGAGATGCCTTTAAACAGCGCTGGTGGAGGTGGGAAGTAGGGATCCCTCATTCCACAGTGCATTTAATCTTCTCCAAGATGAATTGCTTGTGTTTAAGAGAACATGTAAACAGGGACAGTGAGGTCAAACATCAGAATCACTGTTGGACAGTGACCCACAACATGAGCAATGCACTTGGCGAGTTCCTGGCATCTGCACACTGTAGCTGTGCTATCCTTCTCAGCAACAGGAATACAGACACAGAAACAGAAATTTCTGTAAAAGCTCAGCAGGTCTGGCAGGTTCTGTGCAAAGAAACTGAAGAAGGGCTTATGCCCGAAACGTCGATTCTCCTGTTCCCTGGATGCTGCCTGACCTGCTGCGCTTTTCCAGCAACACATTTTCAGCTCTGATCTCCAGCATCTGCAGACCTCACTTTCTCCTCTGTGCAAAGAAAGCAGAGTTAATGTTGCAGGTCCAGTGATTGCCAGGGTTGGAGGATTTGAGCTATAGGGAGAGGCTGAACAGGCTGGGGCTGTTTTCCCTGGAGCGTTGGAGGCTGAGGGGTGACCTTATAGAGGTTTACAAAATTATGAGGAGCATGGATAGGGTAAATAGGCAAAATCTTTTCCCTGGGGTCGGGGAGTCCAGAACTAGAGGGCATACGTTTAGGGTGAGAGGGGAAAGATATAAAAGAGGCCTATGGAGCAACTTCTTCACACAGAGGGTGGTACGTGTATGAAATGAGCTGCCAGAGGAAGTGGTGGAGGCTGGTACAATTGCAACATTTAAAAGGCATTTGGATGGATATATGAATAGGAAGGGTTTGGAGGGTTTGCAGGAAAATGGACGTTTCAGGCTGGAGCCCTTCATCACTGTCTCCCGTTTGTGCTAACAGTTCATTTGATGACGAGGCCCAGTGTGTGGAGGTTGCAGAAAACGTGTTCAGGCTCTAAAATTATTGAACTCAATATTGAGTCCTGAAGGCTTCAGGGTCCCAAGTGAAAATGAGGTGCTATTCTTCCAATTTTACTGAACTTCATTGGACCACTGCAACAAGCCTGAGAAAGGGAACATGGTGGCGTGTTGAAGTGATAGGCAGCAGGAAGCTCCACTGATGGACCAATAAAAATCAAGAATGCAAAAGGATGTTGGAATTAGGGGAGTGCAGATATCTTGGATAGTTACGGACCTGGTGCAAAGCGGTGGAAGGACTTTGAAACAAGGTAAAGAATTTTAAAAATTGAGGTGTTCCAAAACTGAGAACCAATGCAGATCAAATCTCTTAAATTACTTTGACGCAGAGTGACTGCTGTTATATAGAAAAATATCATTCTTACACAAAGGAATGTCCCACAAACAGCAAGAGATGAACAGTCAATCTGGTCTCTGGTGGTGTTGAGGTTGAGGAAAGAATGTTGTCTATTACATTAAGATTCCATTCAGTTTCAACATCTACCAGAATAGACATATAGGGCCTCATTTAAAAGGAGGTTCCATTTATATGTTATATGAAAGCAAAATACTTCAGAAAAATTGAGAGGGCTAGAGAAACTCAGCAGGTCTGGCAGCAGCTGTGGTGAGAGAAGTTGAGTTAATATTTTGAGCCCAATATGATGCTTCTTCAAAAATTAAGATGAGGTGGAATACTGATGGGTTTAATTCCTGAATCAAGTTTGCAGTTGCGCCTATACTATTTGAGGGTACTTGCTATTATCTTGATCCTTTTTAAAGTGCATGTAAGACAGGATATATCTTCTAAATAATAGAAGGAGAATCTGGAGAATGAAAAAAAGGCTGAAGACTCATTTTTAATAACATATTTCTTTCCAACATTTTAAATTGAGAATTCACTGACATAAAAAAACCAATCCCCCAAACATTTTTAAAAATTTTGTCCCCTCATTTGGTACCTTTTGGAATACTGTGACATATTTCAGAGTGTTCAGATGAGAGAAAATACCTGAGAGTATATAGGACTAAAATGTAAATTACAGCTACCTGACTTTGCAGGTTGGTTGCCTCCTCTAATTTAAGGAGGAGGAAATGAGGACTGCAGATGATGGAGATCAGAGTCGAAAAGTGTTGTGCTGAAAAAGCAAAGCCGGTCAGGCAGCATCTGAGGAGCAAGAGAGTCGACATTTTGAGCATGAGGTCTCCATCAAGAAATTCTGAACTTTCCTGATGAAGAGCTAATACTCGAAAAGTCGACTCTCCTGCTCCTTGGATGCTGCCTGGCCTGCTGTGCTTTTCCAGCACCACACTTTTCAACTCCTTTGATTTAAGGAACAATTGAAAATCCTGGAAGCAGCCCTGCTCAGAGACATATCTATGTGATCTGGTTACCATGAGGGTGAAACTCAAATACAAACCTATTGAAATCAAATGACAGTTTTTACTGTAGGTCACAAAAAGGAAAGATTTTTTGTGAGACACCGGGTGAGATAGAGAAATCAACTACTACTGCAGAGAAGCCGGATGCTTGTAAAATGTTTGTTTTATATTCAAAAAGGAAAGAACCGAACAGAGGGACCTTTTGGATCTATAAGAAATGAGGAGTTGCTGGGCTATGACTTGCTGTTAGAAGTCATATCTTGGAGTCTCAGACTGTGTGGATCAAATGCTAAAAACACACTGGTAGCTTCAACGGAGCACTGGAGAGCCCAGAGGAACTTGTGACATTTTCCTGTAATTCTACATGTTCTCCAGACATGAAGTGTGCAATGTAAGGAGTCGTAAGATATGGTTAGTTCATGCAAAAGTGTCTTTTCTTTAATTTGCTGTATTAGTTGCCTGTTACATAATGTACTGTAAAAAGTCTTAAAACATTAAAAAAAATCACACAACACCAGATTATAGTCCAACAGGTTTAATTGGAAGCACTAGCTTTCAGAGCGCTGCTCCTTCATCAGGTGGTTCATCATCATGAAGGAGTGGTGCTCCGAAAGCTAGTGCTTCCAATTAAACCTGTTGAGCTATAACCTGATGTTGTGTGATTTTTAACTTTGTACACCCCAGTCCAACATCGGCATCTCCAAGTCTTAAAACATGAAATCTTGTTCTTCTATTTTTTTTCTGTTGGTCACTTGGGAAATACATCTCTTTTAGAAAATATTTAATCTCTACAGAAATTGTAATGGTACTGAATTACATTATTAACAAATCAATATTGTTGGCTCTTGCTTCTTGTTCAATGATAATCTGTGCATCAAATTTGTTGTTGCGGATGTTAATGTGACATTTCTTTGTAAACAATTTTGTAGAAGATTTTATCCATTTATTTGAATTTGGTTAAAGCTTGCAATAAAATATTAGCACAATATAAAGCTTAGTAAATGTTGGTTTATTAATGAGCAATAGCTTATCTATCTCAAGACCAATTAGGGCTGAACAACAAATGCTGGCTTAACCAATGATGCTCACATTACATGAAAGAATAAATTATAATGTCAAAATAACTTTTCAGCTTTGGTCTCAAAATGAGTTATGGAATTCATTCAGCATGGTGCCTCAGTGGTTAGCACTGCTGCATCAATCCCTCGGGTGACTGTCTGTGTGGAGTTTGCACATTCTCCCCATATCTGTGTGTGTTTCCTCCGGGTGATTCAGTTTCCTTTCATAATCCAAAGTTGTGTAGGTTAGGTGGATTAGCCATGCTAAATTGCCCACGGTATCCAGGGATGTGTAGGCTAAGTGAATTAGCCAGGGGAAATGTGGTAGGGGTGTAAGTCTGGTTGGGATGCTCTTCAGAGAGTCGGTGTGGACTCGATAGGCCAAATGGCCTGCTTCCGTACTGTAGAGATTCTATGATTCTATGAATTGAATACGTGAGGTTGTGGCAGGCGGAGGCCAGTTAATGACTCCAGGATATGTCTGCAGGAGTTCCTCCGGAACTAGGCTGAACCATTTTCACCTGATTCATTGATGACATTCCATGGATCATAAGGTTTGAACTGGGGATGTTCACGGATGATTGCAATGCTCAGCACCATTCACAACCCTCATGCTGAAACAGCCCATATGTGTAGATCAGCAAGACCTTGACAATATTTAGGCCTGATCTGACAAGCATCAAATAACACTTCCATGACAGAAGCACCAGAAATTAGGAACTAATCATCTCCCCCTTGATATTCAAAGGCATTATCATAGAGTAGAGTCATCAAGTTACACAGCACAGAAAAAGAACCTTCAGTCTAATCAGTCCATGTCAAACATAATCCCTGTGACTATGCTGCCCCTTTAACAGGTTATGTTGTTCTTGTTTTTTTTCAAAAGGGTTGTAAAGTCAGTTGTGCCAAAATGGCTAACAGACATTGCTTAAGTCAACAATCAGTGGAGGCCTTTAGGTTTTTTTTTAACAGAATTGTAAAATGAAAGGGGAGTGACCACTTCTCCCAGTTTAGGGTTTTCCTTGTTTGGTCTGTTTTAACAGGCAGATGAAAACTGCTGGGGACCTAAAGAAGCAGCTACAGTAAAAAGAGGCTCTGTGTCAACAGAGGCCTTGCCTGAACTTTTCTCTCTGAAATCTCTCCTGCCTGTAAGAACCCATGTTTGAATTTACGTTTTGCCCAGGGGTATGTTTTTGGGGTGTTGCAGGAATTGGAACTTCATTAAGGTGCGATAAGGACAGTTGGGTTATCAAATAAGTCATTATTCTAAATTCTGTTTTCTTTTGTTTGTGTTTCATCCGCAGTTTTTAAATAAATTGTGATTTGTTTTAAGCTAAGTGATTTGACCAGCTGCATCGCTCCTAAAATATCCACATTACAACTGCATAAAAAAAAGTAAAAGGTTAGGGTCTGGGCTACTTTCTTAAGATGGTTTGAGGGGGTCTGGCCTGGTCCATAAGTTCCAAAACTAAACTAACCCACTTGCCTGTTCATGGCCCTTATCCCTCCAGACCTTTCCTATTCATGTAGGAGATAGCAAGGACTGCAGATGCTGGAGAGTCAGAGTCGATAAAGTGTGGCACTGGAAAAAGCACAGCAGGTCAGGCAGCATCTGAGAGGCAAGAGAGTCGATGTTTCGGGCATAACCCTTCATCAGAACTGTGGAGGGGGAAGGGGATTGAGAAATAAATAGGGGAGAGGGTGTGGCTAGTGGAAAGGTAGGTGGGATGGCGATAGGTGGACAAAGGCAGGAGGCAATTGTGGTAGGTCGGTGGGAAGTGTGGAGTGGATAGGTGGGAAGGAAGTTGGACAGGTAGGTCAGGTCAAGAGCGCAGTGCCAAGTCAATGGTTTGGAAGTGGGATGGGGTGGGGAGTGCAGACATTTGGAAACTGGTGAATTCAATGCTGCTGCAGTGTGGGTGTAGGCTCTCAAGGCAGAAGATGAGGTATTCTTCTTCCAGTTTGCAGGTGGGCTTGTTTAGGCAATGGAGAAGGCCCAGAATGGACATGTCATCAGGGGAGTGGGAGGGGGAGTTGAAATGGATGGCGAAGGGAAGGTGGGGTTGATTGGTGTGTATGGACCAGAGATGTTCCCTGAACCATTTTCCATCAGTTTGCACTCGGTCTCCCTGATGTACAGGAAACCACATTGAGAGCAACAGATACAATAATGAGGTTCGAGGATATGCAAGTAAATCTCTGCCAGATTTGGAATGATCCTTTGGGGCCTTGGATGGAGGTGAGGGGGAAGGTGTGGGCACAGATTTTGTACCTCTTACGGCAGAAGGGGAAGGTGCCAAATATGGAGAGGGGGTTGGTAAGGAGTGTGGACCTAACGAGGGAGTCACAGAGGGAATGGCACATTGAATCCCAGGTTTGGGCTAACCAAGGCCTCAGTCAATTGTAGTAAGGCTTCTTTAATGTTGATCTCCCATCCTCCAAGTGTAAAGGTCAACAGATGAATTGTTTGCTGTACATGCATGCTGACTTAATGTGTTCACTGAACAAGTGCACACAAGTCCCTCTAACATCAGGATTCTCAAGTTTCGTGGCTTTTTTAAAAAGAAGTAAACATAACATAAATCGTGGGCGGCACGGTGGCACAGTGGTTAGCACTGCTGCCTCGCAGCGCCAGAGATCCGGGTTCAATTCCCGACTCAGGCGACCGACTGTGTGGAGTTTGCTCGTTCTCCCCGTGTCTGCGTGGGTTTCCTCCGGGTGCTCCGGTTTCCTCCCACAGTCCAAAGATGTGCAGGTTAGGTGAATTGGCCATACTAAATTGCCCGTAGTGTTAGGTAAGGGGTAAATGTAGGGGTATGGGTGGGTTTCGCTTCGGCGGGTCGGTGTGGACTTGTTGGGCCGAAGGGCCTGTTTCCACACTGTAATCTAATCTAATCTAATCTAATCTAATAATTAATTGTAATGAACTGGTGGCCCTCAGGTTGCCATTTCTGCTAAGGTGCACCTTTAGAATCATAGAATCCTTACAATGTGAAATCGCCCATCGAGTCCACACCGGCTCTCCAAAGAGCATACCAACCCTATCCCTGTAACCCTACATTTCCCATGGATAATACGTAGCATGGCCAATCCACCTAACCTGTACACCTTTGGTCTGAGTGGGGAAACTGGAGGAAATCCACACAGAAACAGGGAAAATGTGCAAATTCCAGACAGTTGCCCAACAGTGGAATTAAACCCAGGTCCCTGGAGCCATGAGGCAGCAGTACGAAACCACTGAGCTATGATGTCACCCCAACTTTAGGACTTGTACATCAGTCCTGTTTAATCCTGTATTTTGTGAGTCATTTGAAAGATCTGATGACAATGATCATGTGCAATATGTAGGTTTAGATCCCTTTCATATTTCAGCCTCCTATTTGTACATTCTACAAAACGGATAGTTGCCAGTCTTTGAGATGACCCAGCAGATTGAAAGAATTTGCACACATTCATGAGTAATGTTGAAATTAGAGTATTTTTATTTCACCCAATGCAGCAAGGAAAGAGGCAGATTGGATTGAGTGCCTGTTTCATACTCACACCTCAAGGACATTGAGGTCCTCATGGGCGGCACGGTGGCACAGTGGTTAGCACTGCTGCCTCACAGCGCCAGAGACCCGGGTTCAATTCCCGCCTCAGGCGACTGACTGTGTGGAGTTTGCACATTCTCCCCGTGTCTGCGTGGGTTTCCTCCGGGTGCTCCGGTTTCCTCCCACAGTCCAAAGATGTGCAGGGTCAGGTGAATTGGCCATGCTAAATTGTCCGTAGTGTTAGGTAAGGGGTAAATGTAGGGGTATGGGTGGGTTTCGCTTCGGCGGGTCGGTGTGGACTTGTTGGGCCGAAGGGCCTGTTTCCACACTGTAATCTAATCTAAAAACATTCAAGCATATAAAAATCTGACTGTCAATTTCCTAACAAACAGGCAAGTCAGTTAAACTGTGCCCCAAGGGTCAACTGAAGAAATATATTTGTTGATTCTACCCTAAAATATGTCATGCTCTGGAGAAAGTTTTTACTTAAATTGAATTATTCACAGAGTGAAATATTACAGGCACACACATCTTTGACTCCACTCGACTGTAAGTGTCTCTTTGGCAGAGTTAATATTTCCTGACTTCATCTTCCTTACTTTTCTCAACTCTGATGGCCTGAAGTCTGAGTCTTTCTCTTTCATCTAAGTTTGACAATTAAATAAAAATGTTGGCACCTTTATTAACTACAGAAGTGCATTGGTAATGATGTGATGTCCCCTGCAGACTAGCCTTCAGAAGGTGTGAAAGGTGTAAATGGGGATATCCTGTCACCGAAAGGAGGAGGATTGCTGAATCCTCAACAGATCAAACTTGAGCTTCTAAACTCAGATGCTATATGCCTGTTCTGGAAGATATTAAAGATTCTGTTGCATTCTGGCCAACATTCCTTCCTTGCCCTCAATACCATCAAAACAGCTGAACTGCTTACTCATCTCATGTTTGTGGGATACAGAATAGTGCAAAACTGCTGCTGCATCTTTCTACATAACAAGTCACTCCAGTTCAAGTGTGTCAGCCAATTTGGAAACTGTTACACAAATCTATCCTATTTTCACAAACCAGATGAATCAAATCAATAAAATATGGGCTGGGACCAGAAATGTTGTGATAATGAATTGTATGTACCTGTTGTGGTTCTGTTCGCCGAGCTGGAAGTTTTTGTTGCAAGTGTTTCGTCCCCTGGCTAGGCGACATCATCAGTGCTTGGGAGCCTCCTGCGAAGCGCTTCTTTGATGTTTCCTCCGGTGTTTATAGTGGTCTGTCCCTGCCGCTTCCGGTTGTCAGTTTCAGCTGTCCGCTGTAGTGGTTGGTATATTGGGTCCAGGTCGATGTGTTTGTTGATGGAGTTTGTGGATGAATGCCATGCCTCTAGGAATTCCCTGGCTGTTCTCTGTCTGGCTTGCCCTATGATAGTAGTGTTGTCCCAGTCGAATTCATGTTGCTTGTTGTCTGCGTGTGTGGCTACTAAGGATAGCTGGTCATGTCGTTTCGTGGCTAGTTGATGTTCATGTATGCGGATTGTTAGCTGTCTTCCTGTTTGTCCTATATAGTGTTTTGTGCAGTCCTTGCATGGTATTTTGTACACTACATTAGTTTTGCTCATGTTGGGTATTGGGTCCTTCGTTCTGGTGAGTTGTTGTCTGAGCGTGGCTGTTGGTTTGTGTGCCGTTATGAATCCTAGGGGTCGCAGTAGTCTGGCTGTCAGTTCCGAGATGCTCCTGATGTATGGTAGTGTGGTTAGTCCTTTTGGTTGTGGTATGTCCTCGTTCCTTAGGCATCTGATGATGAAGTTGCGCGAGTATCCGTTTTTGGCGAATACCTTGTATAGGTGTTCCTCTTCTTCTTTTTGTAGTTCTGGTGTACTGCAGTGTGTTGTGGCCCTTTTGAATAGTGTCCTGATGCAGCTTCGTTTGTGTGTGTTGGGGTGGTTACTTTCATAGTTTAGGACTTGGTCTGTGTGTGTGGCTTTCCTGTATACCCTTGTAGTGAATTCTCCGTTCGGTATGTACCTTTAAGGAGGAATATCCTAATTCACTGCTAATCATTATCTACCTCAAGGATTGGTATAATAGTCCCATAACTTGTTAATTAGTTTTAGGCAGCAATGGTTGATGTAATATATGATTACATCATGTATGTATTATCACATGTACATGGTTCCATATGGCTCAGTCATTAATACCCCTTTCCCATTTGGCGGTTGGGTTTGGACAGAGCCCACAGAGATAGTCTAACTGCATGGACTTGGAATATGACAGTGCTAGTGACTGCAAATATCATTTAAATTTATATTACTGTAATGTTGTAGTGGATGAAGACGTGCAGTGCTCCAGATGCATGCCTGCTTTTTTGCTGGTCAGGTTTCTGAAGTATTAAGTTTCTTGAAGTTACTTAGATAGACAAAGTTAATTCCAGCGCATTGTGTTAACAATGAGTTGCAGACAGACATCTTGCCACTTGTTGGCCACATTCTCCACATCTCACGTCAATGGGGATAAGTGAATTACTGACATTAACTTCAATGGCAAGAATCTGATTCCTTAACTCTTATCAGATTGTGTTCATCCGCCTGCCATTATTCTCAGCAAGGTGATGAGTCAACAATCCAAAAGGAGTTGGAACATCCTGGGCTTGTGAACAATGTCTGAAAAATCGCCATCTGTCTGACTTCCTTTGTGTCCATTCTAATGGTTGACATCTCATCTGACATTTCTATGGTCACTTTCTGTGCCTCCTGATTCCCCGCTGACATCAGCCAAAATGATCTTCCATGCCAGTTCCCCCAAGTTATGTTAAAACCAGCCGGAGAATATGTTTTCATTAATTGGCTTTGGGCTTTACAGTTAACAAAATATTTTTAAAATAACTGAAGTGTTCCAGAGGACAGAGAATCAATAATTAATTTAGTTACTTCAACTATAATAAACACATTTCATAAGTAAATATCATTCAGTCAATTTACACAGTTCACACATGGAAACACACAGATAATTTGATTAGATTCCCTACAGTGTGGAAACAGGCCCTTCAGCCCAACCAGTCCACACCAACCCTCCGAAGAGTAACCCACCCAGTCCCATTTCCCTCTGACTAATGCACCTCACACTATGGGCAATTTAGCATGGCCAATCTACCTGACCTGCACATCTTTGTGACTGTGGGAGGAAACCGGAGCACCCGGAGGAAACCCACGCAGACACGGGGAGAATGTGCAAACTCCACACAGACAGTCGCCTGAGGCTGGAATCAAACCTGGGACCCTGGTACTGTGAGGCACCAGTGCTAACCACTGAGCCACCATGCCACGGTAGATTGGGCAACTACAGCTCTGGCTGTAAATGATTGAATTGTTTATTTTTACTGTATTATAAATTGTTTCTGATTGATTTCTAAGTGGTATAGTGCATTGCAATATGAGGGGGAGAGTATGGTAGTGGTAATGCCTCTGACCTAGCAATCAGAGGCTCAGTCTAATTCCCTGAATTGAATTAACTTTTTTTGTCACATGAGTACAGTGAAATGTTTGCAAATCACCATGTACAGGGCCATTTAGCATGGCCAATTCATCTAACCTGCACATTTCTGGACTGTGGGAGGAAACTGGAGCACCAGGAGGAAACCCACACAGACATGGAATGTGCATACTCCAGGTTAGGTGAATTGGCCATGCTAAATTGCCCATAGTGTTAGGTACATTAGTCAGGGATAAATGTAGGGGAATGGATCTGGGTAGGTTACTCTTCGGAGGATCGATGTAGACTTATTGGGCCAAAGGGCCTGGTTCCACACTGTGGGGAATCTAATCTAATCTAATCTAATCCACACAGAGGCTAGAATCGAACCCAGGTCCCTGGCGCTTTGAGGCAGCAATGCTAACCACTGAACCACCGTGCTGCCCTTTTTTGGTCAGTCAGTTTCTCTTGCAGTGTTGTAGGGTAACAGACAGTGCAGTACAATACTAACCATGGGGACTTTGTAAAGTGACCTAGACCCTGTCAGCTTTTAGTGGGAGTCTTGACCATGGTCTGATTTGCATTTGTAAAAATGTAGGCAGCTAATCCAACTTGGGCTTGACCTGATTCTGTGTTTATATATTCTCAAAGTATCTTTGACCAATGAAGTATTCATAAAGATTAGGGATGCAGCATAAAGATGTGGGAAATGCAGCAGTCAATTTGCACACAGTAATGTCAAACAAACAAACAAGAGCTGAGCAACTAACTTGCTTTAGCAATGTTCATTGAGAGATAAATATTAGCTTGTCATCTGCTGTTTCTGTAGACAGGGATTGACTATGTTCAGCTCCATCGCTGACACTCACTGTTTAAGCACCTAGAGATGTGTGCACACAGGCCAGGGTCAATCACTACTTTGAAGGTATCAGATGAGATAACTGATAACGAAACAAACAAAAGTCTAGAGGTAAAAAATTACTGCAGATGCTGGAATCTAAATTGGAAATAACAAATGATGGATATCAGAGAGGTCAGACAGCATCCATGGAGAGAAAGGAAGCTAACATTTCGAGTCTAGATAACTCTTCATCAGAACTGAGGTGAAGTCTAGTATTCAGCAAGGAGGAACCCCAGGCTTGTGGAAAACTTTGCTAGATCTGACACTAACGGGGGGTTGGTTTGAATATAGAGACGTTCGCATTCAGCAAGAATGAGGAACAAGTCTTTGATTGATGTATGTAATGTTCATCCATCCACTAATGGATTGGTGCACAAATACAATCTAGTCCCAGTGGGCTAATGGAGAATTCAATCATAAGCAGTAGTCTAGCCCTTCAAAGTCCCACATATGTTGCACCTTTGCTTGTCTTTGGAGCCACATTGAAATAAAGAGATCCCAGGACACTATTCTCATTAACCATAACAGAGGGGAAATCTTTCCACAGAGGCATAAATGATTAATTATTTCCTGACAGCCCACCTAGTATTTTCTCTTTATTTATACCTGACTCTGTAATTAGTCAAACAACCGGGGTCAAGAAGGCAAAAGCTAAAGGCTCTAACAGTCTCACTCTAAAGATCACGTGGGGAGTCCCATAGGGATCTGCCATTGTGACTAATTATCTGTAGCTAGGTAGGCTTAATTTGTTCTTGAGCATCTCTTAAAGGAGAATCGAGAAGATCCTTAACATTGAATGGGGAAGTCAAACTATTGAAATTACAGGACAGTCCAGCTTTAGAGCAATTTTGCAAAACTCGCAATTTCAAATAAACCATTATCATCAGGGATCAGGGGTCAGGGGTCAGGTCACCACCCTGCCTGCAAACAATTAATCCTACCAGACCAGCAATAGATTTGGAAATCCAACTTAAAAGAAGTAAATGCATCAAAAAGACATGCATTTATGTAATGCCTTTAAAAGACCACAGGACATCAAAAAGCAAAGTACAGCCTTGATGTAATGGAGGAAATGTGACTGGCAATTTTTACAAGGCCTCTTGGGTAGCAATGAGATAAATGATCGGATTATCTGTTAAGAGTCAAATTGGTCAAAGGATAGATATGGGTTAGAACTCTGGGAGAACCCCCGTGTTCCTCTCTGAATTCTTACTGTGCAGAGGGAGGCCATTTGGCCCTTGTTTCTGTTCCATTCTCCCGCTTTCTCTCTGTTGTCATGCATACTCTTCCTTTTTAAGTAACTAACTAGCTCCCTGGATTACAAACGATGCTGAAATAAATTACAAACAAACTGAATTAATACCTGTCCCAGAAAATCTATTCCAAACCCCAAACACTTACTGCACGGAAATTTTGTTCACAGCATTTCTGCTTCTTTTGCCAAGTGATTTAAATCTGTAGCACTACAGAACCTTTCACATCCACTAAAGAAAGAAGTCAAGGCCTCATTGAATATTTTATCTGAACGATGGTGCCTCTGACAGTGCAGCCGTCCCCCAGTACTGCACTGGAGCTACAGCCTAGATTTTGCACTCAAATCCCTTGTAGCCATAACTTTCTGATTGAGAGGTCAGAGTGCTACAAACCTGTGAATTGATGACAAAGTAGGATATGGATGGAGCAAGATATAGATTAGAATAGCAAAGCAATTTATTGTCATGTTTAGTTTTGCAAAAAAGATAGTGAAAAGTTTTATAAGTTGCCATATCACGTGCCTGTAAGAAATCATAGGTAAGAAGAAAAAAGTAGAAACTAAGGCAGAGTTCATCTTAGATCAATTTCTGTGTAGGCAAAGTTGATAAAGCCAAGATTCAAGTTTTCTAATAATGTTTATAAATGTCATGTTGTAAATATTTTATGTTTACTTTGTAGTGAGGGGCCACAAAAGGAATACTGTTTGTCCACAGTTCTTTCAAATTACAGAAATTGTTTTTGATTTATTTCAGTACCCTTTGTAATCCAAGGTTGAAAGAAATACAGTAAGCTTCAAGTAAAAAAAAAATCGACAAGCAGTATTTCCACACTGTATTACACCTAGTACAACATTCCCTCCTCTCTCAAGGTTGGAACTATTATGAATATATTGACTGCTCTTTCCAAACAACATGCTAACAACAGTTACTTTGTTCCTCAGTTGCTACATAGCTTACATAATATGGCACAGAAATAAACCACTCATTCAGGCAGATCAATACTGGTAATTATACACCACTTGAGCCTTCACCCACCCTTTTTCTATCTCATATTATCATTATATCCTTCTATTGTTTTACTTCTTCAGTGTTTATCTAGCCTCCTCCTAAGAAAACCAATCTCTCAAATAAGACAGGTGGAAGATGTCATGATACTGTTTTGAAGAAGAATGGGAAAGTTATCTCCAGTGTCCTGGCCAACCTTCATTCTTCAACTCACACCACAATTATCTGGTCATTCTTGGTCTGCTGGATTTGAAAACTGACTATGCAAAGTACTTCCTACATTGCAACAGCAACTACACTTCAAAAATACTTATTTGGCTGTAACCTGATCTGGGACATCCTGTGCCTATTTAAGGCACAATAGTAATTTATTAATGTAGTAATGTAGTGCCAGGAATCTGGATTTAATTCCAGCCTTGGGCAATTGTCTGTGTGGAGCTTTCACACTCTCCCTGGGTGTGCATGGTGCTCCAGTTTTCTCCCCCAGTCCAAAGATGTGCAGGTGAGGTGGATTGGGCTAAATTGCCCATGATGTTCATGCTAGGTGGTTTAACCATTGGAAATGCAGGATGATAACATAGGGGGGTGGGTCTGGTTGGGATGTTGTTCAGTGGGGCAGTGTGGGCTCAATGGGCTGAATGGCCTCCTTTCATACTGTAGGAATTCTAATGATGATGTTCAATTTTTCACCAATTTCTTTGGCAGCAAATTTAATATTCTGACCACTCTCTGAGGAAAGATGTCTCCCCGTATCCCTTGCTGGATATTTTCATGATTATCTTACATTTGCAGACCTTAGCTTTGATTCCCACCAATAGATGAATATTATGGGCTAAATTGCCATAGAGTCCAGGGATGTTCCAGCTCAGTGGATGAGCCATAGGAAAATGCAGGTTGACAGGGATAGGTGGGTCTGGTTGGGATGCTCTTCAGAGGTTTAGTGTGAACTCAACGAGCCAAATGGCCTGCTTCCACACTGTAGGGATTCTATGATTATGGATGGACATAGCTTCTGTTTATCTTAAACCTGCACCAAAACTAGGAGGTCCTCTTTTAGCCTTCTCTTATCTAGATGAACAAACTCCAGTCTTTCTTGACTGTTATGAATGTTGTTCAGCTATGTTATGAGACATTTTCAGGTGGAATGTGAACCCAGGCCTTCTGGCCCAAAGGCAGGGCATTACCACTGTCCTACAAGAGCTCAGTATTCAATATGCTGAAAGCTTTTCCAATAATCTTTAACATTTCCAGTCTCTGAGATCTAGATAGAGGTGGTATCTCTTTCATTTCACTCTCATTTATATTTTCCTATGTGCTTTTTAATGCACGGTGATTATTTATAATTTCAAACAGAAAAGAAAATTTAATTAAGGTTTTAAATAGCAAACATGAGGACATTTAATCTGTGGCAACATTCTCTTGGATTGGGATAATTTACAATCCCTTCATTGAAACGCTTATCAGTCACAGTTTCTAAGGGGCTATGACGAAAGTACTTACTCAGACTAACCTGAAACATTGAAGAACCTTTAATAATGCTGTCAAATATTTGATTACAATGGCAGTAATTGTCTGTGTATTAATGTTAATTTGTTTGGTTTATCTTCATTTTGAATGAAATGGATGGTGAATATTGACAAAATGAATTTTTAAAAGATTCTGATTTATAAAATTGATCATTAGGGTTATTTAGAGGTCATGAATATTTTCATTTCACCTTCATTCAAAGGATTTCCCTGCTGCGAGGGTTACTGATCAATATTCATTATTCTAATGGTCCAAAGGGAGAGATACACCAACAAAGAATTGAAATATTTTTACTTTAACACACAATATTTAAAATGGTGAACCCACTTATCACCAAAATCTATGCTCAATCTAAGGCTATTGTTGAGGCATCAAACAGGATATCAGACACAGTGCTGAACCTCAATCAGTGAAACTGTGAAACACCTTTTGATGAATTTACTCTGCTTTTGTTATTCTGTAACAAAGCTGGAATCTTTCTATAGAGGATGCCAGTTTAGTTGCTGTTCACACTAAAGGTTAATTAACCACTTATTAAAGCAGATGCTACTGGTTAGTAAACAAATTTATTTCTAGTGGCAGTCGACTGTGTCCCATATGTTTTCTACAATAATTCTTCTGTTTTGCTCCTGGAGATTTGACTTCATGTGTTCCATGAATCTTTCATTTAATTAATCTGGCAAATTGCTGAGGTTTTAATATTATGAAGAATTTATGTGGATTAGATTGTACATAAGATCAAATTTACATTAGCTAATAAAACTCTGATATTACTATGGGGGAAATAAACTCATTAATTAATTAATTGGCTTTAATACAAAGTGGCCCTTCCATTGGTTAAGCAGATTCAAAGGACTCCAATATTTAAATAAATGGACAAAGTGTATTACCAAGAGAGAGCTTAATTGCACACAATATTAACCTGCTATGATGTAGATTAATCAACTGATTGAAACATTTAATAACAAATGGAAAATACATATCAAAATGGCATTATGCAATGTGGCAAAATAGATGGAAGTGGAAAAATTATAAATAATGACAGATGGAAATAAGGGGTCGATAATACAGACAAGAGATGGGGGCACCACAGTGCTTCACTGTAAAATGACTAACTGAGAGTAAGCACTTAAATGGCTGGGAGATTGGTTGAGTAGCAGATGATAGAAAGTCAGGATAACAGGTCAGTGTTCAAGTTGGCAGGATGTGACCACTGGTGTCTCACAAGGATCTGTGTTGGGGCCTCAATTATTCACATACTAATGACTTGAATAATGGCATATCAAGTCTTGAATCCAAATTTGCTGATGATACAAAATTAGGTAGCATTGTAGTCAGTGTAGATGATAACGTAAAATGACCACCTCCAATACATAACTAAGCTGGTTTGAGATGAATGGTATGAAATTTCTTCCAATTAAAGAATAGGAATTCTGGAACCATATTCTTTGGTCCCCATGACTGTCTTCATGTTCAAGGGACAAACTTTTCTCTTTCTTGGTCAGATTCTCAGACTGGACTAGATTCTGCACAGCTATTTGACTGAAAGTTGGGCATTTGTTCCCATAGCCTGAGCCCATCTGCTAATGAAACCCTCATTCACGCCTTTTGTAATTCCCAGACTCAGCTGACAATCTCGTCCTGTCCAGTATCCACTCTTCCATCAGTAAATTGACAGAAAATATCAGTAGTATAATATCAACAGTATAATATCTGGAGAGGCGATGGCCTAGTGGTATTATCAATAGACTGTTAACCCAGAGACTCAAGTAATGTTCTGGAGACTCAGGTTCAAATGGAATTTGCATTCAATAAGTATCTGGAATTAAGAATCTAATGACTACTATAAATCCATTGCCAATTGTTGGAAAAACCCATCTGGTTCACTGCTATCCTTTCTTGTTCTGGCCTCCATGTGACTCCAGACCATCAACAAAGTGGTTGACTCTCAGCTGCCCTCTGGGCAATTAGGGATGGACAATAAATGCTGCCTAGCCAAAGATGCCCTCATCCTGTTAAAGAATAAAGATATTATCAAGCAGCATGTGCTCAACATTAACCTGCTCATTAACACCCATTTTGGATTCTGCCAGGGCCTGAACTCAAAACAGCCTTGGTCTAACTTGGACAAAAAAGGTGAGGTGAGGTGAGAATGACAGCCCTTGTCATCAAGGCTGCATTCCACTAAGTGTGGCAACAAGGGGTCCTAGCAAAACCGGAATTTGTTGATGTCAGGGAGCAAACTCTCCACTGGTTGGAATCATACTGGCACATAGGAAGATGGTCGTGGTTGTTTGTGGTCAGTCATCTCAGCTGCAGGGCATCTTTGCAGGAGTTTCTCAGGGTAGTGTCCTTGGTCCAACCATCTTAAGCTGCTTCAATAACTTTACTTCATAAGGTTGGATGTGGAGATGTTCATCAATGTTCAGAACCATTTGCAACTCTTCAGATACTGAAGCAGTCCACGTTCAAATGCAAAAAGACCTGGAGAATATCCAGACTTGGGCTGACAACACATTCAATTACATTACTATCACTTAAATTCCCCACTATTAAAACTTTGGGTGTTACTATTGTTAAGAAACAGAAATGATCTAATCATATAAGTACTGTGGTTAGAAGAACAGGTCAGATCTAGGAATACGGCAGCAAGTAACTCACTTCCTGGCTCTCCAAAGTCTGTCCACCATCTACAAGGCAGAAGTCAGTAGTGTAATGGAATACCTCTCACTTGTCTGGATGGATGCAGCTCCAACAACACTCAAGAAGTCTGACAAAATCCAGAACAAAGCAGCCTGATTGATTTGCACCACATTCACAAGCATTCACTCTCTCCACCACTGACACTCAATAGCAGCAGTGTGTACTATCTACAAGATGCACTGGAAGAATTCACCAAAGATCCTTAAACAGCACCTTACAAACCCACAACCACTTCCATCTCGAAGGACAAGGCTAGCAGATACATGGGAACACTGCCACTTGCAAGTTACCCTCCAAACCAGACTTGGAAACAGTGATTTTGACTGTTCCTGAGTCAAAATCCTGAAATTCCTTCTGTAACGTTGTTGTGGGTCAACCAACAGCACGTGGATTGCTACAGTTCAAGAAGGCAGCTCACCATCACCTTCTCAAGGATAATTAAGAGTGGGCAATAAATGCTGGCCAGCCAGTGACACTAAAGTCCTGTGAGTGAATAAACAAAATCTCCTTTGCACTTGAACTCATCCAAAACTCTTTTACCTGAATTCTTCCTTGCACGAATTCACGGAGTCATAGAGCTGTACAGCAAGGAAACAGACCCTTCAGTCCAACCCGTCCATGCTGATCAGATATCCCACTCCAATCTAGTCCCACCTGCCAGCACCCGGCCCATATACCTCCAAACCCTTCCTATTCAGAGACCTTTCCAGATGCCTTTTAAATATTGCAATTGTACTAGCCTCCACCACTTCCTCTGGCAGCTCATTCCATACACATATCACCCTCTGTGTGAAAAAGGTTGCCCCTTAGGTGTCTTTTATATCTTTCCCTTCTCACCCTAAACCTATGCCCTCTAGTTCTTGACTCCTCCTCCCCAGGGAAAAGACTTTGTTTATTTATCCTATCCATGCCCCTCATGATTTTATTTACCTCTATAAAGTCACTCCTCAGCCTCCGATTCTCCAGGGAAAACAGCCCCAGTGTATTTAACCTCTCCCTATAGCTGCAACCCTGGCACCATCCTTGTAAATCTTTTCTGAATCCTTTCAAGTTTCACAACATCTTTATAATAGGAAGGAGACCAGAGTTGCATGCCAATAGTGGCCTAACCAATGTCCTGTACAGCTGCAACATGACCTCCCAACTCCTGTACTCAACACTCTGACCAATAAAGGAAAGCATACGAAGTGCCTTCTGCACTATCCTATCTACTTGCAACACCACTTTCAAGGAGCTATGAACCTGCACTCCAGGATCTTTGTTCAGCAACACTCCCTTGGACCTTACCATTAAATGTACAGGTCCTGTTAAGATTTGCTTTCCCAAAGTGCAGCACCTCGTGTTTATCTAAATTAAACTCCATCTGCCACTTCTCAGCCCATTAGCCCATCTGATCAAGATCCCATTGTAATCTGAGGTAACTTTCTTCGCTGTTCACTACACCTCCAATTTTGGTGTCATCTGCAAACTTACTAACTATACCTCTTATTGTTCATCAATCTTAATCTCCTCACCTTCAAATCCCTACATAGACACTTTCAATGCTATTTTCTCATTCAGACCCAAGAACGTTAGAAACTCTGAATTTCTTTGGCAGCCTGCATCTTCCACGTACTTTGTTCTACATTTGGCTTCACCAGTTTAGACACTAAAATCACTCCAGGTTATTTTCCCAGTCCATCAGTCTCTCCTTCTGTCTGTCTTTCTCTGACTCTGTCATTGTTTCTGTCTTTCCCTCTCTATCTAGGAGAAAGTGAGGACTGCAGATGCTGGAGATCAGAGCTTAAAAATGTGTTGCTGGAAAAACACAGCAGGTCAGGCAGCATCAAAGGAACAGGAGAATTGACGTTTCGGGCATAAGCCTCTCTCTCTCTCTCTCTCTGTCTCATTGCCTCTATCACTCTCTGACTCTTTATCTGTGTCATTGTCTCTGTCTTTCACTGTCACCATCATAGTCTTTATTTTTCCCTCTCAATCTCTGTCTCTCTCACTGTCTCTTGATCTTTAAGACACCATGTATGATCTATTTTTCTGAACAAAAGTTTAGTTACCATTCCTACTGCCTCCATCTTCAGCTTCATGCCAATTTATTCTGTTTTTATTCTTGTGGACATTCTTGCGATTTTCACTGTCATAGGTGCCATATAAATACTAGTCATTGTTGATTGTGTACAAGTTGGAGGAATAAACTACTGTTACCCCACTTGCCTCCTCTGTATTAAAAGTATGATCGGTATTGACATGATCATACCTACTTGCTTACAAAGGCCTCTTCAGGCTCCTTGTTAAAGATTCAGCACACATTCAGGGTGAAAAGGTCAGATTTTCCTCTAGATACTGTTTCAGTTAATCAATCAAAATAACTAACCCAGTTGTTTCCACTATGTGGCAATGCTCACCACAAGTGTGGCACGGTGACTCAGTTGTTAGTACTGCTGCCTCATAGCAACAGGGACCCCGGATCTGATTCTACCCCCTGGTGACTGTATGGCGTTTGTACATTCTCCCTGCGTCTGCGTAGGTTTCCTCGGGATGCTCTGGTTTCCTCCCACAATCCAAAGATGTGCAGGTGAGGTGGATTCATAGAATCCCTCCAGTGTGGAAACAGGCCATTTAGCCCAACAAGTCCACACTGAACCTCTGAACACTAATCCACCCAGACTATTTCCTCTACCCTATTACTCTACAATTACCCCTGCCTAATGTACTTAACTATACACATCCATGAACACTATGGGCAATTAAGCATGGCCAATTCACCTAATCTGCACATCTTTGGACTGTGGGAGGAAACCAGAGCACCTGGAGGAAACCTACGCAGACGCAGAGACAATGTGCAAACTCCACACAGACAGTTCCCCAACGCTGGAATCAAACCCAGGTCCCTAGTGCTGTGAGGCAGCGATGGTAACCACTGAGCCATGGGAAATGCAGAGTAACAGAAGGAAGGTAGGGATCTGGGTAGGATGCTCTTTGGAGGGTCAGTATGGACTTGATGGGCTGAATGGTCTGCTTCCATACTGTAGGGATTCTATGAAGTGCCAGTGAGATGACCATATGCTGTTTCACAAAGCTGGTTCATTCCACTCCCCTCCACAGGAAGCCCTGAGTATCAAAAGTCTTCCTGTAATCACTCTGCACTATTCAATTATTCCTCAAGACCGTTGATAAACATTATGGAAGCAGAGACCCTATTATCGATGAGGTCAGGATGTCATCTATCACTGCTACAAAACTTGTTTACAATGTCTTCTTCGGTTTAAGGTGAAAGGAAGGTTTGGAATGAGAAGATGGAGATTGAATTAATATATGAGCCAAGTGCTGGCAAATAGGACTAGATTGGGTTGGGATATCTGGCCGGCCTGGACGAGTTGGACCGATGGGCCTGTTTCCGTGCTATACATCTCCACGACTCTAATTCTGATTGAGACAGGCCATGTGACGCCATTATCTGTTGAAAGATGAGTGAAAGGTTTCACACTTCCTGAGGCAGCCAGTCTATCTGGATACAGAGAGAGGGGGAGAGAGAGAGAGAGAGAGGGGGAGAGAGAGAGAGAGAGAGAGGGGGGAGAGAGAGAGAGAGAGAGGGGGAGAGAGAGAGAGAGAGAGAGAGAGAGAGAGAGAGAGAGAGACAGCAGAGAGACCCAGAGAAAGACAACACTGAAAGAGACAGCACAGAGACCCACAGCAAGACAAACACAGAGATCCAGAGAGAGACAGACATAGAGGGGATATACACTGAGACGTAGAGAAAACTGCACAGGGACACAGAGCGTGCTGAGCAAAGCAGAGAAAATGCTGTTCTGTGTAACAAATTGAATGGAATGCCAGAGAAGCAAACTTTCTAATCAAAGAGATGCAACCTGCTGAGATGTGAGGACCAAGGAATCACCAGCGTGGGCCTTGCTGCAGGGAGTCAGTTTGAGGACAAACTGAAACTGAGTGAAGCAACTTTCAAAAGGCAGTGGGAGTCAATTCCCAACACAGGACAGAGAAAAGGTCTGCTGGAAAAGCCAAGAGGAATTTGGACGTAAATTTACATGACAACATATCCGCTGAGTGCCACTAGTTGAATTCACTTTGTCCTGTTTCCTCTTAATGATGATTGGCCGGCAGCATGCAATGTGAGAGTCTTCCTTGTCCTGATACCATCTGGTTCCATTGCAAACTAATTAACTTGCAGTGCTCAGAGCCAGAAAGTGCTTTTACTTGCAATGTAGGGGAGATTAGTGTGGTACTGCACCTTCGCAGCACTCTAGCACTCAAACCCAGGCTAGTACATACAAACCTTGGATCACTCTTTTTTTTCCCACCAGTACATTGTAATGATTGGAACCAGGCTGATCTCGTTAACTATGAGGTAACTGATTGTTGTTGTTAACTTGGCCAATCAAGATAGCCGGAGCTGACCAATATAATTTAACGGTGTCTCACACCTGCACACACATGGGTGCTGGGGAAAAAAAATAAGCACTACCGCACTTAGGTGGTAGTGTGGGGGTTAAAGGGGAAAAATAAAGAATTTTAAAAAAAAATAAATAAAAAAAAAATATATATATATATATATAAACAAGAGGGCAGGGAGTGGAGTGCATCATTTCTCCCTCCAATAAAAAAAAGAAAAAATAAATAAATAAACAGGAGAAAAAAAAATATAATTTAACGGTGTCTCACACCTGCACACACACGGGTGCTGGGGAAAAAAAAAGCACTACCGCACTTAGGTGGTAGTGTGGGGGTTAAAAAAAAGTGCTATACCCTTAAAGAAGAAAAAAAAGAAAAAATAAAGTGCTATACGCTTTGATGTGAAGGGCTTGTATAAAAAAAAATAATTTAACGGTGTCTCACACCTGCACACACACACATGGGTGCTGGGGAAAAAATAAGCACTACCGCACTTAGGTGGTAGTGTGGGGGTTAAATTATAAAAGAAAAGAAAAAAAATATAACCAGGAGTTCCATGGACCATGTATATATTGGGTGTGGGCGTTTGCACTCCCTTTTTGATTTTCTTAAAAATCTCAAAAGAAAAAAAAATATAATTTAACGGTGTCTCACACCTGCACACACACATGGGTGCTGGGGAATAAATAAGCGACAGCAGTTAGGTGGTAGTGTGGGGGTGAAACAAAAGGAACAGGACTGTCAGACATTCTGTTCACACAGAGCTAGCTCTTGAGGGAGCTGGACCAGTGTGTGAAAAAAATATATAATTTAATGGTGTCTCACACCTGTGTACACACAAAATGGATGCTGGGGAAAACATAAACACTACTGCAGTTAGGTGGGTTAGGAGGTTTCAACAAAAAAGAAAAAAAAAAATCACAATCTCATTTTCAGAGAGAAATGGTCTCCGCAGGGCATGGAGTGCATTATTTCCCCCTCCAATTCTATTTTGATTTTAACCCTGCCCTCCCCTTCACTGTTTGATCACCCAGCATTGTCCTTTGATGTGAAGGGCACTGCTTGTCACTGACCACTTGGGTATTTTCTTCCTGGTGGTGGAAATTGAATAAAGGTTCATGCACCTTGTGTCTTTCATTGTGTCTCACACCTGCACACACAAACATGGGTGTGGGGGAAAAATAAGCACTACCTTAGGCGGTAGTGTGGGGGTAATGAAAGAAAAAAATATTTCTGCTCACTCTAAGAGCTGGCTCTGAGGGAGAAAAAAAGAAAACATATAATTTAACGGTGTCTCACACCTGCATACACACAACATGGATGCTGGGGAAAATATAAGCACTACTGCAGTTAGGCAGCAGTGTGGGGGTAATAAAAATAAAAAAAAACAGGACTGTCAGAGGTTCTGTTCACTCAGAGCTGGCTTTGAGGGAGCTGGACCAGTGTCAAGGACTCAAAAAAAAAGAGAAAAAAATTAACAGCATTTCACACCTGCACACACACAACATGGATGCTGGGGAAAATATAAGCATTACCGCAGTTAGGTGGGTTAAGGGGTTTCACAAAAAAGAAAAAAAATCACAATCTCATTTTCATGGAGAGGTGGGCACTGCAGGGAGTGGAGTGCATTATTTCCCCCTCCAACTCCGTTTTGATTTAATCCCTGCCCTCCCCTTCACTGTTTGATTGCACAGACTTGCCCTTTGATGTGAAGGGCAGTGCTTGTCACTGGCCACTCGGGTGTTTGCCTATCTTGAGAGTTGGATCAGTGTGTGTGCACACGTGCAAGGACTCTCCTCCTTGAAGGGGACTGTCCCTGGACTAGCTGCCCTGCATCAAGAGAGAGGAAAGAAAGAAGGAGGAAGTAGAGGAGGAGGTGAGAGCTTTTAAGTCTGGGGCCTACTTTTGGAGCTGCAGCCTGGGCCTCACCCAGGTCAAGGCAGTGTTGCTGCTGACCTGGGGCCCACTCCCACTGCTGGTCTCTGGGACCCCGCCCGGACCTGGCTCAGCTGTTGCTGCTTGGGGCCTGCCTCACTGCTGCTGCCTGGGACTTGTCTTGGGGCCCCTCCCAGGACCTCCACCACTGCTGCTGTTATTAGAGGCCCACCTCCATTGCTGCTGCCTGGGACTCAATTTTGGGGCTGCCTGGGATTTGCCTTGGGGACCCTCCCCAACAGGTCTGCCCCCCACCGCTGCGACAGAGGGCCTACCTGTGACTCGCCCGAGGCCTACCTCCACCGCTGTTGTTGCCTGAGGCCGGTCTCCACTGTCGCTGCCTGGGACTCGCCTTGGGCCTCTCCCCACAACCTCCATCGCTGCTGCCTGGGGCCTACTAATATTCAGCAGCAGAAAGTGGCGAGCCCGAAGGTCGCGGGGCCCAGCCGCACCTACGCCGGCTGTCCCAACCCCGGCCGCAACCACGACCCCCTTCAGGCACCTGACTAAACGCCTGGGGGTAAAGGCCTATCCCCACCCCAACATGTCCATCGAGGCCTGCAGTAAGGCCATGGCTAGTGTGGTCGGCCCACTGGCCATTGTTGCTGTGGCCCGGATGTACGGGAAGGCTGTCTTTTTCCTTAAGACCGAGCACGCGGTCCACCTGGCCGTGGAGAGGGGGCTCACTGTGGACGGGATACATTTGCCCGTCGACCCTTTGGAGGTTACGGCCCAGAGGGTCGTAATCTCCAACGTCCCGCCCTTCATTCCCAGTGAGCTCCTCCTTCCCCACCTCAGCACCTTGGGGGAGATCCGGTCAGGGGTCCAACCGCTCCTACTCGGTCTTAAGGTCCCCGGCCTCCGACACATATACTCCATTCGACGCCAGGTGTTCATTTGCCTGGCCTGGGAGGAGGTCACCGAGGGCTCCTTCACCCTCCTCCACAAGGGTGCAGCCTACCACACCTTCTGGACAGCGTGCAGTGCCACCTGTGCCATGAGGTGGGGCACATTAGAAAAAACTACCCTACCCAGAAGGCTGCCCAGCCTATGCCAACAGCTGATGGTGGTGCCACCGCACCCACTCCCCCCCCGCCCGAAGTCAACACCACAAGCCCCAGCACCGGAGGCTAAGCCGGAGACATCCAATGCTCCAGCCTCTGGTAGGGAAACGGGGGTGAGCGTCCGGCCGGCCAGAAGGCGCTCAAGAAGACGCGACGCGTCAGGCCCGCCCACAGGGAGACCACCCTATCCCCTTCCCCAACACCTAGCCCACATCCTGTCCCGCCCCAGCACGACAATGCCCCTGCGGCCGTGCCAACATCACCCCGGCACGGGAACCCTGACCCCCAAACCCGTACCTGACCCTGGCCCCACTGACCCCCCACCCCATTAGAGAAACCCCTGGGGCTGCAACACCGAGCCCGAGCACTAACAGGGGGGAACCACTGCTACCCCACCTCCTACAGCAACTGTATCTCTGGGCCCCAGAAAAGGAACTGGGCTCCTACCCCACCCTGCCCGCACTCACCTGATAAGCCAGGGGCAGGGCAGGAAATGACACGGCTGACCCTCCCCACCCTGGCCACGCCCCCTGTCATCCCCCAGCCAATCGTACTCCGGGAAAGGCTGGTGGGCGGGACCTTGGGCCCCATGACCACCAAGGAGGGCGGGGATGGGAAGGCCCATAAACTCCCCCCTGTCTCTCTGGGGAAGAGGCACTGGCCCTCGGAGGGGAGGGACTCTCCTGCAGCGCGCCGGCAGGAGTGAGTGACTGTCTGTGTGCTGGGACTCTCCTCCGCTATCGCCTTAGGAAGGAAGGAAAAAAAAAGAAGAAGAAGAAGAAGAAGAAGAAGAAAGGCAGGAGGTGGGAGCCTTTTTGGTCTGGCTCCTGGTCTTGGAGCTGCGGCCTAGGCCTCGCCACTGCAGGTCTCTGGGGCTCTGCCCGGACCTGTCTCGGCTGTTGCTGCTTGGGGCCTGCCTCAAATACAGCCTGGGACTTGCCTTGGGGCCCCTCGCGGGACCTCCACCGCTGCTGCTGTGGTCTGAGGCCTGCCTCCGCAACTGCTGCCTGGGACTCGGCTTGGGGCTGCCTGGGACTTGCCTTGGGGACCCTCCCCAACAGGTCTGCCCCCACCACTGCAACCGAGGGGACTTCCCAGGACTCGCCAGAGGCCTGCCTCCACCGCTGCTGCCTGGGACTCGCCTTGGGCCCATCTCCACCACTACTGCCTGGGACTCGACTTTGGGGCTGCCTGGGACTTGCCTCGGGGACTCTCCCCAACAGGTCTGCCCCCACCACTGCGACCGAGGGCTTACCTTGGACTTGCCCGAGGTCCGCTTCTGCCACCGCTGTCGCTGCCTGGGACTTGCCTCTGGCGACTCGCCTCGGGCCCCTCCACCACTGCTGCTACCAGGGGCCCACCTCCACCGCTGCCTGGGGCCGAAGTACAAAGCGGCAGAATATGGCGAGCCCCAAAGTCGCCGGGCCCAGCCGCACCTACGCCGGGGTAGCCGCTGCCTTGGGCTCGGCTCCCACAACCCCGGCTGCGACGTCGACCCCCTTCAGGCACCTGACCAAACGCCTGGGGGTCAAGGCCTATCCCCACCCCAACATGACCATCGAGGCCTGCAGCAAGGCCATGGCTAGTGTGGTCGGCCCACTGGCCATCGTCGCTGCGGCCCGCATGTACGGGAAGGCCGTATTTTTCCTGAGGACCGAGCAGGCGGTCCACCTGGCCGTGGAGAGGGGGCTCGCTGTGGGCGGGACACATTTGCCCGTCGACCCTCTGGAGGTTACGGCCCAGAGGGTCGTGATCTCTAACGTCCCGCCCTTCATTGCCAGCGAGCTCCTTCTCCCCCACCTCACCACCCTGGGGGAAATCCGGTCGGGTGTCCAGCCGCTCCTGCTCGGTCTGAAGGACCCCGCCCTCCGACACGTTTACTCCTTCCGGCGCCAGGTGTTCATTTGCCTGGCCCGGGAGGAGGTCACCGAGGGCAATTTCACTGTCCTCCATGAGGGTGCGGCCTATCGCGCCTTCTGGACGGCGTGCGGTGCCACCTGTGCCGCGAGGTGGGGCACATTAGAAAAAACTGCCCCACCCAGAAAGCCGCCCAGCCCACACCGACGGCTGATGGTGGTGCCGCCGCACCCCCTCCCCCGAAGTCAACACCACAGGCCCCGGCACCGGAGGCTAAGCCAGAGGCTCCCAATGCTCCAGCCTCTGGCAGGGAGGGGGGTGAGCGTCCGGCAGGCCAGAAGGCGCTGAAGAAGACGCGGCGCGTCAGGCCCGCCCACGGGGAGACCACCCTATCCCCTTCCCCGACACCTAGCCCACGACCTACCCCGCCCCGGCACGACAATGCCCCTGCGGCCGTGCCAGCGTCGCCCCGGCGCGGGAACCCTGACCCCCACACTCCCGAACCCTTACCTGATCCTAACCCAGCTGACCCCACATCCACCCCCCACCCCGATGGAGAAACCCCTCGGGTTTTGACGCCCGACCTTGGCGCCGTGACACCAGGCCCAGGGGCCCCTGAGCCCGAGCCCTGCCCAACCCAGCCACGCCCTGGCACTAACCTGGGGGAGGACACCGCTGGTCCGCCTCCTACAGCGACCGTGTCTCCGGGCCCCGGAGAGGGCACCGGGCCCCTGCCCCGCCCGCCCTCACCTGATAAACCCAGGGCGGGGCAGGAAGTGACACGGCTGGCCCTCCCCACCTTGGCCACGCCCCCTGTCTTCCCCCAGCCGTTCGTATTCCTGGAAAGGCTGGGGGGAGGGACCCCGGGCCCCGTGACCACCGAGGCGGGCGGGGAGGGGAAGGCCCATAAATCCCCCCCGGTCTCTCTGGGGAAGAGGCACCGGCCCTCGGAGGGGAGGGACTCTCCTGCAGCGCGCCGGCGGTGCTGCCCCTCTCCGGGGGACGAACCAACGGTGCCCCTCGACTGTCCCGCACCGCGGCCCGACTCGCCCAAACCCCCGGGGGCTACAGCAGGGCCTCCTGCTGCCTCGACTCCTCCGGCCCCTGGGGAGGACCTCGATGACCACGAGGGCCGTGGTGCGGGCGACGACGGAGGACCCTCTGCTGGGTCGTCGAGCGGTGGAGGGGAGGAGGGTGTTATCCTCGCTCCTCCCTCCCAGACTGTTTTTCCGGGGGCCTTGGCCCTGGGGGACGACCTTTTCCTGGGGGATGACCTTTTCCCCGAGGAGCCAGGCGTCCCGGTGTCGGGAGAGGAGCGGGGCCCCGAGCCTCTGCCGCCCGACGACCCGAACTCGGGGCGTTCCGGGAAGGGGTGCGCCGAGGAAGGGGTCGCCGGGGGTTTGAGGCCGGTTGGCGGCGCCGGACCAGCCCCCATCCTCTCGGTGAGGGAGGGGTCGGTGACCGAGGGCGACCACCCGGAGGAGGGTTCGGGATCGGTGGCGGACACCGGGGACGACGCGGACTCCGTCTGCAGTGACTTTTTTGAGTCCCGGGTGCCCCCCACCGATCTCCCCCTCATCCCCCTCGAGGAACTCCGGGAATTTGTCGAGGAAACTCGGAGTCGCCGGGATAGAGCCCAACTGGCGCTCGACCGCTGGAGCTCCTTTGAAAAAGTTTACTGGTCGACCCTCGCTGCTCGCCAGGCGCCTGGGCTCGACATTAACGAGCGAAAGCGAGTCAGGAACTTCCTGGGGGCACTCCTGGTGAGGGCGAGGGACTTCAGTGCCCCTCCCTCGTCCTCCCTGTAAATATATACACGGGTTTGTTAATTGTACCGGTGGTGGTTGCACAAAGCTTCCGACATGGAGACTACTATAGCCAGCCTCAACATCAACGGCAGCAGGGAGTCGCAGTGCAGATTCCAGACCCTCTCGGTCCTTCGGGACGGGAGGTATGCGGTGTGCTTCCTGCAAGAAACCCACACTACCCCGGGAGACGAAGCCACCTGGCTCCTGGAGTGGCGAGGGGGGGTCTACATGAGTCACCTCACCCGCAGATCTGGCGGGGTGGCTATCCTGTTGGCCCCGCATTTTCAGTCAGAGATCTTGGGGGTCAGGGAGCCGGTGCCAGGCCGTTTGCTTCACCTGACGGTTCGGCTGGGGGGCGCGGTGCTTCACTTGGTGAACGTCTACGCTCCCCTGGCCGGGCCGAGGCAAACGAGCTTCTTCGAAGAAGTGTCCGCTCATCTCGCTTCCATCGACGAGAACCAGTGCATCGTCCTCGGGGGAGATTTTAACTGCGTCCTCGAGGGCAGGGACCATGGCGGTGCCCGCACTGGCTGCGCGTCGGGGAAGAGGTTGGGGGACTTGGTCAAGTCCTTTGACCTGGTGGACGTCTGGCGGAATCTCCATCCCGACTCCATCGCCTTCACCTTCGTGAGGCCTGGGGTCGGAGCGTCCAGAATCGACCGCCTGTACGTTTCGCGGGCGTACGCCTCCTGTTTTCCGAAGGCCTCCACGCGGCAGGTGTCGTGCACGGACCACCACCTGGTGTGGGCGGAACTCCTTCCGTTCGGCGCCAGGCTGGGCTCCGCGTACTGGCACTTTAACAACCTGCTGCTGGAGGACGAGCGGTTCCGGGACTCGTTTCGTCGTTTCTGGGCCGGCTGGAGAAGGAAGCGGGGAAGCTTCCCCTCCCTGAGGCTATGGTGGGACGTGGGCAAGGCTCACGTCCGCGTCTTCTGTCAGGAGTACGCGAGGGGGTCGACGAAGAGGCGGAAATCCAGGATCCGGGAGTTGGAGAGGGAGTTGCTCGACCTGGAGTCACGCCTCGGTCAGCCCGACGCGGACCCGGCCCTGCGCGGGGCGTACGAAGAGAAGAAGGCCGCGCTCCGGGACCTGCAGCTCGTCGGGGCTCGGGGCGCGTACGTGAGGTCGCGGATCCAGCTCCTCCAGGACCTGGACCGCGGCTCCCCCTTCTTCTACTCGCTGGAAAAAAGGCGTGGCACCCGTCAGCAGCTCCTTGTGCTGCTGGCCGACGACGGGTCCCTCGTCTCGGATCCGGAGGGAGTCAGGGCCCACGTCCGGAACTACTACACGGCTCTGTTCTCTCCGGATCCGTCCAGCGAGGATGCTCGCAGAGTTCTGTGGGAGGACCTGCCGCAGCTCAGCCCGGAGGACGCCGGAAGGCTCGATGCTCCCGTCACCTTAGAGGAGCTGACCGGCGCCCTCGACCGGCTCTCGAGGGGCAAAACCCCGGGGCTGGACGGGCTGACTGTGGAGTTCTTCAGGGCGTTCTGGGACGTCCTGGGGAGCGACTACGCACAGGTCCTGGGGGAGTGCCTAAATGCCGGACTGCTGCCCCTTTCTTGGCGCAGGGCGGTCATCGTCCTGCTGCCAAAGAAGGGGGACCTTCGTTCTTTGAAGAACTGGCGTCCGGTCTCCCTCCTCAGCACGGATTACAAAATCTTCGCCAGGGTGTTGTCTTCTCGCCTGGCCTCCGTGCTGGCGCACATGATTCACCCGGACCAGTCCTACACGGTCCCGGGCCGGAGGATACACGATAACGTCCACCTGGTCCGGGACCTGATCCATTTCTGTCGACGGGCTGGTCTGCCGAGCGCCTTCCTGTCTCTCGACCAGGAGAAGGCGTTCGACAGGGTCGATCACGAGTACCTGCTCGGGACTCTGCGGGCATTCGGGTTCGGGACGCAGTTCGTCGCCCGGATCCGACTTTTGTACGCCGCCGCAGAGTGTCTGGTTAAAGTTAACGGGTCCCTGACGGCGCCCCTTCGCTTCGGGAGAGGAGTGCGTCAAGGCTGCCCCCTGTCCGGCCAGCTGTATTCCCTGTGCGTGGAGCCTTTCCTGCGCCTCTTGCGGAGGAGGTTGTCGGGGCTGGTTCTGCGCGGCGCGGGCACGGGGGTAGTCCTCTCGGCCTACGCCGACGACGTGCTCCTCACTTTCACCGACCCGGCTGACCTGGGGAGGATGCGCGAGTGCCAGGCCGTGTACTCGGCGGCGTCTTCCGCCAGGATCAACTGGGCCAAATGTTCCGGACTACTGGTCGGCCCGTGGCGGGTGGACTCTCTGCCGGAGGAGTTACGGGGGTTCAGCTGGAGTACCACCCATCTCCTCTACCTGGGGGTCTACCTCGGCCCGGCCGAGGAATCCTGGCCGGCCAACTGGCAGGAGCTGGAGGCCAAAGTCTCGACTCGCCTAGGCCGCTGGACAGGACTGCTCCGAGTGCTATCTTACAGGAGTCGAGTGCTGGTCATAAACCAGCTGGTGGCCGCCATGCTGTGGTACCGGCTGGTCACTTTGGTCCCTCCTCCTGGCTTTGTCGCTGACATCCAGAGAACGTTGGTCGATTTCTTCTGGGACAAAAAGATGCACTGGGTCGCCGCGCAGGTTCTGAGTCTCCCTATTGAGGAGGGCGGTCAGTCGCTGGTGTGCGTCCGCACCCAGGTCGCGACCTTCCGCCTTCAGACCTTGCGGCGATACCTTTACGTCGAGCCTCCTCCTAGGTGGTGCGCCCTGGCGACGTATTTTTTCCGCCAGGTGCGTAACCTCAACTACGACACGCAGCTCCTGTTCGTCGACCGTGACGGTTTGGAGGTCGCCCTCAAGACGCTGCCTGTCTTTTACCAGGACCTGATCACTGTCTGGAACATGGTCGAATCGCGTCGCGCCTACCCTCCGGCTGGAGTAGCGGCTGTCGTCAGGGAGCCGTTGCTCAGGAATCCGCACCTCCGTACTCGCGGGTTCGAGTGGCTGTCGGAGGGGAGGGCCGCGGCGGCGAGGGTGACCAGGGTCGGGGACGTGCTGGGTGCCGGGGGCCTGGGCTGGACGCTGCCGCAGGACATAGCAGGCAGGGCAGCGGTAGACGTCCAGTACATGGCCACCGCCATCCGACGCCTTAAAACGGCGGTGCTCGGACCCGACGTAGTGCACCAGTTGGAGGATGCTCAGGTGTGCGGTGGGATCCCGTCCGCGCTCACCCCAGCCCGGACGGAATTTCACATTGGCCCCAAGGTCCCGTACTTCCCGCGGGAGCCTGTGCCCCACAACCTGAGCCGCCTCCGAAATTTTAATTTCGTTTTGTTTAAGGAAATAAAAAGAAGAGCCCTGTATCGACTGCTGCTGCACACCATCCACCTCTTCTCCCTCATCCACCGTCCGGACACGCCTTGGCGTGCCCATTTGCCACCGGGCGGTGGGGATCCCCAGTGGAGGGCTCTCTACGCGGGAGTCCTCCCCCTTTCTCTCGGGGATCTGGGGTGGAGGGTGCTGCACGCAGCAGTCCCATGCAACCGCAGATTGCGGTGGTTCACGGACTCCCAGCCCAACTGCTTGTTCTGTGGTGCTGTGGAGTCCGTGGACCATGTGTACATGGGGTGTGGGCGTTTGCACTCCCTTTTTGATTTCCTTAAAAACCTTCTCCTCTGTTTTTGGCTGCACTTCAGTCCCACGCTCCTGATCTTTGGGCACCCGGTACGGAGGAAGGAGGGCAGGTCTGAAGATCTCCTCGTGGGTCTGCTCCTGGGCCTGGCCAAACTGGCCATCAACAGGTCCAGGCAGCGGGCCGTGGAGGGGGTCGTTGGGGCTGACTGCCTGCCCCTCTTCCGCGGTTACGTTAGAGCCCGGGTGTCCTTGGAGAAGGAGCACGCGGTGTCCACCAACACCCTGGAGTTCAGGGAGAGGTGGGCGCCGCAGGGAGTGGAGTGCATCATTTCTCCCTCCAACTCTATTTTGATTTAGTCCTACCCTCCCCTTCACTGTTTTGATCACACAGCACTGCCCTTTGATGTGAAGGGCAGTGTTTGTCACTGGCCACCCGGGTGTTTTCCTATCTTCCTGGTGGTGGAAATTGAATAAAGATTCGTGCACTTTGTGTCTTTCACTGTGTCTCACACCTGTGCGCGCACACACACACACACACACACACACACACACACCATGGGTGCTGGGGAAAAATAAGCACCACCACAGTTAGGCGGTAGTGTGGGGGTTTAAAGAATTTAAAAAAGAAATAAACAGAGGGTTATTTAATCCCTGCCCTCCCCTTCACTGTTTGATCATATAGCATTGCCTTTTGTGAAGGGCACTGCTTGTCACTGGCCACTCGGGTGTTTTCTTATCTTCCTGGTGGTGGAAATTGAATAAAGATTTGTGCACCTTGTGTCTCTCACTGTGTCTCACACCTATACACACACACACACCATGGAAAAGAGAGAAAAAAATAATTTAACGGTGTCTCACACCTGCGCACACACACATGGGTGCTGGGGAATAAATAAGCGACAGCAGTTAGGTGGTAGTGTGGGGGTGAAACAAAAGGAACAGGACTGTCAGACATTCTGTTCACACAGAGCTAGCTCTTGAGGGAGCTGGACCAGTGTGTGAAAAAAATATATAATTTAATGGTGTCTCACACCTGTGTACACACAAAATGGATGCTGGGAAAAATATAAATACTACTGCAGTTAGGTGGGTTAGGTGGTTTCAACAAAAAGGAAAAAAAATCACAATCTCATTTTCAGAGAGAAATGGTCTCCGCAGGGCGTGGAGTGCATTATTTCCCTCTCCAATTCTATTTTGATTTTAACCCTGCCCTCCCCTTCACTGTTTGATCACCCAGCATTGTCCTTTGATGTGAAGGGCACTGCTTGTCACTGACCACTTGGGTATTTTCTTCCTGGTGGTGGAAATTGAATAAAGGTTCATGCACCTTGTGTCTTTCACTGTGTCTCACACTTGCACACACAAACATGGGTGTGGGGGAAAAATAAGCACTACCTTAGGCGGTAGTGTGGGGGTAATGAAAGAAAAAAAAGATATTTAAAAAATTAACAGGAGTGTCAGGTTTCTGCTCACTCTAAGAGCTGGCTCTGAGGGAGAAAAAAAGAAAAAATATATAATTTAACGGTGTCTCACACCTGCATACACACAACATGGATTTTGGGGAAAATATAAGCACTACTGCAGTTAGGCGGCAGTGTGGGGGTAATAAAAATAAATAAACAGGAGTGTCAGGGGTTCTGTTCACTCTGAGAGCTGGCTTTGAGGGAGCTGGACCAGTGTCAAGGACTCTCAAAAAAAAGAGAGAAAAAAAAATTTAACAGCATTTCACACCTGCACACACACAACATGGATGCTGGGGAAAATATAAGCACTACCGCAGTTAGGTGGGTTAAGGGGTTTCACAAAAAAGAAAAAAAATCACAATCTCATTTTCATGGAGAGGTGGGCACTGCAGGGAGTGGAGTGCATTATTTCCCCCTCCAACTCCGTTTTGATTTAATCCCTGCCCTCCCCTTCACTGTTTGATTGCACAGACTTGCCCTTTGATGTGAAGGGCAGTGCTTGTCACTGGCTACTTGGTGTTTCCTTTCTTCCTGGTGGTGAAAACTGAATAAAGATTCGTGCACCTTGTGTCTTTCGCTGTGTCTTACACCTGCATGGGTGAAAAAAAGAAAAAAAAAGAAAAAAGAATAGGAGATTCAGATATCTTGTTAAAAAAAATAATTTAACAGAGTCTCACACCTGCACACACACAACATGGTTGCTGGGGAAAATATAAGCACTACCGCAGTTAGGCGGGTTGGGGGTTTAAAAAAAAATCATAATCTCATTTTCAGGAAGAGGTGGGCGTCGAAGGGAGTGGAGTGTATTATTTCCCCCTCCAACTCTATTTTGATTTAATCCCTGCCCTTCCCTTCACAGTTTGATCACATAGCATTGTCCTCTGAGAAGGGCACTGCTTGTAATAAAAAAAAATTCAACTGTTCTCCTGGGCCTGGCCAAATTGGCCATAAACAGGTCCAGGCAGCAGGCCGTGGAAGGGGTCATTAGGGCTGACTGCCTGCTCCTCTTCAGCGGTTATATTAGAGCCCGGGTGTTTCTTGATAAGGAGCACACGGTGTCCACCAACACACTTGAGCTGTTCAGGGAGTGGAGTGCATTATTTCCCCCTCCAACTCTATTTTGATTTAATCCCTGCCCTCCCCTGCTCTGTTTGATTTTGCAGCATTACTCTTTGATGTGAAGGGCACTCAAAATCAAACTAATTTTTGATAAAAAAGAACAAAGAACAAAGAAAATTTATAGCCCAGGAACAGGCCCTTCGGCCATCCAAGCTTGAGCCGATCCAAATGTACTGTCTAAACCTGTCGGTCAATTCCTAAGCATCTGTATCACTCTACTTCCCACCTACTCATGCATTTATCCAGATGCATCTTAAATGAATCTACTGTGCCTGCCTCTACTACCTCTGCTGGTAACGCGTTCCAAATGCCCAGCACCCTCTGTGTGAAGTACTTGTCGCATGTATCCCCCTTAAACTATCCACCTCTCTCCTTGAAAGTGAGACCTCTCGTTATTGAATCCTTCACCCTGGGAAAAAGCTTGTCTCTATCCACCCTGTCTATACCCTTCATGATTTTATAAACCTCAATCAGGTGCCCCCTCAATCTCCTTTTTTCTAATGAAAACAAACCTAACCTACTCAACCTTTCTTCATAGCTAGCACCTTCCATACCAGGCAACATCCTCGTAAACCTTCTCTGCACCCTCTCCAAACCATCCACATCCTTTTGGTAATGTGACGACCAGAACTGTACACAGTATTCTAAATGCGGCTAAACCAATGTTTTGTACAATGTTAACATGACTTACCAGCTCTTATATTCAATACCCCGTCAATGAAGGCAAGCATACTATATGCCTTCTTGACCATTCTATCCACCTGTGCAGCAACCTTTGGGGTACAATGGACCTGCGCTCCCAGATCTCTCTGCCCATCAACCTTTCCCAAGGCTCTTCCATTCATTGTATAATTTGCTCAAGAATTAGTCTTCCCTAAATGCATCACCTCACATTTGTCTGGATTGAAATCCCTCTGCCACTTTTGCGCCCAACTCTCCAGTCTATCTATATCCTCCTGTATTCTCTGATAGTCCCTTATGCTTTCTGCTACTCCACCAATCTTCGTGTCATCTGCAAACTTGCTGATCATACAAACAGTGCCCTCTTCCAGATCATTTATGTATATTACAAACAACGGTGGCCCCAACACTGACCCCTGTGCAACACCACTGGTCACATTTCCCCATTTTGAGAAACTCCCTTCAATTACTACTCTCTGTCTCCTGTTGATCAACCAGTTCTTTATCCACCTAACTAGAACACCCTGCACATCATATGATTTCACTTTCTCCATTGTCTACCATGGGGAACTTTATCAAACGCCTTACTAAAGTCCATGTATATGACATCAACAGCCCTTCCTTCATCTATCAACTTGGCCACTTCCTCGAAGAACTCTATTAAGTTGGTAAGGCACGATCTCCCCCGCACAAAACCATGTTGCTTATCACTGATAAGCCCATTCTTTTCTAAATATAAATAGATCCTATCCCTCAGAACCATCTCCTGCAACTTTCTTACCACTGACGTCAGGCTCACTGGTTTGTAGTTACCCGGAATATCCCTACTACCCTTCTTGTACAGGGGGACAACATGAGCAACCCTCCAGTCCTCCGGCACCTCACCTGTTTTTAAGGATGCTACAAAGATATCTGTCAGGGCCCCAGCTATTTCCTATCTCGCCTCCCTCAGCAACCTGGGATAGATCTCATTCAGTCCTGGGGTTTGTCCACCTTAATAACCTCTAGCCTACCCAACATATCTTCCCTACTTAGATCAAAGTGATCCAGACTAATCAAACTCCTATCTCTAATCTCAACATTCATCATGTTCCTCTCCTCAGTGAACACTGATGCAAAGTAATCATTCAGAATCTCACTCATTCTCTCAGGTTCGACACACAGCCTTCCTTCGTTATCTTTTAGTGGACCAATCCTTTCTCTAGTTACCTTCTTGCTTCTTTATAAGAATAAAATGCTTTGGGATTCTCCTTAATTCTGCTCGCTAAAACTATTTCATGACCCCTTTTAGGCTGCTTGATTCCTCTTTTAAGACTTAACCTACTCTTCTGATATTCTTCCAGGACCCATTCTGTACTTAGCTGCCTAGACCTTATGTATGCTTCCCTTTTCCTCTTGGCTAGTTGTACAATTTCTCCTGACATCCATGGTTCACGAATCTTGCCCTTCCTATCCTTTGCCTTTAATGGGACATGCCTATCCTGCATTATCTTTAACCTATCTTTGAAAGCCTCCCACATCTCAAATGTGGACTTCCCTTCAAATGTCCAATCCACATTTCCGAGCTCCTGCCTATTTTTGATATAATTGGCCTTGGCCCAGTTTAGTACTCTTCCCTGAGGACCACTCTCTTCTTTGTCTACGAGTATTCTAAAACTTAGAGAATTGTGGTCACTGTACTCAAAGAAATCCCCCACCGCAACTCCGACCAACTGTCCTGGCTCGTTCCCCAGTACCAGGTCCAATATGGCCCCTTCCCTCGTCACATGATTGACATATTGCTCTAGAAAACTCTCCTGGATGCTTCTTACAAATTCTACCCAATCCAGACCTCTGACATTAAATGTATCCCAGTCAATGTTGGGAAAATGAAAATTTCCCATCACCACTACCCTATTGCCTCTACATCTTTCCATAATCTGTTTATCTATTTGTTCTTCTACCTCATGCTCACTGTTGGGAGGCCTGTAATACAGCCCCAACAGTGTGACTGCACCCTTTGTACTTCTCAGCTCCACCCATAATGCCTCACTACCCAAGACCTCCATAGTGTGCTCCTTTAGCACAGCTGTGATATCGTCCTTGACCAGCAATGCAATTCCAGCCCCCCCTACCCCCCCCCCACCACCACCCCCATTTTACTTCCCTCCCTGTCCTGTCTGAAGCGTCTATGTCCTGGAACATTTAATTGCCAATCATCATGCCTTTCCTTCAACCAAGTCTCTGTGATTGCAATAACATCATACTCCCAGGCACCAATCCAAGCCCGAAGTTCATCTGCCTTACACACTATAATTCTTGCATTAAAGTAGATGCATTTCATGCCACCAGTATTTTTGCACTCATCTGCTCTCTGCCTACTCTTCCCTTTATTAATGCTTTCTTCATAATTCTTACAGTCTCCAGTCCCCACCGTACTGCCTACTTGTCTTCTCTTCTGGTTCCCAGCCCCCTGCCACACTAGTTTAAAAACTCCCCAACAGCAGTAGCAAAAACTCCCTCAAGGACATTGGCTCTGGTCTGGTTCAGATGTATACCATCCATTTTGTAATAGTTCCACCTTCCCCAGAACCGGTCCCAATGTCCAACAACTCTGAACCCTCCCTCCTACACCATCCTCAAGCCATGTGTCCATCCTGCCTATTTTTTCATTTCTACGCTGGCTAGCACATGGCACTGGTAGTAATCCCGAGATCACTACCTTTGAGGTCCTTCTCTTTAACTTCTCTCCTAGCACCCTGAATTCTTCTTTCAGGACCTCATCTCATTTCCCACTTATATTGTTGGTGTCTATATGCACCAATAAACTGGCTGTTCTCCCTCTCCTTTTAGAATGCTCTGCAGCCGATCGGTGACATCCCTGACCCGAGCACCTGGGAGGCAACACACCATCCGGGAGTCCCTTTTTCAGCCACAGAACAGTCTATCTACTCCCCTCACAATAGAATTCCCGATGACTATGGTCCTATGAGTCTTTTTCCTGCCCTTCTAAACAGCTGTGCCCGCCACGATCCAGGCAACTGCTGCCCTCCCCTAGTGAGCCATCTCCCCCAAAAGTATCCAGAACGGTATAACGGTTAGGCATTTACTATATGATGTTACTTTTTTCCAGATATACTGAGAAGTATTTCATGTAGCCTGTAAAAGTCTAACTGAACATAGAAATTAATCTGTCACAATATAATATAAAAATAGATTGTTCCAATAATTTTTTTTTCTAGTTAAAAGTAATATAACTAGGAGATTTGGAATCCTCTTAGTCTAGTGCTCTGACTCTGTGCTGGCTGGGCCACAGTCAGTGTGCTCCTGCGACTTGGTTCCTGGATTTGGAGGAAGAGAGTTTTCTTTTTCTTTCCTTTTGTTTAGGGAAGGCATGTGTTGTTTTGGTTTTTTTTGTTGTTGTATTTGCTTGCCTATGACTGAACACTGTTGCTGGTGTCTGGAGCCTGCCTCCACTGCTGCCACTTGGGCCCCATCTAAACCTGGGACTGATGCTGTTGCTGCCTGGCATCTGCCTCCATTGCCATTACTTGGGCCTCAGCCAGATTAAAGGACTGGTGTTCCTGCCTGGGATAAACTCCCACTGCTGCTGGCTGGGATTTGCTTAGGGTCCACTGGATTTAAGACTGCTGCTGCTGCCTGGGGCCTGCCTCCGCTGCTACTACCGAGGGCCTCACCTGGACCAGAACCTGTTGCTGCTGCCTGGGTCCTGCCTCCACGGCTGCCGCTTGGGCCCCATCTACACCTGGGACTGTTGCTGTTGCTGCCTGGGGCCTGCCTCCACTGCTGCTGCCTGGGCCTCAGCCAGATTAAAGGACTAGTGTTGCTGCCTGGAGCCTGCCCTCACTGCTGCTGCCTGGGCTCTGCCAACACCCAAGACTGTTGCTGCTGCTGTTGCTGCCTGGGCCCCAGTAACATCTGGGACTGCTGCTGCTGTCAATCTTCCAGTGCAGGGATCACTGCTATTTGCCCAAGACCTGTCTGGGAGAAATCTTCTGAGGCCGCTCAGCAGCGCAACATAGCGAGCCCCAAGACAGCAGGCCCCAAGACAGCAGGCCCCAGCCGCACCTATGCCGGGGTACCACCGCCTTAGGCTTAGCTGCTCCAGCACCAGTTACAACCCCAAACCCTTTCAGGCACCTGACTAAATGCCTGGGGATCAAGGCCTAACCGCACCTGAACATGACCATTGAGGCTTGCAATAAGGCGTTGGCTAGTGTGGTCGGCCCACTAGCCATTGTTGCTGTTGCCTGAATGTACGGGAAGGAGGTATTTTTCCTGAAGACCGAGCAGGCAGTCCACCTGGCCGTGGAGAAGGGGCTCACTGTGGGCAGGACAAATGTACCTGTCGACCCTTTGGAGGTCACGGCCATGATTTCCAACATCCTGCCCTTTATTGCCAGCGAGCTCCTTCTCTACCACCTTCAGACATTGGGGGAGATCTGGTTGATTATCGAACTACTCCTGCTCGGTCTGAAGGACCCTGCCCTCAGACAGATCTACTCCTTCCGGCGGAAGGAAGTCACCGAGGGCTCTTTCACCCTCCTCCATGATGAGGTGGCCTACCGTATCTTTTTGATTATGGATGGCGTGTGGTACTACCTGTGCCGCGAAGTGGGGCACATAAGAAAGAACTGCCCCACCCAGAAGGCTGCCTAGCCCACACCAGCAGCCATGGGTGGTGCCGCTGCACCCACTCCAACTCCACCAAAGACAACATCGAAGGCCCTGTCAGCAGGGTATAAGCTAGGGGCTACCAGTGCTTCAGCCTCTGGCAGAGAGGGAGGTGAGCGTTCAGCTGGTCAGAAGACGTGGAGGAAGACTCGCCACACAGATCCCGCCCTGTTTTTGGAAACCCTTCCCCCCCCACCCTCAGGACTGGACCCTCACCCTGCCCTACCATGGTGTGAAAACGCCAGCAATGCCCCTGCATGGGAACCGTGACCTCTACCTGTGCCTGTACCTTGCCCCGTTGACATCCCCTACCCCCACTGGACTATTGTACCACCTAAACCGATCCCTGAACCCCGCCTCATGGCGTAGTTCCCTGAGGGATCTCTGCCCCCGACCCTGTGACTGAAACCTGCCCCGTTGCAACAACTCCTGTCAACCTGTGCCTGAGGCCCGCTCTAAAACACCTGGACCTGAGATTCTCAAGCCCTGCTCCACTCAGCCAGAACCAGGCTCTGACCTTGGGGACTCTGCCACCACTGCCACTGCTGCTGATGGCTCTCTGGATCCTGCCCCACCCTCCACCACCTGACATCCCAAGCATAGGACAGGAAGTGACACAACTGGCTCTCCCTGCTTTGCCACACTCCCTGCTTTCTACCAGACAATAGCATTTCTGGAGAGGCTGGGGGGAAAAGTCTCAGGCCACACGACCACCAAAATGGGCGGGGAATGGAGGGCCTAGACAGTACCCCACCTCTCGCTGGGAAAAAGGTGCCGCCCCCTGGTGGGAAGGGATTTCCCAGTGTCACGCTGGCAGCATTGCCCCTCCCCACGGGATGAGCCCTCGTCATCTGCCTGTCCCGTACCACGGCCTAATCTGCCTGAAGCTCCAGGAGCTGCAGCAGTTCCTTCTGCTGCTATTGTTCCATCAGCCCCGTAGATGAACTGGGAACCAATCTGGGCCACGATGCGGGCTGTAATGTTCTTGATACTGCCGGTGGAGGGACGAAGGTGTTATCCTCATTCCCCCCTCCCAGACTTTTTCTGGGTGCCTTGGCCCTTGGGGAGGACTTTTTCCCTGAGGAGCTGGGCGTCCCGGTGTCAGGAGAGGAGTGGGGCCCTGAGACTCTGCCGCCCAAAGACTTGACCTCGGAGCACTCCAAGAAGGGGTGTACTGAGGAGGTTGTTGAGGCCAGCTGGCGATGCAGGACCAGATCCCATTCTCTCGGAAAGCTCCTCACTTTCACTGACCTGGGGAGGATGTGCGAGGGCCAGACGGTGTGCTCGGCAGCATCTTCCAGCAGGATCAACTGGGCCAAATGTTCCGGACTACTGGTCGGTCCATAGTGGGTGGACTCTCTGCCAGAGAAGTTACGGGGGTTCAGCTGGAGTACCACCCATCTCCTCTACCTGGGGTCTACCTCAGCCCAGCTGAGGAATCCAGGCCAGCAAACTGGCAGGAGCTAGAGGCCAAAGTCTCAGTTCACCTAGGCCGCTGGACAGGACTGCTCCGAGTGCTATCTTACAGGAGTTGGGGGCTGGTCATAAACCAGCTGGTAGCGGCCATACTGTGGTACTGGCTGGTCCCTTTTGTCCCTCCTCCTGGTTTTTGCGCTGACCTCCAGAGAACATTGGTTTACTTCTTCTGGGACAAAAAGATGCTCTGCAATGCTGCGCAGGTCCTGAATCTCCTTATTGAGGAGGCGGTCAGTCGCTGGTGTGTGTGCTCACTCAGGTGACGACTTTCCACCTTCAGGCCTTGCAGCGATACCTTTACATTGAGCCTCCTCCTAGGTGGTGTGCCCTGGCAACGTATTTTTTCCACTAGGTGTGTAACCTCAACTACAACACGCAGCTTCTATTCACCAATCGTGACCATCTGGAGGATGCTTTCAGGACGCTGCCTGTCTTTTACCAGGTCCTGATCATTGTCTGGAACATGGTCGAATTGCGTTGTACCTATCCTCCGGCAGGAGTAGTGGTTGTCAGACCACTACTACCGCATTTAATGAGCCATTCGCATTTTCACTGTACCTTCCGTGAGTACTTAGACATGCATGGCTTAATCTTTGAGACAAGCATATGCTACTGGCAGGATCAACCAGGTAGCTGAACCAAAAAGGAATGTTCCGTTGCTCAGGAATCCGCAACTCCATACTCACCACAGGCTCGAGTGGCTGTCAGAGGGGAGGACTGTGGTGACGAGGATGACCAGGGTTGGGGATGTGCTGGGTGGCGGGGGCCTGGCCTGGATAATGCCGCAAGATATAGCGAGTAGGGCACTGGTAGATCTCCGGTTCGTGGCCACTGCCATTCGACGCCTAAAACGGAGGTGCTTGGACCTGACATAGTATACCAGTTGGAGGATGCTCAGGTGTGCGATGGAATCCGGTCTGCATGCAACCCTATCCGGACGGACTTTCACATTGGCCCCACAACATGAGCTGCCCTGTACAGACATCTGCTGCACACCATCTATCTCTTTTCCCTCAAACATCGCCCAGACATGTCCTGGCGTGCCCATTTACCACTGGGCGGTGGGGATCCCACTCTCTGCATGGGAGTTATCCCCCTTTCCCTCAGGGATCTGGGATTGAGGGTGCTGCATGCAGCAGTCCCCTGCAATCGCAGATTGCGGTGGTTCATGGACTCCCAGCCCAACTGCTTGTTCTGTGGTGCTGCAGAGTCCACGGACCATGTATGGGGTGTGGGCATTTGCATTCCCTTTTTGAGTTTCTTAAAAACCTTCTCCTCTGCTTTTGGTTCCATTTCAGCCCCATGCTCCTGATCTTTGTGCACCCGGTGCAGAGCGGGGAGGGTAGGTCAGAGGATCTCCTCGTGGGTCTGCTCCTGGGCCTGGCCAAACTGGCCATAAAAAGGTCCAGGCAGCGGGCAGTGGAGGGGGTCATTATAGCCAATTGCCTGCCCCTCTTCTGTGGTTATGTTTGAGCCCGGGTCTCCCTGAAGGAGGAACACACAATGTATACTAACACCCTCGAGGCTTTCAGGGAGAGGTGGGCACTGCAGGGAGTGGAGTGCTTTATTTCCCCATCCAACTCTATCTTGATTTAATCCCTGCCCTCCTGTCCACTTTTTTGATCACTTAGCATTGCCTTTTGTCGAGAAGGGCACTGCTTGTCATTGGTCACTCGGATGTTTCCTTTCTTCCTGGTGGCGGAATACAAATAAAGATTTGTACACCTGTTGTCTTTCACTGTTCTCACACATCACACACACATCATGAAAGAAAAAAAATTAAATATTTACACACTTGTCCTTCATTGCGTCCTACACTTGCACACACACGACCTGGATGGTGGGGAAAAACCAGCTGTTAGGCAGTAGTGTTGGGGAAAAGAAAGAAGAAAAAATATATATCCAGGAAATTTAGAGTCTCCTCAGTTTTGAGAACTGACTCTGTGCTGGCTGGGTCACAATCAGTGTGTTACTGCTGCAACTGGTTCCTGCTTTTTTTGGGGTGAGCCTGATTCTTGAAGTGGCTGAATTATATAACCAGTTTGTTAACTGGTATTCCTTTCTTTTTTTTTGTGTGAATCTCCTGTTTATCTTTTTTTTTTAAAATTAACCCCCACACTACCACCTAAGTGCGGTAGTGCTTATTTTTTTCCCCCAGCACCCATGGTGTGTGTGTGCAGGTGTGAGACACAGTGAAAGACACAAAGTGCACGAATCTTTATTCAATTTCGGTATTCCTTTCTTAGTGAGGACTGTTTTCTAAACTGCTGATCCACACAGTCAATGTGTTTCAGGTGTAACTCCATTCTCATTAGGGAACTGTTGTTTCTCTGGCTGGTTACAGCCTATGTGTTACTCTTTCCTCTTTTACTTTGAGAAGAGGGCTATGCTGATTGAGTGGCAGGGCCTAGCCCTTGCACTCTGGTTTTCTTTCTTTTGAACGTGTTTTCACTATTTTGGTGTTTGGACTGAGCTTGTGAGAAAATACATTTTCCAGATGGGCTGTTCCTGTGAGTAGGCCTGGTCCTTTGTGGGTGAACTAGGCCTCTGTAAAGACTGAACATCTGTGTGTGAGCATTTGCTGCATCCTGGATTTTGGGAGAAGACCAAACTCCTGTGAGTTAACTGCATCTTTACGAATGTACTGTATTCCTGTGAGTGGGCTTGGTTCTCTATGGATGGGCCAGAACTCTATAGAAACTGAACATTTGTGTGCAATTGCTGCCTTCAGGAGTGGACTCTGCCCTCGGTTGTTGACTCTGTTTTTAGCAATGGACTCTGCAGTTTTGAGTGGACTCTATTTCTGACAATGCACTTTGTGGATTCTGGAGTGGACTCTGTTCCTGGGAATGGACTCTGCATTTTGAAGAGAACTGTTTACGGTAAGGAAGTCTGTACCAGAAGGGACTCTGTTTGTTGATAATTGACTCTGTCTTGTTGCTTGTTGGGTTTATCACCTGCACTGTCTTGTGTGTCCCTGAGTCTGGCAGGCCTCACTGTGAGCTGGGAGGCTCATAGATCGTCCCGAAAGCTGTCACCCCAAAAGGCTGGAAGGTGGATAGGCCACCCCGATGCCAGTCACCCGGACAGAACATAGAACATAGAACAATACAGCGCAGAACAGGCCCTTCAGCCCTCAATGTTGTGCCAACCTGTGAACTACTCTAAGATCATCCCCCTACACTACCCCATCATCAGACAGAATGTCACATTGGCCCCAAGGTCCCACCATTCCCCCGGGAGCCTGTGGCCCACAACCTGAGCCACCTCTTTAACTTTTGTTATGTGTCCTTTAAAGATGTGAAATGGCGAGCCCTGTACAGATTGTAGCTGCACATCATCCATCTCTTCTCCTTCATCTACTGCACAGACACGCCTTGGCATGCTCACTTACTGCCAGGCGGTGGAGGTCCCCAATGGAGGGCTCTCCATGCAGGAGTCTTCCCCTTTTCTCTCTGGGATCTGGGGTTGAGGGTGCTACACAGCAGTCCCCTGCAATCACAGATTGCAGTGGTTCATGGAGTCCCAGCCCAACTGCTTTTTCTGTAGTGCTGTGGAGTCCTTGGATCATGTATATATGGGGTGCACTCCCTTTTTGGTTTTCTCAAAGATCTTATTCTATGTTTTTGGTTGCACTTCAATCCCACGCTCTTGATCTTTGGGCAGCCGGTGCAGAAGGGGGAGGGTAGGTCAGAGGATCTTCTCTTGGGTCTGCTTCTGGGCCTGGCCAGGCTTGCCATAAACAGGTCCAGGCAGCAGCCGTAGAGGGGGTCATTAAGGCCGATTACCTGCCCCTCTTTCGTCGTTACATTTGGGCCTGGGTGTCCCTGGAGAGGGAACACTAGTGTCCACTAACACGCTCGAAACTTTCAAGGGGATGTGGGCACCGTGGGGTGTGGAGTGCTTTATTTGCCCCTCCGACTTTATTTTGATTTAATCCCTGCCCTTCCCTTCACTTTTTTGATCACTTACCATTTTCCTTTTTTGAGAAAAGGCACTGCTTATCACTGGCTACTCGGGTGTTTCTTTTCTTCCTGGTGCTGGAATATGAATAAAGTTTTCTGCAATCAATGTTGCTTCACTGTGTCCTGCACAAAGGAAAAAATATAATCTGGAGATTAGATCTCCTCAGTTCAGGTGGCTGACTCCGAGCTGGCTGGCCACCGTGAGTGTATTGCGCACAAGTAAATAAAGAGTGACTTGGTGACGGGTACCAGCTTTGGTGCAGTTTCATGCATACAAATCAGGGTTGCACATACGTTTTCTGACCCCTTTTTGTAGATTCCTGAAAGAACATAACACAAAAGAAATTCTCAGAAGGTGGCTTTCTACTGAGAGGTGGAAGATATTCAGCTACCTTTATTATCTCTTCCTGCTACATTAGATTAGATTACATTACAGTGCTTTTACCCCTTACCTACATTTACCCCTTACCTAACACTGCAGGCAATTTAGCATGGCCAATTCACCTGACCTACACATCTTTGGATTGTGGGAGGAAACTGGAGCACCCAGAGGGTGCTCACGCAGACACGGGGAGAATGTGCAAACTCCACACAGTCAGTCGCCTGAGGCGGGAATTGAACCCGGGTCTCCGGCGCTGTGAGGCAGCAGTGCTAACCACTGTGCTACCGTGCCGCCCACATATTTCTCTGATACTCTACATGTATAACATTCCAAATTTCACACTTTGCCAGCACAAACTAAGTCTACAACCATAGCAATTTTTATTTGCAGCAGTCTTCTTTTAAAATTAATATGAGGAGGGAATGGAGGGTTCGAGTTAGAAGGGGAGGCTGTATAGGCTGAGACATTTTTGACTGGAACATAGGAGGTTGAGGTGTGATTTTACGGAGGATTATAAAATCATGAATATAGATTAGTGAATGACAGATGTCTTTTCCCGAGGGTGGGGCATTTCAAGACTAGGGGGGCACATTTTTAAGGTGAGAGGAGAAAGATTTAAAAAAGACAAGGGGCAAATATTATACACTGAGACTGGTTCATGTATGGAATGAACTTCCAGAGAACGTAGTGGATACAGGTACAGTTACAATGTTTAAACGACATTTAGATAAGTACATGAATAGGAAATGTTTGGAGGGATATGTGCCAGGTGCAGGCAGGTGGGACTAGTTTCATTTGGGATTATGGTCTGCATGGACTGGTTGGACCGAAGGGTCTATTCCATGCCATATGACTCTAAATGATTCCTCTCATTCTCTCACTCCTTGTTTGTCAATGTCAGGCTTTTGCATTTTAATCTAGAGAGGATGCATCTTGTTAATTCTATAAATGTCCTATTATCTCCAGTTTAACTTGGTCAAGAAAGGCATATGGTTGAAACTTTATTGCTGGAACAGCACAGCAGGTCAGGCAGCATCCAGGGAACAGGAGATTCGACGTTTCGGGCACAGGCCCTTCTCCTGTTCCCTGGATGCTGCCTGACCTGCTGTGCTGTTCCAGCAATAAAGTTTCAACTTTGATCTCCAGCATCTGCAGACCTCACTTTCTCCAAGAAAGGCATATGGCATGTTTGCCTTCATTGTTTGGGGCATAAAATATAAAAATTAGCAAGCCAAGTTGCAGTTGTATGGAACATCAGGCCAAATTTGGAATATTATGTACAGATCTGGTACAGATGTGGGCGGCACGGTGGCACAGCAGTTAGCACTGCTGCCTCACAGCGCCAGAGACCCGGGTTCAATTCCCGCCTCAGGCGACTGACTGTGTGGAGTTTGCACGTTCTCCCCGTTTCTGGGTGGGTTTCCTCCGGGTGCTCCGGTTTCCTCCCACAATCCAAAGATGTGCAGGTCATGTGAATTGGCCATGCTAAATCACCCGTAGTGTTAGGTAAGGGGTAAATGTAGGGGTAGGGGTATGGGTGGGTTGCGCTTCGGCCGGGCGGTATGGACTTGTTGGGCCGAAGGGCCTGTTTCCACGCTGTAAGTAATCTAATCTAATCTAATCACACGACCAGAAGGATGTGGAGGCTTTGAAAAGGGTACAGAAATGGTTTACCAGGTAGTTGCCTGGTTTGGAAGATATTACCAAAGAGGACAGATTGGATAAACTTGGTTTGTTTTTACTTGAATATCAAAGGATTCAATATTCAACCTGAGAGAAGTTTACAAATTTATGAGAGTTATGGATAGAATGGATTGTCAGAGTCTTTTACCCAGGGCGGAAATGTCAATTACTGGGGACATAGGTTTAAGGTAAAAGAGGAAAGTTTAAAGCTGTGAAAGGCATGTTTTTACAAAGAGGGTGGTAAGTGCTCTGTCAGAGATGGTAGTGGAGGTGGATACAACAGCAACATTTAAGAGACATCTTGACCGATACCTAAATGGGCAGAGAATAGAGAAATGTAGACCACATAGAGGGAAAAGGTTTTAGTTTAGAAAGATGTGTTGGTGCAGTATTTGTGGGCCGAAGGGCCTGTTACTGTGCTGTACTGTTCTTTGACTTTGAGACTATGAAGGATTTACACAGATAGATTTCCTCAGTTTAAATGAAAAAAATATTATTGTATCTAATTGTTCCTGAGCTAAGAAAGGCAAAGGGCATGATTTTCCCTTCCTTGAGTATGATGACTTCACTGGCCAAGGCTTCAAAAGTCAGATTCTCTCTGTTATTTTGGCTATGCATCTGCTGAAAGTATGGCATCATGTGTAAACAGGTTAGTCAAATATTTTCAGTTGTGCCAGTTAGTGTTAGTATCATAATCACAGCTGACAACTGGACATGTTAGATCTGAAATCTAACTTGGTAGATCATATTTCTGTTTGCTTTTAATGAAACATAGTCACACAATGTTGCAGATTTGGTTTTAACAGTAAAACAGAACTTTATTTCAGAAAAGAAATGAAGATAAAAATGAATAAACCCAAACTACTTACACGTGGCACAAGTTTAGAGATATTGAAAAACACAGTTTTTCAGAAAAATACAGTAATCCCATTAATCCTCAAAACACTTGTTTACAGATTCCAAAGTCAAATCTATACAATACCCAAAATAACTCCTTGTATAGTACTCACACCAGAGAGAAAAAAAATCTTTCTTTAACACTTTGGTAGGCTTAGTTTAACTGGGACTTTACCTCCTAGTCAGGAAAATCTAATAGCCTAGAGCCTTCATTCACCTGAGTTTAGCTTACTCAGTTTCAAACAACAATTGCAGGGGTTTTACCTAAATATTCTTTGCCTAGAACTATTAATTAAACTTCTTACTCTGAGATAAACATCTTTTTAAAGTAAATCTAAACTCTCCTCCCTTTCTCAGGTGCAACTGCTTTCTTTAATTAAGACTTCTGCAAAACTCCCCCAAGCTGAAAGGTTTCTTTCCAAATTGTGGGTATCCAGAATTCAAACCCTTCAAAGTCTAATATATACTTTGCTCACTCATAAATTCTCCAAAATAAATCAATAGTTATGCATTTTTGGAGGCTTTCAAAATGCTTTAAATTAAACTATGACAACAGAAATATTAACAGGTTAAACATTAAATCCCTTCAGATACAAAAAAGCTCATATGCCACTAATTCAAAATCTAAAATCCAAACTCATAAACAACTGATATTGAAACATATGTAAATAATATATTTTACATCACATTGTCTCCAAATCACTCCATGATCTTATTTCTCTCTGTCTGTGTAATCTCCACCCATGCAATCTCTGAGATAGCTGTGCTCCTCTAATTCTAGCCTCTTATGCATCCCCAGTCACTGTTGCTGTACCATTAGTTCTGTCCACACCCTAAGTTTTGGAATTCTTGCCCTACACCCCTTTGTCTTGCTTCCTCACTTCCTCTTTAAAACTTACTGCATCTGACCTAATACCTGAACCTTGTGTCGCTCAGTGTCATGCTTTGTTTTATAATGCTGCCATGAAGCATCTTTGGAAAGTTTCATTACGTTAAACATGGTATATAAATATAAGTTATTGTTGCAAAGCATTTTGAGACTCCTATAGTTGTAAGCAATGAAGTATGGTATTTCTCTTTTTTTCTTGTTTTTACCATTGCAATGTGATGACACTTGCCCAAGTGCTGAACAAGATTGTGAATGAGGTTCTGAATGTATTGCAAAAATCACTAGAAATCATTGAAGACCAGCATACCTGTCAAGCTATTCTCAGACAGAAATCTCAAGCCTTAGCACTATGATTCCTCTCTGACATCCTCCAAGCCTCTTCATCTTTCTGAAAATTGATCAGACAACATGACGTGCACATATAACAAGACTAGAGGGCCTGCCTGTTTTGAATTCTTCTCCCCGAATCTGGAGCTTCAGAGATGAGAAAGACAAAACTAAGATCCCACTGGCACCAGCAAAGGAATTGAAATAAAACTAAGCTAAAGATCAGGGGAAAATAACATATTTTTTGTAAAGCTTAGAGGTTAACAGATATTTGCTTGTTTGATTCATGTTTAATCAATACATTGCCCTCTTACTCCATCCCAATAATAGTTTCAGCTTTAATTCCTTTGTTTATCAAGATAGTTAGCATATTTCTGTTACCACAGGAACCAAAATACATGCTGAAGCTCTCTGTGACAATGAATAACAGTTTTCCTTCCATGTTGCTATGGAGTTGGATCTTTCGGAAAGGGAAATGTTCAGTTGTACTTGTGTCAGTAGCTAAGAAGAAACTAACCTGGGACAAGCTACTATTGATTTCCCCAGTGATGGGATGTGCTTGCTGCAGCCTGGTGACCATGGCAATGAGGTCAAACTGACAGTAACAAAGATAGTCTGTGACAGGATCCACTCCACTGAGAGTTTCCTCAGGAATTCAACTGAGAGTTTCCTGGAAGATTTGTAATAGCAACTTCACTAATGTTTGAGGTTCGTTCAGCTCAGTCATGGAGAGTGAAAAATCTCATGAGCAATTAGAGAATGCCAACAACGGATACATTATTGCAGATGTACTTTGTCCATGTAATTTGCATTGGAAATTCCATCTACCTAATATACAGCTTTTAAAAATTAATTCACACAACGTGGGTGAAACTGGTCAGGCTAGCTGCCCAGTTAAGAATCAATCATGTTGCTGTAGGTCTGGAGTCACTTGTGGACCAGACCAAATAAGAATCCCTAGAGTGTGGAAACAGGTCATTAGCCCCAACATGTCCACACCGACCCTCCGAAGTATATCCCACCCAGACCCCTTCCCTTACCCTATTACTCTACAATTCCCATGACTAATGCACCCAACCTACACACCCCTGAACACTATCAATTTAGCTTGCCCAATTCACTTAACCTGCACATCTTTGGACTGTGGGAGGAAACCAGAGCACTCGGAAGAAACCCACACAGACACTGGGAGAATGTGCAAACTCCATGCTGACCATCACCCAAGGCTGGAATTGAACCCGGGTCGCTGGTGCTGTGAGGCAACAGTGCTCACCACTATGCCGCCCCACAGATGGCCGTTTCCTTCCCTAAAGGACATTAGTGAATCAGCTAGGTTTTTCCCCTGACAATTAGCATTGGTTTCATGGTCACCATTGTACATGTAATTCCAGATTTTTATTGACTCCAAATTCCACTACCTGCCATGTCAGGATTTAAACCCAGGTTCACATCACATTACCTGGTTTTCTGGATTAATTGTACAATGACAATATCACGAGGCCATCACACCATTCTCCACATCATGGTTTCCTGCAGTTGGCAAACTTTGGTGAACTAATTAATAGCTTAATGTACCTTTCCTCCTGGATGACATTGCTTCCCAAACAGCCAAGAAGGAATAGTGCTTTCTGGCTTTTTCTGGAGAGTTGGAAATAAGACTCTGGAGGGCCTTGCCTTGGATTCCCCCTTTCTCTTGGACATATCACCTCTCCCTGATGTGACCAACCACATTAAAAGGCAACTCAGAACGTTCTTGTCACACAGAACGTAATGTTAGAAATAGTTCTGGAGCTTTTCTTGATTTAATTAAAAGAGTACTGCAGCCACATGCACTGGAGAATTAATTGTCTCCTTGTCATTGGACAGTGGGTGAGTTACATTTTCAATGCTTGGCGTAGAGATTGGCCAGACAAATTGCCCACACTGTGGCACCTGTATCATTGGGTTAGGTAACAGTGAATGACTCCTTTTGCAAGTTAACTACCCAAATGTTGGAATTAGTTCCAGGCTGCTATAGTCGAACTGCGTTTGTGGGGGTTGAATTAACTCTCCCAAGCTGTATGCTTTAGTTGTTGCACAGAAATAATGACCTTACAGATACAAAAGAGGAAACTCATTAAAAAGAGACAAAGCCGTTTCTCACTTTTAAAACATTTGGTCACTGTATTTAAGCACAACAATAGGTCATAACGTGTCCGCTACATTGATGATTGTATCAGCGCTACCTCGTGCTCCCACGAGGAGGTTGACCAGTTCATCTACTTCACCAACATCTTCCTCCCTGACCTCAAGTTCACTTGGGCCATCTCTGATACCTCCCTCCCTTCCTGGACTTCTCCATCTCCATTCCCTGCAACCGACTCAACACGGACATCCACTACAAACTCAACGATTCCCACAGCCACCTGGACTACACCTCCTTTCACTTTGTCTCCTGTAAAAATGCCATTCACTATTCCCAATTCCTCTGCCTCCACTGCATCTGTTCCCAGGAGGACGAATTCCACCGTAGAACATCCCAGATGGCCTCCTTCTTCAAAAACTGCAATTTCCCCTCCCACGTGGTCAAAGATGGACTCTAGTGCACGTCCTTCATTTCCTGCACCTCCGCCCTTGAACCCCACCCCTCCAACTGCTACAAGGACAGAACCCCTTTGATACTCAGCTTCCACCCCGCTAACCCTCGTTGCACCCAGTGTGGTCTCCTCTACGTTGGGGAGACAGGACACCAACTTGCTGATCGTTTCAGAGACCATCTCTGGGATGTCCACATCAACCAACTCCACCACCCTGTAGCTGAACACTTTAACTCCCCCCAACCACTCCTCCAAGGACATGCAGATCCTGGACCTCCCCCATTGCCAAACCCTAACCACCCGAATGCCAGGAGGAAGAACGTCTCATCTTCCGTCTTGGTACACTTCAACCACACAGGATCAATGTGGATTTCACCAGTTTCCCCATTTCCCCTGCCCCCGCCTTCAGTAAGGCATTCAACAAGGTTCCCCATGGGAGACTGGTTAGCATGGTTAGATCTCATGGAATAAAGGGAGAACTAGCCATTTGGATACAGAACTGGCTCAAAGGTAGAAGACAGAGGTGGTGGTGGAGGATTATTTTTCACAATGGAGGCCTGTGACCAGTGGAGTGCCACAAGGATCAGTGCTGGGTCCTCTACTTTTTGTCATTTACATAAATGATTTGGACGTGAGCATAAGAGGTACAGTTAGTAAGTTTGCAGATGATACCAAAATTGGAGGTATAGTGGACAGTGAATACCTCGGATTACAACAGGATCTGGACCAGATGGGCCAATGGGCTGAGAAGTGGCAGATGGAGTTTAATTCAGATAAATGCGAGGTGCTGCATTTTGGGAAAGCAAATCTTAGCAGGACTTATACACTTAATGGTAAGGTCCTAGGGAGTGTTGCTGAACAAAGAGACCTTGGAGTGCAGGTTCATAGCTCCTTGAAAGTGGATTCGCAGGTAGATAAGATAGTGAAGAAGGCGTTTGGTATGCTTTCCTTTATTGGTCAGAGTATTGAGTACAGGAGTTGGGAGGTCATGTTGCGGCTGTACAAGACTTTGGTTAGGCCACTGTTGGAATATTGCGTGCAATTCTGGTCTCCTTCCTATCGGAAAGATGTTGTAAAATTTGAAAGGGTTCAGAAAAGATTTACAAGGATGTTGCCAGGGTTGGAGGATTTGAGCTATAGGAAGAGGCTGAACAGTCTGGGGCTGTTTTCCCTGGAGCATTGGAGGCTGAGGGGTGACCTTATAGAAGTTTATAAAATCATGAGGGGCATGGATAGGATAAATAGACAAAGTCTTTTCCCTGTGGTCGGGGAATCCAGAACTAGAGGGCATAGGTTTAGGGTGAGAGGGGAAAGATATAAAAGAGACCTAAGGGCAACTTTTTCACGCAGAGGGTGGTACGTGTATGGAATGAGCTGCCAGAGGAAGTGGTGGAGGCTGGTACAATTGCAACATTTAAGAGGCATTTGGATGGGTATATGAATAGGAAGGGTTTGGAGGGATATGGGCCAGGTGCTGGCAGGTGGGACTAGATTGGGTTGGGATATCTGGTCGGTGTGGACAGGTTGGACCGAAGGATCTGTTTCCATGCAGTACATCTCTATGTCTCTATGAACATCCGGGTACACCATTTCGGAGAGACCATTCCCTCTGCAACTCCCTTGTCAGCTCCACGATCCCCACCAACCCACCCTTCCCTCCCCCCACCTTCCCTTGCCATCTAAGGAAGTGCAAAACCTGCGCTCGCACCTGTCCTCTCACTTCTGTTCAAGGCCTCAAAGGATCCTTCCACATTCAACAGCAATTTGCCTGTACACATCATTCACTGCATGCGTTTCACCCGATATGGTCTCCTCTACATTGGGGAGACAGGACACCAACTTGCTGATCATTTCAGAGAACATCTCCGGGATATCCGCACCAACCAACTCCACCATCCTGTAGCTGAACACTTTAACTCCCCCTCCCACTCCTCCAAGGACATGCAGGTCCTAGGCCTCCTCCATTGCCAAACCTAACCACCTGATGCCAGGAGGAAGAATGTCTCATCTTCCATCTTGGTACACTTCAACCACACAGATCAATGTGGATTTCACCAATTTCCCCATTTCCCCTGCCCCCACCTTATCCCAGTCCCAACCTCCCAATTTGGCACCACTCTCTTAAACTGTCCGATCTGATCTACCCTCCTCTCTGACTTATCACTTTCACCCTCACCTTCGTCTACCTATCACATTCCCATCTACCTTCCCCCAGCCCACCCCTCCCATATCCCTCTAAACCGTTCCTATTCATGAACCTGAGCAAATGGTTTTTAAAAATTGTAACTGTACACACCTCTACCACTTCGTCTGGCAGTTTATTCCATATATGAACTACCTTCTGTGTGAAAATGTTGCCCCTTTTAAATCTTTCCCCTCTCACCTGAAAAGTATGCCCCCTTGTTTTGAACTCCCCCACTCTAAGGAAAACACCTTAACTCTTCACTTTATTCATATCCCTCATGATCTTATAAGGTCACCCCTCAAACCCCTAGGCCTCAGTGAAAAAAGTTCCAGTCTATCCAGCCTCTCCTTATAACTCAAACCCTTTAGTCCTGGCAGCATCCTGGTAAATGTTTTCCGAACCATATCTAATTTAATAATACACTTCCTATAGCAGGGCAACCTGAACTGTACCCAGAACTCCAAAAGTGACCTCACCAACATCCTGTACAACCTCAACATGATGTCCCAAATCCTATACTCAGTAGTCTCAGCAATGAAGGCAAGCATGCCAAATGTTTTCTTTATCACCCTGTCTACCTGTACCACAATTTTCAAAGAACTATTTACCTGAACCCTTAGGTCACTCTGTACAACAACACAACCCAGGGCCCCACCGTTAACTGTATAAGTCCTGCCCTTGTTCATTTTACAAAAATTCAACACGTTGCATTTATCCAAAGTTAACTCCAACTGCCACTCCTCAGCCCAATGGCCTAATTGATCAAGATTCCTATGCAATCTTAGATAACCTTCATTGCTGTGGACTACACCATCGATTGCGGTGTCATGGCGAATGTACTAACCATATATCCTAAATTCTCATCCAAATCATTTATGTAAATGACAAACAACAGTGGATCCCTGTGAAACACCACTATAAGGAATGGTAGATGCCTATGGAGTACTGAGGAACAAAGGGACCTTCGTTTATAAGTCCATTGATCCCTGAAGATGTCAGCACAGGTGGGCAGGATGGTGAAGGAGGCTGCAGGATGCTTGTTTTCATTAGCCAGGGCATAGAATATAGGAGCAAGGAAGTCTTGTTACAACTTTATAAAACATTGGTTGGGCCACAGATGGAATGCTGTGTGCAGTTCTGGTCCCCGCATTATCAGAAGGATTTTAATGCACTGGAAAGAGTGCAGATGAGATTTACTAGGATGTTGCCTGAGATTAAAGGTCTCAGTTATAAGGAGAGAATTGATAGATTGGGTTTGTTTTCCCTGGAGCAGAGGAGGCTGAGGGAGGATCAGATTGAGGTATACAAAATTATGAGAGGCATAGATAGAGTAGATCATGAGAATCTTTTCCCCACAGCATATATGGCTAAGATCAGAGGACATAAATTTAAGGTAAAGAGTAAGAATAAGAGGGGATTTGAGGAAAACAATTTTTCATCAAGAGTATGGTACAAATATGAAACATGCTGCCTGACAGGGTGGTGGAGATAGGTATTCTCACAACATGTAAGAAGTAGACAAGCAACTAAAATGCCAGGGCATAGTAGGTTATGGTCTAACTGTGATTATATGGAATTAATGTAGTTTGGTATTTGTTGGCCAGCTTCTATGCTGTTATGACCCTATAACTCTATGACTTCTGATGAGGTGGGGTACAACACCTCATCGCACCTGAAGGATATCCAATCCCACCCCATTCTCATTAGATAATCTGGAATAAAATCATTACATTCTCTCTGTGGTGAGCAGGTACCAACGCCACATTTTTATTTCTTTTCTCAACAGAGACTGTTGAAGAAAGAAACCAGATCCAAATTGGGTACCCACCAGTTATCAAATTCTTGGCAAAAGTAAAATAAACAAGGATAAAATGTTTGGCTTTTCACTGATTTTTGCAGATGGCCTCCCAGAATTGACAATATCCCAGCTGATTCTGTCTCACTGGAATATCTCTCTCTGAAAGAAAAGCCAAGCAAGTTTAAGGAATGTTCATGTTCATGCCTGAGTGAGTGGGTCAAGTCCAAATATGGAGATTTGGACATTAATGTTTTATGGTAATATTGCCAAAGACTAGAGAAAAACTGTTTCTTTGGCCATTTCTCCTTTCTTTCACCTCCATTTTGAATAAACTGAAGAGAACCCATTGCAGAGTCATTTGTAACTGAGGTTTCAAAATTTTGATCAAAAGATACCAAAGCTGTCATCATGTCACGTCCATCTCACAAACTCATCTGTTATTCTTTTAAGGTATTGAACATTTTCCATTTGTGTTCACAGCTCAATGATCAGTGTACAAGAGCTCAGGAATATAATTGTAAATTCTAATCAGAAAACAAGAAACAGGAGCTGACGTAGGATATCCACCCTCTCGAGCCTGCCTACCATTCAATGAGATCATGGCTGATCTGTCTCATGGGGACATAAATTTAAGGTGAAGAGTGGAAGGTATAGGGGAGATGTCAGGGGTGGGAGTAGTGAGGGCATGGAATGCGCTGCCTGTGGGAGTGGTAGAGTCAGAATCTTTGGTGACCTTTAAGCGGCAATTGGATAGGTACATGGATGGGTGCTTAAGCTAGGACAAATGTCCGGCACAACATCGTGGGCCGAAGGGCCTGTCCTATGCTGTATTGTTCTATGTTCTATGGCTTAAATTCCTCTTTCAAGCCAGCTCCTCATAGGCTTCAACTCCTTGACATTTCAGAGATCTATCTACTTCGCCATTAAATACTTTCAGTGATCTAGCCTCCATAACTTTCTCAGAGAGATAATTCCAGACATTCACTACCCTCTGAGAGAAAGTGCCTTCTTTCAGGAAATTCAGACATGGTGGCCTGAAGCCTGCATGAAGTACAGCGTCACAGCAGACAGTAAGTGTAAAGGGAGCTAGGCCTGGTGTAAGAATCTGCGATGGGCTTATTGAATGCTTCAGCAATCCTCCAAGCTGCAAAGCATTTAGCTTTGGAATGCGACTGTGCAAATACTGCAAGGCAGCATTACCTTAACTTATTGCAACAAAGAGGTTGCGTTGAGAAATCTTCTTTCGCTGTTTTGCTTTGCTCTGACTGAAAGACAGTGAAAAAGGGTGATGAAAAATTTAAATTCAAGTTACACCACCATCCTCTGCACAAATAAAATGTATTCCAGAAATGTAAGCTTAATTTTTGGAACTAGGAGCAGATTTGAAGAATCCTTGGTATATTGTCTGCAATTCCCCCCCACGAACTTGATGTCCAGATCTCATTGAACAATGTAATGTACTAACCCAGAATTTAAGACTAAATTTTCCCCTTTTTTTTAATATAAAAGACCTGTCATTCCAATCAAAAGGTTATTTATAATGGCAGAGGGGAGATGGAGAGCAGTGATCTCCATCACCAAGGGGGAAGCTGAGCATTCTAACAAGAACACCATTCTGAAAGAGCCAGTCCCTCCTGCACTGGTCTATAGAGTTTCCAGTGCATGAATATTCAGGAGTCAGTCTCAGACAAAATAGATGACACAATGATGAAAAATGATATGGTGGACAACCCTAGAGATAGTCTGAGAAATTCAGCGCACATAAATTTCTTCACACATGAAAATAGAAATATATCAAGTGAGAGTATGTCACAATTTTCTGCAGCAGAAGATTAAAGCCAGACCTGAATGCTAAGTGAGGAAGTAGGTATTTGTTAATGATACAAGGACCAATCTCATTAGGATGACTAAATTATTTACAGTGCAAAGAACTGTTCCTGTGGTTGGTATGCTGAGAACAAAGGAAAGAGATCATTTTAGATCACGTGTTAAGCTTCCAGCTCCTTTCCTTTTGTTGTCCCTAACAGAAAGCTTCAATTTCTTCCGTGTGGAGAGACTAATGAGTGGCTGCTCTCTATAAAGACCCTCAGATGTGAAGGACGAGGGCCTACAGCCTGCCTGTAAGAATGCAGCAGGTGTTGGGTTGTTAACTGTCCCAATACTTGGGATATGAACATTATATTCCAGGACACTGTTGTGACAAGGAGGAGCATCAGAGAGGCTGGAAATAATTAGTGAGGCTGAAATTCATTTACATAGCACTGTTTTGTGCAGTTGTGTCCCTCTGGAGAAGCCCAAAGTCACTGAGCATACATGGCCACTATATCACTGTTGTCAATGGGCAATTCAGAGCATTAATACAAAAACTGGCAAAGATGCAGCAACACATTCATTATTCATTTCCCGTGTATATGTGGGTTTCCTCTGGGTGCTCCGGTTTCCTCCCACAGTCCAAAGATGTGCAGGTGGATCACCCATGCTAAATTGCCCCTTAGTGACCCGAGATGTGCAGGTTAGATGGGTTAGCCATGGTAAACCTATGGTTAGGGGGATGGGTTGGGTGAGCATGAGTCTGGGTGGGTTGCTCTTCAGTGTTAGTAAGCCCATGGCCTCTGTTCTGGGCTACTTAAAGAGCCATTGAACAGTTTTAAAAAAATGTTTATAAGGGATTGTCGACATCACTGGCAAGGCTAGTATTTGTCACCCAAATCTAGTTAGCCTTGAATGGATTGGCTGTCATGGCCATTTCAGAGGGTAGTTAAGATTTAACCACATTGTTGTGATTTACATGTAGGCCAAATCATGTATGTACATGAGATTTCTTTCCCTGCAGGACACAAATGAAGTAGGGCCATAAGACCATAAGACATAGGAGTGGAAGTAAGGCCATTTGGCCCATTGAGTGCACTCTTACATTCAATCACACCACTTATCCACACTCTCCCCGTATCTCTTAATTCCTTGCGAGATTAAGAATTTATCAATCTCTTCCTTGAAGACATTTAATATCCCGGCCTCTACTGCGTTCCCTGGCAATGAATTCCATAGGCCCACCACTCTCTGGCTGAAGAAATGTTTCCTCATTTCCATTGTAAATTGACCCCCTCTAATTCTAAGGCTGTGCTCACGGGTCCTAGTATCCCCGCCTGATGGAAACAAATTCCCAGCATCCAACCTTTCTAAGCCATGCATTATCTTGTAAGTTTCTATTAGATCTCCTATCAACCTCCTAAACTGTAATGAATACAATCCCAGGATGCTCCGCCGTTCATCGTATGTTAGGCCTACCATTCCAGGGATCATCCGTGTGAATCTCCACTAGACACGCTCCAATGCCTGTATGTCCTTCCTGAGGTGTGGGTCCAAAACTGGACACAGTATTCTAAATGGAGCCTAACCAAAGCTTTATAAACTTTTAGTAGCACATCGCTGCTTTTACAGTCCAACCCTCCTGAGGTAAATGACACATTACATTTGCTTTCTTAAGCACGGACTCAACCTACAAGTCAACCTTTAGAGAATCCTGGACTAGCACTCCCAGATCCCTTTGTACTTTGGCTTGATGAATTTTCTCACTGTTTAGAAAATAGTCCATGCCTGTATTCTTTTTTCCAAAGTGGAAGACCTCACATTTGCACACATTGAATTTCATCAGCCATTTCTTGGACCACTCTCCTAAACTGTCTAAATCTTTCTGCAGCCTCCCCACCTCCTCAGAACTACCTGCCTGTCAGCTTAACTTCGTATTATCAGCAAACTTCGCCAGAATGCCCCCAGTTCCTTCATCCAGATCATTAATATATAAAGTGAACTACTTGAACTGCCATTCCGAAAAGGAACCTTTTATCCCAATCTCTGCCTTCTGTCAGACAGCCAATCCTCAATCCATGCCAGTAGCTCACCTCGAACACCATGGGCCCTCACTTTATTCAGCAGCCTCCTGTGAGGCACCTTAACAAAGGCGTTTTGGAAGTCTAGGTAGATAACATTCACTGGGTTCCCCTGGTCTAACCTACCTGTTATCTCTTCAAAGAATTCTAACAGGTTTGTCAGGCACGACCTCCCCTTACTAAATCCATGCTGACTTGTTCGAATCTGACCCTGCACTTCCAAGAATTTAGAAATCTCATCCTTAATGATGGATTCTAGAATTTTACCTTCAACGGAGGTTAGGCTAATAGGCCTATAATTTTCCATCTTTTGTCTTGATCATTTCTTTAACAAGGGGGATACAACAGCAATTTCCAATCATCTGGGACTTTCCCTGACTCCAGTGATTTTTGAAAGATTACAACCAATGTCTCTGCTATTTCTTCAGCCACCTCCCTCTAGGATGTAGCCCATCCAGGCCACGGGATTTATCAATTTTTAGAACTTTTAGCTTTTCTAGCACTTTCTCTTCTGTAATATCTCAACTCTGCCCCTTGACTCTCCTTAATTGATGGGATATTACTCATGTCTTCCACTGTGAAGACTGACACAAAGTATTTATCAAGTTCTTCAGCTATTTCTTTATCTCCCATCACTAGCCTTCCTGCATCAATTTGGAGTGGCCCGATTTCTACTTTTGTCTCTTGTTTGTTTCTTATGTATTGCAAGAAACTTTTACTGTCATATAAGTAGTTGGGTTTTTATGTCAATTGACTTGTTTGATTAGAGATGTTAACTTTTACTTCCAGATTTTACTGAATTTAAATTTCATAATGGTTGGAGGTCAGTCTTCTCAGCTCTAGGTCATCACTGCAACCATTCCTCAGGATATTTAGAATCAAGCAATTCAGGCATGTTGTGAGGCATTTCCAACACAGGCAGGATTCAGATCCAGACCTTTTATTAAGACTTAGGGACACTACCTCTTGCCACAAGAGCCTCATAAGAGTTCTTCAGGCTGGTACACGTAATCAATCTGTTCAGAGATGTTGTGGCACACCTCTGGAGCAAGTGGGACTTGAATCCAGGTTTCCTGACTTAGATGTAGGGACACTACAACTGTGCCACAACATTCTTGATTCCTCAGCATAATGTCCTGGCCATCTTCAGCTGCTAAATCAATGACCTGAACTCTTTCCTAAGGTCAGAAATATGGATGTTCACTGATAATTGAACATGGTGTTCAGCACCATTTCCAACTCCTCAGATGCTGAATCAATCAGTGTACAAATGCACCAAGACCTGGACAATATCAAGGCCTGGACTGACAAGTGGAAATAACATCCATGCTATATAAATGCTAGACAATGACCAACAGAGAGTCTAATTCCCCAAAGCCTGTCCACATTCTACAAGGCACAAGTCAGAAGTGTGATGGAATATTCCCCACTTGCCTGGATGGGTGCAGATCCAACAACACTCAAGAAGCTTGGCACTATCAAAGACGTAACTGCCCACTTGATTGGCATCACATCCACAAACATCCACTCCCTCTACCACTGGTGCTCAGTAGCAGAAGTGCATACTATCTACAAGATACACTGCAGAGATTTACTAAATATCCTTAGAAAGCCACTTCCAAACATATGACCATTTCCATCTAGAAGGCCAAGGGCAGCAGATACATGGAAGCACCAGCACCTCAAGTTTCTAGCTCATGAAAGTGAAGGAACAACAATATGCTTCCAAATCAAGATGGTGTGTGGCTTGGAGGGCAACTTGCAGGCGGTGGTGTTCACATTAATCTCTGCCCTTCTCCTTCTAGATGGTAGAGGTCACTGGTTGTCCTGATTTGTTGTAGGAGCTTTGGTGACTTTCCGTTCAAATACTGCTGCTACTGTGCAGGATTGTGGAAGAAGTGAATATTGAAGATCATGGATAGAGAGCTAATTATGTGGGCTGCTTGGAATTGCATGGTGCCAGGCTTTTTGACTGTTGTTGGATTTGTACCCATCCAGGCAAGTAGTGAATATTCCAGCACACTCCTGACTTGTGCTTTGTAAATGGTGGACAGTCTTTGGGGAGTCAGGAGGTAAATTCACTACCATAAAATCACAAGCCTCTGACCTGTATTTATGTGGCTGGTCTATTTCCGTTTTGGTTAAAGGTAGCTGCCAGAGTGAGTGAGGGATTTACTGATGGTGATATCATTGAATGTCTGGGGCCAGTTGACAGAGAATTCAATACCATCCAGGACAGAGCAGCCTGTTTGACTCCATATCAACTAACTTCAGCATTCATTCTATCTACCACCATGCACAGTCACAGCTACATTTGCAGAAACTTTCTTTGACAGAACCTTCTAACCAGTGACATCTACTATCTGTAAGGACAAGGGCAGCAGATTTATTGACTGGCAGTATGAGAAGGCAGCTCACCACCACCTTCTCAAGGGCATTTAGAGATGGGTAAAAAATGCAAGTAATACACTCCCATGAGTGAATATAAAATTTGAAACGCTCGGTTGGAAACTAATTTAATAGTAACCTTCTAAAGAAAACCTGAAAAGTAATTGAAAAGGAGAAAATTGTAAGGCTTAGGGAAAGGGCAGATTTGGGCGGTTTTGGTGAGACTAATTGAAAAGTTCTTTTTAGGATATAATGGACGACGAGGACCCCTTTTGTGCTGTAAAATTGTCTGAACTCTGTGTGTGGGTGCCTGCAATGTGGGCACTGAGAGTATGACACATAAACTAAATTATCAGCCTCTTATAAGCACCCTTAAACCTGCTATAAACATACCAGCACACTTTGGGACAAGATAGTATTCCTTAACTAAAGAATATTGCACTGGAAACTGCAGTGTTGGTTTTAACAGTTATGTCTCTACAGAAATCCATTCCAAACGATCTCTCCATTCCTTGCAATTGGCTTTGAAAGATGGTCAACAACACACAAGAAAGCTTAAATGTGAAAGCTTAAATGACCACATTTATTTTCAAAAATAAAATTATGCAGAAGCAGAAAATGACAGGAAATTGATACAAAAAGCAAAAACAATTTGCTCTTGCTAAAAATCTGAACAAAAAGAAGAAAAAAAGACTAGCAAACTAATCCATTCCTTGAAGCAATTTCCTATTCTCTCTTTCTTACAGTCATGGCATTAGGTTCAATTCAATTGTAGGGTTCAGACATCATACATAGGGCAGGAAACCTGGAGCAGGTTTGTTAAGGTGATAAATTTGTGCGGCCTAAGGTTTTTGATGTGTTGGGATTCACTGGATTGGAATGGGCATTTACTAAGTTAACAACTTGGGCTAGATCATGTCCAATGGTTTGAATTTGAATTAAAGACGTTCATCATGTAAAAGTACAGAAGGAGGCCACTCAGTTTGTCATGTCTATACTGGCTAATCAATGAAGTAATTTACTTTTTACCACTCCCTGCCCTTCACTTCATAGCTTTGAAGATTCTTCCTTTTGAGATATCAATCCAAAATCCCTTTTTAATGCCTCAACTGAACTCTCTCCATCTACACGCTCATACAGTGCTTTCCTGGTCCCAACAACCCATTGTATTCCTCACATCATTGTTGCTTCTTTTAACAACTACTTTATCACCTTAATCTTTTCACCAATGAAACCTTTTTTCCCATGTCTCCTCTGTCCAGACCCTTCATTGCTCAAATCTCCTTTCAAACATTTCCTCTTAAGGACTTTGTCTTAGAGGAAGCAGAATAAAGTTTCAGTCAACGGATGTACAGAATGAGGGGATTGCTCTCTTGTGGAGGGCTCGAGTAGTTGACACCTATATTCTCTGAATTTTTAAATAAATGCGATGTGGTCTCACTGAAACTCAAATTCATAACTGACTTTATTGGGAGGTCAGTATCCCAGACCGGGAAGTCCGAAGGTGTCCGAATCATGGGAAAGAGGTCAAACACTTAGACCTAAGATGAGGAGAATTTCTTCACTGATAGGGTTGTTGGCCTTTGATATTCTCTCCTTCAGAGAGCAGTGGATGGTCCAGTTGGTGAGTACATAGAGATGGAAATCCATGCATTTCTGGATATCTAGGGAATTATCAGATAACGTGGATCAACCATAAAGGTATTAAATAATAAGGTGAAAGGGTCAAATGGACTACTTTTGCCCCACTTTATTACAGGCATAATTGAGATGACCAAAAGAGTGTTTGAAGAGAAACATTTTAAGCCGATTTTTAAGGTGGAGAGAGTCAGCAAAGCTCGTGTGAAATCCAGAGTTAAACCACATGATCGGAAGGGATTTGTAAATTGATATCCTTTAACCTACTTGTCTATGCCTCTCAAAGAGTAAGTGGAGAAATAAAGTTTCTATTTTCACAAACTCACATCTGTTGCTCATTCTCATTTTCAAATCATGTCTTACCTTCACCCAGAAAACATTCTGCTTTAGTTTATATTATGATGCAATGCTGCCAGCAGTCAGCTTGAACATATTTGAATATGATTGTCACAGCACTGATCACAGAAATCCAGCTAACCTGGATACCTCCATTCACTGAAAAGGTATATTTTCATTCACTGCAGAAACAGAGGACTACTAGGTGCAGAATAGACAGATTTGAATAGACAGTCTGAATCTATTCAGCAGCGAAACCAATCATTTTCATGGCTTCTGAGACAGCTTCAAATTCAGCAGTATTATTTATAGCAGACTGTAATTACATCACTTCCTGTTGTCCAACTGCCCTGCCCCCACTATCCTGTTCTCAGTCCTCCAGATATCAATCACTATCTTCCCATGCCTAAGGGAATGTCATTAGAATCCACCTTAAATTATTGAAATACCAATGAAACAATTTTTTCCCTCATTAGTGATATATTCTTAGGACTAACAATAAATAGAAGTGTTAAAAGACTAGAAATGCTTTTTTTTAATTGCCTTGTGATTTTTATTCAGGAATGTTCATAGCAGTGTTTGGGATATTAATCATGAGATTCCCAGTGGACTGATGATTCTGCTTTATTTTCAGCTGTCTCCATTCAGTGGTGGCTGTCTAAGCCAGAGTTTAGCCCCTCTAGATGTTTCTCTGGGCTGGCTTCACAGTGAAATAACTCCACAGAGGCTGGTATCCTGTCACCAATTCTCCTTTTATTTACAAATGAACAGACGTTGACTATAGTACTACCTCACAGAGTTAGGTACCAGAATGTCAGTATTTCTGACACTCCCCTTTTTATCTGTCAGCCAGGACAGGACCAGATTAAAGCCCTAATCAGGGAACTCATATTCTATGAGGCTCAACTAGCTGACCTCATAACAATCAATACAGACTGTTTATTTTTGAATATTCATTTGTGGAATGTGGCTGTTGCTGGCTGGCCAGAATCTTTGGCCCATCGCTGGTTGCTCTTGAGAAGGTGGTACTGAGTTGTCTTATTGAATCACTGCAGTCCACCTGCTGAAGGTTGACCCACAAAGCCATTAATGAGGGAATTCCAGGATTTTGACCCAGCGACAGTGAAGGAATGGTGATATATTTCCAAGTCAGGGTGGTGAGTGGCTTGGAGGGGAACTTGAAGGTGGTGGTGTTCCCATGTATCTGCTGCTCTTGTCCTTCTGGATGCAAGTGGTTGTGGGTTTATAAAGTGTTGTCTAAGGATCTTTGGTAAATTTCTGCAGTGCATCTTGTAGATAGTACACACTGCTGCTACCGAATGTCGGAGGTAGAGAGAATGGATGTTTGTGGATGTAGTTAAAAAGTGTGGTGCTGGAAAATCACAGCCAGCCAAGCAGGAAAGCTTCAAGCATAAGCTCTTCATCAGGAATGTATCAAGTGGACTGCATTGTACTGGATGATGTCAAGCTTCTTAAATGTTATTCATTTTTGAGCTACATTCATTCAGATGAGTGGGAAGTATTCCATCACACTCCTGTCTTACACCTTGTAAATGGCTTTGAGGAGTCAGAATACTGGCCGCAGTATTCCCAGCTGTGACCTGCTCTTGTAGCCACTGTGTTTATGTAGTGAGTCCAGTCGAGTTTCTGGTCAATGATATATCCTAGGATGTTGAAAACAGGAGATTCAGTGATGTAAACATCACTGAATGTCAAGTGGTGATGTTTGGATAGTCTCTTATTGATGATGGTCATAGCGTGACATTTGTGTGACATGAATGTTACTTGCCACTTGTCAGCCCAAGCCTCCATATTGTCCAGGTCTTGTTGCATTTGGACTGTTTCAGTATCTGAGGTGTCACAAATAGTGCTGAACATTGTGCAATCATCAGCGAACATCCCCACTTCTGAACTTGTGATGGAGGGAAGGCGATTGATGAAGCAGCAGAAGATGGTTTGGCCTCGGACACAAACCTGAGGAACACCTGTAGAGATGGCCTGGATCTAGGATGTCTAACCTCCAACAGCCGCAACCATCTTCCCATGTGCCAGGTATGATGCCAACCAGTGAAGAGTTTGCTCCCTGCTACCCATTGATTTCAGTTTTCTAGGGCTCCTTGATGACACCTTCCATCACTTGAGTGATGATTGAGAGGAAACTGATGGGGGAGGGGATAATTGGCCAGGTTTGATTTGTCCAGCTTTTTATGTATACCTGGGTAATTTTCCACATGGTGGTGTAGATACCAGTGTTGGCTAGGAGCAGCTTGGCTAGGAGAGTGGCAAGTCTGATTCCTCAAAGCCATTTACAACATTGCTGAAATGTTGTCAGGGCCCATTGCTTTTGCAATATCCAGTGCATTCAACCCTTGATATCATGTGGAGTGAATTGAATTGGCTGAAGACCGGAATCTGTAATGCTGGGAACCACTGCAAGAGGCCAAGATGGATCATCCACATGGCACTTCTGGATGAAGATAGCTGCAAAAACTTCAGCCTTATCTTTTAAGGATATAGAATATAGAACATAGAACAGTACAGCACGTATGGGTTCTTTGGCCCTCAATGTTGTGCCTACCTTTTATCCTGCTCTAAGATCAAACTAACCTACATATCTTTCATTTTACTATCATCCATGTGCCTCTCCAAGAGTGGCTTAAATGTCGCTCATGTTTCTGACTCTACTACCATTGCTGGCAGTGCATTCCATGCATTCACCACCCTCTATGTAAAGAACTGACTTCTGACATCTCCCTTAAACCTTCCTCCAATTATCTTAATATTGTATCCCCTCGTGATAGCCATTTCCACCCTGGGAAATAGCCTCTGGCTATCCACTCTGTCTATGCTTCTCATCATCTTGTACACCTTTATCAAGTCAATTCTCATCCTTCTTTACTCCAATGAGAAAAGCCCCAGCTCCCTCAACTTTCTTCATAACACATGCCCTCCAGTCAAGGCAGCATCCTGGTAAATCTCCTCCACGTTGTCTCAGCCTGCTCCTGCCCCACCGAACTCATCTCTGCATACCTCGACACTGTCCTGTCCCCTTAGTCCAAGAACTCCCCACCTACATTCGGGAGACCATCCACGCCCTCACCTCCTCCATGATTTTCGCTTCCCCGGCCCCCAACACCTTATCTTCACGATGGACATCCAGTCCCTATACACTTCCATTCCCCATCACGAAGGCCTCCAAGCCCTCCGCTTCTTCCTCTCCCGCCGACCCAACTAGTACCCTTCCACTGACACCCTCCTTCGACTGACTGAACTGGTCCTCACTCTTAACAACTTCTCCTTCCAATCCTCCCACTTCCTCCAAACCAATGGAGTAGTCATGGGCACCCACATGGGCCCCAGCTATGCCTGCCTCTTCGTCGGATAGTGAAACAGTCCATCTTCCACAGCTACACTGGCACCACCCCCCACCTTTTCCTCCGCTATATCGATGATTGTATTGGCGCTACCTCGTGCTCCCACGAGGAGGTTGAACAGTTCATCCACTTTACTAACACCTTCCACCCCGACCTCAAATTTACCTGGACCGTCTCAGACTCCTCCCTCCCCTTCCTAGACCTCTCCTTTTCTATCTCGGGCGGCCAACTCAACACAGACATTTACTACAAACCAACTGACTCCCACAGCTACCTAGATTACATCTCCTCCCACCCTGCCCCCTGTAAAAACGCCATCCCGTATTCCCAATTCCTTCGCTTCTGCCGCATCTGCTCCCAGGAGGACCAATTCCACTACCGAATAACCCAAATGGCCTCCTTCTTCAAAGACCGCAATTTCCCCTCTGACATGGTCGACGATGCTCTCCACCGCATCTCCTCCACTTCCCGCACCTCCGCCCTTGAACCCCACCCCTCCAATCGCCACCAGGACAGAACCCCACTGGTCCTCACCTTCCACCCCACCAACCTCCGGATACATCATTTCCGTCATTTCCGCCACCTCCAAACAGACCCCACCACCAGGGATATATTTCCCTCCCCACCCCGATCAGCGTTCCGGAGAGACCACTCCCTCCGCGACTCCCTCGTCAGGTCCACACCCCCACCAACCCAACCTCCACTCCCGGCACCTTCCCCAGCAACCGCAAGAAGTGCAAAACTTGCGCCCACACCTCCCCCCCTCACCTCCCTCCAAGGCCCCAATGGATCCTTCCATATCCGTCGCAAATTCACCTGCAACTCCACACACATCATTTACTGTATCCGTTGCATTTGATGTGGTCTCCTCTACATTGGGGAGACAGGCCACCTACTTGCGGAACGTTTCAGGGAACACCTCTGGGACACCTGCACCAGCCAACCCAACCGCCCCATGTCTGAACACTTTAACTCCCCCCTCCCACTCTGCCAAGGACACGCAGGTCCTTGGCCTCCTCCATCGCCAGACCCTGACCATACGACACCTGGAGGAAGAGCGCCTCATCTTCTGCCTAGGAACCCTCCAACCACACGGGGTGATTGTAGATTTCTCCAGATTCCTCATTTCCCCTCCCCCCACCTTATCTCAGTCCCAATCCCTGGATTCAGCACCGCCCTCTTGACCTGCAATCTTCTTCCCGACCTCTCCGCCCCCACCCCCTCTCTGGCCTATTACCCTCACCTCCTTCCACCTATTGTATTCCCAGTGCCCCTCCCACAAATTCCCTCACCCCTACCCTTTATCTCTGCCCGCTTGGCACACCAGCCTCATTCCTGAAGAAGGGCTTATGCCCGAAACGTCAATTCTCTTGCTCCTCAGATGCTGCCTGGCCTGCTGTGGTTTTCCAGCATATTTTTCAACTCTGGTCTCCAACATCTGCAGTCCTCACTTTCTCCTAAATCTCCTCTACACCCTCTCTTAAAGCTTCCACATCCTTCCTATAGTGACGTAACCAGAACTGAACACAATATTCCAAGTGTGGTCCAACCAGGCTTTATAGAGTTGCAGCATAACCTCACAGCTGTGGTGCCAGGTGGCCTAACCTCTTTGCATTGATGTGTTATCTCAACTCCTGCAAGATTTATTCTTTGCAGAGGGAATGAAGAAATATTTGCAGTTTGGTCATCTTGACTACTAGGGTATAGGGAAATAACAGCACACACTTACTGGCGAACAGAAATGGCTGCACACTGTGGTGATTCTTCTTAGGTTTGATTGCACTTACTGGCTGTGAGACTGCCTCACTCTGGCAGGTTGTTTGACCTGGTCAGGGATCACCCCTAACACTGCAAGTATTAAACAAGAAGCCAGTCTGCATATGACAGACACTTATAGGCTGATCAATATAGAAAGGCTTCACTCCAAACAGTGAAAGCTTTTTATGAAGCAACCAAGTACTAGAATAGGGAGGCATGCTGGCTCAGGGATTAGCACTGCTGCCTCACAGTGCCAGGGACCTGGGTTCAATTCCAGCCTTGGGTGACTGTCTGTGAGGAGTTTGCACATTCTCCTTGTGTCTGCTTGAGTTTCCTCCCACAATCCAAAGATGTGCAGGTTAGGTGAATTGGTTATGCTAAATTGCCCATAGTGTTCAGGGATGTGTGCGTTAGGTGCATTAGTCAGGGGTAAATGTCAAGTAATAAGGTAGGGGAATGGGTTTGGGTGGGATTCTCTTCAGAGAGTTGGTGTGGACTTGTTGGGATGAAGGGCCTGTTTCCACACTGGAGGGATTCTATGGAAGAAGTATATACTTCATTGAAGCTTGGAGGAAGCAGTCTATCTTGCCAATATGTCTGTGTGCATATGTACTGCATAATGTTGGGCTCGTGATCACATCTGTTTCCCATTTATCATGCCCAAACTTACACCAGTGAACTCTACTCCAGTGGCCTGGGCTACTCATCAGTAATTATGATACACAAAGGAAGGCAAAAGGGGTTCCAATCATGAAGGTAAGCAAAACCTGACTTCCAAAAAGATTGATAACTTGATAGTTAAATTTAAACCCATCATCCAGAAACTGAATTTTGTCTCCAGCCGAATTAAGTTCCCCACCAACCCTTCAAAATTCTCTGGGCAAAGTTGGAAAATCCTGCCCTAATGTTTAAATCTGTCAGCCTTCATCAGAATTGCAACTCCCTCCTTGACAGGTTAGAGGAATTTACATCTGATCTAGGCTGGTACTGGGCGAAATCCATATGCCAATTTGAAACTGTGAAATCTGTTTGACCCTAGTTACTAATTTTGTGGTCACTCACATTTATCAGAATCTTTAAGCTATTATCTATGCATTTTCTATTTCCTATTTTCTTCTCTTGATCACAGCTCCATTGCTAAGATTGGCTTTCTACTACTCCTCCAGTGGCGAATATTCATACATCAATCTATAGAGGTTTTAATTCATTCATTCTTGGGATGTGGGAGTCACTGATGAGATTTAACATTTATTATCCATTACTATTTGTCCTTGTGCTGATAAGGCTTACACCATTAGCTACAGATCTTTCTGAACAGAATGGTGATGATTGCCGATGACACCAAAATTAGTGGCATCGTAGACAGTGAAGAAGGGATTACAAAGGGATCTTAATCAAAGGGGTCAATGGGCTGGAGAATGGAAGATGGAGTTCAAATTAAATGAATGTGAGGTATTGCATCTTGGTACAACAAACAAGGGCAGGACTTATACAATTAATGAATGGGTCTTGGGTAGTGTCGTAGAATAGAGGAACTGAGGGGTTTGGGTACATAAGTCTTCGAAGTTTGTGAAATATATAGACAGGATGGTTAAAAAGGCATTTAGCACACGAGCCTTCGTTGCTCAGTCCTTCAAGAATAGGAATTGGGAAGTCACGTTGACAGGACATTGGTGCGGTCTCTTCTGCAGTACTGTATCTGGTTCTGATCTCCCTGTACAGGAAAGATATTAAACTAGAGAGGATTCAGAAGAAATTTACCAAGATGTTGCTGGGTATGGAAGATTTGAGTTATAAAAAAAGGCTGGATAGGCTGGAACATTTTTCACTGGAGCATAGGAGATTGAGAGGTGACCTTATAGAGGTTTATAAATTCATGAGGAGTATAGAGTTAATAGTAGGTGTCTTTTCCCTAAGATGGGGTATTTCAAGACTGGGGACATATTTTTAAGGTGAGAAGAGAGATTTAAAAAAGACATGAGGAGCAATGTTTTTACAAAGAGGGTGGCTCACATGTCAAATGAAGTGGTGAATTCAGGCACAGTTATAACGTTTAAAAGACACTTAGGTAAGTACATGAATGGATAAGGTTTGGAGGGATATGGGCTGGGACCAGGCCAGTAGGACTAGTTTAGTTTGGGATTATGCTCAGCATGGACTGGTCGGACAAAGGGTCTGTTTCCATGCTGTATGACTCTATAACTCTATTCATCATTAACTGCCCTTTCACTGCGTTATGTGACTGGGTTTGATTTTATTCATGAGTTGTATCATATACCTATCTTCCAATCACTACCTGCTGCCAGAGAAATAATGCTTTTGCAGGAGACTGCTAATAGCTACATCCATGAATTCTGTTTGTGCAGGTTGTAGACATGCTTTGTATGTAAAGTCTAGAAAGCTGTAAAATGGGCTTATGCCTAAAATGTTGATTCTCTTGCTCCTCGGAAGCTGCCTGACCTGCTGTGCTCTTCCAGCACTACACTCTCGATAGCTGAGATATTGGAGTCATTCCTCACCCCATTATTTCACATCCATTGTTTCCATCTATTACTTTATTGAGATGATCCAGCAAATCATCTCAGTTATGATCTCGCTCTGTATTTGTTATTATTTTCCTCTTCCCTCTTTCTGTTGTTATGAACCAGGACAGGCCCCTCAAAACATTTTTAAGCAGGTAGACCAGACTGTACCTTTGCTCTTTTTTTAGGTAAGTGTTATGTAGATATTTCCAGTGAATTACCTGGTCCGACTGCGAAGTTTTAAACAAACAGAATTTATTTTCAAAGTTACAGAATGAAGCAAAAAAGAACAGAAAATAGAATACCAGATAACTTATCCTACAAAAAATAAACCGACAGACAACCCCAACTTAATGATGTTGTTCTGAAAATACGTGTTCCAATAAACTCTAGCACAGAGAGTAAAAATGAAATAAACAGGGTTTACAGGCTTCAAGTTAGAGAAAGAGAGAGTGAGTGAGTGTATCTGGCTAGAGTTGACCCAGCGGCCTTTTTTCACATATGCTGCTGCTGCTGGACAAAATCAAAAACTCTAATCTAAACGAAAGCTAGCCACTTCACTTTGATTATACTTTTTTTTCGGACATAAAAGCCTTAGAGCGGAGGCATTATCTGTTGGGGGTAAACACAAATGGGCCCCAATAAACTTTTAAAACCTAGCCTAGTTGGAGTCTGGCCAATTATCACCTCTTTGGAAAAAAACAAGGGCACAGTAACCTTGTAAAAAGACCAGCATTGTGACACCTCCCCCATTAAAAAAAATGAACCATCAATATCTAAAGATAACTTCATTTCTCAAAACTCCAAAAAATAGTGGTTAGTACCCTAAAACATACACCTACATTCATTAACTATAAACATGCAAACATGCACAACTACTTTCGGATTCACTCTGTGGTTCTCCCACCACCAAACACCTCCATCTCTCATTTGAGTCTCTATGATGCATCGGCAATCACACTTTCTCGACATGCCACGTGCACAATTTTCAAATTGAATGGCTGTAACAACAGGCTCCATCTAAACAGTTTGGCATTGTTGTCCTTAAATTTCTCCACAAATTTCAATGGGTTATGATCAGAGTATGCGATTGTCTCAGGTGCATTGCTGGTAATATAAACACCGAAATGATACCGTGCCAACACCAAGCTCAAAGTCTCAATCTTAACTGTCGAATAGTTCTGCTGATGAGTGTTCAACTTCTATGGAGAAATACCCAATAGGTCTTTCTATCTTCTTGTTGTCTTCCTGCAGCTCGCATTGACAACCACCTTGAAAGGCTTTGTGTAATCAGGTGTGGCTAATACTGGGGCAGTGTCAAATGCCTTCTGACAGTCCGCTGTCCACTGAAACTTCTTGCTTTTTTTTTAGCAATTCAGTGAGTGGAAAGCCACACTGCTAAAATTCAGCACAAACTTTTGATAAAATCCATTCAATCCCAGGAACCATAGTACTGCTCTGTTTGTCAATGATATGGGTAATTCACCAATTACTTTAGTTTTCCCATCCCTGCGGCCATTTGTCCATGTCCAATAACATGGACCAAGAAGGTGACTTGGGCTTTGGCAAATTCACTTTTAGCTAGGTTGATCATCAAGTCTACCTTCCGAAGTTGAATAATAAATGTTGTAAATTTTTTTTTTTAAGATTACTTACACTGTGGAAACAGGCCCTTCAGCCCAACAAGTCCACACTGACCCTCCAAAGTGCAACCCACCCAGACCATTCCCCTACATTTACCCCTTCACCTAACACTATGGGCAATTTAGCATGGCCAATTCACCTAACCTGCACATTTGTTTTTGGACTGTGGGAGGAAACCGGAGCACCTGGAGGAAACCTACACAGACTTGAGGAGAAGGTGCAAACTCCACACAGACAGTTGCTTGGTTGCTTGAAGGGGGAATTGAACCCACTGTGCCACCGTGCCGCCCACATGTTCTTTCCACATGTAACTGAAAATCACTAGGTCATCAACGTAAACAACAGTTAGGTAATCTTACAATAATCTTACTGTTTAGTCTCCAAAATGTGGCCAGAGAGTTTTTCATACCAAATGGCATGACTTTAAACTGATACAGTCCATTTGGCAGTACGAAAGCCGAAATTGCCTTTGCTGTTTCTGACAAAGGTAACAGCCAGTAGCCTCTGAGCAAGCCCAACTTAGAAATGTAAGTATTCAACGCAGTCTTCCAACCGCGGAATTGGATATGCATCAGTCTTTGTAACTGCATTGACTTTGCAAAAGTTCACGCAATAACCTTTGGGTACCATCTTGCTTTGGCACCATTACTATAGGTGAGCTCTAGTCATTGTAACTCACTTCATGGATTACATCGTGTTGGAACCTGTGCCAACTTTAGAGGGTTATGCCTTTAAGAATGCTGCATAATCGGAACAGCATCTCCACATCTACATATGCACAATCAGGTTAGTACTTCCCAGTAATAACTCTTACAGGTCATTTTGATTTTTCTCAGGAAAGTAATTCAATAATTCATCCCAATTTTTGACAACCTCCTCATTGTCCAATTTAATTTGAGGAATGTCCAACTCAGAATCCTCTGAACTTGGTTCTTCCCTCTGTGTTGTAATCATTAACACTTTCTCCTCTTGCCTTCCTTCCCTGTCAGAATACCTTTTAAGCAAATTCACATGACACACTGCAACTTCTTCCTGACTAGAATCCCTATCAAGTACTTCACCTCACTGAATTTTCTTTTAATTTGATAAGATCCACTAAACCTTGCTTTAAGAGGTTCACCTATTACTGGAAGTAACATTAATATCTTATCTCCATAGCAAAATTGTGAATTTTTGATTTCTTGTTTGCTTCCTGTTTCATTGCATACTGCAATATTTTTAAAATGCTGTCTAGCCAACTCCCCAGTTCTCGCTAGTTGTTCTCTAAAATCTGACACATAGTCCAAGTGCGTGATCTCTCAATTCTGACTTACTAACCTCTCCTTAATCAATTTTAATGGTCCCCTCACTTCATGTCCAAAAACTAATTCAAATGCATCTCTGATCGCAAAAAACACAAATGGAATCCCTTTATCCCAATCATCTGGATAGTCCTGACTATAAGCCCTCAACACGGTCTTTAGTGTTTAATGCCACTTTTCTAGCACTCCTTGTGATTCTGGATGGTACACAGTGGATTTGAACAATCCCTAAGCTGTCCATAACTTCCTTGAATAGGTTGGATGTGAAGTTTGACCTTAACCAGACTGTGTTGGTAGTGCGTATCTAGTAAATAATTTGAGTAATTCCTGTTCAATCCTTTTAGTTGTGATATTGCTTATTGGGATGCCCTCTGGAAATCTAGTTCATTCATCCATTATTGTTAACAAATACTGATTCCCACTTTTTGTTTGCGATAGGGGACCTATGTAATCAATTAAGACTCTTGTAGAAGGTTCCTCAAATGCTGGAATAGGTCTGGCAAAATTCAACTACATCCTTGTGCAGTCCAGGCCAACAGAAATGTCTTTGTAATTTAGCCTGTTTTCCTCACACACCACTTGCAACACCTCCCTTCTATAACTCACTGGCAAGTCAATTTAATGAATTTCTTCCCATTTCTTATCTGCTTGAATATGTGATGGTCTCCATTTCGTCATTGAGACATCATTTTTCAGGTAATAACACTCATGGATACATTCAGATTCCTTTGTTGTATATGCCTTTTGATACAACTGCTTTAAATTTTCATCTTTCTGCTGTAACTCAATGATTTTTGCAGAGCCAAAGATCTTTGCACAATTACCTTTTTTGCTCCTGTTTTGTCTCAACTGTCTGATCAGTCTCTGCTAATACCACTTCAACTTCCTTATGTATACCCTTTGATCTCTCCTGTTTCAACTGCTGACTCTGTGACCTTGTTATGACACAATCAGGGAAGATTTGGGAGTAAAAATCCTGCATTGCTTCAGTTGCCTGAGTCTCCACTAGCTTTTCAACCACAGTAGGCGGCACGCCTACCATTGAATCAGCTCTGGAGCTGAGAGTCTGTTCAGTACTCATACCACAAATTCTCCACTCTTTTCTGGACACACTAGCCTCACTTTACATAAATGAGCACTTTTTGTCTCACCATGAATTCCCGTTACCAGTACCTTTTATGGCAATAATCCATCAGGTGTACATATCTCCTCACCCTTCAGCATCACAGACTGAGAAGACCCTGTGTCCCTTCATATTGTAACCTCTTTACCTCTACTCCTGGCCTATGTGAATAAACTTTACCTTTGCAGGTATATTTTCTAAGCAGATCCGGCACTTACTCCTTAACCAACCTCATATCAGCTTGTACACTCTGATAAAGCTTTCTAGCTTCCACTGTGCTTTCTGTTACCATTCCAACAAAACTCCCAGACCTGTCCTGTTTTCCTACATCTGGCTTTTTCCTAGCCCACCAATACTGTGATTTCATGAGGCCTACTTTATTGCAATGAAAACACTGGAGCTTTTTATCTTCTTTGTCCCCTTCAAGGATTTCCTTTTTACCCTGTGGTAAGCTATCCTTATGATCTTCACCGAGATCTATCTATCCCTTTCCATGTGAGGCTTTCTCTTTGCCCCAATTTCTATCCCTCATGGACTGAAATTGATTCTGGAAACCAGTGTTTTATGGACCAATTCATAATCATTAGCGACTTCAGCTGCTAACCTTGCTGTTTTAACTCTCTGCTCTTCCGCACGAGTTCACACTACGTCAGGGAGTGAATTTTTGAACTCCTCCAAAATAATTGTCTAAGACCATTGTAAATTTGCTCTATTTTTAAAGCTCTTATCCACCTAGCAAAATTACTTTGTTTGATTCTTTGAAATTCAAGAGGAGAAAGTGAGGTCTGCAGATGCTGGAGATCAGAGCTGAAAATGTGTTGCTGGAAAAGCGCAGCAGGTCAGGCAGCATCCAGGGAACAGGAGAATCAACGTTTCGGGCATAAGCCCTTCTTGAAGAAGGGCTTATGCCAGAAACGTCGATTCTCCTGTTCCCTGGATGCTGCCTGACCTGCTGCGCTTTTCCAGCAACACATTTTCAGCTCTTTGAAATTCAATACAGGTTTCACCAGGATCCTTCCTTAGATTCCTGAAACGTTGTCTCTCGGCTTCTGGTACAAGCTCATATGCATTTAAGATAGCTTTTTTCACCACCTCATACTCCCCAGATACCTCCTCTGATAGTGATACGAATATCTCATTGGCTCTACCTACACGTTTGGTTTGGATCAACAAAACCCACTTGGTCTCCTGCCACTGCACTTATTTAGCCACTTTTTCAAATGAGATGAAAAAGGCTTCCACATCCTTTTCATCAAATCTAGATAATGCTTGAACATACTTAAACAGTTTCTCACCAGGCTTTTGACTACCAGGAACTTGCTCATCCTTACTCTCTTTCTCACTAAGCCTACCTTCAACCTTCATCTCCATCCTTTTAAGCTGACTTTCCTTTCTAGCTGTCAGTTTCTGAAGTTCAAACCTTTTCTTTCTTTCTCTTCTGCTAAACATATCCCTTAACACAAAGAGTAAAAATGAAATAAACCAGGGCTTACTGTTCCTGGCTGGACGTGCCCTAGCAGCCTTTCTTTACGCACACTACTGCTGAACTGAATCAAAAACTCTAATCTAAACGAAGGCTAGCTACACAGCTAGCTGGCTGATCCCCTTTTATTATACCAGTTTCTTTTAAGACATGAAAGCTTTAGGCCAGAGGCATTATCTATTAGGGGTAAATAAAAAGGGCTGAAAAATGTGCTAGAAAAACACAGAAGGCCAGGCAGCATCCGAGCAGCAGGAGAATCGACGCTTCGGGCTTATGCTTCTCGGATGCTGCCTGGCCTGCTGTGTTTTTCCAGCACCACATTTTTCAACTCTGGTACTTCAGCATCTGCAGTCCTCACTTTCTCCTAAATAAAAAGGGCCCCAATAAACCTTTCAAACCCAGCCTAGTTGGAACCTAGCCAATTACTGCCCTTTGGAAAAAAACTCAAGGGCATAGTAACCTTGTAAAAAGGCCAGCATTGTGACATTATCCATCTCTTATTTTTCACTTCTGAAGTAGATTGTACACACGATAAGCCTGTCCTCTCCCCTGATGTTGTCAGAGCTGCGGGTTGAGTGTTTCCAGTGATTCCAATACCAGTGCCTTCAGGTTCCTGCTGTGATACAGGAATATTCAAACATCCAAGAGACCAAACCATGTAATGAGTTGGGGTGATGCTGATGGCAGTGGTAGTGGTAGCTGTGCAAATTCTCAGGGTTTAGCAATCTGGGAATTCTTGTATTGCAAGAATGCATTTATGTAAGTAAATCTGCAGTTAGCTCAGGCCCCTTGTTCATTGGTCTTTTGATTTTGAGCACAGACAATTTATCATTCTGGTAACCAATCAATTTGGAATCTTACTGGCATCAACAAGAGTCCCATGGTGATAATATAGTTAACGTTTCGTAAATCCCGACAGCACGGAATCAGGTCCATTAAATCCACAGCGACCCTCCGGACCCGCACCAACCCTCTGAACAGCATTCCAGTCAGACCCACCCCCCCCCATGCTTGTAACTCTGTATTTCCCATGGCTGACCCACCTCGCCTACACATCCCTGAATACTATGGGGCAATTTAGCATGGCCAATCTACTTAAGCTGCACATCTTTGGCCTGTGGGAAAGCATAGCACCCAGAAGAAACCCACGCAGACACAGGGAGAATGTGCAAACTGTCCAGTTGTCTGAGGGTGGAATTGAACCAGGGAGCCTGGCCCTGTGAGGCAGCAGTGCTAAACAGTGAGCCACAATGCCACCCTGACCCTGTTCCATTGGCACAGAATGTACTTGCTTTCCTCTTTCTTGACACGTTGTATTTGAGGCAGAGATTCAATACCACCCTGCAAAAAAAAAACTGTCAGCACGGAAATACAGCTCTGTGATCTCTCAGGGAGCCTTCACTAGAATATCCTCTCAGAAATGCGAAGCTTTCCTTTTTCAGATGAAAGAAGAGACTCTGAGACTGAAACTGCTCGGAAAGTCTATCCCTCTAGATGCCATGCTCATCGCTCTTTACCTCTGCAGGATTGAGTCCAGCTTTAAGTTTTAAAATTTAGGTGAAGGAACGAAAGCGATAGGACAAGACTACTGAACTACAAATGAACAAAAGAGGAGTCTCAACGTGACAAAACAAAGTTGATCATTCAAACTACACGAGAAAAAAATGTCATACCCACCCGCAAGACTCGATACCTTTGCTGTACCATTTTAATGTGGCAAACACAGCACTAATTTTCACACATCAAACTCCCACAAAGATTGTAAAAGGGCTAATATCGAAAATTGCCACTAATTTTCCTTCCGGCTGCACAGAAACGTCTAGAACCGGAAGTGAATGCTGTGATCGCGTGCGTGACCATCGAGCTTCTGGTAATATTCGTGTGGCACGCCTGAAGTAGGTAAAAGAAGGAGAGATTATACTGTTAATGTTAGAAACGAAAATCGCTTCTCAATAATCGCTCTAGACAAATTCAGGAAAACAAAGTTTTATTAACAAGTCTGCAGAGTTGGGCACCCTTGAAAAAAAAAGGCACGCCAGGCTAACAATTTTTCTGATTAAATACAGTACAAGTCCCTCCCCTCTATAGCTCTAAAGAGTCACGAGGTTCACATTCTCACAAAGTCTGCAACAGTTTCCCGAGTTGTTTTTCTACCCTGTAGTCTTATCAGTCAAGGACTTATTCTTCTCTGTCAGAGTTAGTGGTCTTATCAATCAAGGACTTGTTTTTCTACTCTGTAGCAGCAGATGTCTCGTCCTTTATTATAGAGAAGCATGTTTTACCCTACCCCCACGGCTCTATTCCCCTTAGACTCTGAGGTCATGCACATCTTAACTATTTGTACCGAAATCGTCTCTCACAATTCCACCCTTTCTGTTTTTAAGATGTGCATGACAAAGATAAGCGTCCTCCCATCAGGGGCCCGGGAAATCCTTGGTCTTTCGCAGCAACAGCACCTTAAGTTCCTGCGTTCCATGTTGGGGTACCGCCACTGCCAGGAGTTGGGAAATATTTTTCTGGATTAAAGATTGAACACAGGGGATCAGGCAGGGTAAGATGAGTAGAAGCATTACGCCCCCCCCCAGCCACCAGTAACGCCGTGCGCCACCAACTACCACCTAGGAGACCATCCCACCATCCGATGCCACCAAAAGGGCGCCAGGATTGAACCGGCACATGGGCCAGTTTCCGAATTTCATCGGAAATCTTCAAAACCGCTTTACCATTATCGTCAATTTTCAGACAGCAGTTAGTCAGGTTAAATTTCCCGCACACGCCCCCTTCCGAGGCCAACAGATAATCCAAGGCAAGCCGGTTTTGGTATATAGCAGCCCTCATCTGATCCTGCTGCTTAGCCAGCAACTCCAGGGCCAGGGCGGTCTGATTAGTAATGACCTCTACGACTGCTTGGAGCCTGATAATTCGGTTTAACATATAGATAGGAGTACGGTATCCCCATGATCCATCCTGTGCCCACGTAGCAGGCCCGTAGTATTCAATAATACGGGCCGGTGGCCACTCATCCCCCCAATCACCGACTTGGATATCCCTTGGCGACCTACGCAGGGAGTCAAAGAGTTTAACTCCCAAATCATCGCCTTCCTCCCGGGGTAATAGGAAGAATTCAGGTCTTATTAGACCCAGGAAGCATACTCCAGCCCATCCCGTGGGCAGTTTGGAATATGCCTGATTACCGCATATCCAAAATAGGCCATCTGGAGCAGGCCCTCCCTGCCTCACAACGTCATCCCACAACTCCTTTACCCCAGGGACGCCCTCATAAGGACCAGGACCACTGCAATTCCAGTATTTGGATTGTTGGCCCCGTGGCAGAGTCTGGACAGGATTATTCCAGCATTGATTCCCCTGACAACCACCGCTCCACACTCTTTTCATGCCATCGGAAGGGTCAGCACTTAGCTCGTAAGAGGAGGAATCAGAACGTAACCGAATGCAATTTTGATGATCTCGGTTTGCAATGTACCAAGCAATATTCTCAGGCCACCATACTTGTGTGGTGGCATTCAATACACTCTGACAGGGACTAATTCCTACCTCCACGGTCCCCTTGCCTTCAACACATAACTGGCCCTCAGGGCTATTTGTCAGTCTCCACCCCTGGCTTTTCCTTTCGTTGACATGTGTCCAATTGTATTGAAGCAATTCCCATATGTCTAAGCTTTGCCCAGTCCACGGCCATTGTTCTGACATATGTGGCCCCCCACAAACCCAGCAATTGCTAACATTTAAAACAGTGGCAATCCTAGAGGTGAGATCAATAAACAGGTTTTGTGTTACATCAGGGAGCTCAATCTGCTCTTCTACCTCTTTGTATATAGATGGCACTTTAGAGACAACAACCGTTCTCTGACGGTCGTTCTCTTTCTCTAACTCCCGTTCAGTGTTCTGAACTCTGGTCTCCTTGACTCTGTCAACCTGCTCTCTGAGCAACACGGAGGGTAGGCCCCACCACCCATCTTTGTTAACACACACCCAGCGGTCATTTTTAGGGCACCCACGGACTTTGCCACTGTACCCTTTATTATACACTTGATAATAGGGTTTTCCATCCTCCCAACATTCTTGCCGTGCATTCACATCGTAACACCGATCGTTCACATGGGAGTGAGACACAAATGATCCCGAGTAGATCTGACTCCCAAGTCTCACCGTAGTCCGACATTTGTCACATCTCCCCTCGCCCTCCCCCACATACAGGAGTAAACCGATCAATATCCCCACCAATACAGTCCAGGTAGAGTTCATTGTCGCTGTCTTTTCAGCTTTACCACCAATGGCTTGTCCCCTGGCCCGCATGTCCAAGTGCTCTCTCCTTCTGGCGGAACAGGCCCCTTTATCCTCGATGCATGGGCCCACCCTTTTTCTTTCGTCCGAACAGCGGCTTCAGTTGTTAACAGGACCAGGAACGGTCCTTCCCACTGCGGCTGGAGCTTTTCGGCCCTCCAGGTCTTTACAAGTACCCAATCTCCGGGCTCCACCTTATGCAAGAGGAAGTCGAGCGGCGGAGTCTGAGCCAGGATACCCTTCCTCCGGAGTTCTGCAAAAGAACGGGATAAGGCCAGTAAATAGTCTCTGACAAATACATCTCCCCCTTGTAGAGTGGGACACCCATCAACCTTACTCCAATATGGTAATCCGAACAGCATCTCATAGGGGGAGACCCCGATATCCCGGCGAGGTGCTGTACGTATTCTCAATAGGGCAATGGGAAGGCACTTTGGCCATGGTAACTTAGTTTCTAACATCAGCTTAGTCAATTGGGTCTTGAGTGTGCCATTCATTCTCTCCACTCGACCCGAGCTCTGGGGATGCCAGGGTGCATGGAATTTCCATTGGATACCCAGGGCAGTACAGATCAAATGGTGTAGCCTAGAAACAAAATGTGTCCCGCAGTCTGAGTCTATAGATTCCATCATGCCATATCTCGGGATTATGTTCTCTAACAATAGACGGGCCACGGTTGGTGCATCGGCTTTGGCGGTTGGGAAAGCCTCTACCCAGTGAGTGAAACGGTCTACTATTACAAGCAGATACTTCCATCTCTGTACTGGGGGTAAGTCTGTAAAGTCAATTTGGATCCTCTGGAATGGCCTAATTGCGAGGGGCTGACCACCAGCTGGCATAGAACACATGGTTTTCTTGTTAATTCGCTGGCAAGTGGGGCATCCGACTATTTCTTGTTGGGCTAACGGGTATATCCCCCTACATACATAGTCTCTCAGGATCGTGTCACACATGGCTTGCACCCCCCAGTGGGTCTGATGGTGTAATCGGTGCAGAATACTCCGGGTGATCTGTTTGTTTAGTACTTGTCTCCCATCAGGAACCGTCCACTTCCCGTTAGTTTCTAGCCGGGCACCCAATTGATCCATTTTATCAATCTCCCCCTGGGTGAAGACGGGTTGTTTAGCGAGCCCTTCCCTCAACGGTATTAATGTTAATAATTGGGCGGATTTTTCGACCGCTGCCCGCTTGGCTTCCTCATCTGCCAGCCGGTTTCCCACCGCTTCCGGTGTCGACCCCTTCTGGTGACCGGGTACATGGACTACTGCGAGTTCTGTAGGCAACGCCAGGGCTTCCAACGTTAGGCTGATCATTTGTTCGTGAGCTAATTCTTTTCCCCGGGAAGTTATCAATCCTCGCTCTTTCCAGATTTTCCCGAAAGTATGAACGATTCCGTATGCATACTTTGAGTCAGTATATATGGTCCCCACTTTCCTCTGCTCTTGCCACGACTCTCCCCTTTCCTATTCCTGCCACGGCTCCCCCTTTTCCCTCCTTCCAGCTGTCACTTGTTGCACCGTCTGCATCATTATCTTTGTCGCCTTCTTTTGCTTCTCATCGTCCCTTCTCACAAACACCTTTTGCGCCTCCCGTAGTAGTTCACTCAGAGGTTTACTATCCCAATCATCCATTTTCTCTAACTTCTTTTGTATGTCTGGCCAGGCTTTTGATACAAACTCTACCCGTATGAGTTGCTGTCCCACTTCCGTCTCAGGGTCCACCCCAGCGAACTGCTGCAAGTTCTTCCTAATCCTGTCTAGGAAGTCTGTAGGGGTTTCTTCCGGGTTTTGATGATTCCCAAAGGCCTTGGTAAAATTGTGCCCCTTCGGGGCTGCCTGCCTTATTCCTTTTATCCAATATTCCCGCATATCCCTCATGTTGCGTCTTCCTTCTTCCGTTTGCTTATCCCACTCGGGGTCGGTGAGGGGAAATTTCTGCTCCCCTCCTGCTCCTCCCTCTCTCTCCCAGACCAACAGCGCAGCTTGACGTATCATCTGTCGCTCCTGGCTAGAGAACAATGTTCCCATGATGGAATACATCTCAACCCACGTATAAGTATTTGGCCCCAGGAACTGATCTAATTGTTCAGCCAGGCCCATGGGGTCCTCCAGTAGGCCCTTCATCTCCTTCTTGTAATTCCGTACTTCAGTACTCGTTAAGGGGACGTTCACATATCCCGTCCCTCCTTCCGCGCCTCCCATGGGCACTTCCCGGAGTGGATTCATTCTTGCAATCGGGACAGAGTTCCGTCTGTGACTCTTTTCAGCTTGAGATCTAGTCTGTACTCCTGAGGCACCTGGTGGTTCCTCCCCGCTTTCTTCCCCTTCCCCTGAATCGTCGCCACCCGAAGGACCATTGTGCGGAGCCGACGGGGTCACGTAGGGCGGCGGTAAGTGATCTAAAGGTTCCCATTCTTTCTGCCCTTTCGAGTCTTCATTGGTTACCTTCATTTTGCAAGATAGTGTGACTGGCAGCCAACAAAGGGCGTAATCACTTCCCCCCGAGTAACATTAGGTTTCGAATTGACATATAAAATTAGAGCTTGCCGGACCCAGTCTTCATCAGTGCCGAATTTAGGCCACCACACTGAGTCTCCCTGAATAGGTGTTTGGGACCACGTTTGACAGTATCTCACCATCTTCTTTCTAGATTTTCCTTTTCTCCTACCCTGATCCCAATTATTTAACATTATTCCTAACGGACTATCGTCAGGTACCCCGGGGTATTTTCCATTGTCTACGCTCAAGCCTACCTTTCCCTTATTCGCCTTGGATCCCTTATTTCCCATTGCCGAGGACTTTGTAAAATCGGAGATTCCTGTATTATCCCGTGATAATCTATCACTATTTAGCCAATTCCCGGACCTTCAGTCCCGTGATCGCCCAGGTCCCTTTGCAGGCACCCCCGGTCTTTGGATTCCTGTGTCCCACGTCTCTGTAGAAAAATCTACAGGCACCCCGTAGGTCCACGTTCCTCCGCAAACACGGTCTCTGCAAAGTCTCGCACAGACGAGCCCCGGTCTCTAGATTCCTGAGTCCCACGTCTCTGTAGAAAAATCTACAGGCACTCCGCAGGTCCCCAGTCCTCCGGAAAGACGGTCCCCGCAAGTCTGTTCTTACCTGGGTTCGGTGCACCGAAATTACTCGATCGTTAACCGTCCCCACTGCCTCGGCCACACCCCTCCTTTGTTCTCCTGAGCCTTCCGGATATCACTCGCTCAAGCCGCGCGGGGCGACAAGCAAGGAATCAGGGACTGCCGAACTCGGCAGGGTGCACCTTCTCCGATGTCCTTCCTCAGCCCCCCTCGCGGCCGGAGTGTTGATCGGACGAGCCCCCAAGTTTGTTAGAAACGAAAATCGCTTCTCAATAATCGCTCTAGACAAATTCAGGAAAACAAAGTTTTATTAACAAGTCTGCAGAGTTGGGCACCCTTGAAAAAAAAAAGGCGCGCCAGGCTAACAATGTTTCTGATTAAATACAGTACAAGTCCCTCCCTCTATAGCTCTAAAGAGTCACAAGGTTCACATTCTCACAAAGTCTGCAACAGTTTCCCGAGTTGTTTTTCTACCCTGTAGTCTTATCAGTCAAGGACTTATTCTTCTCTGTCAGAGTTAGTGGTCTTATCAATCAAGGACTTGTTTTTCTACTCTGTAGCAGCAGATGTCTCGTCCTTTATTATAGAGAAGCATGTTTTATCCTACCCCCACGGCTCTATTCCCCTTAGACTCTGAGGTCATGCACATCTTAACTATTTGTACCAAAATCGTCTCTCACAGTTAACTAAACTTATTCAGCAGATTAACGCATTGTCTGAAATATTTTCCACCATGCTTGTTTGAACTGTGAAAGCAGCTTTCCCAACATTTGAACCACACTTGGATGAACCTTAAAAACACGATAGAGGTCACCTGCACCACTCTGATTGACACTTTGAGGTTGATGGTGATTTTTGAGATTTGAACATGCCGGTGCTGGACTAGGGTGTACAAAGTTAAAAATCACACAACGCCAGGTAGTAGTAACTAATTAGCCGCCCCATTACCATCTCTCCTATTTCATTTAGTTTGGAGTCAGTGATCAATAAAGGCCAGGCATGCTGTAAGATAGACTGCCTAATTGTAATTGTCCATTTTGCATATTAGGATAAATCCTGTCTTTGTACAATATTTTATAACTTCACCCTGAACTTTTCAGCAAATATCACCTATACTTGACTGAACATTTTTCATCTCAATCCTGACAGATGTACTTACTCTTGCCAAATTTTACATTAAGTTGAGGCACACTTTGTTTTGGACTGTGACATGAAGTGATTTGGATAAAATTAACAAGTGCTGAGTACAAGTCCATCCAACCTGACTTTATATACAAAACAGGGAAAAAAATCACTTGGAGGACCTGAGGTGCTGTGTTCTTGATTTGTTTTTTTTGGAGATGAGGTTGATTGGTACCGGAGGAATTATCAATGAATCACTTATTGCTGGGGATCATGCCCCACACAGACACTGGAGCACAATACTCCTGCTGCAGTAGTGGGAGAGTGCTGCATTCCCAGAGATAACACTTTGTGGATGGTGCTAATAAAATAGCCTGTCACAATGACAGATCAAAGCACCAAGTGCAATGGACTTGGATTTTTTAACTAAATTCCAAATTGTGTTTTTAAAACAGGACTGCTATCATCAGACAAACACTATCATGTAAGTTCAGTGACTTCTGGCAAAGTCCTGTGTGGGCCCACAGAATTTTGTACCTGTAGAGTATCAGGAGTGGGGAGATAACAGTAGGACACAGTGAGGAGGTTCACTATCTGCCCATTATTAGCAAAAAGCCATCCTGTGCTGACTTTTTCTTTGTTTTTGTCCATACAGGAATGTATAAAAAGAATTAAAAACTGCTGGCAACCCTGGTCTGCATGTGCTGGGAAGAGAAGGTGTATTAGTGAATCAGGTTTGTTTGCCTTAGCCTAGGGTTAAGCATTCATAGAGTCACACACCACAGAAGCAAACTCTTTGGTCCAACCAGTTATACTGAACATAATCCTAAGATAAACTAGTCCTGCTTGCTTCCCTCCTGGTGCATATTCCTCCAAAACTTTCCTATTCATGTGTTTATCCAAATGTCTTTTAAACATTTTAATTGTGCCACATCCACCATTTCCTCAGGAAGTTCATTCCACACGTGACTTACCCTCTGTGTAAAAAAAAATTGTTCCTCATGTCTTTTTTAAATCTCTCTCCTTAAAAATATGTCTCATTGTCTTGGAATCTCCCATCTTAGGGGATCCTACCACTAACCCTGTCTATACCACTCATGATTTTAAAACTTCTATTAAGGTCACCATGCAATCTCCTATGCTCCTGTGATAAAAGTTGTAGGCTATCAAGACTTCCAAACCCAGCAACATCTGGTAAATCTCTTCTGAACCCTCTCCATCCAGCTTAATAATATCTTCCTATAACTGGGTGACCAGGACTGGACACAGAAGAGGCTTCACCAATGTCCTGTATGACCTCAACATGACTTCCCAACTTCAATACTCAAAGGACTGAGCAATAAAGGCCAGCATGCTAAATGTCTTTTTAATCACCCTGTCTGTATGTTATACAAACTTCAAAGAATTATGTACCTGAACCCCTAGTTCCCTCTGTTCTACAATACTACCTAAGGCCCTACCATTAATTGTATACACCGTGCCCTGTCTGTGGCACCAAATTGCAATACCTTTCATTTATCCAGATTGAGCTCCATTTGCCATTTTTCAATCCATTGACCCACTTGATCAAGATCGCTCTGTAATCTCAGAAAATTTTCTCCATTGCCTATTGTGCCAACAATTTTGATATCATCTGCAAACTTACTAACCATGCCTCTATATTCTCATCCAAATCATTTATATAAATGACAAACAAAAGAGGGTGCAGAACTAATCCCTTCAGTTCCAAGATGGTTTTTACTTCCAGGTCTGAAGAACAAACAGTAACTGACCCCAGCACACCCAGCTTCAAGTGCTCACAGTTATTTCTGAGCCTACAGCACCTCAGTGTCCTGCCTCAAAGTTATCACATAATAAGCAGGCAGGATAAAGAACTTTGTTTTTTTCAATCAATAATGCAAAATGAAACTCTTATCAGTCAATGATGTTTATTGAATCCTGGATGCAGTGGCTTCCCAACATAGCAAACTGACCAGCAAAACAAATATGTATCTCAGTTCCCCTGGAAACCATGGGGCCAATGAGGTTCTTCCAGGCCTGTCTGGCCAATGAGACCATAGGTTCTTAGCTTCTCCGAGACCCCTCCTGGACTATCCCAGTATCTTTAGCATCTTCTTCCTCATCACAGGAGGCCTCTATTTCTCCATCTTTTTCTCTCCCAAGACAATGCCCTTTTTTCAGTAAGATTGTGAATGGTGCAGCAAACAGCAATGTTCTCTGTCTGAGTTGTACCGCATTTCTCTGCCGGATGGCTAGAAGCATCTGACTCTCATCTCAGTAGGCTGCAGCCTGTAAATATTGGACAGAATTTTCTCCCTACCATGAACGCACCTACACATCCCACAACACCTTCTCATCATGCCTGAATTCCACAATGCCCAATTCCAATCAAATGCAAAAGCTCCATCCCAGACACAAAACAGACAAATCTTCCCATCCCATACTTCCTCCACAGCCCTCACTCAATACTGCATTAGACTGTCAGCCTAGCTTTTGTGTTTAAGCAACTGAAGTGTAATTTGAGCCCTTGTCCTTGGAACCAAAGTGCTACCACTGAGACAAGGCTCATACCAGCAGTGTCTACATTCTTGTCTACATTCCCTCCAATGAATTGATCCTATTTTGTATTCTTATGTGTTTGTAATAGAAAAGGCAGCATGAAGGATTAAAGGTAATCCATAGGTCAGAACAGAGCGTGCAAATTACTCAGACTAATACAAGTTGAAATCTTCAGTGCTGGATCAACATCCAACGATAACTGTGAGCACTTGTAGCTGTAAGACAGTAGGTACTCCCACAAAGTCGGAGGGCTGCAATATTCTAGCCCTCCATGAAAGAAGATTAGACAGCTCTCAACTAAAGAAGGCCCTTTAGGTCTGTCACATCCTGCCTGATGGTATTAGTCCCACCTGCCTCCTCTCTCTATAGTTTGACACTGTATCATTGCAATGGCTGACTTTGTGAGTGAGCTTCCAAGGTAATGAAATGGACAAATGCTAACACCTTATTAGTCCTGCAAGAAATAGTGAGAGTCACCCCTTAGGAAGGCTTTGCTTGCCTCACATACTGAGAATCCTTAGCTTGAATATGAAGATCCCAAGAACAGGGAAGATCTTTGGCTCTTGTACACTGTAGGCTTGACTTCCGTGAATTGCCAGTGCCGGGCCAGTTATGTGACTGTCCCAGGTCTGATATCCTGCCATTGATCTGGTGGCACAAGGTGTGTGTCGCTGAACAGTGGAGTTTTTACTGCACTGCACAAAGGCAAGGTCCATGGTTGGCTAGGTCACAAGAGGGAGTACAGAAAAACACATTACACTGTGTTGTAAAAGTAGAATGGAAAGACTGAGGCATTTTTCACTGGAGCACAGGAGATTGAGGTTTATAAAATCATGAGAGTCATAAAAAAGGTGAATGACAAAGATATTTTTCCTCGGGTGGGGGAGTTGAAAACTAGATGACATTTTTAAGGAAGAGAAAAATTCAGAAAGGACATGAGAGGCAAACTTTTCACAGAGTAGTTTGTGTGGAATGAATTGCCAGAGGAAGTGGTGGATATAGGTATAGTTGCAATGTTTAAAAAACATTTGGATAAGTACATGAGTAGGAAAGGTTTGAAGGGATGTGGGCCAAATGCAAGCAGATGAGACTAGTTTAGTTTGGGAACATGGTCAGCGTGAACTAATTGGACTGAAGGGTCTGTTTCCATGCTGTATGACTGTATGAGAACACTTAAAGTTAATCCTTCTAAGCCTAATATTTAGATGTGTTATATTTATTTAAATCAGTTAAAATGCTGGTGCCACCAAGTTGCACTCAAAAGACATTTCTTCTTCCTTTTGTCTACAGCTATGTCCAGTGTAGGCCTGACAGCTGCAGCTACCAAGGAGGAAGTCTGCTGATTGCTAAGTCCAGGAGAATTGAAGACTTTGAACAGTGTTCTGTGTGGCCTTGAGAAGAGGGGGTGTCGCTTTCCCCTGATGTGCTGCAGGTATTGAAGTCGCTGCCAGAAGAGAGAGAGATAGGAAGGGAACCTCTCGAGCCCCTGAGGTGAAGCTCCGTGGTGTCAGCCTGCCTGCCACTGGTATCACTCAGTCATCTTGAGAAGAAGAAGAAATTGAGGTGGAGTTGAGATGCCCCATCCAATGCTTTCTTCACAACGAGGGCAGCACAATGGCTCAGTGGTTAGCATTGCTGCGTCGCAGTGCCAGGGATCCAGGTTTGATTCCAGCCTTGGGTGACTGTAGAGTTTGCATGTTCTCTCTGTTTCTGTGCGGAGTTTTTCCGGGTGCTTTGGTTTCCTCCCACAGTCCAAAGATGTGCAGATTAGGTGGATTAATCATGGTAAATGCAAGGTGACAGGAATAGGGTAAGGGGCTGAGTCTGGGTGGGATGCTCTTCGGAGGATTGTTGCAGACTCAATGATCCAAATGGCCTTTTTCTGCATTGTAGAGATACTATCCTTCTCTTGCCGTGCCATTAATACTGAGCCCCCATGGCTGGGTAATGGAATCCACATCCACATTGAGCAGCTACTGGGAACTCTGCTGGGCCTGGATCTCCAAGATTATAAGATCTTCCAATAATTAATCATTTTCACTTTGATTAAGCAAGTGAGGGGTTAAATTATATTTTGTTTAATTTTATTAGATTAGATTACTTACAGTGTGGAAACAGGCCCTTCGGCCCAACAAGTCCACACTGACCCGCCGAAGCGTAACCCACCCAGACCCATCCTCCTACATTTACCCCTTCACCTAACACTACAGGCAATTTAGCATGGCCAATTCACCTAACCTGCACATTTTTGGATTGTGGGAGGAAACTGGAGCACCCGGAGGAAACCCACGTAGACACGGGGAGAATGTGCAAACTCCACACAGAGTCGCCTGAGGTGGGAATTGAACCCCGGTCTCTGGCGCTGTGAGGTAGCAGTGCCAACCACTGTGCCACCCATAATCATGCCTTTTCTGTCAGGAAGAAGGTCATGTAGCCAGGACAAATAATAAAGTTTTTATGGTTTTATGAAGTGGGTGCAGCTTTTCCTTAAAAACACAGCTATATTTTTAAATGGTTTAGTTTTGTAACATAACAGTTTTTTGATATTATTTCTAAAAGACCTTGGAAATAAGACTCTAGTGATATTTGTAGTTTTTTTTTGGATGTGTCAGGAGGGACATTTGAAATGTTAGTTATTCACTCCATTAATATAAAAACAAAATACTGTGGATACTGGTGATATGAAATAAAAATAGACAGTGCTGGAGCAGGTTTGACAGGGTCTGCAGAGATAGAGAAAAACAGTTAACTTTGGGTTCCTGTCCTGCAATAAGAGACAAAGCAGGGATGAATGCAGTGGTGAGCCCCAGTGGGTAGGAAATGAAGTGTCTGGGAAGTTTTAGAAAATTGTCAACATAGTGCCTTTCAGCATGAGGAACTAAAATTTGATTTAGGCAACAAGCTATGTAGATTTTTATTATAACAAAATGGTTTCTTGATTTAAAATAATACTATAAAATAGCCTGTGAACCATACTGCTGATTTGCAGAATTAAGTTGCAGTTCAAAGATGGAGGACAATAGAGTTTTCAAAAGCTGAATGAACCCGAAAATAAATGAAGTTAAGGTAATCGGAGTTTTTTTAAACCCGAAAAGTCACAAAGTTTAAATGACACGAACCCGAAAATAAACAAAGTTAAGGCAATCGGAGTTTTTGTTTAAACCGAAAAGTAACAAAGTTAACACAACCCGAACCCGAAAATAAATGAAGTTTAAGCGATCGAAGATTTTTTTAAAAAGAAAACACGGGAAAATAACAAATCTCGGGAGATCGATTGTTTTTTATTTCTGAAATCAACGAAGCTCGGGAGAAAGAATTTTTTAAAAACCAAAAATTAGCAAAGCTTGGGAATTCAGATTTCAACTCTCCTCTCAAAGTTCAGCAATTTTCGAAAACCACTGTCTGTAAGTACCAAAGCACCCTCAACTTCAATTAATCTCTTCCCCCCTTTTTAAACATTTAACAAGTCCCCCAGACTCAACCCTTGCTAAGACTGATCCTTTCGGGCTGGACTGAAAAACAAACAGCGAGGGGTCACGTCAGACACCACCTGAATGAGAGGAAAACCAAACGTTCTTAAAATACTCACGTCTGGCTGGCCGAATTCCTCAACACTCAATAGTGAAGGACATTTAACTCCTACACCGCTGTTCACAATCTGTCAGAGCCGAAGTGTGTCACGGCACAAAAATGAAGATCTACGTCCCCTCAAGAGGGGCCTCTTGGTTCAAGATCGGTCGAAGGAATCGACAGATACGGTCTATTCAAAAAGCAAGGTTCATTAGTTTATTGAATTAAGGTACCTTGACGCAATTCTATCCAGCAACACAGAGATTGAAGTTTCTGTGTTCTGTGATGAAGTTGCGCAATTACATTTGAAAATTACACATTATTTATATGTTTTTTAAGAAATAGTACAGCCGTAATTACAAGACCAATCACATATAATAAGTTGACTGGTCTTGTAACTTATTGTTGACTGGTCTTGTAACTTATCACATATAATAAGTTGACATGATTTACAGCAAGTTATTCCAATGATATTTCCTGGGAAAGGGTTCTTAATTACAAGATAGGTCCAATCAACCGTAATAAGATGACATGATTGAAGACAGGCTAACCCAATGGTATTCTATGCTAAAAGATATCTTATTTACGTAAATTGTCATGCCATGTACTGGCTCAAGATTCGTTCAAATGGTCAATTAACGTGTCAGTATTCAGCTTTTGAAAACTCTATTGTCCTCTATCTTTGAACTGCAACTTCATTCTGCAAATCAGCAGTATGGTTCACAGGCCATTACGAGAAACCATTTTGTTTGTAATAAAAATCTACATAGTTTGTTGCCTAAATTCAAATTTTAGATCCTCAAGCACACATCATGCTTGTGAGGGTGAGGTTGCCAGACCTATTTGACATTGCTGAGCTGTGGCAGAGTTGGACTGAGAAATGACCCCTTGGGTGTGAGGTAGCAGTCAGAAGATGGTGGCCCCACACCTTTGTGAGGCACAGGAGATAATTATCTTGTTCCTTTTCAGATGCCTTGTGGGTGATCTGATCCTGATAAGAGGGCTTCTCTACGCCTAAGGAGAACAGTGCCTTCTTTCTGGCCTTGAATGCCCTGGAGCAAATGCTCCAGTTGGGCATCTTTAAGGTAAAGGATGACCTCTTCTGATGTTTGGTAGACATTGCCAGGGACAGGTGAGGGGACCTAAAGGGCAACATTTTCACAGAGGGTGGTGCATGTATGGAATGAGCTGCCAATGAAGTGGTGGAGGCTAGTACAACATTTACAAGGCTTCTGGATGGGTATATGAATAGAAAGGGCTTAGAGGGATATGGGCCAAGTGCTGGCAAATGGGAGTATGTTAGGATAGGATATCTGGTGGGCATGGATGAATCTGTTTCCATGCTATACATCTTTGTGACTCTGACCACAGATCTGGTGATGCTTCACACTTGCACTGAATGTAGGGATGCCTGGGTGGCCTTCAAATATGGTACCACAACGTTGTGGTTCTGTTCGCCGAGCTGGGAATTTGTGTTGCAGACATTTCATCCCCTGTCTAGGTTTCATCCTCAGTGCTTGGGAGCCTCCTGTGAAATGTTAGTAGCACAACATTTAGTAAATGCTGCTGTTCGCACATGATTCACCATTTATGTTGCCCTAGAACCTGTTTCCATTCAAAATGAGCAAAAAGTGGGTGATTATATGAGAGAACCCTGCATGTACCATGGTGGATATGATATCATTGAGGTTACACATCGTCGTACTTTAACTTCAAAATGGAAATCAGTCATACACCCTTGAATCTCTGAAGAAGTGGAATACTTTTGCATTTCACACAATGCAGTGATATAGCTGTGGTTATCAGCCTAAATATACAGATGCAATAAATCATTTCCTCCTTTTATGTAGGTGTAAATCATACACAGATTGCCTGCAGACTATAGAATTAAAGAAAATATATATTTATAGGATTTTTAAATTCTGCTTTTTTAGGGTTAACATTTCAGCATTTGTTGGATTTTAAGACGAGTTTCCAGTTGTAAACAAAGTATAATGATATTAGTAATCTCCAGCTCTTAGCTTCCTTTTGTGCAATATATATTCCTACCTATTCTGCAGATACAGGGCCTCACTCATGAATGGCAGCCTGCTGTTATTCTGTGAAGTAAGTCAAACTTTCTCTATTCTGTTGGTTTCTGCTGGAATGACTGTCCTTCCTCCACTGTTCTTCAGTTACTTTCATTGTGAATAAGAGGGAGAGGTGATTTGAATTGCCCTATGCCTCTGTCCATTAGCAGAGTTAAAAATCACTGCCAGGTTATAGTCCAACAGGCTTATTTGGAAGCACGAGCTTTCAGAGTGCTGCTCCTTCATCATTCTGGAGTATAAGATCATAAGACACAGAATTCATAGCAAAAGTTTAAATATGATGTAACTGAAATTATATATTGAAAATGAGCTGGATTGTTTGTTAAGTCTCTCATCTTTTTAGCTGAGATGATTTTAAAAACAAAACTTTCCTTCCTTTTGAAATAGGCTGTTGCATTTTCCCCATTCAGTTTGTAAACTCCAATTTTCAAAAAAAATGTAATGACCTGTACCAAACTCCTTTGGGTTAAAACAGAAGTGTGGCTTATTCATGCATTTAGTAGCCAGGAATGTATGAGGGATGATCCACACAACATATGTACACACACAGCATACAAAGGAGGAAGAAGGAAAGAACCTACAATTATGATGATATAGGTATTCATGGATTTTTGTCTGAGTCCAGGTTGGTGTTCAGCGATGGTTCCTTTTCATAAGAGTTCACATTAATATAGACACAGTTGGCTGAACTTCCGGAATTCCTTGTGGAATTGATGAAGGTGCAGGAAGATGATGTTGGTACACCGACTTGGTTCATTTTTTCATAGTATATAAAAATTCTCTTCCAGAATCCAGGTTCTGAAGAGAATTTAGACTTGCAGGTTTTGTGAGCCTGGTGTTTGATTGTGCTACACCTTAGCAGATTGACTCACTGTTAACAGGAAACTATGTATATCTTAACAATTGAAGCAAGGCAGTCTGGACATTATAGAGTCATAGAGATGTACAGTGTGGAAACAGACCCTTCGGTCCAACCCGTCCATGCCGACCAGATATTCCAACCCAAAATAGTCCTACCTGCCAGCACCCGGCCCATATCCCTCCAAACCCTTCCTATTCATATAACCATCCAAATGCCTCTTAAATGTTGCAACTGTACCAGCCTCCACCACTTCCTCTGGCAGCTCATTCCATATACGTACCACTCTGTGTGAAAACGTTGCCCCGTAGGTCTCTTTTATATCCTTCCCCTCTCACCCTAAAGCTATGCCCTCTAGTTCTGGGCTCCCCGACCCCAGGGAAAAGACTTTGCCTATTTACCCTATCCATGTCCCTCATAATTTTGTAAATCTCTGCAAGGTCACCCCGAGTCTCCAGAGAAAACAGCCCCAGCCTGTTCAGCCTCTCCCTATAGATCAGTCTCCAACCCTGGCAACATCCTTGGAATCTTTTCTGAACCCTTTCAAGTTTCACAACACCCTTCCGATAGGAAGGAGACCAGAATTGCACGCAATATTCCAACCAATGTCCTGTATAGCTGCAACATGACCTCCCAACTCCTGTACTCAATACTCTGACCAATAAAGGAAAGCATACCAAATGCCTTCTTCACTATACTATCTACCTGCGACCCCACTTCCAAGGAGCTATGAACCTGCACTCCAAGGTCTTTGTTCAGCAACACTCCAAAGAATACCTTACCATTAAGTGTATAAGTCCTGCTAAGATTTGCTTTCCCAAAATGCAGCACCTCGCATTTATCTGAATTAAACTCCATCAGCCACTTCTCAGCCCATTGGCCCATCTGGTCAAGATCCTGTTGTAATCTGAGGTAACTTTCTTCGCTGTCCACTACACCTCCAATTTTGGTGTCATCTGCAAACTTACCAATTGTACCTCTTATGCTCACATCCAAACCATTTATGTAAATGACAAACGGTAGAGGACCCAGCACCGATCCTTGTGGCACTCCACTGGTCACAGACCTCCAGTGTGAAAAACAACCCTCCACCACCACCCTCTGTCTTCTATCTTTTGAGTCAGTTCTGTATCCAAATGGCTATCCATGTATTCCGTGAGATCTAACCTTGCTAATCAGTCTCCCAAGGGGAACCTTGTTGAACGCTTTACTGATCACATCTACCGCTCTGCACTGATCAATCTTCTTTGTTACTTCCTCAAAAAACTCAATCAAGTTTGTGAGACATGATTTCCCACGCACAAAACCATGTTGCCTATCTCTAATCAGTCCTTGCCTTTCCAAATACATGTACATCCTGTCCCTCAGGATTCCCTCCAACAACTTGTTGGGCGGCACGGTGGCACAGTGGTTAGCACTGTTGCCTCACAGCACCAGAGGCCCGGGTTCAATTCCCGCCTCAGGCGACTGACTGTGTGGAGTTTGCACATTCTCCCCGTGTCTGCGTGGGTTTCCTCCGGGTGCTCCGGTTTCCTCCCACAGTCCAAAGATGTGCAGGTCAGGTGAATTGGCCATGCTAAAATTACCCGTAGTGTTAGGTAAGGGGTAAACGTAGGGGTATGGGTGGGTTGCGCTTCGGCGGGTCGGTGTGGACTTGTTGGGCCGAAGGGCCTGTTTCCACACTGTAATGTAATCTAATCTAAACTTGCCCACCACCAATGTCAGGCTCACTGGTCTATAGTTCCCTGGCTTGTCCTTACCACCCTTCTTACACAGTGGCAGCGCATTAGTCAACCTCCAGTCTTCCAGCACCTCACCTGTGACTATTGATGATATAAGTATCTCAGCAAGAGGCCCAGCAATCACTTTTCTAGCTTCCCACAGAGTTCTGGGTACACCTGATCAGGTCCTGGGGATTTATCCACCTTTGCCCGTTTCAAGACATTCAGTACTTCCTCCTCTGTAATATGGACATTTTGCAAGATGTCACCATCAATTTCCCTACAGTCTATATCTTCCATATCCTTTTCCACAGTTAATACTGATGCAAAATACTCATTTAGTATCTCCCCCATTTTCTGTGGCTCCACACAAAGGCCGCCTTGCTGATCTTTGAGGGGATTCTGGATTAGTGGTGCTGGAAGAGCACAGCAGTTCAGGCAGCATCCAAGGAGCAGCTTGGATGCTGCCTGAACTGCTATGCTCTTCCAGCACCATTGATCCAGAATCTGGTTTCCAGCATCTGCAGTCATTGTTTTACCTCGCTGATCTTTGAAGGGGCCTTTTGTCTCCCTAGTTACCCTTTTGTCCTTTATGTATTTGTAAAAACTCTTTGGATTCTCCTTAATTCTGTTTGCCGAAGCTATCTCATGTCCCCTTTGTGTCCTCCTCATTTCCCTCTTAAGTATACTCCTACTTCCTTTATACTCTTCTAAAGGATTCACTCGATTAGATTAGATTACAGTGTGGAAACAGGCCCTTCGGCCCAACAAGTCCACACTGACCCGCCGAAGCGAAACCCACCCATACCCCTACATTTACCCCTTACCTAACACTACGGGCAATTTATTATGGCCAATTCACCTAACCCTGCACATCTTTGGACTGTGGGAGGAAACCGGAGCACCCGGAGGAAACCCACGCAGACACGGGGAAAACATGCAAACTCCACACAGTCAGTCGCCTGAGGCGGGAATTGGTTCGCCCGGGTTCTGGCGCTGTGAGGCAGCAGTGCTAACCACTGTGCCACCGTGCCGCCCATCTATCCTGTCAATACCTTACATATGCTTCCTCCTTCTTCTTAACCAAACCCTCAATTTCTTTAGTGATCCAGCATTCCCTATACCTACCAGCCTTTCCTTTCACCCTGACACGAATATATTTTCTCTGGATTCTTGTTATCTCATTTCTGAAGGCTTCCCATTTTCCAGCCGTCCCTTTACCTGCGAACGTCTGCCCCCAATCAGCTTTCGAAAGTTCTTGCTTAATACCGTCAAAATTGGCCTTTCTGCAATTTAGAACTTCAACTTTTAGATCTGGTGTATCCTTTTCCATCATTATTTTAAATCTAATAGAATTATGGTCGCTGGCCCCAAAGTGCTTCCCCACTGACACCTCAGTCACCTGCCCTGCCTTGTTTCCCAAGAGTAGGTCAAGTTTTGCACCTTCTCTAGTAGGTACACCCACATACTGAATCAGAAAATTGTCTTATACACACTTAACAAATTCCTCTCCATATTAACCCTTAACACTATGGCAGTCCCAGTCTATGTTTGAAAAGTTAAAATCCTCTGCCATAACCACGGTATTATTCTTACAGATAGCTGAGATCTCCTTACAAGTTTGTTTTTCAATTTACCTCTGACGATGAGAGGGTCTATAATACAATCCCAATAAGGTGATCATCCCTTTATTTTTCAGTTCCACCAAATAACTTCCCTGGATGTATTTCCAGGAATATCCTCCCTCAGCACAGTTGTAATGCTATCCCTTATCAAAAATGCCACTCCCCCTCATCTCTTGCCTCCCTTTATATCCTTCCTGTAGCATTTGTATCCTAGAACATTAAGCTGCCAGTCCTGCCATCCCTGAGCCATGATTCTGTAATTGCTATGATATCCCAGTCCCATGTTCCTAATCATGCCCTGAGTTCATCTGCCTTCCCTGTTAGGCCCTTTGCATTGAAATAAATGCAGTTTAATTTATTAGTCCTACCTTGTCCCTGCCTGCCCTGACTGTTTGAATTGCTTCTGTTCTCAGCTGTACCAGTTTCAGATTGATCTCTTTCCTCACTATATCCCTGGGCTCCCCCCCCCCGATCTTCCTAGTTTAAATCCTCCCGAGCAGCTCTCGCAAATTTCACTGCCTGTATATTAGTCCCCTTCCAATTCAGGTGCCATCCGTCCTTCTTGTACCAGTCACTTCTACCCCAAAAGAGATTCCAGTGATTGAAAAATGTGTATTTTTCACCCATACACCAGCTCCTCAGCCATGCATTCATCTGCTCTATCCGCCTATTCCTGCCCTCACTAGCTCGTAGCACCGGGAGTAATCCAGATATTACTACTCTCGAGGACCTCCTTTTTAAATTTCTGCCTAACTCTCTGATAATCTCCCTTCAGACTCTCAACCTTTTCCCTTCCTATGTCGTTGGTTCCAATGTGGACAATGACTTCTTGCTGGCCTCTCTCCCGCCTCTCTCTCTCTGCACCCTCTCTGAGACATCCTTGATCCTGGCACCAGGGAAGCAAAACACCATTCTGCTTTTTTGCTGCTGGCCACAGAAACGTCTGTCTGTACATCGGACTAGAGAATCGCCTAACACAATTGATCTCTTGGAACCCGACATGCCCCTCTGCATTAGAGCCAGTCTCAATACCAGAAACTTGGCTTTTCATGCTACGTTCCCCTGAGAATCCATCACCCCCTACATTTTCTAAAACAGCATACCTGTTTGAAATGTGTATATCCACAAAAGACTCCTGCACTAGCTGCCTACCTCTCTTACCTTTCCTGGAGTTAACTCATCTATGTGACTGTACCTGAGACTTCTCCCCCCTTCCTTTTACTGCCATCCATCACATACTGTTGCTGTTGCAAATTCCTCATCGCTTCTATCTGTCTCTCCAACTGATCCATTTGATCTGATAAGATTCGCAGCCTACAGCATTTATGACAGATATAATCTGCAGTAACCCTTAAACTCCCACATCTGACAAGAAGTACATATCACTATTAAAGGCCATTTTTGCTCCTTCACAATCTATAGACCCAGAAAATAACACCATCCTCTACAAACACTGCCGCAGGTTAAATGAATAGTTATGGCTTACATTTTAAGTTTAATCAAGAGACATATCTCCAAAAAACATATAATCAAGAAAGAACCCACTCTACTCCTGACAGCAGATTCTCTGTGGGCCACATTTAAAAACAACGATTAACTTATCTAATTCTGTGCTGTGAACTTTGCCCAACACTTCCTCCAAGTTCAGTTGTGAATTTCACTGCTTGTTAATTTTCCCAGATGCACTCCGATGTCCAGCGATACATGAATTCAAACAGTAAAAGCGGTAACTGTGCAGGTTCTCTCTCTCTCTCTCTCTCTCTCTCTCCCTTTTAATACTGCTATTGTTTTGACTTTTTTTTCCAAAGTTCCAAAACAATGCAACATTAATTAAACATGTATTTCAAAGAGGAGGAGGTTAGGTCATGTGCTGAGATTCCTGGATAAATTGGCTACAATTTAATGAGGTTGTTTTGACCTAACCATTGTTTTCTCACTCTCTGGCCAGGATGATCGTTTGCAAGTGATGAACTTTCAGCACCACTTTAGAAATAATAAATTTCAGTTGGTTCCCTCTTCTCAGAAATGACTGGGGAATACATCTCTTCAGTTTGTTCTTTTGCGTTTGTGGAGTGGAAGGTTCACGTGTTGCAAGGGTATGACATTCTGGAAGGCTGATTTTGGAGTTCTGTCCTGGTAATTGCTGATTCAAATCCTTCCAGAAATTGTGGTCAATTTTCATCACACAATTGGTGTTTTAGTCTAGACCAGTTGATTTTACACAAAAAAAGTATAGCTTTTAAAACAACCTAGGATCTCTCTTAGCAATTTGTGGAAATTGCACTACCCAAGAAGAGCCCCGCCAATGAGGCCTGTGAGAGTGTTTATTTTGTTAGCAGTGCTTTGTGAATAGGCTTTAATAGGTCTCAACTAGGATCTGGATTAGTGGTGCTGGAAGAGCACAGCAGTTCAGGCAGCATCCAAGGAGCTTCGAAATCGATGTTTCGGGCAAAAGCCCTTCATCAGGAATAAAGGCAGTGAGCCTGGAGCGAGGAGAGATAAGCTAGAGGAGGGTGGGGGTGGGGAGAAAGTAGCATAGAGTACAATGGGTGAATGGGGGAGGGGATGAAGGTGATAGGTCAGGGAGGAGAGGGTGGAGTGGATAGGTGGAAAAGGAGATAGGCAGGTAGAACAAGTCCGGACAAGTCATGGGGACGGTGCTGAGCTGGAAGTTTAGAACTAGGGTGAGGTGGGGGAAGGGGAAATGAGGAAACTGTTGAAGTCCACATTGATGCGTTGAAGTGTTCCGAGGCGGAAGATGAGGCGTTCTTCCTCCAGGCATCTGGTGGTGAGGGAGCGGTGGTGAAGGAGGTCCAGGACCTCCATGACCTCGGCAGAGTGGGAGGGGGGAGTTGAAATGTTGGGCCACAGGCGGTGTGGTTGATTGGTGCGGGTGTCCCGGTGGCAGGGGAAAGTGCCAGGATGGGAGGGTGGGTTGTAGGGGGGCGTGGACCTGACCAGGTAGTCACGGAGTGAATGGTCTTTGCGGAAGGCGGAAAGGGGTGGGGAGGGAAATATATCCCTGGTGGTGGGGTCTGTTTGGAGGTGGCGGAAATGTCGGCGGATGTTTTGGTTTATGCGAAGGTTGGTAGGGTGGAAGGTGAGCACCAGGGGTGTTCTGTCCTTGTTACGGTTGGAGGGGTGGGGTCTGAGGGCGGAGGTGCGGGATGTAGACGAGATGTGTTGTAGGGCATCTTTAACCACGTGGGAAGGGAAATTGCGGTCTCTAAAGAAGGAGGCCATCTGGTGTGTTCTGTGGTGGAACTGGTCCTCCTGGGAGCAGATCCGGCGGAGGCGGAGGAATTGGGAATATGGGATGGCATATTTGCAAGAGGTAGGGTGGGAAGAGGTGTAATCCAGGTAGCTGTGGGAGTCGGTGGGTTTGTAAAAAATGTCAGTGTCAAGTCGGTCGTCATTAATGGAGATGGAGAGGTCCAGGAAGGGGAGGGAGGTGTCAGAGATGGTCCAGGTAAATTTAAGGTCAGGGTGGAATGTGTTGGTGAAGTTGATGAATTGCTCAACCTCCTCGCGGGAGCACGAGGTGGCACCAATGCAGTCATCAATGTAGCGGAGGAAGAGATGGGGAGTGGTGCCGGTGTAATTACAGAAGATCAACTGCTCTACGTAGCCAACAAAGAGACAGGCATAGCTGGGGCCCATATGTGTGCCCATGGCTACCCCTTTGGTCTGGAGGAAGTGGGAGGATTCAAAGGAGAAATTGTTAAGGGTGAGGACCAGTTCGGCCAAACGAATGAGAGTGTCGGTGGAAGGGTACTGTTGGGGACGTCTGGAGAGGAAAAAACGGAGGGCTTGGAGGCCCTGGTCGTGGCGGATGGAGGTGCAGAGGGATTGGATATCCATGGTGAAGATGAGGCGTTGGGGGCCGGGGAAACGGAAGTCTTGGAGGAGGTGGAGGGCGTGGGTGGTATCTCGAATGTATGTGGGGAGTTCCTGGACTAGGGGGGATAGGACAGTGTCGAAGTAGGTAGAGATGAGTTCAGTGGGGCAGGAGCATGCTGAGACAATGGGTTGGCCAGGGTGGTCAGGCTTGTGGATCTTGGGAAGGAGGTAGAACCGGGCAGTGTGGGGTTCCCGGACTATGAGGTTGGAAGCTGTGGGTGGGAGATCTCCTGAGGTGATGAGGTTCTGTATGGTCTGGGAGATGATGGTTTGGTGATGGGGGTTGGGGTCATGTAGGGGGCAGTAGGAAGAGGTGTCCTCGAGTTGACATTTGGCTTCATCGGTGTAGAGGTCAGTGCGCCCCCTTTATCCGCTGGCTTGATGGTGAGGTTAGGATTGGAGCAGAGGGATTGGAGGGCTGTGCGTTGTGAGGGTGAGAGGTTGGAGTGGGGGAGGGAGGTAGACAGGTTGAGGTGGTTAATGTCCCGGCGGCAGTTGGAAATGAAGAGGTCGAGGGCAGGTAATAGGCCAGCGCGGGGTGTCCAGGTGGATGCAGTGTGTTGGAGGTGGGCAAAGGGGTCCTCGGAAGGTGGGCGGGAGTCCTGATTGTGAAAGTAAGCTCAGAGGTGGAGGCGACGGAAGAATTGTTTGACATCACGGCTTGTATTAAATTCATTGATGCGTGGACGGAGGGGGATGAAGGTGAGTCCTTTGCTGAGGACTGATCGTTCGTCCTCAGTGAGGGGAAAGCCTGGAGGGATAGTGAAAACTCGGCAGGGCTGGGAGCTGGTATCTGGTGTGGGTGTAGAGATGGGAGTGGGGGCGGAACCTGTAACTGGAGTGGGTATGATGGTGGGGGGAATGGGGGTGGAGTCATGAGCAGGGGTAGTGTTCCCCTCAGGGTTCTGGGTGGTGGGGCTAGTGACAGTGGGGTCTATGGGGGGCATGTCAGCAGAATGCAGGTGAGTGGCGCTGGTGGGGGCGGAAGTGGTGACAACGGCAGTAGGGGTGGCGGAAGTCACTGAGCATGTGGCATGTATGAGGAATTGTGAGGGGTGGAAGTGGTGGTGGGAGTGGCCATGATGGGGGTGGAAGTGACATCATCAATCAGCGTGGGGGTGGCAGCTGCATCAGCCGCATGGCTAATGGCGGAATAGGTTCCGAGGCCAGGGGAATCTTCTGGAATGTTTGAGGAGCGCTGGTTATGGAGGTGGGTGGATAAAAGTTTGTTGTACTTACAGTTTTTGATGTTTGAGATGGAATTGAAATACTGTTTGTTGAGAGTATGAATTCTCCTGAGGATGTAGTACAGAGTGGGTCCTTTGCAATTCCGAGAGAGTGTAGCCCTCAGCTGAGGCAGGGCTGACTGTAGAGAGGTTAGGTGCCGGCGCATTGCTGCAGGTGTGGAGCAGAGGATCTTGAAGGAGAACTGTTGTTGGTGTTTTTGAATCTGTAGTCTGTACTGTTTGTCCTGTTCGGGTCCGAACTCTACTGGTTTAAAGGTGGTCTGGAGTCCGTGTGGGATGAGTTGGTACGGAGGCAGGCACTGAGGAAGCAAATGTGGCTGTGGTAGCGAGTTTGTTTCACGACATGGTTGAAGAGCTTCAGGGCAGAGGAAATGACCTGGGAGTTGCAGTGGGAGAGGGACTTCCTGAGATTCTTGTAGAGAGAGGAGGAAAACTTCTTCAAGGCAGGCATCCTTGCAAGAGGATTCGCAGTAGGGTTAAAATCAACAAGGTAAAAACAATGACTGCAGATGCTGGAAACCAGATTCTGGATTAGTGGTGCTGGAAGAGCACAGCAGTTCAGGCAGCATCCAAGGAGCTTCGAAATCGACGTTTCGGGCAAAAGCCCTTCATCAGGAATAAAGGCAGTGAGCCTGGAGCGAGGAGAGATAAGCTCGAGGAGGGTGGGGAGAAAGTAGAATAAGAGTACAATGTGTGAATGGGGGAAGGGATGAAGGTATAGGTCAGGGATGAGAGGGTGGAGTGGATAGGTGGAAAAGGAGATAGGCAGGTAGAACAAGTGCGGACAAGTCATAGGGATGGTGCTGAGCTGGAAGTTTAGAACTAGGATGAGGTGGGGGAAGAGGAAATGAGGAAACTGTTGAAGTCCACATTGATGCCCTGGGGTTGAAGTGTTCCGAGGCGAAAGATGAGGTGTTCTTCCTCCAGGCATCTGGTGGTGAGGGAGCGGCGGTGAAGGAGGTCCAGGACCTCCATGTCCTCGGCAGAGTGGGAGGGGGAGTTGAAATGTTGGGCCACGGGGCAGTGTGGTTGATTGGTGCGGGTGTCCCGGTGGCAGGGGAAAGTGCAAGGATGGGAGGGTGGGTTGTAGGGGGGCGTGGACCTGACCAGGTAGTCACGGAAGGAACACTAGAGTCCTCAACTAGGACCCTAGCGATTCTGATCATGCCAATTGTCAACAAATTAAATAAATGAAAAGGGATAAACACATTTTTGTATTACAGCTGAAACTCTGCTCCTTTACAAAGATATTTATACTTTTATAATAACCACTTATTCTCTCAGTAAACTGAAACATCGGACCTTAGCAAAGCACTGGAATAATATTCTGCAGGGCTATTTTTGATTGTGAACGGCTTACATTTCTTCCAGTTATCCAGTTCACACCTATCCAATGGTGCTATTACAAAAATCTTCTTAACCTATTTACTATTAATTAGAGAAGGAAAATCTTGGTATCAGCCAGAAATTGAAATCTGATCAAGTTAATATTACTGATGAAGGTTGATTGAAGAAGGTCAAAAATGCAGTTAAGGTGGGGTTTGTTTGCAGTTCTTTGGAAAAGTGCAGGTTCTTGTAAATCAAAGCCAGTTTCCCAGCTCGTACTTTGCCCTTCATTAACTTCATCTGAAACAATCAATTGTTATTAAAGGATACTGTATTCTAGACACAGCATCTAATGGATACAATTTGCAGTGAGTTGGGGAGGGAGGGTGTAAAAGGGCATCACCTCAAATTGTCACTGGCTTTTCCTCCACCTTTCTCAGTTGGGCCTCATGTTTCATCCTAGAGTGCTGGTTTTCTCAGCAAACAGATCATTAAATAAGTGCAAGCAATTTCTTGTTATGCTATTCTTAATATTTTCCTTTTAATATTTATTATGTGTTTGCCAAAATCAGCCAATTTTCACACATTAGTCTTCTGTGAGCATGTCATTATTAAACATATTAACCAACAAGAAGGTTGGTTCTATTTCTAGAATAAATAGTATTCACTTCTTTGGAGCAATGGTTGAGACAACTTAATATTTATTATTATGTAGTTTGATGCCACACTGCGTTTGGTTTCTTTGCAGACTGATCAAGAAAGTAAAGTCAAGAAATGTCTTCAAACTTTGATATCAAAGTTACACTGTTTATTAAACATTAAAGCTAAATATGGTAATCACAGATAAACCGGCCTCTGACTTTTAGTTACATTAGGTAAGGAATATTCTATCTTTTTTGTTGTTTTGTGTCCAAGTGTTAAAGTGTAGAGTAGTGGTCTTGTCTGGTGTAGATTTCCGGAGTGTGCTAATTTCACTCGCACTGTAGTATTTATACTCAGTGATGCATAGCTCCATGGCATCAGATTAGATTCCCTACAGTATGGAAACAGGCCCTTCGGCCCAACAAGTCTACACCACCCCTTTGAAGAGTAACCCACCCAGACCCATTCCCCTATTTACCCCTGACTAATGCACCTATCACTACGGGCAATTTAGCCTGGCCAATTCATCTGACCTGCACATTTCTGGATTGTGGGAGGAAACCGGAGCACCTGGAGGAAACTCACGCAAACATGGGAAAATGTGCAAACTCCACACAGTCACCCGAGGCAGGAATTGAACCTGGGTCCCTGGCACTGTGAGACAGCACTGCTAACCACTGAGCCACCATGCTGCCCCAACCTTCATCTCAAGGTTTCCCAAAGGTCCAGAACTTGGACAACAAATGTGACTGAAGTGACTCAAGGTCAGGCAGTTATCAGAGCTGAACCCACTCAGTACTAATTATCATTTAGAGCAAGGCCAAGCCAGCTAAACAATGCATTCAATTTGCCATTTGTATGAGAGATAAATTAAGAAGCCATACATTTCTGAAAAGTTGGAGATGGGTCCCTGAAATTCTTGCATTTGGCATAGATCAGGTTTCATTCTCAAAGATGTGGTGAGCTCGGCATTCACTACCCATCCCCAGTGACCCAGTGAAGGTAGTGGTCACAATCGTTTGGATAACAGCTTTGTGACTGAAATAAACAGCGATAAAGTCATGTGGGTTGTATGAATATCTACCCTGTGTTTTTGACTACCCCTGTTGGAACCACTTCCCAGAACTGTGGCTGGCTGCCCTATACCTTATACCTTTGTCTCTTTGAGATTACTGATGAGGGATTTGATGGCAAAATAAAAACTCTTCACAGCATAAAATTAAAAAAACACTTTATTCTGAGAATCCTGTTTGGCAAACTTCTCTGCCTTTGTTATACTTGGCAATAGAAATGGACAGAAAATCTGTTTTTGCAGCTCAATCACAAAGTAAACATGTTTTGAAAGCTTGAAATAATGTTCCATATGGAAAGGGGGGGGGAGGGGTAAGACTCCCCTGCTCATTTCATCACCCCCACCCCTGGAAAAAAACAACTGGCAGATGTTATTCTAAGAATAGTAGGACCTCTTGCATAGATGAAATTGGTCTTTGACTACCAGTACGAATCAGGCAATATCACAGCAAACCAGAAACCCCCATCACCTCCCTCCTGATTTCCCTTTCCATTGATTCTCAATGGGCATGGTATAACACTGGCTGCTGGTTTGCTGTGAGCCCAGTTCAGGCTACTAGCACAGACCAACTCCATTCCCTGTCCTCTAATCCCCTCCCCACCCTCCCCCTTTACATCATTTGATTGTCATCAAGACTCTTTGTAGCTTCATGCACAAACTATTTTAATAAAGTGCCCTACAGAATTCCTGGTACTGGTGTAAGTAGAAAAAATGTTGGTCCCCAGTGTTGCAATCTCTTCGGCTTTAAAGAAGAGAAAGATTAATCTCCAACAATCAAAAGGATGATCTTAATGTTCAGGGACACTTGTTTCATTTTTTTCAGATTTATTCCCCTCCAATGAAAGATGATCTGCTCTCACGATGTAATAACTTCACTATGATTTGTAGAACTCACTGTTTGATTGGCTGGTGTTTTCACAGCTCAGTATTAGCCAATTGTGACATCCTATCACAAACATGCCTCCATATTTCTCTCAAACCTTGTATTAACTGCCCTCACCCGTCTGCTTCACAGACCCTGAAATTTTACCTTTAACAATATCATTCTTCATGACTACTTTCAATGCATATGCAATCTAACCCCTTAACACAAGATTACCCATAGAAACATTCCACCTTACTTCCCTTGAACATCAGCCTCATGGCCTTGTCATGCATAAAAGACAGCCCGGTGAAAGGAGCTCAAAAGCCCTGGATTGATGCTGATCTAATACAAGGTACTTAGCCACCCTCCCATGAACACAACTGCCCTCATACATCCTAACCTTCCAGTCAGCACCACGTGGTATAGTCACACCCAGTACATCAGGGACTGATATAATGAAATGGAACCTAAAACCCTAAAGTATCCAAAAAAGCCATTTCCTTTAGTTTCAGAAACAATAAAAGAAATGTCATTCAGCTTTACTGAACGTCACATCATGAGGCGTCATCCAATCATTTCGTAAGATACTAAAGATCTTAACCCCTTTAAAATAAATGCTATATTGGTAACCAGCGTGAATGTGCTTCTCCACATTATATAATCACACACCAGATCAGGAATACAGGCTTCACATTACAAACCTTTGCTCCAGTATGACCCTGCCTGCCAGGTTAGCACCTTCCTTGGAATTTAGATGCATCACCTCATCACCCACATGACAAGCCCCACTTTGTCGGAAATGAACGTACATTCCTATGAACTGTGATTGGGATCTTCAGCTCATGAAATCAGGCCTTGTAAAAGGTTCCCATCCCAAACTCAGTTCCTCAAACAGTAAAAATGTGGGATTTTTCCTTTGATGAGTATGTTGATTTGTTCAGACACTGTTACAAGTGGAAGAAATGCACTGTATTTAGCAGAGAGCAAATCATCTAATGATCTAACCTGACATGGGCACAAATCTTTCACTGATCACAGTTAAACATCAGCACTTAAGGTGCATTCTCTCAGTTACTCTCCTTCAATTGTCCTGTAAACAGGTTGTTGTGGTCTGCAATCTAAGATGTTTCCAATAATGAGCTGCAGGTGTTTCATTAATGCAAATTTGCTGTAACAAATTGCCGACACTGTTTCTAAGGCGTGAACTTTTAAAATGTACGTTGACTGTAATATGATTACATCGCCAACACTTTAAGCACTGTTTCTAAAGCACAATTTTTCTATAATGTAGGGTTGCACCAGAACACAACCATTGCATTATAGAAGACCTACCTGTTTATCAAATCTATACTGGCTTATTGTCTTCCCCTACATATAGTGATATGTTCATTCTCAACTATTCAATCATCTTTGAAAACATGCCTTTCAACTCTGATCAGTGGCTTATGGTTCCGTAACATAGGAACAGGAGGAGACCAACTGTCCTTCAATTCTGTTGCGTTAATGGTTGATTTATCTTTAATGCTGCTTATTCACCTTTGTTCTGTAACTCATAATGCCTCTCCTAAACAGAAGTCCAATCAATCTTAGTTTTCACATTTTCAATTAACAGTTTTTGAGGGAAGAGGGTTCCAGACTTGCATTGCTTTCTGTATAAAGAAGTGATTTCTGACATCACACATGAGTGGCTTACTGCAAAATTTTGTTGTTATGTCCCGTGTTCTGGGCTCCCCTCACCTAAGGAAATAGCATCCCTGAACCTACTCTTCCATCCACCCAGTTCGACACTTTGAACCACCATCACCAATCTCTGGCTAATTTCTATGCTACTCCTTGTTGACAGTTTTCCAAGTTCCGCTGTGAGTACACAGTCACTAGGACATCAACAGCTGCTAAGAGGAACACTTTCCTAAGACTTTCCTAAAGGATGTGGTCAGCAATCCAGAATGTGCTTACTCAATTTAAATACTACATGTATCCTCCTCTTGGCTGTGGACTTGTGGGTCTGAGAAGCAGTGCTTAAGACTGCAGAAAACACTGTACCAACATTTGAACCATGCTAAAACTGACAGGAGGCTCATCAAGCAGAGTGAATGCATGATGAGTTTGGTCATTGAACTGTGCCTTTTACATAGAAATGCTTTGTTGTCAAGGTCAATAACACAGTTGAAACCTGTTTACTGGGGTGCCCTAGTGGATACAAATTGCCCCATTTATCAGATCATCTCTAGGAAGCAAAATCCACCAGTATGATGCAAATATATATAGTTTTATATATAATATGTAACTGGATGCCTGAGAAATATATCCTGTAGGCATTACCCCATTAAGCAGTGCCAACTGTGTTGCAATGTGACTGTGGTGGGACCCCATGTTGATCTGCATGATGTTCTGAACACCAGTCTGTGCTAAGCACACTGCTCGAGGATGAAGAGAGACAGGGGAGCAGGTGCCAGGGTTATTCTTGCTGTTCATTCATTTCCATGTCGGACACCAGGATGTTTTTCTCCATGGATTCGCTGGGCGTTGAGGACGTCCTGCTGTATCGCGCGCTCTCAAAAGCCCCATGGCGTGAGGTCCAGGTTGTTCGCCGTCGGTACAGCAGCACCACCACCACCACCAGCACCACCACCAACACCAATGCGCCCAGCACGTACAAGATGATGTCCAAAGTGTGCCCTTGTGAGCCAGCTGCAAATACAAGCACAAAGCCAGAACATTAAAAAAGGAAGTTCTCAAAATCAGGTCACTGTGTGCAAATGGAAATGGACAACAGAGAAATAGGATGGGATTTACTTACCGGTACCAAGAAGGCTGTTCTCTTGAACTGACAGAGTAAATTTGGAAAGAAAAATGCATTAGTTTAGTTAGCATCAGAAGAATTAACAGTAACAGTGTACAATGGATGTTTGTGACTTGCTGGCCCACCTTATATCACTCCTAATTGAAGCTAATGGGCCACTGTTTACTGTTGCACAAAAGTCAAAATTGTGTTGACTTTTTTGGAGGCCATGACAATAATCAGACTCAGCATCTGAGAGCTATTCGTGGGGGGCAAAAGGATTCAGCAAAGGATTCTGTTCCTCACCTTTAATTCACTGATCTTTGCTGGAAAGTTCATCATTGTGGTTTTGGATGAGGAAAAGGAGGGAAAATCTCAGCTGGGAAATTATATATAATTGGAGCTAAATGGTCATCTTTATACAATCCTGTATTAGGAGTTGTTACCTTCAGGTGGGAGGAGAGAGATTCCCTTAAGGCTGTTTTGTCTAAATTATAATACCAGCCACTTGCACAGCCTTAAATCCCTATCCATCCATCATTGGATCAATGTCATTTTTTTTGTCATATCATGAAATCTCCCTTTTTATTTCTTACCTCTTGGCATTTTGCAGACGATACCTAGTGTGAAACTGGTACAGGGACCAATCCCCCAGATGCCAGTGTTGCTCTTTATCCAATAGCAAGTGTTTGGACTCATTAAACTCATGTTCTCAGTTCCACGAGCCCAGTTTGAATAGTTCAAGACAGTCTTATCAGGCCAGACAAGTGAACCACCTAAGAAAAACGACAGAATGAAGGGCTGATTATACCCAACTGCATGATAACCACACTAACAATATTGCATGGTAACTTTATTAACTACATGATACCATAACTGCACAGTAACCATATATAAATACATTGCATGGTAATTCCATTGAGAGAATACTTCAAATGGTAAACTCCACAACTATAGTAACTCTTAATCCCTCATTGCAACTAAACTGCACAACAATCGCATCAACTACACAAGGTAACCACATCACGTGATAAATGCACTAATTGCACTGTGAGGTAACTAAATTAACTACATCATGGTAATCAGATTAACTGCAATACACTAACCACACTATGGTGACCAGATTAAACACATCACATAGTAACTATACCAATGGATTGCATCAGATAGAATCCCCTAACACCACATTAACTCTGAACCTCTCATGATAAATGCATTACTGTACATCATTGTAACCACATTCACCAAGTATGGTCAACTGCTGTTCTTATTTCTGAAGCTCTTGTTACCATACTTCGAGGGTATTAAAATCAATATATTCACAATTCTTTTTGAGTAATTTATCCTCATCTTACTCCTAAATGGTCCTTTATTCTGAGAACTATGCTACAACATTTTAGATTCCCAGGAGAAATTATCTCAGCACCTTAACCTATCAAGGCTCTTCAGAAGCTTGTATGTTTCAATAAAATTATCTCTCATTTAAAAGCTCAGAGAATACCAGCCCAATTTACTCAGCCTTATGAAGGCACACCTCTCATTCCAGGTTCCATTTAGTGAACCTTTGTTGGACTAACTTTATTCATTCATGACTTGGAGGTACCGGTGTTGGACTGGGGTGGACAAAGTTAAAAATCACACAACACCAGGTTATAATCCAACAGCTTTATTTGGAAGCACTAGCTTTTGGAGCACCGCTCCTTCATCAGGCAGTTGTGGAGAATAAGATCATGATCGCAGAATGTATAGTCAAAGGAGTCCACTTTCATGGAGATGTGATACATTAAACAATTTTACGTTAAATCTTCCATCTTTTCCAACCAGGATCATTCCTCATCACAATGGATGTGTCAGCACTCTACACCAGCATCGCCCATGATGATGGCATCAGTGCAACAGTTTCAGGACTCAATGCCAACAACTGTGAATCTTCGAGCACCATGCTAGAACTCATCTGCTTCATCCTCAACCATAACGTTTTCACCTTTGACAACCAGTTTTTCATCCAGACACACAGAATGGCTGTGGGGACCAAATTTGCACCCCATTTTCATGCACTAGTTCGAACAAGACTTCTTTTCTGCACAGGACTTCCAATTAACACTACGCATCAGATATATTGGCGACATTTTCTTTCTCTGGACTCATGGGTGGGGAGTTACTGAAACAGCTATTCAGTGGTATCAACGAGTATCATCCCACCATCAGACTTACCTTGGACTACTCTTTAGTACCTGTCTCATTTCTATCAAAGATAGGCACCTCAGCACCTCACTGTATCGCAAACCCACGGATAACCTCATGATGCTACACTTCTCTAGCTTCCACCCAAAACATATTAAAACAACCATCCCCTATGGACAAGTCCTCTGCATATACAGGATCTGTTTGGATGGGGAGGAATGTAACAGACACTTTAAAGTGCTCAAGGATGCCCTCATTAGAACAGGATACGATGCTCAACTCATCAACCACCAGTTCCGACATGCCACAGTGAGAAACCGTAATGACCTCCTCAGGAGACAGACATGGGCTGCAACAGACAGGGTACCCTTTGTTGTCCAGAACTTCCCAGGAGCTGAATGACTATGCCATGTTCTTCACAGCCTTCAACATATTATTGATGAGGATGAGCACCTCACCAAGCCCAATCTTCAGGACAACACTGTACAACCCTGTCACAGCAGCCACTGCAAGACATGTCAGAGTATCGACACGAATAACACTGTTACATGTGGCGACACCTCCCACCATGTACGCGGTGAGTACTCATGTGACTCGGCCAATGTGGTCTATCTCATATCCTGCAGGCAAGGATGCCCTGAGGCATGGTATCGAGCAGATGCTATGACAACGGAATAATGGACACCGCGCAACAACCACGATGCAGGTGTGTTCCCTCCCAGTCGGGAAACACTTCAGCGGTCCAGGACATTTGGCTTCAGACTTTGGGGGACCATCCTCTATGGCGGACTACGGGACAAGCAAAAACGCAGAATGGCTGAGCAGAAGCTGATAGCAAAGTTTGGTACCCATGGGAATGGCCTCAACTATAGGTGACCGCACTCTACGATACACTCTCTCTCTCTCACACACACACAAGCAGATCCTCTCTCATACACCAGCTCTCTCTCATATGCACACTCATACACCCCCCGCATTCTCATCCACACAAGCACCTTCTCACAGACACACAGCCCATCACTCACACACACAACCAATCTTACACACACTCACACCACAAGCACACTCACTCTGCCGCTCCTACACTCGCGCACATATAAGTTATGGGGTGAATTTGTTTTTGCAGAATTACATTTTATTTTGCTCAAAGACTGCATGAATCCAATGTAAAATTCTGTAAAACTATGCAGAGGGATTGTCAGTCTGACTCAACATCGGGACACAGACAGACTTCACACCTATTGTTAGAAAATGCTGGTGGGTGGCACGGTGGTTAGCACTGCTGCCTCACAGCGCCAGAGACCCAGGTTCAATTCCCGCCTCAGGCGACTGACTGTGTGGAGTTTGCACGTTCTTCCCGTGTCTGCGTGGGTTTCCTCCGGGTGCTCCGGTTTCCTCCCACAGTCCAAAGATGTGCAGGTCAGGTGAATTGGCCATGCTAAATTGCCCGTAGTGTTAGGTAAGGGGTAAATGTAGGGGTATGGGTGGGTTGCGCTTTGGCAGGTCGGTGTGGACTTGTTGGGCCGAAGGGCCTGTTTCCACACTGTAATGTAATCTAATCTAAAAGCTGAACTATCTTGAGATTGTAATTTAAAGACGTTCTGGGATTTACATATCAAAATACAGAAACCAGCATATCCAATTCTAAAAGATGAAAGATTTAATCTAAAATTGTTTAATGTATCACATCTCCATGACACTGGACTCCTTTGACTATAAATTCTGTGATCATGATTTTATTTGATTAGATTACTTACAGTGTGGAAACAGGCCCTTCGGCCCAACAAGTCCACACCGACCCTCCGAGAAGCAACCCACCCAGACCCATTCCCCTACATTTACCCCTTCACCTAACACTACAGGCAATTTAGCATAGCCATTTCACCTAACCTGCACATTTTTGGACTGTGGGAGGAAACCGGAACATTCGGAGGAAACCCATGCAGACACGGGGAGAATGTGCAAACTCCACACAGAGGCAGGAATTGAACCCGGGTCTCTGGCGCTGTGAGGCAGCAGTGCTAACCACTGTGCCAACCAATTAAAAATCTATCTAACTTCTCCTTAAATTTACTCACTGACCTAGCATCCACTGCATTTTGCAGTCGCGAATTCCACAGATTCACAACCCTATGGGAAAAATAGTTTCTCCTCAACTCTGTTTTAAATTGGCTACCCCTTATCCTAAAACTATGACCCCTCGTCCTAGAATGCCCCACAAGTGTAACCATCTGCTCCACATCTATTTTATCCACACCTTTTATCATCTTGAATATCTCAATTTGATCTTCCCTCATTCTTCCAAATTTCAGAGTACAGGCCCAAACTGGTCAAACTTCCTTCATTCAACAAGCCCCTCATCTCTGGGATCAATCTAGTGAATCTCCTCTGAACTGCCTCCAATGCCACTACGCCTTTCCTCCAAGATGGGGATGAAAACTATGCATAATACTCCATGTGTGGTCTCACCAATGCTTGTATAGTTGCATCAATACTTCCTTACCTAAATATTCTATTCCTTTAACTATAAAAGCCCAACATTCCATTTGCTTTCTTTATTATCTGCTGTCCCTACATGCTAGTTTTCTGTGACTCATGCATGAAGACTGTATACCATGTGCTGTCAACTCTGCCTGGTCTGTCCTGCCGTTGAGACAGGACATATCCAGGAATAATGATAGTGGTGTTTGGGACATAGTCATACTCATGGAATTATACTTTACAGAGAATGTCGGACTGTTGTGAGACTAGTCTGAGACAGTTCTCCCAATTTTGGGGCTAGTCTCAAGGTTAGTAAGGAGGACTTTGCAGGGTTGTGTTTGCAGTTGTTGTTTCTGGTGCCTAGGTAGATCTCAGATGATCCATCAACATCATTTTATTCTTGAGACTTTTGAGCCGTTTGATACAACTGACTGGCTTGATAAGGTCAGAGAGCAGTCAAGAAATAACTACTGGGTTTGGAGTCACACATAGGCCAGATCAGCTGAGGGCTTCAGTGGACCAGGTGGATTTTTACAAGAATTGACAATGATTTTATGATCACCATTAGCTTTTTAAGTCCAGATTATTTTTCCAATTTAATTGAAAATCCACCATCTGCAGTGCTGGGGTTTGAACCTGACTCTACCCAGTCTCTGGATTGCTCGTCCAACAACAATACAACTTTGTTATCACCTCCCTAAATATAATAACTGTATTCTGAATTTGGAGGAAGTGATTCAATTGAAAGTAGGCTAGTTTATGGATTCAGAATTGGAGATGCCGGTGTACAAAATTAAATATCACACAACATCAGGTTATCCTCCAACAGATTTAACTGGAAGCACTAGCTTTCGGAGCACTGCTCCTTCCTGCCACCTGATGAAGGAGCAGCGCTCCGAAAGCTAGAGCTTCCAATTGAACCTGTTGGACTATAACCTGGTGTTGTGTGATTTTTAACTGGATTCAGAAGGTTCAGATCTACATCCATGGTCTCAGCTGGACATGGGTAATTTCACCTGTTGGGATGAAGAACAGAAAATATCTTATTTTTATAACAATTTAATGGTATTTCCTAAAAAACATTTGTGCGGACATGTGAGTCAAGAGCAATATAGGATAAGCTGTGATGCCACACATAGTAAAATAACTTTGTCTCTGAACTTTGATATATAAAAGTCCTTTCTGATAGTATTTCATTGGGTTTCCCATTTCTTTTCGCCTTTAATCAGCCAAAACAGCACAAATTATTTTTTTTGGAAATTTAAGAGCAAATCACACTCAATTACAACCAAGTTTCTGCAACATATTGCATGAAACTAAAAAATACATGGCACCAGAAGCACCAAATTATCAAACAGAGAAAGGAAGATTTTTGTCCCAAAATTGAGAAAGTTGCCCTTTAAAACTAGGCCAACTGCACAAGTTTGTGGAATATTCTGCATTCAGTGATTTGCAGATGATTTTCTGCAGAAACAGAAAAACAATTATTTTCAAAACTAACTGAATTTTGGGCACAACTTACACCAAGGGTGCTGACAGCAGTCAAAGCAGCAATTCCATCTCAATGTATTTTAGGTCTGCTTGTATTCTAATGTGAGAGAAAGGGAAACTGAAAATGGTAAAAATTAAACAATGGCATGTTTAATATAGGGTTAAATGACTTGGGAACAAAAGTATCCCATTTGTCATGTTATTCAAAGTCACTGACAGGACCATTATTTCCTCTTTATTGTCCAGTCACTAAAAGTAGCAAATGTGATTTTTTTCACTGATGGAATTAAAATTTACAGTCTTAGTTCAGCAGGGAGAGGGTTCTGTGCTGTTCATGATAAGGCATCATTACAATGATCGGTCATTAAACAGCCACTAGGCCAAACAACTGCTGTCCCATGAGGGGCTCAACACTATTTCAGTTAGGATTCCTGGCAATTTCTACAACTGGCTCTATTGGTTTGTCTTTTGAAACTGGTGAATGTTTGAGTCCCACTTCCTTTTCTTTACACTGACCATCACTGATCAATTTTTAAAATAAGCTCAAATATCAATAAAAGAACCCTCCTTTTAAACAGTACTTGACAACACTGCCGTTCAGGGAATGTACAATATTCAGATCTAGCTCACTGAGCAAGGTACAAACAATCAGAGTGAGCAGATTCCTCCTGCCCGTAATGTGTAACTCATTCTCTACTCAGCCAGAGCTCAATGAGTAACACTCCCACCTGTAAGGCAGAAACTTGTGGCTTCAAGTCCCATTATAGTGGAATCATGTCTTTGGCTGACGCCTCCAGAATGGTACTCAGGGAGAGGTTTGGGTTGCCATAGCAATATGGGGTGGCATGGTGACTCAATGGTTAACACTGCTGCCTTACAGCATCAGGAACCCGGGTTCAATTCTCACCTTGGGTGACTGTGTGGAGTTTGCATATTCTCTCCTTGTCTGTGTGGGTTTTCTCTGGGTGCTCCGGTTTCCTCCCACAATCCAAAGATGTGCAGGTCAGGTGAATTGACCATGTTAAATTGCCCAGTGTCAGGTACATTAGTCAGGGGATAAATATACGGGAATGGGTCTGGGTGGGTTACTCTTTGGAGGGTCGGTGTGCACTTGTTGGGCTAAAGTAAAACCTCGCAGCTCTTAAACTCAATCCCCCTGTTAATGAAAGCCAAAACACCATATGCTTTCTTAACAACCCTATCCACTTGGGTGGCAACTTTTAGGGATATATGTACTTGCACACCCAGATCCCTCTGTTCCTCCACACTGCCAAGAATCCTGTATTCAGCATTCAAGTTTGACCTTCCAAAATGCATCACTTCGCATTTATCCAGGTTGAACTCCATCTGCCATTTCTCAATCCAGCTCTGCATCCTGTCTGTGTCGCGCTGCAGCCTGCAGTAGCGCTTTATACTATTGACGACACCTCCAACCTTTGTGTCATCTGCCAATTTACTAACCCACCCCTCAACCTCCTCATCCAAGTCATTTATAAAAACTACAAAGAGCAGAGGCCCAAGAGCAGAGGCCCAAAACAGAGCCCTGCAGGACCCCACTCAACACTGACTTCTAGGCAGAATACTTTCCATAAAAAGGCAACCAGAATTGGCTCAAATGGTGTCAAGCATCAGATATGTTGTAGATGTAAGTTGGAAGGAACTGGGCAAGGGACGAGAAAGTACAGTCAAGGTAGGTAACATACTGGCACTTGAGAAGGAAGTAGCTGTGAGCTGAGTGTGTTTGGGGGATTATGAGGCTGTAGAAGGAAGATATCCAGAGGAGATGATCCAGTTGAAGGCAATTTTGGAAATGATGGCTTCATGTTTAATTGTGGGGTCCTGACCCAGAAAAGGCAGGAAGATCATAAATTTTTCTTTGATTTTTCCAGACAAGCTGTTTGTGATGGTTCTATTTCCAGTTCACTTCCTGAAAACATTTTTTTTCAGTTCAACCATTAGTATCCCTTTTTCCCTTGCACACATTTTTTTTGTCACTAATCTTACATTTCACTAATCTTTCCTTTAGCTCTTGTCTTCCACCACCCCTTTGCCTCAGTCAATAATATACTTCTACCTTTACTCCTGGTGTTTATTATGATCCACTACACTTCCGTTGAAAGATCATTGCTGTAAAAGATTCATTCTTCCTCTCTTCACTGGTGCTGCCTGACGTGCTGAGCATTTCCAACATAAATTCAGATTTCCTGCATCTGCAGTATTTGGCATTTATTGAGAGGAGGTGCTGAATGTCTTAAAATGCATAAAGATGAATAAATCTCCAGGACTGGCTCAGGTGTGCCCTAGAACTTTATGGGAAGCTAGGGAAGTGATTGCTTGGTCTCTTGCTGAAATAGCCATGGGCATGATGCCGGAAGACTGGAGGTTGGCAAATGTGTTGCTTTTATTTAAGAAAGGTGGTAAGGAAAAGCCAGGGAACTACATTCAGCTAAGCCTGATGTCAATGGTGGGGCAAGTTGTTAGAGGGGATTCTAAGGAACAGGATTTACATGTATTTGGAAGGGAAGGATTGATTAGGGAGAGTCAACATTGCTTCATGTATGGGAAATTGTGACTCACTAATTTGATTGTCATTTCTTCAAAGAAAAATCAAAGAGAATTAATGAAGGCAGAGTAGTTGTCCATATGTACTTCAGTAAGACATTCAGCAAGGTTTTGCATGCTAGACTGGTTAACGAGGTTAGATCACAAGGAATTACAGGGAGAACTAGCCATTTGGATACAAAATTGGCTCAAAGGTAGGAGATAGAGGGTGGTGGCAGAGGGTTGCTTTTTGGACTGGAGGCCTGTGACCAGCAGTGTGCCACAAGAATCGGTGCTGGGTCCACTGCTTTTTGTCATTTCTATAAATGATTTCAATGTGAACATAGGGAGTATGGTCAGTATATTTGCAGATGGCACCAAAATTGGTAGTGTGTGAATCGTGAAGATAATCACCTCTACAGTACAAAAGGACCTTGATCAGATGGGCTGATGGGCCAAGGAGTAGCAGATGGAGTTTAGTCTAGATAAATGTGAGGTAGGGTGAATCAGGGCAGGATTTATACACTTAATGGTAAGGTCCTGGTGAGTGTTGCTGAACAAAGAGATCTTGATGTGCAGGTTTGTAGTTCCTTGAAAGTGGAGTTGCAAGTAGACAGGGTAGTGAAGAAGGCATTTAATATGCTTGTCTTTATTGGTCAGTGCGCTGAGTATAGGAGTTGGGAGGTCATGTTACAGTTGTGCAGGACATTTCTATAGGAAAGACATTATCAAACTTGAAAGGATTTAGGAAAGATTTACAAAGATGTTGACAGGGTTGGAGAGTTCAAGCTATAGGAAGAGACTGAATACGCTGAAACTGTTTTCTGTGGGACGTCAGAGGTTGAAGGATGACCTTATAGAAGTTTATAAAATCATGAGTGGCATGGATAGGTTAAATAGACAAGGTCTTTTCCTGAGGATAGGGGAGTCCAAACCTAGAGGGAAGAAAGATTTAAAAGGGACATAAGGGGCAACTTTTTCACGCAGAGGGTGGTGCGTGTGTGGAATGAACTGCCTGAGGAAGTGGTGGAGGCTGGTATAATTACAACATTTAAAAGGCATGTGGATGGGTATACAAATAGAAAGGGTTTAGAGGGATATGGGCCAAGTAGTGGTAAATGGAACTAGATTTATTTAGGATGTTTGGTTGGCATGAATGAATTGGACCAAAAGGTCTGTTTCCCTGCAGTATATTTCTATGACTCTATGAAATGAATTTAACCAACCCAGTACCTGACGGATGGCAACCAAACCACATTTGGTTCTATATTATCAAACACATCTGGAGAGGTCAAAGGATTGGCAAACTTGCATTCATGCAACAAGAGGTATATTTCTGTGATTAAGATTAAAACATTTGTTGGAGCTTTACTTTGTACATATTAACTGGACTTGGACTGCTTGACGCTAGATGTCCTTGTCCTCGGCAATTTTACTTTTTAATTCACTTTTGGGATGTGAGTGTTGCTGGCTGGTCAGCATTTATTGCATTCTCTAGTTACCCTTGAGAAGGTAGTGGTGAGTGGCTTGCTCGGCAATTTTAGAAGGGAGTTGAGAGTCAACCACATTGTTGTGGGTCTGGAGTCACATGTAGGCCAGACCAAGGTGAGGATGGCAGATTTTCTTCTCTGAAGGACATTAGACAGATGACAAATGACAATGGTTCCATGGTCCTCAGTAGGTAGATTCTTAATTCCAGATATTTTTATTGAATTCAAATTGCACTGTCGACCATGGCAGGATTCAAATCCAGATTCACTAAACATTAGCTGAGTTTCTGGTTTAGTAGTCTAGTAATAATACTACCAGGCCATTGCCTCCCCTTCATTTCAATGAGCACACATAAATGATCAGTGGTTTTATCTGCAACGAGTTGATAAATAAGACAATTTTGATGGACAAGCTGGTAACACAACAAAGGACAACAGTGTCACCTAGGAGTCAGAAACAGCAGTTACTTTGTGATCGTTGAAAGAGAAAAACTGAATGGGAAATTTTAATATAACAGAATGATTACATGTTGGCAAAGTAGTGTGACCAAAAATAAATAAAAGAACAAAGGCTTGTGGACCCAACCACTCTGCATTTTCAGCTGTCATCTGTAATATGGTCATTATAATCAGACTACCTATAGAATTTGTGCTCTTTACAATTCTGGTCTCCCTCCTGTAGGAAGAATGTTGTGAAACTTGAAAAAGTTCAGAAAGTATTTACAAGGATATTGCCAGAGTAGGAGGGTTTGATCTATCGGCAGTGGCTGAATAGACTGGGGCTGTTTTCCCTGGAGCATCGGAGGCTGAGGGGTGACCTCATAGAGGTTTATACAATCATGAGGGGCATGGATAGGGTAAATAGACGGATCTTTTCCCTGGGTTGAGAGAAGACCAGAACTAGAGGACATAGGTTTGCAGTGAGAGGGGAAAGATTTAAAAGGGACTTATGGGGCAACTTTTTCACACAGAATGCGGTGCGTGTATGGAATGAGCTACAGAAAGTTGTGGAGGTTGGTACAATTACAACATGCTCCTGCCATGGCCAACACATTGTCTCAGCATGCTCCTGCCATGGCCAACACATTGTCTCAGCTCCTGCCACATACTCAGAACAATTACAGCACATACTGGGGTGTACACACAAGGATAGTTATCTGAATCGGAAGGGTTTAGAGGGATGTGGGCTAAGTGCTGGCAAATGGGACTAGATTAATTTAGAATATCTGGTCAGCATGACGAGTTGGACCGAAGAGTCTGTTTCTGTGCTGTACATCTCTATGGCTCTATAAGTAAATAAAGTGAGTATAAATAGAAAGGGTTACAATGTTGCAGTGTCAAAACAAACTTACTCTTGGTGTTATACATGAGACTCAGCCAGGCACCTTTGGTATCATTTTCATATGTCTCCAGATGTTCCCATATAAATACATTTTCTACTTCATCAAGAATGGACAGCAGCTCGGCTCCATGCACTGTTCAAAAATAATTAAAAATGAATTTCAAGAGAAAAGTAGAGTGACTGCAGAACATAACTTGGTTATTCCACAACACCCGCGGCACAGTTGTTAGCACATTGCCTCAAAGCGCCAAATACTCAGGATCGATTCCAGCTTTGGGCTACTGTAAGTGGAGTTTGCACGCTCGCCCCATGTCTGTGTGGGTTTCTGCTCTGGTTTCCTCCCATAGTCCAAAGATGTGGAGTTAGGTGGATTGGCTATGTTAAATTGCCCATAGTGTTCAGGGATATGTAGGTTGGGTGGATTAACCATGGGAAATGCAAGGTTACAGGGATAAGATGGGGTGAGTCTTGGTAGGATGCCCTTCAAGGGCTGGTGTGGACTCGATGGGCCAAATGGCCTGCTTCTACACTGTAGGGTTGCAATGATTCTAACACCCAGTCTCTACAAGATGGATAGAGAATTTGTTATATCTGTAATTGTGTATTTTACTTACCTTTCTGACACAACTGTGCTGCCTCTTTGGGAGTCGCCTTCTTTTCCAAGTGGAAGGAGTAACAATGATTACGGAAGGGGATCCAGGAAGAATCCTGCAGGCTGGTTGGACAAGTTCCAGTGAAAGTTGATTTGCTCGACCAGGACTCTGAGAATAAAAAAACATCCGAACGTGACCAGGACGATCAGAGTATTTGAGAAGATTTGTAGCTCAGGTTATGGATGAAGTTGTTGACTTGCTCGCTGAGCTGCTAAGTTTGTTTGTGGGTGTTTTGTTACCATTCGAGGTAACATCGTCAGTGCACTTCCGGTGAAGTGTTGGTGTCTGTCCGCTTGCTATTTACGTGTTTGGGTCTGCTGGGGTTGGTGGAACACCAACTAGCCACCAAGAGACATGATCAGCTATCACTTGTATCCATACACATGGACAATGAAGAACACCAGTTTGACTGGGACAACGTATCCTTCCTAGGACAAGCCAAACAGAGACATGCATGGGAATTCCTGGAACCCTGGCACTCAAGCTGGAACCCCATTAACAAACATGTAGAGTTGGACCCCATATACCAACCACTAAGAAATGAAACCAGTAATAAAACTGCAACTGACACCACCAACCTCAACAGACCCAAACACATAAATAGCAAGCGGGACAGAACCCCAACGCTTCAGCAGAAGCACACTGATGATGTTACCTAGAATGGTGATGAAATGTCTGTGAGCAAACTTACCAGCTCAGTGAGCAAGTCAACATCCCCATGGCCAGGAAGAGTTTAAATTCTGAAACCAACAGTAGAATCATTCGATTCATAAGAGGTCATTTCCTCTTGATACATTGCCTAACTGCTGCTAACCTATCAATGAACAGGATTACTTGTACAGAGGAACCTTGATTATCCGAATATCAGATTATCTGACAAAGTCACAAGGTTCCAATGCTTGGCTAAACTATGTTATCCGGCATTTGATTAACTGAACAAAATACTCACCATCGTGTCCTTTGGATAGGTTCCTCTGTATTTATGAATAGGAGGAGGCTATTCATCCCCTCAAGCTTGTCCTAACCTTCAATGGTATGCTTGTTTTGTTCGTCAGGGCATTGCGTATAGCAGTTTGGAGGTCAGGTTACGGTTGTACAGGACAATATTTAGGTCACTATTGAAATACTGCGTGCAATTCTGGTCTCCCTGCTAAAGGAACAATGTTGCCAGTGTTGGGGGATTTGGGCATTTGAGCTGTATGGAGAGGATGAATAGACTGGGGTCATTTTCCATGGAGTGTCGGAGGTTGAGGGGTAACCTTATCGAAGTTTATAAAATTATGAGCATGGATAGGGTAAATAAACAAGGACTTTTCCCAAGTGTTGCAGAGTTCAAAACTAGAGGGCATAGGTTTAAGGTGAGAGGGGAAAGATTTAAAAGGGATCTTAAGGGGTAACATTTTCATGCAGAGGGTGGTGTGTGTGTGGAGTAATCTGCCAGAGGAAGTGGTGGAGGTTGGTACAATTACACCATTTAAAAGGCATCTGGATGGGTATATGGATAGGAAGGGTTTAGAAGAATGTGGGCCAAATGCTGGCAAATAGGACAAGATTTATTTAGGATATCTGGTTGGCATGAACAAGTTGAACCGAAGGGTCAATTTCCGTGCTGTATATCTCTATGTCTATGACCCTAATTAATACCTTAACTCCACACCCCATTGAATTATAAATCTAAATTGGATTAAATTTCAATAGTGAATTTCTACTGATGGCTTTTGGTTTGCTAGTCCACTATTCACAATTGCTAAGTTCTGTAGATGCTGGACATAAAAATAGAAAATTCTGAAAATATTTAGCAGGTCCCTGGGGAGAAAAACAAAGTTCAGGTTGACAAACTTCTATCAGAATTGTAAAACGTTAAGAAATGGTAACAAGGACAGAATACGAGGAAAGTACAAAGGAAAGTCAATGATAGGGCAGAAGGCTGGAGAGATTACAGAATTAAACAGATCATGCTGCAAGGCAAAAGGACTGGTGCACCCACAGACCAAGTAAGGATGAACCTTCAATTCATTTTGTTTAAACCATGTTCACTGTTGAATATAATTTGTGTTGATAATTGTCATGAGTATTTTAAAATTTATTCTGGGGATACGAGCATTACTGGCTCGACAGTATTCATTGCATATCTTTAGGTACCCTTGAGAAGCTGGTGGCGAGCAACGTTTTTGAGCTGCTGCAGTCCATCTGTAGATAGATCCACAATGCTGTTAAGAAGGGTGTCCCAGGAGTTTGACCCAATGACACTGAAGTACTGGTGATATTTTTCCAAGTCAGGATGGTGTGTGACTTGGAGGAAAACTTAGTCACAAATGGTACTGAATATTGTGCAATCAACAGCAAGCATTCCCCACTTCTGACCTTATGATAGATGGAAAATCATTGAAGAGTAGCTGATGATAATTAGGCTGAGGACACTTCCCTGAGGAACTCAGTGCTAGAGTTTAAATTACTACTCTCCATCAACTACAACCATCTTTTGAGCCAGGTATGATGGTAGGAAACAAATCCCAAACCACCCACCTTGATGTAGCCTCCGTTTGTGGAGATAATAACCTTCCCTTATTCAGTTCAAACTGACAAACATGCCCACATTCTCTCGTGGATTTGTTGGCATGCCCTGATTAACTTAATACAAATTAGGTTGACTTAGTAAAGGTTAGGCTAACTGCAACTCAACAGCAACAACTTGAATTTATGTGATGCCTTCAAAATAGTAAAACATCACAAAATTCAGTTAGTAATACAGGTTGTTCTGCTATAAAGTGTGTTTTGTTAACACGAATTTGCTGTAACGTGATTGACAAATTCAGGACACTGTTTCTAAAGAGCGAACTTTTAAAACGTGTTGGCTATAATGCGATCACATCGCCAACACTTTAAGTTCTGTATCTAAAGTGCGTTTTTTCTGTAATACAGACTTGCTCAAAACACAACCATCACATTATACCTGTACTCTCAACTCTGCATCAAATCCATGGATTCAGGCCCCCTCCCAATCTGATTTTGAGCTCTGTAATTAGGTTGGCACTCCAGTGCAATATTCAAGGAGTGCATTGTCAAGGCTGCTGCCTTGGGTGTCACATAAAAAGGAGAGCCTAGCTTCCCTTTCACATCAAAGTAAAACATGGCTCTGTGCTATTCTGGCACTAGTTTCACTGACATTCTGAAAAGTATTTAACTTTCAACTAACAATGACAATAAAAAGGTCATATTATTGCTGCATGGGCAGATTTGCTTTGCACAGATTGGTTGCTGCATTTTTACTACCATGATGATTACACTTCAAAAGAGTGATGAGCAATAGGTTGTAAATGGCTCTATATAAATGAAAGTTTGTTCTTGAAAAGCATTGGAATTATAACTGCCCTGATCACTCCATTCTGGATTTCTCTTATTAAAAATAATCCATCACAGCTGTTAAAAGGATATTTAACAGGAATGTTGCTCACTGTCCTCTTTAGCACATCTCAGACCTGTGTACATTTCTGACATTTTCCGTTTTCAATTCTTTTTGATATTGGTCTAGTGATGTCAGTTGAGTTGTCAGCATTAGCCATAGCGTTGAGAACTGGACAGCTCCTAGAAAATGTTCAGATGCCCACCTGAGGGGGAAGATTGGGCCTCACTTTAATGTGTCACCCCAAAGCAGAGTAGAGCAAGTGGCTGTAGTGATCTGAAACAAAGGAACTTGGCTTGTGGAAGAATAGGGAAGCTGAGCAAAGTGGCAGAGTGTTTCCAGGGAACCCCAGCCTGATGAGGTAATGCAGTGCACACACCTAAACGGTGTCTAGAATGAATGTCATTGCAATATCAAAGCATTAGCTTTGTTGTTGTAGGCCAACAGATCTACAGCTGAGAAAATAGAACCAACCAACAACAATGCAACATTTTGTTAAAATTAAATTTTGCACAGGGAACAGTTACACACTGAGATTGAACAGAGGCCAGGAATCCCAATATTCATTGCACAAAATCCTGGAATCCCTGTACTAACAACACTGCAGTATTTGAAGAAGTCGGTTCACCACCGTCATCTCAAAGGCAATTATGCTGCTGAGATGACATAAGTAAATTGCACCTCTTTTTAAAATACAGGGTATCAAATATTGGGGGTTAACAAAGCACACTTTTCAGTCTGAGCATTGACACCGTAGCTCCTGAATCCAATCTTTTGCTACAGTTCTGTATTCATATCCATGAGGGTGGCTATTAGACTAACAATGCCTAACCTTCTATAGTTTAGCCAGCTGAGCCCATGCTGCCTCTGGTATAATGGGGTATGAGACCCAATATTTTGGGGTCCCACTGTTTAGTTACTCTGTGCCACCAGTGGGTGACAGAATGGTGAAATATTCAACGTTGTTTCTCAACATGACAACAATAATAAGATAATGGAATTGTGGAAGAATGTGTTGTCAAAATGCAGTTATGACAATTACAGGAGGTGGTACATGGCTAGATACAGATAGAGAAAGAAGGAGAAACATATATAGTTAGATAGAGATATAGATTGATAGAAGATGCATATGTGAGAAAGAGGAGACAGAGAATAAATAAATGACGAGAAGCTGGAGTAACTGCTTGCTATCTCTGGTAGCAACAAATGAATACTGTAAATTGAGAAAAGCAAACTCCTTTCCAAACAGTGTGGAGAAAGTCTTTATGAAAATTTCATATCACGGTCGGTCCTGGTTTGAGTGTGACATAAAAGATGTGTCACTGAACTGATTATGTTGTGGAGCACAGAATGACGTTGCAATCTGGCTTCCCACCAGCAGATGGGGGTGTTAGTGTCACTGCTGTCTGCAGCCTTCAAAAGGCTACGACAGCACCACCTACAGAGAGGGCCGTTCACTTGTCATGACTGAGGAAAGAATGTGAATACTCTTACATAAGAAAGGGATCATTATTAATGGAATATAGCAATGTGACTAATTCAGAACCTGCAAAAAGTACACTTTATAACAGCACATTTTCAAACAAGAATCCTAAAAACAAAGAACTTGCATTTAAATAGTGCCTTTCATGACCTTGGAATGTCACAAATTGCTTTCCAGCCAGTGAAGTGCAGTCACCATCGTAATACTAAACAGTCCGGTGTAATATTCTTAGTCATTTCATCTCATGTAATAAAGTGCTTAGAGTATTTTCACACACAATGAGGAATATGAATTGAGTGATAATCATTGCCAAACCAACCAGTGCCTGTGTTGTACCACTTAAACTCAACAGATAGTTGGTTTGAAGCTCCAGTGCAATAGGACACAGAGGGTAATAATAAGCTGAGAGAGGAGGAAAGGATTGGCAGGTCAGTGGCGTGGGGCCTGGGGGACAAATTGAGGATCTTCTGGGGAACAGATGTGAGTCAGGCAATTCAATGGAGATACAAAAGAGGAGAGCTTGAATCAGTCAGTAAGGTTAGATACAAAGGAAGACCAGATGCTCAAGCAACAGGAAGTCATAAAAGTGCACAGCACAGAAGGCAAGGCTTTATTCCTTATCCACAGTGAAGGTTGTTAGCTCTCAGTCTTTAAAAAGAATGCCTGAACTACTACAAGAATCTCTTCTATGATGTTTAATGGTGAGTCTACTTTTGTATTCTATACTTCTGCCAATTAAGGAGGTTATTCCATATGCCTTCTTTATAATCTTATCTATTTGTACTGCTACCTTTAAGGACCTGTGCACTTGTTCACCAAGATGTCTCACTTCCTCTACCCCTCTCAGTATGTGGCAAGTGCAGGGAAATGGGGTTAGCATGGACAGACATTTTAGAACATAGAACATAGAAATGTACAGCACAGAACAGGCCCTATGTTCCACGATGTTGTGCCGAGGTTTAATCCTAATGTAAAATATAATCACTTAATCTACGCACCCCTCAACTCACTGCTCTCCATGTGCTGTCCAGCAATCGCTTTAATGTCCGTAATGACACTGCTTCCATCACCACCACCACTGGCAACGCATTCCATGCATTCACAATTCTCTGCGTAAAGAACCTACATCTGACGTCTCCTCTATACCTTTCCCCTAATATCTTAAAACTATGACCCCTCATACCTGTCAATCCTGCCCTAGAGAAAGGTCTCTGGATATTGACTCTATTTATTCCTCTCATTATCTTGTAAACCTCTATCAGATCTCCTCTCTTCTTCCTTCTCTCCAGAGAGAAGAGTCCAAGCTTTTTCAACCTTCCTTCATAAGGCAAGCCCTCCAGTCCAGGCAGCATCCTGGTAAGCCTTCTTTGCACCCTCTCCAAAGCCTCTGTATCTTTCCTATAGTAGGATGACCAGAACTGGACACAATATTCCAAGTGTGGTCTCACCAGGGACTTGTAGAGCTGTAGCAAAACCTCGTGGCTCTCAAACTCGATCCCCTGTTAATGAAAGCCAAAACACCATATGCTTTCTTAACAACCCTATCCACTTGGGTGGCAACTTTGAGGGATCTATGTATTTGCACACCCAGATCCCTCTGTTCCTCCACACTACCAAGGATCCTGTCTTTAATCCTATATTCAGCATTCAAGTTCGACCTTCCAAAATGCATCACTTCGCATTTATCTAGGTTGAATTCCATCTGCCATTTCTCAGCTCAGCTCTGCATCCTGTCTATGTTGCGCTGCAGCCTGCAATAGCCCTTTATACTACCGCCAACACCTCCAACCTTTGTGTCATCTGCAAATTTCCTAACCCACCCCTCAACCTACTTGTCCAAGTCATTTTAAAAAACTACAAAGAGCAGAGGCCCAAGAACAGAGCCCTCTGGGACCCCATTCAACATTGTCCTCCAGGCAGAATAAGTTCCATCTACAACCACTCTCTGCCTTCTGACAGCCAACCAATAATGAATCCAGATAGCCAAACCTCCCTGTAACCCATGCTTCCTGACTTTAAGAATGAGCCTACCATGGGGAACCTTATTCAATGCCTTGCTGAAGTCCATATACACCACATTCACTGCTCGACCTTCGTCGACCTGTCCTGTCACCTTCTCGAAGAACTCAATAAGATTTATGAGGCATGTCCTGCCCCTCACAGAGCCATGCTCTGTGCCTTTAATCACGCAATGCTTTGTCAAATAGTCATAGATCCTATCCCTCAGAATTCTTTCCAAAACTTTGCTGACCACAGACGTAAGACTAACTGATCTGTAATTGCCAGGGATTTACCTATTACCCTTCTTGAAAAGAGGAACAACATTCGCCTCCTTCCAATCCTCCGGTACAACTCCCGTGGAGAGTGAGGCGGCAAAGATCTTTGCCAGTGCCTTAGCAACCTCCTTTTTCGCTTTCCAGAGTAGCCTAGGATAACTCTGATCTGGCCCTGGGGACTTATCAATTTTAATGTTTTACAAAGTTTCCAGCACATTTTGGTCAGCATGGACCATTTTGGGCCAAAGGTCTGTCTCTGTACTGTAAGACTCTATGATTGGTAAACTAATGGAGAAAGTGAAGTCACATGGTGTGCATGGTGTTCTAGCTAGGTGGCTAAAGAACTGGTTGAGTAACAGGAGACAGGGAGTAGTAGTTGAAGAGAATTTCTCAAAATGGAGAAAGGTGACCAGTGGTGTCCACAGGGATCAACGCTGAGGCCACTGTTGTTTGTATTATACATAAATGATCTGGAAGAGGTCATTGTTGGTCTGATCAGTAAGTTTGCAGATGGCGTGAAGATTGGTGGAGTAGCAGAAAGCGTAGGGGACTGAGGTATACAAGATAATGAGAGGAAGAGATAGAGTCAATAACCAGAGAATCTTCCCCAGGGCAGGATTGACTGGTACGAGGGTTCATAGTTTTAAGATATTAGGAGAAAGGTATAGAGGAGACGTCAGAGGTAAGTTCTTTATGCAGAGAGTTGTGAATGCATGGAATGCATTGCCAGCGGTGGTGGTGAAAGCAGAGTCATTAGGGACATTTAAGCGACTGCTGGACATGCACATGGATGGCAGTGAGTTGAGGGGTGTGTAGGTTAAGTGATTATACTTTACAATAGGATTAAACCTCGGCATAACATGGTGGGCCTAAGGGCCTGTTCTGTGCTGTACTTTTCTATGTTCTATGTCAAAGAATACAGGAGAATATAGATAGCCTGGAGAGTTGGGCGGAGAAGTGGCAGATGGAGTTCAATCCAGGCAAATGTGAGGTGATGCATTTTGAGAAGTCTAATTCTAGAGCGATCTATACTATAAACGGAAGAGCCTTGGGAAAGGTTGATGAGCAGAGAGATCTGGGAGTTCAGGTCCATTGTACCCTGAAGGTGGCTGCACAGGTGGATAGAGCGGTCAAGAAGGCATATGGTATGCTTGCCATCATCGTATGTGGCATTATGTATAAGAGCTGGCAGGTCATGTTAAAATTGTACAAGACTTTGGTTCAGCCGCATTTAGAATACTGAGTGCAGTTCTGGTCACCACATTACCAAAAGGATATGGATGCTTTGGAGAGGATGCAGAGAAGGTTTACGAGGATGTTGCCTGGTATTGAAGGTGCTAGCTATGATGAGAGGTTGAATAGGTTAGGATTGTTTTCATTAGAAAAAAGGAGATTCGGGGGAACCTGATTGAGGTCTACGAAATCATGAAGGGTATAGACAGGGTAGCTAGAGATAAGCTTTATTCTAGAGTGAGGGATTCAATAACAAGAGGTCACATGCTCAAGGTGAGAGGTGAAAAGTTCAAGGGGGATATACGCGGCAAGGGTGTACACAGAGGGTGGTTGGTAGGTGCCTGGAAAGCATTCCCAGCAGAGGTAGTAGAAGCAGGCACATTTAAGGTGCGTCTGGACAGATGCAAGAGTAGGTGGGGAGGACAGGGATACAGATGTTTAGGAATTGGACGATAGGCTTAGACTGTGGATTTGGATCGGGCTCAGGCGTGGAGGGCTGAAGGGCCTGTTCTGAAGCTGTAAATTTTCTTTGTTCTTTGATTGTGTATTCCGTTTCACTATTCGACTTCCCTAATTGCATTGCCTTACACTTGTCAGAGTTGAACTCCATCTGCCACTTTTCTGCCCACTCCACCAACTCATTACAAAATTATGAGGGGCATGGATAGGATAAATAGGCAAAGTCTTTTCCCTGGGGTTGGGGAGTCCAGAACTAGAGGGCAAAGGTTTCGGGTGAGAGGGGAAAGATATAAAAGAGACCTAAGGGGCAACTTTTTCATGCAGAGGGTGGTACGTGTATGGAATGAGCTGCCAGAGGATGTGGTGGAGGCTGGGACAATTGCAACATTTAAGAGGTATTTGGATGGGTATATGAATAGGAAGAGTTTTGAGGGATATGGGCTGGGCGCTGGCAGGTGGGACTAGATTGGTTTGGGATATTTGGTTGGCATGGACGGGTTGGACCGAAGGGTCTGTTTCCATGCTGTACATCTCTATGACTCTATTTGAGCTTACGGCTCTCATCTACACTATTCACTACATGGCCAATTTTTGTGACGTCTGCAAATTTCCCAATTATGCCCTCCAAGTTCAAGTCCAAATCGTTAATGTATAAAACAAACAGCAGGGATCCCAACATGGATCCCTGTGGAACACTACTTGAAACAGCTTTCCATTTGCAAGGTCAGTCATCGACTATTGCCCCTTGTTTTCTCAAACTAATTCAACTTTGGATCCAATTGGACACACATCAATTCATATATGTTGTCAAATAGCAAGACTGGAGAATTACAGACATAAAAGAGTGGGTTTTAGGAGAGGTACTGACAGAACTGACAGTGTAACATATTTTAGATTTTTTTAAACTAATAATTTATAAGGTTATGAAGTGCCAGTGTTCAGTAAAAGTTTGATTATTGTTTGGAAGTTACTGTTAAAAATGGTGAAAGTTATTTGCTGTGAGAAAAGAGCAGGGGAATGAGACTAACTGAACAGCTCTTTCAAAGGGTCAAAGACAGTACACACTACTATTACAAAGCATTGTGGCGGGAGCCAATGTTTATGAACGTGACGCCAATTAAACAGCCTGTTTCTACCGGATAGTGTCAAGCTTCTTGAGTGTTGTTGGAGCTGCACCCATCCAGACAACTGAGGAGTATTCTGCCACACTCAAGACTTGTGCCTTGTAGACAGGCTTTGGGGTGTCAGGAGGTGAGTTATTTGTTGCTGTTGTATAATTATTCTCTGAATAAATATTTTTGTAACTTAATACACCCATCTACCTCTGTGACAATTGCTGTGAACTTTTATTTTGAGGGATAATTTGTAAATCAGAATACTCATCTTATAACTTCACCCTGGGCACTCTCAAAACAGCAAAAAACTACATTTATATGCTGCTTTTTACATCATAAAATTCCCCAGAGCACTTTACAGGAGCAACAGAAAATACGACACCAAATCAATAAAGAGATATTAGGTTAGATAGCCAAAAGATTGGATAAAGAGGTAGGTTTTAAAGAGTGTCTTAAAGGAGGAAAGCGAGATCAAGAGTGCAGGGAGGAAATTTCACCGCTTAGAACTAAAGCAGTTGAAGACATGACCATCGATGGTGCAGCGATTAAAATCGGGGGGGGGGGGGGGGGGGGGGGGGTGGGGGGGGGGGGGTGGTGCTAAACAGGTAAGCATTAGATAAATGCAGATACCTCAAAGGGGTTTAAAACAAATTCAACTTCAGGCTATTGTCCAGGAGAGGGATGGAGGGATTGGTAGTTTGGAGTGCAAGTGGAAACAATGGCTTCAGTTTTCTCAATAATTACTTGAAGGCAATTTCTGCTCATCCAGGGTGTCAGATAGACAGTCTGAAAATTCGTAAAAGTGAAGGGGTTGAGTGAAGTCGTGTTAAGGCAGAGCTGGATGTCATCAGAGTACATGTGCATGATGTCACCAAGGGGCAGCATATCAATGGGGAAGGGGTTACGAGAGCTAGAGGTGCAAGAACAGGACGAGAGCCCATTGTATATAATCCTCTGGCTATAAATAGACAGATCAGAATGGAACCAGGTGAAAGCATTCGCATCCACTCAAGCTAGATGACAATGGAGAGGTATTGGAGGAGGACGGTGTGTGTCAAAGGATGCAAACAGCTCAAGAAGGATGAAGAGGGAGAGTTGATCCTTGTCACAGTCACATAGGATGTCATCTGGGACTTTGATCAGAGATGTTTTAGTGCTGAAAGAGGTGGAAATCTAATTTAAACATGGAGATCCAGGATGATAATCCAGGTGTAGGTTTGAGGGGTGATAACATGATTAGGACTTTGCAGAATTATATAGAGTTTTACAGTTAGAAACAAACACATCAGACCACCCAGCTGGCCATGTTGTACATCTTGGCAGCCTCCTCTGTCTCTCCTTCAGCCTTTAGACCTCAAAGTGGACCGGTCCCTGTTGCTTCAGAACAAGTGGAACTTACCTCCAGGCACTTTGCAAATTGCTCCATTTAGCTTCGTCTCACAGGAGGATGGTCGCCACGTCCCGTCCATGTCCATGTGAACGCAGCCCATTTGGTGTGGCTCCCCTTCCTGCCAGTTGATGTAGTCCAACTCCTCCCCACTCAGCCAAGAAAAGACCCTGCCTCCCTGTGTAAGATCACAGCTATTACTCACTGAGGCAAGCAGCAAGGGACAGGGAGAAAAGACAGCAAGAGAGAGGGTGGGAGGGAGGAGGTGAAGCAGAGAGAGAGTGGGAGGTGGAGAAGGAGAGGGAGACAGATAACGAACCAGGGGAAGGAAAGAGAAAAAGAGTGAGAGAAAACAAGTGAGAGAAAAAAAGAGCAAGAAAAAGGGAAAGAAACAGAGAGAGAGAGAGAGAGAGAGAGAGAGAGAGAGAGACACAGAGTGAGAATGAATGAGAGAGAAACAGGAAACAACTACTAGGACTTAACACCTTTCACATGTAAAACAACCTAAGATAATTCACAGATGCATTACAATGCAAAATATGACACTGAGCCATATAAGGAGACATTCGGCCAGATAATCAAAAGTAATGGTGGTAGTTTTTGAGGAATGTCTTAAAAGAGCAAACTATGATGAACAAATGGAGGAGAGGTGTAGGGAGGGTCAACCACCAATGACAAGGTGATTAAAATCAGGGATGAGCAAACAGCCAGAACTTGAGGTGGACGTGTCTCTCAGAAGCTAATAGGTTAGGGGGAACTCATAGAGTTTACAATGTAATTCTGCTTGACCAGGAGCCAGTGTAGATCTGTGAGTTTACTAAACATGATGACCCTTCTGTTGGGATTGCAGGGCTGGGTCTCAACTGGAGAGTGTGTCTAATAGTGTCCCATGCAGTTCTACACGTGGAGGTCAGTGGCAGATGGAGAAAGTGGACAGAAGGAGAAACCGTCAAAAGGACTAAGGTTGCTAATACTCCAGGGTTGACTAGGAGTCTCTAGAAATTCAAGTTTAATCTCCATGAAACAAAATGATCTTCCTTCAACTTTCTGGTATTGGCAGACAATCATGAATGGAAAACAGTACCACAACAGATTTAGTAATTGTAGAGAGATTATGGAATGAACAAACAATCAATTGAAAATAAACAAATGTAACCAGTCAGTGTTAATTGTAAGATTTGTGATTGTGAGCCCATTTAAATCTGAACTCAGAAACACTATGAACAACATTCCTCTTAGGTGCATCAAAATCACACTCCACCCACACCCCCTTCCCTAACTAACATCTCAGTTTAAATCTGCAGTGTAATACTTTACAGACAGGGACAACGCTCAGTGCATAATGCAACTTCAAGGGGCTTTGTGTTTCTTTTTGAAACTGAGATGCATCAATGGTTAGGTGGTGCTCCAAATGGTAGAGATTTAACACAGAGTGGAGATCTGCATTTGTGACTTTGAGGAGTTAGTAATGAACTGTATTTGTGATAAAATGCAACCACTGGAAAGCTAACGGAATTGGGAACAGATCTGTTTTACACCAAGTCATCTAAGAGGCCAATACAACTAACACTGCAATAGTGTCTAGATTTCCAATTAACTTCATCAGCTGTAAAGTACTTTGGGACATCTAGTGGTTATGAAAAGTATGGTATAAATTCAAGCTTTTCTTTATTGGTGAGATATGAGTGGGGAAGTGTCAAACCTGTGCTCCACCTGATCATGAGAGTTTCTTGCATGAGTGAGGCTAAACTTACCCTCACAGTGTTGTGAGGGCTGACAAGGTCAGTGGCCGAGTTGTGAACCAGTACCATCCTCAACAGCAGAGGGGCAAGGGCTAAGAATTGGAAGGGGGGTGGGGTAAGGTGTTTGGGTCAGGTGGAGTCAGTTTGCAAGGACAAAAATATATATCACTGAAATGCAGTTGCTGGTGAACGCTGTGACAAGACTATGAGGTGTTCAGTGCTGTTTCTCGTGCAGAGAGGTGTTGTCACAGTGGTGCTGAAAGGTTTCCTTCAGGTAGGCAGTTAGTAAACAGATTCTGAGTTCTCCCTGGGTCTATTTTTTAAAATGAGGCAAAAGAATAATCAGAAGGTGGGATAAGGGCTCACGTAAATGCATGAAGGCTTTTAGTTTTGCTTCCAAGTAGTTGAAGTTTTGTGCTGGCAGCTAGGGTGAAATTTTAGACAGCAAGACTTCTTCTTAAAGATCAAACGGGCAGATTGTTTTCTTCTGGTCTGGACAGAGACAGCAAATGAGAGCCAGAACTGTGTTGCCAGAATGTTTTTGCCAAAAGGTATGTGGGATGTTGTCTACATTGGAACAGTTCAATTCTTCCTTTTTTTTGTATTTTAACTGTGTTGTACTTAAAGCCTAGTGGTGGACAAATTGAATTACATCTAGTTCAAAACACATTGCACTTGCTTTTAAATAAATATAAAAGTTAAGGCCCAGGCTATCTTCTCACAAAACTTTTTTTTGGGGGGTGGTCTGGTCTTGTCCGGTCCATAACAACACATATGGCCCAACAGTGCCTCAGAACATGCAGCAATGAGAAAAGCTAACATTACTACATGGCAAATCATGTTGATCGATTAGAGAATCCTGCTGACTACTCCAGTCTGTCATCTCACCAACCAGTGGGAAAGAAACACCACAACAAATCTGATAACAAAGTATCAGAGACCCTGACTATATGGGTCAGAACATAAATTGTTGAATAAATAGGCATTATGTATGACTGAATTTCAGTATTGTTGAAAAAAGGAGACCTGCTGTTAAAACTTTTTGTCTCCTACCTATCAGGACACAGACGCAAGAATACCAAATTTCAATGTTAATAATAATTGACACTGCATAAGAAAAGTGTGCTAGTTTGTTGGCAAGTGGAGTTTAGTACATTGAAGTGTTTGTTTGGCGAGCACACAAGAAAACAGTTAACCCAAAGATTTTCCTTAACTTAAAAAAAGCAAGTTGACTCCAGCTTAGTGAGATGATTCAGGGAATATGCACCAGGGAACTGTGACCTCAAGCTGTTGTTTCATGGAGTGTGTGTTTCTGATGTAGGAATGGCAGCCTCAAGCCATCTGCACAGTTGCAGGTTGACACACATGTAAAAACAAATTCCGTGATGTTACATTAACCTTATCAGTTGTATTGGCCAGAAGTATGACCTTTATTTAACTGAAAATATGCAATGCCTGGATATACTTTTATCCTGTTGTGGTTCTGTTCGCTGAGCTGGGAATTTGTGTTGCAGACGTTTCGTCCCCCGTTTAGGTGACATCCTCAATGCTTGGGACCCTCCTGTGAAGCGCTTCTGTGATGTTTCCTTCGGCATTTATAGTGGTTTGTCTCTGCTGCTTCCGGTTGTCAGTTCCAGCCGTCCGCTGCAGTGGCCGGTATATTGGGTCCAGGTCGATATGTTTGTTAATAGAATCTGTGGATGAGTGCCATGCCTCTAGGAATTCCCTGGCTGTTCTCTGTTTGGCTTGTCCTATAAAAGTAGTGTTGTCCCAGTCGAACTCATGTTGTTTGTCATCTGCGTGTGTGGCGACTAAGGATAGCTGATCGTGTCGCTTCGTGGCTAGTTGGTGTTCATGGAAACGAATCGTTAGCGGTCTTCCTGTTTGTCCTATGTAGTGTTTTATGCAGTCCTTGCATGGGATTTTGTACACTACGTTGTTTTTGCTCATGCTGGGTATCGGGTCCTTTGTCCTGGTGAGTTGTTGTCTGAGAGTGGCTGTTGGTTTGTGTGCTGTTATGAGTCCTAGTGGTCGTAGTAGTCTGGCTGTCAGTTCAGAAATGTTCTTGATATATGGTAACGTGACTAGTCCTTTGGGTTGTGGAATATCCTCATTCCGTAGTTTTTCCCTTAGGCCTCTGTTGATGAAATTGCGTGGGTATCCGTTTTTGGCGAATACATTGTTCTTCTTCCTCTTTTAGTAGTTCTGGTGTGCTGCAGTGTGTTGTGGCCCTTTTGAACAGTGTCTTGATGCAATTTCTTTTGTCTGTGTTGGGGTGGTTGCTTTCATAATTTAGGACTTGGTCTGTGTGTGTGGTTTTCCTGTATACCTTTGTGGTGAATTCTCCGTTCGGTGTTCTCTGTACAGCCAGACTACTACGACCACTAGGACTCATAACAGCACACAAACCAACAGCCACTCTCAGACAACAACTCACCAAGACAAAGGACCCGATACCCAGCATGAGCAAAACCAATCCCATGCAAGGACTGCACAAAACACTACATAGGACAAACAGGAAGACAGCTAACGATCCATATCCATGAACATCAACTAGCCACGAAACGACACGACCAGCTATCCTTAGTAGCCACACACGCAGATGACAAGCAACATGAGTTCGACTGGGGCAACACTACTATTATAGGACAAGCCAAACAGAGAACAGCCACGGAATTCCTAGAGGCATGGCACTCATCCACAGATTCTATCAACAAACACATCGACCTGGACCCAATATACCGGCCACTGCAGCAGATAGCTGGAACTGACAACCAGAAGCGGCAGAGACAAACCACTATAAATGCCGGAGGAAAAATCACAGAAGCGCTTCACAGGAGGCTCCCAAGCACTGAGGATGTCACTTAGACAGGGAACGAAACGTCTGCAACACAAATTCCTAGCTCGGCGAACAGAATCTCAACAACGAGCACCCGAGCTACAAATCTTCTCACAAACTTTGAATACTTTTATCCTGTGAAGAGTGCTGATTATGAGTATATGTAAGCAATTGAATCACATCACCAGCCCATGTGAAAATCTTAAATTAATTATTAGTATAATTTTTGATCAGTTCTAGATTGTTCAGTAAGTACCATCGTATCAAGGAATGACATCTAATTTTGGAGGCAATGTTATGAGTTTTGCAAGCATGGGCACGTTATGTGTGGTTAGTATCCTACAGTTGTCAACAGTCAAGAGGTTTAATACAATCTATCCATGGTTTGGACATAGAGCCTAATACCTAGCATCACACCAGCTTGAAATTGATATACCACTTTACTCATTTGTGTGGTAGGCAGAACATCTTTCCATCTTGAACACAACATCATGTTATTGTTCCCTAGTGCATTCTCCATAGCAATGCCTCAGCACAGAATCCACTCACCAACTAATTAGCAAGCTGTTTTCATAGAGAATAAATTGTTGTTCCTTTTGAAGTCTGATATTCTTGCATCTGTCCTGATAAGTGCAAGATGAAAAACTTGCACAATGCGTCTCTTTATCTATTTGTAGAATAATGTAGCACTGTTCAACAAGAGTGTGACAAGAAAATTTGTTGGAGACAACAAATACGTGAAACTGTAAACTATTCAGTATGGTAACAGCATATTGGATAAGATTGCATGTGCCAAAATCATTCTACCCCGTTTCTGTGACAGCTCTTTGCAAGAACAACGCGTTTATTTCTACTACATATTATTACAAAGATCAACAGCTGGCAGATTCTTCATTTGGATGTTGGTTTGTAACAGATCAGAAGGTTTGAACAACATTTGCTAAATGTAACATTTATTATTATGGGTTACCACTTGTAAGACATGTCATATACCCAGGTCATACACCTGCCCATTACCCACCTGCCCCTCTTACTTAGCATAGTTACTGTCCTCTCACACTCAGGCTCCTCCTTCTATAGTCACCTCCTTCAACATTCTCACTCAGCTCCCCACTCTGTCCCTCTCACACACAGATCTACTCTCTACGCCTCTCAAACCAGTTCCCCCTCATCTCTCTCACATTCAGCCTTCTCCCTCCCCAACACTCTCCCACTCTCTCCCCAATTGCCCTTAGACTCCCTGTTCCTCTCCTTGTGTCCTCTTGATCCTCTCAAACTTGTCCTGTCCCTCTCTCTCACAGCCCACCATTGTCAATTTCAAAAACCCTCCCATTGTTGCTCTTTTGAAATGAGTGGAGGATAAATTTGTTGTAAAATCAGCAGTAAATCTATCTTGTCTGCTTGGGTTAAAAATATCCTTAAGGTCTGTTACCAGAAGAGGATTGGGAGAGTATAGAAACTAAGTTGAAGCATAAATATGGACATATATTATTTGGGCTGAATAGTCATTTTTGTGTTGTAATCTCTTTATGTTTCCCTTTCTCCTATAACTGGGATCATTACATCATCATGATCACAGTTGTATCAGCTCACAGTCACAGGCACTTTTATTGCACAGATGGCCAAATTGTAGTGACTAAGCTGTAAATCAGGAATTGCAATATGTCAGCATCAGTTCATTTCAAATTATTTTACCTGTAGCATTTATCTTTCTGCCATGTACGTAGTAAAAGTAAGAGACCTATGACTTTACACTTCAATCAATAAGGTAAAATCCAGAAAAGAGTCTTATTCAGTGAAGTTACCTCTTCATTTGACAGTCCGATCCACAGGGGCAGTCGGATGTTGTTCATAACCTGTGTGAGGAATGCCTGTTGATAGGGGTCCACTACCGTGACCAGAGTTTCATTCCGGGTCTCACAGAGCCAGGCGGCTTCCTGCCAAGTCAGAGGCTTCTGGATAACTCGGTAGGTACTATTCATGTAACTCAGCTTGGATGTCAAGGGTGGTGGGAACTTGGCAGGTGTTGATGGTAGAGACAGGTCTGTGTAGGAACAGAGAGTTAGGGTCAACAGGAATATACAAAGGAACATGCTGCCTCTAAGAAGAGGCAAAGTCACAGTATTCACCTCCCCGCCCACCCCCCACCCCGCAACATGGCCCCCGCTGCTGTGAGTACTGGGCAGTATCTAAACAGCACTAGCTATGTTGCCATGAACAGAAAAACCATGTTTGAGAACATTAATAAACTAATGCAAAGAATATGAGTTGCTGTGGCATTTTATGAATTTGAAAATCGCAAACAAAAGCAACCATAAAGCTGTCAGATGATCACAAAAACCAAACTGGTTCATTAATGTCTTGTAGAGAAGAAATGTTACAGTCCTCTCAGTTACTCAGTCCAAGGACAATGAGGATAGTTAATAAATTCTCACTTTGTCAGATATGCCCAGACCTACCAGATTAAAATATAAATTAACAAAAGTTGAAGAGTAATTTCCCAAACCAGCCTTAAATTCAACATAAACATTTGTGGGCGGCACGGTGGCACAGTGGTTAGCACTGCTGCCTCACAGCGCCAGAGACCTGGGTTCAATTCCCGCCTCAGGCGACTGACTGTGTGGAGTTTGCACATTCTCCCCGTATCTGCGTGGGTTTCCTCCGGATGCTCCGGTTTCCTCCCACATTAGGTTAGGTGAATTGGCCAGGCTAAATTGCCCCTAGCGTTAGGTAAGGGGTAAATGTAGGGGTATGGGTGGGTTGCGCTTCGGCGGGTCGGTGTGGACTTGTTAACATAGAAGAATACAGCGCAGTACAGGCCCTTGGGCCCTCGATGTTGCGCCGATCCAAGCCCACCTAAACTACACTAACCCACTATCCTCCATATACCTATCCAATGCCCTCTTAAATGCCCATAAAGAGGGAGAGTCCACCACTGTTACTGGCAGGGCATTCCATGAACTAACGACTCGCTGAGTGAAGAACCTACCCCTAACATCAGTCCTATATCTACCCCCCCTTAATTTAAAGCTATGCCCCCTTGTAATACCCGACTCAATACGCGGGAAAAGGTTCATACTGTCGACCCTATCTAACCCCCTAATCATCTTGTTGGGCCGAAGGGCCTGTTTCCACACTGTAACGTAATCTAATCTAATCTAATCTAATCATAAACTCTGTCTAAAAATCAATCAAGAGCACTTGTTTGGGTTTTTATCAAATTCTAAACATTAATGACACAAGTTTTGTGGAATTGTGTTAGTTTTTAGGGAGCACATTCAGTTCAGTTTCTTTTCCTGTTAAAATTGAAACCTGGGGTCCTCATAAATGATGCATGGAAGTGAATAGTGCTAATTGTTACTTAAGCTGCTGACAAATCTAATATTTTACCAACTATGCTGTAACAAAAAAACAACATTTGTTCAGAAGGTTGCCTCACTGCTATTTTCTTGAGGGCACTCTGCAAGTGGGGAAACAAAGTCAGTGGATAATGGTGTGAATTGAGTCAACTCTTGTTCAGGTGGCAGGGCTCTTGCCTCTGAGTTGTTACCTCTTGAGACTGAAGCAGAAAATCAAAACAGATAGTCCTCCATGCAAAACTGAGGCAGCTGTACAATGCTGAGGTGCCAACACATAAATTAAAGTGAGGACCCGTCGGTCACCTCAGTGGAAGGTGACCTGGCACAACTTTAAGAGGACTGAGGAGCACTTCCTGATTGCCTGATCAATGTTTATACCTGAAAAGTGTTAGCAATTTGTTGTCATTGCTGCTTATGAGACCTTGCTGTGCACAAACCGAGTCCTCATGGGCTACACTGGCAACTGCACTTTGAAAAAGTACAGTACCTCATTGTCTGAGGTTAAAATAGGCACTACATAAATGTAATTTATTTTTTCAATCAACACACATTTGTGAGATGGAATACTGCAAATACTTTTACAGACCCCATGCTCTCCAGTGCCATTTATTCATTAACTAGAAGACATTTAACATGGTGAGTGACTGGACAGCTTTGTCTCACTCCTACTTTGCACAAACCACTAGGGTGGTTTGCTTCACTGTTTCAAGGTGACAAATACGCAAATGTATACAAATAAAGAGGCTGTGGAACTTCCTAATTTCATCAACAGCTCAAACTGCTTGGGAATTGCTAATGTGCAATTAGTGACCTCTTCTCTCTGAATGAACCCAAACACTGACTCTTCTTCTGGATGATTCTGGTTTAGCTAGGCAACACAGTTTTTCCCCTCTTTCCATTCTTTTCTCTCTAATGTATTGAACTGATCACCTCAAGAGTTTAAAAACCTCACATAAAACAAATATCCAGACACATTACAAAACTAAAAACTATGCCTACTCCTGTAATTTCCAATAAAATGATTATTCTTTCACTTTAGAGCCCAAGCTCTCAAACAATAATGATGTGAACTTCCTGTAGATCTCTATGACCCCCAAACTTGAAATCCCACTTCGATGCAGCAAGTTTTCTCTTGGGCAAGAATATTATAACAGATTGGTGGCTTTCTGAATAGAAGAGCAGAATGCAAATACAAGGAGGTTTTTGTAAATCTTCATAAATCACTGGTTAGATTTCAACTGGATTACTGAGACTGCTGATGAGATTTAACAGAATGATTCCTGGGATGAGGGACAGCAGCTCATGGTGAGATTGTACGAGGAGGGATTGTTCTCCTTACAGCACAGAAGAAATCTGCTGGAGATATTCAATACAATGAAGGGTTTGAATATATTGAGTAACTAGCAAGTGAGTCAGTAACAGTAGATATCAATTTCAAATAACTGATCATTATAAAAGAACAGAAGAGGAAATGAAGATAAATTATATCACATGGAGGGTTAAGATCTGGAACAGATAATTTTGAGGAATCAGATTCCACAGGAAATTCGGGATGTGCATTTAAAAATAATCAATTTATGGGAAAATGTGGAGAAATTAGGGGCATGGAAATAAACTGGACAACTCTTTCAGAGTATGGACAATGGACAGTACACATTGAGAACCAGTAGAATGCTAAAATATTGTATTAGAACACAGACAGCATTTTAACACCTAAGTCTGAATTTTAAAAAATTGTTCACAGGATGTGGGCATTGCTGTCTGAACCAGCATTTATTGCCCATTCCCAACTGGCCAGAGGGCACTTAAGAGTCAACAACATTGCTGTGTGTGTCTGGAGTCATGTGTAAGCCAGACCAGAGGATGGGAGATTTCCTTCCTTAAAGGATATTAGTGAACAAGATGGATTTTTAATGACAATTGACAGTGGTATTACGGTAGGTGAAAGTGAGGACTGCAGATGCTGGAGATCAGAGTCTAGATTAGAGTGGTGCTGGAAAAGCACAGCAGGTCAGGCAGCATCTGAGGAGCAAGAAAACCGACGTCTCGGGCCCTTCATCAGGAAATAACTGATAATTATAAAAGAACAGAAGAGGAAATGAAGATAAATTATTTGTTCCTGATGAAGGGCTTTTGCCCGAAACGTCGGTTTTCCTGCTCCTCGGATGCTGCCTGTCCTGCTGTGCTTTTCCAGCACCATTGTAATCTAGACAGTGGTTTTATGGTCATTATGATAATAACTGCTTCCAATAGCAGGCTGTGTGTTGATAGCTTTCAGACCAAACCAGTTGAGTATGGGATTGGGATTGTTGCTCTAACTAAGCTTCACAATGTGTCAGAAGCTTTGTGGGTAGATCCTGACCATGGTTGTGATCTATTTTCTGTTTGTTAGCATTCATCTAACTAGACTTCAGAACTTGGTGCTGTATACCAGATATAAAGACAAAATAAACTGCTGCTGGATTAACATCAACATGATGAAAGATATTGTTTGACCTGCTTGGAACTTCTTTGTCTTCGAGTGCAAAGAACAGTTGAGTGTCGTAAAATGGAACATTCTAAGCTCAAGGACTACGTGTTCAGTGATACACTAAAGCTCGGGGCAGTTGTCACAGTAGCTCGATGTGGGAACAGCCACTGTCTGAGATCCTTCCACCATAGTATCCTGAGGGGCTGAAAACCACGGAAAGCCTCTCAGGCTATTTACACCAGAGAATATTTGCTTTGAATTGTCAATGTATATTGGAGAAGCAGTCCTGGATTACAAATGGATTCTGTTCCAGAGTCAATTCGCAAGTTGGAATATTGTCAAAGAAGGACAAAATAAAAAGAGCAAAAAGTACAATATAAAAGTACAATAAGCGCTGTGGATATTTACAATTATGTTTCTGTATGGGATTGCATTCGTAAGTACAAATGCTTGTAAGTTGGGAATCCTGTAATTATGACTGATTGACATCAGGTTCCAACTGAGCCTCATGTTTGGTTATTGGCTAATACCTCACAGCAGAATCTAGTCTCTAATTGTTTGAGACCTCTTTGCCATTGGGCCAAGAATGACTCTGTCAGGAATGTGTTGTGGTCACTGTGCAATGACCAGATCCAGTTAGGAAACCTCACCTCTGGGCATCTTCCGTCAGCCCAAATGAAGTTTGGGACTTGAAATGTAAGGGTGTCATGGACATCCCCAACAGTGACTGACTCAGCAGCCGAACCACAGTCACAGCTCAGGAACTCACGCACTTCGACCTCAAGTGTTCTAAGTGAGACCAACTGAAGGAATAAGGCAGTGGGAATACCTTCTTCTGAAAGGGCTTCACGATGCCTCTTCAGAGTTGGGTTCACCATCAACAGTGAGCTTGTTTGCTGCCTCAGCCATCCCCCCATGTGTTAAGTGACTGGCCATTCTGCCATAATTGAAATAGCATGCGGGGTTGGAAAAGGCATTTAACTGTTGGAAAACAACAATGTTCCTGGAGCACATAGGAACTGGTGGAGTTCTGAAACACTAGAAATATACTACTGGTACTGCTACACAGTCTCACCTTCTACAACTGGGAAGACGAGTGTGTGCGCGGTGATTTCAGGAATGTAATGATAGTGGTCAAATTCAAATATTCTAATGGCCATACACACTGAAGGACAGAGTCTGGAGAAGCTGAGCACTTCTAGCCAGCCAGTTCTTTAAAAAACCCCATTGAAATGAAGATCCAACACTAGATCAGCTGCTTCAGGATGAGACTAAGAAAGAATAGCAGTGAAGTACCTCTTACTGTACTGCAAGAAATTGAATTGTGTTGCATTTAATATGATGATAATTTTGAATTTGCTTACAGTTAATTTTTATAAATGTCAATAAAGCATTACATTTTATTAAAAGTGAAATTTGTCACACAGACGTGCAGGGCTGTTGAGTTCCTTTCAGGGTTAGTGATTGATAGGAGAGGGTGATTGAAGCGTAACTGGACCAGAGCAGTTTAAATATTTGAACAGAGTGTATGTGCCAATATGAACAGGATTAAATAACCCATTTCCTGGTTGCATTTTCTCTGTCAAAGTCCTGATACAATATCCCCAGGTTTTAGGTATAAAATCAATTGAATTGCTAAGATTGGAGATGACACCCACTTGATAAGTAATACGTGTTGAAGGGATTGAAGGGAGGCCAGGAATTGGGATGAACAACAAAGACCTGGAAAAGCAAAATGGTGCAACAGGTCTGATGGACTTCCAATTCCCATGTTTTGCTGCTGAAGTTTGACTGGATCATACCTTTGTTTTTCTGACAGATGAAGCCATTCTTATCCCTTGTGCAGCTCCGATCATCCCAGCGCCCAGTGAACTGTGGATGCAAGGCATGCCAGATCACAGCACAGTTTACCTAGGAAATAAAAAAGCAGCTTAGTACTCACTTTAATTTCAATCTCTCGCAACTCTAGAACCAAATATAATCTCTCTAGGCAAGAGGCTGAGTCACCAACCAGCAGTGCAATTTGCAGTGACTGACAGGTTACTGGCTGCACACCTATGTCAGCTAGGTGGGCAGGGCAGTGATTAGTTAATATTGGAGTTGAAAAGTGAAGTAAATTTATCTGTGTCAACCATGGCTCAGGTGGTAGTGCTCTTGCCTCTGAGTCAAAGGCTGTGGGGTTTCAAATCTCATTCGAAAGACTTCTTCACATAATCCAGACTGTGCCATACTAGAAGGAAGTAACTCTTGAATTTGTTAACTTTCAGAATTGACTTTAACATAGACCTTGTTTACTCTCTGAAGTGGATGTGGAAGATCAAGTAATAATATGTTGAGAAAGAGCAGAGGTGCTCGAGACACTATTGATCCTTTAAGCCAGCAAATAATTTGTTCGTAGGACATGACTGTGTGCAAACTGTCTGCTCTATTAACTACATTGCAACAGGGACTGGCATTACAAAAAATGCTTCATTGGCTGTGAAGTACTTTGGGATGTTCTGCAGTTGTAAAAGATGCCACATGAATGCATAGCGTCATTTTAACAAGACTATCTTACATTCGTTATTGGTAACTTTATTTCAGGTTTGTATCTTGTAAACTGAGTTTGTGTTTCCGCTTTGTCTTTACTATTCTCCTATAGTATTCTCAATGTCTTGAACCATCACATTGCAGTTCTGTCTGCTTGCTCAGATACTACACCACAGTGTTTCCAAAGTGGGAAGAGAGCCAGTGAGGGGCAGCATCATCAGTGAGAGATAATCAGGGGAGAAGTTCTTCCATGAAACTTAGAAAGGAACAAGTGAATTAGAAATGGGGTTTGCACAATAGCTTAGAGAAGGAAAGTTTTAAAAAAATATTCTTTCACAGGATGTGGGTGTCATGGGCCAGGTTAATATTGACTACCCATTCTGAATTGCCCTTGAGAAGATGGTGGTGTGCTGCCTTGCTGAACTGTTGCAGTCCATGTGTTGGAGATACAGCCAAAATGCTGTTAGGGAGAGTTTGAGCAGGGAGAGGAACATTAACTAATCACCTGATAACATCACTCAGGCATCATCTGCATAGCAACTTACCAGCTCATTGGTTGCAGAGGACGTGTGCTGGCCTGAAGGCTCCCCTGGAGCCCAGTTGACATATTTCAATGGTTCCTTTTGTAGCCACTGGAAGTCCTTGTTTGTGTCATGCAGACCAATCCAGAGGTCAAAGGTGATATTTGGAAGAATGGTTGTTATAAAGGCTGATGCAAAAAATATAGATAGATCAGATGGATCAATGATGGGACACAGAAAGCACACAATCTCAGAGGTAGACATAGCAAAGAATCCCAAAATCTAATATTACAAATGGAATGGGGGTGGTTTTGATTTTGTGTGAGTGTGCATAATGGATACCATAAATCAGGAATGCAATTATCAAATCATTCAAATTTTATTTCTGAAGGAGTCAAAATTACCCATATCAGTTAATTACCCCGAAAAGCAGATGTAGAAAAATCGGTTTCACAGTTTTACTCGCTTTGATGAAATAATCTTCGAGATTATCTTGGCTGACCCAACTTAATGGCACGGTTTAAATTTGAAAGTTTTTTGAAAAAAAAAAGCGCAGAGCAGACCAGACCCGGAAGCTGGTGTTGCGCAAGCTTACCTGGGTAGGTTTTTTTTCCCCTATAAAAGCGCACAGCTCCAAGGCCTAGGCCTCACTCTCTCAGCGGAGCAGGTAAGGGCGGTTTGGCAGTAGCTGCTTGAAGGCTCGGTGACGTTTGTTTAACGGTTTAAATTTGAAAGTTTTTTTTTAAAAAAGCGCAGAACGGACCTGGAAGCTGGTGTAGGTTTTTTTCCCCTATAAAAGCACGCAGGAGAGGAACCCGAGGCACTACAGAGGTAGTGCCTCCCATCCGCCCTCTAACCTAATAATAAGACCCGTTGTGGTAAGTAGGTAAGTGCTGCATTTTGCTTGTTCTATTCTTTAGACCTAGTTTTTTTTTTAAAAGGTTACTTTTAGAGGGATGGCAGTGAAGGCAGTGCAATGTTCCTCTTGCAACATGTTTGAGGTGAGGGATGCCATGGACGTCCCTCCTGATTACACTTGCAGGAAGTGCACCCATCTCCAGCTCCTCCGAGACCGTGTTAGGGAACTGGAGCTGGAGTTGGATGAACTTAGGATCATTCGGGAGGCAGAGGGGGTCATAGATCGGAGATTTAGGGAAGTAGTAACTCCAAAGATTGCAGACAGATGGGTGACAGTGAGGGGGACTGGGAGGAAGCAGCCAGTGCAGGGACCCCCTGCGGCCGTTCCCCTCAAGAACAAGTATACCGTTTTGGATACTTGTGGGGGGGAACGACTTACCAGGGGTAAGCAATGGGGTTCAGGCCTCTGGCATGGAGCCTGTCCCCGTTGCTCAGAAGAGAAGGGTGGAGAAGAGCAGAGCAATACTTATTGGGGATTCGATAGTTCGGGGCACAGATAGGCGGTTTTGTGGGGGCGAGAGAGACTCACGTTTGGTATGTTGCCTCCCAGGTGCAAGGGTACGTGACGTCTCTGATCGTGTTTTCCGGGTCCTTAAGGGGGAGGGGGAGCAGCCTGAAGTCGTGGTCCACATTGGCACCAATGATATAGGTAGGAAGAGGGCTGAGGATGTTAGGCAGGCTTTCAGGGAGCTAGGTTGGAAGCTCAGAGTTAGAACAAACAGAGTTGTTGTCTCTGGTTTGTTACCCGTGCCACGTGATAGAGAGTCGAGGAATAGGGAGAGAGAACAGTTAAATGCGTGGCTACAGGGATGGTGCAGGAGGGAGGGATTCCAGTATCTGGATAACTGGGGTTCTTTCTGGGGAAGGTGGGACCTCTATAAACAGGATGGTCTGCACCTGAACCTGAGGGGCACCAGTATCCTTGGGGGGAGGTTTGCTAGTGCTCTTGGGGGGGGTTTAAACTAACTCTGCAGGGGCATGGGAACCTAGACTATAGCTTTAGGGTGCAGGACCTGGAGAGTAAGAGAGGTTAGGAACATGGCATCAATCTCAAAGGAGGGTGCCTGTAAACAGGAAAGTGGCTTGAAGTGTGTATACTTCAATGCAAGAAGTATACGAAATAAGGTAGGTGAATTTGCAGCGTGGGTTGGTACCTGGGATTTCGATGTTGTGGCTATTACGGAGACATGGGTAGAACAGGGACAGAATTGGCTGTTGCAGGTTCCAGGGTTTAAATGTTTTAGTAGGGTCAGAGGTGGGGGTAAAAGAGGGGGAGGTGTGGCATTGCTTGTCAAAGATAGTATTACAGCGGTGGAAAGGACAATGGATGAAGACTCGCCATCTGAGGTAGTTTGGGCTGAGGTTAGGAATAGGAAAGGTGAGGTCACCCTGTTAGGAGTTTTCTACAGGCCTCCTAATAGTCCTAGAGACGTAGAAGAAAGGATTGCGAGGATGATTCAGGAGAAGAGTGAAAGTAATAGGGTGGTTGTTATGGGGGAGTTTAACTTTCCAGATAGTGACTGGGAAAGCTGTAGCTAGAGTTCGTTAGATGGGTTGGTGTTTGTCCAATGTGTGCAGGAGGGTTTCCTGACACAATATGTAGACAGGCCAACAAGAGGTGAGGCCATACTGGATTTGGGTCGGGGTAACGAACCAGGCCAGGTGTTAGAATTGGAGGTAGGTGAGCACTTTGTGGACAGTGACCACAATTCGGTGACTTTTACTCTAGTGATGGAGAGGGATAAGTGTGCACTGCAGGGCAAGAGTTATAGCTGGGAGCAGGGAAATTATGATGCGGTGAGGCACGACTTAGGATGCGTGGCTTGGAAAAGTAGGCTTCAAGGGAAGGGCGCAATTGATATGTGGAGCTTGTTCAAGGAGCAACTATTGAGTGTCCTTGATAAGTATGTACCTGTCAGGCAGGGAGGAAAGGGTCGTATGAAGGAGCCGTGGTTTAATAAGGAATTGGAATCCCTTGTTAAAGGGAAGAGGGCGGCCTATGTAAAGATGAGGCATGAAGGTTCAATTGGGGCGATTGAGAGTTATAAGGTAGCCAGGAAGGATCTGAAGAGAGAGCTAAGAGCAGCAAGGAGGGGACATGAAAAGTCCTTAGTTGGTAGGATTAGGGAAAACCCTAAGGCTTTCTATAGGTATGTCAGGAATAAAAGAATGACTAGGGTAGGAATAGGTCCAGTCAAGGATAGTAGTGGGAAGTTGCGTGTGGAGGCTGAAGAGATTGGGGAGACACTGAATGAATACTTTTCGTCAGTATTCACTCAGGAACAGGACATTGTTGCCGATGTGAATACTGAGTCACAATTAATTAGAATGGACGGCTTTCAGGTATGTAGGGAAGAGGTGTTGGAAATTCTGGAAAGGGTGAAAATAGATAAGTCCCCTGGGCCTGATGGCATTTATCCTAGGATTCTCTGGGAAGCAAGGGAGGAGATTGCAGAGCCATTGGCCTTGATTTTTATGTCCTCGTTGTCTACAGGAGTAGTGCCAGAAGACTGGAGGATAGCAAATGTGGTTCCCTTGTTCAAGAAGGGGAGTAGGGATAACCCTAGTAACTATAGGCCGCTGAGTCTCACTTCTGTTGTGGGCAAAGTCTTAGAGAGAATTGCAAGGGATATGATATATGAACATCTGGATAGGAATAATGTGATCAAGGATAGTCAGCATGGTTTTGTGAAGGGCAGGTCGTGCCTCACAAACCTTATTGAATTCTTTGAGAAGGTGACTAAGGAGGTGGACGAGGGTAAAGCGGTAGATGTGGTGTATATGGATTTTAGTAAGGCGTTTGATAAGGTTCCCCATGGTAGGCTACTGCAAAAAATACGGAGGTATGGCATTGAGGGTGAGTTGGAGGTTTGGATTAGGAATTGGCTGGCTGGAAGAAGACAGAGGGTAGTAGTTGATGGTAAAGGTTCATCTTGGAGTGCAGTTACTAGCGGTGTTCCACAAGGATCTGTTTTGGGACCATTGCTGTTTGTCATTTTTATAAATGACCTGGAGGAGGGGCTAGAAGGTTGGGTGAGCAAGTTTGCGGATGATACGAAAGGAGTTGTTGACAGTGAGGAAGGATGTGTCAGGTTACAGCGGGATATAGATAAGCTGCAGAGCTGGGCAGAAAGGTGGCAAATGGAGTTCAATGTAGGTAAGTGTGAGGTGATTCACTTTGGTAAGAGTAACAAAAAGATGGGGTACTGGGCTAATGGTCGGATACTTGGTAGTGTGGATGAGCAGAGGGATCTTGGTGTCCATGTACACAGATCTCTGAAAGTTGCCACCCAGGTAAGTAGTGCGGTGAAGAAGGCATATGGCGTACTGGCTTTTATTGGTCGAGGAATTGAGTTCCGGAGTCCTGAGGTCATGTTGCAGTTGTATAAGACTCTGGTGCGGCCGCATCTGGAGTATTGTGTGCAGTTTTGGTCGCCATACTATAGGAAGGATGTGGAGGAGGTTTACCAGGATGTTGCCTGGTATAGTAGGAAGATCGTATGAGGATAGGCTGAGGCACTCGGGGCTGTTTTAATTGGAGAAAAGAAGGTTTAGGGGTGACTTGATAGAGGTGTACAAGATGATTAGGGGTTTGGATAGGGTTGACCATGAGAACCTTTTTCCACGTATGGAGTCAGCTATTATGAGGGGGCATAGCTTTAAATTAAGGGGTGGTAGGTATAGGACAGATGTTAGGGGTAGATTCTTTACTCAGCGAGTTGTAAGTTCATGGAATGCCCTGCCAGTAGCAGTGGTGGACTCTCCCTCTTTATGAGCATTTAAACGGGCATTGGATAGGCATATGGAGGATAGTGGGCTGATGTAGGTTAGGTGGGCTTGGATCGGCGCAACATCGAGGGCCAAAGGGCCTGTACTGCGCTGTATCTTTCTATGATCTATGATCTAAGACTTAGGTTCATTTGTAGAGCCGATGCAAAAAGAATGGGCCTAATGTACCATAACAATTCTGTGGCCCTGGTCTCCTCACTTCTCTGCTTCCTTTGATCATGGATACAGTGATATCCCTGAGGCAGATGCTCCTTACTGAACCTGTTAGTTACTCTGCGTGACATGCGGAAAGATCCCATCTCTCTCTCTTGCTCCCTGTTCCACATGGGTGACTCACTGATAGGGCAGCCTGACTGGGATTCAAGCAATCTCCAGCCGGCTGTAATCACACTTTGGCATAAACTATACACCACTCGCGGTCTGCACAGCTTCAAAGCAGGCTTTGGGGGTTCTGACATAATATTCATGGGTATTGCAAATCTTTAAATCACCAAACGGAATGCAATTATCTGTTTTATTCTTCCAACTAAAACAAAAAAATTAAACTCATACACAAGTGTGCCTGTTCTTGTATCTATGTATCGTGTGCGTATATTTGTGTATTCATATGCACACCCAGTGTATTTGCTCATGTACTTAGATGGTCTTTGTATGTTGGTATGTGCAAACTCGTGTGTGTATTCACACATGTGTTCATATGTGTGTTCATGATGGTATTCTCTTGTTCATCGTCGTATATTTGCATGTTTGTGTTCACATTCGTGTTCATATTTGCATGCAAGTACACATGCTGGTTTGTGCCTGTGTGTGCATGTTTACATGGTTGTGTCCAAGTCTGTACACCTTTGTGAACATATTTGAGTGTGTACATTCCAAGTGTAGCCTCTACGGCAGGAACTTCTTACTGACCTATCTCAATGGCAGGATACAATGTTGGGACACAACAGAGACCAAAATTAGAGATATTTAAACTGAGTACCCCCATTAAAGTGTTCAAAATCAAATCAAAGACAAATGATAGGTAATGAAATGGAGTCTTGCTGCTGAATGCATACAAACTGTCAACAATCAATACCTTGCTCATAGTGATTAGAGATTGTTGCGAGCAGTCCTCCTGCTCTCTCACAAGCTGCCTTCCCTTCAATCCAGTTAACACGATCCACTTTAGAGTATCCATATATTTTGAAACACTGCAGTGAGGAGGAGAAGAGTTGTTAGGGGAGAATGAAGGAGGAGGCTGCAGAGAATGAGGGAGAGGTAGAAGAATGAAGGACGTGCTTTGTCAAACCTTTGTATGCTTCCCTCGGAGACCAGAGTGAAGCAGTGGAGGGATTCACCAGCTGGTTGACAATCTGACAGGTCACAATGTGCGAACACCCCTCCCGGACTGTCACAATCTTTAATTATACAAGTTGATAGGGTGGTTAGCCCCATATCACAGGGGGATTTTCGAGACAGGTTGGAGAGAATGGCAGATGATGCAGTAAATGAAGGAGGAAAAGAAGGGAGCTAGAAAATAAGAATTGAGAACTGGTGAAAATTAGAGAGGGGGTGGGGGTACCACAGAGACCAAGATTAGGGGACAAGAGGAAAATATAGCAAAGGCAAGAGGGGAGGGAGTGAGAGGTGGTCAGTGAACACATTTTGCATCTTATCGCTTTCTGGCCTGGATTATTAGTGCCCAGGTACACATTCACTCGATGACTGTCAATTGACCATTGTCGAGGTGTCAGCCTGTTGAGTGACCTCAGGAAGTTCTTCCTTTAGAGGGGGTCATCAATAACCATCAGCTCCACCCTCCTCCAAGAGCAGTCAACCTTGCATCAAGAGAGGTCAGCCCATCTCTAACCCAGGTCACTGAACAGCATTTTTCTCTTCAGCATTCTGATTAAAACCAACTCATTCCACAAAGAATGAAGGATCAAATCTGGTTCTGCCAAGCCAATTCAGAAGATACTCTGGTGCAGGACTTGGTGATGAAAATGTTCTGTAATAGACACACAATTGGAAAGCGCTACCACAGGTCAACCTGCCAATATCCACACACTTGCTTAAGATCAAAATATACACTGAAATTCATATGAGAGATGATGCTCTGTAGGTCAGTCCTCTGTAGGCCCTTCAGTGTTACCATTTCCAAATCCCTCCCCCAGTTCAAATTCCCTTCTCAGGACTGCTTCAGGATCTGTGAGGATAACTTGACCATTTACTTGGACGTTGTCATTACTATAGCTAAAGTGTCCAGGCAGCTTAGCAAGTGAGTGAGATGGCTCATCCTTTGGGATCATGTTAAGAGACGTCTACGTTTAAAAAATTAACGTTTGGGATACTACTGCAAAAAAACCTAGGAGAAAATCACAGGTACATTTAATGTACGAAGCCTGGTGTGCTGCTACTGTTGTATGGTTTTGGTTCACCTGGACACATACTCATGATTCACCCAGACACTGGACAGTCTATCCGCCTTCCAATGGGAAGCTAGGACACCAGGATGTTGGGTGTACAAAGTGACTAACAGGGGGATTTCAGGAGTGATGCCTTGGGAAATGGTAGATCACGTGATGAATGCTTCATGGAAGCTGTCCAACCAGAGTTGGCAACCTGAGGTAAGGACAAGCCTGAAAGCAATAGCCAGTGTTCTCTGTAGGCAGCACAGCCATGCAGCTGATGAAGGGCTTCCACTTCTGGAAGCCACTGCCATGCACACACCTGAGAGCCTGTGCAGCAGCAAAAACAAAATTACAGGCAATGTTGGCCCATCTTCCGAGAAAGGGATTGAAGGTTAAGTCAAACTGTCAGTTTGACATGCAAAAAAGCCTTTTGTTACAGACAAACTTTCTATATAAATTGCGTACAGTGCAGTAAATATAAACATGACTGTGGCAAATCATGAGCTGTTAGATCTGGAATGAACATTGTTAAAGATCTTGCACAGGCAAGCCAGCAATGGGAGAATGGGTTAGCTCATGAAATGTCATGCTTACACCAAAAATAAATCAGAAATGTTGGAAATATGCAGCTATTCATTTAACATGGAATCATCAGGATGGTTATCAACCTGAAACATCAAGTCTGTCTTGCTATCCTTAGCTGCTTCCAGAGCTATGGAGTATTTCCAACAGTTTATTTTCATTACAAATTTCTAGCATGCACAGAATTTTAGTTTAGTATTTCTGGATGAAGGCACATCTGTTGAAGCAAATTGTCTTGTTCTCACTAATTCAGGACAATTAACAAGAATACCAATTTAGGGGAAAAACGAACTGTGTTAGCCAGGCTGCTGTACAGAGACAGCAGGGGTACTAGTCAGCGACACATCCTGAAAATGAGATGTTTGCCAAGAGGCTGCAGAGGGACAGAGGTACCAGTCACTGACAAGAGCCAGGAATGTTCAAGTGAAAAAAAAACAGCTGACACGCAGGGGAAAACAGCTTGTGAACTGAGAATGACTGGAGTCCTGGTACTATTTGGTACCAACTATATTTTGCAGGAAAAGGTAAGTTGAGGTAATGCAGAGCCTTATTTGGATGAGGGGCAATGAGCTGATGCTATCTAGGTCCCTGGTCCAGAGCCAATAAGGTAAAGACATGCAATAAGCTGATAAGCCTGGGCCAATGGGAAAAAGACCACATCTTGAGAGAGTTAAGGAAAAAGGATAAAAGAAGGTCTTTGGAGCATGCAGGCAGCAAAAACTGGAGACCAACCATTGCAGAAGCAAAGCGATGTGGTCCAAGATGTGGTGACATCGAGAGAGAGAACAGTGTCTGGCTAGTGTCAGCCCTCCTCAGCAGTAGCAACACAGATACCCTGGTCAGGTATTACCTTTTATGTCCTGTGACAACTCAGGGAGTGTCAAAGAACTTGAGTGGGTGTATAAATAGGTTTTGTTCACTTTGTGAGAGAATATATAAGCTCTTGTTTGTAATAAAATAAAGTAAATATGTGGATTGTTTAATACATAGGTAAAATAACTTGTGAAGTTATGAGAATTGACTCTTCTCTCTGTACATGCCAGTAGCCTGCAGCCGGTGATTGCTGGACTCAAAACAGTAACTAGTGGTTGCCAGACTCAAACAGGCACGAACTACTACATGAGAGGAACTACTACACTCTGTGTACTACCAATCATAGTCCACTTTCTAACCAATCAGCACTCTCCTCTCATGCAATATAAATGTTGGCTTTTCACCAAATTGGTATTCTTGCAAATTGTCCTGATGAGTGCAGATGAAAATCTTTGACAAACTGTGTACTTTTCAGCAACGTGCAAGTGCTGTACTACCAAATGAGTATTTGAATATTAGTTTATCTATGCTTTATTTTAGAAAGCAGACAAACTTTGGTGTGTCGCTACAGAGTTGCACCTTACACTCAACATGAACACAGAAGATCACATTGACACCCACCTAAACAAAAGGCCTCAATCATCACTACACTAAACTGGTTGCAGCTAGGATCCTAACATTGAATGATGCGAAGCAACGTAGGATTGGGTCAGGTGCTGATTGCAAATGAGCACTTATTACAGAGTTTACACCTCTCTTTGGGTCAGTACATTCAATACATCATTAAAATATCAGAACTAGCCTTATTTATGATGATAATACCTTGCTTGCAAATGGGGTCCACCCCCTTGGACAACCACCGGAATGTGTAGATGGCGGAGATGGTAAAGGGGGCTTCACCATGGAGCTGTTTGTCCTTTTACAAATGTACTGAAGGTCATTCAGGCATCTCTGGTCACCCCACACTTCTGAAACCAAAATGAAAACATGTATGTGACAAAGAAGGGGTATGGAGGTGAGAAAAAAAAATGCAATGAACAAGATAGAAACAGATTGAGAGGAAAGCAAAGGAAAGTGTGAGTGAGAAAGAGAAAATAGAATCACAGAATTGTACAGCACAGAAGTAGGCTATTCAGCCCATCTTGCCAATATCAGCTCTTTGAAAGAGTTAATTCACTACAGAAAACACATGAAAGAGAGAATAAGAGATTGAAAGCAAATTAAGTTCAAGAACGAGTGTGAGAATAAGAAAGAGAATGAGAAAGTGAATGAGAAAACATAAGAAACTGAGAGACAGAATCTCTTCGACCCAGTTTGAAACTGTGAATTATATGGAAACGCAGCAGCAGTTCAAGAAGACAGCAGACATGACCTTCTCAAGGGCAATTAGGTACAGTTGATAAATGTTAATAAATTCTTTCCTAAACAATGATGATCACATCCTATGAATGAATTAAACAAAAATACGAAATTTGAAACATAAATGTTTTATAAGGTTATTATGTACCTCAGATTTTGTACCTAGGTACTTTTGTACCTAAGATGGCACCAGGAATGGCAACATGGTATATTTTTCATTGTCCACCTGTATCCTTATTTTTGAGTATGCCTGTACATGACAATAAAAGCTAATTCTAATTCTATTATTTGGGAGTCATATTTGTAATGGGTTTAAAGGGCTAACGAACATCATTTGGCAATCTTATTCCGTTTACAAATTGACACTGGACAAGTACAACAGATATCTTGTGCGCCAGTGAAGAAAATGACAACTAACTCAGAGAAAAAGCCCTTTATGAAGAGGATGAAAAATTATAAAACTTTTGATAGTAATTGGATTCAAAGTAACTTTTGAAAGAAAATTGGGTAAACGTTTAAGGGGAAAAATGCAGGTGTTTGGGAAGTATCAGCAGGCAAACCGGATTAATTGGAAAGGCAAACGACCAAAGAGCTGACAATAGATACAATGGGCTGATTGGCCACCATTTGAATCTATGATAGTAAAATGGTTTACTTCAGCTAAACTGACTACCTGGTTATTTTCACAATCTTGTCTGTGGGACCTTGTCCTACACAAATCGAGTTTAGAATTTGCTACATTGCATGAGTGACTGCACTTCTGAAGTGCTTTCATTTACAGGCAAGAGTTTTAGGATGTTTTATAAGTTCTTCATTTCACATGATGGCTTCCTGCATGGCACAAGTGATAGAGAGCTGGGTGTGAGCGAGTTCTCCAAGAACATATTTACCATAATTGAAACAAATTGTCCACTGAGATTTGACCATCATTTGGTCAAGCTCAACCTGACAAGGGATAACAATGTGATCTCAAGCTGAGGACAGATCGGACAGTATGTGTGACAAGTGTCTCTGTCCTCAATTAATTTACACGTGATAATTGGCACACTTTGTGCTAAAACAGCAGTGAACTACGACTGTTCATGGTGTCCAATCAATATCTTATCAATATCAATCAACAATCAGCAACGTCTGACCAACTGTAGGCTCTAGGGAATTATTAAATCAATCATTGATACCTTCCACTACAGCATCCATTAATCAAAAGGATTCTCATTGTCCGAATCGGCAGTGGTTTCACAATCACCAGCTTCCGATTGTATACTATAATGTTGAAATCTCTGAAATCAAACCACAAACATACAGCTTGAGCTGTTGCTCTGCTCTTATGTGAACTTGGACAGTGCTTTCCTCCAGGCTGTGATGAGCCTGCTTCATATCCAGGCTGGTAGCGGATTCCATGATGGACAAATGTTGCAACCCAGGCCCACTGATAATCTCCAAGTGCAGGAACTTTGGCTAAATTCTCTCTGTCTTTAACCCCCAGTCTCCAAAAGGACAATTTCCATACCCTAACCACCAAAATCAGCAAAGCCAGTCCAGGCTGAGGGATCAAGCCAGATATGGTAGGAAGCAGAGGGTAATAGTGGAAGGAAGCCTGTTGTACTGGAGGCCTGTGACTAGTGGAGTGCCTTAGGGGTTGGTACTGGGCCCATTGCTGTTGGTTATGTATATTAATGATTTGGATGAGAATATACAAGGCATGATTAGTAAGTTTGCAGATGGTACTAAAATAGGAGGTACCGTGGGCAGTGAGGAAGGTTATCAGAAATTGCAGCAGGAACTTGATCAGCTGCGGAAGTGGGCTGTGAAATGGTAAATGGAGTTTAATATAGTTAAGTGTGAGATCTTGCATTTGGAAAATCAAATCAAGATAAGAGTTTCATGGTGAATGGTAGGACCTTAAGGAGTGTAGTGGAACAGAGGGACCTTGGGAGTTCAGGTGTATGGTTCTCTGAAAGTGGAGACACAGGGCAGTGAAGAAAGCTTTTGGCACACTGAAGAAGGGCCTGTGCCCGAAACGTCGAATCTCCTGTTCCCTGGATGCTGCCTGACCTGCTGTGCTGTTCCAGCAATAAAGTTTCAACTTTGATCTCCAGCATCTGCAGACCTCACTTTCTCCTTTTGGCACACTGGCCTTCTTCAGTCAGGGCAATGAGTATAGAGATTGGGAATTATGATTTGGAGATGCCGGTGTTGGATTGGGATGTACAAAGTTAAAAATCACACAACACCAGATTATATTCAAACAGGTTTTTTGGAAGCACTAGCTTTTGGAGCGCTGCTACTTCATCAGGTGATTGTGTAATATAAGATTGTAAGATATAGAATTTATAGCAAAAGTTTATAGGGTGATGTAACTGAAATTATATATTGAAAAAGACCTGGATTGTTTGTTAAGTCTCTCATCTTTTAGAATCCTTGGTATTTTCATTTCTTTCATATGTAAACTGCAAAACTTTGTTTAAAAATTACATTCTCAAGAATGTAATGAGAATGTGAATGTAACTTTTAAACAAAGTTTTGCGATTTACATATGTAAGAACTAAAACCAAAATGGATTCTAAAAGATGAGCGACTTAACAAACAATCCAGGTCTTTTTCAATATATAATTTCAGTTACATCACCCTGTAAACTTTTGCTATAAATTCTGTATCTTACAATCTTATACTCCACAACTACCTGATGAAGGAGCAGCTCTCCGAAAGTTAGTTGGACTATAACCTGGTTTTATGTGATTTTTAATATTGGGAAGTTATGTTGCAGTTGTACAGGATGTTGGTGAGTCTGTCCTTGGAGTATTATGTTCAGTTTTGGCCACTTTACTATAGGAAGGATGTTACTAAACTGCAAATTTACAAGGATGTTGCCAGGAGCCAAGGGACTGAGTTATAGGGAGAGGTTGGACAAGCTATGACTTTTTTCCTTAGAGCGTAGGAGACAGAGGGGACTTTATAGACGTGTATAAGATCATAAGAGGCATGGATAGGGGGAATGCACTCAGTCTTTTTCCCAGGGCTTGGGAATCAAAGACTGGAGGACATAAGTTTAAGGTTAGAGGGGAAAGAATAAAAGGGAACCTGAGGGGCAACCTTTTTTTTTTACATAGAGGGCATATGGAATGAGCTGCCAGCAGAATTGATTGAGGTGGGTACATTAACAACATTTAAAAGGCATTTGGACAGATACGTGGATAGGAAAGGTTTGGAAGAATATGAGCTAAGTGCAGGGGAATGGGGTTAGCGTTGATGGACATTTTGATCGGCATGGACTAGTTTGGACCAAAGGGCCTGTCTCCGTGCTGTAGGATTCTATGACCCTATGTATACCTCAGAAGCATACCAGGTAATGGATTTACAAATTAGGCCAATGGCATAGCTCAGTCTGGTGAAGAAATCTAGTGAAAAGGTATGGTCACGCTTTGATAAGGATGTTCCAAGAGATCATCCTGTCTCTAAACCCAAAGAATATAAGTCACCGTTGAGGTCACAACTGAAGCATTCTGTGCAGTACATTACAGGAAAGATGTAATTATTTTGGAGAGAGTACAGAGATTCACTAGAATGTTGCCAGGGCTGGAGGATTGTAGTTACGAGGACAGACTGGAGAGGTTCAGGTTATTTCCCTTGGAACAGAGAAGCCTGATGGATGACATGAGTGAGGTATATAAAATTGTGAGGGGTTGAGATAGAATAGAGAGGAGTAACCTGTTTCCTTGGCAATGAATTGAAAAACCAGGGGTCATAGATTGAATCTATGTAGTAGATGTGAGGAAAAACTTGTTTAGGCATAGGGTGGTGGGTGCCTGGTTTTTGCTGCCTCAGTTGGTGGTGGAGGCAGAGACTCTAAACGCATTTAAAAAGTACCTGGATCTGGACCTTCATTGCTGTAAGCTGCAGGGCTATGGACCACGTGCTGGAATACCACATTAGAAAGGGCATCTGGGTGTCTTTGGGTTAGCATTGACGAAATGAGCCCAATAACCCCCTTCTGTGCTGTATCATTTCTATAGTTCTAATTGTACAGCATAAGAAGCCTTTTGGCAAAAACAATGACTGCAGATGCCGGAAACCAGATTCTGGATCAATGGTGCTGGAAGAGCACAGCAGTTCAGGCAGCATCCGAGAAGCTTCAGCAAAATCGACGTTTCGGGCAAAAGCCCTTCATCAGGAATACCCATCATGCCTGTGCTGCTCTTTGACACTGTTGTCCAGCAATTCATATTCTCTGGCATTCCCCATTGAGCTGCAAAGATTTCCCCCTTTAAAGTATTTTACAAGTTCCCATTTGAATGCTATTATTGAATCTGGTCCAGCACCCTTTCAGACTGTGCTTACCAAATTATTATTACTGCATTGAAAAGAGAACACCACTCCTCTGATAATCCATTATTGTTATTTTAGTTATGCCAGGACAGGTTTAAGTCTCCAAAGTATGGTGTTTGAGAACCTGGAATGTATTGGGATATATCTAGCCCATAAGGGTAATTTCCTTGTGGCTCTTACCTTTACTGGGTGACATGTAGACACATTTTCTGTCCCGCGAAATAGGTCGTGGCTTCCCTGAGGCCCAAGAGACAAAATTCAGAATCGAACCATCAGACCACCTGGAACACAGAACATGATCAGGACGTCATCATTGCACTGAATCACGGCCTTAATTAAAATCCTTTTTGGCCTCAGTAAGTGACACTTGCGAACTACGTGGGTGTATCACAAGGACAAGATTTTGATTGTGGATATAATTCCTCAAGTTCAAAAAATGTGCTCCCCTTTGCCATCCAGGTTGTGGATATTGGCCATTTACGTCAATCACTTGTAGAACTGAAATCCAGCAAAATGGTTGCTTTACTTAAATTACTGGTGGATAATCTAGCAATTATTGACCATCCCTTGTTGTCCTTGGAGAAGGTGGTATTGAACTACTTTCTTGAACTGCTGCAGTCCATTTAGCATGGTTACACCCACAGTACAATTAGAGATGGAGTTCCAGGGTTCTGACCGAATAACAATGAGGGCCTAAGTCAAAGTCATTTCAACCTAGCTTCATTTCATTTGCACTTTTCTGTACCGATTTGATACAAGAGAACAGCTTGTTATGCTATTGAAGAGATAGCCACATTACTGTCTATGTAGACCAGACCAGATAAGGAAAACAAATTTCCTTCCCTAAAGGACATTAGTGAACATGATAAAAAAACAAAAAAACTGTGGACGCTGGAAATCTGAAACAAAAACAGGAATTACTTGAGAAACTCAGCACATTTAGCAGCAAATACGGAGAGAAGGCAGAGTTATCATTTTTGAGTGTGGTGACCCTTATTCAATGAATGTGGTATGTTTTTACAGTGAATCAATAAAGATTTCTTAGTAATTCCACATTCATTAATTCAACTTAAATTCCATCAGCCATCATTGTGGGATTTGAACCTGTGTCCCTGAACCATTAGCCTGGGCATAATGCTAGCCAAATGACTTAGGCCCTCACTGTTATTCGATCAGAACCCTGGAACTCCATCTCTAATTGTATTGTGGGTGTAACCATGCTAAATGGACTGCAGCAGTTCAAGAAAGTAGTTCAATGCTAGCCTCTCCGTCATTACTCCTCAATAAGTTGGGGAAAGGGCAGCGAGAGTATGACTTGCCACCATATGAAACAGTTGAGGTGAATAGCACATTTAAGATGGAGCTAGATGTTGAATATGTTGTCAGGATGAGATGAAAAGAGATAGGAGGAAGATTGTTTGTAGAATTAACACTGGCATAGATTAGTTAGGTCAAATGGCCTGTTTCTGCTCTGTAACTACGATGTGGTAAAGATTCAGCAGTGTGGGAAGGGTCAGAAACAGGAGAAAATAAGACAAATCAGCCAAGTCAGTAGAATGGAGGAGAGGGGAGAGATTAATGAACAAAATGAAGGTTTACTATTATAAAATTAGTAATGAAATAGAATGAAAGAAGTCAAGAGATTCAAGGTGCAGAATGTGGATGTGACGGGATTCCATACTGTATAAGGATAAATACCACAAACCTGAATCGTCCATCGTTCTCATTGGTGTGAAGGCCAATCCACCAAAATTGGTCCTGAAAGCGGAAGAGCTAAAAAAGAAGTAACTAAGTTAGTTACATGTTGCTGTAGGTATCACTATTTTAATTCAGTCTTTGTGCATTGTTCCAAGCTGACCCTGAGAAGGTGCCAGTGAGCCAACTTCTTGAACTAGGTAAAAACAATGACTGCAGATGGTGGAAACCAGATTCTAGATTAGTGGTGCTGGAAGAGCACAGCAGTTCAGGCAGCATCCAAGGAGCTTCGAAATCGATGTTTCGGGCAAAAGCCCTCCAGTCCATAGGGAGAATGTTTTCTCATCTTGCTGTTAGGGAAGGAGTTCCCATAATTTGACCCAGTTTTAATGAAGGAACAGTGCTTTAGTTCCAAGTTAGGATGGTGTATGTTGGAGGGGAACATGCATTTGCTGGTCTTCCCATGTATCTGCTGCCCTTCTCTTTCTACATGGTAGAAGCCACTGGTTTGAAAGGTGCTATTGGTGAGTTGTCATGTGATTTGTAAATATACAGTTACCATTGTGCATCAGTGGTGGAGGCAGTGAATGCTTAAAGTAGTGGATAGAGTGCCAAATGGACTACTTTGTCCTGAATGCTTCTGTGTTGTTGGAGCTGCAATGTCCAGGTTAGTCAAGAGTATTCCCGCACACCTCTAACTTGTGCCTTACAAATGGTGAGGACCTTTGAGGAGCTGGGGGTTGAGTTACTTCTTTCCCTGTCTCTGACCTGCTCTTGTAACCATAGCATTAATGTTGCTGGCCCAGTTGAGTTTCTGGTCATTTATTCCTTTCCCAATCCCCATTAGGAAATGTAGCTTGCTGTGCTAAAAGACAAGTCTCATCAACTTGTCTTTTAGCACAGCGGAAGTGAAGTTGGAGCGCAGAGCTAGTCGGGAAGGTAAGTGATTGATATTTAAGAACTTACCTCGACGCCAACGGTCTTTTCACAGCAGAGAGCGGCGCGAGCTGGGCGGAAGTGAAGTTGGAGCGCAGAGCTAGTCGGGAAGGTAAGTGATTGATATCTAAGAACTTACCTCGACACCAACGGTCTTTTCACAGCAGAGAGCGGCGCAAGCTGGGCGGAAGTGAAGTTGGAGCGCAGAGCTAGTCGGGAAGGTAAGTGATTGATATTTGAGTGGGTGTGTTCTAGATCCCAGGCCCTACATAGTAGGGCCTCCCTCCCGTCCTCCTTCTCTAACCTAACTTTAAAGTCCACAGGTAAGCTACTCAGTGTTCTTGTTTTGGAGACGAAGTGTAGAGTAATGGCAGCGCAGGCAGTGGAATGTTCCTCCTGCCGGATGTTTGAGGTAGGGGTGACCACCGATACTCCTGCCGACTTCATCTGCAGGAAATGCAGTCAGATCCTGCTCCTCACAGAACGAGTTAGGGAACTGGAACTGGAGTTGGATGAACTGAGGATTATTCGAGAGGCTGAGAGGGTGATAGATAAAAGCTACAGGGACATAGTTACGCCAGAGAACAGAGGTAGCTGGGTAACAGTTAGAGGTGGGAAGGGGAGGAAGCAGGCAGTGCAGGGATCCCCTGTGGTCGTTCCCCTCAACAATAAGTATACCGCTTTGGATACTGTTGGGGGGGACGGCCTAGCAGGGGTGAGCTGCAGCGACCGGGTCTCTGGCACGAGGTCAGGCTCTGAGGCTCAGAAGGGAAAGGGGGAGAGGAGGAGAGCGCTTAGTTATAGGAGACTTTTTAGTTAGAGGGATGGACAGGCGGTTCTGTGGACATGGGTGAGACTCTCGGATGGTTTGTTGCCTCCCGGGTGCCAAGGTCCGAGATGTCGCGGACCGTGTCTTCAGAATCTTTAAGGGGGAGGGTGTGCAGCCAGAAGTCATGGTGCACGTTGGCACCAACGACATAGGTCGGAAGAGGGGTGGGGAGGTCATTCAGGAGCTCAGGGAATTAGGCTGGAAGGTAAAAGCTAGGACGGACAGAGTCGCCATCCCTGGGTTGTTGCCGGTGCCACGTGAAAGTGAGACAAGGAATAGGGAGAGAGTGCAGTTGAACACGTGGCTGCAAGGATGGTGTAGGAGGGAGGGATTCAGGTATTTGGACAATTGGACTGCATTCTGGGGAAGGTGGGACCTGTACAAGCAGGACGGGTTGCACCTGAACCAGAAGGGCACCAATATCCTGGGAGGTAGGTTTGCTAGCATTCTTCGGGGGGGTTTAAACTAATTTGGCAGGGGGATGGGATCCGGACTTGTAGTCCAGCAAGTAGGCTAGCTGTTTGTCAGGATGTCCAAGAATGTAGGGAGGCTGTGAAGAAGGTAGCACTGACAGGGAGTACTTGTGGACACAGAGATGGGCTCAAGTGTGTATACTTCGAGGAGAAAGTGAGGTCTGCAGATGCTGGAGATCAAAGTTGAAACTTTATTGCTGGAACAGCACAGCAGGTCAGGCAGCATCCAGGGAACAGGAGATTCGACGTTTCGGGCACAGGCCCTTCTTCAGGAATGATATTCCTGAAGAAGGGCCTGTGCCCGAAACGTCGAATCTCTTGTTCCCTGGATGCTGCCTGACCTGCTGTGCTGTTCCAGCAATAAAGTTTCAACTCAAGTGTGTATACTTCAATGCAAGGAGTATCAGAAATAAGGTGGGTGAACTTAAGGTGTAGATCGGTACCTGGGACTACGATGTTGTGGCCATCACAGAAACATGGATAGAAGAGGGACAGGAATGGTTGTTGGAGGTTCTTGGTTACAGATGTTTCAGTAAGATTAGAGAGGGTGGTAAAAAAGGAGGGGGGGGTAGCGTTACTAATTAGAAATGGTATAACGGCTGCAGAAAGGCAGTTCGAGGGGGATCTGCCTTTGGAGGTAGTATGGGCTGAAGTCAGAAATAGGAAAGGAGCAGTCACCTTGTTGGGAGTTTACTATAGGCCCCCCATAGCAGCAGAGATGTGGAGAAACAGATTGGGAAATAGATTTTGGAAAGGTGCAGAAGCCACAGGGTAGTAGTCATGGGTGATTTCAACTTCCCAAACATTGATTGGAAGCTCTTTAGATCAAGTAGATTGGATGGGGCGGTGTTTGTGCAGTGTGTACAGGAAGCTTTTCTAACTCAGTATGTAGATTGCCCGACCAGAGGGGAGGCCATATTGGATTTGGTACTTGGTAACGAACCGGGACAAGTGATGGGCTTGTTAGTGGGTGAACATTTTGGTGATGGTGACCACAATTCCTTAGGAAGGAAGATGTGTTGGACATTTTGAATAACTTGAGGATAGACAAGTACCCCGGGCCTGACGGGATATATCCTAGGATTGTGTGGGAAGCAAGAGAGGAAATTGCAGAGCCGTTGGCAATGATCTTTTCGTCTTCACTGTCAACAGCAGTGGTACCAGGGGACTGGAGAGTGGCGAATGTTGTGCCCCTGTTCAAAAAAGGGAATAGGGATAACCCTGGGAATTACAGGCCAGTTAGTCTTACTTCGGTGGTAGGCAAAGTAATGGAAAGGGTACTGAGGGATAGGATTTATGAGTATCTGGAAAGACACTGCTTGATTAGGGACAGCCAGCACGGATCTGTGAAGGGTAGGTCTCGCCTTACAAGTCTTACTGAATTCTTTGAGGAGGTGACAAAGCTTGTGGATGAGGGTAGAGCAGTGGATGTAGTATACATGGATTTTAGTAAGGCATTTGATAAGGTTCCCCATGGTAGGCTTATGCGGAAAGTCAGGAGGCATGGGATAGAGGGAAATTTGGCCAGTTGGATAGAAAACTGGCTAACTGGTCGAAGTCAGAGAGTGGTGGTAGATGGTAAATATTCAGCCTGGAGCCCAGTTACAAGTGGAGTTCCGCAGGGATCAGTTCTGGGTCCTCTGCTGTTTGTAATTTTTATTAATGACTTGGAAGAGGGAGTCGAAGGGTGGGTCAGTAAATTTACAGATGATACGAAGATTGGTGGAGTTGTGGATAGTGAGGAGGGCTGTTGTCGGCTGCAAAGGGACTTAGATATGATGCAGAGCTGGGCTGAGGAGTGGCAGATGGAATTCAACCCTGCCAAATGTGAGGTTGTCCATTTTGGAAGGACAAATAAGAATGCGGAATACAGGGTTAACGGTAGGGTTCTTAGTAAGGTGGAGGAGCAGAGGGATCTTGGGGTCTATGTTCATAGCTCTTTGAAAGTTGCCACTCAGGTGGATAGAGCTTGTAAGAAGGCCTATAGTGTATTAGCGTTCATTAGCAGAGGGATTGAATTCAAGAGTCGTGAAGTGATGTTACAGCTGGACAGGACTTTGGTTAGGCCACATTTGGAGTACTGTGTGCAGTTCTGGTCGCCTCACTTTAGGAAAGATGTGGAAGCTTTGGAGAGGGTGCAGAGAAGATTTACCAGGATGTTGCCTGGAATGAAGAATAGGTCGTTCGAGGATAGGTTGAGCGTGCTAGGCCTTTTCTCATTGGAACAGCGAAGGATGAGGGGTGACTTGATAGAGGTTTATAAGATGATCAGAGGAATAGATAGAGTAGACAGTCAGAAACTTTTTCCCCGGGTACAACAGAGTGTTACAAGGGGACATAAATTTAAGGTGAAGGGTGGAAGGTATAGGGGAGATGTCAGGGGTAGGTTCTTTACCCAGAGAGTGGTGGGGGCATGGAATGCGCTGCCTGTGGGAGTGGCAGAGTCAGAATCTTTGGCAACCTATAAGCGGCAATTGGATAGGTACATGGATGGGTGCTTAAGCTAGGACAAATGTTCGGCACAACATCATGGGCCGAAGGGCCTGTTCTGTGCTGTATTGTTCTATGTTCTATGTTCTAACTGCACTCAAAGTATAACCTTTCAACAAGATGTGGAAGGATAGTTGGCATTTGTTAGGCTTACTATGGTCCCAAAGAGAGTGAAATTGAAAAGTACAATTTGCTTCGGATCTGTCCTCATAGCGGATGACACAAGAAACAATAATGTGGAACCAAGGGTCGAAGTGAGAATGAGGAACTTGAAGAAAGGAGAATTGGGAAAGAAACAGCAATGGGGAAATTAATGGAAGCAAATAGCCAAAAATTCCCCGAATCTGACGACCTATATCCTATGGGTTTAAAACAGGCAGCAGTTCTTTTGACTTTATCTTCCTGACAACTTCGTAAGAATTGGAAAGTATAAAAAGATGATCCTAATATTTAAGAAAGGAGGAAGACAGAAAATGGGGAACTATAGATCAGTTAGCTTGTACCAGTAATTAGAAAATGCTGGTATCTATAATTAGGGATGTGCTAAATGGCCATCTAGAAAATCACAATCTGATTAGGCAGGCAACATGACAGATTTATGAAAGGGAACTCAATTAATTTGTCAAAGACGATTATCATTGAGGGTGTAACTGATGGAATGGATAAAAGGAAACCAGTGGATGTGGATGTGTGCACTAAAGCTGTGTATAATAAAGTAGCTAATTTCAAGTCATTAGAGCTGGAGATGATGATGCTTTGTAGAGTTTGAAGCTCTTCCACTTTTCCCAGTGACTTGTAGTTTTTTATTATTTATTCATGGAATGTGTGCATCACTGGCTGGCCAGCATTGATGTTCTTGAGACGGTGGTGGCGAGGTGACTTCTTGAATTACTGCAGTCACTGTGCTGCAAGTAGACTCTTAATGCCCTTAGGGAGGGAATTGCAGGATTTTGACCCAGTGATATATTTCTATGTCAGGATGGTGACTGATTGGAGGGGAACTTGTTAAATGGTGGTGTTCCCAGGCATCTTCTGCCCTTGTCCTACAAGATGGAAGTGGCCATAGATTTGGAGGGTGCTGTCCAAAGATCTTCGGTTTATTGTGGATGACAATTAAGTATGTTGCTTTGTCCGGAATGGTTGTGCCAAGCTTTCTGAGTGTTGTTTGAGCTGCATCCATCCATCCAGGCAAATGGGGATAATTCCATCACACAGCAGACTTGAGTCTTGTAGATGGTGGACAGAGTTTGAGTAGTCAGGATGTGAGTTACCTGCCACAGTATTCCTGGTCTCTGACCAGCTCTTGTAGCCACTGTATTTATATGGCCATCCCAGTTGAGTTTCTGGTCAATGGTAACCCCCAGGGTGCTGACAGTGCAGGATTCAGTGATGGTAATGCCATTGAATATCAAGGGATGCTGGTTAGATTGTCTTTTATTGGAGATGGTCATTGTCTGGCATTTTGTGTGACATTGTCCAGATCTAATTACATTTGAACATGTATCATAGACTACCATAGAAATTCCTATGGTGTGGAAACAGGTCATTAGGCCCAATGGCCCAGATCGACCTTCCAAAGAATATCCCACCCAGATCCATTCTCCTGCCCTACATTTCCCATGTACTGCTTCAGTATCTGAGGAGTTGCAAATGGTGCTGAACATTGTGCAATCATCAGCGAACATCCCCACTTCTGACCTTACAAAGTCATTAATGAAGCAGCTGAAGATGCTTGAGCCAAGGACACTACCCTGAGGAACTCCTACAGAGATGACCTGGAACTGAGATGACTGACTTCCAACACCCACAATCATCTTCCTATGACTCCAACCAGCACAGTGTTTGCCCCTGATTCCTAATTATTCCAGTTTGGCAAAGGATGCCATAATCAAATGAAGCCATTAATTCAGCTTATTTGTCTATGTTACAATTCTATACTGGAATAAAGAAAACACTTGAGAAAATTGTGTTTTGGATCTACCAACTGACACCGAGAAAAGAAAGTTACAGTGTTTGGACAAAATAAAGGTTTTACTTTCGATGGTTGTAGTTATAGGCAAGGGGACAGACAAGCATTTCTGTTCCTTGTTGTGTGATACCTCCTTGGTGCCAGGGTAAAGGATATCACAGAGAAAGTGCAGAATATTCCATGAGGAGAAGGAAGTGAGCCAAATTTGAGTCACATTGGTACCAATGGTCTGGAAAGAGCAGGTACTAAGGTCAGACTTACAGAGCTAAGGAAGAAGGTAAAGTTTAAGACCTCAAGATTAGCAATCTCTGGATAACTCCTGGTGTCATGCGCTTGCAAGAGTAGAAATAGTAAGATTGGGAGAGGTAATATACGGCTTAAAGCTTGGTGTAGGAGGAGGGGGTTTGAAATTTGTGGAGCACTGATATCAGTCCTGGGACAGAAGGCACCTATTCAAAAGAAGTTGGTTGTCCCTCAACAGGACTGGACCAAGGCCCTTCAAGGAGGTTCAGTTGGAGGAAGGAATAAATTGATAGGGGGATAGGCAGCAGCATATTGGATGAAAAGAAGTGAACATAGTTCATAAAGTGAGGTTGTGGACATGACTAAAGAAAGAGGTAGTACCATATCAGATAGGAGCAAAGTAAGAAGGATAATGAAAAATGAAGAGTCAGATTTACAACATATGTAAATACACAGATAACGGTGAATAAAGTTGGTGAGCTAAAAGCACAATAGAATATGATGTAGTGGCAAAAACAGAAATATGTTCAAGGACAAAATGTTCAGAAAAGATGGAGGAAGAAAGGAAGTGGGGTGACAGTCCATATTAGGGATGACATTACAGTCTTAGAGAGTGCCACCAATCTCTATGATCTTTATTGCATTTCAAGACCGAGATAGGGGAACAAATCTGCAGGTGAATCAGAAAGATGCACAAATACTATCGAGTGGTGATAATAGGGGACTTCAATTACCCAAATATTAATTGGGAAAGTGTAACATTAAAGGGTAAGGAAGGGGAGGAATTTCTGAAGTGCTCATGAGAATTTCCTAGATCAGAATATTTTCAATTTATTTAGAAAGGAGGTATTTCGATATCTAGTGATGAGAAATGAGGCGAGTTACGTGAACTAAGTGTTTGTGGGGCAACATTTCAGTAAGAGTGATCATTGTTTTATAAGATTTAGATTAGTATTGAAAAACCACAAGGAACAACACAATATAGAACTTCTAAATTGAAAGAGAGTGAATTACAATGGTTGGCTCCTTTCTTCTCTGTCTGTTAACCTATGCCAGTGAAATGGAATAATAATCTTCATATTGGATTTATGTCTGAGCTGCAATCGTGTACCCTTCCTCAAAGTGAATCTGAATAAACTGTTTTCCAGATTCCCCTTCCTAATTTAACTAGAGCAGATGTTGGTGCACATCTGTGCAAAACCACTAGAGCTCACTCCGGAGAGCTGAGGAGTTCAGTATCATTTCTTAGTGCATTTTTTCAGTCCTACCTTCTGCAGGGTCTGTCCTAGGAAGGTCAGCTCCTCCTGGCTGTGAATGGAGGCCAGTTCCGCTTTGAACCAGGTACAGATCCGCTGGGCTTGAGGCCAGGTGGAGAGATGCTTAAAGAACTTGTACTCTGCATCCTGGAACTGGAACCACTGGTTGCTTGCAGCATCTGGCAAGAGAAGGCTTTGACTCATTTTGCATCAGCAATGTAAACCAAAAAAATGTTACTCTGAACGAATACAAAGATGAAATTGAAAACAGAAAGTGCTGGAAATACTCAACAAATCAGGCAATATGTAAGGAGGGTGAAGCAGAGTTAACATCTCAGGTCATCAGAGAAGTTCAGTTTAGATCTGGTAACATCACAACCGACAAGCTCCCCTCTAAGTCATATGCCACCCTGACTTGGAACTTTATTCCCATTCCTTCACTGTTGCTGTTTCAAAACACTTTGATTAATTTTTGAGATTACAATAAGTTATCCTTTTTTGATTCATTTTCTCACATCTGTACGTTACTTGGACAAGATTAAGAAATGTAAAGAGGGATAAAGGTTATTTTACTTTGATTATAAAAGGCAGTGTCTGACTGGTACTCTATAAAGGAGGAGAAATTGAGGATCAGGAATGAAGAGTGATGCCCATTCCTGATGAAGGGCTTATGCCCGAAACATCAATTCTCCTGCTCCTTAGATACTGCCTGACCTTTTCCAGCACCACACTCTTGACTCAGATACTCTATAAAGTTGGCATTAATGTAGGAACAAATTAGGGCATTAATAGTGGAATTTTTAAAGCAGATTTCTGAATGGTCTGCTTCCTAAGAACATTTCAAGACTTTAAACTGTCACTATATGGTTCATTGTTTCAGTACATAGTATACACTGTGTGAATGGAGGGAACATGGATGAGACCTTTCAAATACACCTTTCAAAAGGTTCCCAAAGCACAACTATGGTTCATGGCTCCTTCATGAACCAAGAGTCCTCGAGAAGCGAGCCAGACTCTATGGTATGAGATGCCTAACACTCGAGGCGAGGAGTGCATGATGTGAGCTTACAAGCTGCATCATTATCCCGCATCTGTAATGGGAATCTCAGTTATCATTTTTAATGGCCTCTGGAAAAAACTGAACTCTGAAAATCTGACCATGTCTTTCAGTCCTGTCTACTTCATTCCAGAACCATCAACTCTCTTCCTCCATTCATACTCTGCCTCCCCACCCCAACCCATTCAGTGTCTGAGATGGACCCACATCATTTACAACCTTCACAGCCAATTTGACTCTGAGCTGAACTTACAACCACATATTCTCTTCATCATCAAACCACCTACGTCCGCCTCCACAAAGCAGCCAGGTCACTGCCCCAACCAACTAGATTTATTGCTAAAATTCTCTTCGGTCTTTATTACAGTGCCTTGACACTTGACAATTCCAATGTTCTCCTATGATAGCTGGTTTCCCACCTTACCCGATCTTTAAATTTGAGCTCAGCCAAATATGTATCCTAAGCTCCATCTGGCCATCCTCTAGGGCTCCCTGATCTGGCACTGGAAGCATTTTAAAATACTCATCAAATTTGTCAAATCCCTCCATGGCCTCACTCCTCCCAAACCTCCCCAAGCCCAGAATCCTCCAAGAACTCTGTGCTCCACCAAGCTTAGCCTCCTCCTGCCCACATCCATACCTCAGCCAGGATGCACATCCCAATTTAATGTAATACACTGGAGACACATACATATTTTATGGTTGACTGGTTCAAATTTTGAAGCAATTTTGCAGCTACAAGTTAGAACTAAAAAGCCAGGAACACGAATCTCAATGAAGTTGAAACGCTGAAGTCAGAAATCAATAATGACAGATGACAATTGCACACCAAACAGGAGAATGCAACAAATGAAGCTAAAACACATAAATGGAATGCATCAATACATTTTGAAACAATTTTTGACTATCCTCAAACTGATTACGTCTCCCTGTGAATAAGACTGGTAAAATAACAAAAGTTTAGGTGAAGCTAGATAAGCAGGAAAAGAGCAGACCTGCATGGCCGACCATGTTCCTATTACAATAGCTGTGTTTTGCTATTCCACACCATTATAAAATGCAACATACCTTCAGTGCCCTCTGGTTCCTTCACAACAGCTCCTGTGGGACAAAGGAAGAATTGATTAGAACAGTGTAAATTCCCAAGACATGTCACTCCTTGGTTAGCCTATGGTTTATACCTATCAGCAGGAGTTTCCAAAGGCACTGTGTGCGCTAGTGGTCACAGCCACTGCATTGATGTGTGCTACAATAAAAAGCGCAAGTACTGTGTGTGCAAGGAGCTACATGTCAGATTTAGCACACATGTTGCACATGGATCTCTGGAACAGCAACAGACAAAAGAAAATAGAATTAGTTTGGAATTTGAGCTGGAAGAACTAGAGTAAGGTGGTTTGACTGGACCTTCAGGGACTAGGTCACTGGGACACCAGGTTCTACCTGAGAGACAGGTATTAACATCAAAGGATGGAGTAATGAAGGAAGTCTAACAATCATTGCCTTTACAGAAAGGTGGACACATGGGTTGGAATGCTTTATCTCCCTTTCCATCTTCATTTGATCCCTACTGCTTCCTCACCTGTAATGGGGCTTTGCATGTAAATTAGTCAATTAGAAAACATAGGTGATTTGGTGGTGATGGAAAAATACAGCCGTGATTGGATGATTGGAGAAGGGGAAGCACAAAAACTGCTCAGTTGTGTAGATTAGATTCTCTACAGTATGGAAGCAGGTAATTTGGCCTCAACAAGTCCACACCGGCTCTCCAAAGAGTAACCCACCCCCCTACCCTATATTTACCGCTGACTAATCCACCTAACACTATGGGCAATTTAGCATGGCCAAATCACCTGACCTGCACATCTTTGGATTGTGGGAGGAAACTGGAGCACTCCCAGGAAACCCACACAGACAAAGGGAGAATGTGCAAAGTCCACACAGACAGTTGCCTGAGGCAGGAATTGAATCCAGGCCCCTGGCGCTGTGAGGCAGCAGTGCTAACCACTGAGCCACCGTACCACTGAGCACTTCTGGATATAAAATAATTGAAGGCAACCTGGAAAAAATGTCATTTCACTGTGACAGGAGGTGAGCAAATCTGCCAACTTAATAGCTAGAATTAGCTTCAAGATAATGACTACGTCATCACCTGACATGGAAGAAGCTGCTGACGCCATCTTTGAAGGCCACGAGAATGTCCTTTGTTGTAGCAATCATCCCAGCACCCATTCTCCAAACTCAGACCTGCAAGATTACAGCAACCCCCCTCCACCATCCACAGAGGAATTCTACTGGAGATGTGGGCATAGCAGAAGCAGTATCCTGGGTGGCTGCATAGTTCAGTCACACCTTCCTGCATGTTGCTCTGGTGTGGGGGAGAAAGGCTAAGAGACATTCACACCTAGCCATGCAAGACTGGTTGTTATCACGGAGTAGACCAGCAGCCATAGCGCTTTCCAGAGAACTTGTTTGGAGTGCTACAACTATGTTAACAACCTCTGCCGCTGTGCAGGATGGGTGTCACTTGTCCCTTAGGATGCCAGCCAATTCATTAATGTGGTGGGATGTGAAAGACCACCACTTCAGTAGAAATGAGTGGAGGTAACTACATTTCCTTGGAAAGGAATGACACAAGCTCTGTCAAGGGAGGCAGTCCTGACACTATTGACCCATGCAAGGTGGCTGCATCATGGCCAATGCCACATGCATACTATAAGGCAGACATGTGGAAATAGGCACAGTGTATAGTGATAAAACATTGTGCTTGCTCCAGTGTAGCTCACCATTACTGTTTTTCCATCTTTCCACAGCAGTAGCATGTTTGCAATGTCAGAGGGCCCAGACTCGTGACACCTCGTCTCAATGGCACGGCTAGCTGATTACTATGGCAAAGTGCCACGAAGATCCACAGCTGAGATGAAGGAGCCAGAAGTGAAGATGTTCAAGGGTAAAGTGACTTTAATGACTACTGGCAAGGTCCTTGGTACAAGATCACAGATATCACTTACCACACGCCTGGTAAGTCCACAGCACTGGCTATTGGTCATCTCTAGGTAGCTCCACCTTCGTAAGTGGATCCTGTGTTGAGAGTTTGGCCTCTGCTGCCTCCTGCCCTCTTTCTATCCAATGCCATTCTCCTCTCCCATCTCCTTGCCACCTGTGCAGTTGCCTCAATCCCAGCAGCTCAGTCCTCCTTTGTCCCGCTGACCCTCTCAAGGGGCTAAGGGTACTCCAACTCAATACCTGGGAAACCATTCCACCTCTTCAATAGTTTCCAACTTTGATGAGCTCTTAACAAGCTTTTAAAGTATTAATTAGCCTTGATCAGGTGATGAGTGTTCACCCATCCTGCCTTCCTTCACCCTGGTTAACATTGCCGCTGCCCTGTAGCTGACACTTTGTCTGGCACTGGTATTTTCAGCACTTGCCTGCTTTCAGTGTGGTCTTTAGATAACCCTGAATGATCAGTCCCAAACATTTTATTTCCAACTTGCTGGCAATTTGAGTGCAGAGTAAAGGTTAGATGCTGAATAATCCATTATGTGCTGACAATGATGATATCGTCAATGGTATCATCATTGTCAGGTTTTCTCCACCTCCACCATTACCAGTGAACTGACACCAAAGGACGAAAATGGCTCAGACTGTTACATCACACTTCAGAGGACATCTAGATTCTGATGTTGAAAGACACATACTTTGCTGTAGAGATCTTGAAGAGGAACTATATTGTTTGTAAAACCTTTCTTCAGCAGATGATCATGAGTTCTGAGTGTGAACAGGCTGTGAATTCTCCTTATTCCTTTCTGACACTATTTTATGAGAAATTAAGACTCTTAATAAATGGGTATTTTATTCATTGTAAAGAAGTTAAGAAATAAGCTGACATAGAATTAATATTTTCTCTCTACAAAACCATAAACAATTCTAAAACCATCATTCTAAGTTAGTAGGAAACCAGCGGGTGGAGTGTATTATGTATGCAAGTGCTTAGAGCCAGATGATGTTCCTGGCATAATATAATTGACCTTGAGCTGGGAAGTGGGCAAAAAAGGTGATCACCCTGACTTTTGGGTAGCTATTCTACTCATAGGGTAGTAGGGGTCACATTGGTATGGACAAAAGAAACTATTAGCCCCTAGGAATGAAGCATATGAGTAAGTGCTCAGTGATAGGATGCAGTCCTCATCGAGGGGCAGTCCTTATCTGGCAGCTGCCTTTTTCAGGTGTATCAGGAATAATGGAGAAAGACCTAGGAAAGACTTTTCTAATACTTTGACTGGAGAGCAGGATGCTGTCTCCATTAGCTACAACAGTTTTAAGACTTCTTTCCAGCTCCGGTGACCTAGAGGTTGCCAAACCTAAACTGCTCTTCTGCTGTGTAGATCTTTTCTCTCAATGGCACTGGCTTATGTTCCTTCTCTGCTGGCCTCTTAGTAAACACCAGTAATTATTTCATCAGGTCTTTTAAATTAAGTCACATCATTTTTTAGAAAGACTGTTCCGACCCACTACTTGAGAAAAAGTCTCTGGCCCTTGAAAAAAAAAACCTTGATAGAACTCAAAACAAAAAACCCGTTTATCTCTACTTTAGAACCCAAGTCCCCAAATACTAATTTATTATGAACATTCATCACATGTCAACTGTAGCTTTCAAGATTGAGGTTAGGTCAGGTAAGAGTATTGTGGGACATGGAACAAAGGGGGGTAAATGCACTTGAGGTACAGATCAACTGGAATGGTGGTCCATGCTTGAGGGTGGGATTCAGTGGCCTCTTACGTGTCCTTGGTGCTACTTTTTCACTGATAGAAATGATTCGATCAATACGTTATTCTTGATGCCAATAAACAACCCGTTTTGAGTAGTTTGATGGCCATTTTATATAAATACCCTTTAACTGAGATTCTATGTTTTAATGTCAGAGTATGACAAATGAATATTTACCAGTCATTTTACATGCACTTTTTTGACATGGATTTGACCAAACTTTACTTCAAATAATAACATACAACAGACCTGCCAATTGACTGTCATCAAGCATGATTTCATTAAGTCTAATAAAGTATGCTGTGTAATTATTCATGCACTCTTCCTACTTGTCACTTTGGAGACTTCAACTTTTGCTGGTTGTAAGAGATCCATTAGGTTTAATGTGAGACGAAGAAAGAGCATGAACTGAAACAATACTTTCCGATGGCGATTACACTTCAAAACATATTTGACTTCATTGGCTGTAATGTGCTTTTTGATGTCGTGAAAAGCGCCAAATAAATCAAAGTCTTTTTTTCACAATTCCCAAAAATGACTTGCAGCAAATGAATTACTCTTGGAGTGCAGTTGTTCCATCGCTGTGCTATCACAACTAAATGCAAAGCCAACCAAAATAACAATCAGATCAAGGGTTTTTGGAATATTGGCCAGGAATTGTGGCAAACACTCTGCTCTTCTTCCACTACACCATGAAATTGCTATGTAACTTCAACCAACAGATAAGCTGATGAAGAGTCACCAGACTCAAAATATTAACTCTGCTTTCTTCCCACAGATGCTACCAAACCTGCTAAGCTTCTCCAGCTATTTCTGCTTTTGTTTCAGATAGGCTGAGATTCTATACCTGCCAACATTGTCTTACTCTGCACTGCAATATCAGCCTAGCAGCTAAAGAGAGTGGAGCTTAAATAATCTACCAACTCAAAGAGGAGAAGTGACATTTGATGAATTGTATTTATTTAAACTGCACTTTAATGGCAGCTATCCATAATTCACACTTTGAATCCAGGACATAACCTTCTCTAATACATAGTTGATAGAACTCTTTAATGTGTTTCATATTTTCCCTGAGGATTTGTAAAACTCACTGATCTAAGTCAAATCATTTGCCCTCTTACAGTTGTCTTTGAAAACATTGAGCTTAATGCTGTGCAGCTGGTAATATCCTGTGTAAAGCCCAGAATTCAAATTCTCTATCAATTTCTTTATATTTTTAAGGACAGAATGCCATTTTCAATGGATAGAATTTGCAAGTTCGCATCTGGCCCATTAGTACAAGCTCACTAATCACTAGATTATGATTGAGATTCCACGATGTTCCTTTATTTAGCACAAATCACCTTCTGACATAGCCAACAGAGGTGTTGACAGTCTGCTCATCTTGACATTATGTACGCTCCAGACTCAACTGCACTTCCTCTAACTCAAATCCATTCTTTACATGCTATCTGGCTGCAACACATTGACTAGCACTGTGGCTCTTCTAACAGGTAGAGAGACTCCATATGCTTTCAGCCAGCTCACTGAAAAATGTGTCTAACTTTCAATGCCACTTATATCCAGCAGGTGCCCCCCTAATGCATATTACTGTAACATTTCAAAATATTTCAAGACAACAGGAATGATCCATCATTCATTTCTTTACAGGGGTGAGATTAGTAATAAATGACATCTTGCAACCAGTCCTGGGAATTTCTTTGCATGTTAAAATAACGTGTGCAATTTACGTGGGGGTTGAGTTGTCCAGAAGTAATATTAAAATCTGATCATATCCATAAGAACAAAGCAATAATCACTTAAGACAAAGAGTTGTGAGAATGTGGAATACATTCCCTCACAAGGTCACAGAAGCACAATCTAAAATAATGTTTCAGATGGAGTGATATATTTACTATTTAGGAAATGGAGGCATTTGGGAAACTTGCAGAAAAGAGATAAACACCTTCACAATTATGAAACGTTAAAGTAAGATGCACAGTGTCAGATTATTTTCATTGGACAGTGAGAGGGCAGTGAGAGAGAGCGAGAGAGAGAGCAGATTCAGGTAAATGACAAAAAGCAGTCAGGGACATTCCACGAGTAAAAGTGACAAAAAAAAGCTCTTCACAGAATTATCTGGAACACGTTTATTCTGAATCCATAAATGATTTCCAAAGAGACGGATACTTCAAATATTTATCGTAAGGTCTGGGAAATGAGTGGATTATACTGGGCGGGATCCCCTTTTATTCACTCATGGGATGTGAATGAAGTAGCTGAAGTTGATTTGGCTTAGGACACTACCCTGAGGAACTCCAGCAGAGATGTCCTGAAGCTGAGATGTTTGACCTCCAACAATCACAACCATCTTCCAGATATGACTTCAACCAGTGGAGAGTCTGCCCCCGATACCCACTGATTCCAGTTTTGCTAGGGCTCCTTGATGCCACACGCGGTCGAATACAGCCTTGATGACAAGGGCTGTAACTCTCACCTCACCTCTGGAAATCAGATCTTTCATCCATATTTGAATCAAAGCTGTAATGAGCTCAGGAGCTGAGTGGTCCTGGTGGAACCCAAACTGGGCATCACTGAGCAGGTGCTGCTTGATGGCAATGCTGATGATACCCTCCATCACTTTACTGATGATTGAGAATAGACTGACGGGCGATAACTGACCAAGTTGGATTTGTCCTTTTTGTACAGGACATACCTGAGAAATTTTCCACATTGTTGGGTAGATACCAGTATTTTAACTATACTGTAACAGCTTGGCTAGGGGAGCAGCAAGTTCTGGAGCACAAGTCTTCAGAACTATTGCCGGATAGTTGTCAGAACCCATAGCCTTTGCAGTATGCAGTGTCTCCATGATGTCACGTGGAGTGAATTGAATTGGCTGAAGACTGGAGGAAGCTGAGGTGAATCACCCACTTGGCATTTCTGGCTGAATGTTGCTGCAAATGCTTTAGATTTATCCTTGGCGCTGATGTGTTGGGATGTTTGTGGAGTCTCCTTCTCCAATAGTTGTTTAATTGTCCACCACCATTCTCGACTAGATACGGCAGGACTGAGGAGCTTAGATCTGATCCATTGGTTGTGGGATTGCTTAGCCTTATCAATTGCTTGCTATTAATGTTGTTTGGTATGCAAATAGTCCTGTTTGGTAGCTTCACCAAGTGGATATCTCATTATTAGGTATGTCTGGTGGTGCTCCTGACGTGCCCTCCTGCACTCTGCATTGAACTAGGGTTGATCCCCAGGGTTCATAGTAATGGTTGAGTGGGGTATATGCTGGGCCATAAGATTACAGATTGTGCTGAAGTACAATTCTACTGCTGTTGATGGCCCACAGCACTTCATGGATACCCAGTTAAGTTGTTTGATCAGTTCGAAGTCTGTCCCATATAACACGGTGATAGTGCCACACAACACAATGGAGGTTATTCTCAATGTGACAGTGGGACTTGGTCCCCACAAGAATTATGCGGTGGCCACTCTTACTGATACTGTCATATTATTGGGTATGGGCAGTAAGTGCGAGATGGAAATAGACTGGAGGATATTATTAAGGTGCATGGGGAGTGAGTCAGAGATTGAGATTAGACAAGTGAATATGAAAGGATATGATAAAAAAATCATTGATCATTCAATAATTCTACACTGTACATCTGTCTAATACGATGGTTCCCACAATTTCATTCTCAAGCACATTAGTACCAGGTTTGCCTGTGGAAGAACCTGTGCCAGCTGAACTAACGGCCTCCTGAAGCTTGCTTGCCTGGAACTCAAAGGGAAGAAAGGGAGATTTATTCATGAATATTATGCTAGGGGACTCAATAACTCAATACCCGGTGTGGTGCACAGCAATACTGACTTACATGCAGGTTATGAACCTTGCTGAAGCTTGGTATCACTTGCAGAGCTTCATTTCCCTGAAAGTATTCTTTTGGATTGTTCTTTCAGCCATCCTTCACTGCCATTCCTACCTTTGCGGATCTTACAGATCCAGTCCAGTTGATTCTCACAGCGTACTGCTCGCCATAGTGAGGAGGCAATGTCAATGACTCCACAGCGTCGGACGCTATCATCTTCATAGACATCTCGTCCAAAGTTGTTGTAGGAATACTGCGCAAGAATGCAATAGGTTTAGGTTACTTACACTGCCCATAATTTTCTATGTGCCAATTACTTCTATCCAAATTGTTGTTCCAGTTCTAAGGAAGGGTCACTGGTCCCAACTCTGGTTAACTCTAATTTCTCTTCACAAATGATGCCAGATCTGCTAAGCTTTTCCAGCAATTTCCATTTTTGTTGTTGTTTCTAATGCTGTCTTTGATGCTGTTCCTTCATCTACCTTCCCATACACTGCACCTTATACAAAGTGCAGCTGCATTGTCTCATCCTTGCAAAGTTGGTTTAGCATTACATTTTAACTAATATATTCTCAAATTCCTCCATGTTCTCACTCTGCCCTACCTCTGCAATCTCCTGCACCTTCTGTTCTTGCACTTAATTGCTTACAGTTCCTGCTTTTCATTCCAGCCACCCATTATGACAGTTTTCAGCTTTTTGCGTGTAATCGGGAAAATACAGTTCTGAAGAAGGGTCACTGGACTCGAAACATTAATTCAGCTTTTTCTCAACAGTTGCTGCTGAGGTTCTTCAGCAACATCTGTTCTTGTTGCAAATACATATGCTGTCTAACATGGAACAAACTGACACACCAAAGATGTTTAATTGTGTGTATGATATCTCAGGGGAAGGGGAGCTTTGTACACAAGTGGAGTGTTATAGTGGGGAATGCAAACTTATTCTGTCACACTGCAATGTACAAACCTGTCCCTATTCTTCCCACTCAAGCAAGTCAGCCTGTGACTTGGTTATTCAGACAGATACTCACCCCAGTTCCATCACTCCATGCCCAGCTTTGTTCTGTCCCTGGGTTTCGTCGGTTCAATCCAAGCCAGAACCAATGATAATCGTGATCCTCTGACTCTCTACGAAGTAGAAATAGACAATGACTCATTTTCATCATACTTCATAAATTTATAGTAAACATTTTATTAAAAATAATTCAATTTTTCATTGTTGGATTATTCTGTTTACAGAGACAGGACAGAGTCGCCTGCAGTAGAGGCGCCACAGTGGTCAGTAGTTAGCACTGCTGCCTCACAGTGCCAGAGTTTGCACATTCTCCCCGTGTCTGCGTGGGTTTCCTCCGGGTACTCCAGTTTCCTCCCACAGTCCAAAAATGTACAGGTTAGGTGAATTGACCATGCTAAATTGCCTGTAGTGTTAGGTGAAGGGGTAAATGGAGGGGAATGGGTCTGGGTGGGTTACTCTTCAGAAGTTCGGTGTGGACTTGTTGGGCCGAAGGGCCTGTTTCCACACTAAGTAATCTAACCTTCCAAAATCAAAGCCAGCTCTGCTCTGCTTTGCTGTGACTGTTTCAAATAAAGTCAATCAAAAATGAGTGTCAGCATACATGTTAATTACCGTACGGGAGAGAATCCGCTAATCTGTTTCATCCACTAATCCTTCAGTAGTCACTTGGTTTGGAGTGTGTCCATGGGCCCAATGGTTAGCATTACTGCCTCACAGTGCCAGAGGCCCAGGTTCGATTCCAGCCTTGTAACTGTGTGGAGTTTGCTCATTTTTCGGGTGTTCTGGTTTCCTCCCACAGTCCAAAGATGTGCAGTTTAGGTGGACTGGCAATGCTAAATTACCTATAGTGTTCAGGGATATGTAGGTTAGGTGAGAAATGCAGGGTTATAAGATTAGGGTAGGGCCGCTGTCTGGGTGGGATGTTCTTCAGAGGGTCAGTGGTGATTCGGTGGGCTGAATGGCCTACTTCCACACTGTAGGGATTCTATAATTCTGTTGGGTTCAGAATCATTGGCTCTTTGACACAATGAATTAATAGCTGACTGTGCATCACCTCCATATTTATTTCCATTACAGTAAACTCCAATAAAATCAGGAGGGAGATAAACAGGCTGAAATTCTTACATTGATATGTCTTACATTGTGAAAGGCACTGTTTAAATGTAAAGTTATCCAAAATGCTCAACAACTAAGAAATACATTTTCAAGTTTATTCATTGTTGGAATGTAGGAATTTCATGCAGTTATTCCTGAGTGTAAATTATCTGCTGTTGCTAACTCTTGTCTGGGTAGCTATGCTTGAGATAGATCTCCTCATTAGCTTCCATGAGCTACATGGAAGCTAATGAGGAGATCTAATTACTTAGGTCTGCCAAGTGAGTTATCCTTCAGGGTAGGCTGCAAGACACAGCCCTCTGTTCCATTCCCAGTAGAAAGGTCTAACATCTATCATTGGGAAATTGCTGGTATCAATTATTAATGAGATAGGAGCAGGACATTTAGAAAATCATAATACAAGCAAGCATTCAACATGGTTTTGTGAAAGGGTAATTGTGTTCGAGTTCTGAAAGGATGTATCAAGCAGGATGGATAAAGGGGAACCAATAGATGAAGCATATTTGAATTCTCAAAAGACATTTGATAAGGCTAGAAGGTTAGAGCACAAGATAAGAGCTCATAGTGCTGAGGTGATACATTAACATGGACCGAGGACTAGCTAACTGGACACAATTTGAAATAAATTGTGGTAGCCCATTAAAACAGCCGCTAATGAACTTGAAAGACCCTATACAGACAACAAGCAAAACTAATGTTATTTACAAAATACCGTGCAAGGACAGTAACAAACACTACATTGGACAAACAGGCAGAAAACTAGCCACCAGGATACATGAACATCAACTAGCCACAAAACGACATGATCCTCTGTCACTTGTATCCTTACATCCAGAGAAGGAAGGACACCACTTTGACTGGGTCAACACATCCATTCTAGGACAAGCCAAACAGAGACATGCACGAGAATTCCTAGAAATATGGCATTCCAACTGGAACTCTATCAACAAACACATCGAGTTAGACCCCATCTACCACCCCCTGAGAAAAAGAACAGGAAATGACATCACCACAAGAAATGATGTCACCACAGAAAATGACATCACCAACCCAAAGAAACCCCCAAACATATAAATAGAAAGCAGGAATTATCAACAGTGCTTCGCCTGGAGGCCCATTGAAAATGTTACCTAGTAGATTAGATTCCCTACAGTGCAGAAACAGGCCCTTTGGCCCAACAAGTCCACACCGACCCTCTGAAGAGTAACCCACCCAGACCCATTTCCCTCTGACTAATGAACCTAACACTATGCACCTAATTTAGCATGGCCAATCCAGCTAACCTGCACATCTTTGGACTGTGGGAGGAAGCTGGAGCACCCGGAGGAAACCCGTGCAGACACAGGGAGAATGTGCAAACTCCACACAGACAGTCGCCCGAGGCTGGAATCGAACCCAGGCACCTGGTGCTGTGAGGCTGCAGTGCTAACCACTGAGCCACCGTGCTGCCCTAGTAGGGTGACGAAATGTCTGGAAATGAACCTTCCAGCTCAGTGAGCAAACCTACATCCATAAATTTTCAGTTTGGTAATCTATTAGTGGAATGCCAAAGTATCAGTGTTGGGTCTTGACTATTTACAATCTATAATGACAACTTAAATGTAAAGGACTGACTGGCTATATTGTGAAATTTGCCGATGACACGAAGTTGGTAGGAGAATAAGTTGAGGCAAAGATAAAGAGCATCTTCAAAGCGAAAATGATAGAATAAGCGAGTGGACCAAAAAAAAAGTAAATGGAAATTTGGGAAAATGTGAGGTTGTTCATTTTAGCAGAACGATGGGTCGACTGAACATTATTTGCATGAAAATAGAATGCGAAATGTTGTACACAGGGATCTGGGGGTTCCTGTGTATGAATCAGAAAAGGTTAGCATATAGGTTAGCACTGCTGTCTCACAGCAGTAGGGATCCTGGTTCGATTGCAGCTTTGAGTGACTGCCTGTGTGAAGTTTGCAAATTCTCCCTGTCTCTGCATGGGTTTCCTCCAGGTGTTCCACTTTCCTCCCACAATCAGATGATGTGCAAGTTAGTTGGATTGGCCATTATGAAAGAAATTGCCCCATAGTGTCCAGTGATGTGGGCTAGCCATAGTAGAAAACTTCATACAGGGTTATGGGGATGGGGTAGGAGGGAGGAATGCCCTTCAAAGGGTCAGTACAGACTCAATGAGCTGAATGGCCTCTTTCTGCTCTATAGGAATTGTATGATTCAATGATTCTAGGTACACTAAATAACTATGGAACTACTGGAGAGGTAAGTAGAAAGCCTTGGGACAGATGTAGAAGGCACTGATTCAGACCATAGCTAGAGTATTTAGTACAGTTTTGGTCTCCTTATTAAAGGAAGGTCAAACTTACATTGGAAAGCTCTTCAGAGAAGGTTTATTAAACTGGTTCCTGGGATGAAGAGGTTTGTCACTTGAAGAGTTTCTGAGCACTGTGGGCCATTGCTTCTCGGGGTTTAGAAGAATGAAAAATGATTTTGTTGAAACAAGATACTAAATAGACCTGTCGTAGTAGTTGCTGTATATTTCCCTTGTGGTGTAATCTAGAACTATGGAGATAAATAAATTTGGAGATATGGAGATATTCTCTGAGGGGTGTCAGTCTTTGGAATTCTCTTTCCCATAGAGCAATGGAAGGTGGGAATCTGAATATGGCATAATGTCAAAGATATCCGACTCCTGCTCCCTTTTTACTTATAATCTTATTGGGATTATGGGGATCAGAGAGAGAGAGAGAGAGAGAGAGAGAGGTGTGTAGGCAGGGATTGTAGGTTTTGACATAACTTGTGAAAAGTACTGAGAATTGAGAGTAAACAGGACGGAATGTTGGAAACAGAAGAAATCTTCCAGATCTTTTTGTTGAAGGTGAGGCATGCTGTGATTCGAGTCTGTAAGGCAGTGGGCTGTTTAAGTATGTACATGATGAGCTTAAGAGTTGTAGAGTCCTATAGCACGAAGACAACCCTCATGATCTTATACACTTCTATACGATACATCCTCAGTGTCCTATGCTCTAAAGAAAGAGGTCCTAGCTTGTCCAACCTATCCCTATAACTCAGACCCTTGAGTCCAGGCAACATCCTTGTAAATTTCTTCTGCATACTTTCCAGTTTTAATAACATCCTTCCCATAGCTATGGTGACCAAAACTGAACACAATACTCCAAGTGCGGCCTCACCAATGTCCTGTACAACTTCAATATAACTTCCCAACTTCTATACCCTGACTGATGAAGGCCAGTGTGCCAAATGTCTTCTTCACTGCCCTGTCTACCCCTCACTCCACTTTCAGAGAACCATGCACCTGAACTCCAAGGCCCCACTGTTCCACTACACTCCCGAGGGCCCTACCATTCACCATGAAGCTCCTACCTTGATTTGACTTTCCAAATGCAAGACTCTCTATATTAAACTCCATTTGCCATTTCTCAGCCCACTTCCCCAGCTGATTGAGGTCCTCCTGCAATTTCTGATAACCTTTCTCACTGTTCATGATACTGCATATTTTAGTGTCATCTGCAAACTTACTAATCATGCCTTGTACATTCTTCTCCAAACCATTACTACAGAAAACAAACAGTAATGGGCCCAGCACCGACTCCTGAGGCACACCACTAGTCACAGGCCTCAAGTTCGACAAGCATCCTTCCACTATTGCCATCTGCTTCCTACCATCAAGCCAGTTTGTATCCAGTTTGCCAGCTCCACCTGGATTCCATGCGATCTAACCTACCACATCAGCCTACCATGTGGAGCCTTATCAAAGGCCTTACTGAAATCCGTACAGACTACATCTACTGTCCTGCCCTCATCAACCTTCCTAGTCACTTCATCAAAGAACTCTAACAAATTTGTGAGGCATGATCTCCTACGCACAAAGCCATGCTGACTACTCCTGATCCAAATACATGTATATCTTATCTCATAATCTTGTCTAGTAATTTACTGACCACAGATGTTAGACTTACTGGTCTATAATTCTCTAGGTTATCTTTGGGCCCTTCTTGAATATGGAAACGACATTTGCTACCCTCCATTCTTCAGGGACCTCACCCTTGGCTAATGATAATGCAAAAATATCAGCCATGGGCCTTGCAATTTCTTCCCTTGCAGTGTTCTTGGATATATCTGATCAGGACCAGGAGATTTATTCACCTTCGTATGTTCTAATACATCCAACACCTCCTCTACTGTATTACGGACTATCCCCAAGATATCACCACTAACTTCCCTGAATTCCTAACCCTTCATGTCTTTCTCCACAGTAAACAAGGAGGAGAAATATTATTGAGGACCTCGCCCAAGTCCTGCGGTTCCACACATACATGTCCACTTTGGTCCTTGAAGGGTCCTATTCTCTCTCCAGTTATTCTTTTTCCTTCCTTTAATATAATTAAAGGACCTTTTTGGATTCACCCTAATCTTCTCAGCCAAGGCTGTCTCATGCCCCCTTTTCACCCTGCTGATTTCCTTCGTCAGTAAACTCCTGTATCCCTATATACCTTCAGGGATTCCCTTAATCCAACTGCCAATTCCTGTATCCCCAATGTACCTTCAGGGATTCCCTTAATCCAACTGCCAATTCCTGTATCCCCAATATACCTTCAGGGATTCCCTTAATCCAACTGCCAACTCCTGTATCCCTAATATACCTTCAGGGTTCCCTTAATCCAGATGCCAATTCCTGTCTCCCCTATATACCATCAGAGATTCCCTTAATCCAACTGGTCAAAGCCTCAACATCCCTTGTCATCTAGGGTTCCTTGTTCCTTGCTCTTCACTCTCACAGGAACATACAAACCTTGAACTCTAGCTATCTCATTTTTAAAGGCCTCCCACTTACCAGAGGTTCCTTTGCCGACGAACAAACTACACCAATCAACCCCTGCAAGCTCCTGTGTAATTCCATCAAAATTCACGTTGCCCCAATTTAGAACTTGAACCTGAAGACCAGGTTTTCCTTCTCCATACCTATTTTAAAATTAATAGAACAATGGTCACTGGTCCCAAATTGCTCCCCCACTGTCACCTGTCCTGCCCTATTTCCCAAGAGGAGGTCGAGTTTTGCCCCTTCTCAAGTAGGACCCTCTATATACTGCTTGAGGAAACTTTCCTGAAGGCACTTAACAAATTTCACCCCATCTCAGCCTTTAACGCTAAGGCAGTCCTAGTCTATGTCAGGAAAGTTAAAATCCCCTACTATCACAATCCAATTGCTCCTGCAAGTCTCTCCAGTCTCCCTGCATATTTGTTCCTCTAATTTCTGTTGACTATTTGGGGGCCTGTAGTACAACCCCAATAAAGATTTAGATTAGATTAGATTAGATTACTTAGATTACTTACAGTGTGGAAACAGGCCCTTCGGCCCAACAAGTCCACACCGACCCACCGAAGCGCAACCCACCCATTCCCCTACATTTACCCCTTTTACCTAACACTACGGGCAATTTAGCATGGCCAATTCACCTGACCTGCACATCTTTGGACTGTGGGAGGAAACCGGAGCACCCGGAGGAAACCCATGCAGACACTGGGAGAATGTGCAAACTCCACACAGTCAGTCGCCTGAGTCGGGAATTGAACCCGGGTCTCTGGTGCTGTGAGGCAGCAGTGCTAACCACTGTGCCACCGTGCTGTCCCAAAGTCACCATCCCCTTCTTATTTCTTAGCTTAGTGGTCAAAAACCTAAAGGCTATTTCCAAGAACTAGATCCAATATTCCCTCACAATTTTTTTATTTTGGCGCATGGATCTCTGAAACCTGTGCATTGCACTAGCTCCTGAAACTGAAAGTCAATACATCAGCATGCACCAATCATTGTGCACGCCAATCAGTGAGTGCAGAACCTCAGGGGAATTTCTGAGTAGCTGACGGGCCGTGCAGCTCAGAGAGAACATTGACCAGATTCCATCTCCTCAGGCTTTGAAAAAGATAGAATCCAGGAACCAGTAGCTGCCCCACCCATCCCACTGACCATCTTTCGAATCAGTGCTCACTGACTCACCCAAAGATTTCATTAACCAGTTTCTCTGTAAACTTCTCCTCTTCAAAGTTGCTGATGCTGAGCAAGTGAGCACCTTGCTCATAGCAGAACATGTGTGCCTGAACCCAGTTCTTCTTAGCATAGATGGTGTTGAAGTGAAACACCTAGTCAGGAAAAGGAGAAGAAACAAGACAAAGTGTGAACACACCTGAATATAACCCAGATATTAAACATTCACAACTTCTGGACATCAGAAATCACATACCCTTTCTCCTAGCAAATACACTGTATTTATATCACAGTGTTATCTCAGAATACACTGTATTTATATTATCAAAACAGACTAATGGCCCAACTGGTTATGTTCCATACTAGTCTTCTTTGTGATTCCAGCTAATATTATTCCTAGACTAGTCAGATCCCAAAGTGAGACTGCCTTAATATATTGAGAGTTTTCTTTCTGTTTATTGTGGAGGTTAGTCACTAAACATATTTCAAAAGGTTGTCAATATACTTTCATCAACAGAACATAAAAGTTTATTGTAGACAAAATAACAGCGTGAACCATATTACACTATACAGGAACTATTTGAAATGGGCCATCATTAGGGTTAATGAGATGGGTTTGAGACAATAGAGTGAAAAATGTCATGGAGACAAACCTCCATGAAATTTGATGAAATTGACATTATAGGTACCATTATTCAAGAAGGGAGGAAGAAAACCAGGAAACTACAGGCCAGTCAGTCTAACCTCAGTCGAGGAAACGAGTGGAATCAATTCTGAGGGACAGAATTAATTTGCATTTGGAGAGGCTCGGGGAGGTGATGGCCTAGTGGTATTATCAGTAGACAATTAATCCAGAGATTCAGCTTAAATCTGGGGATCTGGCTTTGAATCCTACCATGGTAGATGGTGGAAGCTGAATTTTAAAAAACACTGTAAATGAGAGATTAATAATGTTCGTGAATCTAATGTCGATTGTCAGAAAAACTTAGCTGTTTCACTAATGTCCTTTAGGGAAGGAAACTGCCATCCTTACCTAGTCTGGCCTACATGTGGCTCCAGACCCACAGCAATGTGGTTGCTTACCAATGGGAGACTGGTTAGCAAGGTTAGATCTCATGGAATACAGGGAGAACTAGCCATTTGGATATAGGACTGGCTCAAAGGTAGAAGACAGAGGATGGTGGCGGAGGGATATTTTTCAGACTGGAGACCTGTGACCAGTGGAGTGCCACAAGGATCAGTGCTGGGTCCACTACTTTTCATCATTTATATAAATGATTTGGATATGAACATAGGAGGTATAGTTAGTAAGTTTGCAGATGACACGAAAATTGGAGATGGAGTGGACAGCAAAGAAGGTTACCTCAGATTACAACGGGATCTTAATCAGATGGGTCAGTGGGCTGAGGAATGGCAGATGGAATTTAATTTAGATAAATGCGAGGTGCTGCATTTTGGGAAAGCAAATCTTAGCAGGTAAGGTCCTAGGGAGTGTTGCTGAACAAAGAGACCTTGGAGTGTATGTTCATAGCTCCTTGAAAGTGGAGTTGCAGGTAGATAGGATAGTGAAGAAGGCATTTGGTATGCTTTCCTTTATTGGTCAGAGTATTGAATACAGGAGTTAAGAGGTCATGTTGCGACTGTACAGGACATTGGTTAGGCCACTTCAAGGAATATTGCATGGTCTCCTTCCTACCGGAAGGATGTTGTGAAACATGGAAGGGTTCAGAAAAGATTTACAAGGTTGTTGCCAGGGTTAGAGGATTTGAGGTATAGGGAGAGGTTGAATAGGCTGGGGCTGTTTTCCCTGGAGCATCAGAGGCTGAGGGGTGACCTTATACAGGTTTATAAAATCATGAGGTGCACGGATAGGGTAAATAGACAACTTTTTTCCCTGGGGTAAGGGAGTCCAGAACTAGAGGGCATCGGTTTAGCATGAGAAGGGAAAGAGAAACGAGACTTAAGGGGCAACCTTTTCACAAAGAGGGTGGTGTCTGTGGGAAATGGGCTGGCAGAAGAAGTGGTGGAGGCTAGTACAATTGCAATATTTAAAAGGCACATGAATGTGTATATGAAATTGAAGGGTTTGAGGGATATGAGCTGGGTGCTGGCAGGTGGGTCTAGATTGGGTGGATATCCAATGGACGAATTGGACTGAAGGGTCTGTTTCGCTATTGTACACCTCTATGACTCTATGAATCTTAACTACCTTCTGGGCAGTAAATGCTAGCCAAGCTAATGATGCTCACATCAGTCATGAATCAATAAAACAAATAGGCAAGGACTAATCAAGAACAGTCAACATGGTTTTGTTAATGGGAGATGATATCTGACCAACTTGATGAATTTTTTGAAAAGGTAACGAGGTGAAAGTAGAGTCGCAGGTAGATAGGATAGTGAAGGGGTTTGGTATGCTTTCTTTTATTGGTCAGAGTATTGAGTACAGGAGTTGGGATGAGCTCCCAGAGGAAGTGGTGGAGGCTGGTACAATTGCAATGTTTGAAAGGCATCTGGATGGGTATTTGAATAGGAAGGGTTGAGAGTGATATGGACCAAGTGCTGGCAAATGGGACTAGATGAGGTTGGGATATCTGGTTGCATGGATAATTTGGACCGAAGGGTCTGATTCTGTGCTGTACATCTCTATGACTCTGTGTGTAGATGAGGGCAATGCTTTTGATGTAGTCTACTTGGACTTTAACAAAGCTTTTGATAAGGTCCTGCATAGGAACCTGATAACAAAGCTAAGAGCTCCTGGTATTGATCCAAGGAAATTTGGCAAATTGGATCCACAATTGGCTGAGTGGCAGGAAGCAGAGAGTGATGGTTGAGTGGTATTTTTCTAACTGGAAGTCTATATCCATTGGGGTCCCACAGGGCTCAATGTTGGGGCCCTTGTTCTTTGCGGTTTACGTAAACGAATTAGTCTTGAATGTAGGAGAGACGATCAGTGAACTTGAAAATATTACAAAAATTGGTAAATAGTGAAGAGGATAGCCTTAGACTACAAAAGGATATAGATGGGATGATCAATGGCAAATGGAATTCAAACCAGATAAAGGTGAGGTGATGCATTTGGACAGGACAAACAAAGCAAGGTCGGACCCTGGGAAGCACCAAGGATCAGATGGACTTGAGTGTGCATATACACCAGTCTCTTAAGCTATCAGGACAGGTGGATAAGGTGGTCAGAAGGTTTTTTTTTAACTTGCCTTTATTTTTTGAGGCATAAAGTTTAAGAGCAGAGAGGTGATAGTGGTACTGTTTAAAACGTTAGTTGGGCCACAGCTAAAGAATTGTTCACAATTCTGGAAACCAAATTATCGGAGAATTGTGATAGCACTGGAGAAAGTGTAGAAGAGATTTTCAGGATGTTACCTGGGCTGGAGAGTTTTAATTGTGAAGAGAGATTGGATAGACTGGGGTTGTTTACCTTATACCACAGGAGATTGAAAGTGACATGATTTAGATGTATAAAGTTATAGGGTAGACACAAGAAAGATATCTCCCTTGGAGCAGGATGGGGTCATAGATTTAGATGGAGGGAAAGGAGGTTTAGAGAGGATGTAAGGAAAAACATTTTCACCCAGAGGGTGGTGGAAATCTGGAATTCACTATCTATTGGTAGAGGCAGAAATCCTCACAAGAAGTATTCAGATGTACACTTGTGATGCCAAGGCATACAAGGCTGTGAGCCAAGTGCTAGAAAATGGGATTAAAATAGTTAGATGGCTGTTTCTGACCAGTGCAGTTTCATTTCTGTGGATGTCTATGACTCTAATAACGTAAGATGTAACCTTTTTCTCATTGAATGAACTTACATACTGCCTGGACTATCCTGACTGTGTTAGTGGACTCTTGTTGCCCAGTTACAGAAGTTTAATTTTCTTTCTTCTACCATATTTTAAATTCACCAAACTGCTCACCTCATTAAAATTCATATAAATAAAACAAATCTCCAGACACCTTGTTGCCACTCAATGAACAAATTTAAAATTAAACAAATCTAAAATATTAAGAATAGGGTGGCACGGTGGTTAGCACTGCTGCCTCACAGCACCAGGCACCCAAGTTCGAATCCTGCCTCGGGTGACCGTCTGTGTGGATTAGATTACTTTAGATTACATTACTTAGAGTGTGGAAACAGGCCCTTCGGCCCACCAAGTCCACACCGACCCTCCGAAGAGCAACCTACCCAGACCCATTCCCTACATTTACCCCTTCACCTAACACTACGGGCAATTTAACGTGGCCAATTCATCTAACGTGCACATTTTTGGACTGTGGGAGGAAATCGGAGCACCTGGAGGAAACCCACGCAGACACGGGGAGAATGTGCAAACTCTACACAGACAATTGCCTGAGACGGGAATTGAACCCAGGTCTCTGGCGCTGTGAGGCAGCAGTGCTAACCACTGTGCCACCGTGCCACACATTCTCCCAGTGTCTGCGTTGGTTTCCTCTGGGTGCTCTGGTTTCCTCCCACAGTCCAAAGATTGTGCAGGTCAGGTGAATTGGCCATGCTAAATTGCTCATAGTGTTAGGTGCGTTAGTCAGACTGAAATGGGTCTGGGTGTGTTACTCTTCGGAGGGTCGGTGTGGACTTGTTGGGCCAAAGGGCCTTTTTCCACACTATAGGGAATCTAATCTAAACTAAAAGCCATGTTTTCCTGTAAAAACAAGCTATATGCTATTCTTCCACTTTAGAACCTAAGGTCACAATCAATAATACTGTACTATAGTTCTGAACCTTCATCACACACTTCATAATGTCTTCATCTAACCTTGTTGGCTTCAGTTCTTTCCTGACACACTTACTTATCCAGTTTCACCTTAGAGTGTGGAATTAATTAGGATTGTTCTTCTTGAACAGAAAGTGTTAAGAGGCAAGTTAATACCTTCACGATGCTGTGAGGTTTGGAAGAGAAAAACCTGTTTATCTGGTAAGTTAGTGTTCAAAGACACAAGATCATTGGCAAAAGATCTTGAGCATAGGTGAGGCTTTTTCAGAGGCTTGTCAGAATCTGGAACGTTATCTGGAACTCGGATGGAATCTGATTCCATAAATAAATACAAGAAGTTGGACGATTACATTAGGATTAGGAACTTTTTCAGGGAAGGGAAAATGCTGAGACGAGAGAAAGCCATGACTCCTCTTTCAATAGAAGCACCAAAGGCATAATGAGCTGAATAACTTAGTTTTGTGCTTTGGTTTCTGAGGTTCTGCTGCTACATTTAAACCACTCGGCTGCACATTGAAACTACCTTATGGGTAAGAAGTTTATCTTAACTTCCTCAAAGTACTTACTGATTACTGTCTTACATTTATGACCATAATTTTTGTTTTTTCACTTTTTCTACCTTTTCCCCACCTAGAATAATGATTTGGGGACTGAAGTTCAAATTCCACCTGTGGTGGGGCTAGGTTTTGGCACAAGTCAGAGGTTTTTCAGGGCATGTTAGATTTGAGGAAGTGTTTCACTAGCAAGTGGTGCAATGGACAAAGTGGTAATTGTTGCAAGAGAATTTTCAGTTTTGTAGCACTTTCTCCCTCAGAGTGGTTAACACTACTGAGCAAGGTTGAGGTCTTGAAGTTCACACGATGTGCTATTCAGAAGCAGCAGCAATGAAGTGGCCTGCTTTTTGAAATCCTACTGGCCTGCTTTTATAGAATCATGGAGACATACAGCACAGAAACAGACCCTTTGGTCCAACCAGTCCATGCCGAACATAATCCTAAACTAAACGGGTCCTACCTGCCTGCTCTTGGCTCATATCCCTCCAAACCTTTCCTATTCATGTCCATCCAAATATGTTTTAAACATCGTAATTGTACCTGCATCCACCTGATCCTCAGGAAGTTCATTCCACACGTCAATGACCCTCTGTGTAAAAAAATTGACTCATGTCTTTTTTTAAATGTCTCTTCTCTCCCCTTAAAAATGTATCCCCTAGTCATGAAATTCCCCACCTTAAGAGGAAAGACAACTACCATTAACTCTATCCATACCTCTCATTTTTTAATAAACTTCTATCAGGTTCACCTCTCAACCTCCTATGCTCCAGTTTACAACTTCAATTACACTTGAGTGCTGGGACTGCTGCTCACTCCCGACCACTTTCTATTCAATACTTTTCCCCAGGAGATGGTTTTGCATTACTCTGAAGAATCAAGATATTTTCAAATCGCCATTTTCATTTCCTTATATCAAACAACTTCAGAAAAATGACATATTCATATCTCCATCAGAGACTCCAGCTCCTTGTTGGAATCACAAGGGCAGGTTTCTATCGGTACAGCTTTCCAAACCCACGTTCCCTTTGTTCAGCTGCAGCTCCAAAATGCACACAGCCTGAATCCATGCTTCAATTTCCATAGTGAGGCCAGTGAGCAAATACAAAATAATTAGCACAGGAACAGGTCATTCAGCCCATCAAGTCTGCACAGCCCTTTCAACAAGAAATCTAATCTAGTGCAACTCCCTATTCTTTCTCCCCCATTTGTTCAATTTTTAAAAATCCCTACAAGGATGAATCCAATTTCCTTTTGAAGGTTACAATTGAATCTGTATCCCATCACTTTTTCAAGCAACACTTTACAAATCTTAAATATTCCTTGTATAAACAAATTTTCTCTCATGTTGTATTTGATATAGGTAGGAAAAGGGATGGGGATGTAAGGCAGTAATTCAGGGAGCTAGAACAAACAGCATTGTTATTTCTGGCTTGTTACCCATGCCACGTGCTAGCGAGATGAGGAATAGGGAGAGAGAGCCGTTGAAAACGTGGCTACAGGGATGGTGCACGAGGGAGGGATTCAGGTACTTGGATAATTGGGGGTCATTCTTGGGTAGGTGGGACCTCTACAAATGGGCTGGGGTACACCTGAACCAGAGGGGTACCAATATCCTGGGTGGGGATATTTGCTAATACTCTTTGGGAGGATTTAAACTAATTCAGCAGAGGGATGGGAACCTGAATTGTAGCTCCAGTGTACAGGAGGTTGCGAGTAGTGAGGTCTGAAATAAGGTTTCAAGGTTGCAAGTGTGCATCGGCAAGCAGAAAGGTGATTGTTGTGTGTCTACTTCAACGCCAGGAGCATCCGGAATAAGGTGGGTGAACCTGCAGCATGGGTTGGTACATGGGACTTCGACATTGTGGCCATTTCAGAGACATGGATAGAGCAGGGACAGGAATGATTGTTGCAGGTTCCGGGATTTAGATGTTTCAGTAAGATCAGGGAAGGTGGTAAAAGAAGGGGTGGTGTGAGATTGTTAGTGAAGGACAGTATTATGATGGCAGAAAGGACATTTGATGAGGACTCATCTACTGAGGTAGTATGGGCTGAGGTTAGAAACAGGAAAGGAGAGGTCATCCTGCTGGAAGTTTTCTATAGGCTTCTGAAAAGTTCTAGAGATGTAGAGGAAAGGATTGCAAACACTATTCTGGATAGGAGCGAAACTAACAGGGTAGCTGTTATGGGGGACTTTAACATTCCAAATATTGACTGGAAATACTATAGTTTGAGTACTTTAGATGGATCAGTTTTTGTCCAATGTGTGCAGGAGAGTTTCTTGACACAGTATGTAGATAGGTCAACAAGTGACGAGGCCACATTGGATTTGGTACTGGATAATGAACCAGGCCAGGTGTTAGATTTGGAGGTAGGTGAGCACTTTGGTGATAGTGATCACAATTTGTTTATGTTTACTTTAGTGATGGAAAGGAATACTGTATATACCGCAGGGCACAAGTTACAGCTGGGGAAAAATACAATTATGATGCGATTAGGTAAGATTTAGGATGCACAGGATGGGCAGGGGATGAGCACAATTGAAACATGGTGCTTGTTCAAGGAACAGATACTGCGTGTCCTTGATGAGTATGTACCTGTCAAGCAGGGAGGAAGTAGTCGAACAAGGGAACTGTGGTTTACTAAAGAAGTTGAATCTCTTATCAAGAGGAAGAAGGAGGCTTATGTTAGGGTGAGATGTGAAGGCTCAGTTAGGGTGCTTGAGAGTTACAAGTTAGTCCGGAAGAGAGCGCGAAGAAGAGCCAGGAGAGGACATGAGAAGTCTTTGGCAGGTATGATCAAGGAAAACCATAAAGCTTTCTACAGGTACATCAGGAATAGAAGAATGATGTAAGAAAGGTTCGGGCCAGTCAAAGACAGTAGTGGGAAGTTGTGCGTGTAGTCCAAAGAGAAAGCAGAGGCCTTAAATGAATATTTTTCATCAGAATTCACACAAGAATAAGACAATGTTGTCGAGGAGAATACTGAAGACTATTAGATTAGACGAGATGCAGGTTTACAAGGAGGAGGTGTCAGCAATTCTGGAAAGTGTAAAAATAGATAAATCCCCTGGGGCTGGACGGGATTTAGCTTAGGATTCTCTGGAAAGCTAGGGAGGAGATTGCAGAGCCTTTGGCTTTGATCTTTATGTCACTATCAATAGAAATAGTGCCAGAAGACTGTAGGACAGCAAATATTGTCCCCTTGTTCAAGAACGGGAGTAAAGACAACCCTGGTAATTACAGACCAGTAAGCCTTACTTCTATTGTGGGCAAAGCTTTGAAGAGAATTTTAAGAGATAGGATTTATAATCATCTAGAAAGGAATAATTTGATTAGGGATAGTCGACACGGTTTTGTGAAGAGTAGGTCATGCCTCACAAACCTTATTGAGTTCTTTGAGAAGGTGACCAAACAGGTGGATGAGGATTAAGCAATTGATGTGAATTTCAGTAAGGCATTTGATAAGGTTCCCCACTATTGCAAAAAATACGAGGCATGGGATTGAGGGTGATTTAGTAGTTTGGATCAGAAATTGGCTAGCTCTAAGAAGAGAGAGGGTGGTGGTTGATGGGAAATGTTCATCCTGGAGTTCAGTTACTAGTGGTGTATCGCAAAGATCTGTTTGGGGCCACTGTTGTTTGTCATTTTTATAAATGACCTGGATGAGGACATGGAAGGATTGGTTAGTAACTTTGCGGATGACACTGAAGTCAGTGGAGTTATGGACAGTGGAGAAGGATGTTGCGGGTTACAGAGGGACATAATTAAGCTGCAGAGCTGGGCTGAGAGGTGAAAAATGAAGTTTAGTGTGGAAAAGTATGAAGTGATTCACTTTGGAAGGAGTAACAGAAATACAGAGTACTGGGCTAATGGTAAGATTTTTGGTCATGTGGATGAACAGAGAGATCTGTGTCCATATGCATAGATCCCTGAAAGTTGCCACCCAGGGGTTGATAGGGTTGTTAAGAAGGCGTACAAGTGTGTTAGCTTTTATTGGTAGAATAAAATTTTCACAGCTATGAAGTTATGTTGCAGCTGTACAAAACTCTGGTGCGGCCACACTTGGGAGTATTGCGTACAGTTCTGGTTGCCACATTATAGGAACGATGTGGAAGCATTGGAAAGGGTGCAGAGGAGATTTACCAGGATGTTGCCTGGTATCGAGGAAAGGTCTTATGAGGAAAGGTTGAGGCTATTTTGGTTAGAGAGAAGAAAGTTAAGAGGTGACTTAATAGAGGCATACAAGATGATCAGAGAATTAGACAGGGTGGACAGTGAGAGCCTTTTTCCTCAGATGGTGATGATTAGCACAAGGGGACATGCTTTAAATTGTGGGGTGATAGATATTGGACATATGTCAGAGGTGGGATATTTACTCAGAGAGTAGTAAGGGCATGGAATGACCTTCCTGCAACAGTCATGAATTCGCCAACAGTAAAAGCATTTAAATGGTCATTGAATAAACATATGGATAATAATGGAATTGTGTACGTTAGATGGTTTCACAGGTCAGCGCAACAACGAGGGCCAAAGGGCCTGGACTGCGCTGTAATGTCCGATGATCTATGTCTCTTTTGCCAAGGCCCTTAACTCTATAACTTTTGGTCATTCTCCCTTCAGTCTTTGAAAATGCAATATTTCATTATCTCAACCTTTTGCGATTCAAACTGTTTTATTAAATCTCTGCACTCTTCAATCTTTCTACAGTCAGCCATATGCATTCCACCTGCCCATTTTAAATCGACTCCGTAAGATCTCAATACTTAAAGTAAGTGAGTTAGAGCAAGATTTCCATCTCTTTGGGTTTCAGAAGTATGTATTCCTCCCTGGAGGCTGAGAATGAGAGTGACATTGATAAATATATACTTAACAAGCTATACCTAAAAAATACAACATCTGAAAAGAGAATTACAAGTGAAGCTTGCAAGAAATTAGCCAGTATTTGCCATGTGGAGCAGTGGTCCACCAAGAGAGAAATACCACATATCTTTGATCAGTGATAATTTTGATACTATTGTGTCAGAACCTGTGGAGACAACTGTACCTCACTCACTGAGTAGGAACCCTGATGGATAGGGTGGAATGCTAGTTTTGCTTTCCATCTTATATTATTCTCCATTGACTTTAAATACAGAGTAAAATTGGGTGTACATAAAATTAGCATTACATTCAAGCCCATCAATTTGGTTTAAATTGTCCCAATGAGTATAACATAGAATGAGATGACATGTATACGCTGAAGACCTATGATGGAGATAGAAACAATTTGCATTTATGTAGCACCCTTCACATCTTCACCACATTCCAGAGTGCTTCACAATGCGTTAATTGCTGAAGTGCTGTTGAATGTGGCAGCATTTTGCTTAGAGTTCAGTATAAGATTGGGACATGTCAAAGCAGATTGCTATAGTAGAGTCACTTAGGATGAATCCCCTTTGGATCAAACTCCTCCCTATAGACTGTTAAAACTCAGGAAAGCTATGAAAGGTCAATGACATCAATGTCCCTGGGGCCCTTTGCACTCAGAAGCCAAGACTATGGCGAGCTCCAGCTTCACTGCGTAAGAAATATGATATGTGTACTTGGGAATATTTTTGGCCGAGAGTTACTGCATCGTGGCAGCACTGTTCTGTTGTGGTTTGCAGCATATGTTTTTAGTTAAGATAGAAAATAAAATCATGCAGCAACGCTTGAAAAATTCCAAAGAATAGAAACTTTAAGCCTCAGTAAGAGTGATTACTTAGTTCCAGTTCCACAGGAAAAGGACTCTGTCCAAAGAGAATTAAGGGCAGGAATTGTTAATTTATTTTGTGCTCAGTCAACACTGCTTTGACCTGCCATAGTCTGAATTTGTTGAGATACGGCTATTATTAGGAGAAACATAGACTTGGAATGAGCGGTCACTTGGCTTATTGTGCTGATTCCTATCATGAATCTGTACAAGTTATCCTAACTTGTCTAAGATTTCTCATTGTGGCCTTTGACCCAATTATTTATTTGCCTGAGGAAAGAAAATTCTATAATACTGCTCCTCCAAAACTGGGCAAATACCTAAAACAACCACTTTCCTTTGTCTATTATTCATTATGAAAGTCAGCTTCTTGATTTACAATTTTCACAGCTGACAGTTCAATGATCCAAGCAACACAGGAACTATCATGTTGCCTGAACTAACAGTATTACTGGGAACAACACTAAATATTGCATTTGGAGATGCCATTTCACCTTCTCCAGACCAGAATGGTAAATTTCTTTCCCCAAAGGTGATTAGTGAAGCAATTGCGTTTTTCACAACAATCAAGATTTCAGGGCCAATAAAATTGAGACTAGCTTTAATTTCAGATATTATTCATTGAATAGAAATTGCACCAGCTGTCAACCTGTACTTGCAGAGTAGCAGCCTGGCCTCTCCATTATTAGTCTAGTTACATTACCACTGCACCATTTGTGTCTAAGCTGTCAACATACCTCTTGGAAACAGGTTTGTTGCCCGCCCCTTGTCCTTCCCAATTTTAAATTGAAGAGTTGATATGTTGTATCCTGACACATTCTGAACTTTGCCCAATTGCGCACCGTTATAGAATCTCTAGAGTGTGGAAGCAGGCCACACCAACCCTCTGAAGAGCATCCCACCCAAAGCCCCTCATTCCTGTAACTCTGCATTTCTCATGGCTAATCCACCTTGCCTGCACCTGAAGGAAACCCACACAGACACAGGGAGAATGTACAAACTCCACATGGACAATTGCCCAGAGTTGGAATTGAACCTGGGTCACCCGTGTTAAATCTCCTCTAGAATTTGACTAATTACATGTTCTTATCAAACAACAGGGAATGGGTAAGAATTTGGTGTGTTATTCCCTCATTGCACAGAAAGCTGACTTGAGAGTCGATAATCCTGAGGCTGAGAGGAGTTTCGCTGACGAGCAATTTGGCTTCATCAGTAAGATTTGCAGTGCGCTTGCTTATATTGGAAATTATGATTAGATTAGATTTCCTACAGTGTGGAAACAGGCCCTGCGGCCCAACCAGTCCACACTGACCCTCCAAAGAGTAACCCACCCAGACCCATTTCCCTTTGACTAATGCACCTAACATTATGGGCAATTTAGCATGGCCAATTCACCTGACCTGCACATCTTTGGACTGTGGGAGGAAACCGGAGCATCCGGAGGAAACCCACGCAGACACGGGGAGAATGTGCAAACTCCGCACAGACAGTCGCCCGAGGCTAGAATTGAACCGGGGACCCTGGTGCTGTGATGCTATGTATAACTTTATAGGACTCTGTTCTTTGCAGTCAGAAAGAGCAGTTACATGAGTAACTGAGTCATGAGTTACACTGAGTCTATTTCAACTCAACAAAATCCATGACCACCATTCATTGATTCATTTCTCAAAGCAATCAAAACTCAACTCACTTGGTTTAAAGTTTAAGCAAAGCCTGGCAATTAACTGTCAATCAGCATTAATGGATGCATTCTGCATAGCAATGACTCTACCAGTCAGAACTTTCATCATATGCAGTGCAAATGTTGATTTTGCCCCTTGAATTGGTATTCTCGTGAATTATCTGATGAGTCCAAGTCAAAAAGCTTCAAAAAATGCTTTTTATTTCCCTACAAAATGAATTTATGACACTAGTTGAATAACAAACCCTCATTCATTCTACTGTTAATTTTACAGCCATTAGTTTTCACTCAGGTCCTCAACAAGGCTTCTAGAAAAGAAGCTTGTGACTTACAAACCTGACTGATTATCTGATGAAAGTTAGTAGATTACTAGATGATGGTCATCTAGTTGAAATTATTCACCCAGATTTTCAGGCATGATTTCTGACACAAGATCACGAGCTACAATCTTGTAGCAGCGTAAATTGATGCACTGGATTAGGATTTACCTCCAATGAGGTATCAGAGGCATGAACCTTAGTGACGTTCCTCAGGTGTCAACGTTAATCTATCTCCTGTTCATTATTTCCATTACTGTCAATTGACTACACGTGCTGGGAGTATGGACTGATGCATGGTTCTGAGGAAAGAACCACAGGCCTAACGTGTTAACTTGGTTTCTCTACTGACAGATGCTGCCAACCTGGATAGTGTTTCAATATTTCCTTCAAGTATTATATTTTGCTTTTATTCAGCTCATCACCGACTGGTGGAAGAGTGTTTTTCTGTCTTGCACCATACGTGACACCCTGAAGCTACACTAGTTCTAAATAGAATCCAAAACATATTTATTTTCTTTAAAGGATCACAACAGTGGTCATGCTAGCCAAGAATAGCAAACTAACGTTATCTGCACATCTGCTATTATCCCGTATTAACCCAGCCACAATCACAAGTTCTGCACTTGAGAAATGTGGTCATTTATTTTTAAGAAACTGAAATAACTAAGTATGCAGTCCTCCCTTGAAAAAGGGTATTTGCATCTGAAATTCAGAGGTTCTGGGATGACTGGGGAGGGGTGGTGGTCATACAGACTGAAAAACCATGCAACCGTGCTTAGCAACTGTGTGCTGACATGTGGCAGAGATGTCAGTCAATTGATTCTGGCTGGTGAGCTTGACTTGGATTCAGCTTTATTCCTTTTACAAGATACTGGGACTATCCAATTCTACAGGACATACCATCTTTACTGTTTTGTACTGGTTTGGGTGGTTTACTGCTCCTTTCTGTATGCTGAGTCCTGGGCCTGTAAAATTACTAATGGTACAGAATAGACCACTGCAGGTCTCAACAGATGAGACATTCGTCTTAACAAGCGTAAGAATCCAGTTTACTGCAATGATAGCAATCATTGCAGTTACATTAACTTAAAAGATATAACTACTCAGGATGATCAGCAGCTGTGTAGAACACATCTGCTCGTCTCAGGAACTTTTACAGGCTCAATTGCAAAAACTGTGATTTTAGCAGATTGAATGCAGCTTAATTGACATGAAATTTTGTTTTGAGATCCATCACCTTATACCACAGAGTGCACTGTGACTAGTGGATTAAGACTGGTTTGGTTAATTACTTCAGATTTAAATACTCTGAATCGGTTTTAAGAATAGGAGGTTGTTTTTCGCTATCATGAAAGAGAGCCCTATTCAGTTGTTAAGTTTACGTTCTTATATCTCCACGTGGCTCCTGAAGTTTGCCGTTGGTTGGTACAGGCTGAGTGGCTAATAGGGAGAGTATGAGATGCTATAAGGACTAGGCAAGTTGATGGTGAGAGAAGGCAGAGGACCAGAGGCCCCAACAGCTTCTGAAAAAAATTAAAACAGACTCCCAAAGAGCTGTGGCATGCCTCTAAACCAGTGAATAAAATGCCAGTGGCCTGGGAAGATGACTTGTTGGATAAGGTTGAAGACAAAGGAACTGATAGGAGGCCTAACAATGGGCTGCTATGTGAATGGAATTACACTGAGTCAGCCAAATTTGCTAAGAGTTAAAACTGCAGGAAACCAGGATCTGCCTACTCTATTGGATAAAACATTTGGGATTGCTCACATGCATGGTTAAGTCCAAAGAAGATATACACTTGGACAAAATATTCAGGATTGGTGACGTGCACGCATAATTCCAAGTAAGGCACATACTTGACACAGAGACTTGTGTATAAAAAGGCTCAAGAAATCTCTTTGTTCAACAACACTTCGAAGACTAACATTGTAAGAAGGTACCCTATATCAAAAGGTGTGGTGAAGATGTCGAGAGAGCTTTCAGCCTGGCCAGCTGTGAATTCTAATGGGTAACATTTAGGTTTAGTTACAGAAATCAGGGCAACAAAAGACAGTGATCGAAATATCTCTAGTAGTTACAAGTGTGTGTTATTTGTTGAAGTACTTAATATATGAATTGTTGTTTTATAGAACTCTAAGTGTCGCTACTGTATCTTTGTCTATGTATTAAGTGTTTCTCAGAGACAGGCAACAGACCCTGAACTGGGATTTTGATTGGCTCAGTTAGTTTCCCACCTTCAGTTGGCAGGCAACTGAGCTGTTCAGGCCACTGAAAAACTTTATCAGCAACAAGTCTGTATTGAGGAGCCATCCCAAGTGGTTTCCCAACATTTCAGCAGCCTTTCCCATCCAGTTCAGAATTGAAAGGTGTGGCACTGGAAAAGCACACCAAGGAGCAGGAGAATCGACATTTTGCGAATAAGCCCTTTCCCATCCAGTTACCTAACTGGATCTGTTCATGTATATAAAGCTTTTTTTTTATTGTACAAAGTATATTTTCACAATAAAGAAAAATTTTACCAGCATGCAGATACCAGTATCTGCATGCTGGTAAAATTTTTCTTTATTGTGAAAATATACTTTGTACATTAAAAAAAAAGCTTTATATACATGAACAGATCTGCATATCAGGAAGAACAAACATTGGAATCTGACATTCCCCCAATTGCAAAATCCAAAGCATTTCTTACTTCTGCAGGACACTGTTTACCTATATTTGAGGTGACGAGAGCGTCTGACAACTGAACAGTCCCTCATTACACTTTGGCAGCAAGACCTTAGACAGTAGTCTTTCCCCACTGCACCTTGGCGGCAGCTGCCTCAAGTTTTAATGCGTCCCTCAGCACGTAGTCCTGGACCTTGGAATGTGCCAGTCTACAACACTCGGTTGAGGTCTACTCTTTAAACTGGAAGACCAATGAACTTTAGCAGACCAAAGAGTGTCTTTCATCAAGTTGATGGTCTTCCAAGGGCAGTCAATGTTTGTCTCAGTGTGCATCCCAGGGAATAGCCCGTACTGTGAAGAGACCGGTGTCACAGGGTTGCTCGGGATAAATCTGGACAAGTGCTGATAAAAATGAATCCTTGATTTCAGCTGCCACACCATTCACCTCAGACTGAGGGAAGGGCTGCATTTGCAAAGTTGCCATCACTCAGATGAAACTTTGCACCAAGGCAGAGTCTGCTCTCTCAGATAAATGTACAGATCCCATTGCAATACTTTGTCCTGTGAAATATTTATTCATAAACTAATTCATAAAAGTAGATTAGATATTCATCAGCATAAGGCACTTAGTAGGAGCTTGCTGTGTGCAAATTAGTTGGCACATTTCCCACATTGCGACAATGATTATATTTCAGAGAGTACATCTTGGCTGTAAACTTATTTAGTGCATCCTAACTTCATGAAAGATGCTGCAGAAATGTAAATATTTTGGTCTTTCTGTTCTTGGTGTTTCCTCAGCAGCCAATTTTCATACTTTCTATTCTGTGACCACCTTCAGTTCTAAAACCCTCCACGATCTCTGCACTTGTCTCATTCTAGCCCCATCCAGTAACCCATATCGGACTCAAAATATCAATTCTGTTTCTCCCTCCACAGATGCTGCCAGGCTTGCTGAGTTTTCTCAGCACTTTCTGTTTATATTTCAGATTGTTGGCACCCACAGTACTTTGCTCTTCTATCATTAAAGAGCTTTGTTTCAATTAGCTTTGACTCAATGTAGTTTAGTTTCCCACATTTGGAGATGGTAATATTTGCTATTTGATATAAGCAATGGGCTGTACATGATGCAGATGAAACTCACAGAAAAGCTTAATGTCAGTTTTGGTTTTATGATGAACGTTTTATAACAGATGGAGCACAGTCAAGGTGAAAACTGTGTGTTTACATTGCTTTGAATTGGGTTTGAAAACTCATGCTGCACCAGTCTTGCCAGAAAATACATTCAATGTTCACATCCATCTTAAACTTGTTAATGGTGGACCAAAATGAGGACGATTAAATCATGACTGACATCAATAATTCCAATAGGGAATTCAGAAGAAAAGAAACCATTTAAAGAGTCATAGAGTCATACAGCACAGAAACAGAACCTTCGATCCGACTTGTCTGTGCCAACCAAGTTTCCCAAACTGAACTAGTCCCATTTGCCCGCATCAGGCCCATATCCCTCTAAACCTTTCCTATCTATGCAACTGCCCAAATGTCTTTTAAATGTTGCTATTGTACCTGCTGCTATCACTTCCTCTGGCAGCTCATTCCATACATGCACCACCCTCTGTGTGAAAAAGATGCCCCTCAGGTCCCTTTTATATCTTTCCCACTGACCTTAAACCTATGCCCTCTAATTATGGACTCCCTGCATGCCGCCTTTTTTTGATTAACCTACATTTGTCCTAATGATTATTAATTTTGTCTACAGTAATGATATATTTAAAGGAAAGCTAGATAACTAAATGGGAGAGAAAGGAATAGAAGATTATACTGATAGGACTGGTTGGAGTGGAGTAAGACCAGACTCAGTGCAGCACAAACCCATCAGTTGGGTTAAATAGACTGTTGATCCAAAGATCTCCTTCTTTGGCTCAGTGTCAGTGTTGCCTGAAACCAAACCGGAGAGGCAGCTGGAGATGATCTAAGGTGGTGAAGGTGCTATATAAATGTACATTTTTACAGGTAGATGGGCAGTGCTAACTTGACAGACAGAGGGATAACCTACCAATCTTTCACCAGATACTTGCAGCCCCATAGTAATTTCTGCCTGTAAAATCTACACGTATAAATTAATGGAGAAAAGTTGCATTTCGGAAAGAAAAATCTTAAATAAAAAATCTACTTATTGGGAGATAGATTTAAAAATAAACAGCAGACCAGTAATGAACGATGTCTGTGCTCCTAGTCAAAGCTGCTGATTCACTTGGCTTGTAAAGTCTGAACAGGACTGATTGATTGTTTTAACAATTGAGATGAATCACTCAGCTTCGTCTATACTGCAATTGATGTAAGCTAGGAAACGAGGCAAGAGCTGCTTTTATGTTTCTATCACTCCCCTGAGGGAGAGACCCTGCTCTGATGACTGCCAGGCAGTCACACTCCTGAGGAAATTTTACTTTGCAATTGCAAGGTTACAAAGGGGCACAGACAATAGCAAGGTTGAAGGTCGATGAGATTTTTCCTTTGCCTTTGTGAGGGCTGCCAATCCTGCAGCTCCCAAACTGACGTCATCTTTGAAGCTGCCCGCAGGTCGTAACCCTGAGACCAGCTAATCAGTTCTCTCCCTCCACCTGCTGCAGTGCTAGGGGTTAGCATCTCTGAAGTCAGAGTTAAAAAGTCGGGTGAAGAACAGAGGGAAACTCTCCAGGCATTTCATCCCCCCAGATTTTTCTGTTTAATTCTTGTCTGTCCCAGGAGATAGGAAGTGCTTTGTCATGATGCTCCAGGCATCGTGAGTGTGAGGCCAGCTAGTCTCTGCCTGGTTGAAATGTCAGATGTAAATAGGAAATATGGTCAGGAATGTTTGGCTGTCAGACTAGAAACTCCCGGACTGATGTATTCACTGCTTAGCAATTCTCTGTGGCCTCCTCCCTTACTTTTACATTCTCTTGAAATTTCTCCATTCACTTTTAATCAGTGTCTTTCTGTTACTGATCCTTCTCCTGGTGGAAATTGTTTCTTCCTCACTCCTCTATCAAAACCTTCCATAATTGTGAACGCCTCTATTAAATCACTCTTAACTTAATTCTCTGCTCGAAGGAACACAATCTTAGCCTCTCCACTTTGAGACACTTCCCCCACTTCTTGACTGCATTCAAAACAATTATGATATCCCTTCACTCTCTGAGTCATAATCTCGCCCTGACTCACCCTCAAACACCTCAACATGTTGTAGGTCCTGAGAGGTGCCACTGTTGCCCCCAAAATTCCTGTAGCCTTTCTGTGGACAACTTAACCACTCTTTTGCCACCCACCTCCAAACACTGCTGAGACCTTTAGGTCATGTTTCTATTCAATAATGTTCCACAAACAAACATCAGGATGCTTGACCCTTAATAATAATGTTGCTGGATGACGCAAGTTCCTCGGTCATGCTACTTTTTAATCTGAGTGGACAACACAACTCAGGATCTGACTCACCAAATTTGGATACCTGGCTGGTTTTGGCTGTAGCACCAATTCAATATGTTCAGGTGTATGCAGCCACATATCCAATTCAGCTCTCCCCTAAAAGGACCGCTATCCCCTAAAAGGACTAGGATAGCTGATGCATGCGAACATCACCATTTCAAGATCCAAGTCATTCACCATCCTGATTTGGAAATATATTGCTGGTTCTCCAGTGTCATTGGGTCAAAATTCTAGAGTTCCCTCACTAACAGCACTGAGGTGTAACTGAATGAAGTGCCACACTGGTTCTGTGTATGCAGCAGCCTGTATTTATTGAATTGGGGCCAGCAATGGATAAATGCAATGGAGAAAATGAGACAAGACATTGTGAGGACCTCTCACAGCCACCCCACAAATCTGCAAGTAAACATTCTGCTACACTTGATATAAAGTCGTGGCCACATTGAACATTGGCACGTTCATCATCATTACAGCTCGATGCTTAGCTCAATATTAAAAGCCAATACATTGAAATTACTTTTACCAATAGTGTGAGCAAGTCCAGGTTACTATGAGCGGACTGAATGATAGACAGTTTGGGGGGATTTAAAAGGCCCCTGTGGATTGTGTGCTAGCTGTGTCTGAGCACACCTTCACATGCAGCTAGCACCATCTGGACTGCAAGTAACGCCAGATTCTGATGCAATCTTCAGCAATGTTCTGGGTCAGAGGGAATTTTGTTAAAATACTGATCCTGAAAGACAGCAATTACAGAGAACAGACACAGCAACTCTAACTTGGAAAGGCTGGAAAGAATTACACTGAATACCTCTTTGATGACCAGTATGATAATCTCAATCTTTATAAACAGATCATCCATTAATAAACCAGGTTTCAGTCTGGTCTTCATTCAAAAGCATGCATAACAAATAGCCATTTACTTTTAAACAGAGACCAAGTCAATAAGACTATTTTCAAAAATTAATTAAATTTTGGTTACTTCTCTCAACTGGTTAGATTCAAATTGGTTTAAGAGTCAAGATTAGAATGGTGCTTTAAAAGCATAGCAGGTCAGGCAGCATCCGAGCAGCAGGAAAATCGATGTTTCAGGCAAAAGCCCTTCATCCACTTACGTCAAATTGTTGTAAGCTAAAAAAACTGCTGTTCAGTCACCCATGCATTTTTTTTAGTGAAACACACAATTCCTTCTGAATGAGCTGATCTCCAGAACACTATCTAGTTCAGAGACAGATCGCATTTATTGGCGCCTATGGAGCACAACCAATTATGTAGACTAAGAATGCTAAGGATCTGAACTGTGTTGAAATTTCAAAATTCTTGACTGAAAAGTCCCAACAAACACTGAAGCCGGTGAGAATCTGCAAATATTCCCAGAACAACGCATTTAGATTTAAACAGCAAACCATCCAGAGCACACATTACAGAAGCATCAAAGCAAACCTGATATTGAGTTACTTATGATGATATTAGGACAAGTGTGAAATAGAAGATAAGGGGCATTTTTATGAAAGAGAGTGCGGTACAGAGATTAAGGAAGGCACTAAGCGCCCAGGCAGATATAAAAAGTGGACCAATCAAAATCAGGGATGCACCCAGAGGCCTGAACTAAAGAAACACAGAACTGTAACAAAACAAAAGAGCTGCGGATGGTGGAGATCTGAAACAAAAACTGGTGAAAGATTGCTGGCAAAACTCAGTAGGTCTGGCAGCATCTGTGGGAAGAAAGCAGAGTTAATGTCTTGAGTCCACTAACTCTTCATCAGATCTGTTTAGAGGCGGAGGGGTTCCCAAGTCTTGTTCAAACAGTGTGATAGAAATTTATATATCCACTTCAAAGAGGCAGTGAACATCTCTGTTTAACATCTCACTCAAAAGATAAACATAGAACAGCATACTTTCCTTCAGTTCTGCTTTGAGGTGGCATCAGCCCCCAATGATTGATTCAACTATTAGATTGGGAGAATTAAAACTGAGGAGTGAAACATCAATCTGAAAGGTAAGAAATTGGGAATCTTGATGTCAGAATCAGAGAGAAGCGTTTCTGGCATGTGGATATTTTGAATAAGTTGAATGGATGAAAACTGTTTCCCATAACCTTCCATTACACTTCATAATGCTGAGGTTCCGCAGATAAAGATAGTAATTTGACAGCTTATTTTGCCTATCCCTCTCCCTCTCCTCAAAGGTAATGGCTAACAATTTATAAGGAATTGCCACTCCACAAAAAAAAGTCAACAAATAATCTCCAGTAGATTGCATGAACTGATAAAAACATTTCCACAACACTGACACATAATGTATTTGAAGAAGGCATTCCATAGTTCCAGGGAGCTGCCTGCAAGTCCTAGGAATCCTTCGGCATTCCTGACACAATCTCAGAAACCTAACCTCCCAACATCCTAAAATCAATGTCAGCTACTTAAAGAAAGTTGGCAGGCAGAGGCTTCAGCATTAGCGGTGCAGGAGCCTGAAGCCAGGACCCCGGCAACCGAGGATTGGTGGCAGCATCTTGAGGACCATTGAAGGGGGAGCAGGAGATATGAGACCAGGCCCATGGCTCCGGCTTGGATGCAACAGTTGTGATTGTGGGAGTGGCAACGATGGCAGGAGTGAGTCCTTGGCTGAGACCCTGGAGCCCTGATGTCAAGCAGCGAATGGAGGAGTAGCAGAGAATCAACAAGAAGAGGGAAAGATGAACTCCACTGCAGTAAAATCTTGCATTATATTGTATTTCAAGAGACAATTATATTGCATTTCCATGTGGAGATGAAGTCCCACCTTCACATTGAGAATATCCTCCATCGTGTTGTCTGGCACTATCACCTTGCTAAATGGGACAGACTTCAAACCAATCTAACAACTCAAGACTGGGCACCCATGAGGCACTGTGAGGTATCAACAGCAGCAGAACTGTACTCCAACACAATCTGTAACCTCATGGCCTAGCATATCCCCCACTCAACCATTACTATTAGGGATCAACCCTGGTTCAAAGGAGAGTGCAGGAGGGCATGCCAAGAGCAGCATCAGGAATACCTAAAAATGAGGTGTCAACCTGGTGAAGCTACCAAATAGGACTACTTGCATGCCAAACAGCATAAACAGCAAGTGATAGACAGAGCTAAGCAATCCCACAACCAACGGATCAGATCTAAGCTCTGCAGTCCTTCTACATCCAGTTGTGAATGGTGGTGGACAATTAAACAACTCACTGGAGGAGGAAGCTCCACAAATATCCCCATCCTCAGTGATAGAGAGGCCCAGCCCATCAGTGCAAAAGATAAGGCATATGCATTCACAACAATCTCCAGTCAAAAGTGCCAAGTGGATGATCCATCTCAAGATCCTCCAGTGGTCCCCAGCATCATAGATACGAGTCTCCAGCCAATTCGATTCACTCCACATGATATCAAGAAATGGCTGGAGGCACTGGATGTTGCAAAGGCAACGGGCCCTGAATACATTCCGTCAATAGTAGTGAAGACTTGTGCTCCAGAACTTGCTGCTCCCTTAGCCAAGCTCATCCAGTACAGTTACAATACTGGCATCTACCCAACAATGTTGAAAATTGCCCAGGTATGTCCTGTACACAAAAAGCAGGACAAATCCAACCTGGCCAATTACTGCTCAATCAGTCTATTGTCCATTATCAATAAAATGATGGAAGGGGTAATCAACAATGCTATCAAGCTGCATCTGCTCAGAAACAACCTGCTCAGTAACGCCCAGTTTGGGTTTTGCCAAGGTCACTCAGCTCCTGATCTCATTACAGCCTTGGTTCAAACATGGACAAAAGAGCTGAGTTCCAGAGGTGAGGTGAGAGTGACAGCCCTTGACATCAAGGCTGCATTTGACCGAGTATGGCATCAAGGAGCCCTGACAAAAACTGGAAGCAATGGGTATCAGGGGGCAAACACTCCACTGGTTAGAGTCATACCTGGCACAAAGGAAGATGATTACGGTTGTGGAAGGTCAGTCACCTCAGCAGGAGTCCCTCCAACAGTCTTCAGCTGCTTCATCAATGACCTTCCCCCTGTCATAAGGTCAGAAGTGGGGATGTTCGCCGATGATTGCACAGTGTTCAGCACAATTCAGGAGTCCTCAGATACTGAAGAAATCTGTGCTCAAATGCAACAAGATCTGGACCATATCCAGGCTTAGGCTGACAAGTGGCAAGTAACATTCATACCACACAAATGCCAGACAATGACAATCACCAATTAGAGACACTCTAACCACCGCCCCTTGACATTCAACAGTATTAACATCACTGAATCCCCCATTGTCAATATCCTTGGGGTTACCATTGACCAGAAACTCAACTGGATTCACCACATAAACACAGTGGCTACAAGAGCAGGTCAGAGACTAGGGATACTGCAGCGAGTAACCTACCTCCTGACATCCCAAAGTCTATCCACCATCTACAAGGCACAAGTCAAGATTGTGATGGAATACTCCCCACTTGCCTGGATGGGTGTAGCTCCAACCACACTCAAGAAGCTTGACACTATCCACGACAAAGCAACCCGCTTGACTGGCACCACCTCTACAAACATTCAATCCCTCCACCACCAGTGCTCAGTAGCAGCAGTGTGCACTATCTACAAGATACACTGCAGAAATTCACCAAAGATCCTTAAACAGCACCTTCCAAATCCACAACCACTGCCATCTAGAAGGACAAGGGCAGCAGTTACTTGGGAACACCACCACTTGCAAGGTCGCCTCCAAGCCACTCACCACCATGGAAATATATTGCCATTCCTTTACAGTCATTGAGTCAAAATCCTAGAATTCCCTCCCTACCGGTATTGTGGGTCAACCCACAGCAAGTGGACTGCAACGATTCAGGAAGACAGCTCACCACCGCCTTCTCAAGGGCAAATAGCAATGGGCTCTCAATGCTGGCCAGCCAGCGACACCCAAATCCCACAAATGAATTAAGAAAATATGGTGCTGGAGTAATGGCGACACTTTGTGTTTTGCATGCGAGAAACCACTTTTCAGTGTATTTTTATATAATGTGACAATAAATCTAATTCTAAATCCAAAACCTTAGTGTTAGTGGATCAATAAATACAGAAAAAAGGTGTAAAATTTGATCATCTTATAAATCTCCTCTGAGAAACCATGACCCACCCCACCCTCTCCCTCAAGCTCAAAGAACCACTCATCCACAAGGAGGACGTGAGCATCAGATAATTCTTTTCCATTTATGGACAGCAACTTGCTTATTATAATATGCAATACCTTTACCATTCTGTATTGCTGTGTCTTAAAAGAAAAAGCTTAGAGTAACCTGCATGGTGCTTTTACTATTACTATGCAGAGAGATCATTGATTATTCATGATGGTGCTCTGGATTCCACATGTCATGGGCAATGCCATGTGAGGTCAGCAAGTTACAATAAATATTAAACTCATACCATCTTGTAAAAACCAGTCTGGAGATGTTATGTCAGATCGGAGATTGAGGGGTGACCTTATGAAATCATGAAAGGAATGGATAGGGTAAATAGACAAGGTCTTTTTCCCAGGGTAGGGGAGCCCAAAACCAGAGGGCATAGATTTAAGGGGGAAAGATTTAAAAAGGACCTGAGGAGCAACGTTTTCACTTAGAGGGTGATGCGTGCATGGAATGAGCTGTCAGAGGAAGTCGTGGAGGCTGGTATAATTACAATATTTAAAAGGCATCTGGATGAATATATGAATCGGAAGGGTTTAGAGCGATATGGGCCAAATGCTAGCAAATGGGACAGATTGGGATGTCTGGTTGGCATGGATGAGTTGGACCAAAGGGTCTGTTTCTGTGCTGTATGATTATGGCTTAGTGTGTGTTATAGTTATTGTTCATCTCTGATACAATATGAGAGCTGCATTGATGGCAAGGACAAAGATTGAGCACCAGCTGTACAAACCTTTCAGTACATCATGGAAACAAAAATAGTTTTGTTTGTTATCTTTCATGTCCTGTGTTCAAGCAAACTCATGACACAGTAATCACTGCCGCTTGTAATTCGTACTTAGTAATTTCCTCATGCCTGAAGGGATTGTGGGAAGGGCAGGGCAACAAAATGATCAAACCTTTTGTCAAAGAGGTAGTAAATTTTAAGAATTGTCTTAAAGGAGGAGTGGAGAAATGTAAGAAGGGAATTACAGAGATTTGGGCCTTGCCAGCCCACTCCATCAACAATGGAGTGTTTATTTAAAAAAAAAAACAGAAGAACTGGAGATGCTGCAAATCAGGAACAAGTCAGAAATTCTTGGAAAGTCTCAGCAGGTCTGGCAGCATCTGTGAAGAGAATTCAGAGTTCATGTTTCGGGTCTAGTGACCTTTCCTTAGAACTGAGGAAGTGTGTGAGTGTGTTCATTTGTTCTTTCACAAATGTGGATGCCGCTGGTAAAGCTCAGTCCTACTTGCCTGGTCTAGATCATTGATACCATTCCATCTGAGCCAGCTGATTTGTTTTCATGGAAATCAGGAATGTTGAAGGAGCCTGAATTCGAGGAGCCTACCAATCTCAGAGAGGTCAGTTGAGTCCATGAATGGGCAATTGGGGAAACTAAGGGGAAATGGGCTTATGGAGATTGGAAAAATGGGATGAGAACTTTTATTTTAAAAAATTGTGCACTTCTTAATGAGGAACTAGTCTTCAAGAAGAACAAACCCTTTTCCTGGCAGATGTGGCAATTGAATACCTGAGCTGGGTTGATTTTAAATCGAAACCTTTGTATTTCTTCACAGGGGTCACATGGATTGACATTCAGTCCACGTGATTTGACTAGCACTGTGACAGGGCAGTTTATGTATCTAAAGCTACAGTTGTGTTTACAGAACAGAGCAGCACAGTAGAAGTGATGCCATTTGACCCACCGTGTCTGTGTAGTATTAACCAATGAAGTCCTACTTGCCTGGTCTAGATCATTGATACCATTCCATCTGAGCCAGCTGATTTGTTAATGCTTCTGCCTTGGTATCCTCTCCATATCTACGTGCTCTACACCACATCTTGAAGGCTTCTTGCCTTATTTGTTTCTTCTTGTCCTCCTTCCCAGTATTCACTGTTAGCTTTCTGCCTGCTTGTCTATATTCAGTATAATCCTTTATCTTTCCTGTGTTCTCTCTGTTCTTCTGTCACCTCTGTTCTTTTTCTGTTGTCTCTTTCCATTTTTGTTTATTTTAAAAACTGAAGACTGTGTAACATTACATAGAGCGCACAATTTTTAATAATAATCTCCTATGGCACTACACATGGTACGAAAGATTTAAAAAACTCCTTTATAGTAAATATGGTAAGCATTAAGAGGTGATTGAAACAAGGCATTGAAGATGATTAAAGAAGTTGATATGGCGAATAAAAAGAAACTATTTTCTCTGGTGGCAACATCTGGAACAAAGGGACTGAAGCTTAAAATTAAAGCCTGACCATATTGTCAGGAAGCACTTCTTCACACAAAAATGTAATGGAAGTCCAGGACTCTCCCCTCTAAGGTAGTTGGGGCTTCAGGTTAGTTAAAAATTTCAGTACTGATTTTTGTTAGGCAAAACTAATAGCAGCAGTCTCTACCACCCAGAAGGACAAACACAACAGATTCCTGGAAATTCCTTTATCTGCAAGCTCCCCTTCAAGCCATACATTGTCATGACTCAAAATATATCACCATTCCTTCACTGTCACTGGATCAAAATCCTAGAAGTCCCTTTGTAATAACATTGTGGATGTACCTACCCTCATTAGATTACAGCAGTTCAAAAAGGCAGCTCAATCTTCTCAAGGATAAGAAATGCTGGCCTAGCTATATTCCTGTGAATGAATATAAAAAGAAAGCTACAGAGTCAAGGTGAGCGCTTGAATTATGGTGTAGATAAAAACCGCAATCTGATTGAATGGTGGAACAGGTGCATGGGACTCAATGGCTGACCTCTCCTCCTATGTTTAATCAAGATTATCAGCTCATCATAACATATCTGGTCTCCCTGCTATCGGAAGGATGTTGTTAAATTTAAAGGGAAAATCTGAAAAAAATTACAAGGATGTTCGAGGGTTTGATCTGTAGGGAGAGGCTGAATAGGCTGGGGCTATTTTCCCTGGAGCATTGGAGGCTGAGAAGTGACCTTATAGAGGTTTAGAAAATCATGAGGGACAGGAGGGGTGAAGAGACAAGGTTTTTTTCCCCTGGGTTGGGGGAGTCCAAAACTAGAGGGAATAAGTTTAGAGTAAGAGGGGAAAGATTTAAAAAGGAACCTAAGGGGCAACATTTTGATCCATAAGGTAGTGCTTGTACGGAATGAGCTGCCAGAAGAAATGGCGGAGGCTGGTACAAATACAGCATTTAAAAGGCACCTGATGATGGATATATGAACAGGAAGGACTTAGAGGGGTATGGACCAAATGCTGGTAAATGGGAAAAGATTTATTTTAAGATATCTGGTCGGCATGGTAGGGCCCAAGGGTCTATTTCCGTGCTGTACATCTCTATGACTCTATTGATTTTTGTGCTGCATGACTCTATGCCTACGTGGCTAATACATGCAAGTGGGTAGCTGCATTCACAATTCAAGGAGGTCAAGAAGAAGGTCAAGAGTACACCCCAATGTGGTAGATCAAGATGAACCCTGTTTTTCCAATCTAATCAACCAAGCACAGTCTGCACACAATACTGTAGAAGTAGTGGATTCTTGCACATCCTTTACAGCAAGTCAAGGAAATTATGTCACCATCCACACAACCCATCCACCTCTACAACTTCAACAGATGACCTGGGACCCCTTAATCTTAGTTCATGGTATCTGAAGAATCCAGTTTTCCAATCCAGTGTAAGCACTACACTCTCACTAATGGATCATACAAAAGCTTTCGTTTCTCAATACTGTTGGATCTGCTCTGGTGAGGCCACCTCTCATACCTGTGCATCAACAATGTCTACCTTTGTCCTTGACTAAAATCAACAGAGTTCTTGACCTGTCTTTCCCAATTTCCACACTTTCCACCCATGTCCCACCGTCCCAAGATCACAAAGTTCTCCATACAGGCTCCCTCAGAGGACACAGCCTTGTGACATTAACTCTGACTATTTCTCAATAGGCACTGCCAGACCTACTGAGCATTTTCCACCATTTTCTGTTGATATATCAACAGAACTTGTTTAGAAATGGAGCAAATTGTTTTTAAAGCTGTGTACCAGATTCTCAACCTAGACCCTCACTTTGGCGACATAAATCTGCCATCCCAGTCAATCAATCCACAGCTATTACAGAGAATACAGCTATATTCTGAAGTCTGCTTGTGCTGTCTATGAGGAGCTTTACTTTGAACCCTCGCTGTTTGAAGTCTTATTACATAACTGTTTATATATAAAGTGATTTAATCACAACTGTGAGAAAAGCAGTTTTGTATCTGTGTCTAAACAAATGCACTCATATATTGTTGCATCAAATTATTTTTGCAAGGCTTATGTTCAGGGTAATGTTTATACAGTGAGAGATCAGTACTACAATCAGACTTTGTCCCATTTCCTATCTGAAACATGTCCTAACGATGAAAACCTTGGGAAAACAAAGGCTTGCAGTGCCTTAAATGTAGCAAAATGTTTCCAGCGATTTCACAGGAGCATTATCAGTGTTTGACATTGGGCAATTTATGGAACGCTTGATCAAGGAGGCAGGCTTTAAGGAGCACCTCAAAAGGAGGAGCAAAAAATGGAGAGTTGCAGAAGTTTCGGAGGGAATTCCAGAGCATTTGATCACAAGCCTTGATGAGTGAGGAAATTTCCTTTCTTTACCTTATAACAGTATCGCAGAGTCAGGGATGAAGACCATCCTGTTGGACAGTTTCCTGTCACACTGGGTGTGGGAGTCACTGTGGCTGGTCCAGTTCCTGGATCAACAGAGGTTGCTAGGTTCTGCCTGCAGATGTACTTGGCCCTGAAGCTGTTGCAATCTTTCACATCCCATAATCCAACAGAATTTCCTGTGGCCAGCACCACACAACCGCCTTTATAACCTGCAACAGAAGGCTCAGTTCATACATTCAGCATTCCAGTATAACACAGCAAACCACTAGCCAGGAGGCATCATGCACATGCATCAGATGAGTAGTTTTGCACTATTACAGATTAAAAACAGAAGGTTGATTAAACCCAGTCTCATTCACGATGTAGTTTCTCACCTGCCTACCTCCTCTGTGATCTGTGGTGAAGCCAGATTAATGTGCAGGACAAATAGTCCTTTAAATATGGGTGGGTTTTCTATCACTGCAGTTTTCCCAGACCAAACAGCAAAAGACCTCATTACTGTACCTGAAACGTAAAAGCTTTTCACCCTTTACCCCAAACCCATTTCCACAAATTCCTTGTAAGTGTTTCAGATTCTGTAGTTGGTTCATATGGAGTGGGAAGCACAGAAATATTTAAAATAAGAAGTGGCAAACAGCAAAACCCTGGCTTTTAAGAGTGAGCCGGATACTCGATTGCCACATACTGTTCAGGCATTCTTTACTTGTTGAAGACTTTCAGTGATTTTGTTTTCCCCCACAGTCAAAGGAACAGGAAGATCAGGGCCCTGGGACTCAGTCCCTTTCCTGCTTGGATTTTTGGCAAAAGGCAATAAGCCTGAATAGTTGAGATAGGCCAAAATAACAGCCAAGATTTACGAATGAATCAGTATGAGACTGAATGAATAGTTCAGACAATGAATGGTAGTAAACACACTGTTCTGTCAAACTACAACACAATACAACCTTAGGGGATGTAAGAAATTTCAATAATTATATTGTAAACTACTTTCAGCTGGCAAATGTACATTAAGTGTATTGGTTTAACATTCGTCAGTATAAAGCTGGACCGAACACTCTGGAATTTGCTGCAATTGGTATCCCACTGCCAAAAATAAGCTTTCTTTTGCTCAAGGCAGTTTCCACCCCTGTAGTTTACATTAACACTTTAATACCACCATGACCTGCCTAATCATTCAGCCAGCTATTAAACCAGAAATAAAAAAAATACAAAGGAGCTATCCCACCAACTCCCCCCACCTCTCCCTCCTTCCCCACCTTTGCCACTGGTTTAGTGGCTAAATCATGGTATGGCAACCACACAGATCTTCAGGATAAATAGCTTAGCAGAGTTACTGTTTCAGGTCCAGTGACCATTTTGAACTGGACCCAAAATGTTAACTCTGATTTCTCTCCACAGAAGCTGCCAGAACTTCGGAGCCTTTCCAGCAATTTCTGTTTTTTTTTCCATTTTCCAACAACTGCAATTTATAGAGTCACAGACGTATACAGCATGGAAACAGAACCTTTAGCTGAACAGGAGAATCGACGTTTCGGGCATAAGCCCTTTTTCAGGAATGAGGAAAGTTTGTCCAGCAGGCTAAGATAAAAGGTAGGGAGGAGGGACTTGGGGGAGGGGCGTTGGAAATGTGATAGGTGGAAAGAGGTCAAGGTGAGGGTGATAGGTCAGACTGGGGTGGGGGCGGAGAGGTCAGGAAGAAGATTGCAGGTTAGGAAGGTGGTGCTGAATTCGATGGATTTGACTGAGACAAGGTGGGGGGAGGGGAAATGAGGAAACTGGTGAAATCCGAGTTCATCCCTTGTGGTTGGAGGGTTCCTAGGCGGAAGATGAGGCGCTCTTCCTCCAACCGTCGTGTTGTTGTGGTCTGGCGATGGAGGAGTCCAAAGATCTGCATATCCTTGGTGGAGTGGGAGAGGGAGTTGAAGTGTTGAGCCACAGGGTGGTTGGGTTGGTTGGTCCGGGTGTCCCAGAGGTGTTCTCTGAAACACTCCGCAAGTAGGTGGCCTGTCTCCCCAATATAGAGGAGGCCACATCGGGTGCAGAGGATGCAATAGATGATAGGTGATGACCTATCACCCTCACCTTGACCTCTTTCCACCTATCACATTTCCAACGCTCCTCCCCCAAGTCCCTCCTCCCTACCTTTTATCTTAGCCTGCTGGACAAACTTTCCTCATTCCTGAAGAAGGGCTTATGCCCGAAACGTCGATTCTCCTGTTCCCTGGATGCTGCCTGACCTGCTGCGCTTTTCCAGCATCACATTTTCAGCTCTGATCCCCAGCATCTGCAGACCTCACTTTCTCCTCAAACAGAACTTTTAGTCCAATTTGTCCATGCTGACAGGAATATCCCAAATTATCTAGTCCCACTTGACAGCATTTGGACCATATTCCTTTAAACCCTTCCTATTCATGTACCCACCCAGATGTCTTTCTTTAAGTTTTTATTTTGTATGTGAGGAGATATTGGGCAAAAACAAAAATATGCTGAACAAAAATCACCCGTTGAGAATGCTGTTGTTGATGGGGATGAAAGATTATCGGGGGATATGTAGGAATGTAGAGTTGAGGTCAAAATCAGATCAGCCATGATCTTATTGAGCAGATCTGAAGAGCTGGGTGGTCTACTGCTATTCTTTGTTTGTATGTCCGTTCGACAGAACCTCCTGATTCAATCAACAACATGGCAATGTTGTAGTTACATTACTCACTACTGTCAAGTGGACTGAAACATTGATTTCAAGCAGCATGATTTCAAACCTCAGCAGGGGCAATGTGAGAATTTGAGACCTTTTTCATAATATCAGAAAGAAAGATTGGTATGACTAGATTGTTGTAAAAACCCATTAGCAACACAAATTCCCTTTAGGAAAGGAAACTGGCTTCCCTCACCCAGACTGGACTCTACGTCATACCAGCCCCAGGCCAGAGTCCCCCTCAAAAATTCATCCATCCATTTTTTTGTATCAAACACTGCTACAGTGAAGAAGCCCAATCACGAGCATCTCAACTATATCTCGGGATATGCAATAAATGGCTGCTTTGCCAGCAATGCCCGAATGTCAAAAATAAATTTTTAAAAATGATTTGTGACAGGTCCTCCCAGGTTGTATAAGTGTATAATTTCCAATCAAGTTGCTGAAAAATAAAACTCTGAATGACCACCTTGGATGTTTCCAAAGATCATTTATATTGAGCCATGAAAACCAACTTTGATAAAAGAAAGGGAGAAAGCATCAGTCTATGTAAACAAAACTGCATTGAAATAGCAGTTCAGGGTTCTGCTGCTACTGCACTTACAGTGGAGTTGTATCAATTTTTTTTACTTGTCCAGATTGTGTGTATACTTTTATAGGACAAGGCTTCATTATTAACAAGCTGCAGAGCTCAGGTGTCCTTAAACAAAAACCTCAGCAGTTAAAGAGATGAAGGTATTTGCCAGTGTAATTCTACTCAGGCAGTCATCCACTCTCCCTGCACATTTATTTCCTCATCACCAAGTGATATCAGTTCCAGATGTGCCTCATATCAATGTGTGGCCAAAGCAAATAGCAGTCTGCCTGGCTAACGGCTGCCTGTCCAATGACACGTCACAACAGATAGAAGCACTTGGTCTTTTTATACAAACTTTATCCTTCTCATTTTCCTTACACGGGTGGAAGATGGCATCTGGGTACTGAATATAGCTAAATGATAAAGGCTGTGGCTCAGTTAGTAGCACATTTGCCTTGGAGTCAGAGGCTCTGGATCCAAGGCCCATAATACTGACTTGAGTGCGACTCTCCAGTGTGTCCCATACAGATATGAAAGGGTTAATACTGGAGAATGCCATAAGCACCACTCACTCTGATGATGCCATATGGATTTGCGAGCAAAACAGCTGAAGTCAGTTTGAGGGAGTCTGTTGCTGGAATGCCCTACATCACTTTTCACTGAAACAGGGTTGATCCCCTGGCTTGATGATCATGTTACTGTAGGTGATATACTGGGCCATGAGGTTACAGATTGTGGGTGAATCAATTCTGCTGCTGTCGATGGCCCCCAGTGCCTCACAGATGCGGAATTTGGAGCTGCTAAATTTGTTCAGAATCTAGCCCATTTAGGATGGTGATACTTTCACACTACATGATAGAAAACATCCTTAACATGAAGACAGGACTTCATCTCCACAAGGACTGTATCATGGTAACTTTAATCAATACATTCTTGGGTGGATGCATCTGTGTCAAATGGATTGGTAGGAATTATGTCAAGTAGATTTCTGCCTCTTTGAAAAATAGAAATGCAGAAAATAAAAGGTAAATTGGACCATTTGGACAACTGAGTCTGCTCCTTCATTCCACATAATCACAGCTGATCCTCCATCTTAAAGCTTTCAGTCCCATTAATTTCTCACTAAGTTTCTTCACTTGCTCCTTTGGAATAGATCCTCATTTCCCTCACTTTTAGAACATAGAACAGTACAGTACAGGCCTTTCAGCCCTCAATTTTATGTCGACCTTTAATCCTACTAATCTACATATCCTACATCTTACTATCCTACGTGTCACTTAAATGTCCCTAATGTATCTGACTCTACTACCACTGCTGGCAGTGCATTCCACTTGGTCACAACTGTCTGTGTAAAGACATCTCCCCATAACTTCCTTGAATCACCTTAAAATTATGCCCCTTCATGATAGCCATTTCCGCCCTGGGAAAACGTCTCTGGCTATCCACCCTGTCTATGTCTCTCATCATCTTGTACACCTCTATCAAGTCATCTCATCCTTCTTCACTCCAATGAGAAAATCCCAAGCTCCCTCACCCTTTCTTCATAAAACATGCCCTCCAGTGCAGGCAGCATCTTAGTAAATCTCCTCTGCACCCTCTCTAAAACTTCCACATTCTTCCTATAATGAGGTGCCCAGAACTGAACACAATATCCTAAGTTTGGTCTAAACCGGGCTTTATAGAGCTGTAGCATAACCTCGTGCCTCTGAAACTCAATCCCCTGCTAATGAAGACCAACATACCAGATGCCTTCTTAACAACCCCATCAACTTGGGTGGCAACTTTGAGGGATCTGTGGACATGGACACCAAGATCCCTTTGTTCCTCCACACTACCAAGAATCCTGTCTTTAACCCTGTATTCAGCATTCAAATTCAACCTTCCAAAATGAATCACTCCGCATTTATCCAGGTTGAACTCCATCTGCCACTTCTCAGCCCAGCTCTGCATCCTGTCATTGTCCTGTTGCAACCTACACACTATCAACAACTCCACCAACCTTTGTGTCATTGGCAAACTTACTAAACCACCTTCCACTTGCTCATCCAAGTCATTTGTAAAAATCACAAAGAGCAGAGATCCCAGAACAGATCCCTGTCGAACACCACTGGTCACCAAGCTCCAGGCTGAACACTTTCCATCAACTACCACCCTCTGTCTTCTATGGGCCAGCCAATTCTGTATCCAGACAGCCACATTTCCCTGTATCCCATGTCTCTTTACTTTCTGAATGAGACTACCATGGGGAACATTATCAAAAGCCTTGCTAAAATTCAGGTACACCATATCCACTGCCATACCTTCATCATGTTTTGTCATATCCTTAAATAATTCACTAAGGCTTGTGAGGCATGACCTGCCCCTCACAAAGCCATGCTGACTATCTCAAATCAAAGCTATACTTGTCCAAATAATCATAAATCCTGTCTCTCAGAGTATTCTTCAATAATTTGCCCACCACCGACGTAAGACTGACTGGTCTGTAATACCCATGGTTATCCCTATCCACGTTCTTGAACAAGGAAATAATATTTACCACCCTCCAATCATCTGTTACTACTCTGGTACTGTGAGAACGCAAAGATCATTGCTAAAGACACAGCAATCTCTTCCCTCGCTTCCTGTAGTAACCTTGGGTATATCCCATCTGGCCCAAGGAATTTATTATCCTCATGTTCTTCAAAATTTCCAGCACATCCTCCTTCTTAACATAAACCTGTTGTAGCATATCTGCCTGTTTCATGCTGTCTTCAAAAATAACAAGGTCCCTCTCGCTCGTGAATACTGAAGCAAAGTATTCATTAAGGACCTCCCCTACCTCATCCAACTCCAGGCACAAGTTCCCTCCACTACCCCGATCGGTTCTACCTTCACTCAGCCATCCTCTTGCTCCTCACGTAAAGGTTTTACTTCATCATACCCGCCAAGGCATTTTCATGCCCCCTTCTAGCTCTCGTAAGTCCATTCTTCAGAACCTTCCTGGCTGACTTGTAAACCTCTAGAGCCCTGTCTGATCCTTGCTTCCTCAACCTTAAGTAAGCTTTCTTCTTCCTCTTGACTAGGTGTTTCACATCTCTTGTCATCCACGGTTCCTTCACTCTACCTTCCCTTCCTTACCTCAGTGGGAAAAACCTATCCAACATTCGCAGCTAGTATTCCCTGAACAACCTCCACATTTCTGTCGTGCATTTCCCTGAGAATATCTGCTCCCAATTTATGCTCCTCAGTTTCTGCCTAATAGCATTGTAATTCCCCTCCCCCAATTAAATAGTTTCCCATACCATCTGCTCCTATCCCACTATCACTGAAATGCTCCCCCATCAAGAGATATAACACCTGACCTAGTTCATTGCCAAGCACGAAATCCAATATGGCTTCCCCTTTAGTCGGCCTATCTATATTATTGAGTCAGATTCCTTCCAAACTATTTGCACTAAGAAGGTTCCAATCAATATTAAGGAAAGTGAAGTCACCCATGACAACAACCCCGTTACTTCAGCACCTTTCCAAAATCTGCATCCCAATCTGCTCCTCTGTGTCTCTCTTGCTATTGGTTGGGGCGGGGCGTCTCTAGAAAACTCCCAATAAAGTGACTGCTTTTTTCGTCTTTCTGACTTGTACCCATGATGGTTCATTAGAGAAACCCTCCTCAGCGACATCCCTTTCTGCGACTGTTATACTATCCCCGATTAGCAATGCCAATCCCCCATCTCTTTTACCTCCCTCCCTATTCCTTTTGAAACATTTAAACCCCAGAACATCCAGCAACCATTGTGATATCCAAGTCTCCATATTAGCCACAGCATTGTAGCTCCAAGTACTGATCCAAGCTCTTAATTCCATCACTCTTATTCCTGACACTCCTTGCATCAAAATAGACACATTTTACCTATTTTCTGAGAAGTTATTTATGTCTTCTGTGAACACAGAACTGGAGTAATGCTTAAAGTGCTCTGCAATTTCCTTGTTCTGCATTACTAATTGTCCTATTTCAGAATGTTACTGAATTTTTATGGTGACATTTGGCCCACTATGTCTGCCCCAACTCTCTGAGCATTTTAACTTAGTGCCTACATCCAGCCTTTACCCCATAATCCTGCACATTGTTTCTATTTAAATAACCAATCAATGCCCTCTTATCTACCATGACTGAACCTGACTCCATCACACTTCCAGGCAGTGCTTTTACTCTTTGTGTGAAAGAGGTTTTTTCACCTTGCATTTGGTTTTTCTTTGACAAAATACTTTAAAACAATGGCCTCTGGTTCTCAGTCCTTTTGCACGCGGGAACAATTTCTCTTATTTACTCTATCTAAGCCCCTCAGCCTTCTTCTCTTCAAGGAAACCAGTCCCAACATTTCCAATTTTTCCTCATAATTAAGGTGTCTCACACCTGGATCCATTCATGTAAACCGCTTCTGCACTGTCTTGACTGCTTTCACATCCTTAGCGTGTGGCTTCCAGTACTGTACATATTGTATCCTCTCTGCTCTTGTACACAATGCCTCAATACTGAAATCCAGAAAACTGAAACAAACCGAGAAACTCAGCAGGCCTAGCAACATCTATGGAGAGAGAAACAAGAGCTAATGTTTCAAGTCTGGTAGATTTTATTACTGTGAGTTTTATGAGCTCTCTTATCTGTCCTACAATCTTTATTAACTTATGAATGTATACACTCCGGCCCAGAGTAAGACGCTCTATATGATATTGCCCCTCCACTTGTACCACTTCACATTCCTCCCTATTGATCTACTTATGCCACCAGTCCATCTACTACACCAATGTAATGTTCTTTTGAAGTTTTACACTGTCTTTCTCAGTTTGCAATTTTCCCGAGCTTTGTGTCATCCACAAACCTTGAAACCTGACCCTTGTCGAGTTCCTGTGGTTCTGTTCGCCGAGCTGGAAGTTTTTGTTGCAAACGTTTCGTCCCCTGTCTAGGTGACATCCTCAGTGCTTGGCAGCCTCCTGTGAAGCGCTTCTGTGGTGTTTCCTCCGGCATTTATAGTGGCCCTGCCGCTTCCGGTTGTCAGTTTCAGCTGTCCGCTGTAGTGGTCGGTATATTGGGTCCAGGTCTATGTGTTTGTTGATGGAGTTTGTGGATGAGTGCCAAGCTTCTAGGAATTCCCTGGCTGTTCTTTGTTTCGCTTGCCCTATAATGGTAGTGTTGTCCCAGTCAAATTCATGTTGCTTGTCGTCTACGTGTGTGGCTACTAGGGATAGCTGGTCGTGTCGTTTCGTGGCTAGTTGATGTTCGTGGATGCGGATCGTTAGCTGTCTTCCTGTTTGTCCTATATAGTGTTTTGTGCAGTCCTTGCATGGGATTTTGTACATTACGTTAGTTTTGCTCATGCTAGGTATCGGGTCCTTCGTTTTGGTGAGTTGTTGTCTGAGCGTGGCTGTTGGTTTGTGTGCTGTTATAAGTCCTAGTGGTCGCAGTAGTCTGGCTGTCATTTCAGAGATGTTCTTGATGTATGGTAGTGTGGCTAGTCCTTTGGGTTGCGGCATGTCCTCGTTCTGTTGTCTCTCCCTTAGGCATCTGTTGATGAAATTGCGAGGATATCCGTTTTTTGCGAATACCTTGTATAGGTGTTCCTCTTCCTCTTTTTGCAGTTCTGGTGTGCTGCAGTGTGTTGTGGCCCTGTTGAATAGTGTCTTGCTGCAACTTCGTTTGTGTGTATTGGGGTGGTTGCTTTCATAGTTCAGGACTTGGTCTGTGCGTGGCTTTCCTGTGTACCTTAGTGGTGAATTCTCCGAGTGGTGTTCTCTGTACCCTCACGTCTAGGAATGGGAGTTGGTTGTCCTTTTCTTCCTCTCTCGTGAATCGGATTCCTGTGAGTGTGGAGTTGATGATCCGGTGTGTATTCTCTATTTCCGTGTTTTTAATGATTACAAAGGTGTCATCAACGTATCTGACCCAGAGTTTGGGTTGAATTTGTGGTAAGACTGTTTGTTCTAACCTTTGCATTACTGCTTCTGCTATGAGTCCCGAGATTGGTGAGCCCATGGGTGTTCCGTTGATTTGTTCGTATATCTGGTTGTTGAATGTGAAGTGTATTGTGAGGCACAAGTCCAGTAGTTTAAGTATGCCGTCTTTGTTGATGGGTTCAACGTCCTGTTGTCTGTTATGTCTGTTCAGCAGGTTGGCTATTGTTTCTCTGGCTAGGGCTTTGTCAATAGACGTGAACAGTGCCGTTTCGTCGAATGAGACCATGGTTTCTTCCTTGTCTATGTGTATATTTCTGATGATGTCCAAGAATTCCTGTGTTGATTGTATAGAGTGTCTGGATCCGCTGATCAAGTGTTTCAGTTTCTGCTGTAGTTCTTTCGCCAGTTTGTGTGATGGTGTCCCTGGAAGTGATACTATGGGTCTGAGTGGGATGTCTGGGTTGTGCACTTTAGGTAGTCCATAGAATCTGGGGGTGTTGTTGCTTTCAGGTTTCATTCTTTGTAGGTCAGACCTGGTTATCTGTCCGTTTTTTTGTAGGTTCCTCAGTGTTTTGTTTATCCTATTGGTGAGCTGTGGGGTGGGGTCAAACTCCCTCTTTTGGTAGGTGTTGGTATCTGCAAGTAGTTGTTGTGCTTTTTGGATGTACTCTGCTTTGTCCAGGATGACCGCCATTCTGCCTTTGTCTGCTGGTAGTATGATTATGTTCTTATCGTTTCTTAGTGATTTTAGTGCTTCCCTCTCCTTGGTGTTGAGATTATGTGTTTGTCTTTTCCTTGTTATCAGGGGTACGATACTTTGTCTCACTGTTGTGTCCCAATACACACAAACGAAGTTGCATCAAGACACTGTTCAAAAGGGCCACAACACACTGCAGCACACCAGAACTGCAAAAAGAGGAAGAGGAACACCTATACAAGGTATTCGCAAAAAACGGATATCCTCGCAATTTCATCAACAGATGCCTAAGGGAGAGACAACAGAACGAGGACATGCCGCAACCCAAAGGACTAGCCACACTACCATACATCAAGAACATCTCTGAAATGACAGCCAGACTACTGCGACCACTAGGACTTATAACAGCACACAAACCAACAGCCACGCTCAGACAACAACTCACCAAAACGAAGGACCCGATACCCAGCATGAGTAAAACTAACGTAGTGTACAAAATCCCATGCAAGGACTGCACAAAACACTATATAGGACAAACAGGAAGACAGCTAACGACCCGCATCCACGAACATCAACTAGCCACGAAACGACACGACCAGCTATCCCTAGTAGCCACACACGCAGACGACAAGCAACATGAATTTGACTGGGACAACACTACCATTATAGGGCAAGCGAAACAAAGAACAGCCAGGGAATTCCTAGAAGCTTGGCACTCATCCACAAACTCCATCAACAAACACATAGACCTGGACCCAATATACCGACCACTACAGCGGACAGCTGAAACTGACAACCGGAAGCGGCAGGGACAGGCCACTATAAATGCCGGAGGAAACACCACAGAAGCGCTTCACAGGAGGCTGCCTAGCACTGAGGATGTCACCTAGACAGGGGACGAAACGTTTGCAACAAAAACTTCCAGCTCGGCGAACAGAACCACAGCAACGAGCACCCGAGCTACAAATCTTCTCACAAACTTTGAACCTTGTCTAGTTCGTTTGTCTATGATGGGAAAGCAAGGGTCTCAATACCAATGCCGGGGGAACTCCACTACAAACTTTTCAGCTAAAAAATATTCATTACCCTCATTATTCTGTGAACTATCTTTCAGTCAGTTTTTACTATGTTTCTGTTGTCTCTTTACCCCACGACCAAAAACTTGCATCACAAACACGTTATGTATCGAATGCCTTTTAGATATCCAATGGCCTTGCCTCATCACCTCTCCGTTACCTCTTCAATTTTCTACTTGATACCTGTCACCAGCACATTTTTATTCTTTAACTTGATTTCTGTCTCCAGGGAGAGTTTGGTTGCTTGTCCTACCTTTCCCTTTTGAGGGAATATACTGTGATTGTCTCTGAACCATCTCCTCTTTGAAGGTAGCCTATTGTTCAGCTATGACAGTATGTTGCTAGGAAAGCACAGCAGGTCTGGCAGCATCCGAGGAACAAGAGAATTGACGTTTCAGGCATAAGCCCTTCATCAAGAATGAGGCTTGTGGGTTGGGGCTGAGAGATAAATGGGGGGGTAGTTGAGAAAGCGATAGGCGGATGAAGGTGAGGGAGAAGGTGATAGGTCAGAGTGGGGAGTGATGGACAGGTCCGGGGGGGGGTGGTGTGTCAAGTTGGAGTCTTGGGACTGGGATAATGAGGGGGGAGGGGGAATGAGGAAGCTGTTGAAATCCACATTTATCCTGGGTGGTTGCAAGTCCCAAGGTGGAATATGAGGCATTCTTCCTCCAGGTGTAGGGTTGTAACGGTTTGGCGGTGGAGGAGGTCCAGGACCTGCATGCCCTTGACGGAGTAGGAGTGTCCCAAAGACCACTATCCCACCATCCCGTGGCTGAACACTTCAACTCCCCCTCCCACTCCGTCAAAGACTTGCAGGTCCTGGGCCTCCTCCACCGCCAAATTGTTACCACCTGACGCCTGGAGGAAGAAAGCCTCATATTCCATCTTTGGGACCCTGCAACCACATGGGATAAATGTGGATTCAACAGCTTCCTCATTTCCCCTCCCCCCACATTATCCCAGTCCCAAGCCTCCAACTTGGCACTGCCCTCCTGACCTGTCCATCAATCCATGCTCTGACCTATCACCTTCTCCCTCACCTTCATCCACGTATCGCTTTCTCAGCTACCCATCCCACCCTCCTCCCATTTATCTCTCAGCCCTGGCCCACAAGCCTCATTCCTGATGAAGGGTTTATGCCCGAAACATTGATTCTCATGCTCCTCGGATGCTGCCTGACCTGCTGTGCTTTCCCAGCAACACACTCTTGACTCCGATCTCCAGCATCTGCAGTCCTCACTTTCTCCTTTTGTTCAGCTATGGTCAACCCTCTGTTTTAGTCTGTCTTGCCCAGCTCTCTTCTTGCCTCATTGAAGTTGGCTCTCTGGCAGGTGGATTCTTATGCTGGATTGACCAATGTTGTTTTTCATTATCATCCTAAACCTCATGATTATCATGATTACCAGGCTCTAAATATTACCCCATTGTCACTTGACTTACTTGGCTCACCTCATTTCCAAGAACCAGGTCCAGCAGTGACTTCCTTCCTGTTATACTTCACATATACTGCTGGAGGAAATTCTCCCAAACACACTGATGAACACCTTCCCCTCATTGCACCTTACGCTACTATTATCCTGGTCTCTAGTTTGGCAATTAAAATTCCCTGCTATAATTATTCTATGATATGTATATCTCTCTGTAACTTCCTTGCAGATTTGTTCTACATCCCTCCCACTTGTTAGTGGTCTACAAATTACACCAATCAATGTAACTGCACCCTTCTAGTTTGTTACAGCTAACCAAATTGATTCTATTCTTGAATCCTCTTTCTTCTGCAATGCTCTCTTTAACCAAAAATGCAACTCCTTTTTAGTCTTTTCTATTTTTTCTGAACACCTTGCAACCAAGAACATTTAACATCCAGACTTGAACTACCTTCAGACAAGTCTCTGTTATTGCCTCAACAACATAATTCTACATGGCAGTCTATACATGTAACCCCAGTCTTTTTAACTATACACAGTGCATTACACATACACTGTAACCCTGATTTAGAATTTGTTATTTTCTCCTTTACTCTGACTCTACCTACTAATTTATTATTCTCTATTTTAGAGCTATATTCTCTTCTAGCAGTTTGTGCTCTTTGGTATTACTCCTTAGCATTATCCCTTGGCTCCCACACCCCTGCTGAGTTAGTTTAAACCCTCCCCAATAGCACCAGAAAAACAGCCCATAAGGAAATCTGACTTTGTTCAAATACAATTAGATTAGATTTCTTACAGTGTGGAAACAGGCTCTTCGGCCCAACAAGACAACATCGACCCGCCGAAGCACAACCCACCCATACCCCTACATTTATCTCTGCACCTAACACTACGGGCAATTTAGCATGGCCAATTCACCTAACCTGCACATTTTTGGAATGTGGGAGGAAACTGGAGCACCCGGAGGAAACCACGCAGACACGGGGAGAACGTGCAAACTCCACACATTCAGTCACCTGAGGCGGGAATTGAACCCGGGTCTCTGGCGCTGTGAGGCAGCAGTGCTAACCATTGTGCCACTGTGCCGCCCATAGGTAGCACAGCTTACAAAGGTGCCATCTTCTCTAAAGTCAGATCCAGTGTCCTGGGAATCTAAAACACTCTCTCATGTACCATATTTTCAGCCATGCATTTATCTGTTTAACTTCCTAATTCTGGACTCACTTGCATGTGGCACTGGAAGTAATCTGGAAATTACGACTTCATAGGTTCTGCTTGCTAATTTTCTACTTAGGTCCCAAAGTTCTGATTACAGTACTACATTCCCCTTCCTGTGAGGGAGCTACATTTGTCTTCATTGATCTTTCTTTTTTTACATACTTCTAGAAGTTTTTATAGTCTGCTTTTATGTTCTTTACTCATATTCTATTTTTCCCTTCTTAATCCAAGTCTTGGTCTTTGCTGACTTCTTAATTGCTCTCAGTGGTCAGACTTGCTATTTTTCCTTTCAATTTTATAGGACTCCACTTTGGATCTAATACTATCCTTAACCTCTTTCATTAGTCATGGTTGTCCTGTTGTATTTTTGTACCAGAAAGTTTTAATAATGTTGAAGTACATATATTTGTTCCCGAAAGAATGCCTTTTAATTAAGTTATCTCTTATATTGCAGACAAATCATGTTTCATACATTTATAGTTTCCTTTGTTTAAATTTGCCCTAGCTTAGGATTGGACTACTTCACTTTCTATTCTAATTAAGAATTCAATCATGTTACAGTCAGTCTTCCTAAAAGGGCCTCACATAACATGTTAAATTGGCAGACCCAGTCTGGCAGCTACGTACTTTATTACTTGGCCAGCTTGGTAATGGGCATTGACGCCTCTACTGAGAGGACATAACATGCCCTTGTCACTGTCAGTACTTCTAAGGGGTGTTCAACATGGAGCAGAACTGACTCATCAATTGAGGGTTGGTGGGGAGGGGATCAGTACTCAGTAATCAGCAGAAGGTTAATGTCCAAGAGACACCCTGGTAAAACCTTCTGCTTAACCTGATGCAAAGAGACCTCATGAATCTGGAATCAGGGTTGAGCATTTTTTTAGGCCACTCCCCATGAGTATGATGTGTATGGGAACACAGGAGTTAGGAGCAAGTGGCAGCCATTCAGCCCTTTAAGGTCATTTCTGAGACAATGCAATTTGACTTTGTACAAATGCACATTCTCAATCTACATTCATATCCAGAGAAAATTCACCCTCCTAAAAGCTTCCACTTGATCGGCAAAGTCTAAGGGAGTCACATGATTACCTGGTTGGTTTAGATTCCAGTTAGTGAAGGAGACGGCATCACCACCCATCCATTGGAAGACCCCCGGGTGGTTGGCATCTTGTAGAGCTGTCCAGAAGTTGCCGGAGCGACCAAGGATAAGGCTGATGATGAATGACTGCTCGAATCTAACAGAAAGCACAGAGATCAGAGTCATAAACGACAGCAGCTTCAAAAGAGTAAAACATAGCTTCTAAAGAACAGATTAGATTAATGGGATATTCATCAACAACCTTTCAATGAATGGTAAAGTCAGAGTTCCAGATGTGGGTATTCCAAATTATGACAGAGGTAGAAATTGCAACACCGCATGCCTGGCCAATTATCCCAATTATTCATGTACCCCGGATAATGTCCCTTGGTTACTTGTCTCCGAATATCTACCCAATTTCACTCTATGACTATAAAGCAAACTCACATCAATTGAGGAACACCCTCTCCCTCTGCAAGCCACAGAGTACTTGGTGGTGATTCGGGGTCGTGGTGGTAGTGGTGCAATTAAAATGCACACGCAACTCCGTGTGCAAGTTCAGACTGTAACATTCCAATGTGAGGTAAAAACTCTCCCTGTGCCTGTTCTCAGGAAATGTAAAGTGGTGAAGAGGGAGCAGAGACTAATTGAGAACTTTGTGGGATCCCACGGCCCATCAGTGTCAGTTTATCTCCCCCCTCAACTGCCCACCATGGGTTTGTTTCACCTGAGGCCATTTGAGATGGAGAAGGGAGTTATAATTGTACCTGCATCTACCACTTCCTTTGACAGCTCATTCAATACATACACCATCCTGTGTGAAAAAGTGGCCCCTGAAATCCTTTTCAATCTTTCCCCTCTCACCAAACCTAGAGGGCATAGTTTAGTTTGGGAAACCTGGTTAGCGTTGACAAGTTGGACCGAAGGGTCTGTTTCCATGCTGAATGACTCCATGATAGGGAATTTCAGAAAGTAGTTAAAATGTGCAACTAACATACTCAAGGCATAGTTGATTTGTATTTAATGGGAAATTAATGGTGGTGTGATTAAGAGCAGAGATGCATAGAGGCCCTCGCAAATCTATCGTTCCTTCCCTCTCCCTCTTCTTTTATGATGCTCCTTCAAAGCTATTTTCATCACTGAGGATTTTGTCATCTGTCTGATCCTTTAATGTGATAGGATGTCAAATTTTGTTAAAGCCAGACAAATTTTGTTCAAGGTGTTGTACTATGATAAGGTCATTATATACACTGGACTACTACGGGAAGTAGGGAAGGAGTCCTTCAGCATGTTACGTGACCTAAACAGCTCCTGAGAGAGACTGATTCCATGTGGTGCACACTAGAGAGGAAGACGTAAATAGGCAACTTGCGAACAACAACTTGTATTTACATAATGCCTTTTCCATAAGCTTCACAAGAGCATCATTAAATAAAATATGACACCGAGCCATATGAGGTGATCTGTAGTTAGTTGATCTAAAGCTTGGTCAAAAAGATACATTTTAAGGAGTGCCTTAAAGGAGGTAAGTGAGGTTGAAAAATAGGGAAGTGTATAAAGACGGAATTCCAGAGTTTGGGGCTTAGGAAGACAAAGGCATAGGCACCAGTGGTGGTATGATTAAAAGCAGGGATGCACAGAGGCCCTGGCAATACTGATCTATTTGGTGCTGCAGTCGGAGCACTAAGGCCCAAGCTGTTCGCCCTCAGTTTGTGTGACTACAGGATTCTCACGTACCTGTTCAGAATCGTCACAAGGGTGGACCTTTGTCCTGTGCATTTCTTCAAGGCCTCATCAAAGGTCACTGATTCCTCACCCACAAAATAGCAGGAAGAGCCATGCAACCTCCAACCCTGAGTGAGAGGAAACACTTTGTTAGTGAAAAACCAAATGGGCTGATGTAGTGCTATACCAGTCAGAGCAGTTTGTCATGATCCCAGTTGAAGTTATTACCAGACAGCTCAAATCCCAGATAGGAATCTGGCTTGACAGATCCTATTTTTATTTGTTTTGATGCAACAAACTAGTCTGTCACTGAAACTTAAACACATAAGCTGCAGACTTTGCTTTAACAATCAAATGAAGTTTATTACAAAATTTGGATAAAATAGAATAACCCAAAATTATACAAATTCCAAGATTTTTAAACAGACAGTAAAAGAATTAATCCCAAAACATTCCTTAATACATTGAAATGACACAAAACAGGTTTTGTATAATACACGTCTAGTACAGTTCCCAAAACACCACTTGTATAATACTCAGAACAGAGTCCCTGTACCTAACAGCTCATTAGGTTTAGGTCACTTGTGACTTCATATTTTAGGTTGGAAATTAATGGCTCTTCGTGGAGCTACCACACTTCTAAGCTCCAATGTACTCAGCTTTAAGTAACATCTTTGAAGTTTTTTATCCCAGCACTTCTGATCTCAGATTAACACTAATTCTTCACTCCAAGCTAATTTAGTTTACAATATTTATCAGAAGCACTGCTTTATACAGCCAGCCTATTCCAAGAACTTCACAGGACTGCCCCACACAAAGTCAAAAGTGAAATTAAAATTCTTTTTCAGCTATGGGAGTCTCCCTTAAGTTTTAAAAAAAGCAAATTTCAGAACTCTTGAGCGTAACTTTAAGGCCCTTACTGGGTCACAAATAATCTAAATTAACAAGCGCCTATTAAAGCATAAAAACCACTCACTCTACAGCCAGGCTTCAAAACCTTTTTGGAAGAAATCGCCATAGTTAGAGAAATAATCACAAGTTAATTATTAAGTTCAGACAGGCAGAAAATAAGGCAGAAACCCAAACTCATACTAAGTAACATTGAAAATTACACATCTTTGCATCACAAGTTAAAGGCAGTGTTGCCATTAATGGAGTTCCAGCTCTTGACTTGGTAGCTTCCATGAACAGACCTGCATCATCTCAGAACTGTAACTAACAACAGCCTAAAACAAGAACAACAGTTATTTCATTTGAACATAAGAAGCCTGGATCCTATTTCTGACAGGGAGCTCAAGATACAGGAGAGCAATAGCATTTTTACTGTTTTGAAAACATACTTCATTACACCAGAACACACTAGTTACTTTCCCTCCTAATCCTCCAGCTTTGTTGTTAATGTCTGTTACTACTCAGATAAGTCATATGCAAAAATTAACATTCTTACTATTCTGGCGGGTTTCAACATCAATGCACTTACCAAGAAGATTTAGGTCTGAGATTAATACCAAGCATCTGGAAAGTATTTCAAAGCCATGAAAAAAATTTGTGTTATAATTGATGATGTGTAAAAGGGAACTCTGTACTCCTTCAGACCCAGGGAACGTGTGTTGCAGAAAGTCTGATGGTTTTATACCAACTCCCTTCTCCATCTCAAATGGCCTCAGGTGAAACAAACCCATGGCAGCAAGCCTTTAGGGGCTCTTTGATACTAGACTGGAGGACATGAAGAAAACCTACTCCCAACATCTGAGGGTGCTCATACACATTTACAAACCTCATGCAAAGCGTCTGCTAATTCTAATGGACAGAAAATCAAGGGAGCCACAAAACAGACTCCATGCTCAACATCTGGGGCAGGATTCCTCAGACGCCAGGGGCTCCCTCAGCACGCAGGAAACAGCCTGCACTGATTCCTGCTGCCCCGCAGCCATTTAACATACCATGAATCATTAACTGGCCACTTTAAGGGCAACAATACACACAGGTGAGTGGGTCACCCAAAGTCCCAACTGCTTCTTGTAAAATGGGAGACACATTGGGGCAGTTGGGTGGTAGGCAAATCGGGGCTGTGTAGATGGGTAGGATGCATACAGGCAGATGGGTGGTGGACAGGCCACACACCTCCATTTACAAATGCTGCTTGAAGCCAGAGGGTGAAGGGCCATCTAATTTAATGTGCACTAGGAATATAAACTCATCTTAGGTGGCATTGTTAAACAGGGCATGACACAATAGCCTCCCATTTTGAAACCCTCTTGGTATTCCAATCTACTGAAGAAAATGGAGCTGAATATTAGCTGTGGCTGATCGGACACCACTTGGTTTGTGCATGTGACCTCCTACATTAAGTTTCTATTCCACCATCTTCCTTCTTTCGTTTCTGAAAGCGAGGGAGGGGCAGTTTGGTGCGATATAGCTATTGCATACTATTCTGAAATTTTATTCTGATATTCTTTCTTGGTCTCTCCAGCCTGCATGTTTAGAAAAATTCCTTGCCATGGTATCACTGTTCCTAGGACTTCATTCCATAGCTTCCTTAAGCCTGCACGAAGATGGTTGTTTATTCTCTAATGAATCAGAAGATTAATTCCAGAAAATGAGTTTGGGAATCAAACAAAAATAAAAAATCAGTCTAAGTCTAAATACTGTTGAATTGAGAATTTTCTGACTGTAGCAAATCATTTCTGGCACAGAATGAAGTAGTTAGAGTAACAAAGGAAACACAGGCTGCCAGGAGGGTCAGAGGTTCAGAATGAGCTCAGCTATTAGATTAATAGAGTTTAACTCGACAGATGGTAAGCAATGTCTTCATAAAGACCACTGCAGGGTGCAGAAATTACTTCTTTCTCCCTTTCACATCAGGGAAACTGAACTCGTCCTCTCAAGTGTAAGGATGGTGACTGAAAACAGTCAACTAAATCCCTCAAGGGGTTTTACTCCAACGGGAATAGAAAGTTCACTTGATGTTCAATGGGAAAGAACTGAGAGCACAGCACTAGATCAGTACCATTCACAGGCTTGTTGAAGAAATCATTAAAGTAAAACAAGAACAAACTCCCATTTATAAACATTGTTTAAAATCTCTGACATTGCAAATTGCATTAAAGGGAATGGCAATGAGTCTACACAATGGTAATGGAAGTGGAAAGAGGGTGGAAATCTGTGCAAGCCACTAAGTTGGAAAAGGGCGGCAAGGTGGCTCAGTGTTTAGCACTGCTTCCTCACAGTGCCAGGGACCTAAGTTTGATTCCAGCCTTGGGTGACTTTCTATGTGGAGTTTGCACATGCTCCCTGTGGGTTTCCTCCAGGTGCTTCGGTTTCCTCCCACAGTCCAAAGATGTGCAGATTAGGTGGACTGGCCAAACTGAAATTGTCCATGGTGTACAGGGATGTGTCGGCTAGGTAGATAGCCATGGTATATGTGGAGTTATGGGATATGGTGGTGGCCTAGCTTTTGGTGGGATGCTCTTCAGAGTGTTGGTGTGGACTCGATGGGCTGAATGGTCTCCTTCCATACTGTAGAGATTCTATAGTTCTGAAAAAGGTGTTCTCCCTGGAGCAAAGGAGATTAAGAAAATGTGCACTTGATAGAGATGTACAAGATTATACCAGGATAATATAGACAAGAAAAAATTGCTCTCATTTGCTGATGATACATGAACTAGAAGGCAGAGATTGAAGATTTATGGCAAGTAGTGCATGGTGGTGGGTCAGGGCAGGAACTACTGTGAGCAAGACTTTTTTTTTTACCCAGACTGTTAATGAACTGGAAATCCCCGTGTGTGAGGGAGGTGAAATGGAGAGGATCAAGGATTTCAAAAGAAAATGGGATGGGTAATTGAGGGAAATATACTTGCAGGGACAGGGTGTGACAATGAGACTGACAATCTATCTAGAGAACTTGTATAGATTCGATGAACCAAATGGACTCCTTCAATATCATATTTCCCAGAAGGGGGAGAGGCCAGCTACAGTAAAAATGAGAACCCATCATGGAAAATAAAACATCAGAAACCATTTAATAAGGCAATTCGACAGTCTGGCATCATCATAAATCTCAAACTGTAAACCTGCCAGCTCCTACAAATCTTCGCCAGTCTGTGCCAGTCTCTGTGCAGGGAGCCAGTTTCATCATCCTCTTTCCCAATGCTAATGGCCGCAATTCTGATGTTTGGGAACCGACTAATCACTTAGAACAGACAAATTTTCACAGGTACAGGTTAAATAGTTGTAATTCCAAAAATCATCTTTTTTTATTCTCTCATGGGGAATGGGCATTGTTGGCTAGCCATTTATTATCCGTCCCTAGTTACCCTTCAGAAGGTGGTGGGGGTCTTGTTTTATCCCACATCTGGTTCTTCTAGTTGTTGTTTTGACCCACACCATATTTCGTCACATGGTTAGGTCATCCTATCTAGTGGCTATTTGCTTTTAAAATAATATTGTAAGCAGCCTTATTTCAAATCTGTACAAACCAAGAATATCATAATAGAATATGCAGTGCAATGTGAATAAGGTGATAATCACCAGTTTGCCATTAACCCGTTTATGGCAAATCACTGGTAGGCTTCATTAAAAATTTAAAATCAAGGTATTTCTAACACTTGGAGACAGTACATAATGGGTGATAATAAGCCAGTTGACCTTGGCTGTGTGACATTAGTATATGAACAAACTCTTAAGGGAAGAGTTTGTAGTTTGTTAAAAATTACACAACACCAGGTTATAGTCCAACAGTTTATTTGGAAACACTAGCTTTCGGAGCACTGCTCCTTCATCAGGTGGTTGTGTTCACACTACAACCACTTGGTGAAGGAGCAGCGCTCCGAAAGCTAGTGCTTCCAAATAAACCTGTTGGACTATAACCTGATATTGTATGATTTTTAACTTTGTACACCCAGTCCAATACCGGCATCTCCAAATCAGTTTGTACTTTGACTGACATTGTACTGTAGCTTGTAATAATTCCTGATACTCGAGATCAGTGGGACAGCTAGGTCATGATCAGTTAACTGGTTATCAACTGGTCATCAGAGGAGAATGGAGGGGGGGATAGAGGCAAGGAGGGGGGAGGGAGGGAGGAAGAGAGGCAGGTGAGATGGAGAGAGAAAAGAAGAAAAGGGAGAGGGGATGAGATGTTCCAAGCGATTAGAGGAAAAGGTTCAAATGAGAAAGGAAGAGAGGGCAAGCCAATGAGGTGGACAGGACAATGTTGATTTACTGACCTTTGCACAGCCAAGATTGTCTTCCAAGAGCTCCTCCTCCTCTTCTGAGGAGCAACTGGGTTTCTTGCAGATGAAAGGCAGCGTGAGGTTACAAGGCCCATCATTCCAACGTCCCTCCTAGATGAGTAAAGAGAAAGCAGTTGTATTTGATATTGAGTGCTGTTGAAAACACAGATACATTAGCTAGTCCGACGACAACCATCAAGTTGACTGTCACTATTTAACAGTGCACTGATTAATAAAAACCTCTAAATGATTTTCCCAGAGTTAAATCTTACTGTGAATTCCAGTTTAAGTTTCATCTAAGGCAGCAGTTCCATGTAAGGGATTTTATTCTGGTTGCACACACACAAAACCCATATCCAAATTCTTTTTTTTTGTGTGGTTTTGTAAAGGTCAAGTAACACTTAATCAATCCTTTCTCCCCCTGACATTCAATCATTCTCAAGTTGAGCATTAATATATTACGGACTCTGGTAATCCCCCTATTCCTCACTCATTACACCTCTGACCGGTCACTCCCTCCCTAAACAACCCCTTCCTCAGCTGATTATGACTCCTCATCTATTTCCAGAGATGGTCACTCTCTCTCCTGTGCAAGTCACTCATTCCCTAACACCCCAACCAGAGCCAATCACACCTCCTTGACACAGCCACCTTGCCCTGATCCAGTTACTCCATCCTCCCCTCAAACAGCTGGTCATTCCCCATTGTCTTTCTTCAAGATTGGTCAGTCCGAGGCAAGCAGGTCGACTCTGCTGCATACTCCAGCCCACATCTAGTGATGGTCACCCAACTCCGCCCCAGACTCTGACCTCCCATCACTCCCTGAACCCACAGTCACCTCCACCAATTGCCTGAAGGTCAGTCAGTCCACCCTGTCCCTACAGCAAGCTCATCACTCCTTCCCTCCACAGTCGATCCCTGCAGCTAAACCCCTTCCTTTTTTCAGATCACTCAGACTCTGTTCTTGTTGACAGCAGATTCCATTTCCTTGTCTCAAATCTCCCGGTGCCCTAATTGTCATCCATCATGTCTATTTGCTGACAGTTGATTACCAGCTCCTTCTTGCAGGACACAGCCTCAACTGGGACAAGGTGGAGTCACACTCTCAGTTGTTCCTGCTGAGGGGATGGGTGGGGGGAGACATCACATCAGCTGAAGGTGACATATGTCACTGTAATTGGTGACAAATTTGAGTCACCAATCCTGCTGTGTATTTCTGCCCTCTGTTTTTGCCAAGACAACAGGAATTTATAAATATTAGACACTTGTATGATGACCTCTTGTAACTTAAGTGATGTTACTATGATGCAAATAGCAGTTATCTTTCCACCAAAGTTTTAGCCCCCAGGGATTCCCCTGCCCTACATCACACCCAGATTCAGATACCCCAGACTGCTTTATACTAGAGAGGGTATTTTTAAATTCACTGGTGGAATGTGGGTGTTGCTGGCTGGACCAGCATTTATTGCCTGTCTCTAGTTGCCCTTGAGAAGGTGGTGTTGAGCTACCTCCTTGAACTGCTGCAGTCCTTGTGCTGTAGGTTTACCTACAATGCTGTAAGGAGGGAATTCCAGGATGTTCTGGAACATCCTTCTGACCTTATGATGGAGGGAAGTTCATTGATGAAGCAGCTAGTATCTCCAGACTTCTTTATTGCTGGAGAGGGTATTTGCAGTACCCTGGCAGGGAGAATCACTGATAGTGAATTATTTCCCAACATGATCATTTCCAGACAGCCCCTTCACTGCATGTGACACAGGCAAAGGAAGTCCCGTATAATGCATCATGTTAGAGAAATATATCATCCACTGCATAAACAACAGAAAACAGGTTATTCCCAATAGACCTAGCAATTCAACAGGGCCCTCCAATTCAATGAATGAGAGTTCAAACACTGGAAACATGATTGGTTAACTTCGGGTAGTTCAGTTCTTGGACTGCCTGCCGATGAGGGATATGCTAGCAAGCTGTAGAGTGTAGCAGGACATCACAGTAAATATCTTCACAACTGAAATCTGAACACCACAATCCCTCCCTATGTTTGTTAGGAATACTATTTAACATTATGCTCATCAGAATGCACGGGGAAGCTAAGCAAAAGGTCAACATTAGTATCCCAACTGGTGAAAAGTGAACATTGGTGTCCCAATTGGTGTTCCATTTGCTGGGGAAGCATTTATAGTTTCATAGCACTGTAATTGGTGACAAATTTGAGTCACCAATCCTGCTGTGTATTTCTGCCCTCTGTTTTTGCCATGACAACAGGAATTTATAAATATTAGTCACTTGTACGATGACCTCTTGTAACTTAAGTGATGTTACTATGATGCAAATAGCAGTTATCTTTCCACCAAAGTTTTAGCCCCCAGGGATTCCCCTGCCCTACATCACACCCAGATTCACCTGAAACAGTGTAAATGGTTATGAATGATCTACAGGTTCCAAGAAAGTTTTGTCAATCTTGGGAGTGGGGGAAGATGGTCATCGTTTGTTGGAAGCACATCAGCAGTCAGCTATTGTGGGTCCTGAAGCAAAGATCAGGTGAATAGTCACTGAACAGAATCCACTGGACTGCTTTGCACTGTACACAGATTTTAGGTCATGCACAGAGGGTCCAGTCTGACAGTTGTTCTCCCAAAGTGGTGTTGTTGAGAAATCCTCACGTGTGATGCTGGCTGTTGAAGTCACCAGTGTTTATTGATGGTATGGTGGAGGCTGTGTAATGATGTTGGACAGTGGGGTTGGATTTTTGTGTTGCTCAGCTTAGCTATTTTGACAGAGATACAGTAAGGATCATCTGAGTTTAGGATCCTCCATCCTTAGCATAGGCAACCAAGTGTATTTCTCATTAGCCCTGCTAGTGATGGGTTGAGAGCTAGGAATGTTGGTTCGATAGGTGGAGTACTCTGTTTCTTGCAGGGCCACAGTGTCCACAATCCTGCTGAAGTGTTCTCTTGCAAACAGCTCACATTTTACCCTAGATAGGCCTTCAGCATTGCATGAAGTAAAATTGATTCCATATAATTTTCATGATTTTCTCCATTTCACTTTTATCTCTTTCATCAGTAGATATGCAAAACGTAGTAATTCACATTTCACATGGATATCTTTGCCAACAGCACTTCCCTGGTGCCTCTTCCAAGTGAAGGGTACCACAGTGAGAGAAGGTTTCTTCAGATACTGCTGCCATTAGTCATTGAAATATGGAGGCAGCCATTCAGCCCATTTTACCTATTCTTTAATTATTCAATTTACCTTACTCCCCACAACCTTTCAAGTGTTTTTCAACTACTTATTCAATTCCCTTTTACAAGTTACTATTGAATTGACTTCTCCCACCCTTTCAGAAAACATTCTTCTGGCGTTCATAATGTGCTGTGTAAAATAAGGTCTCATTTTCCTGCTAATGTTTTGCATACAAAGTGAAACCTCTGCCCGCTCCTTGCTGACCCTCCACTCCTTTCAATCTGATCCATCAAAACTCTTCAACTTTGAAGACTGTGAAATTTTCCTGTGGGATCAGCAATACTGAACTCAGTTGCTTTCCACAGTGCAATTCCTTATTCGGATAACTGGTGGGATGTTATTAAAAAAGAAAGAGTGCAAAAATGACTTACAAGGATTTACAGGGTTACCAAGACTAGAGGTTTTGAGTTATTGGGAGAGCTGGATGGACTGGGACTTTCTTCTCTTGAGCAGTGGAGGCTAAGGTGTAATGTTATGGGAGTTTTATATGGTCATGAGGGCCATGGTTAGAGTGAATAGCAAAGGTCTTTTCCCCAGGTTAGGGAAATCCAAAACTAGAGGGCATTGGTTTAAGGTGAGAGAGGAAAAATTCAAAAGGGACCTGAGGAGGAACCTTCTCACACACAGGATGGTGTATACATGAAAGGAGCTGTCAGAGGAAGTGGTAGAGGTGGGTACATTTAAAAGATATTTGGACAGGTATGTAAATAGGAAATGTTTAGAGAGATATGGGCCAAACACAGTCAAATGGGACTAGTTCAGTTTAGGAAACCTGGTTAGTATGGATGAATTGGGTTGAAGGGTCTGTTTCCGTGCTGTATGTATCTATGACATTTTAGATCACTGAGAACTTTTCTGGGGTAGAGGTGACCTGTTCAAGAGGACAGGGTGCACCTAAACTGGAGGTGGACCAGGTTTGCTAGTGTTGCAAGGAAGGGTTTAAACAAGATTAGCAAGGAGGTGGGATCCTTAGCAGCATGGAGGCAAGTGCAAGGCTCGAAGAAGATACAATAATCAGAAATACTAGGTTGAAGAGACAGGACAGGCTGGATGACAAAGGGAGCAAGGAATGCCTGTTGGATTAAATTGCATTTACTTCAATGCAACAGGGCTCACAGGTAAGGCCAATGGACACAGGATGTGGATAGGTACGTGGGACTGGGATATTATAGCCATTACAGAAACATGGCTAAGGGAGGGATGTGACAGCTTAATGTGCCAGGGTACAGGTGCTTTAGGTGGTGGAAGGAAGGGAGAAGGAGTTGCATTTTTCGTTACGGCCAGTATCACAGCAGTAGTCAGAGATGAAATAACTGAAGGATCTTCTGGTGAGGCTTTATGCGTGGAGCTAAGAAATAAGAAGGGGATGGTGACATAATTGGGGTTGTACTGCAGGCACCAAACAGTCAACAGGAATTAGAGCAACAAATAATTAGGGAGACTGGGGAGCAATAGGGTTATCATTACAGAGGATTTTAATTTTCCTAACATAGATTGGACTGCCAGATCGTTAAGGGCTTAGATGGGGTGGAATTTGTTAATGCGTTCAGGAAAGTTTCCTCAAGCAGTTTATAGAGGGTCCTACATGGGAAGGGGCAAAACTCGACCTACTATTGGGAAATAGGGCAGGACAGTTAACGGAGGTGACAGTGGGGGAACACTTTGGGGTCAGTGACCATAGTTCTACTAATTTTAAAATAGTTATGAAGATGGACAAAATTTGCACACAGGTTCAAGTTCTAAATTGGGGCAATGCAAATTTTGATGGAATTAGACAGGAGCTTGCAGGGGTTGATTGGAGTAATTTGTTTGCAGGCAAAGGGACCTCTGGCAAATGGGAGGCCTTTAAAAGTGAGATAGCTACATTCAAGGTCTATACATTCCTGTGAAGGTGAAGGGCAAGGTTGGCAGGAATAGAGAACCCTGGATGACAAGAGATATTGAGCTCTGACCAGAAAGAGAAGGAGGCATGGCTCAGGTATAGGCTACTGGGATCAAGGAAATCCCTGGAGGTATACAGGGAATGCAGAAGTCTACTGAAAAAAATTAGGAGATGATAAAGGAGTACGAGATAGCCTTGGCTGAGAAGATTAAGGTGAATCCAAAAGGTATTTTAAGTATATTAAAGGAAAAGGAATAACTAGAGTGAGAATAGGATCCCTCAAGGACCAGAGAGAACATGTATGTGTAGAACTGCAAGAGACGGGCGAGGTTCTCAATGAATATTTATTTTCTATGTTTACTGTGGAGAAAGACATGAAGACTTGGGAACTTGGGGAAGTTAGTGGTGATATCTTGGGGTCAGTCCATATCAGAATAGAGGAAGTGTTGGATGTATTAGAATGTATGAAGGTCCTGACCAGATATATCCAAGAACACTGCAAGAGGCTAGAAAAGAAATTGTGGGCACTCTGGCTGATATTTTTGCATCATTGTTAGCACGGGTGAGGTCTTGGAAGACTGGAGGCTCGCGAATGTTGTGCCATTATTTAAGAAGAGCTGCAAAACAAAGCCTGGGAACTATAGACCAGTAAGCTTAATATCTGTGGTAGGTAAGTTACTTGAGAAGATTGAGGGATAAGACATACATGCATTTGGAAAGACAGGATTTGATTAGGACTAAGTCCTTCCTGATGAAAGGCTTATGCCCAAAATGTCGATTCTGCTCTTTGGATGTTGCCTAACCTGCTGTGCTTTCCCGGCACCACACACTCGACTTTGATTAGGAATAATCAGCATGGCTTTGTGAGTGGGAGATCATGCCTCACAAATTTGTTAGAGTTCTTTGATGAGGTGACCAGGAAGGTTGATGAGGCCAAGGCAGTAGATGTAGTCTATATGGATTTCTATAAGATCTTTGATAAGGTACCACATGGAAGGCTGCTCTGAAAGGTTAGATCGCATGGTATCCAGGTGGAGTTGGCAAATTGGATACAAAATTGGCCTAATGGTATGAAGCAGAGGGTAATAGTGGAAGGATGCTTCTCGGACTGAAGGCCTGTAACTTGTAAAGTGCATCAGGAGTCAGTGCTGGGTCCATTGCTGTTATCTATATCAATGATTTGGAAGAGAATGCACAAGGCATGATTAGTAAGTTTGCTGATGACCCTAAAACAGGCGGTATCGTGGACAGTGAGGAAGGTTATCAGAAATTGCAGCAGGACCTTGATCAGCTGGGGAAGTGAGCCAAGAAATGGCAAATGGAGTTTAATATAGATAAATGTGAGGTCTTGCATTTTGGAAAGTCAAATCAAGGTAGCAGTTTCATAGTGAACGGTAGGGCCTTAAGGAGCAGAGGGATCTTGGAGTTCAGGTATACAGTCCTCTGAAAGTGGAGTCACAGGTAGACAGGGCAGTGAAGAAGACTTTTGGCACATTGTCCTTCATCAGTCAGGGTACTGAGTATAGAAGTTGGGAGTTTAAGTTGCAGTTGTATAGGACGTTGGTGAGGCCGCACACGGAGTATTGTGTTCAGTTTTGGTCACCTTGTTATAGGAAGGACGTCATTGAACTGGAAAGAGTGCAGAAGTAATTTACAAGGATGTTGCCTGGACTCAATGATCTGAGTGAAAGTGAGAAGTTGGACAAGCTAGGACATTTTTCGTTCAAGCGTAGGAGACTGAGGTAAGACCTCGTAGGGGTATATAAGATTATGAGAGGCATGGATAGGGTGAATGCACTCAATCTTTTTCCCAGGGTCGGGGAATCGAGGATTGGAGGGTATCAGTTTAAGATTAGAGGGGAAAGAATAAAAGCGAACCTGAGGGGCAACTTGTTTACACAGAGGGTGACACACATATGGAATAAGCTGTCAGCAGAAGTGGTTGAGGCGGATACATTAACATTTAAAAGACATTTGGATGAATGCATAGATAGGAAAGTATTAGAAGGATATGGGCAGGGAAATGGGGTTAAGCGTTGATGGACATTTTGGGTCAGCATGGATTAGTTTGTGCCAGAGGGCCTGTTTCTATGCTGTAGGACTCTGACTGAATTTAGTGCAAAGCATGGATTAGCAACATGCCTCGAGGCCACAGAAAGTGGACTAAATTCTAGATCACTTGAGAGAGAGGGAAATGTTACTGAGCATAAAAATGGCCATTCAACATGCAAGAGGATTAAATTAAATTTGTATTCTACTCCAACCCCAACAACTTCTTGAAAGGTGAACATATCTCTCACCGAGCCCCAGAGTGTGACACAGTCCTCTTGACCACTTGCAAAGTTGTTAGGTTCAAAGGGATGCCAGTAAGTGAAGCGAACTGGAGTTCCATCTGACCATTCAAAGTTCATTTGACGCTTGATGTCATTGAGACCAATCCATAATTCCTCCACATCTGCAATGGAAGGAAAGAGACAACCAGAGTCAGGGAGCTGACAAATAGAGTGAGCACCACAGCCTTGCAGTATTCACCAGACACAGAGCCCACATATAGACCCTCAGCCACACAACCCAATTCAGAGATATACACTCACCCAGACACATCCCCCAGGTACAGACCCTCATCCTTACCCTGATGTACAAGCTCCCCGACACATGACCCAGGTACAGAGGTTCAGTGGCACAACTGTTGTAGACACACAGAGACACATATCCCACAAACAGAAGCTCCGCTACACAGCCTGTGAGAGACATGTACCATCCAGACAAAACCCCGTGCCACTGAAACAGAGACACCCAAATATACAGCCTCAGATACACAGCCCCCAGACACATACACACTCAGTTAGAAACATAAATATACAGATCCTCAAGCACTCCCATCTAAGCACAATCCCCACCGACCAACATCAGACACCTTTGCACAAACTTGTACAAAAGCAAGCATGTGATTTCTCCTTGATATCATTCTGTTGCTCAGAGATCATTCTGTTGCTCTGCAATGTCAGCAGTACCTTCTATTACATGCCCTGTGGATGTTGAAGCTCTAGTTGCAGTAGGGAGGAGGCAACTGGTTTAAAAAAAATCCTGCACCATTTAAAGGCCCAATTGGGAATCCCAGAGCAGGTTCTAATGAGTCCAGGTGCCGCTCTTCACGGGCAGAGTCACGGCCACTAGTTGCTGAGACAGTCAAGGAAAAATGGCTCCTATCTAGATCATTTAGGAGAAAGTGAGGACTGCAGATGCTGGAGATCAGAGCTGAAAAATTGTTGCTGGAAAAACACTTTTCTATTTTTTCCAGCAACACATTTTTCCTATCTAGATCATTAACAAGTATCCTTTCCATTTCCTTGAAAACTATCCAAGTTTATGATGAACATATTTTTCACTCAGTTTGAGTTCATGGTTTAGTGGCTGAGACATTGCGGTACATAGAGAATTGGCTGACTAGCAGAAGGCTGAGAGTAGACACAAAGGGGACTTTTTTAGGATGGCAGCCGGTGACTAGTGGAGTTCCACAAGGGTAATGTTGAGACCACAACTATTCACATTATACATTAACCAGGCGGATGAAGGAACTGAGAGCATTGTTGCTACATTTGCAGATGACACAAAGATAGATAGAGGGACAGGTAGTGTTGAAGAAGCGGGAGGCTGCAGAAGGACTTGGACAGGCTAGCAGAATGGGCAAAGAGATGGCAGATAGAATACAATGTGCGAAAGTGTGAGGTACTGCACTTTGGTAGGAAGAACAGAGGCTCAGAGTACTTTCTAAATAGGGAAGGGCTTTGAAATCCTGAAGCACAAAAGGACTTGGGAATCATAGTTCAGGATTCTTGAAATGTTAACATGCAGGTTCAGTTGACAGTTAGGAAGGCAAATACAATGTTAGCATTAATTTCAAGAGGACTAGAATACAAAAGCAGGGATGTACTGCTGAAGCTGTATAAGGCTTTGGTCAGACTACATTTGAAATATTGTGAGCAGTTATGGGCCCCATATTGACTGAAGGATATGCTGGTTTTGGAGTGAATTCAGAGGAGGTTTACAAGAATGATCTCGAAGATAAAGTACTTGTCATATGAGGAGCGGTTGAGGACTCTGGGTCTGTACTCTATGGAATTTAGAAAGATGAGAGGAATCTGATTGAAACTTATAGAATGCTGAGAGGCCTGAATAGAGTGGATGTGAGAAGATGTTTCCCTTGAGGGCACAGCCTCAAAGTGAAGCGATGATCCTTTGAGATGAGGAGGGAGTTTCTTCAGTGAGTGGTCAATCTGTGGAACTCATTGCTGCAGAGGGCTGTGGTGGCAAAGTCATTAAGTATATTTAAGACAGAGATAATAGATTCTTGATAAGCAACATCAGCCATGATTGAATGGCACAGCAGACTCATTAGGCCAAATCACCTAAATCTACTCCTATCTCTTACAGTTTCTTATGGGAGGCTGAGAATTTCCTGGAGTGAATGTTGCAGAGGTGATCACTCAACGCTTATAGAAAGTATAGGAAGATAAGTACTCAGCAGCTGGCCATCCAGCAGGGTGTGGAGACAGTGTCAGCACTGGAATCCTCTAGGAGAGTGGCATTCCCAAACTGATTTTCACAGAACCATAAAATGGCCACAGCACAGAAAGAGGTCATTCAGCCTATCAAACCCTTGTCAAATCTGCCAGAGCAATGTAGATGGATTTCTCAGAAAGCTTGCAATTTTCTCTCTTTGGATATTATCCAGTTCTCTTCTGAAAGCCGCAATTGAATATGCTGCCACCACATGCTCAAGCAGAAGAGTCCAAACCGTAACCAAAAAAATTCACCGAAATGTCTTTTGTCAGCAGCTCTACCAAATGACTATGAACCTGGTGCCTGTCACCTGTCACCACCGAGAAGCTGCAAAACAAATGGAAGGGAAAGGAAACAGCCTGAAATCATGATCCATGTGGGAAACAACATCATTGGAATAAATGATTGAAATCCTTTCATCTGATTTTCAAGAGCTTGGGAGGAAATTGAAAAGCAAGACCTCGTCGGACTTATTCTGGACTACTCCCTTTACCATGCTCTAGTGAGTTCAGAAATATTAAGATAAAACGTGCTAAATGTGAATGGATAGTGTGATGGTACTGTGGCTTTAAGAGGTGTATTTTATCCTGTTTATTTTTAAAAGAGGTTTAAAGACAGAGGTGATAAGCTGTCTATTTGATTCCAATAAAGTAAATAACTTGTGAGGCCTTGTTTTTTTCTTAAAGCTGGAACAATAGAAACACTTTGGATGGGTGGGGTCAGACTCCCCCAGATCCAGGATTTTTAGGTTAAGTTTTTCAGTAGTAGTTGTTGCTGGGGTGTCGAAGCTGGGTTTGGAAGCTGCAGTATATCTCACACACACACACACACACACACACACACAGTTTCCTCGTGATGTTTTTCCCCCTGGACTTGAGAATTGCCTGTGAAACAATCTATTTTACTGAACTTGGCTTTGTCTAGGGTGTGTTTATGGGCTGCTACTATATTGGAATAGTTAATTAGTAGGTAGTTAATATATCTACTATTTTGTCAGGCATTTCGATAGATTTGCAATTAAACCAATTCTTTTCTTTTTTGTTTTGTCTGTGTTTTAACTGTAGTGTAAAAATAAAAGTGTGTTTTGCTTAATGTCAAGTAGTTTGACCAACTGAATTGCAACTGGAATGCAACACCTTAAACTTACCTTTATAATAAGGTTTTGAGAAGGTTTGGTCTGGTCCACAACAATTGACAATGCAGGAGATCTAACTTCTGATTCAGAAAGCATTGGATCTGATCAAGGTGGGCAAGTTGATCCCCAATAGATTTCCGACAAATGACCCTTCACAACACAGCTTGTGTTGTAGGGAGCATATAAACGGATATGACAGGATAGATTGAACACCAGACTGAAAACAGAGAGCAGAAACAAGGTCTGAAGAGGTCTGGGAAAATCACGGAGCACTAGCATAAAGACCTGTTCACTATTAACAGGAATCAGGGAGGAGATCAAATGGGAAGCAGTCCAGAGGGTTTGGGAAAGGAGGTCAAATAGCTGCAGGCACAAATCAGCACATTGGACTTGAACAAATAACTTTTCACTCAGGGATGAGATGTTAACAACTGAGAGGCAAGTTTAAAATTTTATGCCAAGACACAGCACCAAGTAACAACAGGGATTCACCGAGACAAGATCCAGCACACGTGGAGTGCAGTTTATTTGAGATGCTAAATGCTTGAATGAGTAATTCTTTCATGAAAGGCAGTTGAAATGTCTGATACCAGTCTGTTTTTGAGATAAGAGGAGCCAATTCAGAGTGACGCCCACTGGACGAAGATGTTAAGTATAGAAAGTAAAATGGTGGAGACTCACAGCTGCTGGCTGATTCAAAGGGAGCAAAGACCTGGTCCTGTTTCAGTTGCAGAGGAGAAGTACATCAACACTGAGGAGAAAGCCCAACCAGCAAGAGATGATGATGAGGAGGAGGTGGTGTTTGGGAATTGAGGTTTTGATAAATATAACTGAGCAGCTTGGCCACTGAAGGCCACTTCAGAGGGCAGTTAAGAGTTGTAGTGGCTCTGGAGTCACATGTAGGCTAGACGCAGTAAGGGTGGCAGCTTCCTTTCCCAACAGACATTCGTGAATCAGATGGGTTTTCATAACAATTGACAGTGGTGAAGTGATTGCCAGTTATTAATTCCAGACGTTTGACTGAATTTGTATTCCACCATCTGTCACAGAAGGATTTAAACTCATGTACCAAGAACATTAGCCTGGGGTTCTGGAATACTGGTCCAATGGCATCATCACTATACCAACACCTTCCTTAAATTGCTGCTTCTTCACTGTCAACATCTAGGAACTTCCTCCCTAAAAGCATCCTGGGTGCTCAAGGACTGCAGTAGTTTTAAGATTGTGGCTCACCATGACTGTCTTCAGGTCAATTAAGGCTGGGTGTTGAATGCTGACCTAATCAGTGACACCCACATCCTTTGAACATATTAAGAAAGAGTCCATTAAAGAGGGTTCAAGCTTCAAATTCATGCCAGGTTGCTTAGGGCTGGTACCAGGAAATATTTCTTCACATAAAATGAATTGAAAATCTGGAATGCTCTCCCCACCGCCCGCCAGAAAGCTGTTGAGTGTGGAAGTCAATTGAAAATTCTGAAATTAAGATAGATTGATTTTGTGGGACAAAGGTATTAGAGATTACAGAACATGAGCGGATACATGCAGACTAAAAGTGGATCAGCCGTAATCTAATTGAATGGAGGAATAAGTTAAATAGATTGAATGGGCTTATCCTGTTCCATATCTTGTACAAGGAGAAGGGAATCAATAAAGCTGGGAAATATGTTGATACATGTTGGGTGAGGGAGGTGATTTAATAGATGACCGAATCTAGTATGTTACCGAGGATGATGTTACCTACACGGTGACAAAACATCTGAAAATCTTATTGATGATGTTACCTTGTATGGTGACAAAACGCCTGGAAATAAATTTTCCAGCTCAGCGAGCTAACTTACATACTTACGGGCATAGATCTCAAATGCAATTAAAGGATTGTGACATGAGGTCATGAATAAGATAAATACATTAATATCACAGCCATTAAACCAGCCATGAACTAATACTCATGAAGCAGGAGAGGCCAATTATGTAGTTATTCCCAACACCGTGGGCGGCACAGTGGCACAGTGGTTAGCACTGCTGCCTCACAGCGCCAGAGACCCGGGTTCAATTCCCGCCTCAGGCGACTGACTGTGTGGAGTTTGCACATTCTCCCCGTGTCTGCGTGGGTTTCCTCCGGGTGCTCCGGTTTCCTCCCACAGTCCAAAGATGTGCAGGTCAGGTGAATTGGCCAGGCTAAATTCCCCGTAGTGTTAGGTAAGGGGTTAATGTAGGGGTATGGGTGGGTTGCACTTTGGCGGGTCGGTGTGGACTCGTTGGGCCGAAGGGCCGGTTTCCACACTGTAAGTAATCTAATCTAATCTAAATCTTTCCTTCCGTGTACCTTATCTTCCCATTTACTGAAGCATCCTCAATCATTAATAGACCAATCCAACTGCAAACGTCATTGTGACAGCTATTTGTTGGGGTGTTCTCTTGGCACTGTGAGTATGTAACTTTGTGTCACAGTGTCGTTGTTGGGAGAGATGGGTTTGGGATGGGGAATGGAGTGAGGACACTAGTTCCTCCTGCCCAGCAGAGCAGGTCAGGACAGCTTTGTGCATCAGCTCTGTATGGACACCAGAACAGTAATTACAGTACACCGCACAGTAGCACTTGGTTGGATTGATGTCAACTCCCATGAATGGTTCCGTTAGACTCATTCAAAGAATGCAATGACCCCAAATGTGGTTAGGGATGAAGGTCAGCCAGCTCACTAATTAACAAAACATGACAAACTCTACATAGGAGTCCACCCACGCGTGACCAAAGTGCTGTACTGCAACTCAGCAGCAGAGGAGCTCAGCAGCAGAGCCACTGACAGATCTCCCTTTGATGCTGCATTCAGAAACTGACCACTGTCCAGAAAAGGTGAGCAGTGAGGCCACTCTCCAAAGTCTGCCCCAGCTGGTTTCTGATTCGTAGGTTGTCCATTGGTAACCTCTCTTTCATGATTCATGTGCATAAGTAAAATCTGCAAATTTTTGAGGGCTGATGGATTCCGAGATTGACAGATTGAATGCTCCAGCGTTCTTCTGAATTTGAATATGGGGGGTGGTGTTGAAGTTTTTTAAAAATGTTTTTTATTTAGTTCTTGTTCCCCTGATTTCTGATGATTCATGTATACTGCTGCGTGTTCTTAGAGGGTGTGTGACTACACGTTGCCAGTCACAGGGATAGTGGGGGTGCTTTATATCATTTTATGCCTTTCTCATGCACTTATCTGGCTTCTCCTCAAAGTCATTCACACCAATTACTTCTTGCAGTAACCTTAGGTAAACAGTTTCTCCTGAATTCCTTGGTGAAATTATTTTGAACTAGAGAAAGAAGTGTCACAGTCTGTTCCCATTGCTCCCAGTGTCACTGACGACACTTAGTTGTGCAGCCTTACCCTGTTTGACTTGGGTCAGGACAAATTCCAGCTCTGCCAGGTGGTGGATGCTGATCAGGTTTCCCTCCGACCTCACACAGCTCTTCTGTGCTTCCTGCCAGTTTCTCCTCTCAGTGTTCAGTCGGTAGCAGTTGCACTGAAATGGCAGCCAGCCTGCATCACACTTAGTCTTCCGGTTGATCCAGATGTCTAAAAGGGAAGCAAGAAATGATTATCCCTCAACCAAAATATCTCCTGCATTTGAACTCTGGAACATTAAGCACATTTGTTACGCAAAATGATGTCACAGACCTCTCATATTAGAACTGATCTTGCTCTGCACTTTCTCTGCAGTTGTAACACTATATTCTGCATTCTGTTCTATCACTCTGATGTGGTATGATTTGCCTGGATAGCCCGCAAAACAGTACTTTTCACTATATCTCGGTACAAGTGACAATAATAAATCAAATCAAATCAAGAAACCATTCATTCAATGTGAAATTAAAAACTTTGCAAATTTTGCATTTATTTAAAATAAAACAAAGAACTGCGACGCTGAAAATCTGAACCAAAAATGTAAGTTGCTAGAGAAATGCGTCAGGTCAGGCAGCATCTGTGGAGAAAGAAATAGAATTAATGTTATGAGTCCAGTGACCCTTCTTCAGAACTAAGTTCCTCAGGAAATTTCTGTTTACCTTGCATTCTTTCAATGCCTCTCATCAGCTCAAGATAGTCTGGAGGCTTAATGCCACCAAAGTGCTTTTGGAAGTGTAGTTCCTGTTAGAATGCTGTTAAAAAAAATAATTTTCACATGGAACAGCAGTGAGCTGACTGACATTTTAGCAATGTTGATTGAGGGAGAAATATTGATGGGGAAACAGTGGATAATATTGCTGTTTTTCTTCGTCTGGTACCAAGGAATCCTCTATATCATTGAAAAGAAAGATAATTTCAAACCTCATCTGAAAGGTGGTGCCTTTAAAGAATGCATTACTCCTTCAGTACTGCACTGTACATGGCACCTTACATTTTGTGCTCAAGTCTTCAGAGTGAGGCTTGAACCCATAATGTTGTGCTAACGATGGAGCCAAAGCAGATACTATTACTAGGTTGGCTCTCTCTCGTTGCTAAAGCAAGTTATTAATGTTCAGGATTACTGTTGTCAAGGACTGCATAAGAAACTTCTCTTTAATCTTATGCCACAGGAGACTGCTCTCCACTTTTGACGAGGCCTTGCATAATACATTCTATTTCCCTCTTCCATAGCTGAACAGCTTGCCAGTTGCCAGAGTACATTGGGGTGTTTGTATCTCTCTTAGCTAATACTTTCAATACATTAGCTGGGCCGACATGTCACCAATTGTTAAAGTTCACTTGAGAATGTAACTTTTTAAAAAAGTTTTGCGATTTACATATGAAAGAACTGAAACCAACATAGTCATTCTAAAAGATGAGAGACTTAACAAACAATCCAGGTCTTTCTCAATATATAATTTCAGTTCCATCACACTTTAAACTTTTGCTATAAATTCTGTCTTACAATCTTATTCTCCACAACCACCTGATGAAGGAGCAGCACTCCAAAAGCTAGTGTTTCCAAATAAATCTGTTGGACTATAACCTGGTATTGTGTGATTTTTTAACTTTATCTTGTCCAAGCAGCCATCTCACATGATGCCGTTGGACCCAGAGGGCATGACTCAACTGAGGTAACCAGCAACAGTAGAGACCACAAACTCATCAGAGAGCTCCTTACGATAGCAAACACAAACCAGAGATTCACAGACCACTGCACAGACAGCCTGGAACTGCAGAACAGCAAATTTAACCAGAAAAAGGAAATGAACAACAAGGATGAAACCTAATTTTCTAAATTTCCTTTGGAAGCCACCCTCCCCAAGTACTGCCAGATTCAACACTTTCAGCATGTTTCTTGCTGCTTAATGTGCTCCATTATATTCCCTATTTCACATTTAATATACCAACAGTAAATACTGTTCAAATAATTTCTGGAGGCTAATGACATCGAAAAGATATGGAGATGATCTGGAAAAGTGGTACTGAGAGGGATAACCAGCCATAAGGTAATTGAATGGTGAAGCTGACTCAACAGCTAAATGGCTTAGTCCTTTCCTCTGTACTGAATATTCTCTGATCATCAAGATATTCAAAAACAAACTCTAGGATATTCAACCATTTCATAGAATCCCTACACCGTGGAAACAGGCCATTCAGCCAATCGAGTCCACACCATCCCTCTGAAGAGCATCCACCCAAACCCACACCGCTACTCTGCATTTCCCGTGGCTAATCTACGTAGCATGCACATCCCTGGACATGGCCAATTTAGCATGGCCAATCCACCTAACATGAAACTCTTTGGACTGTGAGAGGAAACTGGAACACCCAGAGGAAACCCATGTAGACACGGTAACAATATGCAAACTCCACACAAACAATTGCCCGAGAGTAGAATCGAACCGAGGTCCCTGGTACTGGGAGTCAGTAGTACTAACCACTGAGCCCTACATTTCCACTGTAGCACTGATATGGAAACCCAAAGGAGACATCTTTAACTGTGAAAAGCAATCTTAATAGGCTCTTGCAATGCTGGCCAGAGAACTTCAATATAAAAGGGACACAACCTGCAAGTTCCCCTCAAAGGCTCTTTCACATCCTGACTTGGAATTATATCATTATTGCTGGGTCAAAATTCTTTACAATCACTGGGCAGGCAGATGAACCCTCAGTGTAATGTTTCACCTGAAAGTCAGCTCCTGTGGGAGTGTGGCACTCACTCGGTGCTGCAGTGGCAAGCCTGACTGATTTCTCTATTCAAGCTTTATTGAGGCACCAACTTCATCAGCAAGGACAACATCCTCAAGCTAGTAGACCTATGCCTCACTACTCACTTTACCTTCAATGACAAGACCTACAAACAAATCAACAGAACACCCATTGGATCACCAATATCAGGGTTCTTAGCAGAAGCAGTAATGCAGAGACTCGGACAAACATCCCTGCCCACGATCTAACCCAAACTTTGGGTCCGCCACGTGGATAGCACATTTGACATCACGAAACGGAACACATTAGAAGAAACCTACATCATCAAAAACATCCTTATTGGCATAAATGTCACAAAGGAGGAGGAGAATAACAACAGACAGCCCTTCCCAGATATCACAGTGGAACAAACAGTTAACGGAGAACTGCAGACCAGTGCCCACAGGAAATCAACACACACAGACCAGATACTTAACTACAGAAGCAATGATCCCAACACCCACAAATGGAGCTTCATCAGGACATTATGTAAATGGGCCACAACACACTGCAGCACTCAGGAACTACAAGCAGCAGCAGAAAAATACATATACAGTGTATTCAACAAGATGGGTACCCAATAAACACCATCCACCGATTCTTAATAAAGAAACCCAAGCAAGTAAATGCAACACCCCCAGAAACTCTAGCCACATTACCATACATCAAAGATATCTCAGAGATAACTACCAGACTACTCCAACCCCTTGGCATCATGGTAGTCCACAAATCAACCAACACACTGAAACAATTACTCATAAGACTAAAGGACACTATACCAACTGTTAGGACACAGGGTAACCCCCTCTGCTAACTTAAACCAGCAACACAGAAAAGATTCATCCCATCCTGTAATCTGTTAAAATTTGAGAGGTGAAGAATTATCCCAGAGGTCACTATTTAAAGTAAAAATTAACAACTTTATTCTTTAAGTCCAACAGAGAGTATTAAAACCAATAACTATTTATAACTCTTTTCTCTTAAATTTATCTTTAACCTCCCACTCTACAATACTAGTCTGATAAAAAAATCCCGATTAAGATTTACAAAATAAAATGTTTCAAAACTACTCAGCTTTGTCGAGTCTCTTTGTAGATTTTTCTCTGTAGATTCTCTCCAGGTTGGTTTCGATGTTCTGCTGTGCAAACCCCTTCCACAGATAGGTACCTCTCTGAGAGCTCCTCAGCTAGCAGCTTACATTTGTTGGTCTTTGGCAGTTCTCCCCCTAACTGTTCAAAATGTCTGGGTTTATCCCCAAAACATCAGATCGTTTCATTGGTTTTAATATTACCAAAATACTAAATTCAAATTTGATTGGATTCTGGTATCTTGGGGCATAATTTAAACCCAATTGGCCGAATTTGAATTTGTTTTTGTTCCATAGCAACACAACTGCTGCTAGCTGTTTCAACCAAGTGTTACATTGTTACCTTGTTCCAGATTCTCTGTGCTTTGTCCTTGCTAGCTTTTCAACTCTTTTAAAGGTACAATACCTCTACACCTTCGTAACACAAAACCCAGTAAAATGAATGTCATTTACAAAATACCATGCATTAACTGTATCAAACACTATATCGGACAGACAGGCAGAAAACTAGCCACCAGGATACACGGACACCAACTAGCCACCAAAAGACATGACCAACTATCCTTACACACAGATGAAGAAGGACACCACTTCAATTGAGACAACGCATCCATCCAAGGACAGGCTAAACAGAGACATAAATGGGAATTCTGTGAGGCCTGGCATTCAAACTGGAACTCCATCAATAAACACATCAATTTGGACCCCATTTACCAACATCTGAGAAAAACAACAGAAATGATATCACCCACCTTGAGAGACCAAGACACATCAACAGAAAGCAGGACAGAACCAGCACTTCCCCGAGGCTCACTGACGATGTTACCTAGCATGGTGACGAAACATCTGAAACAAACCTGCCAGCTCACCGAGCAAACTTACAACCTGAAGATATCAATATTAATTTAAAGAAAAGTACTGATGAAATTAATGGGGGTTAAAGTGGAGGTAAATCCTTTGGACCTAATTATCTACACCCCAAAGTATTGAAAGGGGCGGCTATTTAGAGATAGAAAAGATATTGTTTTTCGACAAAATTTTATAGATCCTTGAGTAGCTCTTGCAGATTGGAAGGTGACAAATATAACATCAGTATTTAAGTAAGGAGGGAGAGAGAAACCAGGGAATTACAGCCTGTGAACCTAGCATCAATTGTAGAGAAAATGGTATGATCTATTTATAATAAAGGATTTGATAACAGGACACTTAGAAAATAATGGTCAGATTAGGCAAAGGCAACATGGATTTGTGAAAGGAAAACCATGTTCAACAAAACTATTGGAGTCTTTTGAGGATGTAACCGGCAGAAGAGATAAGGGGCCACAAATGGATGTAGTATATATAGATCTTTAGAAAGCTTTTCATCAGGCTCCACACAAGAAGTTAGTCAATAAAATTAGAGCACATGGGCAGAATAGACTGGCATGGAATAAGAACTGGTTCATGGACAGAAAACAGGAAGTAGGAATGAATGGGTCACTGTCAGGTTGGCAGGCTGTGACTAGTTGGATACTGCAAGAATTAGTGCCTTGATCCCAGCAGACAAAATCTATTTCATTTATTTGAATGTGGGCCTGGAAAAACGATGCACTGAGAACAACCTAGCTCTCAATGCCAGCAAAACCAAGGAACTCATTATTGACTTTCAGCGGGATGTTACTCATGCCTACCTACACATTAACAGCGCAGAGATGGAATGAGTGGAGAGCGTCAAGCTCCTGGGAGTGGTCATCCACAACAAGCTTTCTTGGACACTTCATGTGGACGCACTGATTACAAAGGCCCAATAACGTCTCTTCTTCCTCAGGCAGCTGAGGAAATTTGGCATGACAGCAATATCCTTGTCAACATTTATAGGTGCGCCATCGAGAGCATTCTGTCAGGATGTATCACTACCTGGTATGGCAACTGTCATTCAAGGCCACAGACGGTTGCAGAGAGTGGTGAACCCGGCCCGGACAATCACAAAGCCCAGCCTCCCATGTACAGAATCCATCTACCAGGCCCACTGTCAAGGAAAGGCCGCCAGCATTCTTAAAGATCCATCCCGCCCTGGCAATGTTTTTCTACAACCTCTACCATTGGGGAGAAGGTAAAGAAGCCTGAACACACGCACCAGCCCGTTTCGAAACAGTTTCGAGCCTACTGTTGTTAGAATACTGAATGGACTCACAAACTCTTAACATTCACCTGTACCTGTGTTTTTGTTTTTGCTGCTGTTTACCTATTATTTACTTATCTATGCTAATTAACTATAGGATCTGCCTGTATTGCTCGCAAGACAAAGCTTTTCGCTGTGCCTCAGTGCACATGACAATCAATTCAATTCAATAAAATTTAATATTTGTACATTTGTAGCTGACACAGAACTAGGTGGAAGTGGGAGTAGTGAGGAGATTGCAAGGGGTTTTTGAGAGACTAAGTAAGTAATCAGAAATTTGGCAGTGTAGAGTTATCCACTTCTCAGAGGATCAACAGAAATACACAGTGTTAAACCCTACTTTTTTGGCTAAGTCTGAGTTGCATCAATTTTAATTTGGAGGTTCTCATATCTTAAGGTCTGGCAAGTTTTCCCACCCTATCTTACCAAACTCAACAATACTAACCTTCCATGTTCCTTTGGCATCTCTCACGTCAAATTTCTACCCCATTTTCCTATGCATCCTTCCAAAAGCAACTTGTCACTCTGCAGATATCCAGCAAAACACCTGCATCTTTTGTACCCACACCATCTTTGAGAAACTGCTGTGGGCGGCACGGTGGCACCCACAGCGCCGCCCACAGCACTGCTGCCTCACAGCGCCAGAGACCCGGGTTCAATTCCTGCCTCAGGCGACTGACTGTGTGGAGTTTGCACGTTCTCCCCGTGTCTGCGTGGGTTTCCTCCAGGTGCTCCGGTTTCCTCCCACAGTCCAAAGATGTGCAGGTCAGGTGAATTGGCCATGCTAAATTGCCCGTAGTGTTAGGTAAGGGGTAAATGTAGGGGTATGGGTGGGTTGCGCTTCGGCGGGTCAGTATGTACTTGTTGGGCCGAAGGGCCTGTTTCCACACTGTAAGTAATCTAATCTAATATCTGACAAGTGTTAGCAATCTAGCATTTCCCCTCACTAGCAATGTAAAAGTACAGCTACCACAAAAGCAGTCCTTGAAACAACAGCTGGCATGGCTGTCATTCCCTTGTACATACAACGCCATTCTCTCACATGAGTCATTGTTTAATCACTAAGACGCACACTTTACCTCTCCCTAGCAACATCATGTCTGAATATCGTCTAAGTCAGCGTTACCTTGTCTCTAATGTCCACTACCAACACTTGGTCATTATCCATTTGGGGAACATCACATACAGGCAAGTAATAGGACAAATCCAAAAACTAACAGGCTTCAAAAGGAAACAAAAAAGTGCGCCAACACAGCTGAACATCATTTCCACAATGCCAACCAGATTTTGGCATGCATGATGCAAAAAGCATAGAGTCAACGAAAATCTACTGCACTGAGGTCTCTTCTACAGGAAGCAAGTGCCAATACGGTTCTTTTTGACTTGTAGTGCCCGTCACAGCTAAGCTTCTTTGGACAGCGTCAGCTTCCTGCACCCCAATGTCTTCGCTCTCTTCTGCGGAAGACTTCTCTAATTCCCTGAGTTCCTCAGCACCTATCACATTACCCCGATGCTAGCTCCAATTGTGCAGGGCACAGCTTGACAGGACCATGTGGGACATTCTGTCTGGACTGTACTGAAGGGAACCCTAGACAAGGCCAAGCAGCAAAACTATGTTTTCAGCAGCCTAGCTATTTGGTCCACCACTGCCCCTGTTGAACCTTAGGCAGTATTATATCTATACTCTGCATCAGATGGGACTTCTGCAATGGCGCATGATTATTTAATTATTAGAATTTTAGTTTTGGAAATGGGAGTTTTATTCATAAATGACCAAACATATCTTTTTTAAGCTTTAAAACTTAACATGAACAAACCAACAGAGGACAATGAAGAAAGAAATAAGGAGGGAGAAGATTAAGTATGAGGGTACGCTAGCTGGTAACATTAGAAAAGATCGTAAGAGTTTCTTTAGATATATAAAGGGCAGAAGAGAAGCAAAAGTAGACATTGGGTCGCTGGAAAATGGTACTGGCGAAGTAGTAATGGGGGACAAAGAAATAGTTGCGGAACTGATTAGATTAGATTACATACAGTGTGGAAACAGGCCATTTGGCCTGACAAGTCCATACCCACCCTCCGAAGAGCAACCCACCCAGACCCATTCTCACATTTACCCCTGACTAATGCACCTAACACTATGGGCAATTTAGCATGACCAATTCACCTAACTTGCATATCTTTGGATTGTGGGAGGAAACCGGAGCACCTGGAGGAAACCCATGCAGATACGGGGATGATCTGGATGAAGGAATCTGAGGGCATTCTGGCTAAATTTGCAGATGATAAAAAATAGTTGGAGGGGTAGGTAGTATTGAGTAGCCAGGGAGCTGCAAAAAGATTTAGCCAAGTTAGGAGAGTTGGCAAAGAAGTGGCAGATGAAATAGAACGTAGGAAAGTGTGAGGTAGGAAGAATAGAGGCAGAGACTATTTTCTAAATAGAGAAAAAAATTCAGAAATCTGAAATGCAAAGGGACTTCGGTGTAGTCCAGGTTTTTCTAAAGGTAAACTTAAGGTAGGTCAGGAATTAGGAAGGCAAATGCAATGTTGTCATTCAACTCGAGAAGACTGGAATATAAAAGCAGGGATATACTTCTGAGGCTTTATAAGGCTCTGGTCGGACGACATTTCGAGTATTGTGAGCAATTTTGGACCCCATACCTCAGGAAGGATGTATTGGCCCAGGAGCGGATCCAGAGGTGGTTCACGAGAATGATCCCAGGTATGAAAGGCTTAACATATGAGGAATGTTTGAGGACTCTGGGACTATATTTGATGGAGTTTAGAAGGATGGGGGGTGGGGGTGGAATCTGATTGAAACTTACAGAATACTGAATGGTCTGGACAGAGTGGACGTTGGGAAAGTGTTTCCATCAGGAGAGACGAGGACCATAGGGCACAGCCTTAGAGTACAGTGGAGGCCCTTAGGAACGAAGATAAGGAGAAACTTCTTCAGCCAGAAAGTGGTGAATCTGAGGATTCATTGCCACAGAAGGCTGTGGAGGCCAGATCATTAAGTATATTTAAAACAGTGATAGATAAGTTCCTGATTGCAAATGGGATCAAAGGTTATGGGGAAAATAAACGGGAAAATAGGGTTGAAAAATCTATCAGACATGATTGAATGATGAAGCAGACTTGATGAGCCAAATGGTCTAATTTCTGCTCCTATGTCTTATGGACATACGGTGGGAGCAGGGCTGTCAACAACCTGCCAGCGCCTTTCACAAATCACAATACAAGTTCAATAGGGAAGGAAAATGGACTGATGGCTTTTATTTCAAAGGGAATGGAGATAATAATAGGGAGGCTTTGTTAAAATTATATAAGGTACCAGTCAGACCACAGCTAGAATACTGTGAACAGTCTTGGTTCCCCATTATCTAAGGAAAGATGTACTGGTATTGGAGAGAGTCCAGAGAAGGTTCACTAGGCTAATATCAGGTGTAGAAGCATTTTATTATGAGGAGAGATTGAGTAGTTTGAAACATGTGGCTCAGTGGTTAGCACTGCTGCCTCACAGCACCAGGGACCTGGGTTCGATTCCAGCCTTGGGCAACTGTCTGTGTGGAGTTTGCACATTCTCGCCGTGTGTGCGTGGGTTTCCTCCAGTTTCCTCCCACAATCCAAAGATGTGCAGATCAGGTGAATTAGCCATGCCAAATTGCCCATAGTGTTAGTTGCATTAGTGAGGGTAAATATAGGCTAGGGGAATTGGTCTGGTTGGGTTACTCTTCGGAGGGGCGGTGTGGACTTGTTTGGCAGAAGGACCTGTTTCCATACTCTAGGGAATTTAATCTAATATTCAATTCTTAAGGGATTTAACAGGGTAGATGTAGAGAGACTGTTTCTCCTTGAGAGAGAGTCTATGGCGAGAGGGAGTAATCTTAAACTAAGACGCCACCCATTTAAAACAGAGATAAGAAGGAATTTATTCTCTGACGGTAGTGAATCTGTGGAATTCTTGATTGCAGTGTTGATGAGGCTGGGTCATTAAGCATATTCAAGGCCGAGATTGACAGGTTTTTAATTAGTAAGGAAATCAACGGTTACAGGGAAGGGGGGAGGAAAAAAGAGTTGAGGATTATCAGATCAGCTATGATCTCACTGATCAGTGGAGTAGGTTCAATGGACTGAAATGGCCTCTTTCTGGTCCTCCATCTTATGACAGCTGATTGCATAGTAACATGGTAACCGAGGCTACCTTAACTTGTCATGTAAAATGATTTGAAAAGACAGGCAAGCTGCCTAGACAGAGGTAGATTTGATCTTAAACTATCTGTAAGAAGTTTCTCTCCAGAAGGACAGAGAGAGAGAGATAGAATATAGAACATAGAAAAGTACAGCACAGAACAGGCCCTGTTGCGCTGAGGATTAATCCTAATGTAAAATAAAATAACCTAATAGCTTGAAATAGCTAGTGGTCTGCAACAAAGTAATTGGGCAGTTAAAAGCGCCATTCCTGCAGATACAGAAGCCAGAAATAATCTTTGTCTCCAAAGATATGTTTGTCTGCTAAATCCACCTGTGTAAGAAATGTCCAAATGTTCAATAGGAGAAGCCATCACTTCAGGTTTACAACCTCTTCACTTCAAAAAAAAGGTATATTCAAACAAACCAAGCCTACAATGATAATTGATGGATCTTCATAGAGTCACAGAAACATTTGCCTCTCGCCTATGCCCTCTAGTTTTGGACTCCGATACCCTAGGAAAAAAACCTTAGATATTCATCCTATCCATGCCCCTCATGATTTTATAAACCTTTGTAAGGTCACCCCTGTTTTAAAAAATTCTCAAGGTCAGGTTCGTAGGAGAGTAGTCTGACACAGAACAAACGACCAAGAGGCGAGTCTGCTAGAATATGAGAATTTTATTCCCCGCAGCGTCGCCACAACCAGGTCTCATACTTACAACGGGTCTGGCTTATACTCACTCTACATGTTACCGGAACTGGGAGCCGTCAGTTCTCGTAGAGCGGTTGCCAACAACCCACGCTCGGCGGTTAAACGTAACCCCGGAGCAGACTCACCGAACTGGAGACTTTTCCAGCTGATATACTCTTTTCCAGATATAAGAAGAATTCACACGGGACTAAGCAACACCTCCATTCCGGTTAGATTCACACATGTATTGGGACATAATTTTTAACCGTTTCACCACATTCCACTGCTTGGCCCAATACATGTGTTACATTATGATTCACACATGTATTGGGACATAATTTTACACCACATTCCACTGCTTGGCCCAATACATGTGTTACATTATGCTTAATTCAGTTCAATTCGTTTCAGTTAATTTCAGTTCAGTCAATTCAGTGTAGTTCAATTCAGTCACTTCAGTTCCACTCAGTTCAGTTCAGTTCAATCCCATTCAATTCTGTTAACTCCGCTTCAGCTTTTTGGACATGCCCACATCCTCCGCTGTACCCCAGGCAAGGGGTTCTTCGGCAGGACTGGGATCCTCTCAAGGGTGGACAGCAGCGACCCTGGGGTTCCTCCGGTCGCCCCCCACCATTTCTCAAACAAACTGCCACGTACATGCCCACATCCATGCCATCCCGGGACGGTCGGGACCTCCACAGTTTGTTCTTCTGGTTTCTTAGTCTTTTTCCAAAACATTGTTCTGTATCAAAATCTCTCCTCAATTGCGATTGACCCTGCTCGCAGCGCCAAATGTTTTAAAAAATTCTCAAGGTCAGGTTCGTAGGAGAGTAGTCTGACACAGAACAAACGACCAAGAGGCGAGTCTGCTAGAATATGAGCATTTTATTCCCCGCAGCGTCGCCACAACCAGGTCTCATACTTACAACGGGTCTGGCTTATACTCACTCTACATGTTACCGGAACTGGGAGCCGTCAGTTCTCGTAGAGCGGTTGCCAACAACCCACGCTCGGCGGTTAAACGTAACCCCGGAGCAGACTCACCGAACTGGAGACTTTTCCAGCTGATATACTCTTTTCCAGATATAAGAAGAATTCACACTGGACTAAGCAACACCTCCATTCCGGTTAGATTCACACATGTATTGGGACATAATTTTTAACCGTTTCACCACAACCCCTCAGCCTCCAACACTCCAGGGGAAAATAAACCCAGCCTATTCAGCCTCTCCCTATAGCTCAAACCCTCCAATCCTTGCAATATTCTTGTAAATCTTTTCTGAAACCTTTGATCTCTAAGTGTTTTATTATCTAGATCTACTTTTAATCTTTGAATTTGTATTTTATCTATTAACTATCATATTTTCATACGTTTAGCAAGTGTTGTTCAATAAACTAACTTTTGATGCATTTTGGAAAGGCAAATCATAGAATCTCTACAGTGTGGTAACAGGCCCTTTGGCTCAACAAGTCCACACTGACCCTCTGAAGAGTAACCCACCCAGACTCATTCTCCTACCCTATTATCCTGTATTCACTTCTGACTAATGCATCTACACATCCCTGAACACTATGGTCAGTTTAGCATGGCCAATTCACCTAATCTGCACATCTGTGGATTAATGGTAAGGTGTTTAATGGTAAGAGCTGTGGGTGTTTGGTGAACAAGGAGACTTTGGAGTGCAGGTTCATAGTTCCTTGAAAATGGAGTCCCAGGTAGACAGGATAGTGAAGGCGGCATTTGGTATGCTTGCCTTCACTGGTCAGTGCAATGAGTATAAGAGTTGGGATGTCATGTTGTGGCTGTACAGAACATTGTTTAGGCCACTTTTGGAGTACTGTCTGCAATTCTGGTCTCCCTGCTATAAGAAGCATGTTGTGAAACTTGAAAGGGTTCAGAAAGGATGTACAAGGATGTTGCCAGTGTCGGAGGATTTGAGCAAAAGAGAGAGGCTGAATAGGGGACTGCTTTCGCTGGAGCATCAGAGGCTGAGAGATGACCTTATAGAGGGGCATGGGTAGGGTAAACAGACAAAGTTTTTTTCCCCAGAGTGGGAAAATCCAAAACTAGAGGGCATAGGTTTAAGGTGAGTGGAGAAAGATTTGAAAGGGATCTGAGGAGCAACTTTTCACAGTGAATGGTGCGTGTATGGAATGAGCTGCCAGAGGAAGTAGTGGAGGTTGATACAATTACAACATTTAAAAGGCATCTGCATGGGTATATGAATAGGAAGGGTTTAAAGGGATATGGACTAAATGCTGGAAAATGGGATTAGATTAATTTAGGATATCTGGTCAGCTTGGACGACTTGGACCAAAGGATGTACAAATCAATGACTCTACCTTGATTTAAACTAGAACAAAAAAAAATTACTACTACCCTGTACTACTAGTGAGAATGAATAATGAGCAGACTGAAAAGGCTGAGTGGCCTCGTTCTGCTCCTGCATCTTACAGAATTATGGCAAGTGAAAATGAAAAGTGGGCGGCACGGTGGCACAGTGGTTAGCACTGCTGCCTCACAGCGCCAGAGACCCGGGTTCAATTCCCGCCTCAGGCGACTGACTGTGTGGAGTTTGCACGTTCTCCCCGTGTCCGCGTGGGTTTCCTCCGGGTGCTCCGGTTTCCTCCCACAGTCCAAAGATGTGCAGGTCAGGTGAATTGGCCATGCTAAATTGCCCGTAGTGTTAGGTAAGGGGTAAATGTAGGGGTATGGGTGGGTTACGCTTCGGCGGGTTGGTGTGGACTTGTTGGGCCGAAGGGCCTGTTTACACACTGTAATGTAATGTAAAATGTAATGTAATGTAAAAGTTACTCTCAAGAAAATATCAAAAGAATCCCTGAGAAAACATATATTTTGACCTTTGCTCTCTGCTATAGAATTCTTCAGTTTCTCTTCATTTAGATAATATTCTACTCATCTGCCATTTTTCTCACTCATTTAACATATCTATATCCACTTTGATGACTTTGTGTTGTCCTTACAATTTGCTTTCTCAACAATCTTTGTAAGATCAGCAAATTTGACAATATAATTAATGAATCCCTTCATCCAAATTATGAACATAAATTGTAAATAGTTGAAGCCCGATCCTGAAGAAATGCCAGTGGTTAGAGTTTGTTAAGTTGAAAATGATCTATTTATTCTGACTCAGTTTCCTCTTTGTTAGCCAGGCCTCTACACAAGCTAATACATTTTACCCAACACCATGAGATCTTATCTCGTGTATTAAACCATTATGTGACAATTTATCAAAAGTCTTCTGGAAATCTAATCCAGACAGGCCAATATTTTTACGGGATGTGATGGTCATGGCCAAGGCCAGCATTTATTACTCATCCCTAAATGCCCAGCAGTTGGAGGAACTGGACACTGATGGAAGGTATCATCAACAGTGCTATCAAGTAGTACCTGCTCAGTGATGCACAGTTTGGATGCAACCACAACCACTCAGTTCCTGAGCTCTTTGCACTCTTAATTCAAACATGGACAAAAGAGCTGAATTCCAGAGGTGAGGGGAGAGTGATGACCCTTGATATTAAGGCTGCATTTGACCAAGGGTGACATCAAAGAGTGCTAGCAAAACTGGAATCAATGGGTATCAGGGTACAAACTCTCTGCTGGTTGGAGTCATACCTGGCAGATAGGACGGTGGTCATGTTTGTTGGAGATTAGTTATCTTAGCTCTGCAGGTGTTCCTCAGGGTAGTCTTCTATGTCCAACCATCTTCAGCTGCTCCATCGATATCTTCCTTCCAAATTACAGTCAGAGGTAGGGATGTTCGCTGATAATTACATAATGTTCAGCACTATTTGCTGTCTTCAGATACTTAAGCAGTGCATGTTCAAGTGCAGCAAGACCTGGACAATATCCAAGTTTTAGTTGACAAGTGGCAAGTAACATTCACACCACAGAAATGATAGGTAATTTCAATTTCTAACAGGAATATATTTAGCCATTGCCTCTTGATACTCAATAGCTGAATCCTCCCACTCTCAATATCCTGGAGGTTACTATTGACCATACATTGAAAGAACTAGTTATGTGAATACATAACTACAACAGTAAGTCAGAGACTAGGGATTCTGCAGCGAGTAACTCGCCTCGTGACTTTTCAGAGCCTGTCCACCATCAACAATTTTAATGGCATGCGTCCCCCCCCCGCCCCTTACCTGGATGAGTGCACTCCAACACTAAAGAAGCTTGACATCATCCAGCACAAAGCTTGACTGGCACTAAATCCACAACTGTTCATCAAGGTCCTTTAGACAGCACCTTCCAAACCCACAAATACTACTATCTCAAAGAACAAGGGCAGCAGATATATGGGAACTCCACCACCTGCAATTTTCCTGCTATGTCGCTCGCTATGTTGACTTAGAAATACATAATGTGGATATGCCAGAGTTGGACTGGGGTGGACAAGGTCAAAAATCAAATGACACCAGGTTATAGTCCAACAGATTTAATTGAAAATGCAAGCTTTCAGAACTCCACTCCTTCCTCACAGGCATGGTATGATAGAGAGGTATGAGAAACAGTATTTATAAGCAAAAAGTTAACAACTTTAAAACTAACTGCCCTTACTGAATCCTTTAATCAGTTAGGAGATAGACTGCTGATTAAAATGCAAAATCCAGATTCCTTTCAAGTCTTTGTCCCTAGATAATTAAAGCTTTCATCAACGTACATGGTGTGTTGGATGGCACTTATAGGAAGGGAGAAAAGTTGCAGATACAGTCACATAGATGGGTTAACTCCAGGAAAGATAAGAGAGGTAGGCAAGTAGTGCAGGAGTCTTCTGTAGTTATCCCCATTTCAAATGTGTGCTGTTTTGAAAAATGTAGGGGACTCTCAGAGGAATGTAGCACGAACAGTCAAGTTTCTGGCATCAAGTCTGGCTCTAATACAATGAAGGGTATGTCAGGTTCCAAGAGACCAATTGTGTTAGGGGACTCTCTAGTCCGAGGCACAGACAGATTTATTTGTGGCCAGCAGCGAAAAATCAGGATGGTCTGTTGCGTCCCTGGTGCCAGGATGAAGGATGTCTCCAAGAGGGTGCAGAATGTTCTCAAGGGGGAGAGGGACCAGCAAGAAGTCATTGTACACATTGGAACCAACAACATGGGAAGGGAAAAGGATCAGATTCTGAAGGGAGAATATAGAGAGTTAGGAAGGAATGTAAAAAGGAGATCCTCGAGAGTAGTACTATCTGGATTACTCCCAGTGCTGCGAGCTAGTGAGGGTAGGAAGACGAGGATAGAGCAGATGAATGCATGGCTGAGGAGCTGGTGTATGGGAGAAGGATTCACATTTTTGGATCATTGGAATCTTTTCTGAGGGAGAAGTGACCTGTACAAGAAGGATGGATTGTGCCTGAATTGGAAGGGGACTAATATACTGGCAGGGAGATTTGCTAGAGCTGCTCGAAATGATTTAAACTATTAAGGTGGGGGGTGGAACCCAGGGAGATAGTGAGGAAAGAGATCAATCTAAAACTGGTTCAGTTGATAAAAGAAGCATATCAAACAATCAGGGCAGGCAGGGACAAAGTAGAGAACAAGATAGGACTGATAAATTAAGCTGCATTTATTTCAATGCAAGAGGCCTAACAGGAAGGACAGATGAACTCAGGGCACAGTTAGGAACATGGCACTGGGATATCATAGCAATTACAGAAACATGGTTCAGGGATGGGTAGGACTGGCAGCTTAATGTTCCAGGATGCAAATGCTTCAGGAAGGACATAAAGGGAGGCAAGAGGAGGGGGAGTGGCATTTTGATAAGGGATAGCATTACAACTTTACTGAGGGAGGATATTCCTGAAAATACATCCAGGGAAGTTGTTTGGGTGGAACTGAGAAATAAGAAAGGGATAATCACCTTATTGGGATTGTATTATAGACCCCTAATAGTTAGCAGGAAATTGATAAACAAATTTCTAAGAAGATTTCAGTTATCTATAAGACTAATAGGGTGGTTTGAGAGGGGATTTTAACTGTTGTTTCCTTAGGCATTCATGCAGGAAGTACAGTTCGTGGGTGGCGCTCTGTTGGATGGCATTGGTTTCCCCAGAAATCTGGAGAAATAAATAAGACCAACTTCCAAAAAATGAAACCAGACGAATCCAACACACCACACTTCTACGGATTACCTAAAATTCACAAACCAGGAGCCCCCCCCTCAGACTAATAGTCTCGCTACCTGGAACACCAACTTACAGATTAGCCAAGGAGCTGCACAAAAGACTAAAACACTTAGTAGATGACTCACCACTCCACTCCACCCAAGACCATCAATGACACCAAGATAGAAGAGGATGAAATAATGGTCTCCTTTGATGTAACAACCCTGTTCACATCCATCAACATCAACCTGGCCAAGGAAACACTGACTATACTATTAGAAGAACCAAAGACACATATGCCAAACACCATCAACTTCATCAGCAAGGACAGTATTGTCAAGTGGACCTATGCCTTACCACCCACTTCACCTTCAACAACAAAACCTACAGACAAACCAACGGAACACCCTTAAATCTCCGATATCAGGGTTCTTAGCAGAGGCAGTAAAGCAGAGACTCAAACAAACAGCTCTGCCAACAATCCAACCCAAATTTTGGGTTCGCTAAGTGGATGACACCTTTGTCATCACTAAACAAATTAGAGGAAACCTTCAAGACCATCAATAATACCCTTTCTGGTAAAAAAATTCACTAAAGAGGAGGAAAACAACAGCAAGCTGCCATTCCAAGATGTCACAGTAAAGCAAACAGCCAATGGGGAACTTCAAACTAGCATCTACAGGAAAACACCATACGGACAAAATATTGAACGACAGAAGCAATCATTCCAACATCCACAAACGAAGCTGTATTAGAACGTTATTTCAATGAGCCACCACATACTGCAGCATAGAGGAACTACGCAGAGCAGAGGAAAATTGCCTGTACAGCATATTCAAAAAGAACAGATACCCAACGAACACAGTTCACTGATTTCTCAGCAACAAACCCAAACAACCCAGACAAAACACGTCCAGAAACCGTAGCCACTCTCCCCTACGTGAAAGGCATTTCAGAAGTGACTGCCAGACTACTCAGACCCCTTGGCATCATGGTAGCCCACAAACCCACCAACAGCAGTTAATGAATTTGAAAGACTCTATACAGACAACAAACAAAACCAATGGCATTTACAAAATACCTTGCAAGAACTGTAACAAATACTACATTGGACAAGCATGTTGAAAAATAGCCACCAGGATACATGAACATCAACTAGTCACAAAAAGACATGACCCACTCTCGCTAGTATCCTTACATATGGGTGAGGAAAGACATCACTTCTACCGGGACAACGCATCCATCCTGGGACAAGCCAAATAGGGACACACACGAAAATCCGTAGAAGCATGGATTTCCAACCGGAACTCAATAAACATACTTGGATCCCATATACTCCACCCCCTGCCCCCCAATGTCCTGTACTGCCGCAACATGACCTCCCAATTCCTGTACTCAGTACTCTGGCCAATAAAGGAAAGCATACCAAATGCCCTTTTCACTATCCTAGCTACCTGTGAATTCACTTTCAAGGAGCTCTGAACCTGCACTCCAAAGTCTCTTTGTTCAGCAACACTCCCCAGGACCTTACCATTGAGCATATAAGTTCTGCTCTGATTTGCTTTTCTAAAATGCAGCACCTCACATATATCTAAATTAATCTCCATCTGCCACCTCTCAGTCAATTGATCCATCTGATCAAGATCCCGTTGTGCGCTTAGGTAACCTTCTTCGCTGTTTACAACACCTCCAATTTTGGTGTCATTCGCAAACTACTAACTATACCTCCTATATTCATATCCAAATCATTTATATAAATGATGAAAAGCAGTGAACCCAATACCAATCCTTGTGGCACACCACTGGTCACAGACCTCCAGTCTGAAAAGCTACCCTCCACTATCACCGTCTGTCTTCTACTTTCCAGCCAGTTCTGTCTCCAAATGACTAGTTTTCCCTGTATTCCATGTGATCTAACTTTGCTAATCGGTTTACCATGAGGAACCTTGTTGAACACCTTACTTAAATTGATATAGATCACATCTGTCCTCATCAATCCTCTTTGTTACTTCTTCAAAACCTCAGTCAAGTTAGTGAGACATGATTTCTCACACACAAAGCCATGTTGACTATCCTATATCAGTCCTTGTCTTTCCAAATACATGCAAACCTGGTCCCTCTGGATTCCCTCCAATAACGTGCCCACCACCACCGATGTCAGGCTCACTGGTCATCTGGCTTTTCTTTACCACCTTTTTTAAATATTGGTACCACGTTAGCGAACCTCCAGTCTTCTAGCACCTCACCTGTGACTACCAATAATGCAAATATCTCAGCAATCACTTCCCTAGCTTCCCACAGAGTTTTAAGGTACACCTGATCAGGTCTTGGGAATTTATCCACCTTTATGCATTTTAAGACATATAGCACCTCTTCCTCTGTAATATCAACATATTTGAAACTGTCACCATCTATTTTTCCACATTCTGTATCTTCCATGTTCTTCTCCACAGTAAACAGTGATGCAAAATACTTGTTTAGTATCCTCCCCCATTTCCTGCTGTTCTGCACATAGGCTGCCTTGTTGAGCTTTGATCCCCCTCATTACCATTTTGTGCTGAATGAATATATAAAATCCCTTATCTCATGTCCCATTTTATGCCCTCCTGACTTCCCTCTTAAGTATTGCCTTTGTATTCTTCTAAGGATTCTCTGCTATCTATATCTGACATATGTTTCTTTCTTTTTCTTGACCATAACCTCAATTTCTCTAGTCATCTATCAGCCTTGGCTTTCACCCTAACAGAAACATACTGTCTTTTGACTCTCATAATCTCATATGTGAAGGCTTCCAATTTTCTTTGTCCCTTTACGTGTGAACATCTGCTCCCAATCAACTTTCAACAGTCCTTGCTTAATACTGTCAAAATTGGCCTTCCTCCAATTTAGAACTTTAACTTTTAGATCCAGTCTATCCCTTTCCATCACTGTTTTAAAACTAATAGAATTATGGTCACTGGCCCCAATTGCTCTCCCACTGACACCTCAGCCACTTGCTTTGCCTTATTTCCCAACAATAGGTCAAGTTTTGCACCTTCTCTAGTAGGTATCTGGATTTTAATCAGCAGTCTACCTCCTAATTGATTAAAGGATTCAATAAGGGCATCTAGTTTTAAAGTTGTTAACTTTTTGCTTATTAATACTGTATCTCATTCAGCTCTATCACACCATGCCTGTGGAAGAAGCAGAGCTCCGAAAGCTTGCAATTTCAAATAAACCTGTTGCCTGGTATCGTTTGATTTTTGACCTGGAAGTACATTTCTGTTCCTTCAATGTCACGGGGGTTCAAAACCCTAGAACTCCTTTCCTAATAGCATTGTAGATGTACCAATACCAAACGGATTGCAGTAGGTCAAGGAGGCAGCTCAGCACCACCTTCTCAAGGACAGCTAGGGATGGGCAATAAATGCTGGCTAGCCAATGATGCCCAAATTGCATGAATGATTAAAAAATCAAATGTCTTCCCTGTGTCCACTCTGCTTATTACACCTTCAAATAGCTCAAATGAATTTTTCTAAAATGATTTCCCTTTCAGAAAACCAACTGATTCTGCCTAAAATGTTCTGCTGCTACTGTCTTCATTATGGATTCTTGAGTTTTACCACAGATAAATAGCCAACCTAGTTTAGTTTCCTGCTTTCTATATCCCTGCTTTCTAGAACAGTGTTACATGAGGGCAGCATGGTGCTTTATAGTGGTTAACGTGACTGTCTCTGTGGAAATTGTACATTCTCCCTGCATCTGTGAGAGTTTCCTCCAGGTGCTCCGGTTTCCTCCTATAGTCCAGGGATGTGCAGGTTAGAGGGATTGGATATAGGAAATGCAGAGTTACAAGGATAGGGTAAGGGTTTAGGTCAGGATGGGTCATGCTCTTTGAAGGATTGGTGTGGACTTGATGGGCTGAATGGCCTGCTTCCACATTGTAGAGATTCTATGATTTGTAGTTTATGCGCACGGACCACTTCAGAATGATGGGAATTTTGGAAAATTACCATCAATGGATCTAATACCTCCTCGCTTCCTCGAGGATCCAGGGATCAGCTGCAAACACTTGTCAAGTCTTAAGTCTCACTAGTAATATTACTACTGATTTTGATCATTTCAAGCTCCTTCCTTTATTTGCTTCTTGATATTCCAATATTACTGGGATACTCTTTGTATCTTCTACTGTTAATTTAGATACAAAATACTCATTCAAAATTCTATGCCATTATCTACTGTCCCCTTATTAAGCCACCCTGCAAAAGACCGTTTACTTTAGCTACTTGCATTAGTTTTTATTGCCTTTTCTTATTTCGCTCACAAGTCTACTCTCATTCTCTTGCACTTTTTTGTAAACATACTTTGCTGGCCTCTAAACCTCTCTGAATTTTCTAAGCTACTATTAACCTTTGCAGCATTGTGCACTTTATCTTTCAATCATTCGTAACTTTATCTACAGATGATATAACCTTTTTATAAAATGTCTATTTCAAATGGATTATATAAATACAGGTGCACAATCCTTTATCCGAAATGCTTTGGACCAGCTGGTTTTTGGAATTCAGAATTTTTTGAATTTCAGAAAAAGTGACAGTTTGATGGCGAAATTTTTAAAAATCTTACCGAGCAGACTGACGGAATAAAACGGGCCTTGGAGACAGATTAGATTAGATTACATTACAGTGTGGAAACAGGCCCTTCGGCCCAACAAGTCCACACCGACCCGCCGAAGCGCAACCCACCCATACCCCTACATTTACCCCTTACCTAACACTACGGGCAATTTAGCATGGCCAATTCACCTGAGCTGCACATCTTTGGATTGTGGGAGGAAACTGGAGCACCCGGAGGAAACCCACGCAGACACGGGGAGAACGTGCAAACTCCACACAGTCAGTCGCCAGAGGCGGGAATTGAACCCGGGTCTCTGGCGCTGCGAGGCAGCAGTGCTAACCACTGTGCCACCGTGCCGCCCACTGTGCCACCATGCCGCCCACAGAATTGAGACCTGCCAGTGCTGGGCCACACACCCCCGATGTCTCATCTGAGTGACACACATCGAGTGGGTGTTGACTTGGGTTAATGCCAAACAACCTTGTTAATGAGAAAAAAACTTCACAACAAAACCTTTGGACTTTGGAGCTTTTCAGATTTCGGGATTTCGGATAAAGGGTTGTCTGCCTGTATCTAGCACATAGGAAGATGTTTGTGATTGTAGAAGGTCAGGCATCCCAGCTCCAGGACATATCTGCAGGAGTTCCTCAGAAGCAGCATTGATGCTGCTCCATCAATGATCTTCCCTCCATCATAAAGTCACGACTGGGGTTATTCACCGATGATTGCACAATATTCAGCACCATTCAAGACATCCCAGATATTGAAGCAGTCCATGTTCAGACACAACAAGATCTCGACAATATCCAGGTTTGGACTGAAGAGTGCCAAGTAATATTCATGCCACACAAATCCTGCACAATTATGATCTCCAATAAGAGACAATCTAACCACACTTCTTGACATCCAATAGCATTATCATCAATGAATCCCCCACTATCAACGTCTCCTGGATTACCATAGACTAGAAACTGAACAGGACTCACCATTTAAATACATCGGCTACAAAAGCAGGTCAGAAACTAGGAATACTGCAGCAAATTACTCACCTCCTGACTCCCCAAAACCTATTCACTATCTGCAAGGCACAAGTCAGGAGTTTGATAGAATACTCCCCCCTTGCCTGAATGGATTCAGCTTCAACAACACTAAGGAAGCTCAACTCCATCCAGGATATTGCAGCCCACTTGACTGGAACTATATTCACAAATATCCACTCCCTCCAGCACCGATACTCAGTAGCAGCAGTGTGTACTATCCACAAAATGCACTGCAGGAGCTCACCAAAGATCATTAATAGCACCTTCGAAACATATGACCACTTCCATCTTGAAGGACAACAGCAGCTGGACATGGGAACATCACCATTTTCAAGTTTCTCTCCAAGTCACTCACCATCCTGACTTGGAAATACAGGGGAACCTTGATTATCCAAACATGATGGATGGGCACTATTTGATAATCGATTATTCGGTTAATCGATTAAATGCCTTTCCTCTGGGGCTTAGAGTTAAAGTCTTCTTGTTCAGGAGACTGCAGTAGCACACAGCATGCGAGGCCCTGTCTCCCCACCCCGTCCAACACCTCCCCCACCCCCAACCCTGTCCAACATGCCCTGCGCTCCCAACACCTCTCCCCCCCACCCCCCCCCGTCCAATACCGACCCTGGCCCAACACCTCCCCGCCGCCTGAACCCCGTCAAACACCGCTCCCCGCTTGCTACCAACCCCGTACACACCCGCCCCCTCTCCGGGGCAGCCAGACTGCACACCAGCAACAAGTCTTCTGCTGCTGCTGCTGCTGCTGCCTTTGTGGGGTAAATCTCCAAATAGCACACGCACACACACAGCCACACACACAACTTTTTATTGCAACTTCTGGACAGGTTCCACCTTTGCCTTGTACAGGACAGTGTTGGAGAGGTTATGTTAGGGTGGGGTTCAGAATACACCCCTGTGTAGAACTCCAGGAAAACTGTGGGAGAGAGAGGGCGGGAGGTCAGTCAGTTAGAGACACTGTCTGTTTAATCACTGTAAACAGAAGACGTGATCTCTGTTGGAAACACGTCTTTGATGTAATGTTTCCATCGAGATCTCCTTCGGATAATCCGATTTTTGGATAATTGGTATTCAGATAATCGAGGTTCTTCTGTACATCCCCATTCCTTCACTGTCACTGGGTCAAAGTGCTGGAATTCTCTCTATAAGGGCACATGAGTCTACCTAGAGCACATGGACTGCAGCGGTTCAAGCAGCCAATTCAACACCTTTTCTCAAGGGCAACAAGGGATGGTCAATAGTTGCTGGCGCTGGGGGGTGGGGCCACTGGCGGTGATGGGGAGGGAGATAAGAGGAATTGAATGGGGACTGGGAGTTGGGGGGGGGATGGGTTGGGGTGTGGTGGAGAGAGCGGGGAACACATGCACGGACAGCCCAGCCCAGGACACAGCCCCTAGGAAGGCCCTTCCTCATGTGGTAAATCAGCTGGTGAGGTCCAGGCGATGAGATGCTGAAAGGAGCACCAGCCAAAGACACTCGCGGAGAGGAGAAGCACTGTTTTGGTGACTTCCATCATTGCTTCCCTGTCCCAATGCAGCCAGCCTGGTGATACCAAAGGCACATACAGCTTCGTCCTCTGTCTAGGTGACTTCACAAGCCACGTCTGCACATGAGCGAGTGTTGTTATAGATAATCATTTACGTCAAAAAAACAGAATGTTTTCACAAGATGGAGAATCGGGAAAAAAGGAATGAGAAAGTCAATGAGATTCCACACAGCACAAGATCTAAAGTAGAAGAGAACGATTCCATCTGAGAAGTCACTTTTTCCAAGAGTAAGTTCAGACAGGAGAGAGATTTCTGTCAGGCAGTACAATGAACAAGACACTTTGAGTGAGTAGATATTAAGGGAAACTAGAATCTAAAACCTAACTTGCTAATAAATTAACAAGATAAAGAAAGAAGAGAATAAGGGAAAGAGAGGGAAATAAAGCTCATAAACACTAATGTGTCAATCTATCCTATGCGGTAATAAAAGATACATTGCAAACAATTAGTGTGAGCTCCAAATCCCTTGTAAAATACTACATTCAAAATCATAGAATTGCTACAGTGTAGGAGGAGGCCTTTCAGTCCATCATGCCTGCAGCAACCCTGTGATAAGCAATTCACTTAGTCTCATTTTCCTACTTTCCATAAGCTTGCACATTGTTGCTTTTCTAATAATTATCTTTTAAATGTCTTGAGTAAACTTACTTCCACCACTCTAGGCACCAGCTAGTTGCTGCACAGAAGTTTCTTCTCATACCACCTTTGCTCTTTTACTTTAAATCTGTGTCCTCTCCTTCCCAATATTTTCAGAAGTGTGGATAGTTTCTCCCTCTCTACCTCAACAAAATTTCCTCTCAGTCTTCATTCAACTAGAAAAAATCAGACCCAACTTCTCCGACCTATCTTCCTTACTGAAGTTCCTCATTCTGGAACTATTCTCACGAATCTTGTCTGCACTCTCTTCAATGCCATCACATCTTCCTTAAAGTGTAGTGCTCAGAACTGGATACAATGCTGCAGCTGAAGCTACAATAGTGCCTTATACAAGTTCATCACAACCTCCATTCTCTTGTCATCTATACCCTGATTAACAAAGCCCAGAACACTGCATGTTTTATTAACTGCTCTCCGCACCTCTCCGATCACCTTCAATGACTTACATACATATACAACTCTGCTGCTATACCCCTTTTACAGTTGTACCCCTCATTTTATATTATTTCTCCACATCTTGCTAAAATGAATTAACTATCATTCCTCCACGTTGAATGCCATTTGCTACTTGTTGGCCCACTCCATTAACTATTCCATTGTCCTTCTGACACTCTACATTACTTTCCTCAGTATTCACACCAAGTTTAGTGTCATCTAAAAATTTTAAAAAGTGCAGATTTCACAGCAAAGTCGAGATTATTAATATATATTAGGAAAAGTAAGGGTCCCACCCTGGCCTCCTGGGGAAATCTTCAGACCATCCTCCAGTCTGAAAAGTCTCCATTAACCACAATACTCTGTTTCCTGTCACACAGCCAATTCACTATCTATATTGTTATTGTAAGAGCAAGGTAGGATTTCGTACAATTCTGGGATGCTCCAATTTGATGATTCAGTATCACACTGAGGAAAGCATCTAATCAACTAGGGCAGCTAACATCATTCCTTTCATACAGCACCATGCCAAGGGTACAGGAAACTTTCTCCAAGTTCAATTCTCCTTCAGGAAGTTGGGTCGCTTCAGGACATCATATTTGCTATATTTGTGGTGTTGCCAAAATACCATCTGCTTTCATTCAAATCAAACACAGTTCTCACAATGTACCACAGATCTCCAGCAATGCAGCACAGACATACAACTCTTTAACCTACAATCATAATATACAATCAAGTCAGGAGATTCTTTAACTGTTACACTAGCCAAAAACAAGATCTGTCCTCGTTAATCAACTCACCACTCTTGATTCTTGCACTCGGCATTGCTCTTCAGCTGACCCATAGCAACTTCTCAATGAGCTAACACTCTTAATTCTGTTAAGACTTTTTTCTTTCCTTGTTCAGCCTCATAGAAACCATTTAACAGCAGACAGCTTTCTCCCAGGATTCTTGGGTTTTGTTTGTCCCTCTTTCACAGGACCCTTAGTCTCTAATCGAGCCCTCATTTTCTCTTCCACTCAATTGCTATTTACATGCTTTTAGAAGACTTTTGGATTCTTTGTATGTTAGCTCCCAGTGAATTTGCATATTCAGATCTGTTGAACTTCCACCACTGGAATGCATGCTAGTGTGGAGCTTGCACATCTCGTGACATCCCTACCTTTGGTTGTGGAATCCTTGGTCTTCGGCTTTTTCTTGCAGACATACGGCCGAGCAATGCCACAGTCTTTATTCTGCCATCTTCCGGAAGATTCTGTCCTGATAACTCCACAGTTTTCCTCAAATGAGTTTGCAGGTTGGTCTATGACAGAGTGGAAAAGAAAACACCAGAAATTTGTGCTGAACCTAGGCATAGACCAGATGTGTTATAGATTTGTGGCAGTCTCTAAAATGACTACACTGAATATTACGTTCTCTAAACCACACCCCCACCAAACAAAGTGATACATATTCAGCAGTCTGAGTAAAAAGCAAACCTCCCACTTGACAGCACTGGGAGTATAAACATCCTTAGCAGCAGCCAGATGGAGGGCAAATAGAATCACTGCTATCCAACGATTCCTGTTGCAACTTAAGCAGTTGATCAAGTTGGTCAAGTAACACAAGGATAAATGTCATCAGTTATCACACCCTAGGAGTAACTAGGATCAGATTAATTATGAGAAATGAAGAGTGCTCCTGAGGCTTGGGGGAGGAGCGGGCAATAGGCAGAAAGCCAGGGAGAGAGAATGACAGATTGAAGAATCAAGAAAGCTGAGAGAGACAGAGAGAATTAATTTGGGAAGAGTTGTTTAGACACACCTTTGATCTGTTTGGTACAAGGCTGATCGCCATTTCTGTGCACAAGCAACAAGGAATGTCTGAAAACTGATATTGTGACAGCAGCAAAAACCAAGCACAGTCCTCAATCCTCTTCTGACAGCCTGAGATGTTCTTTTTGTTGCCTGGGCTCATCTACAGAGTGGTCACTTGAGCTGTGTACTGGTGGACACATCATCCTTGGGTCTTTATAAAGTGCACTTTAATGAAAAGAGTAATAAACAGAAAGCGTGACACTCTCAAGGGTAAATGAGGGTCTCTTGATTGAGGGAGCTGACAAATTTCTTCAGTAAAAGTTTGGAAAAGGGTCGGTGGAATTGAAGTTGTTGGAGTATCGGAGAAGAATGTAGAACAGCCTCTCCTGAAATTAGATATTCAGGACAAACATCTTATTGAATAAAAAGTAGAATTTACCAACCCAAGTGGATGTTTCCAGAAGGCTGAAACTAAAGCATAGACATCAACTGCAGTTTTCCAAAAATCTCTAGGCATGGGACTGGAGCGGGGAAATTGGCTACTGTTTAAGGAGAGTTGTGATAAAGGAATAAGCCTGCAATTTGGAGGTGAGTTTGTGGATAAGATTCCACAATTTATAATGCAGGATATACTTGGTGAAAGGTATGGGCTTAATTAGAATAATTACCATGGATTGACAAAGGGCAGGCCATTCATGATTGAATAATTTTAGTACATCATGATTTTTTAAAATGTATTTATTCACACAATGTAGGCATTGCTGACCATTTATCGCCCATCCCAAATTACCCAGAGGGCAGTTGAGCATTAACCCCAATGTTGTGGGGCTGGAGTCACATGTAGGCGAGACCATGTAAGGATGGCAGTTTCCTCCCCTAAACAGCATGAGAGAACCAGATGGATTTTTCCCCACAATCAACAATGGATTCATGGTCATCACTGTACCCTTAATTCCAGAATTCAAATTTTCGAAAGGAATTTGATAAAGTGCCATGAAGAGACTTGCTACAAGAATAAATACATATGGAATGCAGTCGCACCAATATAGAAAGCGTGCTTCCTAGATTCATCAGAAGTCGGTAATGGAGTTCCACAGGAATTTTGACTTTGTCCTTTTTGTTCACTCATTTATATAAAGGATTTGGATACAGTGGAAAAGAATGATAGTGAAGTTGGCCGATAATTATAGCATAGAGTAAATGGAGTAAGATCTTTTACGGTAGGACACAGGCAAATTAGTGGATTGGACAGGTAGATGACAGTAGCAAAAAGAAACAAATGAAATACTACATTTTGGGAAAGCAACTGTAAAACTGAAATACAAAACAGTGATTGACTATGGAGCAGAAGAACAGACAATGCATGTTGGCAGCGAAACAATTTAAGCTGAGGGCGTGTACGTGAAGAAGAGTCAACCAAGAGTTACTTAATATTGATCGTAATAATTACCCCTTTCCCAGTTGAGGTATTTCAGTGGTGATCCATCAGACCATTGCCAGCCACCATCAATATCCAAATCATTCAGGCCAATCCACAGAGTAGCACTATAACCAGTCAGGAGACCTAGAGAAGAAGACAACTCACATCACAATGCAAAACTTCAGAATAAAATTGCTGAATTTTGACACTCTACTTAGACTAACCTCAAACGTTTGTGGGCACCATCACTCAGATGGAGATGGTTCTCCTAGCACTGCCTCACTCAGTACACAACTTTTAAAAATTCATTTTCAGGAAGAGGGCATTGCTGGCATTTATCATTGATCCCGAGCTGATCTCAAAAAGGTGGTGGGTGAGCTTTCCTCTTAAACCACTACAGTCTGGGTACTGACAGCATTCACACTGTATCTGCAGTGGATTGACCAGAGACAATGAGTGGCAGCTAGGCCACCTCAGATAGGATGTAAAAGTCAACAACAGAGATGTGGGTCTGGAGGACATGTTGTCCAAACCAAGACAAGACAGAAGGGTTCCTCCCCTAAAGGGCTTGAGAAAACCAGTTTGTTTGGAGGTTGACAATCTGACAGCTTTGTATTCATAGAGTCATACAACACGGAAACAGACCCTTTGATCCAACCATAATCCCAAAATAGACGAGTCCCACCTGTCTATGTTTGGCCTGTATCGCTCCAATCCTTTCCTATTCAAGTACTGTCTGCAGTTCTGGTTTTTCTGCTATATGTAGGATGTTGTGAAACTTGAAAGGGTTCAGAAAAGATTTACAAGGATATTGCCAGGGTTGGAGGGTTTGAGCTGTAGGGAGAGGCTGAATAGGCTGTGGCTATTTTTCCTGGAGTATCAGAGGCTGAGGGGTGGCCTCATAGAGGTTTATAAAATCATGAGGGGCATGGAAAAGGTAAATAGACAAGATCTCATCCCTGGGGTGGGCAAGTCCAAAATTTGACGGCATAGGTTTAAGGTGAGAGGGGAAAGATTTAAAAGGAACCCAAGGGAAAACTTCTTTTCATGCAGAGTGTGGTGTGTGCATAGAATGAGCTGTCAGAGGAAGTGGTGGAGTCTTGTATAATTGTAACATCTAAAAGGCATCTGGATTGGTATATGAATAGGAAGGGTTAGAGGGATATGGGCCAAGTGCTGGCAAATGGGATTCGATTAATTTAGGACACCTGGTCAGCATGGATGAGTTAGACCAAAGGGTCTGTTTTTGTGCTATACATTTCTATGATATTGTGACTCTACTTATCTAAGTATCTTTTAAACATTTATAACTTTGTAACTGTAGCCGCATCCACCACTTCCTCTGGAAGTTCATTGTACACACAAAGCACTCTGTGTAATAAAAAACCTGCATCTCACAGCTTTTTTAAAAAGCAACTTATACAGTCAGCTTTTTACCTACACATCCAAATCTTCAAACTGCTGGGACGGAATTAATAGTCCAATAACAACCATTATACTATCATGTCTCGAAGCTTTGTCAAGTTCTAGGAGTTTTCAAATGCTGCCTTGAAACAAATTACCACTTTTTAAATCACAACTGGAAGAAGCTTGGAACTAGGCCAAGCCCAGGAACACAGTGACTCAAGTTTCTCGATAATCCTTTTCTCTCCTTTGACAAGTACCCGAGCTCCATTGACTGAGGAGGATGGTAGAGAGCAAGGTCAGTTGGTAGTTAGTGGCTTAGAGTGAAACCTCGGTTATGAATATAGAACATAGAACAATACAGCACAGAACAGGCCCTTCGGCCCACGATGTTGTGCCGAACATTTGTCCTAGCTTAAGCACCTATCCATGTACCTATCCAATTGCCACTTAAAGGTCACCAATGACTCTGACTCTGCCACTCCCTCAGGCAGCGCATTCCATGCCCCCACCACTCTCTGGGTAAAAAACCTACCCCTGACATCCCCCCTATACCTTCCACCCTTCACCTTAAATTTATGTCCCCTTGTAACATTCTGTTGTACCCGGGGAAAAGGTCTCTGACTGTCTACTCTATCTATTCCCCTGATCATCTTATAAACCTCTATCAAGTCACCCCTCATCCTTCGCCGTTCCAATGAGAAAAGGCCTAGCACTCTCAACCTATCCTCGTAAGACCTATTCTCCATTCCAGGCAACTTCCTGGTAAATTTCCTCTGCACCCTCTCCAAGTGAGGCGACCAGAACTGCACACAGTACTCCAAATGTGGCCTTACCAAGGTCCTGTACAGCTGCAACATCACCTCACGACTCTTGAATTCAATCCCTCTGCTAATGAACGCTCATCCACCATAGGCCTTCTTACAAGCTCTATCCACCTGAGTGGCAACTTTCAAAGATCTATGAACATAGACCCCAAGATCCCTCTGCTCCTCCACCTTACTAAGAACCCTACCGTTAACCCTGTATTCCGCATTCTTATTTGTCCTTCCAAAATGGACAACCTCACACTTGACAGGGTTGAACTCCATCTGCCACTCCTCAGCCCAGCTCTGCATCATATCTAAGTCCCTTTGCAGCCGACAACAGCCCTCCTCTCTATCCACAACACCACCAATCTTCGAATGTATCTCCCCACACCACATGTGAGAAATTGGGATCCACTTTAAAACAAAGATGTTTGGAAATTTTCACTAATGCCACTGTAAAGTCAGACAGATAGCAATTAATGAGTCAAGAGTTAGTATATTTCAATCAGTAATGCTCTTCTGCAGTACAAGAACACATTAATAGTGCCCTTTACTCTTCCAAATGCAAATATATAAAACTGAAGCAGGCATTAACTTAAGGGATCAGACTGCAGGCGCTCAGCCTAAACTCTGGCAAGTATCATCTCCTGAAGACATTCCCCTCAGCCAATTGCCAGAGGAAGTGACTCAGAATATGGGAACCTTCCAACTTGGGTTGTGGCAGGAGCTAGCCTTCAGCTCCAGGTCAGCCCCCCTCAAGAGTTCTAGCTGAGGTGGGTCACATGACTGGCAGAGGCCTGCTGTGGAATAGAAAACACTGGAAAGGTACACAAACATTGAAACATGAACTATCAAAGAGACCACAATTTATACAATAGGAGCCCCTGTGTCCAAATCCCACCAGTTGCCTTTCCTCAATTTACATAGCTCAGTAGAAGCAGTTGCTAGCATTGCAAGAGTCAAAAAGACTGGTTGATGCTCTCGGAACACAGAACATAGAAGTTGAAATAGGCTATTTGGCCCTTCAAACTTGCTTTCCAACTCGATATAAATCTTGGCTGATCCGATTATGGTTTGAACTTTACTTTACTGTCTTACTCTTGACTGCTTTGTTTATTAAAAAGATCTATCTAACTTGGCGCTGAATAAATTCAACAGCCCAAGTCTCTACTGCTCTCTGTGGAAGAGAATTCCACAAATTAATGATCCAGTAAGAGAAAAAAACGTTTTTTTAAATTTTGTCTCTAGTTCAGTCTGGTACAGGATCATCGTTGTTCAACCATGGATTTGCCAACCCGGCTTTCGGAGTAGACCACTCAGAAAGTTGTAAAATGTACACCGGCTAGAAGAAGATTTTTTCAAAATTTGCACACGATGTTCCTCCTGACAGTTTATTATTAAAAACTTTCAAATGGATTGCATTAGCAGCAAACAGTTCCAAAAAATGAAGCCATTCCATCTCTGCTGCACCTCCAAAGGCCAATCCTCCCACTGAAAGACTTTGGGAATTGCATGCATCCCATCTTAATAAACAGCTGAGTTCATTCCACTCAAAAAAGCCTCAAGACTCATAACAGTAACTAAGATGGAGCCACCTCCATCGTTTACTGATGATATTCTTTCAGAGGATCTAAATTCTGCAAAAGCTTGTCAAAAAGGAGGGAATCAGGGCCAAACCGTAATATTTCCAGGAGTAAAGCCATACAAAGTTGATTCCTTAGGGAATGCACTTGACAGTCCTGGCAGTAGTGCGATAGCGAAGAGCAAACTGAATGCACAACTAAAAGCGCTTTGATTTCCAAGAGGATAAAAGATTATTGGAATGTAGAATTTAGGTTGATATCAGATCGACCATGATCTTATTGAATGAAGAAGCAGGATCAAAAGACTCAGTGGTGTACTCTTGCTTCTTGTTTGTATTTGCATATCTTTGTATACTATAAAGGAGGTCAAAACTGAGGATGTAATCCTAGGATTGCTTTCATTGAATCCCTACCGTGTGGAAACAGGCCATTCAAACCATTGCGTCCACATCGACCCTCCGAACAGCATCCTACCCAGATGCACCCCTCTACCTTATCCCTGTAATCCCACATTTCCCATAGAAAATCCACCTAACTTGCACATCTTTGGACTGTGGGAAGAAACTGCAACATCCAGAGGAAACCCACACAGACACAGAGACCTTGTGTAAACTCCACCTGAAGCTGGAATCAAACCCGGTCCCTGACGCTGTGAGGCAGGAGTGCTAACAACTGAGCCACCATGCTCTTATGGATTAATTTGGTTCTCTAGTTAGCAGTCATGTCTCTGACTCAGACAGTTGAGTGTTTAGCAAGTAATCTAGGTCAATATTTCAGTGGAGTACCAAAAGGAGCTATATTTTTCCAAATATTTTCAGACTGGACTTCAATAGCAACCTCATCTGCCTGATCAGGTGGATACAAAAGATTTAATTGCCCCAATGTCTTGCCAACGTTCAACCTAAACCAGTTAAAAGTATTCACCTTGTTACAGTTTATGGAACATCACTGAGTAAAAATTGGTTGCTATGTTTCTCTACAGAACAGCAGCAAATATTCAGGTAATAATATTGGACATGAAGCATTACTATACCTGAAAGCTGCTGAATAAAAATGAGTTATTTCTTTCATCTGTGACAGACATACAAATTGAATCATCCGCTCCCTGCATTGTCTCAATAGGCCCATTGATTGGAGAGATTTCATGAAAGATGTAATAAAAAATAAATTTATATAGCACCTTGTCTAATCTCAGGACATTCTAAAGCACTTTAGAGCCAATGAGGTGTTTTTTTGCAGTGCAAGGAGGAAACGTGGCAGGGAAGCTGCACACAGCAAGATCCTACAAAGAGTAACATGACATTGACAAGATCATATTTTTTGTGTTGGCTAATGAACAAGAGATAGATCTTGCGCACAAACATTGCGGAAAGCTTCCCAGTTCTTACTCAAAATGTTCCCATGGATTTTTTACATCTTGACTAACAAACAAATGAAAGGGTATTGTGAGGACTGGGGGTAATATGGAGTTGAGGTCGCAATCAGATCTTACTGAATGGCAGAGCAGGTCAAAGGGCTGAATGGCCTACTCCTGCATTTAATTCAAACATTTCTTTGCAATTATGTAAATCCCAGGAGGACAGAGGGGGCTTTAGTTTATCATCTCATCTGAGAGGCATATTTGAAACTATATCTCTTCCTCAGAACTGGGCTAGAGTGTCAGTGCAGATTATACCCTGACATTTCCGAAGAGGGGCTTGAACACAAGACTCAGAGATGGGGGAGTATGCTATTGACCAAAACATGGCATTCCTGCCATACCGTTGATGTAGGTCTGTTCATGAAGTTCAGTAATGCTCAGGAGATCAGAGTTCTGCTGCTGACAGCTAATGCGGGCCTCGCTCCAGGAGAGAGTGGACTGGAAGTTGAATTGGTAGCAGCTATTGCTCATTGGGTCCTTGTCCCAGAAGGTTTCACAGTCATCACCTGAAGAAAGAGAAAGTTGATTAGTAAAAGTCCATATACCTAAGATTCTCAGCTAATTCAACTGACTGACCTGGCAGTTAAAACAACAGATCTGAAACAAACTGCTCAGACAATACATTTTCACAGCAACAATCATGGCAACAAAGTTGTAAGCAGGTGTGTCAAAATCTTGTATCTCACTGCACACCAAATGCGCACCAGGCTTGAGGGGTGACCCTTATACAGGTTTATAAAATCATGAAGGGCATAGATAGGATAAATATGCAAGGTGTTGGCAGCGGGGAGAGTCCAGAATGAGAGGGCATAGATTTAGGGTGAGAGGAGAAAGATTTAAAAGGGACCTAAGGGGAAGGTTTTTCACGCAGAGGGTGGTGCACGTATGGAATGAACTGCCAGAGGAAGTGGTGGAGGCTGGTACAATTACAGCATATAAAAGGCATCTCGATGGGTATATGAATAGGAAGGGTTCAGAGGGATCTGGGCCAAGTGTTGGCAAATGGGATAAATTTAAGTTAGGATATCTGGTCAGCATGGATGCATTAGACAGAAGGTCTATTTCCGTGCTGTACATCTCTATGACTCTCTGACTCTAATTTCACTCCAGAACATCCCAGTTTGCCTCCTACTTCGAGGACTGCAATGTCCCCTCTCACATGGTGAACAATGCCCTCCAGCACATCTCCTCCACTTCCCGCACCTCTGTCCTCGAATCCCACCTCTCTGACCGCAACAAGGATAGACCCCCTTTGGGGTTCTCACCTTCCACCCCGCCAATCACTGGATACAACAGATTATCCTCTGCCATTTCCACTACCTACAGTCAGACCCCACCACGAAAGATACATTTCCCTCCCCATCCCTATCAGCATTCTGCAGAGACCACTCCCTCTGTGACTCCCTCATTAGGTCCACACTCCCTACCAACCCAACCTCCACTCCCCGCTCCTTCCCTTGCTGGCATGAGAGGTGTAAAACCTGTATAAGAGCAAATTACTGCGGATACTGGAATCTGAAAACAAAAGGGAAAATGCTGGAAAATCTCAGCAGGTCTGGCAGCATCTGTAAGGAGAGAAAAGAGCTGGCGTTTTGAATTTAACTGACCCTTTGTCAAAGCTTTGACAATGGGTCAGTTAGACTCGAAACGTCAGCTCTTTTCTCTCCTTACAGATGCTGCCAGACCTGTTGAGATTTTTCAGCATTTTCTCTTTTGGTGTAAAACCTGTGCCCACACCTCCCGCCTCATCTCCATCCAAAGCCCCAAAGGATCCTTTCAATGTGACACAGATTTACCTGTACCTCAAAACACCTCATCGACTGTGTCCGTTGCTTTTGATGTGGTTTCCTCTACATTGGGGAGACAGGATGCCAACTTGCAGAATGTTCCAGAGAACATCTCTGGGCCACCCGTACCAACTAACCCCACTCACTGTGGCCGACCACTTCAACTCCCCCTCCCACTCCATTAAGGACATGCAAGTCATGGGTCTCCGCCATCACCAAATCCTAGCCACCAGACGCTTGGAGGAAAAATGGCTCATCTTCCGCCTTGGTACCCTCCAACCACATGGCATCAACATCGATTTCACCAGTTTTCTCATCTCCCCCTCCCACAGCTCATCCCAGATCTAACCCTCCAACTCAGCCCTGCCCTCTTGAACTGTCCCACCTGTCCATCTTCCTTCCCAACTATCCGCTCCACCCTCCGCTCCGACCTATCACCGTCAACCCCCACGTGCATCTACCTATCACCTTCCAACCTACCTACCACCCCCCCTGCCCGACCCCTTCCTACTTATTTCTCAGCCCCCTTCCCTCACCCCCACATTCCTGATGAATGGCTTATGTCCAAAATATCGACTCTCCTGCTGTCTGACCTGCTGTTCTTTTCCAGTGCCACACCTTTTGACTCTGATCTCCAACATCTGAAGTCCTCACTTTCACCTCAGATATAAATTGATTGGGTAGCAGGAAGCAGTGTACTGGGTCTATACACCGATTGGCAAAATGTGACTAGTGATGAGGGGATCTATACTAGGGACCCGGCTTTATGTGGTATTTACAAATGATTTGGATAAAAGAGTAGACAGCTGTGTAGCCAAGTTGACTGGGCACAGAAAGTTCCACAGACTTTGATAGATTAAAGTGAGTGAGAAAAAAAACTGTTCAAAATGGACAAGAATGAGATCATCTGCTTTGGATGCAAGAATAGATCCAAGTATTTTCTAAATAATGAGAAGCTCAAATTGTAGATGAATGGAAAGATTAAGGAGTCCAAGTTTAGAATTCACTAAAAACGTTCATACATTCCATGAATGTTTTACTTTTGATTTCAGTCCATTACTGGTTCAAGATGGCAGAGCTTGTCCACAGGGATCACTTTTCTTTCTTATTTTCTTGCTTTTTCTTTCTTTTTTTTTAAAGTTTTTCTTTCTCTACTTACATTCTAGAGGGAGCTCAGTCATGGAGGCAGCGGCAGCAAAGGCAGCAGCTGGGGCTTTGGCGGTTGGCCACAAGGTGGCTGATATGCCTGGGCAGAACGCTGACAATCAGGTGGCATCACGGCCTCTTCAGGAATAGGACAGCATGGTGGCTTAGTGGTTAGCACTGCTACCTCACAGCACCAGTGACCCGGGTTCGTTCCACCCTCGGGCGATTGAATCTGTGAAGTTTGCACAATCTACCCGTCTCTGCACGGGTTTCCTCCCACAGTCCAGAGTGCAGATTGGCCATGGGAAATTCCCCTATAGTTGATCAGGGATGTGCAGGCTAGGTGGGGTAGCCGCGGCAAATGTGGGGTGACATGGATAGGATTGGGAGGTGAGTCAGGGTGGGATGCTCTTCGGAGAGTCAGTGTGGACTTGATGGGCCGAATGACTTCTTTCAGCATTGTAGTGATTCTATGAATAGGAGGCCTTGAATATGAATGCTAACCACATTCACACCAAATGCCAAAAGTAATATTTTTATCCTTAAATGCTACACATGGCCTTCACTAACTCCAATGGATGAAGTTGAGCACAAAGGTTTTTTTCTCCTATTCCAACCTTGCCTCGCTCTCTCCCGCAGACAGTGACTCACCCTCGGGTGCTCACCCAGTGGTGTCAGCTGCTACCTCTCACAATTGACCATTCTTCCTGAGTGAGGCTGAACTGCCAATTTTGGCAGGCCGGTCAAAATAAGAGTATCTCAGAGCCAAGTCCAAGACTGTCCTTGTGTGACATTCAGTTTCCAGCAGCAGCAGCTCTTGCTGAATGCCTCCTGTCACCATCCAAAGATACATCAGTGCAGCAAGGAGTGGGGACTCAAAAATCTGCCTTCCCAGGCGGGTGTCACACCATAAAACTACCTTGTATGTGCTCCAGGCAGGACAGGTCACTAATACACTAAGTCTTACTGGAAATCTCAGAAAACAATTGGCTGTGTTGTAAACTGTGGATTTATAAATGACATGAGATGCAAATTATAGATCACAGCATATTTCAGTAGAATGATAAATCTGCGTAGCTCTGATGAATGCTTTCTGGAGTTTAAGGGTCAGCATTTTGTTGTAAAAGGTGATTGGAAATAGCAATAGCAACAGAGACGTGGAGGAGCAGATTGGAAGGCAGATTATGGGAAGGTGCAGAAGTAACAGGGTTGTTGGTATGGGTGACTTCAACTTCCCTATTATTGATTGGAGCCTCCTTAATGCAAATAGTTTTGATGGAACAGATTTTGTCAGGTGTATCCCAGAAGAATTCCTGACTCAATATGTAGATAGGCTGACTAGAGGGGAGGCCATATTGGATTTGGTGCTTGGCAATGAATCGGGTCACGTGTTAGATGTCTCGGTGGGAGAGCAGTTCAGTGATAACAATCACAACTCCCTGACCTTTACTATAATCATGGTGAGGGAAAGGAACATATGGTAAGGGTAAGTATTTAATTGGGAGAGGAGGAATTACAATGCTATTAGGCAGGAACTGAGGAGCATAAATTGGGAACAGAAACATGGAGGTTGTTTAGGGAGCACTTGCTGATGGTGGTGGATAGGTTTGTCCCACTGAGGCAAAGAAGGTATGGTAGGGTGAAAGAACCTTGGATAACGAGATGTGGAACATCTCACCAAGAGGAAGGAGGAAGCTTACTTAAGGTTGAGGAAGCAAGGAGCAGATGGTTACGAGATAGTCAGGAAGGAACTGAAGAATGTACTTAGGAGGGCTAGAGGGGGCATGAATAAGCTTTGGTGGGTAGGATTAAGAAAAACCCTAAGGCGTTCTACACCTATGTGAGGTACAACAGTATGGCCAGAAAGCGGGTGAGGCCAATCAGGGATAGTGGAGGGAACTTGTGCCTGCAGTTGGAGAAGGTAGGGAAGGTCTTTAATGAATATGTTGCTTCAGTATTCACTAGTGAGAGGGACCTTGTCATTTGTGAGGACAGAGTGAAACAAGCTGATGTGCTAGAACACATCAGCTTGGGCGGCACGGTAGCACAGTGGTTAGCACTGCTGCCTCACAGCGTCTGAGACCCGGGTTCAATTCCCGCCTCAGGCGAGTGACTGTGTGGAGTTTGCACGTTCTCCCCGTGTCTGCGTGGGTTTCCTCCGGGTGCTCCGGTTTCCTCCCACAGTCCAAAGATGTGCAAGTCAGGTGAATTGGCCATGCTAAATTGCCCGTAGAGTTAGGTTAGGGGTATGGGTGGGTTGCGCTTTGGCGGGTCGGTGTGGACTTGTTGGGCCGAAGGGCCTGTTTCTACACTGTAAGTAATCTAATGTAAAAAAACAGGTTGATGTTAGGGAGGGGTATGTGCTAGAAATTTTGAAAAACATGAAGATTGATAAAACATAGAACAATACAGCACAGAACAGGCCCTTCGGCCCACGATGTTGTGCCGAACATTTGTCCTAGCTTAAGCACCCATCCATGTACCTATCCAATTGCTGCTTAAAGGTCACCAAAAATTCTGACTCTACCACTCCCACAAAAAGCGCATTCCATGCCCCCACCACTCTCTGGGTAAAGTACCTACCCCTGACATCCCCCCTATACCTTCCACCCTTCACCTTAAATTTATGTCCCCTTGTAACACTCTGTTGTACCCGGGGAAAAAGTTTCTGACTGTCTACTCTATCTATTCCTCTGATCATCTTATAAACCTCTATCAAGTCACCCCTTATCCTTCTCCGTTCCAATGAGAAAAGGCCTAGCACTCTCAACCTATCCTCGTACGACCTATTCTCCATTCCAGGCAACATCCTGGTAAATCTTCTCTGCACCCTCTCCAAAGCTTCCACATCTTTCCTAAAGTGAGGCGACCAGAACTGCACACAGTACTCCAAATGTGGCCTTACCAAGGTCCTGTACAACTGCAACATCACCTCACGATTCTTGAATTCAATCCCTCTGCTAATGAACGCTAATACACCATAGGCCTTCTTACAAGCTCTATCCACCTGAGTGGCAACTTTCAAAGGTCTATGAACATAGACCCCAAGATCCCTCTGCTCCTCCACCTTACTAAGAACCCTACCGTTAACCCTGTATTCCGCATTCTTATTTGTCCTTCCAAAATGAACAATCTCACACTTGACAGGGTTGAACTCCATCTGCCACTCCTCAGCCCAGCTCTGCATCATATCTAAGTCTCTTTGCAGCAGACAACAGCCCTCCTCACTATCCACAACTCCACCAATCTTCGTATCGTCTGCAAATTTACTGACCCACCCTTCGACTCCCTCTTCCAAGTCATTAATAAAAATTACAAACAGTAGAGGACCCAGAACTGATTTCTGCGAAACTCCACTTATAACTGGGCTCCAGGCTGAATATTTACCATCTACCACCACTCTCTGACTTCGACCGGTTAGCCAGTTTTCTATCCAACTGGCCAAATTTCCCTCTATCCAATGCCTCCTGACTTTCCGCATAAGCCTACCATGGGGAACCTTATCAAATGCCTTACTAAAATCCATGTACACTGCATCCACTGCTCTACCCTCATCCACATGCTTGGTCACCTCCTCAAAGAATTCAATAAGACTTGTAAGGCAAGACCTACCCTTCACAAATCCGTGCTGGCTGTCCCTAATCAAGCAGTGTCTTTCCAGATACTCATAAATCCTATCCCTCAGTACCCTTTCCATTACTTTACCTACCACCGAAGTAAGACTAACTGGCCTGTAATTCCTGGGGTTATCCCTATTCCCTTTTTTGAACAGGGGCACAACATTCGCCACTGTCTAGTCCTCTGGTACCACCCCCGTTGACAGTGAAGATGAAAAGATCATTGCCAACGGTACTGCAATTTCCTCTCTTGCTTCCCACATAATCCTAGGATATATCCTGTCAGGCCCGGGGGACGTGTCTATCCTCAAGTTGTTCAAAATGTCCAACACATCTTCCTTCCTAACAAGTATCTCTTCTAGCTTACCAGTCCGTTTCACACTCTCCTCTTCAACAATACGGTCCCTCTTGTTTGTAAATACTGAAGAATAGTACTCATTCAAGACCTCACTTATCTCTTCCGACTCAATACACAGTCTCCCACTACTGTCCTTGATCAGACCTACCCTCGTTCTCATCATTCTCATGTTTCTCACATATGCATAAAATGCCTTGGGGTTATCCTTGATCCTATCCGCCAAAGATTTTTCATGCCCTCTCTTAGCTCTCCTAATCCCTTTCTTCAGCTCCCTTCTGGCTATCCTGTATCCCTCCAATGCTCTGTCTAAACCTTGTTTCCTCAACCTTATGTAAGCCTCCTTCTTCCTCTTTACCAGACATTCAACCTCCCTCGTCAACCAAGGTTCCCTCACAAGACCATTTGTTTCCTGCCTGACAGGTACATATATATCAAGGACACGTCATATCTGTTCCTTGAAAAAGTTCCACATTTCCACGACATCCTTCCCTGACAGCCTATGCTCCCAACTTATGCTCCTCAGATCCTGTCTTACAGAATTGTATTTACCCTTCCCCAATTGTAAAACCGACCCTGTTGCACGCACCTATCTCTCTCCATAACCAAGGTGAAAGTCACAGAATTGTGGTCACCATCACCAAAATGTTCACCCACTAACAAGCCCACTAACTAACACTAACTTGTCCCGGTTCGTTACCAAGTACCAAATCCAATATGGCCTCCCCTCTGGTCGGATAATCTACATACTGAGTTAGAAAAGCTTCCTGGACACAATGCACAAACACTGCCCCATCCAATCTACTTGATCTAAAGAGCTTCCAATCAATATTTGGGAAGTTGTAATCGCCCATGACTACTACCCTGAGGCTTCTGCACCTTTCCAAAATCTGTTTCCCAATCTGTTTCTCCACATCTCTGCTGCTATTGGGGGGCCTATAAGTAAACACCCAACAAGGTGTCTGCACCTTTCCTATTTCTGACTTCAGCCCATACAACCTCCAAAGGCAGATCCCCCTCGAACTGCCTTTCTGCAGCCGTTATACCATTTCTAATTAGCAACGCCACCCCACCTCCTTTTTTACCACCCTCTCTAATCTTACTGAAACATCTGTAATCAGGAACCTCCAACAACCATTCCTGTCCCTCTTCTATCCACGTTTCTGTGATGGCCACAACATCGTAGTCCCAGGTACCGATCTACACCTTAAGTTCACCCACCTTATTTCTGATACTCCTTGCGTTAAAGTATACACACTTGAACCCATCTCTGTGTCCACAAGTATTCCCTGTCAGTGCTACCTTCTCCACAGCCTCCCTACATTCTTGGACATCCTGACAAACAGCTAACCTACTTGCTGGACTACAAGTCCAGATCCCATCCCCCTGCCAAATTAGTTTAAATCCCCCGAAGAGTGCTAGCAAACCTACCTCCCAGGATATTGGTGCCCTTCTGGTTCAGGTGCAACCTGTTCTGCTTGTACAGGTCCCACCTTCCCCAGAATATAGTCCAATTGTCCAAATACCTGAAGCCCTCCCTCCTACACCATCCTTGCAGCCACGTGCTCAATTGCACTCTCTCCCTATTCCTTGCCTCACTGTCACGTGGCACCGGCAACAACCCAGAGATGACGACTCTGTCCGTCCTAGCTTTTACCTTCCAGCCTAACTCCCTGAGCTCCTGAATGACCTCCCCACCCCTCTTCCTACCTATGTCGTTAGTGCCAACGTGCACCACGACTTCTGGCTGCACACCCTCCCCCTTAAGGATTCTGAAGACACGGTCCGAGACGTCTCAGACCCTGACCGGGAGGCAACAAACCATTCGAGAGTCTCGCCCATGTCCACAGAACCGCCTGTCCGTCCCTCTAACTATACAGTCTCCTATAACTAGCGCTCTCCTCCTCTCCCCCTTTCCCTTCTGAGCCTCAGAGCCGAACCTCGTGCCAGAGACCCGGTGACTGCAGCTTTCCCCTAGGACTGCCAGGCCTTCCCTCCCCAACAATATCCAAAGCGGTATACTTATTGTTGAGGGGAACGACCCTGCACTGCCTGCTTCCTCCCCTTCCCAACTCTAACTATTACCCAGCTACCTCTGTTCTCTGGCGTAACTATGTCCCTATAGCTTCTATCTATCACCCTCTCAGCCTCTCGAATAATCCTCAGTTCATCCAACTCCAGGTTCCAGTTCCCTAACGCATTCTGTGAGGAGCAGGATCTGACTGCATTTCCTGCAGTTGAAGTCGGCAGGAGCATCGGTGGTCACCCCTACCTCAAACATCCTGCAGGGGGAACATTCCACTGCCTGCGTTGCCATTACTCTATACTTAGTCTCCAAAACAAGAATACTGAGTAGCTTACCTGTGGACTTTAAAGTTAGGTTAGAGGAGGAGGATGGGAGTGAGGCCCTACTTTGTAGGGCCTGGGGTCCAGAACACACCCACTCAAATATCAATCACTTACCTTCCCTGGGTCAGACGGGATATACCCTAGATTCCTATGGGAGTGAGGGAAAAGATTGCTGCACCCTTGGTGATGAACTTTGCATCCTCACAGTCCACTGAAGTAGTGCCAGATGATTGGAGGGTGTTAAATATTATTCCCTTGTTTAAGAAAGGGAGTAAGGATAACCATGGGAATTACAGACCAGTCTTACGTCAGTGGTGGGCAAATTATTGAGAGGATTCTGAGAGACAGGTTTTATGATTATTTGGAACGGCATAGTTTGATTAGAGATGGTCAGCATGGCTTTGAAAGGAGCAGGTCATGCCTCACAAGCCTTATTGAGTTCTTTGAAGATTTGACAAAACACATTGATGAAGGAGAGCACTGGTTGTGGTGTACATGGATTTTAGCAAGGTGTTTGATAAGGTTCCCCATGGTAGGCTCATTCAGAAAATAAGCAGACATGGGATACAGGGAATTTTGGCTATCTGGATACCGAATTGGCTGGCCCATAGAAAACAGAGTGTGGTAGTAGATGGAAAGTATTCAGCCTAAAGCTTAGTGACCAGTGATGTTTCACAGGGATCTGTTCTGGGACCTCGGCTCTTTGTGATTTTTATAAACGACCTGATTCAGGAAGTGGAAAGGTGGTTTAATAGGTTTGCCAATGACACAAAGGTTGGTGGAGTTATCGATGGATGATAGTAACATGAAGGATATGTAGGTTAGTTTGATCTTTGAGTCAAAAAGTATGGTGCTGGCAAAGCACAGCCAGTCAGGCAGCATCTGAGGAGCAGAACAGTCTTGAGCATTAGCTCTTTCCTGTAATGACATTCCTGATGAAGATCTTATGCTCAAATCATCGACTCTCCTACTCCTCAGATGCCGCCTGACTGGCTGTGCTTTTCCAGTGCCACACTTCTTGACTCTGATCTCCAGCACCTACAGTCCTCGCTTTCTCATAGTTTGATCTTAGAATAGGATAAAAGGTGCGCATAACATCAAAGACCTGTTCTGTGCTGTACTGTTCTACATTCCATGTTGTAAAACAGTCTCCCTTTCTCCAACGAAATGAGAAAAAGAGATTGTGAAGGCAGAATAGATGGATGGGAAGAGATAGAACAGAGAAGAATCCTGGGAAAGGAAACCAGAGAACAGAGACATCACAGTGAGGATGGACCGGAGTTCAGTGAAGGTCTGAATAGGCCTTACAGAAAAGGTCAGTCACAAAGTTGCACTATAGTATGAAGTAGGGTGCAAGGACTGAGGTCCGGTCCGAGGGCAAGGGAGGTTCCAAGGGTGAAAGTATCAGAGTGTAATGAGGACTGGTCAGATTTTAAAGGAAGGTTTGAAGGCCAGAGTGTGAGGGAGAGTGAGAGGAACAGTCAGACTGTGCGGGAGGGTGAGAGGGACAGTGAGAGTTTGAGGGAGGGTGAGAGGGCTGTTGAAGTCCAAGGATGGGCCCGAGCATAAATTGGGCAATTACAGGCAGTGGATGGGCAAGAGAACTGGCACACAACTGACTTGTGAACAAAACAAACGGCAAAGACAATCAAGCCTTTATCAGACATGTTAAAGCTTGCAGTATTCCCAATCATTTACAAATCATTTTAAAAATCTGAAAGTTACACTTATTACAGGTTTCATTTTTGTTAGTCTTCAATGAGGACAATTTTATGAGCTGTTGGCTTCTTGTTTTTTTTTCCAAACTCCTTCCACAACAAAATTTGAAGCCAGTCTTTGCCCTAGGATTGAAAAAGACTGAAGACACTCACTAAGCTCGCTGTCATTCTAACTAAATTTAAAAAAATAATTTGAAAGAATAGAGAACCCATATCTGGACTGAAACACAAGAAAATTTGATTCAAATTCTAAGTTAAACTTATATAATCCAGAGGGCAGCCTCATCAAACACTTTAGCGCACTTACTTTTGACTGGGCAGAATCCCCATTGTTCATCCAGCCCATAATCTACCGTTGTCGCACACCAGAGGTGTCCATCTTCTCGGCCAATACTAGTGCAGTCATGGTACCACTGGCTGTCATACATAAACGGAATTGTGCATGGCTTTCCATGAGAATTCCCCTGGATGGTGTAAATCTCTAAAAGAAAGAAATAATATCATTCAGAAAGTAAAATGTCACTGTGTACATCAACACCAACAAGTCCCAGTTGAATGAGGCTGACCATGGGTAACAGTCAGTCCTGAAGGTGATTGGGACTGACATTTATACAAATCATTTGCATTACTTAACCGTCACCTCCAACCCTCACTGTATTTGCTGCAGACATCATCCTATTGTCAAAAGTTTGGAGGCTCATCCATTTGAATTAAAACCATGAGGTTCAATGTCAACCTCCAATTCTCTAGCTGACAGAGGTGTCCATACTCAACTCTATAAAAGGATTTACCTGAAACCAAAGTGCAAAGTGGCAGAAATGGAACAATGCATTTTAGGTCATCTTGCTCTTTTAAGAAAAGTATTAAATCTATATTTTAATTCATGATGTGGAGGTGCTGGTGTTGGACTGAGGTGAACAAAGTTAAAGATCACACAACAGGTTATAGTTCAACAGGTTTATTTGAAAATACAAGCTTTTGGAACGCTCCTAGTTCTGTACTTTCAAATAAACCTGTTGGACTATAACCTGGTTTAGATTGGATTAGATTACTTACAGTGTGGAAACAGGCCCTTCGGCCCAACAAGTCCACACCGACCCGCCAAAGCGCAACCCATTCCCCTACATTTACCCCTTCACCTAACACTACGGTGTAATTTAGCATGGCAATTCACCTAACCTGCACATTTTTGGACTGTGGGAGGAGACCGGAGCACCTGGAGGAAAACCATGCAGATACGGGGAGAATGTGCAAACTCCACACAGTCAGTCGCCCGAGGTGGGTCTCTGGTGCTGTGAGGCAGCAGTGCTAACCACTGTGCCGAAAACTGAATTGTTGTGTGATTTTTAGCTACATTTTAATTCAATATTGTTATTTCAAAATTTACAGGCTTCATGAGGTATTATAGCAAGGACTTGTAAAAGGCAAATCACATCTTATTTCTTTATTTTTCTAATTATACTAAGAACAATGGTAATACTTTACTAATAACGTTGTTTTTCTATGTTACCACTTGTATCTAAGTTTTGTACCCCGGTACCTTTGTACTTAAGATGCTCTGTGTGGCAACATTGTAAAATTCTCACTATTCTCTTGTACTTCTGAACTTGAGTACACGTGACAATAAAGCTTAAAGCTTAAATCAAAAAAAAATCAAATAACATCGTAGAATCCCTACACTGTAGAAGTAGGCTATTTGGCCCAATAAGGCAGAAGTGGGTACTGCAGATGCTGGAGATAAAGTCAAGATTAGAGTTGCAGGAAAAGCACAGCAGGTCAGGCAACATCTGAGGAGAAGGAAAAATTGGTGTTTCAGGCAAAAACCCTTAATCAGGAATCACACATTTGGCCAAACAAGTCCATACCGACCCTCCGAAGAATAACCCACATTATTTCTATTTAAATAATCATCCAATGCTATTTGCCTGAAGACCTCAATTTAATCTGGCACCATCACACTTCCAGGTAGCACTTTTCAGACCCAAATCATTGTGTGTGTGTGCGCGCGCGCGCGTGGGAAATACACAGCATTTCTTTTGCAAACCAGTTTAAATCAATGTTCAGTCATTTTAGATCCTTTTATGAATGAGTCCAGCTTTTTCTCGTGTACTCAGGATTAATTCTGTTAATTCTAAGAAAGCAGAAAAACTAGGGTTATCCTCCTTAAAGCAGAGAATATAATAGGCTAATAGCATTGTCCAAAATTAGGATGGGTTTTGATGGAGCAACCATGATAAAAGTGCTTCTTAATGGTCAGGGATTTGGTAAATGGATGACATAGACGTAAGATAATTTACAATGAGAATTTCTTTATCATGGGAAATGATTATCATCTGAATTATACTGTCTGAAAGAGTGGCAGAGGCAAATTTAACAGTAGCTTTCAAAAGATGTTCGGATAAATAATTGAAAAAGAGTTACAAAAAAAGGGAAGAGAAAGGTGTTAGATTGTTTCGATGAGCACTTTGAATTAAAGAGCCTCTTCCTTTGCTGTAGTATTCTCTGAGAGATGTATTATATTGATAAAAGAAGTGTATATAGGAATTCTTAACAAGCACATTTGGCAACTTGTTGGGAAAATTAGTTCCTGTCAGAAAACTGCAAGTTAGTTACCCAAAATGAAATCCACTTGAAGGATATAAGTAATGGTGCCCTCTGGCAATCAATGCTGGGACCGTTGCTCTGACCTGCATAGAAGTTGCTGCCTCATAGTGCCAGGGACCCAGGTTCAATTCCCCCCCATCTGCAGGGGTTTCCTTTGGATGCTCCAGTTTTCTTCCACAGTATGAAGATGTGCAGGTTATGTTAATTGGCCATGCTAAATTGCCCATAGTGACTAGGGTGTGCAGGCTAGATGGGGTTAGCCATGGGAAATGCTGACTTTCAGGAAGAAGGTGGGTGGATCTGGGTGGGATGCTGTTTGGAGGGTCAGTATGGACTTGCAGGGCTGAATGGCCTGTTTCCACAGTGTAGGCTTCAATGATTGTACAGGCAAAATTTGGCAAGCAATACTAGAGTGGAACAATGGACTATCTTTAAAGAGGAGATAGTTTGGCTTAAATTGAGGTTCTTTCCTAAGAGGATGAAATGGTAGGACAAATCAATCCAGAGTTTCCTAAATGACAAAAGAGATAGCTAGTAAGATGGAGCCGAAAAAGAATGCACATGGCAGATGTCACATTAATAACATCAGTGAAAATAGGGCTCCATCTTACTAGCTGTGAAAATACAGAGAAATTCAGAGGGGATCTGAAAAATAAATGAAAGAAGCAATGAGAGGCCATTGGCACTTGACAGAAATGGAATCCAGAAGTCTAACACAGACATGTAATTTATAAAAGATAGGTAAAGAGAGGCGTGGGGCTAATTATGGATCAAAAAGGAAACCTGCATACAGAGATGGAGGTTATGGTTGACATACTAAATGAGTGCTTTACATCAGTCTTTACAAAGGGAAAGGCTGCCAAAGGCGGAGCTAGTTGAGTTACTAGAAGACTTAACAACTGATTAGGATGAGGTGTTAAATAGAATGAAAAACAGAGTTAACAATTTGAGTCTAGCATGAAGAATTATATTAGGCTCTAAACATTAATTCTGTTCTCTCTTTGCAGATGTTACCAGGCTTGTTCAGTTTCTCCAGTATTTTCTTTGTTTCAGATATCCAGCACCTGCAATATATTGCCTTTATAAAATATTTGGCTGGATGGAATGCCACCCAGGATCTCACGCAATGCGCCAAGGATAAGAAGGCAAGGATGGGAGGAAATGATGGAGGTATTGGCTGTTATTGTACAATTCTCCTTAAAAATACATTTGGTGCTGAAAGACTGGAGAATTTTGAATACTATGCTATTATTGAGACTGTGCAAAGATGTGCCCAGCCATTGTGCGTCAGTTATCCTTATTAGAAACAATATTGCAGAACAAATGTAGATTAATTACAGAAATCCATGACGGATTTGTCACAGGTAAATCATGTTTAACTTTAATGTCGAGGTGCTAGTGTTGGATTAGGGTGGACAAAGTCAGAAGTCACACAACACCAGGTTATATGCCAACAGGTTTATTCGAAATCACAGGCTTTTGGGATGCTGCTCCTTCATCAGGTGAAGTCTTCATTGAGTGTCGACATGCATACTACCATTACACGTGAGGACACCACCCACCACGTGCGTGGAAGGTACTCATCTGACTCAGCCAATTTTGTCTATCTACACTGCAGGCACGAATGCCCTGAGGCATGGCATATTGGCAAAACCATGCAGATGCTACAACAGATGAATTGGCAACAATCGCCAGACTGGGATGTTCCTTCCCAGTGGGGGAGCATTTCAGCGGTCAAAGATATTCGGCCTTGGATCTTCGGGTCAAGGTCCTTCAAAGCAGACTTGGGGATACTCAAGAACACAGAGAGGCCTAGCAGAGGCTGATAGCCAAGTTCTGTACCCATGTGGACGGCCAAAACCGGAATCTTGCATTCATGTCACACTACGGGTGACCCCAGCACACCATACACTCTCACACACAAACACTCTCACATACGCAAACACACTCACACAGACAAACACACTCACACAGACCCTCTCTCATGCTCACGCTCTATCTCTCATACACACATGCTCACAAACCCTCTCCCAGGCATGTATTTCATCACGCTTGCGTGTGCCCACACGCACAGTCTCGTGCACACACACCGTCCTGTGCGTGCCCACACGCGCGCACACAGTCCCACGCACACCCACACACACACTCAGTCCCATGCACACCCACACACACTCAGACCCGCGCACCCACACACACCCAGACCCGCGCACCCACACACACCCATGCACACACTCAGTTCCTCGCACACCCACACACACTCAATCCCATGCACATCCACACACACTCAGACCCACACACATACACACAGTTTCACACACACACTCAGTCCTGCACACCCACACACATACACACACTCAGTCCCACACATTCACTCACTTAGTCCCGCGCATGCCCACACACAGACTCCCACGTGTGCACACATCTTCTCCCACACACATTTTCTCTCTCACATGCACTCACTCTCCCTCTCTCCTGCGCACACATACAAAAGCTCTCACTCCTGCGTGTGCTCATACACACATTCTCCCTCCTGTACACACGCTCCCCTCTTCCCCCGCGCACATAAACAGTCTCCCACTCTCCCGCCTGCGCGCACACATACACTCCCTCTGATTTGCACACGCAGTGAACACACTCTCCCACTCCCCCACGTGCACACACACTTCGAACTGACAGCCAGACTACTGCGACCACTAGGACTCATAACAGCAC